>NC_058082.1:71834107-73175139 GCF_014858855.1 Bufo gargarizans | reverse complement strand
AAAAATCTGGGATCAGGCGTGCTCCACTGACTGCTGGCTGCTGTCCTGCGGCGTTCCTTCGCCTGCCCCTACTGCTCTGGCTGCGTGCCTCACTTTTGTGGCTCATTTTTTTTCTCTTTAACGGAACAAACAAAAAGACGGAAGGACGGATGGACGGACGGACTAAGACAAAATAAACACAACAGTCAAATTTTTTTTTGTTTTTTTTTCTCCTAACTAACTACAACGGAACAAACACAAAGACGGACGGACGGACGGACGGACTAAAACAAAATGAACACAAGTAACGGTCAAACTTTTTTTTGGTTTTTTGTTTTTTTTTCTACTAACTAACTACAACGGAACAAACACAAAGACGGACGGACGGACGAAGACAAAACAAACACAATTAACAGTAAAACTTTTTTTTGTTTTTTGTTTTTTTTTCTACTAACTAACTACAACGGAACAAACACAAAGACGGACGGACGGACGGACTA
This sequence comes from Bufo gargarizans, assembly GCF_014858855.1. NCBI lineage: Eukaryota > Metazoa > Chordata > Amphibia > Anura > Bufonidae > Bufo > Bufo gargarizans. Next base: position 73,174,660 of record NC_058082.1, on the reverse strand, counting down.
AGACAAAACAAACACAATTAACAGTAAAACTTTTTTTGGGTTTTTTGTTTTTTTTTCTACTAACTAACTACAACGGAACAAACACAAAGACGGACGGACGGACGAAGACAAAACAAACACAATTAACAGTAAAACTTTTTTTTGTTTTTTGTTTTTTTTTCTACTAACTAACTACAACGGAACAAACACAAAGACGGACGGACGGACGGACTAAGACAAAACAAACACAATTAACAGTAAAACTTTTTTTGGGTTTTTTGTTTTTTTATCTACTAACTAACTACAACGGAACAAACACAAAGACGGACGGACGGACTAAGACAAAACAAACACAATTAACAGTAAAACTTTTTTTGTTTTTTTGTTTTTTTTTCTACTAACTAACTACAACGGAACAAACACAAAGACGGACGGACGGACGAAGACAAAACAAACACAATTAACAGTAAAACTTTTTTTTGTTTTTTGTTTTTTTTTCTACTAACTAACTACAACGGAACAAACACAAAGACGGACGGACGGACGGACTAAGACAAAACAAACACAATTAACAGTAAAACTTTTTTTGGGTTTTTTGTTTTTTTTTCTACTAACTAACTACAACGGAACAAACACAAAGACGGACGGACGGACGGACTAAGACAAAACGAACAAACTACAAATTTATACGGAAGGACACTAAACTAAGACCCTACACTAAGCTAATATGTCAGAAGTTAATCTAAACCCTAACTCTATCTAAGCTAAGTGATACTGAAAATACTAATTCCCTATCTGTATTTAATCAAATCAAACTAACTAGTCCCTACTCTACACTGAACTTTATATTAAATGAGCCCTAACACTGCCTAAACTAACTAACTTTCTGAACTATCCTGCAAACTATCTAATTAATCAATTCCCTAATCCCTATCTATCTAATAAACTATGATTTAGATCAATGCACAATTAGATCAATGGAAAATTCAATTGACAAACAATCAAGCTCCTCTCACTTCAACAACTAAACCCACAAAATGGCAACCGGGCGGTGTCTTGATTTATATAGTGAAGGGGCAGGCTACTAACCGATTGGTTGCTATGGATGTTGCTAAGGTGTGACAGGCCATTCCCATTGGCTATTCAAGGTAGGAGAGGGGAGGGTTGACGATTCTACTCTGTCAGTTTGAAAAAAAAAAAAAAAAATGCGATTTTATCGCTAATTTTAAATCGCATTTCGATTTTCATGCCCAGTGCTGAGGTAAATCTCCCGCCATTTATTTTTCTTGTGACATTTTAGCTTATTTTAACGCATGTAGTATACCAACTATATCCAACACTGTTTAATAAATTGTATGTAAAGAGAATTTTATGATTGAAAGATTCAAAACGCTATACTCGATATCGGAAAAATAAAAAATAAATCGGCTTACTCGATAATTACGTAGTTGTCATTATCGCGTAATGCGATTGTAACTTTATTATGGTGTTAAGCTAACTTTTGTGCAGCATGATTATGCATACAAAGATAAATCGGCTTACTCGATAATTACGTAGTTGTCATTATCGCGTAATGCGATTGTAACTTCATTATGGTGTTAAGCTAACTTTTGTGCAGCATGATTATGCATACAAAGATAAATCGGCTTACTCGATAATTACGTAGTTGTCATTATCGCGTAATGCGATTGGAACTTTATTATGGTGTTAAGCTAACTTTTGTGCAGCATGATTATGCATACAAAGATAAATCGCCTTACTCGATAATTACGTAGTTGTCATTATCGCGTAATGCGATTGTAACTTTATTATGGTGTTAAGCTAACTTTTGTGCAGCATGATTATGCATACAAAGATAAATCGCCTTACTCGATAATTACGTAGTTGTCATTATCGCGTAATGCGATTGGAACTTGTATTCCATATTCGTTAATTCTATCCTAATATGGAGTATTCCATATTCCATAGCAGGTCAAGTTGAAATCGCCATGCGATTCCTTCGAGTTATATTAATCGCATGGCGATTTCAACTTGACCAGGTTTACCATGGTTGGCTTGGTAGAATTAGCGAATTGACGAATATATTCGTTATATTCCACAAAACGAATATAACGAATGTATTCGTCATATTCCACAAAAGGAATATAACGAATGTATTCGTCATATTCCACAAAACGAAGATAACGAAGTATTCTGCATCTTCATTTTAGCTACCTATTCATCAATTTCGCTAATTCTAGCAATGATATAGGAAAGTTGACTATAGAGACAGCTAAGTTTAATTCGCTATGCGATTATATGACTGCTTTTTTTTAAATAAATAGAATAATTATAATACCTGATAATTATTATAATTATACTATTTATTAAAAAAAGCAGTCATATAATCGCATAGCGAATTAAACTTAGCTGTCTCTATAGTCAACTTTCCTATATCATTGCTAGAATTAGCGAAATTGATGAATAGGTAGCTAAAATGAAGATGCAGAATACTTCGTTATATTCGTTTTGTGGAATAGGACGAATACATTCGTTATATTCGTTTTGTGGAATATAACGAATATATTCGTCAATTCGCTAATTCTACCAAGCCATTGAAGCCATATTCCATGCTTATGGAGCGTCCCCATCACCATGGGAACGACTCCATATACTAGAATGTACTGTCGGATTTGAGAATTACGTTGAAATCGCAATTCGATTTTTTCAAGTTATAATAATCGAATTTCGATTTTAACTTAGCACTGCTTTATGCCATATTAGTTAGCCTAATATGGCATATAGCAGTGCTAAGTTAAAATCGAAATTCGATTATTATAACTTGAAAAAATCGAATTGTGATTTCAATAGGAGAGTAGCCTTTAAGTTAAAATCGAAATTCGATTATTTAAATCGCATATTAATCGCGATAACAAGAATAATGACGAATATTCGATTTCGACGAATATAAAACGAATATTCTATCGAATATTCGCGAATTTCGTCGAAATCGAATATGGCACCTGCCGCTCATCACTACTAAGATGGACAGAGAAGACACCTGAACGCTTCAGGGTACCTAGACAGAGAAGACACCAGAACGCCTCAGGCTAAGATGGACAGAGAAGACACCTGAACGCTTCAGGGTACCTGGACAGGGAGGACACCTGAACGTCTCAGGTTAAGTAGGAGAGAAACATCCCCTGAATGCCTCCACGGGATGCTGGTAAGAGGAACTGCGGGGTGCAGCCCAGAATTACCTACCTGAAAACCCTCAAGCTAGAGAATTCCCGCGAGTGGCCGGCAGCGACCTTCTGCAGAACCTGTCAGAAAAAAAAAAAAATATATATTTTTTTTTTTTTGAGAACGTAAGACCCCCGCCCAATACCTAAACCTGACGTCAGGAAGTCGAGACAAGACACGGCGGGGACCACAAACGCTACTGGCACCTGGGAAAGGAACACAAATGTGAGAATTGGGAGCAGCAAGGGCCGGGGCCCCGCGAGGTCAGACTGGAAGGCCGTAGGACAGCACGATGGTGCGTGGCTGGCAGGGGCGTGGGAGGGCCTGGAGAGCCATGGGTCCGAACCTGGGGGGGCCGTGGAGGAGCCTGTATCACGTGCCGACCTGGCAGGTGCAGGTGGCATAGCGGTTGGACACAGGAGCCAGGAACGGGCGAGCTGGATGGAGCTGGGTGAGACGTGAAGGAATCAGATGCTGTTAACAAAGCGTCTGATATACCTTTCAAGGGTTAAAAAAAATCGCATCTACAGCCTGCCAGCGAATGATCGCCGCTGGTAGGCTATAGATGAACTAGTTTACCTCCCGTTCGTGTGAACGCGCGCTCCTGTGTGCGTGCGTTCACAGGACATCTCGCGTCTCGCGAGATGACGCGCTGGCACGTCAAGGAGGAATGAATAGCGTTAGGCGGTCCGGAGGCGGTTAAAGACACAGGATCTAGTCACAAGCAAAACTCATTTAGCCCCTTCAACCCCGGGCCTGTTTTCACCTTCCTGCCCAGGCCATTTTTTGCAAATCTGACACGTGTCACTTTATGTGGTGATAACTTTGAAAGGCTTTTACTTATACAGGCCATTCTGAGATTGTTTTCTCGTCACATATCGTACTTCATGACAGTGGTAAAAAAGAGTAAAAAAAATAAATCATTTTATTCATAAAAAATACCAAATTTACCAACAATTTAGAAAAATTAGCAAATTAGCAAATTTCAATTTCTCTACTTTTATAATAGATAGTAATACCTCTAAAAATAGTAATTACTTTACATTCCCCATATGTCTACTTCATGTTTGGATCATTTTGAAAATGACATTTTATTTTTTGGGGACGTTAGAAGGCTTAGAAGTTTGGAAGCAAATCTTGAAATTTTTTGGAAAATTTCCAAAACCCACTTTTTAAGGACCGGTTCAGGTCTGAAGTCACTTTGTGAGGCTCACATAATAGAAACCACCCAAAAATGACCCAATTTTTGAAACTACACCCCTCACGGTATACAAAACTGATTCTACAAACTTGTATAAAATGTCAGAATTTCACTTTTTTGGCAGATTTTACATTTTAATCAATTTTTTTCAGGAGCAAAGCAAGGGTTAACAGCCAAATAAAATTCAATATTTATTACCCTGATTCTGCGGTTTACAGAAACACCCCACATGTGATTGTAAACTGCTGTACGGGCACACAGCAGGGCGCAGTAGGAAAGGAACGCCATATGGTTTTTGGAAGGCAAATTTAGCTGAACTGGTTTTTAGATGCCATGTCCCATTTGAAGCCCCCCTGATGCACCCCTACAGTAGAAACTCAAAAAAGTGACCACATTTTGGAAACTACGGGATAAGGTGCCAGTTTTATTGGTACTATTTTGGGGTACATATAATTTTAATTGCTCTATATAACTTTTTTGTGAGGCAAGGTAGCCAAAAAATTGATGTTTTGGCACCATTTTTATTTTTACAGAGTTTACCTGAGGGATTAGGTCAAGTGACTTTTTATAGAGCAGATCGTTACGCACGTGGCAATACCTTATATGTCTACTTTTTCTTATTTAAGTTTTACACAATAATAGCATTTTTGAAACCGAAATAATGATATTTTAGTGTCTCCATAGTCTGAGAGCCATAGCTTTTTTATTTTTTGATCGATTCTCTTAGGTAGGGTCTCATTTTTTGAGGGATGAGGTGGCGGTCTGATTGGCACTATTTTGGGGGGCATACGCCTTTTTGATCACTTGCTGTTTCAATTTTTGTGGTATAATGTGACAGAAATGGCTTATTTTTTTATTTTATTTTTTTACTGTGTTCAGGTCATGTGATATTAGGTCATGTGATATTTTTATACAGCTGGTTGTTACGGACGTGGTGATACGTAATATGTATACTTTTTTTTTTTTTTACTTTAGCACAATAATAGCAGTTTTGAAGCAAAAAATAATCATATTTTAGTGTCTCCATAATCTGAGAGCCATAGCTTTTTTATTTTTTGACCGATTCTCTTAGGTAGGGTCTCATTTTTTGCGGGATTAGGTGACTGCAGGGACGGTGCAAGGGTTTTTGCCGCCCTAGGCAAGATAAAAATTGCCGCCCCCCCCTATCAGATGATCTGCCCATATCATGACATCACATATGTTCCACCCCTTTCTTAGCATTTAAATTAAAAGAACTGCTATGTTTCCCTTAGGGTTAATCAAGCTTCTTGTAGCTGTCTCCCTGACAGCCGCTAGAGGTGCTTCAGCGATTCTCACAGTGAAAATTACAGTGGGAAGACGCGATACATAGTTTTGAATGCGTGCGCATGCGCATTCGCAGCTGAGAGGAGGATCGGGGAGAAGAGTTCCCAGTGCCGGCGCTGGAGAAAAGTAAGTGGCTGAAAGGGGTTTAACCCCTTCAGCCCAGTGGGAGGGGGACACGAGGGTGCCCCACTCCTAACAGCTATATAGTGCCAGGAAAATTAGTTTGTTTCCCTGGCACTATAGTGCTCCTTTACCAGCAGTACTGCACAGTGTCTTTTCTCTGCAGGAACAGGCTATAGACACCAGTACCACTACATTAACCTGTACTGGTTCTGGGACTATAGTGTCCTTTTAATGTGAGGTAAATTAGCTTCCAATGTAGTATTAATAACTAAAGAATTAAACAATAAACATATAGCATTGTCTACTTACCACCAGACAATAAGATGATCTGGTCTCTGGCTGCAGTCTGGCTCTTGGTCTGGCTCTGGGGACTCTGGGGACTGGAGACAAACACTAATGTCGCCCTGGGGAAGAAGAAAGCAGCTGCACTCCAATCCAGGAGCCCACTTCTGTCCCAGAAAGCACTGGGAGGCAGGAAATTGCTGGTGGCTGGCTGCTCGGCTGCTCAGTAGCCTTCCCTTCCTTCTTTGCTCCACCCCCTCTCTGCTCTGCGTGCTCAAGGGTGGGAGGGGTCAGGGGGGTAAACGTAGGGATCAGGGCGCACAGTGCACGGCTGTGCGCCTTTGAGCTACCCAGCCTTCCATCCAAGTCAGCAGAGCTCCGCGTCCACCCTCAGCCTGAAGGTAAGCTCAGTCAGACCAAAGAGACAGCGGTGTCAGTCTTTCTGGTCTGCTGTGCCCCCATGGCTTCACTGAGGCTCTGGACTGTCTGTACATCATCTTCGGCCGCCGGCTCAGTGCTGTGCCGCCTGAAGGATTCTTACTAGAGCGCTCAGACGCTCAGGGGGGCAGTCTGGGGGGCGCTGCCGGCCGCCACATAACCAAAGTTTTTTTTTTTTAAACGCCCGGTTCCGGCGCCCCCTGCTAAATTGCACCCTAGGTGGCTGCCTAGGTCGCCTTACAGGTGGCGCCGGCCCTGGGTGACGATCTTATTAGTACTATTTTGGGGGGCATACGCCTTTTTGATCACTTGCTGTTGCAATTTTTGTGATGTAATGTGACAAAAATGGCTTTTATTTTACACAGTTTTTTTTTTTACGGTGTTCACCTGAGGGGCTAGGTCATGTGATATTTTTATAAAACTGGTTGTTACGGACATGGTGATACCTAATATGTATACATTTTTTTTATGTATTTCACTTTAGCACAATAATAGCAGTTTTGAAACAAAACATTTTTTTTCAAATGTTTCAAAACATGTTCTGAGAGCTATAGTTTTTTTAATTTTTTGGGCGATTGTCTTAGGTAGGGGCTCATTTTTTGCGGGATGAGGTGACGGTTTTATTGATACCTGTTTGTGGGACATATGCCTTTTTGATCGCTTGGTGTTGCACTTTTTGTGATGTAAGGTGACAAAAATTGCTTTTTTTTTAAAGGGAATCTGTCACTAGCAATTTACCCAAATTTTTTTTTCATGAATCCATGTTTAATAAAGTACCTTTTTTCCATCTGTCTTGTTCTTTTTATTGTGAGTCTTGTCATTTCTTCAAAAAATCGATTCTTCTGATATGCAAATGACGCTGTAAGGAGCCCAGAGGGGCGTTATTCTTTCTCCGCGGTGCCCAGGAACACCCCTCTGAAGTGCCGTGCCCGGCTAAATTTGAAAACTAATAATGCCTCCAAGATCGCCTAAATCGCCTCCCAGAGGCGCGGCTAAGTGCTCAACCCCGATCCTCCTCTCGCCGGCATCCCAAATCCCGCGCAGGCGCAGTGCCGTCAGTCATCTTATCATAGCGCAGGCAATCGCCGGCACTGCGCCTGCGCTAGATTTGGGATGCCGGCGAGAGGAGGATCGGGGTGTTTGCAGCAGAGCGCGGCGCTTAGCCACGGCTCTGGGAGGCGATTTAGATTAACTTGGAGGCGTTATTAGTTTTCAAATTTAGCCGGGCACGGCACTTCAGAGGGGCGTTCCTGGGCACCGTGGAGAAAGAATAACGCCCCTCTGGGCTCCTTACAGCGTCATTTACATATCATAAGAATCGATTTTTTGAAGAAATGACAAGACTCACAATAAAAAGAACAAGACAGATGGGAAAAAGGTACTCTATTAAACATGGATTCATGAAAACAAAATTGGGTAAATTGCTAGTGACAGATTCCCTTTAACACCATAAAAAAAAAAAAATTATGGTGTTTATCGGACAGGGTGGATCATGTGGCTGGATCTCCTCGGCACCCGTAGAAGGCAGTTGCCTATGCTGTGCAAGGCATTGGGCAGCCTCTGCACGGCATCGGGTTGCCTTGTGTCGCATTGGGTCTCGATGCGATCACTCACCCGACACAAACCCCTTCTATGTTGCGGTCAGCGCGGACCGCGGCATAGAAGGGGTTAATCCACCGGCATCGGCTTTTACAGCGATGCCAGCGGATACAGCAGGGGCTTAGCTACCACGGACTACCTGGCCCCTGCAGTGATCGCACGTGCACCGCTCCGGTGCCCGTGCGATCACTATGATGTACTATTACGCCAAATTGCGGGAACACAGTGGTTCCCATGATGTAGTAGTACGTCATAGGTCGGGAAGGGGTTAAAGGAGACACTTCAGTGTTTTGTGTGCAAGAAAACAGGTCATCTGAAAGCGGGCTGCAGAGTTTGGAAAGCTAGGATGAACCAGCTAAAAAGGCAGAGTGATCAACAGAGACTTAAGCCTCATGCACACAACCGTTCCGTGTTTTGCGGTCTGCAGATTGCGGATCCGCAAAACAAGGAAGCCGCCCGTGTGCCTTCCACAATTTGCGGAACGGAACAGACGGCCCATAGTAGAAATGCCTATTCTTGTCCGCAAAACGGTCAAGAATAGGACATGCTACATTTTTTTTGCTGGGCCACGGAACGGAGCAACGGATGCGGACAGCACACGGAGTGCTGTCCGCATCTTTTGCGTCCCCATTGAAGTGAATGGGTCCGCACCCGAGCCGCAAAACCTGCGGCTAGGATGCGGACCATAATAACGGTCGTGTGCATGAGGCCTTAAAAGTACTGTCAGTGAAGAAAGTAACACTCCAAGTATTGAAGCTGCAAGTACATCAAAACATGCAAGGTGCATAGACTCTGGAGCAGCTGCTCATATGGCAAATGTCAGAAGCTTCTACTCTAACCTTGACCAAAGTAAGACAGAGAATGTGATCCTAGCTAATGGTTAGTAGATCACTTCAGAAGGAGTAGGAGATGGCTACATTAATTGTCAGGTTTCCCCAACACAAAGCAGAAAGGTCTCTAGTCTTGAAAGCAATTTGTTGTCTGTAAAGAAACTCAGGGAACAGGGCAATGAAGTCACATTTAAGAATGACCGCTGCATCATCTTAAAAGAAGGGTACACACTTGCAGAAGGAAAAATTACAGATTAACTGTAACAATTAAAATGCAAAGGAAGTGTGTGTGCTGCCAAACAACAGCAGCAGAAGGATTGTGTTCACGTATGGCACAGACATCTTACACACAGAGACCCTGAAGGAATTAGAAAGCTTGCTGAAGGTGTTAAAATAGACCAACGCAATCAGAAGATGAAATGTACAAACTGCCTTAAAGGGGAAATGTTCAGAAAAACATTTCCTAAAATTAGTGCCACAAGATCAGAGCAGCCACTTCACCTAATACACACAGATGTTTGGGGTCCAATAACTACGCTCACTCCTGGCTAGAAAATATATATATTTTTTACTTTTTTTGATTATTATTCAAGGTATACCGTTCACAGCAAAACAAAGCTCCAGAGAAACTTGAAGAATATTTCTCTGAAGTAAGTAACAAGTTTGGGAAAAAGCCAAAGATTCTATGTGCAGACAATGGAACTGAATACACAAGTGAGAAGACAAACCATTTTAAAGAGAAATGGAATCTTATTCCAGACTACTGTACCATACAATCCCCCCAAAAATGGTGTTGCAGAAAGAAAGAATTGAATTCTCTGTGGAAGCGGAATGTTAGGGGCATGGCCAGAATCGGATTTGCCCCTCATGGTGTCATTCAGACATAGGATATTTTTTGTGGTATTCCCCCCCGATTTTCGCTTATTTTCTCCTCAGATTTACAGTAAGCCAGTGACAATTCAGACAGCATCAGGATTGGTCAATTTGGTTGCTGGATGGTTGCTGGGCAAGCTTACCCAGCGTTACTATTGGTTAAATCTGTTGCTGCCTGGTTGGTGGGCATGTTTCTAATTTTAACTTGAACTTTGATTGGTGGAGTGCCTTTTGTGGCAGGAAAAAATCCTGAATGATCGTGATCGGCGATCACTTAAACGTTTGGTGAAATCAAATCGAAGAAAAATAACAGTAGAACTCAGGGCTATGTTTAATAGTGAAAGTAAGAGCATTTCCTCATGCACAATGCGAAGGGAACTCAAGGGATTGGGACTGAACAGCTTTGTAGCTGTAACAAAACCACTAATCAGTGAGGCAAACCAGAAAAAAAGGCTTCAATTTGCTAGGGAGCATAAAGATTGGACTCTGGAGCAATGGAAGAAGGTCATGTGGTCTGATGAGTCCAAATTTACCCTGTTCATAGTAAGAAGAGAGGCAGATGAAGTGATGCACCCATCGTGCCTAGTGCCTACTGTACAAGCCTGTGGGGGCAGTGCTATGATCTGGGGTTGCTGCAGTTGGTCAGGTCTAGGTTCAGCAACAGTATGTGCTCCAAGAATGAGGTCAGCCGACTACCTGAACATACTGAATGACCAGGTTATTCCATCAATGGATTTTTTCTTCCCTGATGGCACAGGAATATTCCAAGATGACAATGCCAGTATTCATCGAGGTCAAATTGTGAAAGAGTGGTTCAGGGAGCATGAGACATCATTTTCACACATGGATTGGCCACCACAGAGTCCAGACCTTAACCCCATTGAGAATCTTTGGGATGTGCTGGAGAACGGTTTGCACAGCAGTCAGACTCTACCATCATCAATGCAAGATCTTGGTGAAAAATTAATGCAACACTGAATAAATCTTATGACATTGCAGAAGCTTATCGAAACAATGGCACAGCGAATGCGTGCCATAATCAAAGCTAAACGTGGTCCAATGAAATATTAGAGTGTGTGACCTTTTTTTTTTGGACAGGCAGCGTATATGTTCCCAAAGAAAAACATACCAAATGGAAATCCTATGCCAAAGAAGGCATCACAGAATCCTTCACCCAGAGACTAAGAAGATAACAGTAAATAGAGATGAAGTGATTGATAAGAGTCATGTGTCATTCAAGTTTCATGATGTCACGCTAATAGTTCATTCTAGGCTACATTCACACTAGCGTTTTAGTTTTCCAGTATTGAGATCCGTCATAGGGGCTCAATTCCGGCAAAAAAAACGCTTCAGTTTTGTCCCCAATCAGTGTCAATTGGGACAAAACTGAACTGAACAGAACGGAATGCTCCAAAATGTATTCCGTTCCATTTAGTTGCGTTCCCATACCGGAGAGAAAAACACAGCATGTTGTAGTTTTCTTTTCATCTTGGGATGCGGCGCAAGACGGGGTCGGCGTGACCCCCAATGCAAGTGAATAGAGACGGATCAGTTTTCTCTGCCACAATAGAAAACGGATCCGTCCTCCATTGACTCCATTGATCCGTCTTGGCAATGTTAAAGATAATACAACCGGATCCACTCATAATGGATGCAGATGGTTGTATTATCAGTTACGGAAGCGTTTTTGCTGAACCCTGCCGGATCCAGCAAAAACGCTAGTGTGAAAGTAGCCCTAAACGAGAACAACTTCAGTCACAATCCAAAAGCAACCAGAAAGTTCATACAAAAATCTGGTTAGAGTCTTCAACTGAAGAAACAACAGAAGTACCAGATCAACCTCAAGTCAGAAGATCAACTAGATTAAACAAAGGCCTCCCGGCGCAATAGTTATCTTACATGGTCAAGACACTTCCAGAGTCAGAGCCACAGTCATGGGGAGAGATGCAACGATTACCTACACATGAAAGACAGAGATGGATTAAAGCCGCTGATTATGAAATGGAATCCCTTCATCAACTTTACACATGGAAATTCACAAACTTACAGACAAGCAGTGGGGGCACTATTGTATGTAGCCAACACGACTCGCCCAGATATCACAGCAACAGTTGGAATTCTTTGCAGACACGTAAGTCTACTTTCACACTCGCGTTTTGGCTTTCCGTTTGTGAGATCCGTTCAGGGCTCTCACACGCGGTCCAATCCAAGCGGTTTGTATTCTAATGCATTCTGAATGGAAAAGGATCCGCTCAGAATGCATCAGTTTGCATCAGTTCCGTCTCCATTCCGCTTGGGAGACGGACACCAAAACGCTGCTTGCAGTGTTTTGGTGTCCGTCTGATGAAACTGAGCCAAACGGATCCGTCCTGGCACACAATGCAAGTCAATGGGGACGGATCCGTTTTTACTGACACAATCTGGCACAATAGAAAACGGATCCGTCCTCCATTGACTTTCAATGGAGTTCATGACGGATCCATCTTGGCTATGTTAAAGATAATACAAACTGATCCGTTCTGAACAGATGCAGACGTTTGTATTATCTGAACAAAATGCAAGTGTGAAAGTAGCCTAAGCAAGTAATGTCAAAGAGATTAGAACACTGTTAAGAGAGTGTGTGTGAAAGCAACTCTACAGGTTTAAAAAATCTCAATCCAGCTATGAGATTAACAGGATTGTTGAGTGGGTGTGTTAAAATAATATTTATTCTGTGTATTGTGACAACTACATTATGGGATTGCCTGTTTCCAGACACAGTGTTATGTTGTTAATAAAGTACTGCTAAAAAGAAAAGGAAGGAAGGGGCGGAGCCTTGCTGCACATGTACAGAGAGAGAGAGCTGAGAGAGAAGAAAGCCAGAAGCAGATGTGCTGAGATCCTGATCTTACTGAAAGTTATATTTTTATGTTGTGCTGTTATTTCTGAATAAAAACCTGTTGTTCCTCCTGCTACACCTAATGGAGACCTGATTAATCTGCTGCCAACACTACAAAACTTTCCCATAGAATTCAATGAGGTCCCCTCAAGACCATTATGTCTATGGCCCATGGGGTCGCCACAAAGCAATTTTCTTAATGCTTTCTAAATGCTGTTAAAAAAGAGCTCAGGCAAGATGGCCGCCCCCATAATCATGTGCAGGAAATAGAATAAAGAAATCTGCAAAAAAAGATTAGAAAAAAAGGATCTGTGCTGCTATCTGGTTTTAACTGGCAGATAAACTATTTGGTGACACATTTCCTTAAACTACAGAATGTAAAGATAATATCTAAAGAGAAGATGACGATAGACAGAGATAAATAGATAGATAGATAGATAGATAGATAGATAGATAGGGATCTGACACCCCCATGGATCAGCTATACAGTGGACAGAACTGGAAGCAGAAGGCTTACTTGAACAGAAACTGAGCTGCATTACCCCTGCATGACAACTACACAGTGGATGGAGCTATCTGCTTCCAGTCCAGGACCAGTGGCTTTGTAAAACAGCTGTGGGGTGTCAGTTCCCTACTAATGGGGATGTTGGACCCCTACCTCCGGATAGGTCATCTATATCTAAAAAAGCCTTTACACTGCCACACACCGGGCAGATTATCGGTAACAAGCGTTTGTATGGATGCTCATTAACATCAATATGCCGGTATAAAGGTGCCACTGATTACCCGATGGACGAGCGAAATGCTCGTTCATAGGGTAATAGGATCTTTCATGCGGTCACCTAAATCATTGTTTGCTAGCAGCAGATTCCCAACAATCTTCTGCTTAATTGAGCAGTGTAAAGGGTCCTTAACCCTGACGAGCGCTCTGTATGCGCGATTGTACTGGCGTTTACAATCGCGCATACCGAGACAAGCGAACGCACATTGTTGCGCGTTCCCGCTGAAGTCTATGTACGGGAACGCGCGACAAACGCCCCAAAAAAAGCTCAAGAACTTGTTTGAGCGTCGGGCGTTTTACAGCGCGATTGTACGCGCCGTAAAACGCCCAGGTGAGAACCATTCCCATAGGGAAGCATTGGTTTCTCCTTGTTGAGCGTTTTACAGCGCGTAGGAATGCGCTGTAAAACGCTCAGGTGTGAACTTAGGGTTAAGGGGTTGTGCAGCAATCAGCTGTTTGAAGAGGAGGCCGATCAGCTGTTTGAAGAGGAGGCAGTACTCGCCTGGTCATTACACTACGCGCCGTCTCCTGTGATGTGGCGGCGTAGTGTAATTACAAGTACTCTCTCCAGTAATGGAACGAGTACTTGTCATTAGACTGCACTTCCAAGATGAAGTGCAGCGTAATGAACTGGAAGTAGCACTCGCATGGAGCATACCTCCTCTTCAAACAGCTGATCAGTGGAGATTCCAGGTGTTGGACTCCCACAGATCATATATTGATGACCTATCCTGAGCATAGCAGATTGCAAAACCCCTTTTATTCTAAAATATGCTATCTCAGACAATGGGGGCATATAGCTAGGATATGCCCCCATTGTCTGATAGGTGTGAGTCCCACCTCTGGGACCCACACCCACAATGAGAACGGAGCGGGAAAATGAACAGAGGGCGCACTGCACATGCGCAGCCGCCCTCCATTAATTTCTATGGGGCCACCTAAAATAGCCAAGCACTGGTTCAGCTATTTCCGTCTGCCCCATAGAAATTAATGAGAGCAGGGGCTGTGTGTGCACTCCCATTCACTTCTATGCGAGCAGCGGGGAGCAGCGATTGGTGGTGGACAGACCCCGGGAAATCTGGGATCCTCCAGCCAGAGCTCTCCCCGCTCCGTTCTTGTTGTAGGTGCGGGCCCCAGAGGTAGGACCCGCACCTATCAGACAATGGGGGCATATACTAGCGATATGCCCCCATTGTCTGAGATGGGAATACCCCTTTAAACTATAAAATTATTTAACTGAAATACTTTAGGTTCTTTATTTCCAGCATGTATTATTTATATATAAACAAAATTGTTCTTTATCCACATTTTGCACAGAAAAAATGTAATAAATGCTTGGGCTCCCATCAGTTTTGACATTTACCAGTACCAAATGCATACATCCAGCTGTTCTTCTATAACTCCCTTCAGTTTCAAAATACCTATAAATTAACCCACAACTAAAATTCTTTACAAGAAAAAAGAGATATAAGCCTGGCAGATTTTTAAAGGAACATCCATACAGGGAGCAAATGTTGCATATTTTCCACAGCAGATTTGTATGTGCCAACTTCCTAGCATTTTATAGAGCCAGCAATGTGAATGAGATTGTAAGTAATATCACCCACATAGTAACATAATACATAAGGCCGAAAAAAGACATTTGTCCATCCAGTTCGGCCTGTTATCCTGCAGGTTGATCCAGAGGAAGGCAAAAAAAAAAACCCTGTGAGGTAGAAGCCAATTTTCCCCACTTTAGGGGAATAAAAAATTCCTTCCCGACTCTAATCAGGCAATCAGAATAACTCCCTGGATCAGCGACCCCTCTCTAGTAGCTATAGCCTGTAATATTATTACACTCCAGAAATACATCCAGGCCCCTCTTGAATTCCTTTATTGTACTCACCATCACCACCTCCTCCGGCAGAGACCTCCATAGTCTCACTGCTCTTACCGTAAAGAATCCTCTTCTATGTTTGTGTACAAACCTTCTTTCCTCGAGACGCAGAGGATGTCCCCTCGTCACAGTCACCGTCCTGGGGATAAATAGCTGATGGGATAGATCTCTGTACTGACCCCTGATATATTTATACATAGTAATTAGATCTCCCCTCAGTCGTCTTTTTTCTAAAGTGAATAGCCCTAATTTTAATAATTTTTCAGGGTACTGTAGTTGCCCCATTCCAGTTGTTACTTTAGTTGCCCTCCTCTGGACCTTCTCCAGCTCTGCTATGTCTGCCTTGTTCACAGGAGCCCAGAACTGTACACAGTACTCCATGTGTGGTCTGACTAGCGATTTGTAAAGTGGTAGGACTATGTTCTCATCACGGGCATCTATGCCCCTTCTGATGCAACCCATTATCTAATTGGCCTTGGCAGCAGCTGCCTGACACTGGTTTTTGCAGCTTAGTTTGCTGTTTGCTGCAAAAAAAAAAAAATCTGCCTCGTAAACTGAGCTGCAATTAGAATTTTAAGTCCACAGCATGTCAATTTTACCTTTTGCAGTGCATAAATGTAGCAAAATCCACAACAAATCTGCAGTGGAAATCCCACTGCAGAAAATCTGTCCTGTGTGGCCGTATCCCTGAGAATATGTTCACATGCAGCAAATTTGTGGCTTACAGAAATCCATGCACATGCTGCAGAAATAACCCCTTTTATGTGTGTGGATTGGATTTTCTGTTGTTCAAAGTTTCTGCATCAAGTCT
Source organism: Bufo gargarizans (assembly GCF_014858855.1). NCBI lineage: Eukaryota > Metazoa > Chordata > Amphibia > Anura > Bufonidae > Bufo > Bufo gargarizans. Next base: position 73,158,462 of record NC_058082.1, on the reverse strand, counting down.
ATTGCATTTGATTCATAAGAATCGAATTGTCTCATCTAGCAGGCTTCTGGACCTGAGACGGGGTGTTCCCAAAGCGGAGGATGCTCCCCATGCCGCTTGATTGACAGAGCTTGGACATCTCGGTTGGCCCAGAAAATCTCGTACCTGCTCCACTGCTCCGAGTAGCTACACAAGTGCAGAGGCTCTAATTAGCTATTGGAGCAGTGACTGAGTGTACATTGTTACACTTCAGCTCTTGCAGTGCTACTTGGAACAAGGACAGAGGTGCAAGATTGTCAGGGTTGGCCAAGATATCCAGCCCTGTCAATCAAGTGGTAGTGGAAGTATCCCTAGCTTCGGAGACAGATAGTTTACCCCGTTGCAGGTGCAGAACTCTGCAAGATGAGACAAATCAATTCTTAAGAATCAATTCATTAATCTCTACGTGTGATGTAAACATAGTCTAGGACTCATGCACACAACATTATCTGAAAAAAACATGCATATATGACTGCACATCATGGAAAAATAAATGATCAAAGTAATAGTAATACTATTACTAGTAATAGTAATTATATTTGGACAATCGTAAAGAACAAATGTGTAAGTGCAAAAGACATTAAAAACATCTAAAATAACCCCAAAACCTCTTGTGTTACAGGCCTCTGACCCATGATAAAGTCAAGAGACACTACATAAAAAAGGACAAGTCCAAGTATAAGATACTCATAGATACATGAAATAATGCATTATCAAAAAGAAAAAAAATCATGGTGAGGCAAAAAAAACATTGCAAAGCAAATGTCAAAATATCAGAAAACGTGATACCCACAAAGATGTTACAAAACTGTATCCTGTCTACCGTATATATGTAGGTAAGTGGGGAGCAATAAAACAAACAATCCAGCCTGCCGGAGTTTATCGTATCCAGATACTGCCTTTCCCCAACGGAGCCCATTGACTATGATGGGACACAGTAGGGATCCGGCCTGTTTCTGGCATTAGTGCAGCGTTTTTTGCCCGAAAACAGACCCAATCCCCACTGGTTTCTTTTATAGTTTATGTCACTTCTTTCAGAGATCAGTTATTTTTGATGCAAGATGCAAAACAGATAATGTATTGACCAGGTTTGAGGTGCCCCCAACTCAACGCTGGATCCCCCGCACACCGTCGAAGTTTCACCAAGTTTTATTGGTCTCCAGAAGGGATGGTCAGGTGTTGTTCACTCCAATGGGAAAGAAGTCTAGAAAGTCAGGGTTTACAGTTGTCACGGTGCGGTTGACTGTGACAGTTGTTACTGTGTAGGCTGGCTGTATACCTTCTTGCGTACTGGCTGCAGGCTGTTTGCTGGCTGCTTGGGGCTGCATGCTGGCTGCGGTGTCTTGTGTGAACTATGCCCATGAATGTGTGTACTCCCCGTGTCTGTATCTCTGTGCAGTTCTTGTGACAGTTGACATGTAGGATCTCTCGTGTACAGGCTACAGGATGACACCTGTGCATGCTGGTTGCTTGGGACTGCGTGCTGGCTGCGGTGTGTGTGAACTGTGGCCTGTATAGTTTGTTCTGGTTATTCTGGTTCTGATGGGGTTAACTTCCCCTGATTTTTTTTTTGCCATCTGCCCTTTTTTGTGGTGTTGCCAGGTAATGCATTGATATTATTGCCTTGTCTGTTCTCTATACCTGTCCTGTTAAGATGATGTTATGTCCTTGTCTGATCTTCTGTACCTGTTCTGTATGATGTTTATCTTGTTATCCTTGTCCATGCCTTGCCTGGTCTCCTGTACCTGTTCTCTGTCTGGATCCACCTGTTCCTTTTGTAGCCTAGCAGTGCTCTAACTGCATCTGATAGCTTGGCAGTGGTAAACTGCTTCCGACCCTGCCTGTTCCATGTCCTGCCTGGCAGTGCCTACTGCTTCTGATCCTTGTCTGTTCATGTCTGCCTGTAGTGCCGTTCTTCTTCTGTTCCTATCCCGTGTATGTCCTGCCTTCGTGAGAGGGTCCCTGGGTTCTCCGGAGGGAGGATCTCTTGTCTGTGTGCAGCTCTGCCTGAGACCACCATGATTCCTTCTTTTCCGCTTGGGGTCCAGGCATCTGCATCTGTGTTGGTTCACATTTGTCTTGTCTGATCCATGTCCTGTGTTTGCTTGGGTTCCAGTTCTGTTGTCTGTTCTGCTGGTGGTTTAACCAGTGTGGTTTTCTGCAGGTAGGGGCCAAGTGTACCAGGACCTTCGTGGAGGTGCGAACAGTGAGCCCTCGGCCCAGTTCATCCCCACCACCAGGGGCTCTGTGAAGAACGGTGCTCACTGGGTCTCTGCTCTCTGGGTTTTGCCTCTGGTCTGTCGGTGCACTTGGTTCTGTGGTAGGTCTACCACTATTGCCTAACCTGCATATAATGTACTTTCATGTTCTTTTATTACATGTGTAATAAAGTATTCTGTTGGTCCCTGGTCTGTATCTTGCCTGTGTCCATTTGCATGACGCCCGGAGGTCTGCCTTGGGCCTCCGGCATGTGACAACAGTAAACCAGTTTGCTGCTTTACTGGAGCAACTCAAGTACAAAACAATACAGGCAATGCACTGAGATGGCTTCTCCACTTTCCTCCTGGCAGCAGAAGATTCTTTGGTGAGTAAAGGACTGAGTTAAAAGTCTCTCTCTCTCTCCAAAGGCTGATACCCTGGCCAAAGGGCTGCGGCTCAGTCATTGGGCAGGGTATACCTGTCTCAGCGTCTTCTTCTGGTCCAGTCTAGCTGAGTCTCCCCTACTAAACACTGGTCCCTATATAGGTGTTCTGACTGGTCTACTTTTATACAATTTGTAACCTTCTAGTGGGAGGGGTGGAGCTGGAAAAGCTCAGCAGAAACAATGTTGCAGTTCATAGCTGCCATAGACTTGTATTGTGCCTCAATACAAGTCAGTGGGAATGACTCGGGCTACTTTCACACTTGCGGCAGACTGATCCGGCAAGCAGTTCCGCCGGCGGAATTGCCCGCCGGATCCGACAAAACGCACATCGCCGCACATTTTTCACGCAACGGATCCATCGTTTCGTTGACGATAATTAAAGCCGGATCCGTCATTCCGTTTCATTCCATCGACAGTTTTTGATGGATCCGTCTACCGGATCCGTGATAAAAGCGGATCCGTCTATTTAGTTTTCTTCCGTTTTTAAACGGAAAGACGGATCCGGTATTCAAATTTTTTTTTATAAAAAGATGCAATCTGTAAAGCAAATACTACAGTGGCTTTAAACGACAACCGAAGGTCACTTACCACTCAGAAGTTCCTTCAGCAGATTGCAAAGATGATGCCGGACCATATTCGTTTTGGATTTCAGGCTCTAATTCTGGTTACACGCTGGAGAAGACTTCTTCGAGCCAGAAGGCGTAGAAATCGTCCCTATTGGGTGCATCCAATAACCTCTGCAAGAGTAAGGAGGGGAGTTTTTGAAACTCTGTTTCCTGAATTGAGGGATTATCCTGAAAAATTCTTTAACTACTTACGGATGACAGTAGAAAGTTTTGATGATCTTTTACAACGTGTGTCATCTCACATTCAAAGACAAGACTCCACTTTCCACCGCTGCGTTTCCCCAGCAGAACGCCTATTGTTGACCATAAGGTAAAGTACATACTTATTACATATAGTACCAATTAATTCTGTCAAAAGTTTTTAAAGGTGCTCTTTGGTAGTGTGAAACCATAAAAGTTTTTGACCAAAAATTGCTAAGTTTTTCTGGGATGACTGTACAAAGTGCCTAATTTTGGCCACAATTGATGCTCAGCATTATTATTTTTAATTGTACATCTTGTATGTAAAAGTTGTAATCCATATAATGGTCATTAAAGATGTAGAATGAACTGTGATGAATATTGGTCACCATGGAGAACATACTTTTATCGTTGATTTTTCCCCAAAATTATAATGGCCACATAAAAAATCTTGACCAAACTAAAATATGTTAAAAAAAAAAGTGCCATACAATTGCGTCCGAATGATATACCTTGTATATTATGTTGTTTGAAATTCTTTTTAATACCCAAATATTTTTTAGGTTTCTGGCAAGTGGAGAAAGTTTCAGTTCACTCCATTTTCAATTTCGCCTTGGCATATCAACTGTCTCCATAATTGTGAAGGAGACATGCCGTGTTTTGTGGGAACAACTGCATGATGAATTTATACCACATCCAACTAGACAGCATTGGACAGAAATAGCTGAAAGATTTTTGGACGTTTGTCAGTTTCCCAACTGCATAGGTGCGGTAGACGGGAAACATATTCGGATTACCAAGCCCCAAGGAACCGGATCAGAGTTTTACAACTACAAGAAATATTTTTCGATAATCCTAATGGCCATCGCAGATGCACAATATCGTTTTGTTGCCGTCGACGTAGGGGCCTATGGACGCACCAACGATTCCATGGTATTTACAAATTGATTGTATTTACAAAAGATTAAAAAAAAACGCACATACAACTACCGCTTTACCAGGGCTCGAAGAATGGTTGAATGCACATTTGGAATTTTGGTAGCAAAATTGAGGATTTTCACTAAACCAATTCATATGAAGGTTGAATCGGTCAACAAGGTTGTAAAGTCTGCTGTGGTGTTACACAACTACCTCCTTAAAAAAAAACAACACTCAATTTGGAACAGGTACCGGAGGACAGCGAGATCGCAAGCATTCAAAGTTTTGGACCTCGGTCAAGTGTAGCGGTTTCACGGATGAGAGACTGTTTTGCAGATTATTTCTGCTCTGAAGCAGGAAGGGTGGACTGGCAGGACCGATTTGTATAAACATTTTGTGATTCATTTTTAAATAACCGTAAACTTTTATTTTTTTTGCCCTTTTGTTGATGGTTACAGTGTGTTGTATTTGTTTTCGATTGCATTTTTGGTTCAATAAAAATTGTTTTTCGACTTACTTGAAAGTTTTTTAAATATATTTATGTGCCCACGATAGAGGAGAAACACATACTTGTGTCGCTCCACTGGCGCTGGTAGATTTAATCAGGCCTGTTATGGAGACTGAGGTTAAATCTGCCCACGCCAGAGGAGCGAATAGTTGTGTCGCTCCGCCAGTGCTGGGAGATTATGTCTGGCCTTATATACACCTAGCTTTTCCACAATCTCCCATCGCTGGAGGAGCGACATTGTATTAAAAAAAACTTTTTCGATCTTTTAAAAAAAAAAGTTAATAAAATAGTCATTGGATTTAAATAACATTTATTATAAATAACAATAAAATTATTGAAAGAAATATTTACAAATTAAGGAAGGTATGGTGGGGGGTGGAGGGAAGTGATTGGTTTGGGTCCACTCTGTCCTGTTGTTCTGCCACTGTGGACAACAAAGTGCGTGTTGGTGCAAGTGGAACAGAGGGAGTATTAAGAGTGGATTGGGCAGGAGGAGTTTCCCGAGCCACAGTAGAGGGAGTGGTGAAAGAGGTAGGAGCATAGTAAGAAGGAGGAGAAGAAAAGTGTTGAGAAAAGAGCTCGGGGGTTTGGGATGGGGGTGGGTTGTGGGGAGGGGAATGCAGAGCCTGTGGAGGCTGTAAAGAGGGATAGGTGTGGGATGGGGGATAGGTGTAGGATGGGGGATAGGTGTAGGATGGGGGATAGGGCTGGGGTGGGGGAATGGTTGTGGGGCCGTGTGCCAGTTGCCACAAAACGCTATCCATTTGCCTTCTGGCCTCATACTGCTGGTCGGATGATAATAGTTCCAGCGCAAGTAACAACAATACAATATAGTGATGCATCGGACTAATTTGTGTCGTCAACTCCGCCCCCTCCTGAAGACGACGCAAATGATCCTCCACAGATGCAACCCTATTTGTGATCCCCACCAAGGACTCATACATGAGCCTTGTGAGGTCTTCATAGTCCACCTGGCGGCTCCTACCTGACCTCTGGCGACGCATGAGGGCCTCAAAAAGTAGAGCCATCGTGGACATTGTTGCGTCGCCAGAGGGCCCAGGTAGGGGAACAGGTTGGGAAACCGGGTGTTCCTGACCAGCAGTGGGAGCAGGACGAGAGGGACCCTGCGGTGGCTTGCTCTTCAGGGACCGCCTCCTGTGGAACTTCGGGCTCTAGAGTGCTGCTTGAGGTTCTGTCAAGCAAAGAAAAAAAAATAATTAGCACATTTTTTGGATGGGAGAAACTCTGGAATAGAGGTGAGCAAAGAGACTTCAGAAGCTACATAGGAGGTTGGATTCCAAAAAATACATAAACATACTGTACATAGAGGCCATGCATTAAATTAATTTTCAAGGAAGTGTCTATGTACAGTATAGCCTTTTTTTGGAAAGCAACTTCTAATGCAAAATCGGAAACACGCATCGCTCATCTGTACTTCACTAAATACAATGTGGATATCCAAGACAGAGTGCCAAATGACAGTCTGCCTGGGCCATACACCTAGTTTGAAAAGACATAATCTATAGAAACCATATATCTTACCTTCGCATCTCTAGGGTTCTTCGTAGGAACCCCAAGGCGGCAGAATAGCGGTATTCTCGCCTCAAGGTTCCTCCCGACCCACTCGGGCGCCGAAGTTCCTCATTAAAGGCCTTTTTGTAGCAGTCCCTGATTGAGCGCCACCGAACCATGATCGTATCCCCTATAATGTAGTAAATAAAAAAAGGATGTATATTATAAAAATCTGTGGTTTAATCAAAGTTGGTTTACAATTTAATTGAAACAGCCACAAGAAGAATAAAAAATATTTTTTATTCTAAAAAATTTCAGTGGCGGTGATAAAAAAAATAGACTGTAAACCAATTTTGATTAAAAAATGTTTTACGTGTCTGCTATCTACAAATTAAATACTTTATACTTACGGCATTGCCCCTGTTGCCTTTCTCTGAGGTCGTCCCAGTTGGGCAGAATGGCCGCACATATCTCGGTTCAGAGGAGCCGTGTTCGCTGATGCTCTGCGTGGCAGCGGTCGGTGTGGTCCCACAACGGTGTACGCTCCTCCACCATATGGATGAGGAGGTCACTGTCGATATAAAATCGTTCAACGTCCTCCTCATGCCTTCTGGTGGAGATTTGGGAACCCTAAAAGAAAGAAAAAACATATAGAAAAAAATGAAACTTTAATCTTTGATAAATTTGAATTTAATAAAAACCATAACTTTACAATACTCACACGACCGCCGCGTGCTCCACGACGTCCTCTGGCAGATGGTAGATGACCTATCTGGCAACGGGACGAGATGGCAAAAAAAAAAAAATATATATATATATATATATATATATATATAAAACTTTAAACAAAAAAATATACAATGCCTAAAACTTTGAAAAGTATAATACAAATATTAACCAACCGTTTCTCCTCCACCCCCGACTTCCTCCTCCCCTGTTCCTCTGGGTTGACCGGGACAACAACAAAAAAAATATTAGAATAATAACACAATATACAGTTTGGAATGCTAAGGAACTTTACATACCACATCCTGGTGGCGCCGTGATCGAGGAGGAGAGCTCCCGGCCTCAATTGATGACGAAGATATGCCTAAAAAAAAAATATTATTGAATATTTGAACTTTAAATAAAAGAACAGACCAACGAAAATAATACTTACTTGTCATTTTAATTCTAATGAAAATCTGCCTGGCTGGATTGCTTGATGGCTGGCAGCAAATTTTTTTGTTGGTCTAAAAAAAAATTAAAATTTTGACAGGTGGTCATATTGTTGAACATACAGTACATAGGGGTTTGCAGTTAATATAAGTCCATAGTGGATGCTAGGAGTAGCAGTAGACAGGACTACTACTCCTAACATGCACCATGTACCTATATTACCTGCAACCCCTATGCTACAGTATATAGGGGTTTGCAGTTAATATAAGTCCATAGTGAATGCTAGGAGTAGCAGTCGACAGGACTACTACTCCTAACATGCATTATGTACTGACAGCTACTATGTACTTATAGCTCCTATGTATAAGTACATAGGAGCTGTTTATATGTATTTTTTCGGTCAAAAAATAAGAAAAAAACATATACTCACCTTCTCTGGCTTGTTCCCGACTCCCTCGCAGGCAGGATCCAGACAGGATGGCGTGAAACTTGCTCCTCCTCTATCCGGCGCAGGCGCAGAGAGGATATCCGGATCAGTCGTTGCGTCGTTCGCCTGAACATTTTAAGTCGGATCGGTCCTTAATGCAATTCAATGGGAATTAAGGACGGATCCGGCGTTACGGCGAATGCTACGGCTTTTGAGACGGAGAAGAAAATTGCGCATGCTACGGTTTTGTATTTCGACGGAAACGTCGAAAAGACTGAAGCGGAGCAATCCTGATGCATCCTGAAGGACGTACCCTCCATTCAGAATGCATGGGGATAAAACTGATCAGTTCTTTTCCGGATTTGAGCCCCTAGGACGGAACTCAGCGCCAGAACAGAAAAAAACTATTGTGAAAGTAAGCTGTTTCCAGAGGTAAGCAACAGTGACACAGCTGAACCAGACACTCAAAAGTTCATTGCCTCAGTTTTTTTCCTCCAAAACTTAGCTCTGCATAGTCTCTTATTGCAACCGTGGAAAATTACTAGCTTCATAGTTCACAGGCTTAGTATTAGCTGGCTGTGCAATAACCCTTTCCACAGTACAGGGCAAATACAGTGTAATAACAGTGCAAATAAACAGGATATATTACAATAAACATATAAATTGCAGTACAACAAAACAGTATAGATGTAAACAACGGCATAAATCAAAGTGCAAGTTAGCCCTTTTAAAGTGCACTACAGTAGTGAGTTGATGGCTTTGTATATAGTAAATGTCCATAAATGTCTAGACTCCAAAGTACCCTTGCTCCAGGTAAGGCACTTCCTGGGAGCAGGTACTGTATGTATGCTTCCCTTCATAGTCTGGCAGGGAGAGGGTAGAATTTACAAAACAAGTCAATCTCGGACAACTCTTTTATTAAAGTACAGTAAACCTGACAGACGTTTTACAAAATGGAGCCATAATATGGCTATGGGTGCGAGCCTTTATTCATTAATTTAAAGGCAGTGGCAAAATTTGACAGCTCAATTCTAGTTCACCTTCTTCCAATTACTCACATTTATATGCTATAATATTTATCAAGTTTGTTTTGCCATTCATTTTAATCCCATTTGCCATTAGAGCAAATATGGATATAAGTTAGTTACCGCAGACACAAAAAAATCCATTAAGCAAAAGTATTAATAAATAATTATCTGCTTTATTACATGAGAATATTAAAACAGGCCTTGCTAGAATGTAATTACGTAAAAAAACAATACAATGCAAACATAAAAGTAATAACTTACAAAGCAGCAGACTGGGCATGATAGATAATATTCTATTTTTAAAAGATATTTAAAGCGAAATTCTAGACATTTTTAAATCTGTCCAAAGTACCCGAAACACTGTATATTTTGCACCATATATATGTTTTCATGTTAGCACTTTCATTCCCCTGTTTTCTGCATCATGTCATCTGAGCAGGATGTGTACATGCAGAACTTCCTGTTTTCATCTGCTTCCTGCAGGGTTTTCAAACCAAATCCAGCATGCTTTGCCTTGCAATGTTTCTCAGGGCTTGCTCCACCTGTCATGTGTTCTCTCTGCAGAAGTCAATGACCCTACACCTCCTCTCTCCTTGTTAGCTAGATGAAATGACCGACGTCCAGGGCCGGACTGGCCTAGCGGGATACCAGGGAAATTTCCCGGTAGGCCGCCGGCCTTGGGGCCGCTTTAAGATGTGCCTGCAGTTTTTCTCTGGCCGGCGTGCCGAATCCGAAAGCTCTGATGTAGTGGTGGCCGGTAGGTGGAGCTGAGCAGGCCGGCCTCCGTGGGAGCGGCACTGCTCCCTCCGACAATCTGGTGTCGCTGTGAGCAGCAGCCCGTGATCCTCCTGGCCCGGCCTGGCTGTCCTGTGTGTGGCCGCCCCCCTCTCTTCCTGCAAGTGGCCTCAGGCTCCCGCCGCCTCACCTCCAGATTCAATATGCCGGGCCCAGGCCGCAGACCGGAAGCAGAGCCCGACCCCTGTGTATGCCGCCGTCATGACCGATGCCCTGAGAGGACTTGAGGAGCCGCAAATACTGGGGGTAAGAAGGGGCCAGGCTGTGCCCACATGTGACTGTGCAGGCTGTCAGGGTTATGTAGTGTATATTATTTACATACAGTCTTATAAATTATAAGACTGTATGTACACTAATATACACTACATAACCCTGGCAGCCTGCACAGTCACATGTGGGCACATCCCTGGCATCCAAAATATATCACAGAGAGCTATACTGTGCAGTATAGCTTATAATGCACAGTGTTGCTCTCTGTGACATGTATTGGATGCCAGGGCTGTGCCCACATGTGACTGTGCAGGCTGTCAGGGTTATGTAATGTATACTATTAGTTTACATACAGTCTCCAGTTTACAGGAATCTCCAGGAGTGGCATCGGCTGGGCAGATCCGCTTCTAGGATCTGGGCACCATGGACATTCTGTAGCCCTCACATGCTTCTTTATGCGTCACAGCAAGGAGATTGGGGCAATTGACAGCAGGGCTCTGGCTGGAGGTAGCACTTTGTGAAAGGTTGTCACACAGGTTGTCAGGGGCTGGGAGTGGAGAACATCTTGGTGTGTAACCTGCTGTCACTGTGCTGTACAAAGGATCTGCTGGGCATGGTGCCTCCACAGAGGGCAGGGAATCAGATTGACTGAGGAGGGCTTGTACTTTGGAGAAGAATATGTGGCTTCATGTGACAGAGGAATGGCACAGAAGATTGTGTGGATGAGGATACGTCGTGTCTCCAGGAGATCTGCCCCTGACATCTCCAAGTGACAGACCCTGCTGGACCCCCCTGGCACCCTGCACACATTATAAATGCACAGTATAGATTTCCCTGATATGTATTGAATGCCAGGGCCGTGCCCACATGTGGCGAGTGGCGGTGCATTATACACAGCAGCACGGTGTCCGGTACTCACAAAGACGTGGTAGACAAATGCCCAGCCCTGGGGTCTCTCCAGCATGTTGCACAGGTAGTTATGCAGCCTCCGGTACTTCACGTTCCTCCGGCAGCTCTGGCTGCTGTTGTACGACAGTGGCTTCCCCAATAAGCTCATGCAAGCTCCCTGCTTCCCTCGGTGGCTCTCCTGCAAGCTTCCTCCCGGTCCCACACCGCTGCCCCTGCCAGTGTCACTGGTGCCCAGGAGAAGCAGCCCGTCCCCTCTACTGGAGTTCAACAGCACCCTGTTGCCCCGACCCGACTCCACATCTTTCATGCCGTAGTAACGGTCCCTGCCCCTGCCTTTACCTCTGCTTTTTATCCAGAGCCCAGAGCCTCCCACATCACCTCCACTATCGTTGCAGGACATTGCATCACCGGCGTGGGCACAGAGGGCTCCGGGTGCATGCACAGAGCAGACCCGGGGACAGGGTGGCAGCGCTTCCTGGCTTCAGACTGTCAGATCTGATCACAAGTTGGCACCAGCCATACATACAGGAAGGCTCTGTGTGCAGGGTGCCAGGGGGGTCCAGCAGTGTCTGTCACTTGGAGATGTCAGGGGCAGAGCTCCTGAAGACACGACGTATCCTCATCCACACACTCTTCTGTGCGATTCCTCTGCTCTGTCACATGAAGCCACATATTCTTCTCCAAAGTACAAGCCCTCCTCAGTCAATCTGATTATCTGCCCTCTGTGGAGGCACCATGCCCAGCAGATCCTTTGTACAGCACAGTGACACCAGGTTACACACCAAGATGTTCTCCACTCCCAGCCCCTGACAACCTGTGTGACAACCTTTCACAAAGTGCTACCTCCAGCCGGAGCCCTGCTGTCAACTGCCCCAATCTCCTTGCTGTGATACATAAAGAAGCATGTGAGGGCTACAGAATGTCCATGGTGCCCAGATCCTAGAAGCGGATCTGCCCAGCCGATGCCACTCCTGGAGAGTCCCTTGCTGCTCTCTGTACAGGAGGGGACAGTGATCACACAGCTCTCTGCATCCAGCAGGCTGCTCAGCCTCCACACAGGCAGCTTCCAGCAGTCTACTGTGCCTTCCTACATAGAAGCCTGGAGGTCACTTCCAGGCAGCTGAAACTCCATGCATGATGGTCAGAGTGGCTGTGAGAAGCTTGGAGCCCACCACCTCCAGGCAGCTGCACTTCAACAACTTTTCCAGGAGAACCCAGCAACTCTGTGACAGCAGGAAGGGGTTGCCAGTCACTCACTTGTCCCTGTGCAGCCTGCAGCTCCAGTCCTTCTCCTGGTGCTGCTGCTGACATACATTCAAGGGGGACAGAAGGGGAAGGGGGTGAGGAAGAGGAGGACAGAGGGGGAAGGCCAGGTACTTACAGGAGGACTATATCTGAGTATAAATTAAAGGGGTTGTTCGGGTTCAGAGCTGAACCCGGACATACCTCCATTTTCACCCCGGCAGCCCCCCTGACTTGAGCATCGGAGCAGTTCATGCTCCGATGCTCTCCTTTGCCCTGCGCTAAATCGCGCAGGGCAAATGCATTTTTTGAAGATCTGGTGACGTGGCGGGGCTCTCCATGGGGCTGCCAGGAAGCCCAGTGACGTCACCGTCACTGATGGCCGGGATTTAGCGCTGCCCTAGCCAGTAAAACAGTAATATGAACAATGGGGTTCTACAAAAGAGCTATTGTGGGGCAAAGTTCATATTCGTGTTTACACACGTGTTTTAAAATGAATGCTTTCCCCTTTTATAAACAAGTAAATAATGACGCAACGCTGTGGGGCTGGTGTGCAACTTTTTCCAGGGCTTGTTTTTATCCCCAGTCCGGCCCTGCCGACGTCACGCACAGGGAGGAAAACAGGGAAAGCCCTGCCCAAGGGAGAGGGAAAGGTGGTGACCCCTAACTCACCTTGCGGCTGGCACCTGACTGCCCTGACGTCCCTAGACGGGTTCCTCACCCGTGCGGCGATCACGTGCCTAAACCCTGGCTTTCCCTGAAATGAGCCCTAGATAGTGAACGGGCCGGTGGGATCGCTAGTCCGCACCACTGCACTAAGAGGGAAACACCAGGGAGAGGACAGACAAATACAGACAAACACATACACCCAGGTGGGCGACCACAGCAGACCACAAAGGTCCAACAGGGATCCGGAGGGTAGCGTTCTGAATCAACAATCAGAGAACGCAGCAACACAGCTCCAGTGGGTCAGACTAGATGTCCAGGCAGGAAGCTCTATCTCTGGCAACCAGAGAAGTGTGAGAGAGGAATATAAGGAGGTTTGAGAGTGCTTGACAAGGAACAGCTGAGGAGAAGGAGCTACGGATCCCTGAGTGAGCCAAAAGGGTTTGCAAAGCAAACCCAGAAAGCTACCATAAGGAAAACAGCCCTATCTTAAATAGAGCGTGCAGCCAACCGCTGCGACTTCCTGACCCCGGGTATAACGGAGTCAGGCGTGGTTCTCGATACCCTCGTGACAGTACCCCCCTCTCTACGAGGGGCCTCCGGACACTCAGGACCAGGTCTCTCAGGATGAGAGGCATGAAAAACCCAAACTAACCTGTCGGCGTTTACCTCAGACGCAGGAACCCACATTCTTTCCTCGGGACCGTAACCTCTCCAATGCACCAGATATTGAAGAGAGCAGCGGACCCGACGAGAATTAACAATTTTGGATATCTGAAATTCAAGATTACCATCCACGACAACAGGAGAGGGTGGCAGCGGTGATGGTTCTAGAGGTGGAACATATTTTTTGAGTAACGACTTAGGGCTCTTTCACACCTGCGTTATAGTCTTCCGGCATAGAGTTCCGTCGTCGGGGCTCTATGCCGGAAGAATACTGATCAGGATTTTCCTAATGCATTCTGAATGGACAGTCCGTCCTTCAGGATGCATCAGGATGTCTTCCGTTCCGGAACGGAACGTTTTTTGGCCGCAGCAAATAGCGCAGCATGCTGCGCTTTTTGCTCCGGCCAAAAATCCGGAACACTTGCCGCAAGGCCGGATCCGGAATGAATGCCCATTGAAAGGCATTAATCCGGATCTGGCCTTAAGCTAAACGTCGTTTCGGCGCATTGCCGGATGCGACGTTTAGCTTTTTCTCAATGGTTACCATGGCTGCCGGGACGCTAAAGTCCTGGCAGCCATGGTAAACTGTAGTGGGGAGCGGGGAGCAGCATACTTACCATCCGTGCGGCTCCCGGGGCGCTCCAGAGTGACGTCAGGGCGCCCCAGGCGCATGGATGACGTGATCGCATGGATCACATGATCCATGCGCATGGGGCGCTCTGACGTCATTCTGGAGCGCCCCGGGAGCCGCGCGGACTGTAAGTATGCTGCTCCCCCGCTCCCCACTACTACTATGGCAACCAGGACTTTAATAGCGTCCTGGGTGCCATAGTAACACTGAAAGCATTTTGAAGACGGATCCGTCTTCAAATGCTTTCAGTACACTTGCGTTTTTCCGGATCCGGCGTGTAATTCCGGCAAGTGGAGTACACGCCGGATCCGGACAACGCAAGTGTGAAAGAGGCCTTATGAAAAACATTATGAATTTTAAAAGTCTGAGGTAACTCCAGGCGAAAAGCCACGGGGTTGATGATGGCTACAATTTTGTAAGGGCCAAAAAACCTAGGACCCAGTTTCCAAGAGGGAACCTTCAATTTAATATTTCTAGTACACAACCACACATAGTCATTCACTCCTAGGTCCGGACCTGGCGACCGTCTCTTATCAGCCATGCATTTGTATTTACCTCCCATATTTTTCAAGTTAGCTTGCACCTTCTGCCATACCGATGAAAGAGATGACGAAAAACGTTCCTCTTCGGGAACCCCAGAAGACCCCCCCCCCCTCTTTAAAAGTACAGAATTGGGGATGAAAACCATATGCACCAAGAAATGGTGACTTGCCAGTGGATTCCTGACGACGATTATTTATGGCAAACTCAGCTAACGGTAAATATGATGACCACAACTCTTGGTTTTCAGACACAAAACATCTTAGATATGTCTCAAGGTTTTGGTTGGTACGCTCAGTCTGTCCATTCGACTGAGGATGGAAAGCTGAGGAAAAGGACAAGTGTACCCCCAAACGGGAACAAAAAGCTTTCCAAAATGTAGAAATAAACTGGGTACCCCGATCCGAAACAACATCGGAGGGGACCCCATGAAGCTTCACGATTTCACTGACGAATACCTGAGCAAGAGTCTTAGCATTAGGTAGTGCGGGTAACGCAATGAAGTGTACCATTTTGCTAAACCTGTCCACTACTACCAAAATAACAGTTTTACCCGCAGACAAAGGTAAGTCAGTGATAAAATCCATTGACAGATGTGTCCACGGTCTATTGGGAATGACGAGTGGTAATAGAGACCCTGCAGGACGTGTATGTGAAACTTTTGCGCGTGCACAGGTAGAACAAGAAGACACAAAATCCAATACATCCTGACGCAAACTTGGCCACCAAAAACGACGAAACAATAGCTCCAAGGTTGCTTTACTTCCCGGGTGCCCAGCAAGTGCCGAATTATGATGTTCCTTTAATAATTCAAAAGGTAGGTTCAACGGTACAAACTATTTCTCTGAGGGGCAAGAGACCGGGGCGTCCCCCTGGGCCTCTAACACCTTCCCCTCCAAAACAGAGGGTACCGCAGAGACAACCACTCCTCTTTGTAGAATGGGCACTGGATCACTCACATTACCCCCTCCAGGGAAACAACGATATAGTGCATTAGCCTTGGTGTTCTTTGCCCCAGGACGATAGGTAATCACAAAGTTAAACCTGGTAAAACATAGCGACCACCTAGCCTGTCGAGGGGTGAGACGCTTAGCTGATTCGAGGTACAGGAGATTTTTGTGGTCCGTAATCACAGTGACGGGGTGGACTGCCCCCTCTAAGAAGTGATGCCACTCCTCAAACGCAAGTTTAATAGCTAATAGTTCCCTATTGCCAATATCGTAGTTCTTTTCTGCTACAGATAGTTTTTTAGAAAAGAAAGCACAAGGACGCCATTTGCCAGGAGACAGACCCTGAGACAGCACAGCCCCCACTCCCACCTCTGACGCATCGACTTCAACAATAAAAGGCTGAGAGACATCAGGTTGGACTAGTACAGGTGCTGAGGTAAACCTCTCTTTTAGAGAGGAAAAAGCAACTTTAGCAGCGTCAGACCATTTAGAAAAATCAGTCCCCTTCCTAGTCATGTCAGTAAGCGGTTTTACAATAAGTGAATAATTTTTAATGAATTTCCTATAGAAATTCGCGAAGCCCAAGAACCGTTGTAGTGCTTTGAGGTTCTCAGGAAGATCCCAATCTAAAATTGCCTGGACCTTCCTAGGATCCATACGGAAACCTGAAGCAGATAAAAAATAACCCAGGAATTGTATCTCCTGAACGGCGAAAACACATTTTTCAATCTTAGCATATAATTCATTCGTCCGTAGGACCTGCAGTACTTGTCTGACATGCACCTCATGTGTTTTCAGATCAGACGAATAAATTAAAATATCATCTAGGTATATTACCACAAACCTGCCGATTAGATGACTAAAAATGTAATTAACGAAATGTTAAAAGACGGCAGGAGCATTGGTCAGACCGAAAGGCATAACTAGATTTTCATAATGCCCCTCAGGGGTGTTAAACGCTGTCTTCCACTCATCCCCCTCCTTAATACGAATCAGATTGTAGGCCCCCCTAAGATCAAGTTTGGAGAACCACCTAGCACCCGCAATCTGATTAAACAGGTCAGGAATGAGAGGAAGAGGGTATGGGTCTCAGATGGTTATCCGATTTAATTCGCGAAAATCTAAGCAAGGACGCAGGCCTCCATCTTTCTTTTAACGAAGAAAAACCCTGCAGCCACGGGTGAAGAAGAGGGTCTGATGTGTCCCTTAGCCAAGCTCTCGGAGATATAATCTTTCATGGCTTGTCTCTCTGGACCCGAAAGATTATATAACCTGGTCTTGGGTAATTTTGCGCCGGGAATAAGGTTAACCGGGCAATCATAAGGACGATGAGGTGGTAACTTCTGACAACCCTTTTCAGAAAAAACATCCTCAAAATTCGAAATAAATGTAGGTAGGGTAGTTATGGAGGCGACTAAGCAATTGTTATTTAAGCAATTTTCTCTGCACTGCTCACTCCACTCCAATATCTCCCTGGCCTGCCAATCCACTACTGGATTGTGCGCTACCAACCAGGGAAGACCCAGCACCACCAGAGTGGGAAGGCCCTCCAGAACATAACATGAAAGCATTTCGTTATGGTGGTCCCCTACCCGAAGGTGTAAATTATGAACAATGTGGGTAAGGTTTCTCTGAGACAGGGGAGCAGAATCAATAGCGAATATGGGAATGGGTCTCTGTAACCTACAGAGAGACAAACCCAAAGTGCGGGCAAAATCTATCAAATTTACCCCTGCTCCACTGTCTAGAAAGAAAGAAATAGTCTCCGTCTTATCACCAAAAATAATAACCGCTGGCAACACAAATTGCGATGTACGTATGGAGGAGACGTATACCCCCCGGCTGACATCCTCCACACAGCCTGGGGTTAGTAGTTTTTCCGACGGTCTTTTGTTTCTGAGGAAAGAAGGACAGACATTAATGAAATGACCCCTCTCCCCACAAAAAAAACAAACCCCATGCCTACGGCGAGCCTCAGGAGGACGGACCTGACGAGTAGTTCCTCCTAGCTGCATAGGCTCGTCTAAGTCCATACAGACTAACTGCTGCTTGGGAGGGGTTACCAATTTCTCCGGTTCTTTCAACCTGTCCCTAAGGCGTCTCTCTATACGGATAGAAAGGGACATAACCGCATCAAGGGAAAAGGGGGTCTCATATAATGCAAGCGCATCCTTAACCCTTTCGGATAACCCAGAGCAGAACTGACTCCTGAGAGCCGGGTCGTTCCATTGGGTATCCGTAGCCCACCTACGGAATTCAGAGCAATACTCCTCTACCG
Organism: Bufo gargarizans; assembly: GCF_014858855.1. NCBI lineage: Eukaryota > Metazoa > Chordata > Amphibia > Anura > Bufonidae > Bufo > Bufo gargarizans. The sequence goes on along the minus strand of NC_058082.1, from coordinate 73,140,556 downwards.
GCCGCTCTCCTTGTAAGAGTCTCCGTAATCTTGATTCAGCCAGTGCTACTCGGTCAGGGTCGTCATATATGAGACCCAAGGCCCCGAAAAACTCATCCACTGACCGAAGAGCCTGGGTAAAGAGACCGCCCAGGACTGCAGGTCCCCCTGCAGCAGGGAAATAACAACCCCCACCCGCTGATCTTCATTACCAGAGGAGTAAGGGCGCAGTTTAAAATATAACTTACAGGCCTCACGGAATGTCAAAAACTTGTCCCTTCCCCCAGAAAATCTGTCAGGGAGAGGGACCTTGGGTTCCGCAACAACCTGGTTACCAGTAGCAACTGCTGGGCTTGCGGTCAGTTGTAATTGCTGCTGTTGCTGGAGGACCGACGCCTTCAATCCTACCACCTCCAAAGACAGGCCATGAAATTGTTTGGACAGAGCAGCAATTTGATCCATACTGGATTCTAAGTAGGTAAAAAAAATTATTATTATTTTTTTTTTACCTACACAAAATAAGGGCCAGAGATAATGAAATGACCGACGTCACGCACAGGGAGGGAAAAGGGAAAGCCCTGCCCAAGGGAGAGGGAAAGGTGGTGACCCCTAACTCACCTTGCGGCTGGCACCTGACTGCCCTGACGTCCCTAGACGGGTTCCTCACCCGTGCAGCGATCACGTGCCTAAACCCTGGCTTTCCCTGAAATGAGCCCTAGATAGTGAACGGGCCGGTGGGATCGCTGGTCCGCACCACTGCACTAAGAGGGAAACACCAGGGAGAGGACAGACAAATACAGACAAACACATACACCCAGGTGGGCGACCACAGCAGTCCACAAAGGTCCAAGAGGGATCCGGAGGGAAACGTTCTGGACCAACAACCAGAGAACGCAGCAACACAGCTCCAGTGGGTCAGACTAGATGTCCAGGCAGGAAGCTCTATCTCTGGCAACCAGAGAAGTGTGAGAGAGGAATATAAGGAGGTTTGGGAGTGCTGGACAAGGAACAGCTGAGGAGAAGGAGCTACGGATCCCTGAGTGAGCCAAAAGGGTTTGCAAAGCAAACCCAGAAAGCTACCATAAGGAAAACAGCCCTATCTTAAATAGAGCGTGCAGCCAACCGCTGCGACTTCCTGACCCCGGGTATAACGGAGTCAGGCGTGGTTCTCGATACCCTCGTGACACTAGATGGAGTAAACACTGTGAAACATTGCAGAGCAGAGCATGTTGGGTTTGAAAATCCAGTAGAAAGGAGATGAAAACAGAAGGTTCTGCATGTAAACATCCTGCCAGGATACAGTGATGCTGATAAAAGGAGCAAGAGAGTGGTGACATAAAAACAGGTATATGAAGCAAAAATATACAGTTTTGGGGTGCTCCATGCAAATAAAATATGATCATTATTAAAGGGGTTGTCTGTGCTTTTTCTATGATGACCTATTCTCAGGATAGGTCATCAATATCAGATCGGCGGAGGTCTGACACCCGGCACCCCCGCTGATCATCTGTATGAGAAGTGCTCGCGGTGGCAAAGACCATAGACAGCAGCAGACAGGAAGAGAGGAGGGAGACAGCAAGTGCGCACTTCGCGCGCCGCCTTCTCATACAGCTGATCAATGGGTGTACCGGGTGTCACATCTCCGCCAATCTGATATTGATGACCTATCCTGAGGATAGGTCATCAATAGTAAAATCCCGAACAACCCCTTTACATTGAAAAACCCCTTAAGTCTTATGACTCGAAAAAAGACACCCAAGGAGCAGTGACAGAGGGGAGAGAAAGTGTGAAATATTAGCGATCTCTCCTCGTTCTAGCGATTGTGAGGGTCTCAACGCTCAGACCCCCACCAATCAAAACTTTTGATATATCTCTATGACATATAAAAAGTTTTCTGAACACTCACTGAATTGCTGTACAAAATGCATGCCTTATAACCCACCCCAAGAGCAAAGAAAAAAAAGAAAAGCCATCCTAATATCGAGAAAAACAGAAGAGTTTTTCTGTCTTGCGTTTTTTTCCTTTATGTACAAGCTCTCAATCCAGAGACTTCAACAATTCTATATCTTTTGGCAAAAATACATTATTAAAAATTATTCTAAGTATCATTCTTCTCCATTCCTCTATTTTCCAGGTGTCCCCATGGGCAGCCATGTTCTAGTTATACCTTGCAAATCTTATCTTATATTTTAATTTTAGTTTCAGTCTCAACTTGCCTAATGACTGCAATTCCATCCAAAATTATTATATTTACCCATAAAAATGAATACATGTAGAAAGAAAACCTGCCTACAGCCTATACCACCTCCTTTCTGAAATTTCCCCAACCGTGCAGGTGTATAATATAACCTAATATACTGTAATGTGAAATCACATGAAAAAAATAAAACTCATGTGTGCGATCCATGTCCAAGAGCTTTTGCTTGACATTGATGATTTGCTCATGTGCTTCAGAGTTCATTATCTATTTTCCAGTCCTTTGCTACAATAATAGTCTCTGAAGTGTGCAAATACCAGCCTTATTCCGAGCAGTTCACTATCCTGAAAGTTTGACATTTCAGTCATTCTGGAGAATATAATTTAGGGGACTTGTCTAGAACTAAAGTGATTTGTATGCATTGTCCTGGCTTGATAGACAGGGTGTATATTGATGGCCGTGGAAGTGAACATCACAAGAGCAAGCAGTGTTTGACTTGTTTAATGAGGCTTCCTTCCTGCGTCAGACAGAAAAATCCCACAGACAAACTTGGTGAAATGTGAGTTGTATTCTGGACAAAAGCATTTATCCCATATTCTCTACATAGGGAATTAATGCTATATCGGTGGGGGTTCGACAGCTAGGACCCACACCAATTGCAAGACCGTGGCTAGGGAAAACGAGGAACAGAGATTCTTCATTCTACCATTTTGTGGGAGACCCTCTGTCTTAACTATGTATGTAGCGCTGCCACTGCACAGATGCGCTATATAGCACTCAACTTTTTCCCTGATGAGCCATAGACTCTGGCGAAACGCGTTGGTTTATACTTTTTCTGCTTTTAAAGGGTAGGAGAGCAAGGGTTTCCTAGATCAGGCCCAAGGTTCCAGCGGCTTGGGGTCGCCCTTCTCAGGGTGAGTGCTCTAACTACAGCCTGTCAGCAATTTCCCTGACTAGACCAGTTAACTAGGGTCAGCAGACTGTAAGATTAGGCACTCTAGTATAGGGAACCCTGTCTGACGATCCCCCCACAATTAAAGGGGAAGGGTACTAGGGCTAACTGCCATTATACAATCCTCTCTCCTCCTAACAAAGGAAGTGTGTAAAAAAACTTTTAAAATATTTTTTGTCTCATTTATTATAAAAGTAAAAATAAAAGTTTATTTTATTCCAAAATAAAGGTACACTCAGTTTAATACAGTTTAGGACCCTCATCAATCTAGCATTTATCACCTATCCAGTGAATACAAGAAATCAAGATGGCTTGTATCAAACTGTATCTATGGTTGAAAACAAATTACAATCACTCCTGAGGTAGCGGAAGATGTATATATCTAAACTGTGGTTTTTGAAGACTTTTTCCATCACCGGCATTGTAAGCCAACGAAGTGACTTCCCACCATTGTCCCCCCCCCATCATGCCGTCTTATAGACACAGAAACTTAAAGAACTAAAGCTGCACCTATTCCTCTCAAGTTTTCTATTTTACTCTAGACAGATTGCTTACGATCTGATGATGTTTATGGAGGGAGAAGACAACTACAAACTGCTAGGTGAGAACTTTGCTACTTTTCACTGATGGTGTGATTATGCCCAATAAGAGTACAGCCACATGATCATGTTTCTGCATGCAATTTTGGAAACAAAAATCTGAAGTGGATCATAAAAGAAGAGACAGTATAAAGGACAGATATGACTTCTCCTCTTTTTTTAATTCACCCCTGGTTTTGATCTATGCACAAGGTAACATGCAGAGCCCAGGCTCAAACTGGCCCACAGGGGTATATGTGAATCCACTAGTGGGTCCCTGAGCAAGGTGGGCCCCTAGTCTACGACCCTCTGCACAAGTAGCACATAACACAGTAGACTTACTGAACTACATATAGATAAGCAGTGTATAGCACCTCAACCAGCCTACATATGTTCATATAAAAAATTGGGTAGATTATTTAAGAAACTACCCAGCTTATTATAATAGGTGTACAGGTGGCTGAGAAGTCTTATAGGTACAGAGACAGGCCAGACAGTATCCCATTGGTTTTCCATTCTTTGAGGCACTGTACTCGACCCTAGAAGCAATGTTTTAAAGGTAGAACACTGCCAGAAAACTTAAGTGCTTGAAAATGTGTGAACCCTTCAGAAATTTCTATATCTATTATCTCTTATATGTATAAAAATGAATTTCTGTCTGTCTGTTCTTCATGCATGGCCAAACAACTGGACCAATCTGCACCAAATTTGGCACATAGTTAAATCAGGTACTTATAAAGGTTTTACACAGGGTCGCCCCTCTCTAGGACATACCACTCTTGAGATATTCTCAAAAAAATGCACATATGGCCCCAATATATGACCCGTATGTCAGCACTGTAGGCAGGAAACAGGTATACAGTGAGCCCTGACTGGAACCCAACCCGCTTTCCCTGCCTACTTGCAATGCCAGCCCTAAGTGGCAAGTCTGCAACAAGTCGAAGTTCCCTGCTCTGCTAAGTGCAAGACAGACAGACACCGAGACACAACCACACAGAGAAGGGTCTTACAGAAATAGGTCAAAACCAGGAGGACAATACAGTACAAAATCAAAGGATGGAGGGTAGTCAAAATAGCCAAGCCAAAGTCAGAACCAGACGGGTATCGCGGTTCAAAATCATAAGACAGAGGAATGTCAGAGACAAGCCAAGGTTAAAATGCTAAACAATCCAAAACACTCACAGACAGAACCAGGAGCACAGCAAGAGAGTAAACCTATTACTAGCAAGAGTCAATTGTCAGCAAGGGATTTAAATAGGGCACTAAATTCCAGGATCAGAACCTAATAGTAGTATCACACCATAAGTGGTGCCATTAGAAAGTACAACTTGTCCCACAGGAAAAAAAAAAAAACCCTCATAAGGCTAAGTGAATGGAAAAATGAAAAAGTTATGACCCTGGGAAGGCTGGGAGTGAAAAGCAACGGAAAATCGCCCCATCCTCTAAGGGTTAATATGACCATATTCATGAGCCTTAAAGGGGTTGTCTCACTTCAGTAAGTTGCACTTATCATGTAGAGAAAGTTAATACAAGCAACTTACTAATATACAGTTATTGTAACACGCCAGAGTGGTGTTACCACTTCTGCACCTTGCTACTATCTTTTATGGTCTAATCTGTATGTTACCTATATATTTATTTCCAGGTCCCTCAACACTGTGCATTTATATTAATGTTATGTAACTGTTCATGTAATGTGCCTGGTTCACCAGCATGTGGCAGAAAACACTGCAGAGCTGTATGTAGGTAGAATGGAGCGTTCTATTCCATTCCCTCTGTAGGGAAGTGGGCTAGTCCTATTTGCTGAAGGAAGGGGGACCAGTCAGGTTTAGTGTGTAGTTTCTCTACATGATAAATGCCCCTTGCTGAAGTGAGAGAATCCATTTAAAACTGACTGTTTGGCTTTACAGATAACTGTAATGATGCCAGTTGTGCACAAGACTGCAGAACTAGACATTATCTACAGAAGTCATCTGTCCCACATCCAAACTGTGGCTCAACATGCTTAGGTACCTCCAGGAATTACAGTAGGGCTGAATTCCACAACAACTGGACAGTCACAAAAAACACCCCACATAAATGACAGAAAACAAGGAACACTTAAACTTACCAGTGGATGACATGAACTGAATGCCAAGGGTCACGCAAGGAGGAGATGATCCAGCAATGGAGTCGAATCGATGGCAGAATTATTGCATGCAGGTAAAGTAAATGGCAGATGAGTGAGTGTGAACAAATATGGAGCAATACTGAACTATCTTTATCTAAATTAAAGTCTGCAAATGTCAGGAAAATACAGCAGCACAGCAACAGACAAATCCAAAAAACAGCAAAACACAAAACTTTGTGGAACTACAGATCCCAGAATATACAGAAAATACACTATATTAGAGCTTAATCTGGAAGAACATGCACATGGCAAACACTATACTTGACAACTAGATAGACATAAGGTCTAGATACAAATAGACTCTACAATCAGCACTCCACCCTAACTAACCAGGCAAGGATAACTGATAACCAAAATCAGATTCAAATGCAAGGCAATTGGATGGCAGCTATCCTAACAAAAGTGAGTGATTGATAAACCTGAAGCCACAAGCAGACCTCTCTGGCATCTTAACAATAACAACCCAAATCCATGTATAACACTCCAATAGCATATCATGTCCACAACATCAATTGTGAAGTTTAATATCAAGGCACTCTTTAACTTATTTATGAAAACTAGCATAGATAAAAATTTTGGGATCTGCTCATAACAAACAATTACACATTTATTTGTTCTAATGATCTTCTGATAATAAAAGCTGATTTTCAACCATCACCAATTGTGTTGATGCCATTGGAGCTGTTGATGACTGTAGGTCCAATTTACCCATTCCAGATGTTCTTCTACAGCTTCTTATAAATAATCCTGACATGCTGTTACTCCGAGTTCTGGAACTTTATGCACTTGTTTAATTGATTATGGAAATATGTAGAAGGACTCTTCGGAAGACTGACAGAAAATTATTAAAATATTCTTCCAGTATTTGCAATCTGTTGAACATTTAATTATATTTTTAGAAAGTGACTAATTTTTCCATCTTTCTATTAAACTTTTCTTAGCACCTTCAATCGATAGCAAAATAATATCCTGTATGTTTTAGTCAATTTCAATTGTTTAGTTCTGGAGTTAGAGGATTACAATTTTTCTTTGCAGGCGTTCATTACTACTTTCAAGTGGAAGCAACAGAAACCAAAGTATTCCCATATGGTTTAGCCCCTAACCTTCTAGGCAGTAAAGAAATTGCTCATAGAGTGCTTTTATATCTTCTAGGATAATATCTAACATGTGGACAACAGGCACTAAGTGACCACCTCTCCAGATAAGATATTATTTTACATTTAAATGTCAGTTTCCACCTCCTGATCTTATAAAAGGAAAATATAGTGAGAATCTTGAGCAAGAGGAACTCCAATCTCTGCCCCCCAATATTTCTAATGTGCTTTAGCTGAAGGTACTATATCTGCAATTGTAAGGCAAAATGGCTGATGAAATCATCATCGGAATTATGGGGCACTATACATATGGTCAATATGGCCAGTAGGATGGACACTGTGAATAGAATTATACAGGGACTACATCTATAGGCACCGGTAGTCCCGGTGTGGTTGACAGCTGACCCACAGAGGTAAGAGACACCACTGCTGAGCACCGTAGGATCAAGCACAACTCATAGTCAGTAACAGGCAGAGGTCAGGGCTAGCAGAGTTCATATAAATACGTGAAAGGTCCAAGGTCAGGACTGGCAGCAGAAGAGCGCAACGGTAAATAGGCACAGGTTGGGTCAAACAGAGGAGGGTCAGAATACAGAAAATAAGCAGAGGTTGTGCACCGGCAGAGAACAGAGAATAAACACTTTAGCAAGGAACTAGCAAGCTAGGAACCTAATTGCTTAGCCAAGGAGTGTGAGAAACAGTACAGTATATATAGAAGAAGCTAATTATCAGATTGGAATCAGCTTAGCGGTAGCAGCCAGCCCAAGGAGAGTATTAACCCTTGGAATACTGCAGAAGGAGGTGAGAGTCAATGAAGTGACACAGACAAAACAGCAAAGTAACAGCTTCCATGTAACAGAGCAATGCCCAAGAGAGAAAGAAACTGCAGCTGCATCCCCCTCCACCCACTCTATTACTTACTGTAGACAGTAAAATGTGAATGTCAGGCTGCTGAAAGGTGAGGAAAATAACACTTTCCCCTAAGAATGTATTATAAAGTTTTTATGCATCCACATATACTACTGATTTATGCAAAAATATAAGACCATGTTTACTTTTTGAATGAAAATTCAATTTTAAATTGTCCCTGCTGGCGAGCGCTTGTACTGCAGTGCGGATAAAGATTAATTGAAAGCCGTTCTGGTTGGAAAGTTTTGACTTCATTCAATAAACATGCATAAAAAAATATTTAGAATGAGCTGGCAGTTCTAGCGCAGGTTAAAAAAAAACAGAGAAAAGAAGATTATGGGATTTCAGCTACATTCCCTCTCCACAATAAATAACTGAACAAACACTTGTCATGTATTTACAACATCTCCTCCCCAAGTCTTGATGTCTGACATTTTGCAGAGCACTCATCCCGCATTATAATGTCACACATTGCAGTGCCGGAATATTTACTGCTCTGTTCACTGCGAGTTTTATGAATATTTCCACTGGGAGCATCTGCTGAATATAATACCGCATTAAGTGCGCTATAGACATGTATATTTCATTCATTTAGCTGTCCCTTTTGCAGACCTAAACAAAATGTATTAAGGCAAGACGACTACTGGGATGATGCTATGTAAAAGAGCATTTTACTGAACTGAATTTATGAATGAGGCCTAATTCATATTCAACATTTTCCTACATGATTTTTAATACAATTGTATTTTTAGAAGCATTGGACATCATCCATTGAGGGTTTATCCTATTTATTCCAATGGGATTTTCTGTACCCAGTGGCTGAATAGTCATTCCACTGCTTCTTTTCCATTGCTGTCATCTGGATCAAAATGTTAGGGTAAGGGTGACATCACACATCGTTTTCTTGTGGCTGTTTTTTATGCAGTTTTTTTTAACCAAAGCCAGAAGTGTGTTGGGAGGACATGAGAGATATTAAGGAAGGGCTTATACTTCTCCTTCCTGCTGGATCCACTTCTGCATTTGGCTCGAAAACAGCATCAAAAACTCGGTGTGACATCACCGTGATAGGTTGAACTTGACGTGCATGTATCATGTTTTAACAGACAGAAAAACGTGACAATGTGTGTGTTTATTGCATTTATTGCATTTCACACTAAATACAGACGTGGACAAAATTGTTGGTACCCTTTGGTCAATGAAAGAAAAAGTCACAATGGTCACAGAAATAACTTTAATCTGACAAAAGTAATAATAAATTAAAATTCTATAAATGTTAACCAATGAAAGTCAGACATTGTTTTTCAACCATGCTTCAACAGAATTATGTAAAAAAATAAACTCATGAAACAGGCATGGACAAAAATGATGGTACCCCTAACTTAATATTTTGTTGCGCAACCTTTTGAGGCAATCACTGCAATCAAACGCTTCCTGTAACTGTCAATGAGACATCTGCACCTCTCAGCAGGTATTTTGGCCCACTCCTCATGAGCAAACTGCTCCAGTTGTGTCCGGTTTGAAGGGTGCCTTTTCCAGACTGCATGTTTCAGCTCCTTCCAAAGATGCTCAATAGGATTGAGGTCAGGGCTCATAGAAGGCCACTTTAGAATAGTCCAATTTTTTCCTCTTAGCCATTCTTGGGTGTTTTTAGCGGTGTGTTTTGGGTCATTGTCCTGTTGCAAGACCCATGACCTGCGACTGAGACCAAGCTTTCTGACACTGGCTAGTACATTTCTCTCTAGAATTCCTTGATAGTCTTGAGATTTCATTGTACCCTGCACAGATTCAAGACACCCTGTGCCAGACGCAGCAAAGCAGCCCCAGAACATAACAGAGCCTCCTCCATGTTTCACAGTAGGGACAGTGTTCTTTTCTTGATATGCTTCATTTTTTCGTCTGTGAACATACAGCTGATGTGCCTTGGCAAAAACTTCGATTTTTGTCTCATCTGTCCACAGGACATTCTCCCAGAAGCTTTGTGGCTTGTCAACATGTAGTTTGGCATATTCCAGTCTTGCTTTTTTATGATTCGTTTTCAACAATGGTGTCCTCCTTGGTCGTCTCCCATGTAGTCCACTTTGGCTCAAACAACGACGGATGGTGCGATCTGACACTGATGTTCCTTGAGCATGAAGTTCACCTTGAATCTCTTTAGAAGTCTTTCTAGGCTCTTTTGTTACCATTCGGATTATCCGTCTCTTAGATTTGTCATCAATTTTCCTCCTGCGGCCACGTCCAGGGAGGTTGGCTACAGTCCCATGGATCTTAAACTTATGAATAATATGTGCAACTGTACTCACAGGAACATCTAGTTGCTTGGAGATGGTCTTATAGCCTTTACCTTTAACATGCTTGTCTATAATTTTCTTTCTGATCTCTTGAGACAGCTCTTTCCTTTGCTTCCTCTGGTCCATGTCGAGTGTGGTACACACCATATCACCAAACAACACAGTGATTACCTGGAGCCATATATATAGGCCCAATGGCTGATTACAAGGTTGTAGACACCTGTGATGCTAATTAGTGGACACACCTTGAATTAACATGTCCCTTTGGTCACATTATGTTCTGTGTTTTCTAGGGGTACCATCATTTTTGTCCATGCCTGTTTCATGAGTTTATTTTTTTACATAATTCTGTTGAAGCATGGTTGAAAAACAATGTCTGACTTTCATTGGTTAACATTTATAGAATTTTAATTTATTATTACTTTTGTCAGATTAAAGTTATTTCTGTGACCATTGTGACTTTTTCTTTCATTGACCAAAGGGTACCAACAATTTTGTCCACGTCTGTATATTATTGTATTGGTGCGAGGTACTTGGGAGAACACTTCCCCAAAGGGGTATTTCGGTTGTGACAAGTTATCCCTTATCCACAGGATGGCAGATAATTATTAGATTGATGGTGAGACCACCAGTGATCACGAGAACCTAGACCCAATACACCTTTTGGCCCCCTCCAAAATAAACGGAGCAGCAGGTTGAGCATGCAAACTGTGGCCATTAATTCTTACAGGAGTTCTGGAGACAGCCGAATACAGTGCTCAGCTATTTCCAGAATTCCCATAGAGATGAAAGAGGCAGCAGTGCGCAGTACGGAGTCTCTGTAGACAGGGGATAACCCATTATTAAAGAATAAAATCTTTAGAGTAGAGTCTTTTGTGTATGCCTTGTGTATAGCTGTTTTACTTGGCTTATAATATGTAGGTTATCAGCCATCTTGATTCCTCCAACCCTCAGATACAGTTTTCCTAGTGAATCCTATATTTCCTATTATGCCTTGTCTTCAGAGACAGAGGAGGTGGAGTCTAACCCCACTGCACTACCTAATAGCAGCCATGACAGATTAGTGATAAAGCTGGTGTCCCCTCACACTGCGGGGTCTCTATGTTTTCCTATGTGATGCGGCTTGAGCCTGTCTGCCCTGTCATCTCTTTATCTCCCTTGTCAGCTCTTACATGCAGGAGGCAGGGAGACCTGTGTGAAGCTAATTCTCATAGAACTACACTGGATAGTCAGTGGACACAGATAGTACAGGCAGTGTAAGGAGAGTTAGAGTCAGGAGGTTTATATATTTGCAACTAAGCTAGTCAGCCACAGGGAGAGACTGACTTCCTGTCTACATATTAGAGCAAGCTCTAGACTGCTCGTCAAACTTGAGATCACATAACCCAGTACCCGAATGATAATGTTCAAAATCTTTGGATGCAATTGAGTGAGGGTGTAACAAATTACACTGCTAAAATACTGATGCTGAGTTAGTAATATATGTAAAAAAAAACTAAACAAAACAGAGTGCTTCTTTAATGCTGCCTGAAATGTTAACAAAATTAACTTCTCAATATACTTTAGAATGTTTTCTGCCACTCTTTGGGACCCTGTCAGTATCTCTTTTAACGTTAAATAAGGAATTGGGGGGCACTCCAATATCTAGGTGTATGGATGAATATATAGCGTAGCTAAATAAGAGAATTATTTATTCAAATATTACATAAAATAAGACATATTTCATAAGATGGATCATCAGATAGATCAATTCACTTTCCACATATAGATCATTTAAAAAATATCTATATTATATACAAGTTGATCAACTTGGAATAAGTGCTTAAAAAGACAAATAGTCAATAAAAATGAAAAAATAAGGAAGGCATAAAAATGGTGCCCAGTTCCATAATTGGTGTTGCAAATGTTTTATAAATATATATATATATATATATATATATATATATATAGTTTTGGGTTGTTAATTGTCAAATTGCGTTATCCAATTGGAAATGTCACTATAATAACATATATAGCAATGCAATAAGTATCATATATTGTAATAAAGTCAGTGGCTGCACCAACAAAGGAAACCGTGGGTCGATGCTCTGCCCCTCGATTTACCCCAATGTCGTGAAACAACGGAGTAGAGATAAACTGTGTTGGGGGGCACTCAGCTATAACTCAAAGTCAATTGTTGGTATTGGCAGTTCAATCCTCAAAATAGGGAGTCTGTCCAGATAATAGTTTAAGTTATATTGAACTTGATAACAGAGTGGTGCTATTATGTGCCGGTATAGATATTATGTGAAATAGCGCTAAAAGTTCATTCAATCAATATTGCCAAATTTCTATATTTTTCTATAAATAGAGGAATTTTATAAATAGTGTTCCATAGGCTTAGAGGCAGTGGTCGGTAATTAGAACGGTGACCGGTAAATTGATTAGAAACCTTATACGTTGCCAATCTTTGTACTGCTGTGTCCATGGGCTCAGGTAGATGATGGTATTGCTTGATATGCGATGTTACCTGTTGCCTGGCCGGATCGAGTGGTTAATGTTCGGTACTTTGTAGGATTAGAAATAATGCTTGATTATATTCATTAAACTTTTTCACTGCAAGTTACTAAACGCGTTTCGGAACAACCTTCTTCAGTGGTTTGCAGTGTATTATCCCAATGCGTATATATTTAAAGCGTATTAAATCATTGAGGGAGGGACTTCAAGTGATATTCCATTTTGGGAGGTACAGTACAGACCAAAAGTTTGGACACACCTTCTCATTCAAAGAGTTTTCTTTATTTTCATGACTATGAAAATTGTAGATTCACACTAAAGGCATCAAAACTATGAATTAACACATGTGGAATTATATACATAACAAAAAAGTGTGAAACAACTGAAAATATGTCATATTCTAGGTTCTTCAAAGTAGCCACCTTTTGCTTTGATTACTGCTTTGCACACTCTTGGCATTCTCTTGATGAGCTTCAGGAGGTAGTCACCTGAAATGGTTTTCACTTCACAGGTGTGCCCTGTCAGGTTTAATAAGTGGGATTTCTTGCCTTATAAATGGGGTTGGGACCATCAGTTGCGTTGTGGAGAAGTCGGGTGGCTACACATCTGATAGTCCTACTGAATAGACTGTTAGAATTTGTATTATGGCAAGAAAAAAGCAGCTAAGTAATGAAAAACGAGTGGCCATCATTACTTTAAGAAATTGAGGTCAGTCAGTCTGAAAAATTGGGAAAACTTTGAAAGTGTCCCCAAGTGCAGTCACAAAAACCATCAAGCACTACAAAGAAACTGGCTCACATGCGGACCGCCCTAGGAAAGGAAGCCCAAGAGTCACCTCTGCTGCGGAGGATAAGTTCAGGGCCGGTGCTACCATAAGGCAGACCAAGCGGTCGCCTTAGGGCGCACCCTGGAGGAGGGCGGAAAAATGTGACATGGAGGGGGAGAAATGTGACATGGGGTCTAATGGCTGATGGCTGGGGGATGATGTCTGACATGGGGTTCTGATCTGAGGTCTGATTAACATTGGGGGTCTGATTGGGGCTGTGAGCTGAGGTCTGATTAACATTGGGGGTCTGATTGCTGGTCTGACCTGAGGTGTAATGCAAAATATTTTTTTCTTATTATCCTCCTCTAAAACCTAGGTGTGTCTTATAGGGCGAAAAATATGGTCCTTAAACCAGCCATTGTCCGAAGCAGAGAGAAGATACCAGGACCACAGAGAGGAGAAGCGTGGGGGGGGGGGGGGGGCGCCAAAATGTAGCTTTGCTTGTGTTGTCAAAAATCCTTGCACCGGCCCTGGATAAGTTCATCCGAGTCACCAGCCTCAGAAATCGCAGGTTAACAGCAGCTCAGATTAGAGACCAGGTCAATGCCACACAGAGTTCTAGCAGCAGACACATCTCTAGAACAACTGTTAAGAGGAGACTGCGTGAATCAGGCCTTCATGGTAGAATATCTGCTAGGAAACCACAGCTAAGGACGGGAAACAAGCAGAAGAGACTTGTTTGGGCTAAAGAACACAAGGAATAGACATTAGACCAGTGGAAATCTGTGCTTTGGTCGGATGAGTCCAAATTGGAGATCTTTGGTTCCAACCACCGTGTCTTTGTGCGACGCAGAAAAGGTGAACGGATGGACTCTACATGCCTGGTTCCCACCGTGAAGCATGGAGGAGGAGGTGTGATGGTGTGGGGGTGCTTTGCTGGTGACACTGTTGGGGATTTATTCAAAATTGAAGGCATACTGAACCAGCATGGCTACCACAGCATCTTGCAGCGGCATGCTATTCCATCCGGTTTGCGATTAGTTGGACCATCATTTATTTTTCAACAGGACAATGACCCCAAACACACCTCCAGGCTGTGTAAGGGCTATTTGACCATGAAGGAGAGTGATGGGGTGCTGCGCCAGATGACCTGGCCTCCACAGTCACTGGACCTGAACCCAATCGAGATGGTTTGGGGTGAGCTGGACCGCAGAGTGAAGGCAAAAGGGCCAACAAGTGCTAAGCATCTCTGGGAACTCCTTCAAGACTGTTGGAAGACCATTTCAGGTGACTACCTCTTGAAGCTCATCAAGAGAATGCCAAGAGTGTGCAAAGCAGTAATCAAAGCAAAAGGTGGCTACTTTGATGAACCTAGAATATGACATATTTTCAGTTGTTTCATACTTTTTTGTTATGTATATAATTCCACATGTGTTAATTCATAGTAGTTTTGATGCCTTCAGTGTGAATCTACAATTTTCATAGTTATGAAAATAAAGAAAACTCTTTGAATGAGAAGGTGTGTCCAAACTTTTGGTCTGTACTGTATGTGCAAAGAAATGAACTGGATTAATCATTTGAAAGAAAATGCATATAACAAATATCATATAAGTGTGTATATATAGTGAACATACATATATACTCTATCTACTGTATGATAATTAATTGGCTTCCATGTGAAATAAATTAAAATAAATAAAAAATATATATAAAAAAGAGGCATATGCGTTATTATATAATACTAATATATTTTATGAAGTAGTGAGTAGTGAGTGTATAAGAATACAAAGAGAATATCTAGTCAAATCTGACATGTAGAATACAATGTATATAATATAATTGATATACTTTGACAAAGTATCAATGTATTTTATTTATTTTTCTATATATGTATTTTTGTTATTTTCATTCTTTTGCAGACGGGATTCTATGTGTTCTTCAATTACAGATCTGTGTACATCTGTAATTGAAGAACACATAGAATCCCATCTGCAAATGAATGAAAATATCAATAACAAAAATCACCATGATGTCTCTCCTATGTTCCCGTTGTTCACCTTCCTGTCATTACCCTTGCATATGTTTGGTGTTGTTTATGTATGGGTGGTTCTTGTCTTGTCTAGTGGTTGTTACATGTCTGGTTTGTTGGTGTCTATATTGTAGCATGTTTGCTAGACATGTTCCCTGTGTGGTGTGTCCCCGGAAGGGGGTCTTAGTGTTCCTCAGAGGGGGAACCACAAGCCTGTATGCAGCGCTGCCTGGGGCTGCCGTGCATCTTTATGCATGGGGGTCCAGGTAGTAACTGGTCTGCTGGATACATGGGTGTGGTTGTTTGTACTGTGTCCTGTATGGTGGGTGGGCACCAGTACTCATGCTCGGGTTCCAGTCAGTGTTGCTGCGACAGGTGTGTTGTATGGTATGCTTACTTGCCGATCCAGTTACTGTATACAGTCTCCTCTTTTTCCTTGCAGCTAGGCCGGTGGAGACTCGTGTTAATACAGGTCTCTGCCCTTTCTTTATTTGAGGGATTATCAGGGCGACTCAGGGTCCTAGGTTTCCTGGGTATGACCCCTCCTACCTTCCAGGTCCACTCATACGGTTAGGAGTTAGGACGAGGCTTAGGGACACTTTAGAAGGTAACCTGCTCCCTTATTCCAGTCGCTGGCCTAGTTGCTATTCCACCGGGTCCACATTGTACGGTGGGGAGTTTCCCCTACTCCCCACCGTGACAAATATAATATACATTTATTTGCTCATATTTTATTGCATTTTTTTAGAGGAAGTAAATCAATATTATTACCAATAGAAATGAATTTACTATGAAATTTTCCTGATGCCATTTATCTAGACCAGTTGACAGCGGACATACAGTATTTCATACGTTTATGCGACATAACGTTACGGGTTTTCATTGTATATGATGATCGATTGATCATTGTGTTTTCACTGCCACATTTCAACTCTAAACCTATGTCAGTCGGAATGAAATATTTTGCTGCAAATTGCTGTTCACAGTAAGCGAGCCTGTTCCCTTATGCCTGGCAGTGTGTCCCTTGGCCTGAGTATTGAAATCATTCAGTCTATGCAGAAGGAAAACTTTTCTAGATTAAAGGGGTTTTCCATTTATTTGTGAGTAAAATATTAATGACCTGTCCTCAGGATAGGTTATCAGTATCTGATAGGTGGAGGTCCGACTCCTGGATAAAGATCCTGAATAAACTAATCTAAAGCATAGTAAATCAGTGTATCTGTTAACAATTATAGAAGTACTGACCAGTGGCGTACATTCAGGGGCCGATTGGGAACTTTAAGTGGCACTAGAAAAAATAAAATAAAAGTGGCCCTATTTTGTAGTGAGGCCAAAATTGACAGAAGACAGGGTCAACACAAGCAGACGGGGTCAGCAATACCATATTGCAACACATTATTCCACCCCAGCAGAGCCAACTACTACAGTGCATCACAAAATACTGCCCCAGCAGCACAAAATACCTCCTCAAAACCTCCCCCTCTGTGGTTTCCAACACCAGCTGCCACATTCTTTCCTTCTATTACAGTTGCCTTAGGATGGCAATACAGTTGAATTTAGGAGTTAGTAGGGGAGTGTCAAATCATTATTTACCATGACTAGCGGCCATGAGGAGGGCTCAGGCGGCCCCTTGGGTCTATAGGCCAGTCCACCCCTGCATACTTTGAATAAAGGCAGATCATATGACTGCTTTGGGCCCTTGGGGGAAAAAGTCGAGGCGCAATGATCTTGTCACGACCATGTTTATTGGGAGCCGCATACAGTTGCCCGCGGTTTGGGTTGTAGTGTCAACCGCAGCTGGAGGCATAATGTTGTTAGCCTCAAGTGCGGTTGCCGCGGACAACAGCTATGTGTGCGGTTCCCTTGGAGTTGTGTGCGCGTTTGTATGCACTTTGGTATGTCTGTGTGCACTCTGTGTTATGTGTGGTGTGCACTCACATCTTCCCCTCACTGTGGTTGCCCGTGGCAACGTTTGTGTACATGTGGTGACAGTGTCCCGGCCTTCGGGCTGACTCCCAGGACACGGTTGCCACCCATGTCGTTGCCTGCCGCAACAGCCACAGTGTGTTTGTTGTTTGGACACTTCCCCTTTGAGTTGTGTTTTCCCTTCTGTGGTATTGGAAGGGTTAACTCCTTTTCTGTGTGTGTGAGTCACGGGGTGTGTCTGACTGTTGGGTGTGGCCTCTTGGCCCTATAAAGCCTCAGTTGAAGGCAGTAGCCAGAGAGGGTGCTTCAGCCATGCTTGCTGGAGACATCCTCCTGGTTACTTACCAACTGCCAGTGGGGGCCATCCTTCTGGTCATAGCAAAAATATAATGTCGTTTGGTGTTTGGAAGATGTGTTTGTCTTTATGCTCCTTTATTACACCTATGGCCCTGGGTTCCCGTGTGACGTGTGTTGTGTGCTGAGTCCTTTTGTTTGTGGATAGCAGTACTTCCACATGGGTTCCAGGCTTTGTGTCTGTGGCAGGTGACTGTTATGTTTGTGGCAAGTACCTGCCATTGCCATAGGTTGTATTTGTTCTCCTTTCCTTGCAGCTTGGCCAGTGAGACTCCTCTTCCTCTATATCCAGAAGGAACAGGTTGTCTTACCCTGACTCGAAGTCCAGGGACCGGTCGGAGGGTGAGTTAGGGATCCGAGGTTCCTGAGCATGGGTCCTCCTACCTTAAAGATCGGCCCATGCAGCTAGGAGTTAGGGTCAGGTTAGGGACGCTTTAGGAGGTGACCTGCTCCCTAATTCTGTCGTCCTGGTCGAGCAGCGACCATCTTCCTTCATCGCACAGCTGAGGGTTTTCCCCATCCTCAGCCGTGACAGATCTCCTCTCCTTCGGTTGGAAGGTGAAAATACTTTATTTTACTATGCCGCCACTAGGGGGAGCTCAGTGCAAAAACATTATTATAGCTTTCATTGCACTGTATAAACTGCATGCACTGAGATCCCCCTAGTGGTAGCTGAAGGCTAATGGCTTTGTAATATGCGAAGTGAAGCTGGAGAATTTATCAATGTATTTATGTCAGTGGTCTAGTCTAAATACATTGCTGTTCAGGCGAAGCACCATATTTTTGACACACCTGTTCCATTTTTTCCAACACTGAAATTGGTCATTTTGTACATTTTTTTAATGCTGGTAAGCATGAATCTTCTATGTATAGGGCCCTGTCATGATGGTGCTCCATGACACTGCCATCCTGCTATACAGGACAGTAACAGGTGTCATATCACTTACTCTTTCCATGCTGCCCAGCGGCAGGCCCCTTCCAGCCTTCCTCTGCCTTCCTCTGCCTTCCTCTGGCAGGATCGGTCATCGGACTTCTCAGGCCCCCCTGAAGGCCACAGCCTGCAATTACTTGCTGACCCTTTTTCCTTGTTCCATAGTGCATGTGTGTTCACACCTACTAACTCTTAAAGAGCCAGCACACCTGTTCTGTATTTTCACCAGCCAATGGCTGGACATCTGTGGGTACCTGGCATCTTTCCCCAAGGAGAGTTGCTTGAGCAATAGGTTTATTAGTTTGCTAGTGACCAGTGAAGGTGCACTATTCTGATCGTCTGGTCGTGTACAGAACCTCTGTCTGGATTACCGTCTCTGACCCTCCGCTGCCTGTCTTGACCTTAGTCTGACCTCGGACTAGTCTCTCGGTTATGCAAATATTCTGCCTGCCCTGACATCGGCCTGTTACCTGACTACAAATATTGTCTGCCTCGCAACAGTGTCTCTGGCCCCATGGGACAGCTGCCAACTACTATCCCAGAAGTTAGCGGCCTGGTGGTTCCCCTGAAGAGAAGACCAGATGCCTGTATAGGGTCCGCGGATCCGTAAAACACACACGGACGTGTGAATGGACCCTAATGGTTAACCCCTCCGGGAAACTAGTACCCTCACGGATGTATCAACATACCGGGTGACGTATAGCATACATGCAGGGACCAACACCAACAAAGGCCCAGACATGTAACAACCAACAAAACACTACACACACCCAGAACATACAACAAGTGAGGGTAAAGGTACAAGGAGGGTACAAAAGAGAGGACAATTTATGTTCCATAAGGTGGCCCTCAAGGACTGGGCTGGAACACCCAGGCAAGGAGCAAAGCTCCAACACCAAGCAAGGCTGTAGTACAACTGCACCCAGCCAGCAAGCCACAGGTTTATATCAAGCTTGCAGCCACACCCAGGAAACACCTTAATCCCCACTAGCCAGAAGATTAACCCCTTGCTCACCAAACAGCAGGGAGGCATACCTTAAAGGGGAAGTGCACGTGCAAACCACAAACTACACGTTGCCCCTGGCAACTAGTCTACACGGCAACCGCATCACAGTCAAACACCAATATGACCGTGACAGGTTTGATCATTACCAAAACAACACAGACACAAATGATCCACAAGGAACCATTCTGATTAACCCACGTGTTGCCAGTCTCTCTGATCTCCTGGCCCCTGTCACGGGAGTGTCCGTGCCAACTGGTCACTGGAAGTTTAACATGGCACCCCATGACAAAGAACTCTCTGAGCATCTGAAAAAAAAAATTGTTGCTTTACATAAAGATGACCTAGGCTATAGGAAGATTGCCAACACCCTAAAACTGAGCTGCAGCACAGTGGTCAAGACCATACAGGGGTTTAACAAGACAGGTTCCACTCAGAACAGCCCCCGCCATGGTCCACCAAAGAAGTTGAGTGCACATGCTCAATGTCATATCCAGAGGTTGTCTTTTCAGAATAGACGTATGAGTGCTGCCAGCATTGCTGCAGAGGTTAAAGGTGTTGGGGGTCAACCTGTCAGTCTCAGACCATACGCTGCACACTGCATCACATTGGTCTGCATGGCTGTTGTCTCAAAAGGAAGCCTCTTCTAAAGATGATGCACAAGAAAGCCTGCAAATAGTTTGCTGAAGACAAACAGACATGGATTACTGGAATCATGCCCTGTAGTCTGATGAGACCAAGATAAACTTATTTGGTTCAGATGGTGTCTGACGTGTGGGGTGGAAACCAGGTGAGGAGTACAAAGACAAGTGTGTATTGCCTACAGTCAAGCATGGTGGTGGGAGTGTCATGGTTTGAGGCTGCATGGGTGCTGCCGACTGTGGGGAGCTAGAGTTCATTAAGGGAAGCAGAGCGTGATCCCCTCCCTTCAGAAACTGGGCTGCATGACAGTATTCCAACATGATAACAACGCCAAACACTCCTCCTAGACGACCACTGCCTTGCTAAAGAAACTGAGGATAAAGGTGCTGGACTGGCCAAGCATGTCTCCAGACATAAGCCCTATTAAGCATCTGTGGGGCATCCTCAAACAGACGGTGGGGAGTGCAAGGTCTCTAACATCCACCAGCTCCGTGATGTCATCATGAAGGAGTGGAAGAGGATTCCAGTGGCAACCTGTGAAGCTCAAGTGAACTCCATGCCCAGGAGAGTTAGGGCAGTGCTGGGAAATAATGGTGGCCACACAAAATATTGACTTTGGGCACAGTTTGGCTATTTTCACTTGGGGTGTACTCACTTTTGTTGCCAGCGGTTTAGACATTAATGGTTGTGTGTTATTTTGAGGGCTTACCAAATTTACACCATTATACAAGGTGTACACTGACATTGTATCAAAGTATTATATCTTCAGTGTTGTCCCATGAAAAGCTATAATAAAAGATTTACAAAAATCTGAAGGGTGCACTCAGTTTTGTGAGATACTGTAGATGCCACATGTTGGCAAGATCATATTGCTCTAAATATATGGTGTTTATTGTACTAGGCTGGAAGGGGTTTAAATCAAGGAAACCAAGGGAGGGAAAAAAGTCCTCTAGGGCAGGAACCACACTTTTCTGGGGTTGCCTGCTCTGACCTAGAAAGAGGACCTCAGTAGGAAGGTCTAGGGAAGCATACTTACCTGCTTCCCAATGCTTAATTGCAGCTCTGTGAGTTCTCCACTGTCTTCACTGCACTTTGGTCCGAGCATGTAAATTTCAAGCATGGATGGGATCATGTGTGCTACTGTAGCCAATGACTGGCCGCAGCGGTGGCAGGCGAGTGAGTTGTAACAAATAGGTAAAATCTGTTTTAAAAGGATACAAGTAAATGAAATAAAAAGTACTGTAGTATCGTATGCTTATTTACTCACTTCACGAGGGGGGCGGTTTACCAGGATAAGCATAATACACCTGTAAACGAAAACACCCCCCCAGCCTGGATTGCTTCTAGAATATTAACGGATGAAGGCAGCCAATCACACGGGTGCTTCTCTTCATTTGTCTTTATTGCAATACATGTAAAAATCTGTCTCAACGCATTTCGGGACAGGCACGTCCCTTCATCAGGAGCAATATCGTGAAGTGAGTAAATAAGCATACGATACTACAGTACTTTTTACAAACCGGATTCCCAAAAAGTTGGGACACTAAACAAATTGTGAATAAAAACTGAATGCAATGATGTGGAGATGGCAAATGTCAATATTTTATTTGTAATAGAACGTAGATGACAGATTAAACGTTTAATCCGAGTAAATGTATCATTTTAAAGGAAAAATACGTTGATTCAAATTTTCACGGTGTCAACAAATCCCCAAAAAGTTGGGACAAGTAGCAATAAGAGGCTGGAAAAAGTAAATTTGAGCATAACGAAGAGCTGGAAGACCAATTAACACTAATTAGGTCAATTGGCAACATGATTGGGTATAAAAAGAGCTTCTCAGAGTGGCAGTGTCTCTCAGAAGCCAAGATGGGTAGAGGATCACCAATTCCCACAATGTTGCGCAAAAAGATAGTGGAGCAATATCAGAAAGGTGTTACCCAGCGAAAAATTGCAAAGACTTTGCATCTATCATCATCAACTGTGCATAACATCATCCGAAGATTCAGAGAATCTGGAACAATCTCTGTGCGTAAGGGTCAAGGCCGTAAAACCATACTGGATGTCCGTGATCTCCGGGCCCTTAAACGACACTGCACCACAAACAGGAATGCTACTGTAAAGGAAATCACAGAATGGGCTCAGGAATACTTCCAGAAACCATTGTCAGTGAACACAATCCACCGTGCCATCTGCCGTTGCCAGCTAAAACTCTACAGTGCAAAGAAGAAGCCATTTCTAAGCAAGATCCACAAGCTCAGGCGTTTTCACAGGGCCAGGGATCAAAGTTATTTTTGGAAATCTGGGACGCCATGTCATCCGGACCAAAGAGGACAAGGACAACCCAAGTTGTTATAAACGCTCAGTTCAGAAGCCTGCATCTCTGATGGTATGGGGTTGCATGAGTGCGTGTGGCATGGGCAGCTTGCATGTCTGGAAAGGCACCATCATGCAGAAAAATATATTCAGGTTCTAGAACAACATATGCTCCCATCCAGACGTCATCTCTTTCAGGGAAGACCCTGCATTTTTCAACAAGATAATGCCAGACCACATTCTGCATCAATCACAACATCATGGCTGCATAGGAGAAGGATCCGGGTACTGAAATGGCCAGTCTGCAGTCCAGATCTTTCACCTATAGAGAACATTTGGCGCATCATAAAGAGGAAGGTGCAACAAAGAAGGCCCAAGACGATTGAACAGTTAGAGGCCTGTATTAGACAAGAATGGGAGAGCATTTCTATTTCTAAACTTGAGAAACTGGTCTCCTCGGTCCCCAGACGTCTGTTGAGTGTTGTAAGAAGAAGGGGAGATGCCACACAGTGGTGAAAATGGCCTTGTCCCAACTTTTTGGGGATTTGTTGACACCATGAAATTCTGATTCAACATATTTTTCCCTTAAAATGGTACATTTTCTCAGTTTAAACTTTTGTTCCGTGATTTATGTTCTATTCTGAATAAAATATTAGAAGTTGGCACCTCCACATCATTGCATTCAGTTTTTATTCACGATTTGTATAGTGTCCCAACTTTTTGGGAATCCGGTTTGTATTACATTTACTTGTATCCTTTTAAAACAGATTTTACCTATTTGTTACAACTCACTCGCCCTACTACACCACACTATGTCGTGTATGACACTACAGATTACGGTCTCTTAGGCACTTGGGACAGAATGTAGTGTACTTATGTTCATCCATTCCGAATTTGTTCCTTCCTTGCGTGTATATCTTTATATATTTTATATTTTATATTTTTTAGATATCCACATATATCTTTTTATATATCCACACATTTTTTTATTACACTTTTTCACAAATTTTAAGTTAGTGTAAAATCCACTGTACCCTTAAATATCTTGACACTGACCTACCACTATTGGCGCTAAAAAGGGTTTCTCCAAGAACAGGCGAGATTGAGGTGGTACCAATACCCATCAGTCCCCCCAGTTCGGCATACTCTCATATTGTCTATGTTAGCCATAGCTAACATAAACAGATTGTAAAATACTTACTAAGACCTGCTTATACTGGAGTGAGTGAGGTTGGCAGTGGAACGATCACTCCACCCAGGCTTTGGTCCTGGGCTTCCATAGCCCACAGCTGCAAACAATTTTGGTCAAATGTGTGTCTGGCCCATCTACCAGGCGTCAAGGTGCTTCTGCAGATGGGTACCTAACACTAACAGAACTGCCTCTCCTGGGCTTGACCTAAACCAACAATGTTCAGGGCAGTGTAGGAACCAGCTACATTTATACTCGGGTATCTAGAGTTGTCATGGCCACAATGAACCAGCAACAGAGCAGTACATGATACCCAAGGATCTCTGGAATGGTACCGTAAACCTTTGAAGGCAAGACAACACAAGGTTAAAGTGGAAGAGGTTAAATAGGAAGAATCATCAAGACATTTTTTCTTTGCATCTAGCCTACGATAGTTGAAGGTAAAAATCAAGCTGCTGTTAGCAAAAGGCTTTACATACAATCAGGGCCGGCGTCATAACCCGGCATCCCCGGGCAAGTGCCGGGGCCCAATGCTCCTGGGGGGGCCCACTGAGCTGCTATGAGCACTTCCATCAATACAGATGGGAGCTCTCACTGCTGTCACTTCACTTACGCAGTACCCCTCTGGTGGGGCCCTCTGAGCTGCAGAGACTCAGACACGCCCCCTGAGCGCAGAGACTCAGACACGCCCCCTCTACACAGGACACACGCTGCCTGAGGAGAGAGACCGAGGGCTGGAGCTGGAGCTGAAGACAGTCTGTGAGTGAGTCTGCAGTCTGCACTGTGAATGTCTCTTGGGACAGAAGGGGGGGTCTCTTCGATCGGCTGCTGCTTCATTCTATTTAGTTGTGTTACTGTTTCATTAAGCAGTTTGCCCCCATGACACCTGCCCCCCCCCCCCCCCCCATATCCTGTCCTATCTCATCCTCATGGGGCCCCTGCTGTCTCCTTTCCTCCCTCATGTATCCAGAGCTCCTGTTTCACCCTCCTATCTCCTGTTGCTGCCCTGCACAGACCTCCTGCCACTACTTGTATGAATCCCCCTCAGAGCCCCTTCCCCCTACTTGCTGTGTCCACCCCTCCTGTCCACCCAGGGCCCCTGTCTCACTCCTCTGCCTCTCATTATGGTGGCATCTGAACAGCATTCACCATAAGGACCTTCTAACGTCACAGGGTCATGTGACTGTGCCCCCCACCCCGTACTGTGCCCCTTTATACCCTGCATTGTGCCCTCTTACCACACCCTGTCCAGTGTCCATAGTCATTCCCTGTACTGTGCCCTCTTATACCCTTTTATCCGGTCACTGTATGGTGGTTTTATCATTGTATGGCGGTGTTATCACTATATGGCGGTGGTATCCAATAACTGCATGGCCATAACTGTATCCCTTTCCCTGCCCACGCCATCCTTTTTTAGACCTGGCATGAGCGGGAAAAGATACAGATTGCGGTGCTAAGGACCTTTGTGCCACAATCTGTGTCAGAAATACGCCTAAGTCTAGTTTCACACTAGCGTTCGGCTGTCCGCTCGTGAGCTCCGTTTGAAGGGGCTCACGAGCGGACCCGAACGGATCCGTCCAGCCCTGATGCAGTCTGAATGGATGCGGATCCGCTCAGACTGCATCAGTCTGGCGGCGTTCAGCCTCCGCTCCGCTCAGCAGGCGGACACCTGAACGCTGCTTGCAGCGTTCGGGTGTCCGCCTGGCCGTGCGGAGGCATGCGGATCCGTCCAGACTTACAATGTAAGTCAATGGGGACGGATCCGTTTGAAGATGCCACAATATGGCTCAATCTTCAAGCGGATCCGTCCCCCATTGACTTTCAATGTAAAAGTCTGGACGGATCTGCTCAGGCTAATTTCACACTTAGCTTTTTTTTTGCCAATTTAATGCAGACGGATCCGTTCTGAACGGAGCCTCCGTCTGCATTATTATGATCGGATCCGTTCAGAACGGATCCGATCGAACGCTAGTGTGAAAGTAGCCTAAGGCTACTTTCACACCTGCGTTTAGGTGCGGATTCGTCTGGTATCTGCACAGACGGATCCGCACCTATAATGCAAACGCTTACATCCGTTCAGAACGTATACGTTTGCATGATAATGCAAACGGATCCGTTTAGACTTTACATTGAAAGTCAATGGGGGACGGATCCGTTTGAAAATTGAGCCATATTGTGTCAACTTCAAACGGATCCGTCCCCATTGACTTACATTGTAAGTCTGGATGGATCCGCGCGCCTCCGCACGGCCAGGCGGACACCCGAACGCTGCAAGCAGCGTTCAGGTGTCCGCCTGCTGAGCGGAGCGGAGGACAGACTGTGCCAGACTGATGCATTCTGAGCGGATCCGCATCCACTCAGAATGCATTAGGGCTGGACGAATCCGTTTGGGGCCGCTTGTGAGAGCCTTCAAACGGAACTCACAAGCGGAGCCCCGAACGCAAGTGTGAAAGTAGCCTAACAGACGTATTTCTATGTAATAAATGACCCCCTAATTGTATTATTATTTGGGGGTAGGGCTAATATCTTTATATTATATGGATTCTAGTGTATTATATTGTGCACTGTATTTCCCAGTAGAAAATGATCCTTGGGAAGCACAGTCCTCACCCCTGACCACCAGGACCAGTTAGCGCTCTGTCAGTACATGGCGGCCTCCCCTCTCCGCCACGCTGCTCTGCTGTGTACTGCTTCTTATTCTGACACTAGGGCTGGGTTCACATCCCATTTGTGCCATCCATTTAATGTATACCAAAAATGTATGCGTTACCAGATGCCTCAGACTGATGCCGTACAGTGGCGTCCGGTCACCATACAGTTCCATTGTAAAAAACCATATACGTTAACGTATGCATTTTTTACTTGACTCTGCAGGATACAAAAACGTGGAGTGCTGCACATTTGTATACATCAAACCGATAGGAAAACGTGATGTGAACACACATTGGGGAGGAGGGGGGCGTACTAAAATTTGCTGTGGGGCCCAGTCAGTTCCAGCTACATCACTGCACATCTCCTTCTCTCCTCCAGGCCTGGCTCACTGCTGCAGCGGCCGCCGGAGAGAAGGAGCGCAGGGAGCTGCGGTTAGTGATGGACAGGACGACCAGCTCCCCTGCAATGATAGGTATGTGAGGGGGCCACTGGGGGGTCATTCATCATACTGTGAGGGCCCCTTACACAGTATAATGACTCCCAGTGCCCCCCATTTAGTATAACGATCCCCATTGACCCTCCATTTAGCATAATGACCACCAGAGCCCCCATTAAATATAATAACCCCTCGTGCCCCCTCCATACAGTATAACCCCCAGTGTGGGGGCGACTGGGGGTCATTATTCTGCATGGAGTGTCGCTGTGGGGTCATTATACTGTGAGGGCCCTTTACATAGTATAATGACCCTCAGTGTCCCCCATTTAGTATAATGACCCCCAGAGCCCCCTCCATACAGTATTCCCCCAGTGTGGGGGCTACTGGGGGTCATTATTCTGAATGGGGGCGACTGGGGGTTATTATTCTGAATGCAGGGCCACAGGTGGTCATAATACGGGGGGGGGGGGAATTGGGGGTTCATTATACTGTGTGAAGGGCCACTAGTAGTCATTATACTGTGTGAAGGGCCACTAGTAGTCATTATACTGTGTGAAGGGCCACTAGTAGTCATTATACTGTATAGGGGTCACTGGGGGTCATTATACCGTGTGGGAGCCACAGGGGGACATGTCAATGTAAAAAAATGCCTCACGGGGGCCCACTGGGATTTATCGCCCAAGGGCCCACATGAACCTGGAGCCGGCCCTGCATACAATGCTAAGTTTCGGAGCCCTTTCTTTGGGAGTTTATGTGCCATTCAGTGGGTAATTTCTCACCCACTAGGTTAGTGTTGTTAGGAATCTAAGGGCACCTTCACACACGGCAGAAATTTCTGAGACTGAAAATCATTTCCATTCATCTGAATGAGGCTTTTTTAGAGACAAACATGTGGATATCTCCCAGATCCATTCAAATGTGCACCAGAATGTGAGGCCCGGGCTATATCAGCCAGTCTTGGGTGGGGCTCAGAACTCTCTGCCTCCTCCCATTGTATGCATGGTCACATGCTGGAGGTTACTGGGAGATTGCTTTGAGTCGGACCTTGCGCTCCTGTAATTCGCCCACTGGCTCCTGGTATTGCCCATATGGCCCAGGTAGATTTAGCGTTAGGTCCCGAGCTACTTGAGAAACCTTGGCGCGGTGCTCGGGCTCAGACATGTCCTCAAGTAGGACATGTTGGCTAATCTCTCAATTTTAACACCAGTTTGAGGGCTTAGTAAGACCGCAGAGTGCCCCTGTCTTTGTTTTTGTTATATTAAATATACTGTTTATCACATCCACACATTTGCTATCCTGTGTAGGATGTCCATTGTGGTACTTGTGGTCTGATACAGGCATCCTCCATTGTATGCATTTTTGCTCGGGATTGCCATTAGCAGCGGGCCACAAGTGCAGGATATGCCCCCCTGTATAGATGCACCACTGCATATGGGGTTGATCACTTTCTGCTTTTTAATACCACGCCAATTTGTAGTTTGTAGTTTGTTCCGAGCCTAAGATCTCGCTTCCGGATACGTTCTCCGGGGGTAGTGAGAATTTTGTTCGCTTTAGAGAGGCTTGCAAACTCAATTTTCACCTACTTCCCCATTCCTCTGGTGATGAGGAGCAGAGGATGGGGATCATCATCTCGCTGCTCAGGGATAATGCTCAGACTTTGGCCTTTTCGCTGCCGGTGGGGGCACGGCCCCTCAGATCGGTGGATGAATTTTTTGCAGCCCTGGGGCAGATATATGATGACCCGGATCGTATTGCTCTGGCTGAATCTAAACTGCGTCTTTTATGCCAGGGTAAACAGTCTGCAGTGATATATATTGTTCTGAATTTCGGAGATGGGCAGCTGATACTGAGTCAATTTTGCCATGGTCTTTCGGAAAGATTGAAAGATGCATTTGCTTTTCATGAGAGACCAGCCTCGTTAGAGTTTGCCATGTCTCTAGCTGTTCGTATTGACAGGCGTCTTAGAGAGAGAGAGGGGACTACTCCTTCCTGTCATATTCAGCCCAAGGACAGTGGGGCTGTCTCATTCAGTGTGCAGGGTGTCTCAGTCTCTCTCAATCCCCTCTGAGGAGGAGGCCATGCAGCTGGGTTTGCTTGCCTCTGATAGTAGAGGATTCAGCTCTCAGAGGAGGGTTTGTTTCTGTTGTTGGGGTATAAATCATTTGGCTAATGTTTGCCCCTCTAGGAGATTCATGGAGTTTTCTGAGGGTAATAAAAGAAAAACAAAAAGAAAAAACCCTCTAAAAACTTTCCATTTGCTACTATTGGCAAGGTTGATGCTGAAATTGAAGGTTTGCCGTTTGCTTGTAGTTCCCGTTTTCTCCTACCTGCCAGGGTGGCGCTAGACAGCAAGAACATTGTTTGTGAGATTTTTGTAGATAGTGGAGCAGCTGTCAATCTCATTGATAATCAATTTGCAATAACGCATGGTTTCCAGGTATGCACTTTGGAAAAGGATATACCTGTTTTTGCTATCGATTCCACTCCACTTTCTCAAAGATCGTTAAAGGGCATTTGACTGTGGCTGACGCTCATGTGGAGGATATGTCGTGTTTGGTCCTAAGTGGATTACCTACTCCTCTAGTGTTGGGGCTACCCTGGTTCACTAAACACAACCCCACCATTGATTGGCAAGCAAGGCAAATAAATGGTTGGTGTGAGTTTTGCAGAGAGAATTGCCTCACGGCGTCTCTTTCAGAGGTTTCTACCAAGACTGTACCATCTTTTCTCACTGAATTTTCGGATGTGTTTTCTGAGAGTGGTGTCCAGGAGTTGCCCCCTCACCGGGAGTACGACGGCCCTATTAATCTCATCCAAGGTGCCAAGCTGCCAAAATCACGATTATACAATCTCTCCTAACCTGAAAGAGTTGCTATGCGTACTTATATCTCTGAGAGCATTAAAAAGGGACACATCTGACCCTCGACGTCACCTGTTGCCGCAGTTTTTTTTTTTGTTAAGAAAAAAGATGGTTCTTTCAGACCTTGTCTGGATTTCAGGGAGCTGAACTGTATCACAATTCGTGACCCATATCCGCTTCCTCTGATCCCGGACCTGTTTACCCAGATTGTTGGGGCTAAAGTTTTTTCTAAGTTGGATTTAAGAGGGGCATACAACCTAGTCAGGGTCAGGGAAGGGGACGAATGGAAGACGGCTTTCAATACCCCTGAGGGTCATTTCAACAATTTGGTTATGCCCTTTGGTTTGATGAATGCTCCGGCCGTCTTCCAACATTTTGTGAACAGCATTTTTTCTCATTTAATGGGGAAATTTGTACTGGTGTATCTAGATGACATTTTGATTTTTTCTCCTGATTTTAAGACTCATCGGGACCGCCTACGTCAGGTCTTGCTGATTCTGCAGGAGAATAAATTGTACACTAAACTGGAAAAATGTGTGTTTGCGGTTCTGGAGATTCAATTTCTTGGTTTTCTTCTCTCCGCTTCTGGTTTTCACATGGACCCTGAGAAGGTTCGCGCTGTGCTTGAATGGGAGTTTTCTGAGAATCAGAAGGCGCTGATGCGGTTTTTGGGTTTTGCCAATTATTACAGAAAGTTCATTTTGAATTATTCCTCTGTTGTTAAGCCACTCACTGATATGACTAAAAAGGGGGTAGATTTTTCCTCGTGGTCGGTAGATGCGCTTAAAGCCTATTCTAGTATCAAAGAGAGTTTTGCTTCCGCTCCCATTTTGGTACAACCTGATGTCTCTCTACCTTTTATTGTTGAGGTGGATGCTTCTAAGGTGGGTGTGGGTGCGGTCTTATCTCAGGGTCCCTCTCCTGCCAAATGGCAGAGAGAAATTACGATGTGGGAGATAGGGAGTTGTTGGCCATCAAATTAGCTTTTGAGGAATGGCACTATTACCGACCATAAGAATCTGGCCTACTTGGAATCGGCCAAGCGTCTGAACCCGAGACAGGCCAGATGGTCTTTGTTCTTTTCTAGGTTTAATTTTGTTGTCATGTTCCGCCCTAGGGTTAAAAATGTGAAGGCGGATGCCCTGACATGTTGTTTTCTGGGAGGGGGGAACTTTGAAGACCCGGGTCCCATTTTGGCTGAAGGGGTGGTCATCTCTGCTCTTTATCCTTATTTGGAGGCAGAGGTTTAGGCAGCCCAGGCAGAGGCTCCTGATCTTTGTCCTCCTGGGAGGTTGTTTGTGCCTCTTGCTTTACCACCCAAGGTTTTTAAGGAGCACCACGATACTGTCCTTGCTGGGCACCCGGGGAGTAGAGCCACAGTGGATCTCATTGCTCGGAGATTCTGGTTGCCGGCTCTTCGTAAGACGGTTGAGACCTGCGCTCGTGCCAAGGTCCCTCATTCACGGCCATCGGGTTGTCTCCTGCCTTTACCCATTCCTTTCTGTCCTTGGACGCATCTGTCCATGAACTTCATTACGGACCTGCCTCGTTCCTCGGGGAAGACTGTGATTCTGGTGGTAGCAAAATGGCGCATTTCATTCCCTTTCCTGGGTTACCCAATGCTAAGACGTTGGTGCAAGCTTTTGTTGATCACATTGTTAAATTGCATGGCATTCCTTCAGACATCATTTCTGATAAAGGCACGCAATTTGTTTCCAGATTCTGGAAGGCCTTCTGTTCTTGCTTGGGGATTCGGTTGTCATGTTTTAGTGTATTCATTTTCTGAAAGCTATATTTTTTGAAATTTTTTGGGTGATTTTCTTATGTAGGGGCTCATTTTTTGCAGGATGAAATTACGGTTTGATTAGTACTATTTTGGGGTGCAAACAACTTTTTGATAGCTTGGTAATATACTTTTTGTGATGTAAGGTGACAAAAAAAATTGCTTTTTTGGAACAGTTTTTATTTTATTTTTTTCTTGCCGTTTACCGGAGGGGTTGGATCATGTTATATTTTTATAGAGCTGGTCGTTACGGATGTGGCGATTCCTAGAAGGAAGCCTCTTCTAAAGATGATGCTCAAGAAAGCCCGCAAACAGGTTGCTGAAGACAAGCAGACTAAGGACATGTGCATTGTCCCACTCATTGATGATCGTGGGCACTTCAAACTTCTGTATATGTCATGTCAATGTATTGCTGTGTAAACTGTAAATTCCTTATAACAGGCTGTTTCAGTCTCATTACATTTATTTACCCCTAGGTGGTGCTGGCACCACTTATATACAATCAGGTCCATAAATATGGGGACATCAACACAATTCTACAATTTTTGGCTTTATACACCACCACAATGGATTTAAAATGAAACTAGATGTCCTTTAACTGCAGACTGTCAGCTTTAATTTGAGAGTATTTACATCCAAATCAGGTGAATGGTGTAGGAATTACAACAGTTTGCACATGTACCTCCAACTTGTTAGGGTACCAAAAGTAATGGGACAATTGGCTTCTTAGCTGTTCCATGGCCAGGTGTGTGTTATTCCCTCATTATCCCAATTATGTTGCTGTCAACTCTCAAGATGAGATCCAAAGAGCTGTCACTATCAGTGAAGCAAGCCATCATTAGGCTGAAAAAACAAAACCAACCCATCAGAGAGATAGCAAAAATATTAGGCATGGCCAAAACAACTGTTTGGAACATTCTTAAAAAGTCTGCAGTTAAAGCACATCTTGTTTGTTTCATTTGAAATCCATTGTGGTGGTGCATAGAGCCAAAAATGTTAGAATTGTTAGAATGGACATGACTGTATATCAGAGGGTTTGCTAATATTACACAGAACAGAGAGGAAGGAGAACAGCAGAAGGAACAGAGAGGAAGGAAGTTACTTATGTGTGAGGAGGTGTGGAGCAGCACCTGTCCAGTATGTAGCTGCCATTTTAGCCCCTTGGCTGTGGCCAGGCTGAGGGAGCATGGAAAGCAGTATCACAGCTACCTAGCATAGACCAGTATATGAGTATAGAGTGAGTCTAGTGGAGATAGAAGCAGCATTAGCTCATGGGCTCCACAAGCACCAATGACCGGGAGAAGCCTAAAAGCGCCTGGACACAACCGGACGACTATACGTGTGGTTGTCTATTACCACATTCCTCTATGGACATTGTGGAACAGATGTACAAATAATGGAGCAGAGGATTTTGCCTGCCGTTAGGGAGACCGCCCTGTGGATTGCCAATTACAAGTAAGAAGTTATTATATCCAGTACCTAGCTGCTAGAGTGTGGACATATTGTAGACAGATATAAGAAAGAATCTCTCCCTCCTGTCAAAGAGGAAACTCTGCAAGCTATCTCTGCCAAGGTTGTTAGAAGGATTACAGCTGAGTCAATATTTGGATTATTACTTTTGCTATATAAATGGACTGTACTGACGAACCTGAGACAAGTGATTCAAGTAAAAGTTCCATTGCTTTGAATCATTGACTCATCTTTTCTACCAACTTCCTTTGCACCTAATAGTGCTGGCGTCACGAACACCAGGGACCCTGCCTCCAAGGCACCTAAAAACCCATTCCACCAAGGGCACCTCAACCACCATCTGGCGGGAATCCCTGGACAACAGAGTGTGCCCCGAAGCAATTGTTTCTGTTCTTCCCTTCACTGCACGCCGGCCCAGGGAGCGTTGTTTGTGGCAGGCGCAGCACTATGAAGTGCCTTTTGCACTGTGGCATTAGAAGAATTTTGCTATCTCTGACTTTTTAGTCTAACCAGACTGTCTATTACTCTGTAATTCCTCTAGCACTGTTCTTTATAAACAGTAGGTTTAAAGAACACACCAAATGATTGAAATAACTTCTTTATTAACTTCAACTTTTCTTAATATAACATTGCCGCAACACGTGTTGCATAAAAATTCATAAAATGGCGGTATGCATAAGATGGTGGTTCAACTGTTCAATCTTGTCATTCAACATAAAATGGTGGATATATTTCTCTCTTCAGTATCTGTAATCTCACTTTAAGTCATTTAAGCACTTTATGATCTCTCTGAGAGGTATATCTGAGGTTATCCAATAGTTCACTTGCTCTACTTGGTTTACAGTTTGCTCTATACAATTGCTAATGATCTGGTATGAGCAGTTCACATTTGTATGCAATTTGTTTGGATTGTATGATTGTATGGCTCAGTAGTTCATTTGTTTGGTTTGAAATTTGTAGTTTGCAATTGAATTTGTGGTTTGTGAACTTTGTATAACTGTTTCAAATACCTATTTTGGCCTCTCTGCTTCCATAAAACACATCTCTTAGTGGAGTAAATGTCTGTTCAGCTTCTTTCTTCTGGTGTAATGATTTCTAGCAGCTCCTGCTAGGGGAATTTCCCACACAGGTTGTGTGTGAGGCTGGTTGTGATTGGTCAGAACTCTTGCTGTGAGGCAGGCTGTAATTGGTCTAGACTCCTGCCCAGCAACAACAGTTTAACTCTATGCTTTCTGTTGTTTCTGCTGTGTCATTGAGCTTACCTTACATTATATAACAAATCTTAAAGGCATTATCTTTTCTGCTTCTGTGAACACAATATATATAATAGTTTTATTACATCCAAACATAAAGTCACTGTAAATAACTCTGCTTTTGTCTTTAACACACAAACATAGGAACTATATTAAGGTTATTGTCAGGTTTAGCTGTATAAACATTTAAGCTATATTAGTAACCTAGGACAGTTCTTAGCTGGCCAGCTACACTGTTAACCGTGAGTAAAACTACTACTACCCCCATCGGTCCACCGTAGCTCACGTGTTGCCCCTGCGGTCCGGTCGCTGCACATGGATTACTGGAACCATGTCCTGTAGTCTGATGAGACCAATATAAACTTATTTGGTTCAGATGGTGTTAAGTGTGTGTGGTGGCAACCAGGTGAGAAGTACAAAAACAAGTCTGTCTTGCCTACTGTCAAGCATGGTGGTGGCAGTGTCATGGTTTGGGGCTGTATGAGTGCTGCCGGCTGTGGGGAGCTACAGTTCATTGAGGGAACCATGAATGCTAACATGTACTGTGACATACTGAAGCAGAGTTTAAGAAGTTGGGTCACTGGGAAAAGAAAACACTGGCTGACTTGCCCTTGTACCTATCAGACTTCTCAGCCACCTTATCACATGTATAGTAATAAACTGGGTAGTTCCTATAGCTATAGGTAGTGTAGTAAGTCTACTTTGTTATGTTCTACTTGTGCAGGCGGTGGTTCAGTAGTGGCCCTCCTTGCTCAGGGGCCCACCAGGGGATTCACCTGTACCCCTGTGGGCCAGTCCAAGCCTGTAGACATTAATGGCTGTGTGTGGAGTTATTTTGAGGGCACACCAAATTTGCACTGTTATACAAGTTGTACACGGACTACATTACATTGTATCAAAGTGTCATATCTTCAGTTTTGTCTCATTAAAAGATATTATAAAATATTTACAAAAATGTGAGGGGTCTACTCACTTTTGTGAGATAGTGTATATATATATATATATATATATATATATATGTAAAAACGGGCAGCACTCCAACGGATAAAAAATAGAAAAATACTTTATTTACCCACAAAGATCATGCGACGTTTCGGCTCTACACAGGAGCCTTCCTCAAGCCCTGTGGAAGGCTCCTGTGTAGAGCCAAAACGTTGCATGATCTTTTTGGGAAATAAAGTATTTTTCAATTTTTTATCCGTTGGAGTGCTGCCCGTTTTTACATATTTTTGTGTTAATTTGGATTGGCTTGTATCCACATTGGGCTGGTGCACCCTTCATCTGTTTGCATTTAGCATTAGGAGGGTGCTGCCAATCTCTTTTTTCTCTTTTATATATATATATATATATATTCATGTTTTAGTTAATATGAGATGGAAACCTCCAAAAATGCTGTCTTATTTCTCAATTAAAAGGGTTGTGGGGGGGGCGTGGCCAGCAGCCGGCATGTGAGCACGCATCTGTGAGAAGCTCCGCTAACCCTCGATAATCCTTCACCATCCTGTCAAACTGCCGACTCCGGGCTCAGAGTGGACGGTGTGTAAGAGACGGAGGAGACCCCGCACACCGAATATGGGGCCCAGTAAAGCTCAATCGGCTGCAGAGAGGCTTAAGGAGTTCGCCAGGCCTGAGGCCCAGAGCGGGGCCGCGACCGCGACTCCCACACGTGCGGCAGTTACCCGCGGGCAGGCTGCCCAACAGGCGGATGCAGAGGAAGGAGCGGAGCAGGAGTTCACCCTAAAGGCAGCTTATGAGCAGCTGCTAACGGCGATTTCATCATGCCAAACCTCACTCACCGGGAAGCTGGAGGAGGTGAGAGTGGATGTGGGCCTGCTCCGCCATGACATGCAACAGCTTAGAGACCGGGTCAAGACCACTGAAGACCGTGTGTCCGCGCTGGAAGACCTGACCAGACCCATGGCCGGGCAGATGCAAGAGCTGGAGCGGGCTGTCGGGCAGTGGCAGCAGAAATGTGACGACCTGGAGAATAGGTCGCGCCGCAACAATGTGAGGATCCTGGGCCTACCAGAGAAAGCTGAAGGCAGAGATCCTGCGGCCTTTCTGGAGGTCTGGTTCAAAGAGCAGTTCCCTGGAGCACCCTTCTCTCCTGCTTACACTGTGGAGAGGGCACACCGTGTTCCAGCCAGGCAGCCCCCGCCAGGGGCCCCTCCTAGGCCTCTTTTGGCGCGACTGCTGAATTGGAGGGATCGGGACCTACTCCTCAGCCAGGCCAGAAGCAAGCAAGACATCAGGCATGAGAATGCAAAGGTCTCCCTTTTCCCGGATTTCTCTGCAGACCTTCAGAAGAAGAGAGCCACATTTGTCGCAGTTAAGCGCCGTCTCCGCGAGCTCAACTTTCAATATTCAATGGCCTACCCAGCTCGCCTCAGGGTCGTAGATGGCGATAAGACAGTGTTCTTCAATGATCCCCGCGAGGCAGAGGACTGGGCCTCAAGGAAGACCGCGCGGCCTGGACCGCGCTGACCCTATGGCAGCTTGGTCGCAGCAAGTATTATGTTGTTCCTATGTGTTTGATTTCAGGGAGACTTGTTTCTGTTGTCCCCTATTCATGACTGCACTCAAAATGGGGCTCTGCCTACCGCAGTTAACATGTGTTCTGGACTGCAGTTCATGTTTGTATTTGGGACGCCACTTTAATATTGAATGTCTCCTTGGTCAGTGCCGAACGACATGCTGTCGTATCCAGTCATCCTGCATCGTGATCGGCAGTTTAGCATCACCCTGCTGAACAGAGGGTAAGGGGCACTACCTGTATGGTTATTCAACCTAGCTACACCATACGGGTCCCCGAGACAAGAGCCACTAAGTTAGTTGGATCTAAATCCGACGCTATGTTTAATCTGTTATTGTTCTATGTTACGTTTGTGTGTGTGCAAGTTTATGTGCTTCAAGTATGGCCACCTTTACATGCATTAGCAATAGGGGAGTACTCACTCCTTGCAATTCAGTCGTCCACACTGCTGAGATACGCGATTTGGATGGGAGTATTTGTCATTGATTTAGTTCAGGAGACCCCATGGCCCTCCTTGAGGGTGATGTCGTGGAACGTGAGGGGACTGGGAGACCCGAATAGGAGAATTGCGATCTTCTCTCAAATACGATCCTTCAATCCTCATATTCTGGGCCTCCAGGAGACTCACCTCACTCCGGAGACAGGGAATAGGCTGCAAAAGCCCTGGGTGCAGAGTTTGTTCAATTCCTATGGGAGCTCTCACTCCAGAGGAGTGGCCCTTATGATCCATAAAAGTCTCAGGTGCGAGATTCACTATTCAGCGGTGGATCAGGGCGGACAGTATATATTTGTATATGCTCATATTAACTGTGTTCCCTATGTGATCGTCAATCTGTATAACTCTCCTCCGGCGTCTTTATCTCTATTGCAAGCAGTCGTGGGATTTGTAACTGGTTACCCTAATGCTCGCCTCATATGTATGGGAGATTTTAATCAGGTAGTCAGCGAGGACTTAGACAGATTCAGTAGCAGAACGGATAGGGGTGGGCGGAGGGGGAGCAGCACAGTTCTAGCCAGGATATCACAGGAGATGGGATGGATAGACATGTGGAGAGCCAGGAATCCGCTGACAAGGGAGTACTCTTGCTTTACACCTGCCAGGGGTGCCCTGTCTAGAATTGATTATCTGTTTGGCAATGCCACAGTGTACACTGATCTGGTAGATATTAGACATGGCCCGCAGGGCCCGTCCGATCACGCTCCATTGATGGCAGAGCTGGGTCAGGTCGATAGCGCTGGCGCTGGCGGTAAGATGCGCGTGCACCCCTTCTGGCTGTCCCTGTTTGGGTTAAATGACAGAATCCCCGATCAATTGAAGATGTACTTTGATGCTCAGGGCGGAACTACTGATGCTCTTTTACTCTGGGAGACACTGAAGGCGTACCTCAGAGGTTGCCTCAAATCCTCCATTTCCTACGTTAAGAGGGATTCAAGGCGTAAGGAGAATGACTTGCATACCAGCTGTAAGGAGGCAGAGAGGGCGTTTACTGAGTCCCCCTCTGAAGAGCGTAGAGTGGAGTGGTTATCCAGAGGGAGAATGTACATGTTATACCTGGAGGAAAAGAGCAAAAGAAAGCTCTTTTTTCTTAAACAGCAAGCGTTCGAAACCGGCAATCAGACAGGGAAGCTTCTAGCGCAAATTGCACGCACTTAATAATATGTCTCCCCCTGTGCTCAGGATACGGGAGGCGGATGGCCGCATTGTAGAGTCGGCACAAGACATACTGCAATGCTTCCATGATTTTTACAGAGACCTGTACAAGTCGGTGGCTTCTTATTCGGCATCAGAATTGGAATCCTACCTCGCTGAAGTGTCTCATCCTCGGCTAACAGGTCTGGATAAGGGTCTTATGGAGGAGGATGTAACACTAGAGGAGGTGGAGAGGGCCATTCGAGATCTACCGACAGGGAAGGCACCAGGTCCAGATGGCATTCCGGTAGAGGTATACTCTAAATATAGGGATAACTTGGCCCCTCAGTTACTGACCCTGTATCAAACGGCGCACTCCCGAGGTTCCTTGCCAGATTCCATGTATGATGCATCTATTGTTGTGATCTTGAAGCCTGGCAAGGACCCATTGGACTGTGGATCTTATCGTCCAATTTCTCTTTTGAACCTGGACTATAAGATCCTGACCAGGATTATTGCTAATAGACTGAATAAGGTTATCACATCTATTATTCACCCCGATCAGTCGGGCTTTATGCCTGGGAGGTCCACGTCGGACAATATTAGAAGGGCTCAGGTTATCTCCCAGCTGGGGGTAGCTAGGATGGAGAAGTGGGCTCTGGCCTCACTGGACACGGCCAAGGCCTTTGACTCACTGGAGTGGCCCTTTCTGACAGCGGTGCTGGGGAATTTTGGCTTTGGCCCCAAGTTCATCAGATGGATAGAATTGCTGTATAGAAAGCCCACTGCTAGCATCCAACTGAACGGGTCACACTCTGATAGGTTTCCCTTACTCAGGGGTACGAGACAGGGGTGCCCGCTCTCGCCGCTGCTGTTTGCGATTGCCATAGAGCACTTGGCTATCAGATTTAGGCAGGACCAGGTGTATGTGGGTGTCAGCGAGGGGGATAGGGAAGAGAGAATTGGGTTGTATGCAGACGATCTGATCCTTTTTATGTCGGATCCGGAGGTATCTCTCTTGAGAGCTATTGAAATTATAGAGCGTTTTGGGCAATACTCCGGGCTGCGCATAAATTGGGGTAAATCTGCCATCATGCCACTCTGGAATCATGATTGGCATAGCTGCCGGAACAACCTGCCTGTGGTTGATAGATTTAAATACCTAGGGGTAGTGATCACAAGGGAGCCTCAGCTCTCCTATGCCCTGAACATAGCGCCCTTGGAAACATTGTTCCAGGACAAGGTTAGAACATGGGAGGCCCTCCCTTTGTCGGTTATGGGTAGACTGAACCTGGTGAAGATGGTGCTGCTGCCCAAGGGTTTATACCTACTGTCCCATGCCTGCACGCCAGTTCCCAGGGGATTTTTTAAACGCTTGCACGCTATAATAGCCTCCTTCGTGTGGGGTAAATCTAGGAGGAAACTCTCACTGGCGGTCCTACAAAGATCGAAGCTGCAGGGAGGAGCCTCCCTTCCAGACTTCTTCCTTTATTATATAGCGAGTCAGCTCAGGTTCCTAAGATACTGGGTTACTGACGCCTTAAAGCCGAACGCCGAGTGCTTTTTGCAGGAGTATCTGCAGATTCCAACGCTGTGGCCTGTTTTGGAGGGTTCTCGCTATGTTACAAAGGGTCTTCTCCCAGTGCATAGGCTAGCTCACCAGGTGTGGCAGGCATCCAAGTTGAATTCCTACAAGGATTTACCAAGTGAGGTCCCCGTTTGGGACAACTGTATGTTCCCACATTTGGTGCAGCTGGAGGGTGCGGCTGATTGGAAGAGGCATGGTATATTCTCTTTGTGCGACCTATATGAGAATGGGCAGCTTAGATCATTCTCCCAGATCCAGGATAGGTTTCAGGTACCCCGAACTCTCTTCTTCAGGTATCTACAGCTGAGACATGCGCTGCAGGCCCAATTTAGGAGAGATGATAGGAATATCTCTAAATATCCTACTATAGGTGTTTTGAAGTCGCAAGGTCCAAGAGGCATAGTTTCTGCGCTATATACCCACCTGCTGGACCGACGCTTGCTGGTGGCCCCGATGGCTGTCGAGGAAAGATGGAGGCTGCAAATCCCTTCTTTATCTCCTGAGGAATGGAACGAGGCATTACTTGCCCCGACCCAAGTATCGCCCTCCATAAACAATAGGATGATCCAGCTTTATATCCTGCACCGTAGCTACCTCACACCCATTAGACTCCAGAAGATGGGTAGGATCAATCATTCCAGGTGCCATAGATGTGATGCTGTAGGGGCCGACTTCTGGCATATGATGTGGGATTGTGAGTACATACGCCGGTTCTGGGTCTCTGTCCTGGAGGTCCTCGCTACTATGGTTCCTGCGACGCTACCATTGTGCCCCAAGGCATGCGTTCTTGGAGTCATTGATGAGGAGGCGTGGTCGCATTATCATAAAATATTTCTAGCGGAGACGTTATTTCTGGCCAGGAAGGCTATTGCCTTAAGATGGATGGGAGACTTGCCCCCCTCAAAGGGACAATGGCTCACTCTGGTGAACCATGCTGTCTCCATGGAGAATATAGTATATAAGCATAGGGGCTGCCCACAGAAATTTGATAAAGTTTGGGGTGACTGGTGCGCCTCTCCTCTTACCTTGCACTCCTCAAGTCTGCACTCGGCAGCCGACGGGTCATTATGAGCTACGGGACAGCATTTAGGCATTTAACTACACTGCTCTAACTGATGTTAATGCTGAATTTTCCATGCGCATGTTTTTCTTCTACTCTGTGATAGTTGTGTTTAGGCGGGGTTTAACTCCTACCCTCTCCTAGATTCGTGATCTGAAAAAAAAAAAAACTCTCAATGTCATCTGATTCTGCTATACTGTCTTCCATGTATTATCAAGGAGCCCCTGCGTGGGCAGTATTATTGCTACATGTATGCCATACTTGTGCTATACTCTTTTAATAAAACGAGTTTAAAAAAAAAAAAAAAAAGGGTTGTGCAGGGTAAAGATATTGATGACCTATTCTCAGGATAGGTTATTAATATCAGATCGGCAGCAGTCCGACTCCCGGCACCCGAACAGATCAACTGTTTGATGGAGTGGCACTTCCTGTGTGAGCGCTGCTTCCGCTTTCAAATTATCTGCGCATCATCTCACTTGTGGAAGTGGTACAGTGTAATTATAAACTGCTCCTCCCATTCAAGTGAAAGTATTGTAATTACCCAGCACTACTACTGCATAGATGCACAGGCCATTTTGAAGCAGAAGCAGCAGCAGCGCTTGCATGAACCCCTAAAAACAGCTGATTGGTGGGGGTGCCAGGAGTCTGACTTCTGCCCATCTGGTGCTGCTTCTGCAGCGAGCCTATGAGGAGCCAGAAAGGAGGATGGGAGCGGTAGTGGCACCCTAATGGATGACAGACACTTGGCCCCAAATTTCAGGCCCAAATCTGCCTGGGCCGTGCATGCCAGTACACTAATAGTAATCATTGCTGTGTGCCCGTGTGCGTGCTGGCAGGCGAGGCCCGGGCCCCGGAGCTGATGCTACAGCTGTAGTTCTGCCTCTGACATATTAATCTCACCATTTCTTGTCATACAATTGCTCTGCAGTTTGGTGGCTCACAAGGACATCCCCATCAGCACTTACTACATCCATTGTGTGCGTATTGCTTAACAATGTG
The DNA here is from genome assembly GCF_014858855.1 of Bufo gargarizans. NCBI lineage: Eukaryota > Metazoa > Chordata > Amphibia > Anura > Bufonidae > Bufo > Bufo gargarizans. The sequence goes on along the minus strand of NC_058082.1, from coordinate 73,098,476 downwards.
TGGAAAACACACATTCACTGGAGAGCACATAGAAAAGCAAACAGCGAGTGCAGGGCATTAAATAGAGTTGTTGGCACTGGGATTTTAGACAACAAAAGACAAAAGAAAACAATACGAATACCATAAGCCTAAAATCCCAAGGTGACGTGCACATTCAGGTCAAGTATTCTGCTGGAGGCTTTCCTCCCGGTGTCCTTTTAACTCATGACTTTTGTTTGGAATCTACAAGACAAATTTAGGATATCCTGCTTTTCTTCTCACTATTTAGGGCCTCATTTATCAAAACTGTCTAATAGTAAGACTGTCTTTGTTGTCCATGGCAACCAATCAGAGCACAGCTTTCATTTCCTAAACTGCTCTGGAAAAAGGAATGCTGCTCTGTGATTGGTTGCTATGGGCAACAAAAATGGTTTTGCTGTAAGGCCCTGTTCTGATGGCTTTTTTTCTCTCGCTGTTTTCAATGTAAATGTCGCAGACCCGCTCAGGGTATAATCCAACTTAGCGGAGCTAAACCTCGAGCAGACAACCGCTGCGGTTTCCAGTGGCAATCTGGACACCGCGCCAACAAATTATATGCCCTTTCTTGGCACAGAGAGTATAATGACCAGCTGCTGTCCCAGTTCACCTGAATTAGGGTTGCGTATCACAGAATGTGTAGGGACACAGATCCAAAAATGGTCCAAAATATTCTCAAGCACCCTTACCTGTAATAAAATCTATGGGGGTCATTTATCAAACTGGTGTAAAGTAGAACTGGCTTAGTTGCCCGTAGCAACCAATCAGATTTCACCTTTCATTTTCCAAAGGAGCTGTGAAAAATCAAAGGTGGAATTTGATTGGCTGCTATGGGCAACTAAGCCAGTTCTACTTTACACCAGTTTGATAAATAAACCCATATGTTTATTTGAACATAAATTTTATTACAAGGGGTTTTCCAAGAAAAAGGACATTTTAGCAAGTGCCCACAGCTTGCCGCACTAAGCTGAAGATTCATACTTACCTTCTGCCCACTTCTGGTCCTCAACGCACCGGTGTGTCCATGTTGCAGACCCTGGAGTGTTAACGTCCGGTGCAGCATGGGGATGGTGACATGCTCCTCTGCAACCAATGACTACCGTCAGCAGTGACAGCCTTCGTAATTGTGCCCCTCAATGAGTCCATGGACATCTTGCATAGGCTGCACAGTACCATACAGTGTCATCTGCAGAAACAGCACCATTAATCCCATGCTCAATATGATTAATAAATAAGTTAAATAATAATGGACCCAGCACTGAACCTTGGGATACACCACTTATAACCTGGGACCATTCAGAACAGGAATCATGACTTCAGGTGGAAAAAAATTATGAATATTCTAAAAAACGAATATACAGTATAGAATATTCGTAATTTTTTTCCATCTGAAGTCATGATTCCTCCCTGCTTAAATTGCTTTTGGGTCAATGACTCATTGGCCCACAAGCAAGAAGCAGGGAGGAATCATGTGTTCAGATGTAAAAAATGAAGAATATTCGAAAAACGAATATATAGCACTATATTCTAAATATTCTCAAATTCTCGAAGTTGTGATATTTGAGATAAAAATTTGCTTTTCAAATATTCGCGCTCAACACTAGTAGTGAAGTCAATTTGGGCAGCGCCGCAGTGACAAGCTTTGTCCACTGCACAATTAACAGAGCAGTATAGCTCCAGCGTCGACTTCTGTGACAGAGCTACACTCAAATAGCTAATTGGCAGGGGTGCCTGGTGTCAGATCCCTGCCAATCAGCTAATGATGGCTTGACCTGAGGATAGGCCATCACTTAGTAAAAGCTAGACAACCCCTTTAAACCCTTCCTGAAGCAACGATTTTTTCCTTTTCTTTTTTTTAATTCTATGCGTTCCCGGAACCATAACTTTTATTTCTCCATTCACATAGCTGTATGAGGGCTTGATTTATGTTGGACAAGTTGTACTATCTATTGGCACCATTTACTAATCTATTGCATATGATGTAGTAGGAAGATGGAAAAAATCAAAATGTTTCCATTGTTTTATGGGATTTATTTTTATGACATTCATTATGCTGTAAAAATAAATGTGTTATCTTGATTCTGCAGGTCTGTATGCTTACAGCGATAGCAAGCTTTTCTAGTTTTTCTTGTGTTTTAATGTTTTTAAAAAGGAAAAAAAGTTTTTTTTTTGTAATGCTATATTGTGACCCACATAACTTTTTATATTTATTTCTTTTATTGGCAGGAACAGGGCTAACCACCTTGCTCCTCCAATTTTGGTAGAATGGGTTGGTCCTGTTTCCTGCCAGGAGGGGGTGCTCTGGTCTAGCTAGAAAGAATAGAAAGGAGTCCCTGTTCTGATAGTGAGGCTACCAGCAACCACGAGGAACGCCAACCGCTGCAACTAAACACAGCGCAGCGCCTATCTACAGTCACCATCAAGCCGGACACCACCGCACCAATATAGGGGACTCTGTAAAGGGGAAGGCCAAAAGTAGAGGTAAGATTAGTGCCATAGACCACGCGGGACGCCGCGTTCAGGCACATCCTTGGAACAGCAGCATCCCCTCAAATGTGAGTTACCCCAATATTATAGAATATCAAAAGGTGGAATATTGTTCTGGCGATACTAACTATAGTGACATATGAAGTTTTGACCTGACGACATTGATTGTACTGTGGCTTGTGAAGCACCATATAGCGGTGTGTGCAATACGGGGACTAATTATCCGATTCCGGAATTCCGGAACCAAATTATTGAACCCAAGCTATTCTATCATACAGCATAGTACCGAGACCGTCAATTATAATATAAGATGCAGCCGACTACATATGCACAACACAACTCAGCAATAGTTATTGTCTTTGGGTTGTGGAGTTGATATATCAATTGTTTTTATACACAGTATTTTTTTAACCATATTGCAATTGTGACGCAATTTTTGTACTTTATTTGGTTTGCAGTGAGCTGTTGCATTGTATTTTTTGTTTAACAGTCTTGTTCTCAGCCATAGCAACGTGCTCCTGCGATTTGGGATGTGCTGACTGACACCCCCCCCCCCCCTTTTTTCTTTGCAGTTTGTACTGGAGGTGTGGCTGCCTCCCCAGCCATGCACTCCTGACCAGCTCGTCTGCCCCATAGGCTGATTTTAATTAGTGTGAGCATATAGCTTGGCCCGCTCCCCCTCACTCACTGAAGCCATCTGGCACCAGGAGAGAGATAGTGTGTGGACTCTCATTGCAGTCCTTGGTGGCCATTTGGCACCGGGAGTGGTGTGGAGTGGGCCCGGCATGCATGTTGCTACCTGCTTCCTTGGATATAATGGAGGCCATTTTGGCACCAAGAAATAACAGAAATTAAAGCGGGCCCAGCATGCATGTGGAACCTACACTTGCTGAATTACATGGTAGCCGTCATGGCACATACCAGATAGAATTTAGTGTTAGGAACCCGTCTTACAGAGATCGCCTTGACGTGCGGCAGACGGGCTCAAATAATTTTGTACAAAATGATTTGCCAAGCATCTTTAACTTATTAGCATAGCATTTGCAATTGTGACACCATTTTTGTACTTTATTTGGTTTGCAGTGAGCTGTTGCATTGTATTTTTTGTTTAACAGTCTTGTTCTCAGCCATAGCAACGTGCTCCTGCGATTTGGGATGTGCTGACTGACCCCCCCCCCCCCCCCCTTTTTTTTTCTTATCAATTGTTTTTATATACAGTATTTTTTAACCATATTCTGTTTTAGTAAATATATTTTATTACAACTATACATGTATTCAGATGAAAAGCCTGCAAAAACCTCTCTATATAGACTCTGCTACTACCTATGGAGCTGACCGAGGTCCATCTCCTGGCAACCTAAGGGTATGAGCCAATGTGTTAACCCTAAATTGTCCATACTGTGCTATTAGGTATAAAAATACAGTTAATTGCAACATTTCACTTAGCAACATAAGATTGCGACAATTTACCCTTTACTGCCCCATGTGAATATTTTGTCAGATAATACATTTTTACGTTTCACACTCTGGTGTTTTGGTCAACCTGCACAGAGAAAAAGTATCATGGAAATATTTGCATTTCTTCTGTCTTTTGGATTAGGTTTTAGTTTTGGCTTACAAATACAGATATAAAATACTGCTGTGGGACAGTGGCCTTACATTTTATATTTGTCTCCCAGCTCCTCTATAAACATGCTCTCTCAGCTCAGTTGAGCATGCATGTGTCCTTGATGGGGAGAGGGAGGAAAGCTGAAGAAAGGAATTATCTCCCGGAAAACAGAAGACTGGGGCAGTTGAAATCCCAGCAGATGTTGAAGGAAAGTTTGGCCCCAAACACAGTAAATGGTCTCCAGTCCCAACAAAATCAGTGGGTTTGACCAACATTAATGTGTCGGACAGTTTAAAGGGGTTGTCTCACTTCAGCAAATGGCCTTTATCATGTAGAGAAAGTTAATACAAGACACTTACTAATGTATTGTGATTGTCCATATTGCCTCCTTTGCTGACTTGATTCACTTTTTCATCACATTATACGCTGCTCATATCCGGAGTTTATGACCACCCTTGCAGCACAGATGCAAGTTCGTAGGGATGGGAGCTGCTGCGCATGCGTGCCTGTGCACAATCCCATGTCCCAGTCTGTGTTTTTTCCTATAGTGTGCAGGCACGGCCACCGCTGCAGGATTGCAGGGTGGTTGTAACTCCTGAATATGAGAGCAGTGTATAATGTGATGAAAAAAATGAATCAAGCCAGGAAAGGAGGGAATATGGACAATCACAATACATTAGTAAGTGCCTTGTATTAACTTCCTCTACATAATAAATGCTATTTGCTGAAGTAAGACAACCCCTTTAAAGAAGATTTGCATGTATTAAGATTAACACTTAATTGTTAACAAGTACAATAAGTTCATATTTGCCAAGAGATGAGAAATGTATTCTTACTAGAAAAAATGGACTGAAGCCAAAAACAGTAAAGCACTTGACATGTATAAGTAATGTAAAGAGATACCAGTATTCACATAATGTCACACTGCTGAAGCTCAATCATTCATTTTACTTAGAATCTCACTGTTCTGGGAGGTGCCGTGTCACTACTTAGAGGCTTTCTGAGAGCTTGAGTAACATCTTCAGTGTAATTGTGAATGATTGCATATACATTAAAACAATGGACATTTAATGCTTGCTCTGACACCATGCACAGGCTGTGATGCATGGAAAATACGTGCCGGTAACTTCAATTGAGGCGATTATAGATATTGTCATTTTCTAGATTTCTTTCATGATTTATAACGGCAATACTGTATAATGAATGTTGCAAATAAGGAAATCTAATATTTTTGAATATTACCCTTTTTGGGCAATCCTTCAACCAGAAAAACTGGCAGCCAGTCAAAACAAATCAGACAGATTAGACAAAAGGGAATAAATAAATCACAAGAAGAACAGCAGTAATGTGCGGTCCTGTAGCACCATGCAAAATAAAACCAAGCAATACATGTAACTAGCAGAGCTGGGGGAGATGGCAAAATGCCCTATTGCGGGCAGACTTGGAGGTTTCCATTGATGATAACCTCTACGGATGTAGCAGAGTTAGCACTCAGATGGGCTCATACAATTTGATCAAAATTTAAGCAGAGAATATCACTTTTCTGTGTATAGTGAATGGAGCAGTAATGCAATTTAGACCAGGTTTGCCAACCATCCGTAGATTCACGGACAGTTAGAAAAAAAGCCTGTCCGTGAATCTTCTTCAGTATTCACAACGCATTCGCCGTGAATACTGTGGATCCATGTAGATGCCGCCTATGAGGTACAGTGGGCCGCAGTCCTCTTCCAGGCCAGCCTGCAGCCTAATGTTACAGACAGTACCTCTGTCCCGGCGCAGGCAGCACACCGCATGATGAAGTCATCGCACTGAGCCAGGACAGAGTCAACTGAGGCTGCAGGCTGGCCTGGAAGAGGCCTGCGGGCTGCATCTTACATCACGGACAGCGACATGGAGAAGGAATCAGGAAAGTATTACATTTTTGTTTTCATTTCACTGAAGTGCTGAGCTACAGATCAAAGGGGCACTATGAGGACTATCTGAACTACTGAGGAACACTACAGGGGGCTATCTAAACTACTTGTGGGCACTATGGAAACTATATTAACCACTGGGGGCTACTACAGAGGGCTATCTAAACTACTGGGGGCACTATGGGGACTATCTGAGCTACTGGGGGCACTACAGGGGGCTATCTAAACTACTGGAGGGCACTACTGCTAAAAGGGCTACTCGTGGAGCCTTATCACTGTTGGGGCACTATTACTAATGAGGGCACTCTGGGAGAGAATTATTAGTATTAGTGGGACTTTGGGGAGCACTGTTACTGTAGGGGGGGCTATCTATATGGCACTTATTTCTGCAATATACTATTTGGGGGCATTGGGGAGCACAGCAGGCACAGTATTGGGGGTAGCAGCAGGATAACACTGTTTGGGCACCAGGAGGAGGAGGATTATAGAAAAGTTGGTAAAATAAGGTGTCTTTGTGGCAAACTCTGCAGAGAGGAGATATGGCTGAAAGAACTTGTCATGGCGGTCTGGGTCAAATAGAGAAGATGAGAAAAGAGAATATCTACTGTACATCAGGGGGATTGAAGAGGTATGTGGTGCTGTATCATCTTGTATGTTTGGTATTGGTGAATGCAATATCCATCCAAATATGTGTCACCTATTTCTTCAGCGCCATTTTCTGTAGCTCTGGTCTGTTATCAAACTGCAGCAAGGACTTGCCGGTATATGGCATGTTACTGCTGCAGCCAATCACCAGTGATCATCAGTGGTCTAATGCTGTGGACAGTCATTGTCTGCAGTGGCCACATGCCATACACCTGCACATCAGGTACACATAATTTTTTTTTCCATATGCTGCTGCCATATTTTATTTTTAACTACTGAACAATTACATGATTTTCCTAGTTTATGACGTAAAGTCATGATTTTATGAACGACACGGAGGCGAGTATTGCATTCTCAATCTTTACTGAAAACCATAGCAGCAAAGAGAAAAAATACACCAAATCCAGCAAACCATCCCACAAGGATAACCCCTCCCATAGTCCAGTCCATAAATAGAACCTCCCACCGGAAATCTTCCTCTTTCTTTGTCATGAAGAACTCCCAAACAGAAAAACCGGACCGGAACCACCTTCAACTCTGGTCCAACGGGAAAACTCAACCGAGCCGGGCAGGAACGAAACAGGATCCATCCGGAACAACGCCGTAATCGACAAACCTTGGAGGCTGTAGAAAAAACCGCCACAGGAAAAACACTTGGCAACCGCAAGGCAAGACCTCAACCTAAGAGGGAGAAATCAAAAGGCACATGGTAATCAGCCAGAAATCAAAAGGATATCGGTAACATAGAATGACCGTAAGCAATAGACAAACGATAAATAATAATACTAATAATAATCATAATAATAATAATAATAATAACAATAATCACAATAATAAAAACCATCGTACACCAGCAGGGAGGGAACAAAACTTTATTAATGGAAGTAGCAATAAAGATAAGCCAAGTAGGTAGGGGCAATACTCGCCTCCGTGTCGTTCATAAAATCATGACTTTACGTCATAAACTAGGAAAATCATGTAATTTTATGTCACGACCCGGAGGCTCCTATTGCAAGTTCAAAGTGCAGAGATAACAGACTCAAAAGCGTGAGGAGTAGGCCGAAAATAAAACTCCCGGAATGTGGACGATCTAGACCAGTCCGCCAATCTCATGATATCCTCCAAGCGAGCCCCCGCTATCGCCATAGAAGTAGCAGAGGCACCTCGAACCGAATGGGCCGAAAACACAGCAGTGTCCACCCCGGATAAGGTAAGGATCCATTTCACCCAACGGGACAGGGTGACACTAGTCACCGGGCGGAACGGCTTACGAAAAGAAATGAACAATTGTGGAGAAGAAGACGAACGGAGGACCGAAGTGCGAGATAAGTATTCCTTCAGGCAACCCACCGGGCAAAGGGCCGGAGAATTGGGGAACTCCGGATAAGAGACCGACTTTATGTTAGTTTTAGTACGGCGGGAAATGTTGAAGGACACTCCATGCGGGGTAAAAGAGAGAGCATTAAAGTCTAGCGCCCTGACGTCCGAAACTCTCTTGCAAGAAACGAGACAGAGCAACGACACTAGTTTGGCAGACAGCTGTCTGAGTGAAAGATCCGAATTGGTAGGCCACTGTGTAAAGAAATCAAGAACCAAACGGACATCCCAAGAAGAGGAGAAACGGGGCTGAGGGGGCCGAGAAAGGCGAGAGCCTTTGAGGAGCCGACACACCAGGGGATGCTGGCCCATCGGACAACCAGCAACACCCTGGTGAAGAGAAGAGATCGCCGACCGGAAGACATTCATAGTCCTGTAAGCTTTACCCTCGTCAAAGAGAAAGGATAAGAACAGAAGAACGTCGGTCACAGGGGCCGAAACGGGATCCAAACTCCGCCCAGCGCACCAACGAGACCAGATGCCCCAGGCTGATCGATATGCTCTCCTGGTACCGGGCGCCCAAGCACTCTCCAAGAGGAACTTAGCCGTTCCCGATATTCCAGCGACCTCCCATTGCGGCCCGATATCTTGCAACCCAGGAGACGGAGGGAGCCGTCCAATACGAGAGGATGATGCTGGCCAGTCGGGCCGAGGAGAAGACTCTGAGAAAACGGGAGGAGGCGAGGATCCTCCGTCAGGAGTTCCAGGAGTTGAGGAAACCATACCTGAGCCCGCCAGAAGGGAACTATCAGGACCACCTCTGCCAATTGGCGACGAATTTGTGACAGAACCCGAGGGATCAGCATGAAAGGAGGAAAGGCGTACGAAAGGTCCTCTGACCAGTCCTGCAGTAGGGCGTCCACGGCCTCCGACAGCGGGTCTGGTCTCCAGCTGTAGAACCTGGGGAGGTGAGAATTCCAACGAGACGCGAAGAGGTCTAGGGTAAATGGGCCCCAAAGAGAAGCGATAGAGGCAAACACCGCCGGATCCAACCTCCAATCGCTGAAATCCGAGGTGTACCGCGAACTCCAATCCGCGAAGGTATTGTGAAGACCCGGGATATACTCCGCGACCACCTTGAATCCATTGTCCAGGCAATACGTCCAGAACTCTTTCGCCAAATGAGTCAACATCGCCGAGTGAGTACCTCCCATGGCGTTGACGTAACGGACCGCCGACACGTTGTCCATCCTGAGCTTGATGCAAGCCGAGATCTTGTTGCTGGCAAAACTGCGAATGGCAAACGATCCTGCCAAGAGTTCCAGAGCATTTATGTGTAGCAATGACTCGTCCGCCGCCCACGGACCCCCCGTGGAGACTCCCTCGCAATGGGCGCCCCAGCCGAAAAGGCTGGCATCCGCCTCTATGATGAGATCCGGCTGAGGACCCACGATGGCTCTGCCGTTCCAGGCATCGAGGTTGGAGATCCACCACCTCAGCTCGTCTCTCGTCTCCTGATCCAGGGTCACCAAGTCCGCATACGCCGCTCCCGACTGAAGGTGAGCGATCTTCAGCCGTTGCAGGGCTCGATAGTGTAACGGAGCCGGGAAAATCGCCTGGATGGAGGAAGACAAAAGGCCTATAACCCGGGCTAAATGACGGAGTGAGACCTGGGGAAGACGCAGAGTATGACGTAACTCCTTGCGGATAGACCTGACCTTGGAACCCGGAAGACAGAGACTCTGAGTGGACGAATCCACCACAAACCCCAAAAATTCCAAGGACTTGGCAGGTTGAAGGGATGACTTCTCGGTGTTGATGATAAACCCCAGGTCCGTGAGTAAGGATATTGACATCCGCAAGTGAGACCGGAGGGTGTCGGGGGATTGGGCCAGAATCAGGATGTCGTCCAAGTAAATTATCAGACGAACCCCCTGGAGGCGGAGCCAAGCCACCACCGGTTTCATCAGCTTGGTGAAGCACCAAGGGGCTGATGACAGGCCAAAGGGAAGGCAGGTGAAACGCCAAACCTGACCGTCCCACAGGAATCGAAGGAGGTCCCTGGAGGCCGGAGCAATGGGGACCGTAAGGTACGCGTCCTTCAAGTCCAGCTTCACCATCCAATCGTCCGGAACCAGAAGGTCCCTGAGTAGATGGATACCCTCCATTTTGAAATGGCGGTATCGCACAAAGTGGTTGAGACGACTCAGGTTTATGACTGGCCGAAACAGTCCTCCTTTTTTCTCCACCAAGAAAACGTCGCTGATGACTCCCCCATCTGGGTGAGGAGCCCGCTCTATCGCCCCCTTCATATGGAGAGAAAACAACTCTGCGTTCAGATAACTTAGGGATTGACTTGAAAGTACCCTCGGCCGCGGATAGGGGAGGAACAGAGGAGACACGGTCAGTTCGATGTGAAACCCCCGGACCGTGGATAGGATCCAGGGGTCGGACGTGACGCGCGACCAAGCATCCAAAAAATGCTGGAGTCTGCCCCCTATGCAATGGTTGGAAAAACACGTTAGGTTCTGGTAACTTACCGAAGGGACGTCTAGCTCCTGAGAATCCTCTGAAGGACCGGGATCTAGCGGATGAACCTCTGGAAGGGAAAAAGGAGGATTGCGGCCTCTGGTCCTGGAACATCTGCCGCTGGTTGAAGGAGCCTCGACCGCCACCACGGGTCTGGAAATGGGCACGGCCGGACAGACGGCCCCTGAAGCTGCCGGCCCTGGAAGAGACTCGTCCGTGAAAAACCTTCCGCATGGAGCTTTGGGCCTTATCCAATGCGGTGAAGGCCCCGACAAACTTGCCCAGATCTTTGATGAAGGTATCACCAAATAAGAGGCCCTGTGCCTCCTTGCCCGATTCCGTAAGAGCCATGTTGGACAACTTTGGCTCAATTTTTATGAGGATAGCTTTCCTCCGTTCCATGGAAAGTGAAGCATTCACGTTTCCTACCATGCAGATGGCGCGCTGAGCCCAGCCGCGCAGATCATCTGGGTCAATGGGGGTGCCGTCGGACCTGGCAGACTCCGCCAGTTCGAAAATTTTTGTTAATGGGCCTAAGCTATCCAGCAATTTATCTTGGCAGGCACGCAGTGCCGAGTCAAGTCCTCTGCGAGGATTAAAGCCTGTCTTGGATAAGAATTGGATCATTTTCGGATCCACATTGGGGGTTTCGCAAACCTTGTTAGGGACTAAGGGGCGCGGGCACTCGGCTTTTAGTTTACTGCGCGTCTCCTTAGAGAGGGGTTTTCTAACCCTGTCCTCCAAATACTGGGCCACATGTGGTGAGGGTAACCACTCAGCTGACCGCGGATGGTGTAAAGTATCCGGGTCGAACAAAGGTTCGCCCAGAGGGTCCGTAAGGGCCGTAGCTGACCCTTGGGCCTCCGGGGCCGAACTAGTAGATGGGCGTGACAAAGGAATTTCCGGATCAAAATCCTCATCCTCAACCAGTACCTCTTGTAGGTCTGGGTCAGAAGCACAATGGCTATCACTATAAGCCTCCTCCTCGGACTCCAACTCTGAGTCTGAACTAGGGACGGGCTGAGCCCGTGCTGATTTCCAAGGGCGCGCTTTTTCTGCCTGGCGCGTGCAGGCTCGTTTGCGTGAACCAAGCACGCGGTCTTGTGATAGAACTAAGCTATCTGAATCAATAATTCTGGAGGCAGTAGCAGCAGAGGGATTAGGGGCAGGGTTCTGAGTCCTTAGCGCCTGAGCAATGGACTGAGAGATAACTGAGGACATAGAGCCCATGGCGTTATTAATGGCCTCTGCAATGGATTGTTGTAAACTGGCCTGAGGTAAAGCCGGTGAAGGGCATGGTGGAGTAGCAGTAGGGGCAGGAGTAGGTAATATTGATGGGATGGGGGCATCAGAAGCTAGCTGATTAGGGGCAGGATTCTGTTGAGGCAGGGACATGGTGGGAGTTAGTCACTCCGGTAAGACGCAGACCTGTGGAGCAGAAAACGCTGGCTGATGGCGGCGAACGGCCGAAGAAACTCCGCCCCCAAATCGCGCGCGCGATAGAAGCGACACGCCCCCGATCCGGCCAAAATGAAGCCGGCCGGAGGGAGGCGCAAGATGGCGGCCGAGAATCTCGGGGATGCCGGGATAAGCCGCAGACGCCGAGATCCCGCGATCGCGAGATCTCGGGAGAAGATGAAGAAGCGCACAGTGTAGGAGAAATGGCGCCGGCGCGAACGAGGTATAGGGGGGGGGGGGTACAGGGGGAAGAGAAGGGTGCAGCAGGCCGCACGGACGTAGCGGCGCAAGCCCAGGCAACACCAGAGCTACCCCTCAAGATGAAGGAGGGAGGTAGAGAAAAACTATATACCTAGGGAAAAAAGATAGTAGGCGAATATATATATAAATACATATATAAGTCACCCAACAAGACACATGAAAAACTAGGCAATAAAATACAAGGGGGAAAAAACCCTGAAATCAAAGAAATTAAAACTAATATTATCAGTCATAAAACACCACACTTATCTTGCTATGGAAGCAGCAAAGAAAGAGGAAGATTTCCGGTGGGAGGTTCTATTTATGGACTGGACTATGGGAGGGGTTATCCTTGTGGGATGGTTTGCTGGATTTGGTGTATTTTTTCTCTTTGCTGCTATGGTTTTCAGTAAAGATTGAGAATGCAATAGGAGCCTCCGGGTCGTGACATAAAATCCTTTTTATTCTGGGGTGTTTTTGATTCAAGGGCATTTTGAGGGCGTTGAAAGGGGCGTGTCCTCGAAAAAAGGGGTGGTGTGTATGTCCGTAAAAATTTTGGGCTGTCCATAAATTTTGGTTCAGTTTGAAAGGAGGCTTGGCAACCCTAATTTAGACTCTATATATTCAATGTTTACAGAATACTGCTGCATCTTGTGTTGGCTGTCCCAAGTTGTTTAATAGTAAAAATATCTGCTTAGACTCCATTGACTTGATAGATACAGTAATTTAAAGACATTTTGTAAAGAAATAGTCTATATAACAATATTGTTAAGCAGAGTCAATTGTACACTGCATTTCATTCTGTGGACCAGGGGTGCACAACCAAGAACCAAGTTTTGCGTCCCCCGTCTTCCTGGGCGCTGTGTTTTTGCCTGAAGCGCCACATGGCGATGGATGACAGCTCCTGCACTGTAGCAGGAGCAGGTCGGGCCCTCCGCTGGAAGTGATAGTGAGGGAGCCGAGGAGAAAGCAGAAGCACTTTATTAGCGCTTCTGCCTTCTCCTCAGATAGATGAGCGGCTTGGGGCAGAGGAGCGCAGAGCTGCAGGGTCAGGAAACCCTCATCAGCTCTGCCTTCTACAAACCGCCACAAGAGGCTGGTTTCCCCAGTAACTGGGGCTCCTTTGGATGCACCAGTTACAGTGGAAATAGTACCAAAAAAAAGTCTCTAATTGTCTCCAAAAACATATTTTTAAAAAAGTTACAAAAAGTATAAAAAGAGAAATTTGAAAACTAAATAAAAAATAAAATGCAAATAAAAGAAAAAAATAAATAAAATATGTGGCAAAAAAATAGAATATTATAAAAAAAATACCATGAAAATGAAAAAAGGAAAAAGTGCAAAATAAAAGTGTTCACAGTCTTTTTATGACTATTTGGGGAACATATTATGTGTCAAAAATATATTTTAAAAAAATAATAGAAAGTTCTAAAGAAAAAAAATTAAAAAATAAAATACAAAAAAAAATAAAAAGGAATTTAAAAAAATCTAAAATAAATATAATACAAATAAAAATAAAAAGGAAAAAGTGCTAAATAATAGATTGTTCATCATCCCCCAACAGACTTTTTTATGACCTCTTGACAGACATATTATGTGGCAAAAATATATAAAAAAAAATAAGTAATGAATCAATTATAAAAAAATAATACAATAAAATATTAATAAAATACAAATAAAAGAAAAAAAAGAAAAGGTGCAAAGAAAAAAAAAAGGTCAGTGTCCCCCAAAGGTCTTTTATTACCTCTTGTGGGACATATAATGTAGCAGAAATATATTAAAAATTAAGCTAAAAAAAGATTAAAAAAGAATAAAATTCATAAAAGAAAAAACACCCACACCAACCAAAACTGTCACCATTACCACCCCATTCACGTGAAACTATACATATTATGTAACAAAACGGCCTACACAAAATAGGAAACTAATGATAATAATTTATTTTGCTGTCAGTTTGCATATTTAAAGAATAAGGAGCTATAGTTTGAAAAAATATAAAGCCCTATGTGTCACGTAAAAAATTGTTGCAAAAATTATTTTGGTAGTTCAACAAATAAGATGGTTACAGCCGTTTGAACCACTTATGCTAAATCACAAAAAAGTGTCTGGTCACTAAAGGGTTAACCAATTAGCTCCTTCCCCACTAGTAAGTTAAAGTGCTTACTGGTTATTGCAGGGCCCCTATAACGGTAGGAGGTGGTAATAACCAGTGAACGCCAGCCGGCATCTGCAGTGAAGGAAAGCGCTTACTGGTTATTGCAGGGCCCCTATAATGGCATGAGGCAGTAATAACCAGTAAGCGCCATCCTCTGCAGTGAAGGAAAGCACTTACTGGTTATTGCAGGGCCCCTATAACGGTAGGATGCAGTAATAACCAGTAAGCGCCATCCTCTGCAGTGAAGGAAAGCACTTACTGGTTATTGCAGTGCCCCTATAACGGTAGGCGGTGGTAATAACCAGTGAGTGCCGTCCTCTGCAGTGAAGGAAAGCGCTTATTGGTTATTGCAGGAAGTGGCGTAGCTATAGAGAGCCCCCCAGGAGAGATGGAGTAAGGCGGGCCCCACAAGTGTTTTTTTATTAAGTGCGGCGGGCCCTCACAATATTTTGTGTGGCTGCGCTTACTTGTCAGAGCGAGACCCGTGACCTCCGCGGCGGGTCTCGCGGGATCACAGCAGCCAGGAATGACGAGCCTGCCGGCCGCTTCAGCCCTCAAGTGAGGAGAGCTGAACAAACAAGAGTAGGTCGTTTTTTGGGGGGTTTTATATAAAAAATGGCACACACCGGTGTCCGGCTTTATACGGAGGGGGGACATGAATGATGATCAGTGGTGCCGTGAGGCAGTGTGTCTGAATTCAGAAGCCCCTGCGCCAGCCATAACAGGGCAGCCAGGGGCAGCAAATAATGAGGGGCCCAGGGGCAAATGAAAATGAAATACTCTGTGGGCCAAAAATTTAATGTATAGAGGAAGTGGGCAGGGGTAAAATAAAATATATAAAGAGTCTCACTATATGTTTAAACTGTCAGTTCATGGCCAGGGTCACATACACATCTCCAGCCAATGACTGGCTTTAGCAGTGACATGCTGCTTGTGGCCTCATCGCCACTGAAGCCAATCATTGGCTGGAGAGGTGCATGTGACCATGGCCATGCACTGACAGGTGTAAACAGCGCGGGGACCGGAAGATGGGGGCAGTGCAGAGGACCAGAGCGGCGGGGAGCAGGTAAGTATAACTCTTCGGTTTCAGGGGCCATGCTGCTGCACGATATTCGGGACAATTGCTGGGAAAAAGTGTTCGTAGGAGCGCTCATATCTTATATCTGGCTGGTATAATAGTGCCGCTGATCAGTCGATAAACAAGGAATCGTTCTTTTTTCGGCTGATTTGCATATTTTATCAGGATGAAAGGTTTACAATTATCAGCAGAACATCTCTCTGTGTAATCACGGATGGGCTACCAATAATCAATATAACTAAATGAAGACGGAATGACTGTGGTAGTGAACATTCCTCCCCAATCACTTTGCATTGGCTTGTGTAATACGCTGATGCAAATGAGCGCCAATCGGCATGTGTTTTATTTGCGGACCCTTGAGATAGAGTGATGTAACAATGCGACCCTCAGACCAAAAAAGGTTGTGCACCCCTGCTGTAGACTATATTTTCATGAAAGGCTATAGACAACTTCAGAACAGTTTTTTTTTATTATTATTGATTTAGAGTATTGTGAGCTAAAAAAAAATGTTGGAATAGGTTTTTGTAAAACTTTTTCCACTATTTGGCTTCTGCAGCTTCTGTGTTTCACAATACATAGAAGCTACAGAAATCTGTTCTGTGATAAATCCATCAGAGAGCACATCAGACAGTGCTCTCTAGTCCCTCTCTAACCACTCCTGAACAAACATCTAGGCTGAGATGTTTTTTTTAACTCCGTTCTGGATAATGCGTGAATCCTGAACTGGGGAACCCCACTATTACAGTAACTCAATTTCAAATTGAGTCTTCTAATCCAGACAACCCCTTTAAAGTATGCCTAACCTTTTGAACAAGTTTATTAAAATGATTCTAAATTCCAAGAAATTAAATGTTGTAATATACATTTTTTTCAAGTTTTACATGTCAGCTGTGTACGGGTATACGGTGATGTACAGGCAGGAGCATGCAATGAGTGCTGCTGCCTCTGCCAGCTCTGCTCTGCTAAAACCTGGCATAGCATATCTGATGATCTATGCCAAGTTTTAGCAGAGCGGGCACAGGCAGGAGGAGGGATTGGCCATGCAAAGTTCTTATCCTTGCTCACTTCTATCTGCTAAAAACTCTGCATAGCTCATTGGGGCAGGAGAACCTGTACCAATGTACCATGCAGAGCTTTTAGTTTAGCTTTGCATAGCACATCCCTGCATGTACTTACTCTGCCAATAACAGGCATAACACATAGAATGTGCTATGCCAGGCTTTAGAAGAGTGGAGCTGGCACAGGCAGGAGCAGCGATGTGTGCTCCTGCCAGTACAGCGCTCACTGTGGCTCCAGTACAGTAAACTACCATCGGCTGTCCATTTAGTAAGAAAAACTTAAAAAAAAAAAAAAAAAAGGTAAAATTTATTTTATGGGGTTTAGAATAGTTTTTACTAAACTTCTTCACAAGTTTAGGTACCGTTTAAGGATTGTTTATTTCCTTGTGCACTCATAAATGTCCGACATATTCTGTAATTATATATCTTTTGGATATATTAGTAATGATACTGTGGATTTTCAGAAGATGATGGATACTTTAAATTCATGCCACTAATAAATCAAAATTATGATCTATTACATTACTGACATTTTCTTCTACTAATAAAAAGTAAAAGTAATGCACAGGGCTATTAGCTAATACCCAGTAATTTCTGGTATCTCCGAGGATTTTTAGATATTATTTTAAGACATGGCTATTATCTAAAATTACAGTCCCTCAACATGTATTCAGTCAGTCTTATCATGATAGTATTATACTGATGTAATTGTATTAAATCTGTCTATTCAGCTGTGATTAGTTCATATTTTGATTCTGATGTTTCTATGAGAAAATATCCATGCGATGAATTATTTAGTCTTTTGGTATTTTACTTATACATTACTACACTATAAACAACACAAAGCTTTATGGGCAGATTGTTCAAAATTTCTATTGTAATTTCAATTTTTTATTAAATTTTCAAATTCAATATACAGTTAGGTCCATAAATATTGGGACATCAACACAATTCTAAATTTTTTGGCTCTATACACCAACACAATGGATTTGAAATGAAGCAAACAAGATGTGCTTTAACTGCAGACTGTCAGCTATAATTTGAGGGTATTTACAACCAAATTAGGTGAACGGTGTAGGAATTACAACAGTTTGCATATGTGCCTCCCACTTGTTAAGGGACCAAAAGTAATGGGACAGAATAATAATCATAAATCAAACTTTCACTTTTTAATACTTGGTTGCAAATCCTTTACAGTCAATTACAGCCTTAAGTCTGGAACGCATAGACATCACCAGATGCTGGGTTTCATCCCTGGTGATGCTCTGCCAGGCCTCTACTGCAACTGCCTTCAGTTCCTGCTTGTTCTTGGGGCATTTTGGAGAAGTCAGGTGGATACACAGCTGATAGTCCTACTGAGTAGACTGTTAGAATTTGTATTATGGCAAGAAAAAAGCAGCTAAGTAAAGAAAAACGAGTGGCCATCATTACTTTAAGAAATGAAAGTCAGTCAGTCCGAAAAATTGGGAAAACTTTGAAAGTGTCCCCAAGTGCAGTCACAAAAACCATCAAGCGCTACAAAGAAACTGGCTCACATGCGGACCGCCCCAGGAAAGGAAGACCAAGAGTCACCTCTGCTGCGGAGGATAAGTTCATCCGAGTCACCAGCCTCAGAAATCGCAGGTTAACAGCAGCTCAGATTAGAGACCAGGTCAATGCCACACAGAGTTCTAGCAGCAGACACATCTCTAGAACAACTGTTAAGAGGAGACTGTGTGAATCAGGCCTTCATGGTAGAATATCTGCTAGGAAACCACTGCTAAGGACAGGCAACAAGCAGAAGACACTTGTTTGGGCTAAAGAACACAAGGAATGGACATTAGACCAGTGGAAATCTGTGCTTTGGTCTGATGAGTCCAAATTTGAGATCTTTGGTTCCAACCACCGTGTCTTTGTGCGACGCAGAAAAGGTGAACGGATGGACTCTACATGCCTGGTTCCCACCGTGAAGCATGGAGGAGGAGGTGTGATGGTGTGGGGGTGCTTTGCTGGTGACACTGTTGGGGATTTATTCAAAATTGAAGGCATACTGAACCAGCATGGCCACCACAGCATCTTGCAGCGGCATGCTATTCCATCCGGTTTGCGTTTAGTTGGACCATCATTTATTTTTCAACAGGGCAATGACCCCAAACACACCTCCAGGCTGTGTAAGGACTATTTGACCATGAAGGAGAGTGATGGGGTGCTGAGCCAGACGACCTGGCCTCTACAGTCACCGGACCTGAACCCAATCGAGATGGTTTGGGGTGAGCTGGACCGCAGAGTGAAGGCAAAAGGGCCAACAAGTGCTAAGCATCTCTGGGAACTCCTTCAAGACTGTTGGAAGACCATTTCAGGTGACTACCTCTTGAAGCTCATCAAGAGAATGCCAAGAGTGTGCAAAGCAGTAATCAAAGCAAAAGGTGGCAAAAATGTGTTAATTCATAGTTTTGATGCCTTCAGTGTGAATCTACAATTTTCATAGTCATGAAAATAAAGAAAACTCTTTGAATGAGAAGGTGTGTCCAAACTTTTGGTCTGTACTGTATATTATAATAATACAGGGGGGGTCATTATATATAGTAATTATACAGAGGGTCCATTATATATCCTAATATTACAGAGGGGTCATTATATATAATAATTATACAGAGGGGCCATTATATATATATATATATATATATATATATATAATAATACAGAGGGGGCCATTATATATCCTAATATTACAGAGGGGTCACTATGTATAATATACAGAGGGACCATTATATATTATAGTTATACAGAGGGGCCATGATATATAATCATTATTCAAGGGGGCCATTATATATTATACAGGGGGCCATTATATATTATAGTTATACAGAGGGGCCATAATAAATAATATTTATACAAAGGGGCCATTATATATTATACATAGGGGCCATTATATATTATAATTATACAGAGAGGCTATTAATAATGGGCCCTCTGTATAATTCTAATATATAATGGCCCCCCTGTATAAGTATTATATATTATGTATATAAATTATAGTTATATAGTGGGGTCATAATATATTATAATTATACAGGGGGCCATTATATATTAGAATTATACAGAGACAGAGGGCCCATTATTAATAGCCTCTCTGTATAATTATAATATATAATGGCCCCTATGTATAATATATGATGGCCCCCTTGTATAATTATTATATATTATGGCCCCCTTGTATAATTATTATATATTATGGCCCCACTGTATAACTATAATATATAATGGCCCCCTGTATAATATATCATGGCCCCTCTGTATAATATAAAACGGTGCCCATTCTTTCTAAATATACTGGCCTTCTTTGTATCTCTTCTGCCCACCTCCATAGTGCACCCAGTATGGCGCCCAGTACTTACATAAAAAAAATAATAATAATACTCACCTCTCTTCATCACCTCTTGTAGTCTTAGCTTGGGCATCCCGGCGCAGGTGGTCAGGAACACATCACCCTGCCCTCCTGCGCCGCATCATCACGTCATCTTGCGAGACCTGGCGCAGGAGGTCTCGGTGATATAATCGCGATCTCCTGGACTCCTGCGCCGCTCTGCTGCTTCTTAAAGCTTCAGGCTAGGAGGAACGGAGGGGAGCCATAGGCTTCCATCACCCTCATTTTACTGCCTTCTGCCTGGCGCCCCCTACAATTTCTGCCTGCCCCCCCCCCCCCCCATGCTACGCCCCTGCTTAGGTTTATGAGCAGTTTCTTTCCTTCTCCATACTCTTCTCTTCCCATCACTCTGGTACAAGTTGATCTTGGTCTTATCTGTCCATAGGATGTTGTTCCAGAACTGTGAAGGCTTTTTTAGATGTCGTTTGGCAAACTCTAATCTGGCCTTCCTGTTTTTGAGGCTCACCAATGGTTTACATCTTGTGGTGAACCCTCTGTATTCACTCTGGTGAAGTCTTCTCTTGATTGTTGACTTTGACACACATACACCTACCTCCTGGAGAGTGTTCTTGATCTGGCCAACTGTTGTGAAGGGTGTTTTCTTCACCAGGGAAATAATTCTTTTGTCATCCACCACAGTTGTTTTCCATGGTCTTCCGGGTCTTTTGGTGTTGCTGAGCTCACCGGTGCGTTCCTTCTTTTTAAGAATGTTCCAAACAGTTGTTTTGACCACGCCTAATTTTTTTGCTATCTCTCTGATGGGTTTATTTAGTTTTTTCAGCCTAATGATGCTTCACTAATAGTGACAGCTCTTTGGATCTCATCTTGAGAGTTGACAGCAACAGATTCCAAATGCAAATAGAACACTTGAAATGAACTCTGGGCCTTTTATCTGCTCATTGTAATTGGGATAATGAGGGAATAACACACACCTGGCCATGGAACAGCTGAGAAGCCACTTGTCCCATTACTTTTGGTCCCTTAACAAGTGGGAGGCACATATGCAAACTGTTGTAATTCCTACACCATTTACCTGATTTGGATGTAAATATCCTTACATTAAAGCACATCTTGTTTGTTTCATTTCAAATCCATTGTGGTGGTGTATAGAGCCAAAATGTTAGAATTGTGTTGATGTCCCAATATTTATGGACCTGACTTTAGGTACCATATGAATTAATTTGAAGAAAGCTAATGCAGAACTGACTTCCAAATCTTGAAGTTATATGGTGGATGGAGGCTTCGAGGGCAGAGGAAAATTTGTCCCAGGATGTCTAGATTAATCAGATAATGAAAGAAATTACTGTGGAATGATTATTGATGATGTAATTGAAAACTATGTGAATTTATTATGAACTCTATTTTCAGGGACCCGGCGCAGGCAGCATAATGATGGTGCAGGTGGTCAAGATTAAGTCATTGCGGCCTCTCTACTACCACCTTACTAGCTCATAGGATTCAGGCCTATGACGATGAATGGCAGTGACTGGAGCCATTGACTCTCATACATCGCTGATGTGTTTAGACGCGGGGCCCAGGAACATTGATGGGCCTTTTAGGCAGCCAATGGCCCCCCAGGAGTCCCAGGTGGCCAGCCAAAAAGCCCTATTGTTGCTATTTCCTATTACCATCTATTTGGCGCAGCTTCCTACTGACAGATATCCATGCAGTCGGACCACACAGAGCTGTCAGCTGCACTTCCTGTTCAGTAGCAGTCTGTGACTACATTGTCCGGAGCAGTACCTTGCAGGCATTTGGGTTTCTTGTAGCAGACTCCCCCTATAAGCATGCCTGTTTCATACCTATTGATATATCTGAACCTACTTCTTTAATATCTGACTTCATTGTCTATTTATCTAGTAAGTAAACCCTCATATTAACAATAATGCACCAGAAATATGATGTTGGGTCGACCATTAAGGGAAATTTAATTAAAAAGGAATTCAAGATAAGATTCAAATTGCCTGTTGTCCAAGAGTCATCATCGTTTGACCTCATCGTCTGAAAAATGCATCACAGAAATAGTGAATAAACATAGTAATCAAATAAAGATGTCCTCAATGCAATGACTCAGAGAATTAACTAAGTATGAAGGAAACATATAAAAGAAGAAAGATGCAGTAGAGAAGGACAACGGATTACCTAGGTTTCTAAAGGTCTGTTACAATGAAGGAAAAATGGTCAAATGTTTTGGCTTTACCACAAATGAATGAATGAACCATCACCAGGGCTGGGGAAAGCTTTCTTGGTGTCCAAGGAGGTATTTCAAAATTGGCCCCTCAGTCCCTTCAAGGATATGAGTTACAGTATGAACACCTTCAGGATGTTATTTTCAGTTTCACACTGAGCCCTCAGGTTCCTGCTCTGACGACTCCGTGTGTAGCCCTTATTTCTGAAAGCCTGACAGCTCAAACACTCATTATAGCTCAACTCTTATTAGGGCTCATGCACACGACCGCGCCGTGTTTAGCGGATCCGCTACACACAGATGCTGCCCGTGTGCATTCTGAATTTTATGTTTGACAGATTTGGCAAAATGTAGATAAGAATTTGTGTCAGCTGGGACAGTATTTTGCGGAACGGAATTGCGGACCCATTCATTCCTATGGGGCAGCATGATGTGCTGTCCGGACACGGAATTGCGGATCCGCACTTCCAGGTCCACACTTCCGTTTCGCAAAAAAAAAAGAACATGTCCTATTCTTGTCCGCATATTCTATTAGTGCCGGCAATGTGCGGTCCGCAAAACACATTGCGGACGTGTGAATAGAGCCTTATGCTGTGGATTCTCTGTCTGCAAATCTGCACAGCAAATCCTCATGGTCATATAGAATCTGTGCATGTGGCCTTAAGGATTATGCACACGACTGTAGTTTCAGTGCACATTTTTTGCTGATTAAATGTGGACTCTTTCATTTCAATAGGGCCGCAAAAAAGATGCGGACTGTGCACCATATGTCTGTTCCACGTTGCTGCAAAAAAAAAAATAGAACATGTCCTATTCTTGTCTGTTTTGCAGCCAGGAATAGGCATTAAATATATATCGTGGGGCCAGGTTCCCTACTCAGTGGCGGACACGTGGCGTCATGACACGTTTACATATACATACACCATATATATGCAACACACATACACATAAATACACCATATACATGATACACATACATAAATGCACCATATATACACTACACACACATACCATCCAACTTTTAAAAAGCCTAAGGAGCTAAACTATGGAATGGAAGCGCTCATCTCCAGCCGCTGTAATTTTAACAACCTGATCCGGAGAACTGGCTGAATCCCATGCCTGGGAAAAATGGATACGGTCATGTGCATGAGACCTTAGGATAAGGAAGTCCGAGGTGAGATACAGACATCATTTGAGTTTGTTATCCAGCTAGCTATAATATACAGTGTATCTAATATGCATGCTGACTCAGAGGTGAGAGTCAGATAACATTTGAGCTTTTAGGCTACTTTCACATTAGCGGCAGCCTTCACCGGCGGGTGAACAGCCTGACGGATCTGTGCTGCCACTAGTGCTCGCCTGCCGCCGGAAGTCCTCTCTGGCCCCATTTACTATGTCGTAGTTTTATTCCGGACGCCTCTCCGTACGTTTGCCAAGCTGCAGTTGGAACTCCGGCTGCCCCCATTATAGGGAATGGGACCAGAACGGACCTCCGGTGGCACAGTGGTCTAGCGTAAGCACAGATCTAGCAGGCTGTTCCCCCACTGGAATAGCCTGCCGGACCCTGCTACCGCAATGTCACGGATGGTGCTACAGAAAACTAGAAGACACAAATGAAGATCCGACTGACTTGATCCAAAACTAAGGAACATAAGGGTAAGCCCTGTAACAGCCCTAGCTCTCTCCCTTACTGCTCAGCCGATGCAAAAATCTCTATGGTAGAAAATTGCATACCCTCGTTACTCGACTGTATGACACCTGAACACCCTATAATAGTGAGGGGACACGACCACCGGCTCCCTACACTTAATACGGAGGGAGTAAGGGTCACCTAGGATCAAGACCACAGGAAAACAGAAATAAAGAAACAGACTTATCTTGTGGATGCATCAGTAACAGCTTCTAGCATCAGCACAGTCCAGGAAATTGTATAAACCGCAAGGTAAGGCAGTATGGGGAGGAGATATATAGGGAAGCAATCACTGCTAATAGATGACAGCTGGGAGAGGGAGGAGAGATGTCAAAACGAAAGCAAAACAAAAGAAGATCATGCAGAATTTACTGAAGAACGTCTAACAGAACTTCTCAAAGATCTGGTGGTGACACGCAAGTGTGAAAGTAGCCTTACACATATATGAAATCATATAGTGACATGTGCCTTTAAATAGTGGTTCAATGGGTGTGTCTCCCATCAATAGAGCAACAAAAATCAACATGTGAGATAACTTCAGTGTTAGGGTTCAGCCTATCAAGTGGTTCAGTGTAGTTAATTGAATCATTAACATATCGTTTATACATAAAATCACATAATACTTACTGATGGGGGGGGGGGACCATGTGAAAACCGCGCTCAGTCAGGAGGTGAAATGGCGCCAAAAACCGGCATGTTCCGATTCCATATGCGCCTGCGCCGAGTCCCCACATCCACAGGGGGAGGGATTCTAAGGCGGCCGCCTTAGAATCCCTCCCCCTGTGGATGTGGGGACTCGGCGCAGGCGCATATGGAATCGGAACATGCCGGTTTTTGGCGCCATTTCACCTCCTGACTGAGCGCGGTTTTCACATGGTCCCCCCCCCCCATCAGTAAGTATTATGTGATTTTATGTATAAACGATATGTTAATGATTCAATTAACTACACTGAACCACTTGATAGGCTGAACCCTAACACTGAAGTTATCTCACATGTTGATTTTTGTTGCTCTATTGATGGGAGACACACCCATTGAACCACTATTTAAAGGCACATGTCACTATATGATTTCATAGCTTGATAAAGACCAGAGATGGTTGAAACGTTGCTATTCCAATGCTGCTGTTACCAATAAAGTAACCAGCTTATTCACCAGAACTGAGGAGTGCTGTGGATTTTCTTTTTTATTTGTACACTTATGGGACCCCTAGCCAGGATCCTGATCCGCGAGCACCAACCTATCCAGGTTTCTATTGGCAACTGTCCCTATATTGGGACCTGGAGTGCTGCTTAACCCTCTTTTTTACTTACACATATATGGATATCCTGCTCTTAAGTCAGTTAGAAACACATGCAGTTCCTATCACACATAGGACACGTGCAGTTCCTATCGCACATAGGACACATGCAGTTCCTATCACACATAGGACACATGCAGTTCCTATCACACATTTTTTGCCAAACCCTATTAAGTGTAGCACACTTAAAAGGGCTGCCTCGCTTTAACAAATGGCATTTATTATGTATGGAAAGTTAATACAAGACACTTACTAATGTATTCTGATTCTCCATATTGGCTCTTTTACATCACATTATACACTGCTCATATCCATGGTTTTGACCACACTGCAATCCAGCAGTGGTGGCCGTGCTTGCACACTATAGATGTTGGCCTATGCGCACTTCCAGCCTTTCCCTATAGTGTGTAAGCACGGCCACCACTGCTGGATTGCAGGGTGGTCGTAACCACGGATACGTGCTGTGTATAATGTGATGGAAAGGAGGCAATATGGATAATAACAATATATTAGTCAGTGCCTTGTATTAACTTTCTCTACATGATACCGTAAATGCCATTTACTGAAGTGAGACAACCCCTTTAACCCCTTTAAGCATAAATGCCTGGCATTAAATTTATCAAATCTTAACCTCCTCAGATTGCACATAATCTACAGTATTTTGAAAAGGGTTATCCTACCATAATGACCTATCGCCTATCTACAGGATAGGTGATAAATATCAGATTGCTTGGGGTCTAACTGCTGGAACACCCACTGATCATGAAAAAGGGGTCCTGAGACATTCAATCACATTACCACCAATCTATGTACACAAGAGTCTTAAAGGGGTTGTCTCACTTCGGTAAGTGGCATTTATCATGTAGAGAAAGTTAAAGGGTTTGTCCAAGTTATATTTATTGATGACCTATCCTGAGGGTAGGTCATCAATATCAGATCGGCTGATATCGATGGTACGGTCATCAATATCGATGGTACGGATCGCTCCTATACAACTGTATAGAAACGATCCATACCACTGAAATGAATGGGACGGCTTGGGTGTAATTACACTTGCTCTCCTCTGCAGATGCAACGGCGAGAAGGTAAACAATGAAGGGGAGGCAGCGCTGGCACAGCCCTCCAGACCCCCATATCAGACCTCTAGACCCCCATTAGACCTCTAGACCCCAATCAGACCCCCATTAGACCTCCAGACCCCCAGTCGGACCTCTCCAGACCCCCCAGTTAGACCTCTCCAGACCCCCCAGTAAGACCTCTCCAGACCCCCTAGTCAGACCTCCAGACCCCCATTAGACCACTTCAGACCCCCAGTCAGACCTCCAGACCCCCAGTCACACCTCCAGACCCCCATTCAGACCTCCATATCCCCCCAGTCAGACCTCCAGACCCCCATTAGACCACTCCAGACCCCCATTAGACCTCTCCAGACCCCCATTAGACCTCCATATCAGACCTCAGATCAGACTGTAAAATAATAAAGTAACTTACCTCTCCTGCCGCCACTCTCCTTGTCCTGGCTGTGTTCTCTTCTTAGGGCCCGCACTGCATCTTATAAAGGAAAAAGTAAAGTACCACTTAGGGGCCCGGTCGCAACCACGACGGATGCGACCCCTATAGTTACGCCAGTGCATATAGCTATGCCCTATGTTGTGGAGAGGATACGGTAACTTGAAAACCTGCACAACCCCCTTAAATCTTCCACCACTCCACCACCAGTATCTCTTTACATGGCAGCAGTGATGCCTGTAAATACGGAATATCATCATTGCCGCCATGTAAACCATACATGTCAATACTGGAGAATGTGACGCACTGTGCAGGTCACAACCTTTAACAAAGCCCAAGTAAATGTTCTAGAGGAGCAACGTGAACAAAGGGCACAAACGGAGGGTCATAACTGAAGCAGAGGTATTAGTGTCACCTGAGGCAGGGTAATAGTGTGGACCCTGGAGCAGGGGGAACTGGAGAAGAGGCAATATTAGCGGTGCATTTAGAGTGGGTGTTTCTGGAGCTGGGGCACTTATGGTGGTGCACCTAAAGTAGAGGTATTAGGGTCACCTGAGGCAGGGTAATAGTGGGGATCCTGGAGCAGCTGCAGGGGTATTAGGGGGCAACTGGAGAAGATTCAATATTAGGGGTGCTTTTAGAGTGGGGTCATTGGGGGGCATCTGGAGCTGGGGCACTTATGGTGGTGCACTTAAAGCAGAGGCATTGGGGGGGCCTAGGGCAGAGTCCCCCCAATGCCACTCTGAACTCTGCAGAGAGCAGCACACATTCATAGATCTGTGTCTGCTATAAACAAATCCCCTATTTCCCCCTTACAGTCTTCTACAGTTCACTATTGTCACACACCTGAGAAATCAGCCCAGAACCGCAGAGGAGTCCTTCTCTCCAGACGCCACAGTTTACTGACAGCAGGGAGGGCAGGAGGAGGCAGACACCTTCTCTCCTCCTTCACAGCCAGCAGCCCCAGAAGTTTAGAAGATACTGCAGGGCCTCCTGTACAATGTACACCAGTAGGAGGCTGCATCACTGAGCGATACTGCCACCTAATGGTTACAATAATTATCTCTCCTGAGATTGGAGAAATTATTACTCCTCCATCTTATCTCTGGGCGCAGGAGACTGCGCTTCCCCGGTTGGCCAGTCCGAGCCTGTATGTCCTAATATATCTACTGTTATTTAGACACTTTAATGGAATTTGCTTTTTCATATAGGTGTGTTTAATATTCAATAATATATATTTTATAAATGTGGGAAGTAGCTCTGCAGCGGCAGGCAAAATGGGATCAAATGCAGTCAGAGGCAGTGACACAGAAGTCTAAAGTAAATGTATAGCCTTAAAATTCAGGCCCAAAACACAAATCAATGTAGTAATGATTAAGGATTTTAAATCCAAAATGCGTCAATCATGCATGTAGTACCTGCTCACACAAGCTTTTTAATGGATTTTCAATAAATTGATTTTTATGGAGACATTGGGTGCTGGAGTTTTTCTTGCCTACTCCAGGTTCCTAATATGGATGTCACCCAGTATGAAAGGTTGGAGCTAACTGTTGTTCTATCACAAAACACAAATCAACCACTGCTTGGCTGAACACTAACTAAATAAAGTATATTCTCCTGGTTATACAAGTGACTTACTACCCACCATTTGAAGAAAATTACATTAACATGTTTTCCCTCACGGCAAGAGCAAATGTCCACTTTGAGGCTAGCTTTCACAGTAACAGTCTCTCCAGACAGTCTGTCTCCTCAGATGACCCTTTCTCTCTAGGGCACACCTCACACCTAAATAGCCCACTAATGAGTTGGACTGTGTTAGAAAGAAAATGTGTACTAGCCAGGAAGGGAATGATAGGTCTCACTACCCAACCTGTCCATTATTCCAGGGATGCCCAACCTGAGGCCCTCCAGCTCTTGCAAAACTACAACTCCCAGCATTCCTGGACAGCCAACAGATATCAGGGCATTTTGGGAGTTATAGTTTTGCAACAGCTGGAGGGCCACAGGATGGGCATCCCTGCATTATTCTATAAAAATCCAGGCCTGATAACAGGATTTACCAAAGCCCTTAGGCTACATTCACATATGCAATGTGAACTCCAGCAGCTTGATTTGGCAGAGGAACAGACTAAAGCAGGCATCCTCAAAGTGCGGCCCTCCAGCTGTTGTAAAACTACAACTCCCACAATGCCCTGCTGTAGGCTGATACCTGTAGGCTGTTCGGGCATGCTGGGAGTTGTATTTTAGCAACAGCTGGAGGGCCGCAGTTTGAGGATGCCTGGACTAAAGGGAGAGAGAAGAGGAATAAACCCCAATAAAAAAGAATGTTAGTCGCAGACTTCTTTTGGATGGAATCCAAAAGGTCTTAGAGTAACTGCACGGCATTAAAGGGGAGAGAAAAGGAAACTGCGTTGCGGAAAATGGTAGAAGGCTGCCAGTAGTGGCTGAATATGCAGCAGAGGCTGCTACATAAGGCAAAAGGTAAAGGACAGAAAAAGAGGAAAAAAAAAAAAAACTGTCACAGCGAGGGCGCCAATCACCTAGATGTAATTTATGGACGTGAGATGAGGTGGAAGAAAAGGTATAATTCCAAAGGAAGTTATCCAGAGCTTTATGGTATAACAAAAATCAGTGTATAAAAACATATATAGAAATAAAAACAAATATATATATATATATAAGTGACTCACTTCACTGGGGAGGTAATCTATGGGATAAGCTCAAGGCACCCATAGGCTTAACTCCCTGCCAGGATCGCTTGTAGAATCTCAGGAAGAACCGCAGTCACCACGGGAGGTACATTTGGAAAATTCCCTTTATTGGTATCAAGGCTCAATGCGTTTCATGGTTTTTAAACAAATAACATATACAATAAAATCATAAGAATATAAGAGTGTGTCAAATACACTGAGCAAAAATATAAACGCAACACTTTCGGTTTTGCTCCCATTTTGCATGAGCTGAACTCAAAGATCTGAAACATTTTCTACATGCACAAAAGACCCATTACTCTCAATTATTGTTCACAAATCTGTCTAAATCTGTGTTAGTGAGCACTTCTCCTTTGCCGAGATAATCCATCCCACCTCACAGGTGTGGCATATCAAGGTGCTGATTAGATAGCATGAATATTGCACAGGTGTGCCTTAGACTTCACACAATAAAATACCACTCTGAAATGTGCAGTTTGATCACACAGCACAATGCCACGTATGTCGCAACGTTTGAGGGAGCGTGCAATTGGCATGCTGACTGCAGGAATGTCTACCAGAGCTGTTGCCCGTGCAATGAATGTTCATTTCTCGACCATAAGCTGTCTCCAAAGGCGTTTCAGAGAATTTGGCAGTACATACAACCGGCCTTACAACCGTAGACCACGTGTAACCACACCAGCCCAGGACCTCCACATCCAGCATGTTCAACTCCATGATCATCTGAGACCAGCCACCCGGACAGCTGCAGCAACAATAGGTTTGCATAACCAAAGAATTTCTACGCAAACTGTCAGGAACCGTTTCAGGGAAGCTCATCTGCATGCTCGTCGTCCTCATCGGGGTCTGGACCTGACTGCAGTTCGTCGTCATAACCGACTTGAGTGGGCAAATGCGCTCTGGCACGTTGGAGAGGCGTTCTGTTCACGGTTGAGACCCAGTTTTCACTGTTCAGGGCAGTGTGGCGTTGTGTGGGTGAGCGGTTTGCTGACATCAATGTTGTGGATTGAGTGGCCCATGGTAGCGATGGGGTTATGGTATGGGCAGGTGTATGTCATGGACAACAAACACAGGTGCATTTTATTGATGGTATTTTCAATGCACCGAGATACCGTGACGAGATCCTGAGGCCTATTGTTGTGCCATTCATCCATGACCATCACCTAATGTTGCAACATGATAATGCACGGCCCCATATTGCAAGGATCTGTACACAATTCCTGGAAGCTGAAAACATCCCACTTCTTGCATGGCCAGCATACTCACCGGACATGTCACCCATTGAGCATGTTTGGGATGCTCTGGATCGGCGTATACGACAGCGGGTTCCAGTTCCTGCCAATATTCTGCAACTTCGTACAATTATTGAAGAGGAGTGGACCAACATTGCACAGGCCACAATCAACAACCTGATCAACTCTATGCGACGGAGATGTGTTGCACTGCGAGAGGCAAATGGTGGCCACACCAAATACTGACTGGTTTTCTGACCCCCCCCCCCCCCCCCAGTAAGGCAAAACTGTGCACATTTCAGAGTGGTATTTTATTGTGGGCAGTCTAAGGCACACCTGTTCAATATTCATGCTGTCTAATCAGCACCTTGATATGCCACACCTGTGAGGTGGGACAGATTATCTCAGCAAAGGAGAAGTGCTCACTAACACAGATTTAGACAGATTTGTGAACAATAATTGAGAGTAATGGGTCTTTTGTGTATGTAGAAAATGTTTCAGATCTTTGAGTTCAGCTCATGCAAAATGGGAGCAAAACCAGAAGTGTTGCATTTATATTTTTGCTCAGTGTATATAGGTCTTATATACCTCTGTATTGTGTGTGCCAACTTGAAACTGCTCCGAAGATCATACCCTAAAACAGCAACCTAAGACCCTCACAGACAGTTTCCAAGAAAAAGGGTATACTAAACAACTCATAAAAGAATCCATTAAGAGAACCCTGACCGAAAACCAAAAAGAAGCCCTAAAAACGAAACCAATTGACCCCAAAGAAACCCATAAACAATAAAAAACCATAACAAATTCCTGGGTGAGCCTCATAACAAGGTATAATTCTAATCATATGACTATAAGACAAATATTAACTAAACATTGGGGGGTACTTCTAAAAGACCTGGCACTCAAAAAAGAACTACCTCGTTTCCTTGTGATCACTTATCGACGAGCACAAACATTAAAGAACATTATTGCACCCTCCTGCCTGAAGTTACCACTGAAAAAAGAAACTACACATTCCTCGATCAGGTCGTACCAATATTAAAAGATGCAAATGTTGCTCTATCATAACACATAATATAAAAGAAATTGCAGGTTCTTCTTCGAATGAAACATTCACTTTAAAACAAGAGATGGGCTGTGGGTCAAGTAACATTATTTATCTCCTGCAATGCCCATGTAATCTACAATACATCGGCAGAACCAGCCAAACTCTGCGTGAAAGAATGAATGAGCACCGTTCTAAGGGTACTTTCGCACTTGCGTTAAAGTTTTCCAATATTGAGTTCCGTCCTAGGGGCTCAATACCGGGGAAAAACTGATCAGTTTTATCCTAATGCATTTAGAATGGAGAGCAATCAGTTTAGTATGCATCAGGATGTCTTCAGTTTAGTCACTCTTACGGTAGTTGGCCGGAGAAAATACCGCAGCATGCTGATGTATTTTCTCCGTCCAAAATTTCGGAACACTTGCCGAAATGCCGGATCTGGCATTATTTTCCATTGAAATGCATTCGTGTTAGATCCGGCACTAAGTGTACCGGCAAAACAATTCCGGTTTACTGGTTTACGCATGCGCAGGCCTTTAAAAATGCAAAAAAATAAATACCGGATCCGTTTTTTTGCATGTCTCCACAGGTATTTTTGCCTATTCATCTTTAGCAATGAGCTCCAAATCTTTCAGGTTGGAGGGTCTTCTTGCCATCACCCTGATCTTTAGCTCCCTGCACAGATTCTCAATTGGATTCAAGTCTGGACTCTGGCTGGGCCTCTCCAAAACGTTAATGTTGTTGTCTGCTAACCATTTCTTCACCACTTTTGCTGTGTGTTTTGGGTCATTGTCATGCTGAAATGTCCACTGGTGCCCAAGGCCAAGTTTCTCTGCAGACTGCCTGAAGTTGTCGTTGAGAATCCTCATGTATTGCTCTTTTTTCATGGTGCCGTTTACTGTGATTAGGTTCCCTGGTCCATTGGCTGAAAAACATCCCCAAAGCATTAGGTTCCCACCACCATGTTTGACAGTGGGGATGGTGTTCTTTGGGTTGAAGGCTTCTCCTTTTTTACGCCAAATGAAGGAAACATCATTGTGACCAAACAATTCAATTTTTGTTTCATCTGACCATAACACAGAAGACCAGAAGTCTTCTTCTTTGTCCAGATGTGCTTTTGCAAAGGTCAAGTGAGCTTTTCTGTGCCTTATCTGGAGAAGTAGAACCCAGCAGTGTGCAGTGTCCGTTGGATTGTCTGCCTTGAGACAATGCCACCAGCAGAGCCCAGATTCACCAGGATGGCCTTGGTGGTGATCCTTGGATTCTTTTTCACCTCTCTATCCTCCTGGCCAGCAGAGGTATCACTTTTGGCTTCCGACCACGTCCTCTGAGATTTTCCACAGTGCGGAACATCTTGTATTTTTGGCTCAAATGTAAATAAAACCTGAGAAATGTTTTTTTTTCCACAATAATGCCTCTTGTACATCGTCTTATTATCTTTTGGGAGACACCTATGTCATTTCCCGTCAAAAAATTACTTGCTGGTGTTGTGGAATCATATATCTAGTATCAAATGTATACTTGCTTGTATTATATCTAACAGTTTGCTTAACAAAATGGCCCCTGAAGTAGCAGCCAGCTCCCTTAATAATCCCTTACTAATCACTTTATGATATTGAAATTGCTGACATATTGCTGACATAATGCTGACTTTTGCTAAAGTATGGAGTGATAATGTGATACGTTATCATGGGACTTAGTAATGTGACAATTAGATCAAATTAGCCGAGTCATAAAGTTCCCCTTTTTCTGCTATAAAAAATCATGTAATCTGAATAATAAACGGAACATCTAGCATTGACTTCTCTGTGACAGTCTGTGTGTGATCTCTCGTGGGTGGCATACGTATGCCTATCATTTCATACCATTCGGAGCAGTACATCAACCTTCCCTGACTAATTGGGTCAGATCCAGAATCAGAGCCATATCAGTTGGCGCCCAAACGACGTGGGGCCTGAGGATTGGACCTCCTGCTGGCGTACCCCCAGAGACTGGACCCAGAGAGACAATCCAACGGACACCGGGACCGCGGCCCGTAATAAGAGGTGAGAAAATATATTCATCTTACCTATTCTGTGTCCCTTGGCTTAGTCTATCCATATTTGTTCTAGGGAGGGGTGCACCGACAGTGAGGCATCCTCAGGGGCATGAAAGTAAGAACCCCATTGTATTGATAAGCTTGATGTATTGTGTTTTATTATTTTTTTGTGTATGGTTGGTTTCTCTGGGAGAAAGGAAAGGCATAGACTGACAGAACAATAGAAGTCTCCTAAAGTGCCTACATTGAGGGGTAACCCCGGTATGTGACCCCAAGAAATAGTAGAAGGGAAGGAGACAGCTTGCTGATAACCCAGTGGTGTGTTAATCTCAAGCTCAAGGTGTTTGTTTGTCAGTGTCTGTGCTAATCCAACTATCAGAGACAGTAAGTGAAGGCTCCAGAACGTGTTGAAGGCTCCAGAACGTGGTGTTTTGAAAAAAAATGGGTAACCGAAATAGTGTCCCGAAGGGCTATTGTTCACCTGAACAGTACGTGGCGGACCGGAGAGGAAAAGGTTATGTTAAAGGACTAAGCAAGTTAGAAAAGAATTATGATATTGCAAAAGGAGGTGTATTGTGTTCTGCTATATGGCAGACATTGTTGACTGAGAAGAGAGGCAAATTGAATGATGATAAGTTGATAGATACAGTTAGGGTATGGCTGGACTGTAGCAAAGAATTTGAACAGACAAAAGGAGAAGCAATGTTTGATGAAAAATCAGGACTCCATTACTATCGGCCTGGCCCAGTCTTAGTACAGGAACAGCCACCGCCCTATAATGGCGCAGCTGAAAGAAAAAGGGGAAGTTGGACTTGTACACATTGTGGTCAGCAGAACCCTGCCCCCCGTGATACGTGCTTAGCCTGTGGTGCTCCACGCCCACATAATCATGCTCTTTTAGCCCCCCAGCACGTCTC
Source organism: Bufo gargarizans (assembly GCF_014858855.1). Lineage (NCBI taxonomy): Eukaryota > Metazoa > Chordata > Amphibia > Anura > Bufonidae > Bufo > Bufo gargarizans. The sequence goes on along the minus strand of NC_058082.1, from coordinate 73,063,936 downwards.
ACCAGTCCCAGCAATGACGCCATCTTGTCCTCAGCCAACGCCCAAGGCTGGACTTGTAATCTCCCCAAACCCTGCTCTTTCTGTCATGCCACAAGTCACTACTATATACCCACTTGTAAATCCTGACGGCACCTACATGCTACCCAGTCAGCCCATAGCTCCAGCTCATATAATGGTAGGAGGTAGTGGTGCTGTAGATCAGGAAGATGAGGATGGGGAGAAACAAAAGGAAGATGCAGGGGAAGACTCACAGCAGACAGTGGACTATGCACCTGGTGCTGCAGCACAAACCCCGGGATATCACAGCCCACCGCACCTTGGACGATTTTCTGATATTACCCTAAGTAGCCAGCAGGGTGCAGCAAGAGCAGTGAATGAATCTTTCCAAAACCAAATTACAGAGCTGCAAAGAGAGATCCATAACATAGGACAAGGAAATCTTGAAGCCTTAAGGGAAATATACTTGAACACTCGCCCAGTCGGGCCACCTAAGTATGTGTCCTTTACCCCCCAGCAGTTGTTCACCATAGTGAACCTCATGCCTGACCCAGATACTCACCCTATGCCCTTTTACAGAAAATTGGCACAAGTATATCAAACCTACGGGTGTACTTGGTCAGACTTGCAAAGTATTGTACAAAATAAAACTGGTGAATTTTCTTCACTTATAATGGATCACATACGCCAACCAGAACTCCCTGGAGCAAATTATGACACTCGTGATTCAGAATCTGGCCGTGATTTCATTCAGCAATTATATAAGTGGGCGAAAGACAGACTAGCAGAGCAGTCCACAACCCTGCAGGACATGGTACAGGATAAAGCAGAGTCAGTAGAAAAGTTTGTACAAAGAGTTAAACAAAACTATAAAGATATGGGATTCAGTCCAAATGAACCTGTGCACCTAAGACTCCTAGCACGGTCATTTGTAGATGGCCTTAGGCCAGATCTGAACAAAGCTCTTGTAACCTGTCGCCCAGAATGGAAATCATTAACATTGGAAATCTTAGAGCAAGTTGCAAAAGGGCTGGAGAGTAGTACAAAGAAATCCCGCATATCAGTCATGGCAGTCATGACGGGAGAAGGAAGAGAGGAAAGACCCCCGCCCCGTGTCTGTTATGGGTGCGGCAAACCAGGGCACATTAAGAGAAACTGTCGCTCCAAACATCTGTGGCCAGCAGATCAGAGCCAAAGAGGAACTCCTCCTCCATGGCCAGCTCCATCCCACTAGGACGTTGGCAAACCAGTGTTGCTGGGAGGGGACACCCCGTGTATGGCAGTCTCTGCCCCTCCTGCAGGCCCCGCCCCTCGAATCACCCTCGATGTGGCAGGGAAGGAACTCTCATTCCTTGTAGACACTGGTGCAGCCCGCAGTGTGTTATGTGAGACCGCCATACTCCCTTCCTGGCTCACAGATATGCATTTACCCTGCTCTGGTTTAGAAGGGGTCACCCAGCACAACCCTGTTACTAAGCCTCTCTTGATTACTCCCTCCACTAAGTCCCAAAGCCAATCTCCACAGTTACATCTGCCCACTGGAGTAATGTCACAATTTGTTGTAAGCCAGACATGTCCTTATAACCTATTAGGCTCAGATTTTCTTCAGAAAATACGGGCCAACATCCAGTTCAAGGAAAATGGTACAGTTGTTTTAGGTACGGCATTGAGTCCTGAAGAAACCTGCCTCCTAATGGCATTAAAATCCCAGTCACTTGAATCACATGAACAAGGGGATTCGCTGCAAAGCATTTTGCACCTCATCCCTGATACCCTTTGGACCAAAGGTCCCCAAGACATTGGGCGTCTCAAAGTCCCGCCAGTCACTGTAACCTTGAAGAATCCTAACTTACTGCCATATAAAGCACAATACCCTCTCTCCATTTCCCAGAGAGATGCTATCACCCTCCAGATACAGGCTCTTCTTGCAAATGGAGCTATTAAAATTACCACCTCACCATGTAACACTCCCTTATACCCAATTAAAAAGAAGAGTGTGAAGGGACAGCCTCCTGTATATCGCATGGTACAAGATCTCAGAGCAATTAATGAGGCTACGATCTTTGAAACCCCCATTGTACCAAATCCCCACACTTTGCTTGCTAGCATTCCTCCTGTGGCTGCTATCTTTACTGTCATTGATCTAGCAAATGCCTTTTTCTCTGTCCCATTACATGAAGACTCCCAATTTCTCTTTGCTTTTACACATGATGGAAAACAATACACCTGGACGGTGTTGCCTCAAGGAGCTCATAATAGTCCTTCCTGCTTTAGCAAAGCAATGGCATCCATCTTACAACCATGGCAAGCAGATCACCCAGAGGTGGAACTCTTACAATATGTCGATGATTTACTCCTCTGTGCTGACTCACACCCCGTCTGCCTGAACTCATCTGCCTCACTTCTTGCCTACCTGGCGGATGCTGGGTGCAGAGTCTCACGTTCTAAATTACAGTTGTGTCTTCCAAAAGTTGTTTTCCTAGGTCACTGCATCTCACAAGGCAGTAAGCATCTTACGGATGCCAGAAAGATAGCAGTCTCAGACATCCCACTGCCAGATACCCCTCACCAACTGCAAACCTTTCTGGGACTAATTTCATACTGTAGACCATGGATCCCTGATGCATCCGTTCTGATGCAGCCACTGTTTGATTGCATACCCCGTATTGCTACTGTCCCTTTCCAAATGACTGCAGAAGCCATAAAAGCATTCCAATCTCTCAAACAAATCATTGTCACTGCCCCAGCTCTTGGCATCCCTAACTATCAGCTTCCCTTTCGCCTTTATGTCATGGAACGTCAGGGTCATGCCACTGGAGTTCTCACCCAGAGCCATGGGGGTCGTAGTAGACCTCTAGGCTACTTCTCAAAACGTCTAGACCCTGTAGCCAGAGCCACCCCTTCCTGTGTCAGGGCCGTTCATGCTGCTAGTTCTCTCCTGAACGCTACCGCTGACATCGTCCTGGGACACCCACTCACCATCATGGCTCCCCATGACATCTCAGCTATCCTGCAACAAACACAACCTAAACACCTCACTGCACAACGCCACCTCAGGCTCCAGTGTAGTCTGCTTCTGCCAGATAATGTCACCATCCAGAGATGCCACATGCTCAATCCTGCTGCACTCCTTCCTCTCCCAAGGGGGGAGTATACTGCAGATGGAGATTCTGAAGATTTTATTGATCTACGTGCTGAAGAAGATCTTCAGGAAGAAGAACTATGGGCCTCAACCGACTCTCTTTACAAAGAACAAGAACATGATTGCATTACAATGATGGAAGCTGAAGTAGGAACTCCACCATCAATACAGGATACTCCTTTGCAAAACCCACACTGGACACTCTTTGTAGACGGTTCAAGGTATGCCGATGACAAAGGGAAATTCCATACAGGCATGGCAGTTACTAGTGAGTATGAAGTACTGTGTGCAAGGCAATTGCGCCCAGACCAGTCAGCACAAGAGGCTGAACTCATAGCCCTTACTGAGGCCTGCCTCATAGCAAAAGACTCCACTGCTAACATCTACACAGACTCCAGATATGCTTTTGGAGTAGTTCATGATTTCGGAATAATATGGAAGGCCAGAGATTACATTACAGCAGCAGGAACCCCAATTAAACATGCTTTAGCAGTGGAGGCTTTGATGACTGCAGTACTCCTGCCCACCAAAGTAGCAGTAATCAAAGTAAAGGCACATACCCGTGCTGACACACCAGAAGCCAAAGGAAATGCATTGGCTGACCAAGCAGCCAAACAGGCAGCAATGGAAGAGGAAAGAGCACAGCCAGATAAAATCATGTTAGCACAACCGGATGTCAAGCAACAAGAAGTATCATGGGATCTACTGAAACAGATGCAGAAGCAAGCCACCCGCTCAGAAAAGGAAACCTGGCTAAAGGAGTCAGCCCTGGAAGAAGAATCCGGACTTTGGACACAAGGGAAGAAAGTGTGCTTGCCTAGAGCACTCTATCCTGTAATAGCCTCTGTGGCCCATGGGCCCACTCATCAATCTAAGACAATAATGAAAGAACTCATCGATAAAATATGGGTAGCCCCAGGAATCACTCCTGTACTAGTGAAATATGTCCAGTCATGTTTAATCTGTGCCCAATGCAATCCAGGAAGGACTGAGCCCACGCCCAAAAAATGTCTCCCAAAAGCCTTATACCCCTTCCAGAGGATCCAGATTGATCATATCCAGATGCCAATGTGCCAAGGGTTTCAATACGTGTTAGTAGTGGTAGACATGTTCTCTGGGTGGCCAGAAGCCTACCCCGTCAGGAATCAGACAGCAACAACTACTGCTAAAAAATTGATACAGGAAACTGTCTGTAGGTACGGGGTACCTGAGGTCATTGAGAGTGATCAGGGCCCAGCATTCACTGCTAACCTAACCCAAGAGGTCTGGAAGATGGTAGGGTCACACCTGGCATTCCACACCCCTTACAGACCCCAAAGTAGCGGCAAAGTCGAGAGACTGAATGGGGTATTAAAGTCAAAAATGCTGAAAATGACTAGGGAGACAGGGCTCAATTGGGTTCAGTGTTTACCAATAGCACTCTTTGCAGTCAGACACACTCCCAAACCTCCCCATAAGCTGACTCCACATGAGATATTGTTTGGGTCGGGACCCCGGATGGGGCTGTACTTCCCTCAACAGTTGCAAATGCATTATGAATCTGTTGCAAAGTATGTGATAGCTTTGAGCAAACAGTTGTCTAACATCCATGTACAAGTCTTTTCTTCCATTCCAGATCCTGACTCCCTAGAAGGCAGCCACACTCTGAAACCAGGAGAGTGGGTAGTGGTCAAGAAACACGTCAGAAGTACCCTAGAACCACGCTTCGAGGGGCCTTACCAAGTACTACTGACCACTCCAACTTCTGTAAAGCTCGAAGGGAGATCCACCTGGATCCACGCCTCTCACTGCAAAAGGATAAGGAACCCGCCAGATTCAGAAATAACAAAATGATTTTCTTTTATCTGCTAGCACTGGTGACACTCACCAGTGCATACATTCCTCCCCCGGCAGAAATGGATGATGACGGGTGGGACAATAAGTTTGTCAAACATCATCAAGTGTTGTATAAAAGCCTGAAGGAAGGTGATTCTGACACCACCACCTCTTCACTAAAAGATTGTTGGATATGTACACATGGCCCAGTAAATGCTAGAGCTATGCCTTATTTAGCTGTGCCCCTAACCTTCCAAGAGATAAAAGATTTGGCAGGATCAGCTGTTTTCCTTTCTAGCATAAATGAGAGGTTAATACCAAAAATGGCAACAGAAAAGCTTCCCTAATAGTAGTAGCATGGGATGGGTCCCCATGGCTAATGATAAACAGAACAGGACCCTCAGCTCAGAATAGCAATATGCCCTGGAATGACTATATGTGGAGCAATGTATCCTGCTTCCCAAATTGGACCCACTGTTACTGCCTACAGGTACAAACCCATGGTATGGTTTTCAGTTCCCATAACAGATCAGGCTGTAATGATTCCAACCCAGACAGTCCAGTACAGTGCATTGGTATATATGCTGAAGCAAGTGGTGATCTGGCCTGCGCCCGGCGCAGTGTAAGGGACTTGACAATAGGGATAACTAGTAAACCCACAGAGGGTCAAGAAAAGGGTCAAAAACTAGCAGAAGGTATCATATTAGCCCACTTAATCACTCGTTTGTTCAATAGTACAGTGGTTTAGGTCCCAAAAAATATGTGGACACAGGGCATATAAATGGCTCCCTTCGGATTTCAAAGGTTTATGTACAATTGCTAGGCTCACACCAGCCACTTTTACACTGCCTCATGGAAAATTAAATGTCAATACTATCCCCAAACACACCTTATATAAAAGAGCCGCAGATAACATTCCTAGACCAAATGGAAAACCCCATCTTGTAGAAATGAGTGGTACCAACAAGTTCTTTAGTACTTTATTAATCTATCCTATGCTTACACAAACATATGACAAACTAGTAATGGCTACCGACTACTTGGATGATCAGATTTGGGAAATTATGAAACTGATGAATACATCTAATGTTGTCCAGAATCAGCTCATCATAGTCACTAATCAACACACTTTAGTATTAGACTATTTGACTGCAAAGGATGGAGGTATGTGTCAGGTAGTAGGTACTGCATGCTGCCATTATATCGATCCACAAGGTAATCTACAAGTAAAAGCTGGTTTGGAAAAGATGAGTGAGATACGTGATGAATGGCTAGAGGCTCACAGTGCAGATGAGTCAACATGGTGGTCTGACACTTTCTCATTCCTTAATCCCAGTAACTGGTTCAAGGGAATTAGTGGATGGACGATGGGAATAATTCAGGGAATATTACAGATAGCCCTAATATTGATGGTAATCTACATATTTATCAAAGTTGTTGTTTCCTGCATTAACCGCATCACCAACAGAAAGAAGCCTGCTGAGGAAACCATACTACTTCTCTATGAACAAATGGCTAGCACCGCAATAGATGTGGATGTGATCCCTGCATTCCCGACACCCCCGCCTTCTCCAACTCCCGCTGATGAAGCTCCTCTACCCAGGCCTGAAGATCCAAGAGATGATGAGAATTAGGGACAAATGAATCCCAGGGTATTACCAGAAGTCCGCTCAATCGGGAACTTATTCACAAGGGATAAGTTGTCGCCACTGTGGGTGAAGAGGATACGAATGGTATGCCAGGGGATTCGCTAGGTTTAGGGAAAGTCTACAATCAAGTCTACAAGGGGGGACTGTTGTGGAATCATATATCTAGTATCAAATGTATACTTGCTTGTATTATATCTAACAGTTTGCTTAACAAAATGGCCCCTGAAGTAGCAGCCAGCTCCCTTAATAATCCCTTACTAATCACTTTATGTTATTGAAATTGCTGACATATTGCTGACATAATGCTGACTTTTGCTAAAGTATGGAGTGATAATGTGATACGTTATCATGGGACTTAGTAATGTGACAATTAGATCAAATTAGCCGAGTCATAAAGTTCCCCTTTTTCTGCTATAAAAAATCATGTAATCTGAATAATAAACGGAACATCTAGCATTGACTTCTCTGTGACAGTCTGTGTGTGATCTCTCGTGGGTGGCGTACGTATGCCTATCATTTCATACCATTCGGAGCAGTACATCAACCTTCCCTGACTAATTGGGTCAGATCCAGAATCAGAGCCATATCACTGGTTGAATAAAAGTAACTTTAAGTCAAAATTTGACAGGGGTATGAATAATTATGGGCAGCACTGTATATATATATATATATAGATATAAAGAAAAAAGGCGGCACTGGCTCAACAAGGAAAAGGCGGGTGCACGTCTCAGAGGGAATGGAATGATTTCCCTATTGAATATAACAAGAAAAATGAGCGGCACTCCAAGAAGTAAAGTGGTGAATCCTTTATTCACACCAGTGGTGCAACGTTTCGGCTCTAGTCGCGAGCCTTCCTCAAGCTTGAGGAAGGCTCGCGACTAGAGCCGAAACGTTGCACCACTGGTGTGAATAAAGGATTCACCACTTTACTTCTTGGAGTGCCGCTCATTTTTCTTGTTATATATATATATATATAATATATTTTTTATATATATGGTATGTCATTATATGTGTTGCTACTATATATGTTTCATACATCATCTATTACCATATATTTTATATATTGGGGATTTTACTGTATATTTTATATATTATATACATTTTAAGGGCAGAGATATATATTACATATTTTAGGGGCAGATATATCACATGTTTTTAGGGACAGACTCATATCACACATGACCATATGCCAATAATGCATTATTTATTTTTATTGAATTTACTATATTGGTTTGCTTCATCTCAGTGGAATCCAGCATTAGAGTATGATATGTTTTTTATTATTTTTTTATTGTTTATTTTGTAGGGATCCGCTCTGGTAGGCAGTGGTAGCGAGTGCAGTATAGAGGCAACACAGAGCGGTCTTGGTGTAAAACACGGTGCTTTATTTATTCACACGGTGCATACAAGTGAAAGGCGGTGCAGTTCATAGGGAGGGTGGTCACACACAACAGCAAAATAATAGTTCAATCACAGCAAGTCCCTGAATGGGCCCCAAACCTGCTGCAGGCTACTTGAGGCCTGTTTCCATCACATAAAGAGAAATCTATTTAAAGCCAGGAGTAATGTCACAAAAGCCTCCACATCGCACACCACACCCTTGTTGCTGGTCGGGTTTTAACCCTTCCCTGCAAAACCTGGCCTGGACCGTGGGGAGACAGGCACCTACCCGCATCTCTGCCTGCTCCCAGTAAGAGCCGGCCCGGATCCGCTGCAAAATGCACTTTTACGGCTCTTACTCCACCGGGGCCAGGACCCCCGGTGGCACGTACCTCCCGTCTACCACCACCCCAGGTACTCTCCTACAATTTATATACTATCTATATGATTCGTCTATCCAATGAGGCTATTTTACCCTTTTACTATTATATACTCCCCAATAAGAATACACGACCATTTCTCATCCACTAAACAGTGTCACGATATACAGAAATTGCCCCTCCCCTTGTTGTTCCCCGTTCTGGTAATACACGCCCCAACGTGGTAAGCGGGACTATTCCTTGACATTCCGCCGCTGCATCTTTTCAACCAGAACCAAAAGTCACGTGGGCCGGCCTTTGCACTCCATGGGTGTGTTCCACCGGCGAATAAACCGGAAGTTGCTGACTTCTGGCCTAGGCTGAACCCCGATACCTCCTCCCCTACTCTCTTAATCCCCACATTATTTTAAGATAGGTAAATTACTGGTTTCTATCAAACATTTAAAAAAAACTAATAGCCTTCTTACTCATAGATAAACCAGGTTAGCCACTAAAGAACGGGCATGCGTTCCACCGTGGAACGCATGCTCCCTGAAACCAGAAGTGACATAATTTCCCCTCTCCCGCCGCCCCACGTGCATGTTTCAAGTTGGCACACACAATACAGAGGTATATAAGACCTATATATTTGACACACTCTAATATTCTTATGATTTTATTGTATATGTATATTGACTGCTCCTGAGGAAGGGGGTACTTAAAACCCCCGAAACGCATTGAGCCTTGATACCCAAAAAAAGGGAATTTTCCAGTACCTTCCGTGGTGACTGCGGTTCTTTCTGAGATTCTACAAGCGATCCTGGCAGGGGAGTTAAGCCTATGGGTGTCTTGAGCTTATCCCATAGACTACCTCATGTCATAACCAGACAGCTGAGAAGCTCTGACAGAAGCCTTTCAGAACCTCCTCCTTGAGTTTTCTTTGTTGTGGTATTCAGTTCCTCATCTCGTTAGCCTCTCTCAGCTGTCATGTAGTTGGACTGATTGCATCCTTTTAAATTCCACCCCATAATGCATTACTGGGCGGCTTATACTTCTTCCTGGAGTGTGTGTGCATGCTGATCCTATTTCCCAGTCTGCTACTAAGTTAAGTGCTGTACATTTATCTGTTATTTTCTGTTTGCTGGATCCCAGGTGACCCTGACTCCCTCCGTGTCTGGTGTAGGCAGCCGGTGGTCGTGTCCCCTCACTATTGTAGGGTGTTCAGGTGTTATATAGTCGAGGTACGTGGATATGCAACCATCCACCTTTGGGATTTTTGCATAGGCTGAGCAGCCAGGGAAAGTGCCAGGTCTTGTGCAGGGGTCTCCCTCTTGGTTCCAGTGAGTCATATATGCATGTTGCATTGTCTTGTTTCCTGTACACCGTCCGTGACATTATAAGCCGCCAAAACCGTCTCAAGCATAGATCCGGTTTCACTTTTGGCTGAACGCCTTCAGGGTCTTTCATTGGAGGTAGCTGATCTCCGCAGGACTTTTTCTCAGCTTCAAGTGACCGGTTCAGCTGGCGTTCATGGAGTTTGTTCTGAGCCTAAGATCTCACTCCCGGATACGTTTTCCGGGGGTAGTGAGAATTTTATGCGTTTTAGAGAGGCTTGCAAACTCCATTTTCGCCTTCTTCCCCATTCCTGTGGTGATGAGGAACGGAGGGTGGGGATCATTATATCGCTGCTCAGAGGTAACGCTCAGTCCTGGGCCTTTTCGCTGCCAGAGGGGGCATGGCCCCTCCGTTCAGTGGATGAATTATTTTTAGCCCTGGGTCAGATATATGATGATCCGGATCGTATTGCTCTGGCTGAGTCTAGACTACGTCTATTATGCCAGAGTAAACAATCCGCAGAGATATACTGCTCAGAATTTCGGAGATGGACAGCTGATACTGGTTGGAATGATGCTGCACTCCGAAGTCAATTTTGCCATGGTCTTTCAGAGGGATTGAAAGATGCATTTGCCTTTCATGAAAGGCCTATTTCCTTGGACTCTGCTATGTCTCAGGCCGTTCGTATTGACAGGCGTCTTAGATAGAGAGGAGAGATCTCTCCTTCCTGTCATACTCAGTCCCAGGACAGTGCAGCGGTCCCATTCTGTGCGCAGGGGTCTCAGTTGCTGTCAGCCCCTTCTGAGCAGGAGCCCATGCAGCTGGGGTTGATTGCTTCTGACAATAGAAGATTCAGCCCGCGTGGGAAGGTTTGTTTTTGTTGTGGAGGTATAAATCATTTGGCAAATGTTTGTCCCTCTAGGAGATTCAGGCAGTTCTCTGGGAGTAATAATGAAACAAAGAGGAAAAAATATTTTAAAAATGTTCCGTCTGTTACTATTGGCAGGGTTGAGGCGGAAATTGAAGGTTTTCCGTTTGCTTGTAGTTCCCGTTTTGTCCTGCCTTTTTTGTGAGATTTTTGTGGATAGTGGAGCAGCTGTCAATCTCATTGATAATCAATTTGCAATAACTCATGGTTTCCAGGTGTGCACTTTGGGAAAGGATATTCCTGTTTTTGCTATTGATTCCGCTCCACTTTCTCAGAAATCATTAAAGGGCATAGTTCACAATATCCGTTTAATTGTGAGTGATGCTCATGTTGAGGATGTGTCATGTTTCGTCCTTAGCGGTTTGCCTACTCCTCTAGTGTTGGGGCTACCCTGGCTCACTAAACATAACCCCACCATTGATTGGCAAGCGAGGCAAATAAATGGTTGGAGTGACTTTTGCAGAGAAAATTGCCTCACGACATCTGTTTTCTGAGGTTGCTACTAAGACTGTACCATCTTTTCTCTCTGAATTTTCGGATGTCTTCTCTGAGAATGGAGTTCAGGATTTGCCTCCGCACAGGGAGTACGATTGCCCTATTAATATCATCCCAGGCGCCAAGCCGCCTAAATCTCGTTTATACAATCTTTCCCAACCTGAAAGGATCGCTATGCGTGCTTATATCTCTGAGAGTCTGAGAAAAGGACACATACGACCCTCGAAGTCACCTTTAGCCGCTGGTTTTTCATTTGTTAAGAAAAAAGATTCTTTAAGACCTTGTCTGGATTTCAGGGAGCTGAACAGTATCACTATTCGTGACCCTTATCCGCTTCCTCTGATCCCGGACCTGTTTAACCAGGTTGTTGGGGCTAAAGTCTTTTCCAAATTAGATCTAAGAGGGGCATACAACCTGGTCAGGGTCAGAGAAGGAGACGAATGGAAGACGGCCTTCAATACCCCTGAGGGCCATTTTGAAAATTTGGTTATGCCTTTTGGCTTGATGAATGCCCCAGCCGTTTTTCAGCATTTCGTGAACAGCATTTTTTATCATTTGATGGGAAAATTTGTATTGGTGTATTTGGATGACATTTTGATTTTTTCTCCCGATTTCAAAACTCATAAGGAACATTTACGTCAGGTCTTGCTCATCCTGCGGGAGAATAAATTATATGCGAAACTGGAAAAATGTGTGTTTGCGGTTCCAGAAATTCAATTTCTGGGGTTTCTTCTCTCCGCTTCTGGTTTTCGCATGGACCCCGAGAAGGTCCGCGCTGTGCTTGAGTGGGAGCTTCCTGAGAATCAGAAGGTGCTGATGCGTTTTTTGGGCTTTGCCAATTATTACAGGAAGTTCATTTTGAATTATTCCTCTATTGTTAAACCACTCACTGATATGACCAGAAAGGGGGTAGATTTTTCTTCTTGGTCGGTAGAGGCGCGTAAGGCTTTTTCTAATATCAAGGAGAGTTTTGCTTCCGCTCCCATCTTGGTGCAACCTGATATTTCTTTACCCTTCATAGTTGAGGTTGGTGCTTCTGAGGTGGGTGTGGGTGCGGTCTTGTCTCAGGGTTCCTCTCCTGCCAAATGGAGACCGTGTGCCTTTTTCTCTAAAAAACTCTCCTCCGCAGAGAGAAATTACGATGTGGGAGATAGGGAATTGTTGGCCATCAAGTTGGCTTTTGAGGAATGGCGCCATTGGCTAGAGGGAGCCAGACACCCTATTACCGTGTTTACTGACCATAAAAATCTGGCCTACTTGGAGTCAGCCAAGCGTCTGAACCCGAGACAGGCCAGATGGTCTTTGTTCTTTTCAAGATTTAATTTTGTTGTCACGTTCTGCCCTGGGGTTAAGAATGTGAAGGCAGATGCCCTGTCACGTTGTTTTCCGGGAGGCGGGAACTTTGAAGACCCGGGTCCCATTTTGGCCGAAGGTGTGGTGGTCTCTGCTCTTTTTTCTGAATTGGAGGCAGAGGTGCAGGCAGCCCAGTCATAGGCTCCTGATCTTTGTCCTCCTGGGAGGTTGTTTGTGCCTCTCGCTTTAAGACACAAGATTTTTAAGGAACACCACGATACGGTCCTTGCTGGGCACCCGGGGGCAAGAGCCACACTGGATCTCATCGCTCGGAGATTCTGGTGGCCTGCGCTTCGTAAGTCGGTTGAGGGTTTTGTGGCAGCCTGCGAGACTTGCGCTCGTGCCAAAGTCCCTCATTCACGGCCATCAGGTCCTCTCCTTCCCTTACCCATATCTTCCCGTCCTTGGACACATCTGTCCATGGACTTCATAACGGACCTGCCTCGTTCCTCGGGGAAGACTGTGATTCTGGTGGTGGTGGACCATTTTAGCAAAATGGTGCATTTCATCCCTTTTCCTGGTTTGCCCAATGATAAGACGCTGGCGCAGGCATTTATTGATCACATTGTCAAATTGCACGGTATTCCTTCAGACATAGTCTCTGATAGGGGCACGCAGTTTGTTTCCAGATTCTGGAAGGCTTTCTGTTCTCGCTTGGGGGTTCGGTTGTCATTCTCTTCTGCTTTCCACCCGCAGTCGAATGGCCAGACGGAGCGCGTCAATCAGAATCTGGAGACATATCTGCGCTGTTTTGTGGCGGAGAATCAGGGGGATTGGTGTTCTTTTTTGTCCCTTGCTGAGTTTGCTTTAAATAACCGTCGTCAGGAGTCCTCTGATAAGTCACCATTTTTTGGTGCATATGGGTTTCATCCGCAGTTTGGGACTTTCTCGGGAGAGGGGTCTTCTGGTTTACCTGATGAGGACAGATTCTCCTCGTCTTTGTCATCGATTTGGCAAAAGATTCAGGATAATCTAAAGAGCATGAGTGAGAGATATAAGCGTGTGGCAGATAAGAGACGTGTTCTTGGTCCGGACCTGAATGTTGGTGATCTGGTGTGGTTGTCTATCAAGAATATCATGGAATATTATGGAAGATCCATAATGTTTTTCATAAGTCCTTATTGAAACCTTATGTTCAACCCATTGTACCCTCGCCTTTGCCTCCTCCTCCGATTATGGTTGATGGGAATCTTGAATTTCAGGTCTCTAGGATTGTGGATTCTCGTCTTGTCCGCGGTTCTCTCCAGTACCTTGTTCATTGGGAGGGTTATGGTCCTGAGGAGAGGATGTGGGTCCCAGTGACGGACATTAAGGCCTCTCGTCTCATCAGGGCTTTCCATAGGTCCCATCCTGAGAAGGTGGGCTCTGTGTGTCCGGAGTCCACTCGTAGAGGGAGGGGTACTGTCACAACCAGACAGCTGAGAAGCTCTGACAGAAGCCTTTCAGAACCTCCTCCTTGAGTTTTCTTTGTTGTGGTATTCAGTTCCTCATCTCGTTAGCCTCTCTCAGCTGTCATATAGTTGGACTGATTGCATCCCTTTAAATTCCGCCCCATAATGCATTACTGGGCGGCTTATACTTCTTCCTGGAGTGTGTGTGCATGCTGATCCTATTTCCCAGTCTGCTACTAAGTTAAGTGCTGTACATTTATCTGTTATTTTCTGTTTGCTGGATCCCAGGTGACCCTGACTCCCTCCGTGTCTGGTGTAGGGAGCCGGTGGTCGTGTCCCCTCACTATTGTAGGGTGTTCAGGTGTTATATAGTCGAGGTACATGGATATGCAACCATCCACCTTTGGGATTTTTGCATAGGCTGAGCAGCCAGGGAAAGTGCCAGGTCTTGTGCAGGGGTCTCCCTCTTGGTTCCTTAGCTTTGGATCCAGTGAGTCATATATGCATGTTGCATTGTCTTGTTTCCTGTACACCGTCCGTGACACCTCCCCAGTGAAGTGAGTCACATATATATATATATATATATATTTGTTTTTATTTCTATATATGTTTTTATACACTGATTTGTTTTATACCATACAGCACTGGATAATATCCTTTGGAACTATACCTTTTCTTCCACCTCATCTCTCTTCCAGGTTTTTTTTTCTCTTTTTTTCTGTCCTTTACCTAGACTCCTAGAGGAACAGACTGCCAAAGTTCACCATATCCATGCCAAGTTTTGTCCGGCCAAAAGTCGACATTTTTTATAGAAAGTGGCTGGATCCCCGTTGGATTCCATTATAGACAATGGATATCCGGCAGTGTGCGGCCCTATCCAACTACACTGGACATGGTGAACTCCAGTAGTTTGTTCCTCTGTCAGGTCAGGCTGCTGTAGTTGTGAACATACGTGGGCACAGCTTTAGCAAACCACCCTTTGCTAGGGATACTGAGCTTTCCCAGATTCCTTATGTCTCATCCAGGTTTCCCTTGAAGAGATATATATTTCCTGGAGCCTAGTACACATAAATATATGCAGTAAATCAAACACTGTTAAGCTCTGTTGGCATTTGACCTAAAATCAATAGCCAAAAGGAAATTGTTTTTCCATATCTATTGTTTTCAGCCTGTCACACTGTATACTGTATATACATTCATCGCTATCAAAAAATGTTGCTAGGTAAAATATTAAGCGTTGTCCAGGAAACTTTGCCGTCCAAGCTGGTCATTAGTATCTGATGGATGGGAGTCCGACTCCTAGCACCACATCTGATCAGCTGTTAGAAGGAGCTGTGGCGCTCTGTTAAGCACTGCAACCTTTTTCTAAGGCCTAATGCACACAATTTTTCATCCATGTCCAATCCGCATTTTTTGCAGATCGCACACTGACCCAATTGATTTCTTTGGGCCTGTTTTGTGGCAGCAGACAGAAAATAATCTGGAAGTGCCCCTCCCGAGACCAGCCTCTGGATCAGCCACTGGGTCAGGGGAGATGCACTCAGTCTGAGAGATGCATCTGATGTATAGATGTTTTTCTAGGATTGATCACGATTGTGTGAATTAGCCCTTAAAGGGGTTCTCCAAGACCTGAAACATCATAATAAAATATACAAACGTGCATGCTTGTATAGTACGGTACTTGCTTTTTCAACACTGTGATGATTTTTAACGTCTGCTGAAATCACATTGACATTGCCCTTGTGCCTTTGTCAACGGAATGTCATCAACCTGACCAAGGCTGGGCCCACCCTAGTCTTCTAAGGTCAACAACCTGTCCTCAAAGCTCATGTGCTACCATTGAATTGTATTGCGCTTGCGCCTGGTGTTTTCTAGGATTGGGATATTCAGTGTTCAATTACTGGGGTCTACAGAACAAAGGTGAACTAGGAGGAACTACAGCAATCAGTGAAGCCTGCAAACCCTCATGGGCAGTGTCAAACTGGGGTGCCTAGAGCCCACCATTAAAATTTCTTTTGGGGGCCCACCCTATGGATACATTCAAATATTACCTGCTCACACAGCAACAAGATGCTTCCAGGTGACTGAAATATGGGGGTCCCTGCAGCAACTTGAGGTAGGTCTTGAGGAAAAGAGGACACTGGCAGCTTTCCACTATACCTAGAAGTCATCTCATCTCTGATTGTGTCTATAATAAAAAGCTGGGGAGTTTCTTTAATACTCTATCAAGTTTTTTATATGAACACAGGCTGGTTGAGGCCCTGTACATTGCCTATATATACAATACAGACCAAAAGTTTGGACACACCTTCTCAATCAAACAGTTTTCTTTATTTTCATGACTATGAAAATTGTAGATTCACACTGAAGGCATCAAAACTATGAATTAACACATGTGGAATTACAAACCGGATTCCAAAAAAGTTGGGACACTAAACAAACTGTGAATAAAAACTGAATGCAATGATGTGAAGATGGAAAATGTCAATATTTTATTTGTAATAGAACGTAGATGACAGATCAAACATTTAATCTGAGTAAATGTATCATTTTAAAGGAAAAATACGTTGATTCAAATTTTCACGGTGTCAACAAATCCCAAAAAAGTTGGGACAAGTAGCAATAAGAGTCTGGAAAAAGTAAATTTGAGCATAACGAAGAGCTGGAAAACCAATTAATACTAATTAGGTCAAATGACAACATGATTGGGTATAAAAAGAGCTTCTCAGAGTGGCAGTGTCTCTCAGAAGCCAAGATGGGTAGAGGATCACCAATTCCCACAATGTTGCGCAGAAAGATAGTGGAGCAATATCAGAAAGGTGTTACCCAGCGAAAAATTGCAAAGACTTTGCATCTATCATCATCAACTGTGCATAACATCATCCGAAGATTCAGAGAACCTGGAACAATCTCTGTGCGTAAGGGTCAAGGCCGTAAAACCATACTGGATGCCCGTGATCTCCGGGCCCTTAAACGACACTGCACCACAAACAGGAATGCTACTGTAAAGGAAATCACAGAATGGGCTCAGGAATACTTCCAGAAACCATTGTCAGTGAACACAATCCACCGTGCCATCCGCCATTGCCAGCTGAAACTCTACAGTGCAAAGAAGAAGCCATTTCTAAGTAAGATCCACAAGCTCAGGCGTTTTCACTGGGCCAGGGATCATTTAAAATGGAGTGTGGCAAAATGGAAGACTGTTCTGTGGTCAGACGAGTCACAATTCGAAGTTCTTTTTGGAAATCTGGGACGCCATGTCATCCGGACCAAAGAGGACAAGGACAACCCAAGTTTTTATCAACGCTCAGTTCAGAAGCTTGCATCTCTGATGGTATGGGGTTGCATGAGTGCGTGTGGCATGGGCAGCTTGCATGTCTGGAAAGGCACCATCAATGCATAAAAATATATTCAGGTTCTAGAACAACATATGCTCCCATCCAGACGTCATCTCTTTCAGGGAAGACCCTGCATTTTTCAACAAGATAATGCCAGACCACATTCTGCATCAATCACAACATCATGGCTGCGTAGGAGAAGGATCCGGGTACTGAAATGGCCAGTCTGCAGTCCAGATCTTTCACCTATAGAGAACATTTGGCGCATCATAAAGAGGAAGGTGCAACAAAGAAGGCCCAAGACGATTGAACAGTTAGAGGCCTGTATTAGAGAAGAATGTGAGAGCATTCCTATTTCTAAACTTGAGAAACTGGTCTCCTTGGTCCCCAGACATCTGTTGAGTGTTGTAAGAAGAAGGGGAGATGCCACACAGTGGTGAAAATGGCCTTGTCCCAACTTTTTTGGGATTTGTTGACACCATGAAATTCTGATTCAACATATTTTTCCCTTAAAATGGTACATTTTCTCAGTTTACACTTTTGTTCCGTGATTTATGTTCTATTCTGAATAAAATATTAGAAGTTGGCACCTCCACATCACTGCATTCAGTTTTTATTCATGATTTGTATAGTGTCCCAACTTTTTTGGAATCCGGTTTGTATTTACATAACAAAAAAGTGTGAAACAACTGAAAATATGTCATATTCTAGGTTCTTCAAAGTAGCCACCTTTTGCTTTGATTACTGCTTTGCACACTCTTGGCATTCTCTTGATGAGCTTCATGAGGTAGTCACCTGAAATGGTTTTCACTTCATAGGTGTGCCCTGTCAGGTTTAATAAGTGGGATTTCTTGCTCTCTAAATGGGGTTGGGACCATCAGTTGCATTGTGGAAGAATGTGAGAGCATTCCTATTTCTAAACTTGAGAAACTGGTCTCCTTGGTCCCCAGACATCTGTTGAGTGTTGTAAGAAGAAGGGGAGATGCCACACAGTGGTGAAAATGGCCTTGTCCCAACTTTTTGGGGATTTGTTGACACCATGAAATTCTGATTCAACATATTTTTCCCTTAAAATGGTACATTTTCTCAGTTTACACATTTGTTCCGTGATTTATGTTCTATTCTGAATAAAATATTAGAAGTTGGCACCTCCACATCACTGCATTCAGTTTTTATTCATGATTTGTATAGTGTCCCAACTTTTTTGGAATCCGGTTTGTATTTACATAACAAAAAAGTGTGAAACAACTGAAAATATGTCATATTCTAGGTTCTTCAAAGTAGCCACCTTTTGCTTTGATTACTGCTTTGCACACTCTTGGCATTCTCTTGATGAGCTTCATGAGGTAGTCACCTGAAATGGTTTTCACTTCATAGGTGTGCCCTGTCAGGTTTAATAAGTGGGATTTCTTGCTCTCTAAATGGGGTTGGGACCATCAGTTGCATTGTGGAGAAGTCAGGTGGCTACACAGCTGATAGTCCTACTGAATAGACTGTTAGCATTTGTATTATGGCAAGAAAAAAGCAGCTAAGTAAAGAAAAACGAGTGGCCATCATTACTTTAAGAAATGAAGGTCAGTCAGTCCGAAAAATTGGGAAAACTTTAAAAGTGTCCCCAAGTGCAGTCACAAAAACCATCAAGCGCTACAAAGAAACTGGCTCACATGCGGACCGCACCAGGAAAGGAAGACCAAGAGTCACCTCTGCTGCAGAGGATAAGTTCATCCAGCCTCAGAAATCGCAGGTTAACAGCAGCTCAGATTAGAGACCAGGTCAATGCCACACAGAGTTCTAGCAGCAGACACATCTCTAGAACAACTGTTAAGAGGAGACTGTGAATCAGGCCTTCATGGTAGAATATCTGCTAGGAAACCACTGCTAAGGACAGGCAACAAGCAGAAGAGACTTGTTTGGGCTAAAGAACACAAGGAATGGACATTAGACCAGTGGAAATCTGTGCTTTGGTCTGATGAGTCCAAATTTGAGATCTTTGGTTCCAACCACCGTGTCTTTGTGCGATGCAGAAAAGGTGAACGGATGGACTCCACATGCCTGGTTCCCACCGTGAAGCATGGAGGAGGAGGTGTGATGGTGTGGGGATGCTTTGCTGGTGAGACTGTTGGGGATTTATTCAAAATTGAAGGCATACTGAACCAGCATGGCTACTACAGCATCTTGCAGCGGCATGCTATTCCATCTGGTTTGCGTTTAGTTGGACAATCATTTATTTTTCAACAGGACAATGACCCCAAACACACCTCCAGGCTGTGTAAGGGCTATTTGACCATGAAGGAGAGTGATGGGGTGCTGCGCCAGATGACCTGGTCTCCACAGTCACCGGACCTGAACCCAATCGAGATGGTTTGGGGTAAGCATCTCTGGGAACTCCTTCAAGACTGTTGGAAGACCATTTCAGGTGACTACCTCTTGAAGCTCATCAAGAGCATGCCAAGAGTGTGCAAAGCAGTAATCAAAGCAAAAGGTGGCTACTTTGAAGAACCTAGAATATGACATATTTTCAGTTGTTTCACTTTTTTTGTTATGTATATAATTCCACATGTGTTAATTCATAGTTTTGATGCTATCAGTGTGGATCTACAATTTTCATAGTCATGAAAATAAAGAAAACTCTTTGAATGAGAAGGTGTGTCCAACCTTTTGGTCTGTACTGTATATACACACAATATATATATATCTAGTGCAGTAAAGTTTACTGTGTTATGTGCCAATTGTGCAGGGGGTGGGAGACTAGGGGCTGTACCCCTGTGGGCCTGTCCAAGCCTGCTCATGAGTGATAATGATGCAGTATTTCCACATAGCGGTGGAACTGGAAGGACCAAAGTATGTATATATATTTTCAATGAGATACCATTAAAACGTAACATTTATTGTGATCAATTAAATCCCTAAATAACCCTAAACGCTGCACAATTGGTGACCAGAAACTAGGGATAGGGGAGGCTAATACTGGGTCTCTGAAGACTAATCTCACCCTGCACTGGATGTACCTTGAGGTAGCAAGGCACTATCCACAATCCCAAATTGCCAGTGGACACCTATTAGACCCTCCCTGTCCCTGCACAGCAATGGAGACTGCCCAGCTTCGTCACGCTGTGGTGGAGGCCCTGTCACCAGTGTATTGATATTGATACAGTAGCACTCTTAAAGGGAACCTGTCATGTGGATATTTGATTATAATCTAACTAATTATATACAATCATTAACTACTAAAAAGTGCCTTAGATGTATTCACTTACTGGTGTGACAGATGGTTACTTCCTAATATACACACAAAGATGCCGCATGCTAATGAGCTGTTTCGAGTCCAGCGTGATGTCATTGAGTCCAGCGTATATTTAATTCAGAGCTATAGCCACTCCCCTGCCCACCTGCTGTTGATTCCTATTAAAACAAACTGTCATTCAGCAGCAGTTGGGCGGGGAGAGTCAGGAGCTCATGAATATTCATGACTCATCATTATCAGCTGGAGCTTTTCAATACAAGATGTTGGCAGATTGACTGGGTCAATTAAAGAAAGTGACCCAGCATTTTGTTAAGCGAATCAGTCACTTATTTATGTTGCCCTTAGTTAGGACACCATAAAACTGGTGACAGGTTCCCTTTAGGTCCTATAAAATGTACCAACGCGTTTCGTTGGACAGAGGTCCGACTCATCAGGGGACCTATTAGTTATTACTCCAGTTTCGGAGGTGGTGATCACTTTTACTGGAATATATTTATAACTCCAGATTCACACCCACCTTTGTCCACTTGTTTACAGTGCCAAAATAACATGCTATAGGGAAATTAAGCCTTTACAGTAGTGCATTAGTTAGCATATTACTTATCTTTGCCCCCCATTTATCGGTCCACACGGTGTCACAACCAGACAGCTGAGAAGCTCTGACAGAGGCCTTTCAGAACCTCCTCCTTGAGTTTCTGTGTTGTGGTATTCAGTTCCTCCTCTCGTTAGCCTCTCTCAGCTGTCATGTGTTGGACTAATTGCTTCCCTTTAAATTCCTCCCCAGAATGCTTTTCTGGGCGGCTTATACTTCTTCCTGGAGTGTGTGTGCATGCTGACCTTGTTCTCCTGTCTGCTACAAAGCTAAGTGTTGTACCGTTATCTGTTATTTACTGTTTGCTGGATCCCAGGTGACCCTGACTCCCTCCGTATCTTGTGTAGGGAGCCGGTGGTCGTGTCCCCTCACTATTGTAGGGTGCTCAGGGCTTTATAGTCAAGGTTCGTGGATATGCAAACCTCCACCATTCGGATCTTTGCATAGGCTGAGCAGCCAGGGAAAGTGCAAGGTCTTCTGCAGGGGTCTCCCTTGGTTCCTTAGCTTTTGGATCCAGCGAGTCATTTATACATGTTGCTTTGCCTTGTTTCCTGTACACCGTCCGTGACATTATAAGCCGCCATAACCGTCTCAGGCATGGATCCGGTTTTAATTTTGGCTGAACGCTTCCAGGGTCTTTCATTGGAGGTAGCTGATCTCCGTAAGACTTTTTCTCAGCTTCAAGTGACCGGTTCAGCTTGCGTTCATGGAGTTTGTTCTGAGCCTAAGATCTCGCTCCCGGATACGTTCTCCGGGGGTAGTGAGAATTTTGTGCGTTTTAGAGAGGCTTGCAAACTCCATTTTCGCCTTCTTCCCCACTCTGGTGATGAGGAACGGAGGGTGGGGATCATTATATCGCTGCTCAGAGGTAACGCTCAGTCCTGGGCCTTTTCGCTGCCGGAGGGGGCACGGCCTCTTTGTTCAGTGGATGAATTCTTTTTAGCCCTGGGTCAGATATATGATGATCCGGATCGTATTGCTCTGGCTGAGTCTAAACTACGTCTATTATGCCAGGGTAAACAATCCGCAGAAATATACTGCTCAGAATTTCGGAGATGGGCAGTTGATACTGGTTGGAATGATGCTGCACTCCGAAGTCAATTTTGCCATGGTCTTTCAGAGGGATTGAAAGATGCATTTGCCTTTCATGAGAGGCCTATTTCTTTGGACTCTGCTATGTCTCAGGCCGTTCGTATTGACAGGCGTCTTAGAGAGAGAGGAGAGATGTCCCCTTCCTGTCATACTCAGTCCCAGGACAGTGCAGCGGCCCCATTCTGTGCGCAGGGGTCTCAGTCGCCGTCAGCCCCTTCTGAGCAGGAGCCCATGCAGCTGGGGTTGATTGCTTCTGACAATAGAAGATTCAGCTCGCATGGGAGGGTTTGTTTTTGTTGTGGAGGTATAAATCATTTGGCAAATATTTGTCCCTCTAGGAGATTCAGGCAGTTTTCTGGGAGTAATAAAGAAACAAAGAGGAAAAAATATTTTAAAAATGTTCCGTCTGTTACTATTGGCAGGGTTGAGGCGGAAATTGAAGGTTTTCCATTTGCTTGTAGTTCCCGTTTTGTCATGTCGGCTAGGGTGGCGCTAGAGAGCAAGAACATTTTTTGTGAGATTTTTGTGGATAGTGGAGCAGCAGTCAATCTCATTGATAATCAATTTGCGATAACGCATGGTTTCCAGGTGCGCACTTTGGGAAAGGATATTCCTGTTTTTGCTATCGATTCCGCTCCACTTTCTCAAAAATCATTAAAGGGCATAGTTCACAATATCCGTTTAATTGTGAGTGATGCTCATGTTGAGGATGTGTCATGTTTCGTCCTTAGCGGTTTACCTACCCCTCTGGTGTTGGGGGTGCCCTGGCTCACTAAGCATAACCCCACCATTGATTGGCAAGCGAGGCAAATAAATGGTTGGAGTGACTTTTGCAGAGAGAATTGCCTCATGACATCTGTTTCTGAGGTTGCTACTAAGACTGTACCATCTTTTCTCTCAGAATTTTCGGATGTCTTCTCTGAGAGTGGAGTTCAGGATTTGCCCCCGCACAGGGAGTACGATTGCCCTATTAATCTCATCCCAGACGCCAAGCTGCCTAAATCTCGTTTATACAATCTTTCCCAACCTGAGAGGATCGCTATGCATGCTTATATCTTTGAGAGTCTGAGAAAGGGACACATACGACCCTCGAAGTCACCTGTTGCCGCTGGTTTTTTCTTTGTTAAGAAAAAAGATGGTTCTTTAAGACCTTGTCTGGATTTCAGGGAGCTGAACAATATCACAATTCGTGACCCTTATCCGCTTCCTCTGATCCCGGACCTGTTTAATCAGGTTGTTGGGGCTAAAGTCTTTTCCAAATTAGATCTAAGAGGGGCATACAACCTGGTCAGGGTCAGAGAAGGGGACGAATGGAAGACGGCCTTCAATACCCCTGAGGGCCATTTTGAAAATTTGGTTATGCCTTTTGGTTTGATGAATGCCCCAGCCGTTTTTCAGCATTTCGTGAACAGCATTTTTTATCATTTGATGGGAAAATTTGTATTGGTGTATTTGGATGACATTTTGATTTTTTCTCCCGATTTCAAAACTCATAAGGAACATTTACGTCAGGTCTTGCTCATCCTGCGGGAGAATAAATTATATGCGAAACTGGAAAAATGTGTGTTTGCGGTTCCAGAAATTCAATTTCTGGGGTTTCTTCTCTCCGCTTCTGGTTTTCGCATGGACCCCGAGAAGGTCCGCGCTGTGCTTGAGTGGGAGCTTCCTGAGAATCAGAAGGCGCTAATGCGTTTTTTGGGCTTTGCCAATTATTACAGGAAGTTCATTTTGAATTATTCTTCTATTGTCAAACCACTCACTGATATGACCAGAAAGGGGGTAGATTTTTCTTCTTGGTCAGTAGAGGCGCGTAAGGCTTTTTCTGATATCAAGGAGAGTTTTGCTTCCGCTCCCATCTTGGTGCAACCTGATGTTTCTTTACCCTTCATAGTTGAGGTTGATGCTTCTGAGGTGGGTGTGGGGGCGGTCTTGTCTCAGGGTTCCTCTCCTGCCAATTGGCGACCGTGTGCCTTTTTCTCAAGAAAACTCTCCTCCGCATAGAGAAATTACGATGTGGGAGATAGGGAATTGTTGGCCATCAAGTTGGCTTTTGAGGAATGGCGCCATTGGCTAGAGGGAGCCAGACACCCTATTACCGTATTTACTGACCATAAAAATCTGGCCTACTTGGAGTCAGCCAAGCGTCTGAACCCGAGACAGGCCAGATGGTCTTTGTTCTTTTCTAGGTTTAATTTTGTTGTCACGTTCCGCCCTGGAGTTAAGAATGTGAAGGCAGATGCCCTGTCACGTTGTTTTCCGGGAGGCGGGAATTTTGAAGACCCGGGTCCCATTTTGGCTGAAGGTGTGGTGGTCTCTGCTCTTTTTCCTGAATTGGAGGCAGAGGTGCAGGCAGCCCAGTCAGAGGCTCCTGATCTTTGTCCTCCTGGGAGGTTGTTTGTGCCTCTCGCTTTAAGACACAAGATTTTTAAAGAACACCACGATACGGTCCTTGCTGGGCACCCGGGGGTAAGAGCCACACTGGATCTCATCGCTCGGAGATTCTGGTGGCCTGCGCTTCGTAAGTCGGTTGAGGGTTTTGTGGCAGCCTGCGAGACTTGCGCTCGTGCCAAAGTCCCTCATTCACGGCCATCAGGTCCTCTCCTTCCCTTACCCATTCCTTCCCGTCCTTGGACACATCTGTCCATGGACTTCATAACGGACCTGCCTCGTTCCTCGGGGAAGACTGTGATTCTGGTGGTGGTGGACCGTTTTAGCAAAATGGTGCATTTCATCCCTTTTCCTGGTTTGCCCAATGCTAAGACGCTGGCGCAGGCATTTATTGATGACATTGTCAAATTGCACGGTATTCCTTCAGACATAGTCTCTGATAGGGGCACGCAGTTTGTTTCCAGATTCTGGAAGGCTTTCTGTTCTCGCTTGGGGGTTCAGTTGTCATTCTCTTCTGCTTTCCACCCGCAATCGAATGGCCAGACAGAGCGCGTCAATCAGAATCTGGAGACATATCTGCGCTGTTTTGTGGCGGAGAATCAAGAGGATTGGTGTTCTTTTTTGTCCCTTGCTGAGTTTGCTTTAAATAACCGTCGTCAGGAGTCCTCTGATAAGTCACCATTTTTTGGTGCATATGGGTTTCATCCGCAGTTTGGGACTTTCTCGGGAGAGGGGTCTTCTGGTTTACCTGATGAGGACAGATTCTCCTCGTCTTTGTCATCTATTTGGCAAAAGATTCAGGATAATCTAAAGAGCATGAGTGAGAGATATAAGCGTGTGGCAGATAAGAGACGTGTTCTTGGTCCGGACCTGAATGTTGGTGATCTGGTGTGGTTGTCTACCAAGAATATCAAATTGAAGGTTCCCTCCTGGAAGTTGGGTCCTAGGTTTATTGGGCCTTACAAAATCCTGTCTGTCATCAATCCTGTTGCATACCGTCTTGATCTTCCTCAGACTTGGAAGATCCATAATGTTTTTCATAAGTCCTTATTGAAACCTTATGTTCAACCCATTGTACCCTCGCCTTTGCCTCCTCCTCCGATTATGGTTGATGGGAATCTTGAATTTCAGGTCTCTAGGATTGTGGATTCTCGTCTTGTCCGCGGTTCTCTTCAGTACCTTGTTCATTGGGAGGGGTATGGTCCTGAGGAGAGGATGTGGCTCCCAGTGACAGACATTAAGGCCTCTCGTCTCATCAGGGCTTTCCATAGGTCCCATCCTGAGAAGGTGGGTTCTGAGTGTCCGGAGTCCACTCGTAGAGGGAGGGGTACTGTCACAACCAGACAGCTGAGAAGCTCTGACAGAGGCCTTTCAGAACCTCCTCCTTGAGTTTCTGTGTTGTGGTATTCAGTTCCTCCTCTCGTTAGCCTCTCTCAGCTGTCATGTGTTGGACTAATTGCTTCCCTTTAAATTCCTCCCCAGAATGCTTTTCTGGGTGGCTTATACTTCTTCCTGGAGTGTGTGTGCATGCTGACCTTGTTCTCCTGTCTGCTACAAAGCTATGTGTTGTACCGTTATCTGTTATTTACTGTTTGCTGGATCCCAGGTGACCCTGACTCCCTCCGTATCTTGTGTAGGGAGCCGGTGGTCGTGTCCCCTCACTATTGTAGGGTGCTCAGGGCTTTATAGTCAAGGTTCGTGGATATGCAAACCTCCACCATTCGGATCTTTGCATAGGCTGAGCAGCCAGGGAAAGTGCCAGGTCTTCTGCAGGGGTCTCCCTTGGTTCCTTAGCTTTTGGATCCAGCGAGTCATTTATACATGTTGCTTTGCCTTGTTTCCTGTACACCGTCCGTGACACACGGATGCGGCTGTATTGTGGCTTGTGGCAGCAACAGTGCCAGATATAAAATTGCACCTTTTTAAAGAACGCCGGGAACGCCTCCACAGCGGTCAGCTGGGGACCTCATGACCGGGTCATGTGACTAGCCCGGCAATGTGCAGCAACCGCCGACACCTTCCCCAAAGGATCACATGACTGCGGCACCTCCCGATGATGCCTGAGGCTCAATGATGCGTGTGCCATGTGATCCAGGGAGGTGACGTCAGGGAGGAAGTGTTCCTCCCCCTTAATGTTTTTGCCAATGTGGGCGGATGTTCAAAGGGGAGGAGGGCTTCACTGCGGGATACCAGCGCTCCTCCTCTCCACTTGTTGTAAGCAAATTTATTCACAGATTGTAATCGGATAGCGGCGCTACAGCGCAAACAGCGCGTCATAGAGCATTTAGAGCGGCATAAAAATCATCAGCAAACCTTTCTATGTATCCACAACCATGGCTATTTGGCAGAGGGGGTGAATAATGGGGGGGTGGCTGGGGTTATCATATATATGAAATGTCTATAGATTAAACACTATATCAGGAAATGGACACCGGTCCAAAAACAGAGCCTGGAAACTATAGGCCGGTAAGTTTAACATCTGTTGTGGATAAACTGTTTGAAGGTTTTCTGAGAGATGCTATCTTAGAGCATCTCAACGGAAATAAGCAAATAACGCCATATCAGCATGGCTTCATGAGGGATCGGTCATGCCAAACTAATTTAAGCAGTTTTTATGAGGAGGTAAGTTCTAGACTTGACAGCGGCGAATCAATGGATGTCGTATATCTGGACTTCTCCAAAGCATTTGACACTGTACCACATAAAAGGTTAGTATATAAAATGAGAATGCTTGGACTGGGAGAAAATGTCTGTAAGTGGGTAAGTAACTGGCTCAGTGATAGAAAACAGAGGGTGGTTATTAGTGGTACACACTCACATTGGGTCACTGTCACTAGTGGGGTACCTCAGGGGTCCGTATTGGGCCCTATTCTCTTCAATATATTTATTAATGATCTTGTAGAAGGCTTGCACAGTAAAATATCAATTTTCGCACATGACACTAAACTGTGTAAAGTAATTAACACTGAAGAGGACAGTATACTACTACAGAGGGATCTGGATAGATTGGAGGCTTGGGCAGATAAGTGGCAGATGAGGTTTAACACTGACAAATGTAAAGTTATGCACATGGGAAGGAATAATGCAAGTCACCCGTACATACTAAATGGTAAAACACTCGGTAACACTGACATTGAAAAGGATCTAGGAATTTTAATAAACAGCAAACTAAGCTGCAAAAACCAGTGTCAGGCAGCTGCTGCCAAGGCCAATAAGATAATGGGTTGCATCAAAAGGGGCATAGATGCCTGTGATGAGAACATAGTCCTACCACTTTACAAATCATTAGTCAGGCCACACATGGAGTACTGTGTACAGTTCTGGGCTCCTGTGAACAAGGCAGACATAGCAGAGCTGGAGAGGGTCCAGAGGAGGGCAACTAAAGTAATAACTGGAATGGAGCAACTATAGTACCCTGAAAGATTATCAAAATTAGGGTTATTCACTTTAGAAAAAAGACGACTGAGGGGAGATCTATCCCATCATCTGTATGCAGTACAGAGATCTATCCCATCATCTATTTATCCCCAGGACTGTGACGAGGGGACATCCTCTGCGTCTGGAGGAAAGAAGGTTTGTACACAAACATAGAAGAGGTTTCTTTACGGTAAGAGCAGTGAGAATATGGAATTCTCTGCCTGAGGAGGTGGTGATGGTGAGTAGAATTAAGGAATTCAAGAGGGGCCTGGATGTATTTCTGGAGTGTAATAATATTACAGGCTATAGCTACTAGAGAGGGGTCGTTGATCCAGGGAGTTATTCTGATTGCCTGATTGGAGTCGGGAAGGAATTTTTTATTCCCCTAAAGTGGGGGAAATTGGCTTCTACCTCACAGTTTTTTTTTGCCTTCCTCTGGATCAACTTGCAGGATTACAGGCTGAACTGGATGGACAAATGTCTTTTTTCGGCCTTATGTACTATGTTACTATGATATATCGTAGGCAGATTAGATATCCGAAACCCACTTGTCCAAAATTATGAAAACAGGTGACTGGATGGTTAGAATCCATATCGCGCTCCCTGTCCCCCACGTATCAGTCACTCTTGGGGTAGCACAAGGGCTGTAGGGCGATAATTATCACTCCAGAGGGAGACATGAGTATAGGTATGAAACTGGCTCTGGCTAAATGAAGCAGCCAAAGGATAGCTGCTCATTGAGTCCCCCTGGTTGTACAGTTCTCAATTCAAAGATCCACCACTCCTCGCGCTGCAGGATCTTTCTATCCCAGTCCCCCATTCTTTTCGGGTGCGGCACTGATTCAATGCCCATAAATTTGAGGCCCGAAAAAAATGCCCGTGGTGGCTCGCGACATGTTTTGCCAAAGGGGTGTCCCTACAATGTTTCATGTCTCCCGCGTGTTCACCCACATGCCTTCTGAACTCACGGGTAGTCTTGCCCACGTACTCCAAACCGCATACACAGGTGTCCTTGTATATGACACCTCTTGTTCGACAGTTTATAAATTGTCTGATGGAGTAACGTTTCTGGGCAACACCTCCCGTAAACTCACGGCCCTGCGTGACATACTTGCATGCCACACACCCACTACATCGGCAGCAGCCCCACACCGGTCTCAGCCATCCAGACCCTTTATATCTGGTTGCATTCAGGAAATGGCTGTGTTCCAGCCGATCCCGCAGACTACGTCCTCTACGATATGTTATCTGTGGACTGCTTGTGATCACATTCTTAATGTCGGGGTCTAGTTGTAGTATCTCCCAGTGTTTTGAGATCACCTTTTTTTTATCTCATTAGCTGCTCCATCATATGTGCCAATGAGGTGTATTGGGTTAGTAATTTTCTGTCGGGGCGGGGGGTGTAAGAGCTCTGTTCTGTTACATTTAAATGCCCTTTGATAGGCCTTTCTCAAGGCTGCACTGGGATATCCTCTGTCTAGGAATCTTTGCTCCAAATCCCTTGCCTGTAGTTTAAAATCGGCAAGGGATGAGCAATTCCTCCTTATCCTCAAGTATTGACCCACTGGTATCCCCCTCTTCAGTGGCTCGGGATGATGACTATGTATCTCATTTCAAGAGGGAATTTGTTGCTGTGGGTTTTCTATACGTTTTTGTATGTACTTCACCTCCTTGTGCCTTTGTCATTTCAATGTCAAGGAAAGGTAGCGTGTTATCACCTAATTCAAATGTGAACCGCAGACCAAGGTTGTTTTGATTGAGCAACTGTACAAATTTTTCAAAGCCATTCTTAGTCCCTCTCCAGATAACAAAGACGTCACCTTGCTCACATGATGGCGTCCAGTGTCTGGGGGATTGGCCAAATACACTGTTTTTTTCCCACCAGTCCAGGAACAGGTTAGCGTATGATGGGGCGAAATGACTCCCCATCGCCGTGCCCCTGAGCTGGTGGTAAAAGACCCCATCAAACAGGAAGTAATTCTGGGTGAGCGTTTGGTGTTTAATTTGGTCGTGTTAATAGATAACTAAGGACCAAAGGATGCCAAACAAACCCAGGGAAGGCAGACAAAGAAAACAAAAGAATGAAATACCATCTTGGTACAATAAAACAGTGCAAAACAATCAAACTGTAGGAAATATTAGGCTTTGGAGAAGACCTTTAGCATAATGAAGGCATAAATCTTGCAGATAGTAAGCTCTCATGGGAAAGGCCCTGTCCCCCTCTTTACCAGTTTGTTAATAGTTTCATGTATATCATATTTGTATTTTTTATATTATGTATGTTTAACCTTTTTTTTATATTATGTATGTTTATGGAATTAATGGCGATTTCAAATAACTAATAATAATAATAATAAACTATTTGCCACTTCTGCGTATAATATAGACTAATGTGTTTTAAACTACAGTACAATTCTTTAGTCTGAGGTGTACATAGCTAACAGTACATTGCCTATCTCATAGTATTGTTTGTGTGAGTGTACAGTATTTATTCGGCAAATATTAATGTAGTATGTGTTACTTTCTAATAAACAGGTTATACAGGATTTCTAGTGGAGCGCTGGCAGCCACTTGATCATCTCAAGAACCTGAGGCTGGTGAACAAGTCTATAAATTAGTCTATTAGCATTTACCTTCTATACATTTTTATTTTTATAAAAGTTAATGTAGAAAATGGCATTGCACAGCAAACAGTGGAATGGGGGTGGCATAAAAGGAAGGGGTCGCTAAAAAATTACTGCGGGATGGAGCCCCATTCAAAAGTTTGCTGTGGGGCCCAGTCATTTCTAGCTACAGCACTGAAGCAACCCCAAATAAGCAAGTTGGGTTTATTGATTCCAAAACCTTTATTAAATTGTGGGCCTTGTGATCACTTTAAGGCCTTTTAAGCATCAGCAGCAGCATGGTGATAAAAATGAGTGGCAAGGTGACATGGTGTGGAGATGGCAGCATGAGGAGGCTACATAGTGACACAATGACAGAGTCTGGATAAAAGACTGAGGCCACAGATTGTTGAGAAAGATGCATGTGGAAACAAATCTGTAGAGCTGTATGACGGTCACCTGCAGATTAATGCAGCCATCAAAATCAAGTTGGGTTTTTCGGTTCCTCCTCAGCTCACCAGCAGGCCCGCACCTAAAATCTTTTACTGGGTCAGCTCAGCTGCAGGCCTGCAACTCAAATCTTTTACAGGGTCAGCTCAGCTGCAGGCCCTCAACTCAAATATTTTACTGGGTCAGTTCACATGCAGGCCCGCAACTCATGCTGCCTTGCTTTGAAGTAGTAGCCGTAGCCGTTTATCAGGCTCACTCTCCGAAATCGAACAATGATTCCCCGTTAACGGTGGTCACCATGTTAGGCGCATAAAAGAACATCGAAACTCGATAGGGAAGATATCCGAATGGATCATGGCAGAAGTTATCTAGAGTCAACAAAGCGGCAGCAGGGCCTCTCCTGTATAAAGTTTCCTTATCCAAAATACCGCAGTGACATTCCCTGTAATTTTTATTACTCATTTAAATAACAGGGCATCTTAAGAGTCCTGTATTGTTATTTATCGTCACTACCTCCACGAGTCAGGAGTGTCTGATTTAGTTCCTTGGATGTGGTAGCCGTTTCTCAGACCCTCCCCAGAATCAAACACTGATTCCCTGTTACCCGTAGTTTACAATGGTTTTGAGCTGACAATTACATCGAAAGTTGATAGGCCAGACATCCGAATGGATCGTCGCCGTCACGGGGACGTGCCATCGGCCCCAGGTTAACTAGAGTCACCAAAGCGGCAGTAGGCCACGCCCATAATGTTTTAGATGGTCAGATCAGCAGACCCTTGCTCCTAATGTTTTTGAGGGTCACCAGCAGGCCATCAATCATAATTTTTCAAGGGCGTGTATGATGCCCTCCTTTATGTGTAACTAAGGCTGTATAGGAGTGCCTCTTCCTTGTAATTTTTGGCAGCACTTGCAGTTTATATATTCAGGAAATAATGTTTTTCCTCTAAAATCGATTTTTTTTCCCATTGGTTTTGTGCGTATTATTGTCATTATATAAAAGTGCCGTACTATTTGGACAACATAGTTCCCAGCAGGGACCAGCGAATCCAAGATGCATCCAAACATCCTCTCCATGCTGTTACAGAACCTTACAATTTCTGACATTTTCTTATGAACCAGGCAGCCTCCCCTCTTTAGAGCAGGGGGTACCTGGTTTAATGTTCGGGCTCTCCCATTGACTTCCATTATACTTGGGTGCTTGGTCAAGCACCCGAATATCACGATGTGTTCAGCCCGAGCACCCGAGCACTTCGGTGCTCGATCAACACTACTGATATGGTGCCCCCCTGCTGATTCCCCAAAGCAGCTGCTCTGCCCAATGGCCGGTGAATACTAATGAGCGCTTCCATTATAGAAGCGCTCATTCGTACCGAAGGACCAAGAAGTGGTGAACGTTCTGTACTTACCGCTTCCTGGTCCTTGGCTGTCAGCTGTGCAGGGTTGCGCACAGCGTGAGGTCGCTCTGTGACCTCACGCTGTGCGCGCCAGTTCAGAGCACAGTAGACTGAGGAGAAAGAAAATTGCAGGCGGCGTCCAGGAGCAGGAGAGGTAAGTGGTTTTTTATTTTATAAAAAATGAGGCTGCTGGGGGCATATTAGGGGCTAATGAGAGGCATAATAGGGGCTAATGAGAGGCATAATGGGGGCTAATTAGAGACATAATGGGGCTAATTAGAGACATAATGGGGGCTAATTAGAGACACAATGGGGGCTAATTAGACTATTAGAGGAATAATGGGGGCTAATTAGGCATATGGGGGCTAATAAGAGACATAATAGGGGCTAATGAGAGGCATAATGGGGGCTAATTAGAGACATAATGGGGGCTAATGAGGCATATGGGAGCTAATTAGGCATATGGGCTAATGAGGCATATGGGGCCTAATGAGGCATAATGTGGGCTAATGAGGCATAATGGCTTATAATGGGGGCTAATGAGGCATCAGGGCTGATATGGGGGTCATGAGAGGCATAATGGGGGCTAATAAGAGGCATAATGGGGGCTAATGAGGCATAATGGCTTATAATGGGGCTAATGAGGCATAAGGGCTGAAATGGGGGCTAATGAGATGCATAATGAGGGCTAATAAGAGGCATAATGGGGGCTAATGAGGCATAAGGGCTTATAATGGGGGCTAATCAGGCATAAGGGCTGATATGGGGGCTAATGAGAGGCATGGGGGCTGAGATAGGGGTGATAAGAGGCATAATGGGGGCTAATAAGAGGAATAATGGGGGCTAATGAGGCATAAGGGCTGATATGGGGGCTAATGAGAGGCATAGGGGGTTATAATGGGAGTTATGAGAGGCAAAATGAGGGCTAATGAGAGGAATAATGGGGGCTAATGAGGCATAATGTGGGCTAATGAGGCATAATGGCTTATAATGGGGGCTAATGAGGCATCAGGGCTGATATGGGGGCTAATGAGAGGCATGGGGGCTGATACGGGGGTGATGAGAGGCATAATGGGGGCTAATAAGAGGCATAATGGGGGCTAATGAGGCATAAGGGCTTATAATGGGGCTAATGAGGCATAAGGGTTGATATGGGGGCTAATGAGAGGCATAATGAGGGCTAATAAGAGGCATAATGGGGGCTAATGAGGCATAAGGGCTTATAATGGGGGCTAATCAGGCATAAGGGCTGATATGGGGGCTAATGAGAGGCATGGGGGCTGATATGGGAGTGATGAGAGGCAAAATGAGGGCTAATGAGAGGAATAATGGGGGCTAATGAGGCATAAGGGTTGATATGGGAGCTAATGAGAGGCATGGGGGCTGATATGGGAGTAATGAGAGGCATAATGAGGGCTAATGAGAGGCATAATAACAGTGTCATCCACAGATGCCCCCATAACAGTGTGTCTTCCACAGATCCACCATAACAGTGCGCCTGCGCACTGAAGAGAGACAGAAAGAAGGGGAAAGAATTAGCGGAAGCAAGCAGAGGACGGCACAGCAGATGACGGAATAGCTTCTTTTGTAAGTAAATTGTTTTATTATAAATGTATCCCTGCATACCGCAATACTCTCGGATTTTGTAACTGTGGTATCTTTGTGCCCCCCCCCCCCCCCCACTATATATTGTTCCTAGAGTCGCCACTGCAGATGATACAAGAGTTTCAATTGAGAAAGGGAGAAACAGTGTCTGCAACCAAAACTTTAATTAATGACCCTTTTGGAGAAACTGATCAAGAGCCCTGGAGATTGATGAAATCTCACCATCCCCTTCTATGACTGCAGTTACACCACGTGTGCTCTTCAAGTCTTCCTGGCTGTAGCATCCATTGTATCTGAAGGGCTTCACCAGGTGTTCTAATTCCTGCTTGGAATTATGTGTTTCAGGTTTTCCATTTATAGATGTATTGTTTTTTCTCCTAACCCCATTAAAATGTTCAATTGAGAAATAACTACCCCTATATTAGGAGTTTTCTTGTTGGATCCATTTGGTGAATAAACATCTAATGGCCATCACCTGGATTAGATGAATTATTTGTGGGAACATTGGCCCGAATTTACTAATCCTAAACATGGTGTAAGCTTAGACAGACTATCAACACTTGCACTAGATTTATCACAGGCATTTTTTATGCCAGAATCGTGGAGCAATTTTGGGGCAAAATGGTGTATCTTAGACCCAGCCCATTTCATGTGAAGCCATCCCCCTTTCTGCTAAGCCCCACCCTTTGCCAAGCATGTCACAAAAATTGCGGCAAAAGCATGAGGGAGTGGACATGCTGTGTGACCTTATCCTGTGCGACAACGGGTCACAGCTCAGCGTGGCAGGAAGAGTGCTGGATCTCAGTCCAGAGGAGAGGTGAGTTGATTTATTTTTTGGTGTAATCTGAGGTCTAATTAATAATAGGGGGTCTGATCTGAGGTCTAATTAACACTGGGGGTCTGATATGAGGTCTAATTAACATTGGGGGTTGAATCTGAGGTCTAATTAACATAAGGTGTCTGAGATGAGGTCTAATTAACATTGGGGGTCTGAGCTGAGGTCTAATTAACACTGGGGGTCTGGTTAACATTGGGGGTTTGATTGAAAATATTGTATTTTATTTTCCTCCTCTAAAATCTAAGTGTGTCTTATGGGCCGATGCAGAAAATATGGTACTTTAGATTATTATGATTAGATATATTTTTGGCACATACACATTAGTAAATCTAGGCCAAGGGTAGGCAACCTCCGGCATTCCAGCTGTTGTGAAACTACAACTCCCAGCATGCCTACTTGCTCTTTTCTTCTCAGAACTCCCATAGAAATGAATGGAGCATGCTGGGAATTGTAGTTTCCCAACAGCTGGAGTGCCGAAGGTTGCTGATCCCTGATCTAGGCCATTGTGCACATAAAAGGGACCCTTATCTGGATGTCTAGTTTAGCTTAATTTTAGTGTAAGCTGCCAATATGTGTCTGTATAGCTAACTACTTTTTGCAAGAATAAATTAGTATGGATACAGTTCCAGACTCCATGCTATAAATTAGTTAGGGGATTTGACATTTTGGGCAGGCTATAATCCTGCTGGGTAATTTGAGGAGGGTGAGTACATGAGATTAAAGGGCATCTGTCATGTGTACTTAGCAGCTGAAGGCATCTTCTATGAGCTTCTAGGTGCCATTGCCATCACACCTAGAGACTCTACTCTCTCAGTAACTGTTGCGTCTCTGCACTTTAATTGACATGTCAATTAAAGTGCATGGGGT
Source organism: Bufo gargarizans (assembly GCF_014858855.1). Taxonomy (NCBI): domain Eukaryota; kingdom Metazoa; phylum Chordata; class Amphibia; order Anura; family Bufonidae; genus Bufo; species Bufo gargarizans. Next base: position 73,028,264 of record NC_058082.1, on the reverse strand, counting down.
GTGGCAGTTGAAGAGAAAGAGGAGCCTCTAGGTGTAACGGCAACAGGATTATAGCTTGCCCAAAATATCAAACTCCTCTCATTGTCTTATTCTTACAAAACACTGCACTGTGTTTACGACTTTTTTAACACCACTTGTGCAAAAACTTTTGTGCATGTGGAATTTTGCCATTGTCCTCGTCAATTTCCAGAAAAGTGGTTGTGACAAGGGTAGAAAGTTTTCTGGCGTAAAAGACGATTGAAAAAATAGATTTCAGTTTAGGGCCAACAGACTGCCGAGCCGCATGTGCCTAATTTATGTTGAGGCATATATTAGGCTCATCTTCGAGCAGCACAGGGGAGACCATAGACCCGGGTAAAGCACTGGTGTATGATAAATTCCACCAATACATTTTTAAAGGGCTATACATTGTCTGTTACCAGAACATATGATGGAGTTGATTTGGTTAATATCTGCATGTTTTCGTAGGATTGGCAAGGTCTGTAGGGTGTGCCTCAGTCTAGGGATGCTTATTATCCTAACTAGGTGACGGCTTTCCAATAATGAATCGCTGCCACTTTTCTTGTTCTAGCAGTATTCTGCTCATAAGAGGAGAATGGTTAAATGAAGACAATGTTTTTGACTTTTCATTTTTGGTCCCCGGGTATGTTAGGCCTCATGCACACAACAGTATCTGCATTGCAGTCTGCAAACCACAGATTCTCAAAATACGGTTACCGCAATGTTCTCCCTCCCATCAGTAGAAATGACTATTCTTTTCCACAAAGCAGAGATGAATAGGACATGTTCTGTAATTTGCAAAACAGACACAGAAATACGGACAGAACATGGATGACATCTGAGTGCTGTCCATTTTTTTCTTTTTATCTTTTGCAGAACCATAGAAATGAATTGGTCCGTGTGCAATCCACAAAAATTCAGATCAAACACGGATGCTAAATATGGTTCAGTGCATGAGTCCTAAGACTGTAGTTAGGTCTTTTCCTATTACTGAGCCAACAAACATATCCACAGAATATGCCTCAGATCCCACTTCTGGGACCCGCACCTGTCTCTCCATTGGGGACTGTGTGACCCTTTCCCATCTGCAAGAGGCGTCCAGAGGTAGTGGACACTACGGAAATAGAAGAGCAGGCTGAGCTGTTTCTTCTGTAACTCTTGTTGGTGCCCACTGGCACCCAAGGCAGATACCGTTCCAGCTTCCCGTAACATTGCCCCTACAGACGTCAACCACACATGATGGTATAAGGTTATTATTACTGTCTAGTTTGCATTTTGTATGCAGAACAGGCAACATTGAATATTCAGAAACGGGTGGAGATATTCTTTCAGATGCCAAGAAAAACTGTATTGGAGCAAATGCATAGAGGGTGATAGTAGGGACTCTTAGCCTGCTAGGTGCATACATTACAATTAGTTTGGCTGTGTATTTTCCATTCTGATTCTACTTTGTGCTTGTTTTCCAGCTTGCAGTGACACTCTCCTCGCTGTGATAAAAGTACCACGTGCATTGCTTTATAAATAAATGCCTGCGAAACCTGACTTTTCTCTTTTTATGTGAACCACTGTCAGGATGCCTGACTTAACATCACAATATCAGATGCAGAGAACACTCAGCGGCACTCACCAACTTGACGCTTTATTCAGTAAAGTTGCAATCCAAGTAAAAGCGGCATGAGGCAGACAGACAAACTACACGCACCAAACAGCGACGGATGTTTTGCGCCAGCAGCAACAGCAAGTAGCACGTATATGCATTTATCAAGACATCATTCAGAGGAAAACACTCACATTATTTCTGTCATGTAGACCCACCACCTGGCTTCTCTCTGCAGAAAGAGGCGATGTCTATCCCCCCCCCCCCCCCCTCCCCATCTCCAAGCCTGTGAAAGATATACAATCCACATTACTTCCATGGACATTTCTTATATGATCAATGAATCCCGGGCACCCCTTACCTGTCCTGACGGAGTTCAGATGCTCTCTTACTCGTTCATGAAGGCACCTGATTATTTTACTGATATAAAACCTGCCACAACTACACAGCAGTAGATACACCACATGTGCTCTTACAGTTGATGAAATTCCTAATTGTATGGCTTCTTCTAAAAGATATCAGTGGCTTCTGCTCTGTAAGCTTACCCAAAGTCGCGCCCCTCTTTAAAATATCCCAATTCCTGAAGATCGCAGAACGAATCTGTTCCGCCATGGGGCTATACTTAAAGGAGAACGCAAATCTGGTAGTGTCCCTCTTGTCCTGTACTTGCTTCCTCTTATTCTTTCTTTGAGTGAGTAAGTCGCTCTGGGAGAAATCCTTTTCCACTCTCTTCATATCCCTGTTCACCATTTCTTCCGGATAACCTCTTTTCTAACAGGCGTTGTTTCAGCTCCATTGCTTGTTTATAGTAACCCTCATCCTCACTATTTATTCTCCTAAGCTTAAAATTTTTGGCCATACGGTACGGCTTTCTTAACACTATGAGGATGAAAGCTGTCGTGGTGGAGCAAGGAATTGGTCGCCGTGGGCTTACGAAAGCCCTCCGTGACCAATCGCCCCCAACCACGAAAGCCACATCCAAAAATTCCAATGGCAAGCCCCCAAAATTCAGGGTAAATATCATCCCCATATCATTAGCATTGAGGTACTCCACAAACTCCTTGCACTGCGCCTCCGTGCCTTCCCATACTATGAATATGTCGTCCACAAACCGTAATAATACTTTCAAACGGGATAGGAAAGGGTTCAAGGTGGAAAAAATGAATCTGTTCTCTAATCCAGCAAGATACATATTTGCAAAGGTGAATCATTGGTGTCCCTAAGATACGCAGGAGCACTAACCAAAGCAGGTCTCAGGGGCCAGTCGACATATTTTGATAAATGGGACATCTCAGGGATTGGTTCAGTGACTTGTGGATCTTCAGCAGAAAATACCACGACGGTCTGGCTGGAAATGAGGGTATTAAACTTTCCACCATGTAATTGGGAAGAAAGCCGGCCTCTACGTACTTCACAATGAGGCGTCTAAGTTGCTGTTGGATAATAGGTAATCGGTCCCCTCAAGTCCACTTTTTGCCCCCCCCTAAGCCCGCCGGTAGTAACATCGATATATCTTTCATCATCAGGTTATGAGAGATGTCCGTGCTATTATATATTCTAAAGCTCAGGTCAACATTAGTATTGGCTTATCTCTAACCCTGGGTTCACACCTGAGCGTTCTGAAAGGAGCGCTCTGTATGCGCGATTGTACCGGCGTTTACAATCGCGCATACAGAGACAGGCGAACACACATTGTCGCGCGTTCTCTATGTACGGGAACGCGCGACAAAACGCCCCAAAAAAGCTCAAGAACTTGTTTGAGCGTCGGGCGTTTTACAGCGCGATCGTACGCGCTGTAAAACGCCCAGGTGAGAACCATTCCCATAGGGAAGCATTGGTTTCTCCTTGTTGAGCGTTTTACAGCGTGTAGGAACGCGCTGTAAAACGCTCAGGTGTGAACTTAGGGTTAGAGTGATATAGTTGTGAAACCGGCGGACAAGGGGGGTAATGTGGTATTAATGTCAAAAGAAAATTATGTGAACGAAGCCCTCAGGCAACTGGTTGATGTACGCACTTATGAAAAGGAACGAGGGGACCCATTACCTATTATCCTACAACAACTTCTTCTCGCCTCATTGTGAAGTACGTAGAGGCCGGCCGTCGCTGTTTGGTGCATGTAGTTTGTCTGTCTGCCTCATGCCGCTTTTACTTTGATTGAAACTTTACTGAATAAAGAGTCAAGTTGGAACTACATACTGGTGAGTGCCGGTGAGTGTTCTCTTCTCTGAATCTGTGCATATGTACTTCTACTTGTCTTCAGCTGTGCACCACCGATAGTGTGTTACGTCGGGAGGCCAGTGGGATTGCCGTCCTTTTGATCGCTACATGTGTATGTTCACAGCTGTGCCGCCTCGCTATCTACATCATTAAGTGTTAACATCACAATAACCTCTGGACCTAAAGGGGTTGTGCCAAGATTAATGTAAAATATGAAAATACGACATCATATAGTACACAATAATCTCTTTTTAACAAAGCTAGAACCAGCCCTGTACCTCACATGGATCCAGAGATCTTCCCATTCATTGCTCCAGTTGTTCTGTTAGATTTATTTCAGGATATTACCATTGTGATTTTTAAGCATACTTGCTTGCTCATCAGGCATTAAGTCCATGTCCTATTATTGTCCGCAAATCACGGCCGAGGCCCTATTCAAGTCAATGGGTCCGCAAAAAATACGGAACGCACACGGAACACATTTGTATGTTATCCGCATTTCATCCGTATTTTGCAGATTCATACTGTAGAAATGCTATTCCCAGCCTATATTGCTCATGTGTTTGGTGATTAATAAGTTACTATTTCCGTTAACGCTCCGCAAAAAACAGATTTCGCATACGGAAACCATACGGATATGTTTTGTGGACTAACGGAACGGAAGAGGACTTAAATCAGAAAAAAAAAATAACTCAGATACGGAACAACATATCCGTGAAAAAAGGACTGCAAAACAACAACGGTCGTGTGCATGAGCCCTTAGAGTTGGAAGAGGTTCACCAAAAAACACCAACACATGTCCCTTTCGTCCGATCTGTAAGTCATGAGACTCCAAACCTACAAAAAGAGGCAGCCCAGAAGAGAATCAAAAACAACAGAGACTGGGTTGTCCAATGTAGGAGACAGCTATGTATGCCAGACCAATAGTGAATGGAAATAGGGCTTTAAAAAAGTCCAGGTTTTGAGAGATTTTACTTAAACGAGACCTATCTTGTTGTGTATATGTATATGTGTCCTCCGAACTAAGTGATACTCAGCCGATATTAGTAATTATATTCTAGGAACAGTACTAGGAAGGTGTACGATACAACTAATAAGACCTTATTCTCTGTCTTATGTTAAGGTTCATGTTCTCTTTTTGCTATACAAATTCACTGATTTTATGTAAGGCACATGGATTGTCTCTGCTTCCAAAGGATCATTGGAGGAAGATGCACCAGGTAAGATGGAAATAGTTTAGTGCAGTAGGGGTGGAGGGGTGAGGTGGATGTTACTGTTATTATTATATATCAGGCCTCATTTATCAAAATAATTTCAAACATTCCTTGTTGCCCATAGCATCCAATCATAATGCAGCATTTATTGTTCCACGGCATTTTAGGAAATAGAATCTGATTGGTTGCTATTGGCAACAAAGACAGTTTTCTCTCATAGGCCTCATTTTTTATCTGAAGAATTTGGGCAGCTTCTATACCAAAAACCCAGGGTGAAACCTCCCCCTGCTAAATTCAGCGGGAGGCCACACTGCTGTTCATGCGGCCACAGTTTATTTCCACGACTGTCCATTGTTGGTGCAGCAGCTGCTGGAAACTGCTGTGGATGTCTACTCGAAGTTTAGCCCCAATTAACGGGACCAAATCACAAGCAGATGCACAGCATTCACCTTGAAACACGTCAGCAGAAACCAGAGAAATCCACTAGAATATAAAAAAATGCAAATTACGCAGTGTGAACGTTTCCCGTTTGATAAATGAGGCCCCACATAGGATACACTGCTTGCTTATCTATTATGTTGCATTTATGTAATAAAGAAATGTTTCACAGCAGATGGAAGCTTTATTAAACACTCTAATACAGTGGTTATTGCAGTAGAAGACTTTGGTGATGCCAGTTGCCAAACTCCATCGGCGGAAAAACTGGTCAACATCATAAACAACTTTAACAATCTCCAGTTTCAAAAAGAGCTTGGAGAGGGAGCCTACGGAAAACTAAGTGGCAGAATATCTTTACATTACCTCTTGTTATTAGACACCTCCTGATAATAAATCAATTTTCATTCCTTAAAATTTTTCTTGGTCTGATCTGTCTTGGTTCTCCTCCAGGTCATTTTGGCATCAGATCCAGTCAGCGAAGAACTGCTGGCTGTCAAAGTCATGGCTAAGAGTCAAATAGAGGACACAATCGCTACAGAGCTAGAAGTCCTGAGAATTGCCACTAGGAGCAACTTCCTAACATCTATGCGGGCATCTATGGAGACACCAAATGAGTAAATTCTTGCCATGGACTATATGGCTGGAGGAGACCTGTTTGACCTAAACATATTATCCTTTACTCCCCAAGTTGTATTTTTACAAATCTATTGTGTAAAGTTCTTTCCATGAATTATCCTCGACAATAAGTGTTGTTCTTCCTGCAGTGACCTGAAGCCAGAAAATATCCTCCTAGATGACATCGGACACATCAAAATCGCTGACTTTGGCTTATTAGCAATGAATTCGTTTAGGGAGGACACAATGACAGAAGCCCTCAGGCAACTGGGGGATGTACATTGCCCCAGAGGTAAGGACCATTCCTGTCTGATTGATGCACATAGGAATGAGAAGTTAGCTGATGCTTATGGCCTTCTTTCTGTAACTTCTTTCATGACCCCAAAGAATCCCTATCTAGACTATTACTAATATAGACCATTCCCCATAGCACTCTGTGTATAAACCCCCTCTCCAGTATATTCAGCTGATCTCCTACAGATTTTTTAACAGGTGTTGGATGGTGAAAGCTACAACCATCTGGTGGACTCATTTTCCTTCGGCGTCATCCTATTTTCAAAGAGTGTAGGAGACAAGCCGTTCTATGGCCAAGGCATACTGGATGATTATTATCTGCCACTGCAGTAGGATATTCCTTTATTTCTACCTGGAATATGCCCTCATGCCATCAATATCATAGAAGGGGTGAGTAGGATCAGATGAAGAAGCATGAGGGATAAGATTTATATACATTACACTATATCCTATTGTGCTGGCATTTATTATTAACAATACATGATATAATATCCAAGTGGCCGATTAATTCTCAGACATGTCTATTTGTCTTCTTACAGGAGAAAGCGGCTGCTATAAATCAGCCTCATTCCAGTAACATCCAGGAATTAACCTTTCTTCACCGATTTGTGACAAACCTTCCAGACGTCCACCACTTAACATCAAGGCAGATTCGAGCACCAACAATCCAGGGTTTTATTCTGATCGCCATAATTGGGGTTAGGGAGGAATTTTTTCCCCTTATACAAGGACAAGACAACCAGTAGTCCTCAGGGGTTTTTCGCCTTCCTCTGGATCTCCATAGCAAGTCATTATTAGGTTGAAATTGAAGGACTTTGTAACAGCTGCTGCTGTGCACTGCTGTTCCCCTGCTTACCACCACGGTCCTGGGAGCCGTGCCCAGCGGTGATCTGTGGCCAGAGCTTCCCATTCACCGCTGCAGCTCTGGGCTCTGTTTGTGTAGGTGCTGTGGTTCTGAGGATCCGCTCCACAGTTTCATCTCAGCCCTGGCCAGACGGCTTCAAATGAATGCAATGAGAGTCCACTCTATACCTCTCCTGGTGCCAGGAGATTAGAGAGGTATAGAGTGGACTCTGATTGCATTAATTGGAAGCCGTCTGGCACCAGGAGAGGTATAGAGCGGGCTCAGCATGCATGTTGGTATCTGCATCCCCTGAATTTAAAAGATGTAATTTTGGCACCAAAAATGATAAAAAGCAGTGGACCCAGCATGCATGGGGAACCTGCACTCCCTGAATTTTATGGTGGTCGTTATGGCACATAACAGGTAGCACTTAGTGTTAGGTACCCATCTTAGAGAGATCACCTTGATGTGTGGCAGACGGGCCCAAATAATTTTGTACAAAATGTATTTGCCAAGAATCTCACATTTAAAAAATAAGCGTAGCATTAGCACCAGAATATTTTCTATTACTATGGCATTATTGTACTTTATTTGGTTTGCAGAGTACTGTTGCATTGTGTTTTTTTCTTTGTGTTTCTAGCCATGGCAGCGCGCACCTGCGCATTGGGATGTGCTGACTGACCCTCTTTATCTTTGCCTGGTGTCTGATGAGGCACTTTCTTGGGCAAATCCTATTTGGGAACATGGAGGTCCAGAAACTACTAATCTTCAGTCTTTCCTGGCTACCATCCGGCTAGTCTTTGAAGAGCCCAGCCGCACGCCCTCCGCTGCATCAGCTCGGCTACGTCTATGACAGGGTTCCTCGTCCGTGAGTCAGTACGCCATCCAGTTTTGTACCTTGGCTGCCGAACTTGCATGGAACAATGAGGCTCAACTGGCGGGTTTCTGGGAGGGTCTTTCTGACCGGATTAAGGATGTATTAGCTGGTCGTGACTGTCCGTCTACTCTGAATGACCTGATCACCTTGGCCACAAGAATAGATATGCATTTCAGAGAACGTTCTAAGGAGGTTGCATGCACCAGAAAAAGCACATTGTTTGGCTCCATCCTTCCAGAGGCAGGTCATTCCTCTAGTGTCCACCCCACCTGAAGAGCCAATGCAAATAGAGCGCCTTTGATTGTCTGACCAGGAACATTTACACTGAGAACCTGTCTCTGTATTGTGGAGGCAAGGCCCACTTTGTGTGTAATTGTCCACAGAAGTCGGGAAACGCCATTGTCTAGGATCAGTTGGAGAGGTGGTCCTAGACAAGGAGAAGTCCTCTCCGAAACTTTCAGTTCCGGTGACTCTCTCTCACAAGGGAGTCACACTGTCTGTGCCTGCATTCTTGGAGTCTGGGTCAGCTGGTAACTTTATTCAGCAAGCTCTGGTCCATCAGTACCAGCTTCCTACTATCCGTCTAGATAGTCGTTTGTCAGTGGCTTCCGTAAATGGACTACCACTTCCTGAACCTGTGCTCTCTGTTATTATGCCACTTGAGTTGCAAATAGGGGTTCTGCACTCAGAGATGATCTCCTTCTATGTTATGCCAGCGTCCGTGAATTCGGTTATCATAGGTCTTCCCTGGCTGCGCCTGCATACTCTGAATACCGAATTCACTTCAAAGTACTCAAATTCACTTCAAAGTACTCACAAATACATACAAGGCCGTCCATAACCTGTCCCCTCCCTACATCTCTGAGCTACTTTCCCGATACATCCCCACACGCACTCTCCGATCCTCACAAGACCTCCTTCTCTCCTCTCCTCTTATTGCCTCTTCCCACAATCGACTCCAATATTTCTCCCATGCATCCCCCATACTCTGGAACTTGCTACCCCAACATATCAGACTCTCACCTACAGTGGAATCCTTCAAAAGAAACCTGAAAACCCACCTCTTCAGACAAGCCTACAACCAGTGACCCTGCTGCCTCTATACCGCCATGACCAACTTAACCCGAACCTACTGTGTCCTTCTCCCATACCATGTAGATTGTAAGCCCTCACGGGCAGGGCCCTCTCTCCTTCAGTACCAGTTTGTAACTCATTTTGTTTATGATTAGTGCAATTGTCTGTATTATGTATGTGCACCCCTTATCATTTGTACAGCGCTATGGAATGAATGGCGCTTTAATAATAAATAATAATAATAAAATAATAATAATAATACTCCAGTTCTGGACTGGCACTCTGGTCAGATAGCCTTCCGCAGCAGTATGCCAATTTTGCAGATGTATTTAGTAAGAAAGAGGTGAAGACACTGTCTCCGCATTGTCCATATGATTGTCTGATTAACCTTCTGCCTCGTGCCATTCCTCCTTGCGGTCGAGTCTACCCACTCTCACTTGAGACCCAAGTGATGTCTGATTATGTCAAGGAGAATCTCCAGAAGTCTACTTTCTTTGTGCAGAAGAAAGATGGTTTCTTATGGCCATGTATCGACTATTGAGGTCTGAATAAGGCAGGCATGTCCAAACTGCGGCCCTCCAGCTGTTGCAAAACTACAACTCCCAGCATGCCTGGATAGCTTACAGCTATTAGGGCATGCTGGGAGTTGTAGTTTTGCAACAGCTGGAGGGCCGCAGTTTGGACATGCCTGGAATAAGGTAACAGTCCACAGTCAAGAATCAATACCCTCTCCCGCTAATCTCCGAACTCTTTGACAGGATCCAGGGAGCTAATGTTTTCACAAAATTCAACCTACGCTGCGCATACAACCTTATCCGCATTCGAGAGGGCGACTGCTTTCAAAACTCGTGATGGACACTACGAGTATCTCTTCATGTCCTTCGGTCTGTGCAATGCTCCCTCGGTATTCCAGGAGTTGGTAAACAATATCTTCTGAGACCTGCTCTATGTCTGTGTGATAGTGTACCTGGACAACATACTAATCTATTCTCCAGAAGCATGTAATTCGTTTTACAGTGGTTGAGAGAGAATCAACTTTATGCCAAACTAGAGAAATGCATCTTTGAAAAATATACTGTACCGTTCCTCGGATATATAATCTCAGATGCCAGGTTGCAGAAGGATCCTGAGTAGAGTTGAGCGGACACCTGGGTGTTCGGGTTCAACGTGTTCGGCTGAACTTCACAAAAAAGTTCGAGTTCAGAACCCGAACTTGACCCCGAACCCTACTGAAGTCAATGGGGACCCGAACTTTGGAGCACGTAAAAATAAAAAATAATAATCATGATCTTGGAGGACGAGGTCCATATGGAGTAGGAGGTTGAGGAGGCAGCGGATGTGGCGGTGTAGGTGGAATTAGCGGTGGAGGAGGAGGGGGTAGCCAACACTGGTTTTTAATCTTTTTTTTTTTTTTTTGTTTAAATTAGGGTACACCCCAAAACATTGTGAAATATAACGTGTGATAACCCCCTCCAGCCGTGCTAAACAAACGTTCAGACAATACACTGGCTGCAGGGCAGGCCAGCACCTCCAAGGTGTAAAGGGCAAGCTCAGGCCATGTGCCCAAATTGGGGGCCCAGAAGTTGAAGGTGGCAGACCTACAGAAAAAAACATAGAAAACATAGAATGTGTCGGCAGATAAGAACCATTTGGCCCATCTAGTCTGCCCAATATACTGAATACTACAAATAGCCCTTGGCCCTATCTTATATGAAGGATGGCCTTATACCTATCACATGCATGCTTAAACTCCTTCACTGTATTTTCAGCTACCACTTCTGCAGGAAGGCTATTCCATGCATCCACTACTCTCTCAGTAAAGTAATACTTCCTGATATTACTTTTAAACCTTTGCCCCTCTAATTTAAAACTATGTCCTCTTGTAGCAGTTTTTCTTCTTTTAAATATTCTCTCCTCTTTTACCTTGTTGATTCCCTTTATGTATTTAAAAGTTTCTATCATATCCCCTCTGTCTCGTCTTTCTTCCAAGCTATACATGTTAAGGTCCTTTAATCTTTCCTGGTAAGTTTTATCCTGCAATCCATGTACTAGTTTAGTAGCTCTTCTCTGAACTCTCTCCAAAGTATCAATATCCTTCTGGAGATATGGTCTCCAGTACTGAGCACAATACTCCAAATGAGGTCTCACTAGTGCTCTGTAGTGCGGCATGAGCACCTCCCTCTGTCTACTGGTAATGCCTCTCCCTATACACCCAAGCATGCTGCTAGCATTTCCTGCTGCTCTATGACATTGTCTGCCTACCTTTAAGTCTTCTGAAATAATGACCCCTAAATCCCTTTCCTCAGATACTGAGGTTAGGACTGTATCACTGATTTTATATTCTGCTCTTGGGTTTTTACGTCCCAGGTGCATTATCTTTGCACTTATCAACATTACATTTTAGTTGCCAGATTTTTGACCATTCCTCTAGTTTTCCTAAATCATTTTCCATTTGGTGTATCCCTCCAGGAACATCAACCCTGTTACAAATCTTTGTGTCATCAGCAAAAAGTCACACCTAACCATCGAGGCCTTCTGCAATTTCGCTTCAGTATGTGTAGGCGTGTGCACAAATACTGCTCCACCATGTCGCACGTCCCCGTGATGTCCACGATCCAATTGGATATCTGCTCTATCAACTTTCAATGTTCTTTTCTGTGCCTACTATGTTAATCACGGTTAGCGGCGAATCAGGGTTCCACGCCGGAGAGGGAGCGTGAGAAAGAGAGACCACATCCAAGGGAGGTCAATGGCTGCAATGTAATCGAGCTGAAATGTGGGACAAGTTATTAAAGCGGAAGGATCAAATAAAAGGGCCAATTAAAGACAAATTTTTCAAATTTAAGTCCCTGTCACCTATTCAGAGCAGGGTTTTTTTATCGGCAAAAATAGGTTAATGTGACCCACCAATGGAACAGACGATTTTAAAAAATTTCGGGCCCTGTCAACTATGTAGAGCAGGGGTTAATTCACAGCAAAACTGTGTTCTTGTCAGCCACCAATTCAACAGACATATTTACAAAATAAGGTCCCAGTCACCTATGCAAAGCAGGGGTTTGTATACGGCAAAATTGGTAAAATGTCACCTGACAATGTAACAGACAAATTAGTAGAATGTATTAACCTGTCCACTAGGTAGAGCAGGGGTATATCACAGCCAAAAATTGGTGAATGTCACCCAACTATGTAACAGAAAAAGTTGTGAAATGTATTAACCTGTCCACTAGGTAGAGCAGGGGTATATCACAGCCAAAAATTGGTGAATGTCACCCAACTATGTAACAGAAAAAGTTGTGAAATTTATTAACCTGTCCACTAGGTAGAGCAGGGGTATATCACAGCCAAAAATTGGTGAATGTCACCCAACTATGTAACAGAAAAAGTTGTGAAATTTATTAACCTGTCCACTAGGTAGAGCAGGGGTATATTCATGGCAAAGATGGTAAAATGTCACCCAAGAATGTAACAGACGAATTAGTGAAATGTATTTCCTTGTCCACTAGGTAGAGCAGGGTTATATCACAGCCAAAAATTGGTAAATTTCACCAGACAATGTAACAGACAAATTAGTGAAATGTATTAACCTGTCCACTAGGTAGAGCAGGGCTATATCACAGCCAAAAATTGGTGAATGTCACCCGACAATGTAACAGACAAATTAGTGAAATGTATTAACCTGTCCACTAGGTAGAGCAGGGGTATATCACAGCCAAAAATTGGTGAATGTCACCCAACTATGTAACAGAAAAAGTTGTGAAATTTATTAACCTGTCCACTAGGTAGAGCAGGGGTATATCACAGCCAAAAATTGGTGAATGTCACCCAACTATGTAACAGAAAAATGTGTGAAATTTATTAACCTGTCTACTAGGTAGAGCAGGGCTATATCACAGCCAAATATTGGTGAATGTCACCCAACTATGTAACAGAAAAATTAGTTAAATTTATTAACCTGTCCACTAGGTAGAGCAGGGGTATATCACAGCCAAAAATTTGTGAATTTCACCCGACAATGTAAGAGACAAATTAGTGAAATGTATTAACCTGTCCACTAGGTTGAGCAGGGGTATATCACAGCCAAAAATTGGTGAATGTCACCCGACAATGTAACAGACAAATTAGTGAAATGTATTAACCTGTCCACTAGGTAGAGCAGGGGTATATCACAGCCAAAAATTGGTGAATGTCACCCAACTATGTAACAGAAAAATGTGTGAAATGTATTAACCTGTCCACAAGGTAGAGCAGGGCTATATCACAGCCAAATATTGGTGAATGTCACCCAACTATGTAACAGACAAATTAGTGAAATGTATTAATCTGTCCACTAGGTAGAGCAGGGGTATATCACAGCCAAAAATTGGTGAATGTCACCCAACTATGTAACAGAAAAAGTTGTGAAATTTATTAACCTGTCCACTAGGTAGAGCAGGGGTATATTCATGGCAAAGATGGTAAAATGTCACCCAAGAATGTAACAGACGAATTAGTGAAATGTATTTCCTTGTCCACTAGGTAGAGCAGGGTTATATCACAGCCAAAAATTGGTAAATTTCACCAGACAATGTAACAGACAAATTAGTGAAATGTATTAACCTGTCCACTAGGTTGAGCAGGGGTATATCACAGCCAAAAATTGGTGAATGTCACCCGACAATGTAACAGACAAATTAGTGAAATGTATTAACCTGTCCACTAGGTAGAGCAGGGGTATATCACAGCCAAAAATTGGTGAATGTCACCCAACTATGTAACAGAAAAAGTTGTGAAATTTATTAACCTGTCCACTAGGTAGAGCAGGGGTATATCACAGCCCAAAATTGGTGAATGTCACCCAACTATGTAACAGAAAAATGTGTGAAATTTATTAACCTGTCCACTAGGTAGAGCAGGGCTATATCACAGCCAAATATTGGTGAATGTCACCCAACTATGTAACAGAAAAATTAGTTAAATTTATTAACCTGTCCACTAGGTAGAGCAGGGGTATATCACAGCCAAAAATTTGTGAATTTCACCCGACAATGTAAGAGACAAATTAGTGAAATGTATTAACCTGTCCACTAGGTAGAGCAGGGGTATATCACAGCCAAAAATTGGTGAATGTCACCCAACTATGTAACAGAAAAAGTTGTGAAATTTATTAACCTGTCCACTAGGTAGAGCAGGGGTATATCACAGCCAAAAATTGGTGAATGTCACCCAACTATGTAACAGAAAAATGTGTGAAATTTATTAACCTGTCCACTAGGTAGAGCAGGGCTATATCACAGCCAAATATTGGTGAATTTCACCCAACTATGTAACAGAAAAATTAGTTAAATTTATTAACCTGTCCACTAGGTAGAGCAGGGGTATATCACAGCCAAAAATTAGTGAATTTCACCCGACAATGTAAGAGACAAATTAGTGAAATCTATTAACCTGTCCACTAGGAAGAGTAAGGGTATATCAAAGCCCAAAATTTGGGATATCTAACCCAACAATGTATCAGACAAATGACTTAAAATACCCCTATATAGTGACTTAAAATAAAATACGTAAAAATTAACAAAAAATAATCTTGATGTATGAGGTGGAGGTCCATATGGAGTAGGAGGTTGAGGAGGAGGTGGACATAGCTGTGTAGGTGGAAGCGGCGGTGGAGGAGGACGAGGTAGCCAACACTGGTTTTTGGTTTAAATTTCTTTTTTTTTAGGGCACACCCCAAAAGAGTGGGAAATATCAAAAATACAACAAATAGCAATTGCGCTGTAGTATAACAATGGCTGGGTAAGGCCGGTATATATGTCTATTCTGCACAAGGTACGGACAAGTCCTGAGGGATCCATGCATGATTCATTTGAATAAACGTGAGCTTGTCCACATTGGCTGTGGACAGGCGGCTGCGCTTGTCTGCTGTGATAACGCCCCCTGCCGAGCTAAAGACACGTTCACAATACACTGGCTGCAGGACAGGCTAGCACCTCCAATGCGTAAAGGGCAAGCTCAGGCCATGTGCCCAATTTGGAAACCCAGAAAATGAAGGGGGCAGACCCATAATTTAGTACGTGTAGGTGTGAGCACACATACTGCTCCACCATGTTGGTGAAATGCTGCCTCCTGCTAAGACGTTCCATATCAGCTGGTGGTGCTGGTTGTTGTGGCGTGCTGACAAAGCTTTTCCACATTTCGGCCATGCTAGCCCTGCCTTCTGAGGTGCTGGTGGTGCCCCAGCTGCGTTGGCGACCTTTTCCTCCTCCTCTGCTTCCACTGTGCCCCCGCTGTCAGGTGGGAATGTCACCAGCAGCGCATCTACCAGCGTGCGCTTGTACTCGTGCACCTTACGATCACGCTCCAGTGACGGAATTAAGGATGGTACGTTTACTGGCGGATCCAGGGGGGTCACAGGGCGACTCAGAACCGGGGCACAGGGAGATGAGCGCTTCCATTGTGGAAGCGCTCATCTCCATAGTAATTTGTATCGCCGTCCTCAGGACAGCTATACAGATGCCTTTGTTGTGGGGCATAGGAGGGAGAGGCGTGTCTCTTCCCCTTTCTCTGATAGGCTGCAGGCACTAGGCTGGTAGCCTATCAGAGGCCGGCGCAGGCGGCGCAATGACATCATCGTGCCGCTTGAGCCGTACAGCGCGGGACACAGGTGGGGGTGCCTTTTGTTACTGGCACATTGGGGGGCCTCTTGTTACTTGGCACAATGGGGGGGCTCTTGTTTCTGGCACATTGGGGGGGCCTCTTGTTACTGGCACATTGGGGGGGGCTCTTGGTACTGGCACATTGGGGGGGCTTTTATTACTGGCACATGATGGGGGGGCTCTTAATACTGGCAATGATGGGGCTCTTATTACTGGAACATGATGGGGGGGCTCTTATTACTGGCACATGATGGGGGGAGCTTTTATTACTGGCACACGATGGGGGGCATCTATGGGGGGCACATCTTACTGGCACATGATTGGGGGCACATTTTACTGGCACATGATTGGGGGCACTTATTACAGGCACATTATTAGGGGCACTTCTTACTGGCACATTATTAGTGAACACTATAGGGGCATCTACTGAGGCCACAAATAAGGGGTATTTTATATGTGGGGCTCTGTACAGTAGCATTTTATACTGGGACACATTATTGTGGGTACTATGGGGAAGGGGGGAGAGGAGTACTATGGGGTCATCTATGGGGGGCACTAAGAAGGGGTATTTTATACTTGCAAATTATGGGGGACACTGAGGGCATCTACTGGGGCACTATATATGGGGCATTTTATACTGGTACATTATGGGGGGACTAGGAGGAAGGGGCTATAGGAGCACTATGGGGGCACTATATAGGGGTATTTTATACTGGCACATTATGGGGGCACTAGGGGGACATTAGCTCACCTGGGGGCTTTACAAGGGGGTATATTTAGCACTGTCACATTATAAGGAGATTTATGGTGGGCTTTATTACTCCCCCATGGTATGATCCCCTAGTAGCAGCACCAGCCTCTCCCTGCTCTGCTATCCCTCTGCCCCTTCTTCAAATCCTTAATATGAAATCTTTCTCATTAGGATAAAACACATCAGCTCCACCGAGCCCCCCGGCCAAATTGTTGAAGTGGTGTCCGAGATCCCCAAGGGCCAAGCCAAGTTTTCATGTGAAATATGTTTGTTATACACATATGGCATACATTGTGCCACACAATATACAGTATACCTCTACACTGTGTAGTCTGTTATATAAGCACCATTGTTTTGTGAGGCGGACAGAAAATAATCTGGAAGTGCCCCTCCCGAGACTACGCTCTGGATCCGCCACTGGGTACATTGTCCTTGTAACAGGGATCCAGCAGCGTGGCCACCCAGTAATCAGCACAAGTTAGAATGTGGGCAACTCAGTGGTCGTTGCGGAGACACTGCAGCATGTAAACACTCATGTGTGCCAGGCTGCCCAGAGGCAACGAAAAGCTGTCCTCTGTGGGAGGTGTATCGTCTGTGTCCCCTGTATCCCCCCAGCCAAGCACCATTGATGGCCATGGTGATGGGTGCCACCCTGCTGTGAACACGGTTCCTCCTCCTCCTCCATCTCCTCCTCCACCTTGTCATCCTCCAGAACTGTTCCCTGGCTGGACAATTGTGTACCTAGCGTTTGTTTGTGCAGGAACCCACCCTCTGAGCCACTTGTGAATGACTGGCCTGAAACCCTATGAAATGATCCCTCTTCCTCCTCCTCCTTCTGTGCCACATCCTCTTCCATCATCGCCCGTAGCGTTTTTTCAAGGAGGCATAGAAGTGGGATAGTAACGCTGGGAACGGCGTGATCAGCACTGGCCGTGTTGGTGAAGTACTCGAAACAGCGCAACAAGGCACACAGGTCTCGCATGGAGGCCCAGTCATTGGTGGTGAAGTGGTGATGTTCCACAGTGCGACTGACCCGTGCGTGCTGCAGCTGAAACTCCACTATCGCCTGCTGCTGATCGCACAGTCTGGCCAGCATGTGCAAGGTGGAGTTCCACCTGGTGGGCACGTCGCATATGAGGTGGTGAGTGGGAAAGCCGAAGTTATGCTGTAGCGCTGACAGGCGAGCAGTAGCAGGGTGAGAACGCCGAAAGCGCGCAGGTGGGTAGGGGGGTACTTCCTCTTCCGCTCCAGTGTTTTGGAGATAGAGAGCTGAACGCTTCTATGGGACATTGTGGAGATGCTTGGTGACCCAGGTGGTGGTGTTGCTGGCAGATCCTCTGTTTGCAGGGTGGCAGGTGCCACTGTCACTCCAGAGGTGGATGAAGAGGCCGAGACTGCAGCAGAAGAGGAAGCAGGAGGAGCCAGAGACCTTTCTTTGTTTTTGAGGTGTCTACTCCACTGTAGCTCGTGCATTGCACTTAGATGCCTGGTCATGCAGGTTGTGCTCAGGTTGAGAACGTTTATGCCTCGCTTCAGGCTCTGATTGCGCAGCGTGCAAACCACTTGTGTCTTGTCGTCAGCACATTGTCTGAAGAACTGCCACACCAGGGAACTCCTTGGAGCTGGCTTTAGTGTGCCCGGTCCCTTGCTGCGATGGGCAGTAGCAGGCATACTGACTAGGAGACGGTTGCTCCGCTTTTGCACCCTGCTCCCTCTTCTGCTGTGCTGGTGGCTCTGTGCGACCACTGCCTCTTCCTCCGAACTACACAGGTCACTTGCATGACCTTGATTCCATGTGGGGTTGAAGACCTCATCGTCCTCCACATCATCTTCCATTCAGTCTTCACCCCTGCCCTCCTTGTCGGTCTGCACACTGCAGAAAGCCACAGTAGTTGGCACCTGTGTTTCGTCATCATCCGAGACGTGCTGTGGTGGTCCTCCCATGCACCCATCCTGAAACATAAGTGGTTGGACATCGGTGCACTCAATTTCTTCCACTTCTGGGGCAGGGCTTTGTGGATGGCCCTGGAAAACCCTGCTGCATGACTTGGGGCTCAGACTGCTTGGCTGATTTGCAAGGGGGAAAGGTGAAAGACTGATGGACATCGGCTGCAGGTGCCAACTCTGATCTTTCTGCAGGAGACTGGGTGGGAGATAATGTGAAGGAACTGGAGGCACTGTCAGCAACCCAATCTACTATGGCCTGTACTTGTTCTGGACTCACCATTCATAGAGCTGCATTAGGCCCGACCAAATACCGCTGCAGGTTCTGTCACCTACTCACACCTGAGGAAGGTGTTTCACTTGTGCGTGTAGCTGGCACAGATCGTCCTCTCCCTAAAACAGGAGCTCCACCAGCAGTACCACGACCAGAGCCACGTCCCTTATTTGACGCTCTCCTCAATCTCTGCAAATTTAGGATCTTGCCCAAAATGGGCGTTATAAAAAAACTGAATATAACAGCAGTATCTAACGCGTGTATTTCACACTGACAGATGCAGCAAAGGCCGCAAGATTAGTATTTTGCCTAAAATGGATGTTTTTTTTCAACCCAGTATATTATTGCAGTATTTCAAGCTTATATTTCACACTAACAAATGCAGCATAGGCCCCCGATGTGGAGTATTGCCAAAAATGGGTATTTTTTTAATAACAGAATATTTCTGCAGTATTTCAAGCTTGTATTTCACACTAACAAATAAATGCAGCATAGGTCCCAGATGTAGAGTATTGCAAAAAATGGGTGTTTTTTTTAATAACAGAATATCATTGCAGTATTTCAAGCTTGTATTTGACAGTCACAAATGCACATATGCTGTGCTGGTGCACTGAACTTGCATAAAATGGCGCTGACGCCCACCTAACTAACAGACGGATAAAAGCTAATTTTCTGTGTCACTGGGCTCAGGGCAGGGTAAAAAGATTGTGCACTGCACCCATAAAACAAAATCTATGTAGATCGCTGAGTTAACAAAGCACTTCTGATTCTTTACTATTCTCTCCCTCACAGCAGCAGCATCCCATCCCTACACTAATCAGAGCAGAGTGACTCCAGCTTATATAGAGGCTGGGTCACATGCTGCACTGGCCAATCACAGCCATGCCATTAGTAGGCATGGCTGTGATGGCTTCTAAGGGCACACAAGTTAAACGCTTCTTGATTGGCTGCAGCCTTTCAAAAAGCGCCATTAACTCGCCGAACACCGAACCCAAACTTTTACTGAAAAGTTTTAGTTCGGGTCCGGGGTCCAAAAATCCTAAAGTTCGGTACGAACCCGAACTTTACAGATCGGGTTTGCTCAACTCTAGTCCTGAGAAATTGAATGCAGTGATGGAATGGCCCAACCCACAGGGTCTTCGTGCTAATCTTATGCTAAGAAGTAAATTGCAAACACCCAGAAGAAATGTCCAAGTTGGTGACATAGTGTTAGTGAAAGAAGAAGATTGGCCAAAGTTCTAGAAGTTCAAAATGATGAAGAAGAGTGTTGTTACAAATAGAAGACTCAAAACTTGACAAAAAAGGAAAACGTCTCACTACTCCACTCAAGTTGGAACGTCCTATACAAAAGTTAGTTGTTCTACTTGAGAGTGATAAAATACACTTGGAAGTTGAGAACATGATGGAAAATTCATCAAATTCATGTTTAAGTCCTACTACTGAGAACATAGAATTATAGGTAATATTGGTGGGAGTGTAGCTGGCCAGCTAAGACCCGTCCTAGGTTGCTAATATAGCTTATATGTTTATACAGCTAGACCTACCAATAACCTTAATACAGTTCATATGTTTATGTGTTAAAGACAAAAGCAGAGTTATTTACAGTGACTCCATGTTTTGGATGTCATGTAACAGTTATATATATTGTGTTCACAGAAGCAGAAAAGATAATATGCCTTTAAGATTCATTATATGGATGTGAGGTAAGCTCAATGACACAGCAGAAACAACAGAAAACATAGAGTTAAACTGTTGTTGTTGGGCAGGAGTCTCTAGACCAATCACAGCCAGCCTCACACACAGCAGGAGTCTTGGCCAATCACAGCCAGCCTCACACACAGCCTGTGTGGAAAATTCCCTTGCAGGAGCTGCTAGAAATTACAGTCCTGATCAAAAGTTTAAGACCACTTAAAAAATTGCAAAAAATCATATTTTACATTGTTGGATGTAGAGCTTCAACATGCAACAAGAAGAAATGAGAGTGTGACAAAACATTTTTTGAGCATTCAATTAATTGAAAATAACGATTAAACTGAAATAGGCTGTTTGTCAGGATTCAAACCAGTGACCAGCCATGTCCCAGGCAGTAGCTCTAGCCACTAGACTACCAACCCTTCTGGACATTTCCTTCTACTGAACTCTTTGATCTACCTTGTTCCAGCCTTGCCTTGTTAATCTTTGTGATTCCTTGCACCTGCTACTTCCTCTTTATAAGCCCAACCTCTTGCACCAGATCCCCGCTGGTTATTGTTCTTCTGGACTTGATCCTGCTGCATCTACCGCTGTTCCTCTGTTGCCACTGCTACCAACTTGACTGCTGCCGACCTCGGAATTGTCCCAGACTACTCTTCTGCTTGTCCCTACCAACTGAACTGCTACCACCGTTCCCGATCCGGATTGTCTGACCATGCTCACTGCTGCCTGCCCTGACCCACCGCCTGCCAACCGATTACGCCTCTGCCTGACTTCCTGCAACTACAACCTGCCTGCGGTCCTTGCCACTGGGCTCCCACTTCCAGCCAGCTGTCCTCTGACTCAGGTGAGCCTGTAGGATTGCAACACTGTTTTTCAGCTGATCCAAATTTTAGGACCACATGCATTTAAAAGGCTAAATCTGTGCAAAGATGTGGATTCATTGTCATTTTTTGTCAGGTAGTCACACGTTGTGATGGCAAAGGCAAAAAAACTCTCCCTTTTTGAACGTGGTCGGGTTGTTGAACTGCATAAGCAGGGTCTCTCACAGCGCACCATCGCTGCTGAGGTGGGACGCAGTAAGTCATTTGGAATTTCTTAAATGATCCTGAGGGTTATGGAACAAAAAAGTCAAGTGGAAGACCCAAAAAAATTCATCAGCACTGAGCCGGAGGATCCAATTGGTTGTCCGTCAAGACACTGGACGATCCTCGACCCAAATTAAGGCCCTTACTGATGCTGACTGCAGCCCCATAACCATCAGACGGCATCTGAGACTAAAGGGCTTCAAAAACAAAAAACGTCTTCAAAGACCTCGTCTCCTTGAACGCCACAGAACTGCTCGTTTGGACTTTGCAAGAGAGCACCAAATATGGGACATTCAAAGCTGGAAGAAAGTTTTATTCTCTGATGAGAAAAAATTTAACCTTGATGGTTTCCAATGTTACTGGCATGAAAAGCAGATCCCACCTGAGATGTTTTCTAAGCGCCACAGTGGAGGGGGCGCCATAATGGTCTGGGGTGCTTTTTCCTTCAGTGGAACAATGGAGCTTCAGGAAGTGCAGGGGCGTCAAACAGCCGCTGGCTATGTCCACATGTTGCACAGAGCATTCCTCATGACTGAGGCCCTTGCCTGTGTGGTAACGACTGGGTTTTTCAACAGGACAACGCTACAGTACACAATGCCCGCAGGACAAAGGGACTTCTTCCAGGAGAATAACATCACTCTTTTGGCCCATCCTGCGTGTTCCCCTGATCTAAATCCAATTGAGAACCTTTGGGGATGGATGGCAAGGGAAGTTTACAAAAATGGACAACAGTTCCAGACAGTAGATGGCCTTCGTGCGGCCGTCTTCACCACTTGGAGAAATGTCCCACTCACCTCATGGAAACGCTTGCATCAAGCATGCCGAAACGAATTTTTGAAGTGATAAACAATAACAGGGGAGCTACTCATTACTGAGTTCATGTTTGGAAGTTGGATTTCTGTTTTGTGGGGGCTTAGTTTTTTTGGGAGGTGTGGTCATAAACTTTTGATCAGCTGAAAAACAGCCTGTTTCAGTTTATTTGTTTTTCTCATTAAATTGAATGCTCAAAAAATGTTTTGTCTCACTCCCATTTCTTCTTGTTGCATGTTGAAGCTCTACTTGGAACCTTGTTAAGATCCTGCCATGCTATATATGTTTTTTTGCCATTTTTCAAGGGGTCTTAAACTTTTTATCAGGACTGTATTATTCACCAGAGAGAGAAGCTGAAAAGACATTCACTCCACTAAGAGTGTTTTATGGAAGCAGAGAGGCCAAAATAAATATTTTAAAGCAGTTATATAATGTTTCTACTGTTAATATAGTTATTAGAACTGTATACTGAACCAGTTATATGTGTGTTTACTTACAGTTTCACCAATTGCAAACCATAAATTCAATTGCAAACTACAAAGTTCACAATCCAAATTCAAATTCCATATTGCAATCCAAATTGCATACAACCATACCAGATTATACTCAACCAATCTGCAAATAGTTACTGCTAACTGCATATTGAAAATTGCGATCAAATTCAGCAAGTGAACCATTAGTTAGACCTCAGATATACCTCTCAGAGATATCATAAAGTGCTTAAAGAGGACCTTTCACCTGGAAAAACATTGTGAACTAAGTATCCTGACATATACAGCGGCGCGCCCAGGGATCTCACTGCACCTACTATTATCCCTGGGCGCCGCTCCGTTCTCCCGTTATGTCCTCCGGTATTTTCGCTCAGTAGGTTATAGTAGGTGGAGTCTGTCCTTGTTCTGCTGGGCGTCTCCTCCTCCTAGGCTGTATCGCTGGCCAATCGCAGCGCACAGCTCATAGCCTGAGAGAAAAAAAACTCCCAGTCTGTGAGCTCTGCGCAGCGATTGGCCAGCGCTACAGCCTAGGAGAAGGAGACACCCAGCAGAACAAGGGCAGACTCTGCCTACTATAACCAAGAGTCCTAAGTCTCCGCCTACTATAACCTACTGAGCGAAGATACCGGAGGACATAATGGGAGAATGGAGCGGCACCCAGGGATAATAGTAAGTGCAGTGAGATCCCTGGGCGCCGCTGTACATGTCAGGGTACTTAGTTCACAATGTTTTTCCAGGTGAAAGGTCCTCTTTAAATTACTTAAAGTGAGAGTACAGATACTTAAGAGAGAAATATATCCACCATTTTATCTTGAATGACAAGATTGAACAGTTGAACCACCATCTTATGTCACAAAATGGCGGTATGCATCTTTGCAACATGTTTTATGTACATGGACTATCTGCTGCGGAGGCGGCAGTGTTATATATGAAGAAAAGTTGAAGTTATTTCAAGCATTTGGTGTGCTATTGTTTCCATAGAACGGTGCTAGAGGAATTACAGAGTAATAGACAGTCTGGTTAGACTAAAAGTCAGAGATATCAAAATTCTTCTAATGCCACAGCGCAAAAGACACTTCATAGTGCTGCGCCTGCCACATAGTTGGTCCGGGATGGCTCTTACTGGGAGTAGTCAAAGTGTTGGGTGGGTGACTACACCCCATGTTCCAGGCCGGGTGTGGCCAGGCCTAAAAACCAGCCAGCACTGCCAGGTGAGGGGGATTACCTCAGTCTGACAGTGGAGCTCAGGAGGTGTGCTGGTATCTGAGGCTTATGTCGTGCTGAAGGGCTGAGACCCGTCTGTAATGGAAACGGGCCTCCTAAAAGCCTGCTATGGACTTCTGGAGGCAGAACTGCCAACAAGGGGATTTTTTGCTATGTGGACATTCGATTGTGTGTGAACTAACACCAAGACTGCAAAGTGACATTTTCTTTTTGCTTTATGTGCGAATTAACACGAAAGTTTTATTTAAGAACTGGTAATTTGCCTCTCTACTGCATCCGCACACCCTGTCTACCAGAGCCAATCTCCACAATTGGTGGAGGATGCGGGCAAAAGCAGTGAGGCTGCTGTGAACGCTGATATTTTTGGGTTCTGCATTTTTCCAGGCATGGTTTATGTCGTACATTAAACCAGCTGTATTACAACCAGTGCCCCTCGACTAAAATGGAGGCTGTTGTGAAGGCCCTCATGGAAGCTAATCTGCAGCAGCGAGAGACAAACCTGCACCAATGCAGGGCTAATAAGCAACAGCAGGAGACCAACCAGCTGCTGCTACAACATGTGATGGCTTTGCAGACATCAGGAGCAACCCCAAACGTCCACAATGCCAGGAAAGCAGTCCGTGCCGCGATTCATAAGATGACCCCCGCAGACGACATCGATACCTACCTGGTGATGTACGAGAAAGTGGCCATCAGGGAGAAGCTACCCCAAGACCAGTGGGCTGAGGTCATCGCTCCGTTCCTGGCATCCAATTCCCAGCGAGTGCATTTCGACTTGCCGGACGATCAAGCGGCCGACTACCAAAAAATAATGGGTGAGATTTTGGCAAGACTGGGGGTGAATGTGTTGGTCCGGGCCCAGCGGGTACAACAGTGGGGGTTTAAGCCAGCGGAGCTGCGAGACCCCAGTATTATGACTTACTCCACCTCTTGCAAAAGTGGCTACAGCCTGATGTGCTGAGTCCCACGGCTATGCTGGATAGACTAATGGCTGATATGTTCTGGAGGGCTCTGCCACCCCCTCTCCAGCACTGGATCGGCCATGTGTCTCCTGGCAATGCCCTGGAAATGGTGGATCTAGTGGAGCGCTACGAGGCTACTAAGAATCTTACGGGGGTTCTTTTGGGAGGGGGGCAGTCAGACCCAACTTGTACCAACCAAACCCACCCGGGATGTACCCCTTACGAAACTGTCGCTGATAGTCTGCTGGTGGTGTAAGGAGCCTGGCCATGTAAGAGCTGACTGTCCACATCAGGTGGACCCCATGGATACTAACTATGGCTACCGTCAGTCGTTATATGCCAGGAAGCTGTGTGCAGCAGGTACCCCAGAAACTGTAAACCACTTGTGCCGTGTGGAAGTGGGAGACACTCCAGACTCCCTAGTAAGGGTTCCCCTGGTACGGTCAACGGAGTATACTGGCTGGAAAGTCGGGGTCATGTGCATCCATGGAGACTTAAAAGACTATTCCACCGCCCTGGTGTCTCTAACCACAGAGGCCGGCAGGTGGACTCATGAAGTGGCAGTTGTCACAAATTTACACTATGAACTTATAATAGGGAGAGACTTCCCGTCACTGTGGCCTGCTACGAGAGTGACTAATACCTATGAGACATATGTAACCCCAGCAGAGTGGCCTGGCTCCAGGGGAAGGCCAGAATTCAGGGAATCCAAGGCCCAAGGGCCAGTGGAAGGGGTGACCGCCACTTTGGTGGAAAAGGGGGGCCCACTGAATGTAATGGTGGGCGATGTAGAGGACTTGCCGCCGGGGCCTGAGCCGACCTTAATGTCTCTGGCGATAATTTTGGTACTGCACAACACCAAGACCCAATCCTATCCCGAGCTTGGGGAAATGTATTAATAGTTAGATGGTGAACCACAACAACCAGGGGCAGAGTCGTGTTTCCCCATTTTGTGGTTCACCAGGACCAACTGCGGGGTGAACATATTGAACAGTTAGTGATGCCCCAAGCTAATAGCAAACTCATGTTAGAGTTAGCCCACCAACATGTTCTCGGGGGGCATCTGGGAATGCAGAAAACACAGGACCAGATACTACAATGGATTTACTGGCCCAGTGTGTTTAGAGAGGTGGACGAATTCTGTAAGTCTTGCCCGACCTGTCAGGCAACTAGCCCCCAGCATCTTTTTCACAGTCCCTTGGTACCTCTCCGGAACTTCGAGGTACCGTTGGAGTGAATCGCAATGGACCTCGTAGGCCCAGTACCGAAGTCCGCTAGAGGACACCAACACATCCTGGTCATCCTAGATTACGCCACTCTGTATCCAGAGGCGGTGCCACTGCTACATACGTCGGCTAAACTGATAACTAAGGAGCTCATGGAAATGTTCTTCCGAGTGGGGCTACCTAAAGAGGTTCTGACTGACCAGGGGACCCATTTTATGTCTAAGGTCATAAGGGAGCTGTGTAAGTTGCTGCATATCAAACAGTTACGGACGTCCGTTTACCATCCGCAAACAGATGGTTTGGTTGATAGGTTTATTAAAACATTAAAAACCATGTTAAAAAGGGTGGTGTCTAAAGATGGGAAGGACTGGGACCTTCTTCTGCCCTATCTCATGTTTGAGAGGTACCCCAGGCCTCTACTGGGTTCTCACCCTTCGAATTGCTATATGGCAGACATCCTCGCGGTTTGTTGGACGAAGCCAAAGAGGCGTGGGAACAGCAACCCACTCCGCATAAAAGTGTCATTGAGTATGTTAACAAGATGCAACAGTGGATAGAGACCGTTTTGCCTCTTGTCAGGGAGCATATGGAGGCCGCTCAGCGAGCCTAGAGTCAGATCTATAATCGTCAGGCTCGGGTCAGGATCTTTAACCCAGGTGATCAGGTTTTGGTTCTGGTGCCAACCGTGGACAGTAATGGCCAGGTGGGAGGGGCCCTACGAGGTACTTGAAAAAATTAGAGAGGTAAATTACAAGGTACACCAGCCAGGGAGTCGAAAGGCGGAGCAGGTGTACCATGTGAATCTACTCAAAGCGTGGAAAGATAGGAAAACCTGTACTGAAGGTTTTCAAGGGGAAGCGGTTTCGGCCCCTCTGTCTAAAGCAAGGGAAGTGGCTGCCACAGTAAGAATTGCTGACAGCCTCTCTTCTAAGCAGGGTCAGGAGGCCAGGGAGTTTATTAGCCTGAACACCAATGTTTTTTCGGATCTCCCTGGACGCACTTCCACAATTCGGCAGGACATTGTCACTGAGCCCCAGGCGAAAGTCCAGCTAAAACCATACCGGGTACCCGAGGCTCGGCGACAAGCCATCTCAGAGGAAGTGCAGATGATGCTGAGGCTAGACGTCATTGAGGAGTCTAAAAGTGAGTGGGCTAGTGCTAGTCCTATAGTGCTAATACCCAAGCCGGACGGGACACTCCGGTTTTGTTACGATTTTCGTAAACTGAACGAGATTTTAAAATTCGATGCGTATCCCATGCCCAGGGTGGATGAGCTTATCGAGAGGTTAGGACAAGCCTGGTATTTTTCTGTTTTGGACATCACGAAAGGGTACTGGCAGGTGCCCTTAACAGAGGCTGTCAAAGAGAAAATTGCCTCCATCACCCCGGAAGGGCTGTATCAGTACAAGGTGCTACCCTTTGGTCTGCATGGTGCCCCTGCAACTTTTCAACGGCTTATGGACATTGTGCTGAGTCCACATCGTCGGTACGCGTCGGCTTACCTGGACGATATTGTCATCCATAGTACAGACTGGGAAAGTCATCTACCCAAAGTGCAGGCTGTAGTGGACTCCCTTAGGAAGGCTGGACTGACCACTAACCCAAAGAAATGCGCAATAAGGTTAGAGGAGACTAAGTACCTGGGGTATGTCATTGGACGTGGAGTTATCAAACCCCAAGTGAATAAAATAGATCCGGAATTGGCCCCGACCTGTCACCACGAGGCAGGTAAAGTCGTTCCTGGGAATGGAGGGCTATTATATGAGTTTTGTTCCCCATTTTGCTACTTTAGTGGCTCCGTTGACAGGGCTCTTGAAGGGACAGAAGTCGAGATGGTCCGCTGGAATGACCAGGCGGAAGAGGCTTTTTCCGCGTTGAAGTCGGTTTTGTGCGGGTCATCGGTTTTGGTGATGCCCAACTTCAAGAGAGAACTTGTGGTACAGACTGATTCCTCTGAAGTAGGACTCGGAGCTGTACTCTCTTAAGAAATCAATGGGAAGGAACATCCCGTTGTTTTCCTGAGCTGCAAACTTACCCCAGCCGAGACCAGGTACAGTATAGTGGAGAGAGAGAGTGCCTGGCCATCAAGTGGGCACTCGAGTCTCTCTGCTATTATCTGTTGGGGAGAAAGTTCCGTCTGGTGACCAACCACTCCCCTCTCAAGTGGATGAGTCAAGCCAAAGAGAGGAATGCTCGGGTCACCAGATGGTCCTTGTCATTACAGAGCTTCAAGTTCTCAGTGGAACACAGGTCAGGCCGCTTGCAGGGAAAGTTGCTGTTTGACACCTTAATAGTTAGTATGGCTGCATAGATGATCCGGGACGGCTATTACTGGGAGTACTCAAAGTGCTGGGTGGGTGACTGCTCCCATGTTCCAGGCCGGGTGTGGCCAGGCCTAAAAACCAGCCAGCACTGCCAGGTGAGGGGGATTACCTCAGTCTGACATGGGAGCTCAGGAGGTGTGGTGGTATCTGGGGCTTATGTCGTGCTGAAGGGCTGAGACCCGTCTGTAAGGGAAACGGGCCCCCTAAAAGCCTGCTATGGACTGCTGGAGGCAGAACTGCCAACAAGGTGATTTTCTGCTATGTGGACTTTCCATTGTGTGTGAACTAACACCAAGACTGCAAAATGACATTCTGTTTTTGCTTTATGTGTGAAGTTTGATTTAAGAACTGGTAATTTGCCTCTGTACTGCGTCCGAGCTGATCATGGGGGGGGGGGGGGTACTGGTTGTTGGAAACCAATCTGATATCAATGACCTGTCCTAATGATAAGTCCTCAATATCTAGAACTCTAGACATCTTGTTTTAAATTAAAGGGGCTTTCAGATTACCCATAAGCTGAGTTCAAACATTATGAAATGCAGAATTTTACTGCTCACTAGACCAACCATAATTTTTAGACTGCATTAGCATCATGAAAGAGTTGTGTCAAATAAACCACCATTCATTGCCAATGGAACAAAACGTAACTGAACAGAACGGAATGCTCCACAATGCATTCTGTTCTATTTGGTTGCGTTCCCATACCCTGCAAGCTGCGGTTTTCTTTCCGTCATGGCAGGGGTGTAGATTTAGGGGAAGCGACTGCTTTGGGGCCCATCGAAGAGGAGGAGGACTAAAAGATTTTGTCAGGGGCCCCTCAACAGTATTACACAATGAAATGATATACAGTGACAGTATAGACAGAAAACGGATGGAACAGCTGCCGGGCCTGGTCTGAGAGAATGATCTTTACTAGTCACAGGAATAGGGGCGTCATGAAAGAAAGGGGTTGCGAAAAAATTACTGGGGGAGGGGGGCCCTATTCAAAAATTTGCTGTGGGGCCCAGCCATTTCTAGCTACGCCACTGCGTCATGAGATGCGAAGCAAAACGGATCTGGCATGACCCACAATGCAAGTCAATAGGGACGGATCTGTTTTCTATTACACAATCTGACACAATAGAAAACGTATGCGTCCCCCATTGACTTTCAATGGTGTTCATGATGGATCTATCATTGCTATGTTTATGACAATACAACTGGATCCGTTCATAACGAATGCAGACGGTTGTATTATCAGTAACGGAAGCGTTTTTGCTTTGCCCTGGCAGATCCAGAAAAACCGCTAGTGTGAAAATAGCCTTAGAAGAACTGTGCCTCTCTGCAAGAGTAGAAATTTTTGTATTTCTATCTAGGCTGGACGGTTGCTCCTTAAAGGGGTTGTCCCATCTGGACATCTATGGCATATTGATAGGATAGGCCATATATATCTGACAGGCCTGCTTATATCTAAAGAACAGGGCCCGGGTGTAAATGTAGAATATACTGCACATGCATGGCGTCCTCTCCATTCTCTGCTATGGGACTTCTGAAAATAGCCGAGATAGCGCTTGGCTATTTTTATAAGCAGGGTCCGGGCCCTGTGATCTTAAACCTGAGACACTGTAACTTGAACCCATATTTAACATACCATACAATGCCCAAAAGAAGCTCCTGTTCACAGCATAGAAAGTGCTTTACAGGTTACAGCAGTTCCCCCAGAAATAACTGAGACCCTAGACTAGAGTCTAACAGAGACCCCCAGACATAACCACTAATTTAATTCAGATTCCGGACTAGATCCTAGATTAGACCCATAAATTAATTTAGGTGATAATGTAAAATGTTGAAACAATTGTTTTAGCAAAGAAGGGGAGGTTATTGTTCCATTGTTCTCCACCAAAGCAGCCCACTCACTGACCTGTATGTGCAGACCCCTAGGAGCGTCCCCCCCCCCCCCCGTAAGGCTAATGGGACATATGGAAAGAAACTACAGTATGTTCTTCAGACTGCTCCTTTAAAGGGCATCTGTCAGCAGTTTTGTACCTATGACACTGGCTGACCTGTTACATGTGCACTTGGCAGCTGGAGGCATCTGTGTTGGTCCCATGTTCATTTGTGCCCGCATTGCTGAGAAAAATGACGTTTTAATTATTACACTTTGATTGACAGGACCAGGCAGTAAAAATGTGATCACACTTGGCCCTGACTACCCCTAAATTCTCACGCTGCGCAATGTGCTTCAGTATCCAGCACAGCTGCAGTACTGGAAAGAGGCTCACAGTACGGAAGACAACTGCCCAAGAACCTCTTTCTGTACTGCGTTTGAGCTGGATACTGAAGCACACAGTGCAGCGCGAGACTTCAGGAAATGCATCTAAGGGGTTAAATAACCGGGTTCAGTGCAATCGCCGATCCTGGTCATTGCAGTTGGGTGCAGGCTGTGTTATACGCTGTGTGTTGTATGTGATGCGTTAAGTCAGGCATGCTCAACCTGCGGCCCTCCAGCTGTTGTAAAACTACAACTCCCACAATGCCCTGCTGTAGACTAATAGCTGTAGGCTGTTCGGGCATGCTGGGAGTTGTAGTTTTGCAACAGCTGGAGGGCCGCAGGTTGAGCATGCCTGCGTTAAGGGGTTAAAGGGGTTGTCCCATGACAAACACTTATCTGTTATCCACAGGGCAGAGGATAAATGTTTGATCAGCTCAGGTCAATCCTGGGGCCCTCACTGATCACTAGATTGGGGTCCCAGTGTTCCCCCGTTTGAACAGAGCACTTTTACTTGGCTACTCCCAGCAGTCCCACTGTTGAATGAAGCAACAATGTACATGCATGCTCCATCCAAGAGGAGGAACACGGGGCGCCCATTCTCATGATCAGTGGTGGTCCGATCTCCACCGATAAGACACTTATGCCCTATTCTGTCTTGAGACCACCAGATAATGATGGAAAAGTGAGGAACCTAAGTTTGTCAAACTCTGCAGAGATAGGACTTGGCTGGAAGAAGTCGTCATGGCCAAATGGAGAAGATGGTGAAAGAGAACATCTACATCAGAGGAGACGTCACCTGTGAGGCATTGGATGAAATAGGAATGTGGTGCTGTATAGTCCTGTATGTAAGCAAGTAAGATACTGTATGTCTTTAGTGCTAGGACATGGGGGGAGTTGCATTGTGTCAGAATTATGATTGCAGCTCTGGACTATAATGGAAATGGGATACTAAAGGCAACAGCTCCACTTTTGCATTAATATGAATATATTAGTCTGGTTATTCTCTGGGTAGTGGGGGCGGACTGGTAACTTGAAGTGGCCCTGGGAAAAAAATTAAAAGTGGCCCTATGTTGGCGGTGGGTCCAAACCTACAGAAGATGGGGCAACACAAGTAGTCAGGGACAACAGAAACTTCTCTGTAAGGTCGACGGCCAACCTGCCCCTGCTGGATGGTACCTACACATTAGTCCGACCTTACCATCCATACTATCTAGGTCTATCTGTCTCACAGTAATAGCATCAACTAGGGCTCTGTTCACATCTGTGTCAGAGCTTCCATCGCAGATTTCATTAGATTTGAATGGCAAACTAGTGGCACAAACTTTAGCAGACCCTGGCGTACTTAAAGGGGTTGTCTAAGTAAATTTTTTTTTGTAAAAGGCAGGGATGGTATTCGAAGTTATAGTCACTGTTCTGAACCCCCTCTGCTCCAGCACCACTGCTTATTTCCTCCGTCAGGCATTACTTGTATGACTGCAGTTAGGGGTGTACACAAATCTCACAGGGCCCCATAGCAACATTTAAAGGGGTTTGCCCATCTCATATATTGGTGGAATTTCGCTAGGATTTGCCACGAATGTCTGATAGGTGCAGGTCTCACCTTTGGGTATCTCTAGAACAGAGGACACAAAGTGATGGAAGGCGCAATGCACGTACATGGCTGCCCTGGTCCTCTATTCATTTCTATGGGAGGACCGAAAGGGGCCTACAATGGTCTGACAAAATAAAATAAAAATATTTTTTTATTGAGCATAAGGAATTTTAATTAAAAAATAAAATAAAAATTAAACTAATAAAAAAAATTGCACTCCACCTCACCTACTTAACCAACTTCTATGCTGGAGCTTCATTTATATTTCTCCGTGTATTTACACCAGACAATTGGCATGATACATTGCTAATTCTCCCCGTACAGTACTATGTCTGCAGCTTCTCTCAGTGTATTACTGCCTCCTTGAAGCCACCACTAGGGGGAGCTCAATGCCTAGGAATTTATACCATTACCATTGACTGAATGGAAGCTGTAAAAATATTTTTGCACGGAGCTCTCCCTAGTGGCCAGTGTTTTCATGTCCAGAACAGAAGCAGTTGTTCAGCACTGCCTCCCCTTCCCCGGGCCCCATATCAGTTGCTGGTCTGTCTCTAAGGAAGGTACACCACTGGCCACAATGGTGACATATCTGTATACCGCATGTAACTGCTGCAGCCACTCACTTCAGTTTTGTGCCATGTACCGCTGAAGCCAGGTGCAGCATATGGGCACGTCATGGCTGCATTATCGGGGAGGATTGGAGCTGGGGCCGCTGGAGCCATTAGGGGAGGGGCAGAATGGTGGGTATAACTTTTTAAATTATTTTCATACCACTCCTGCCTTTTACAGTTTTAATGGGGTCTCTCGGAACTGGTGATATCTGCCATATAAAGGATTGAGCAGAACGTGTCATATAAAGGATCGGGCAGAGCGTGTCGTATAAAGAATCGGAAGGAGCGTGTCGTATATAAAGGATTGGGCAGAACGTGTCATATAAACGATCGGGCAGAGGGTCTCGTATAAAGGATGGGGCAGAGAGTGTCATATAACGGATCGGGCAGAGCGTGTCATATAACAGATCGGGCAGAGCGTGTCGTATAAAGGATCGGGCAGAGCATGTCGTATAAAGGATCAGACAGAGCGTGTTGTATAAAGGATCGGGCAGAGCGTGTCATAAAAAGTATCAGGCAGAGCGTGTTGTATAAAGGATCGTGCAGAGTGTGTCATAAAAAGTATCAGGCAGAGTGTATTGTATAAAGTATCAGGCAGAGCGTGTTGTATAAAGGATTGGACAGAGAGTGGATGAGCCCCCCCCCAGAGCGTTTAGCTTGGGGAGACATGGGGGCACATACACATAAAGGGTTAAATGTTGTTATAGGGGTATTTGGCGCCTTTTCTCTCCCCCCCCCTTTCTTATTTCCTCAGGTGAATTTTACCTCAAGTTAAGCTTACCTGGAAACTGGTTTTGGCTGGTTGGAAGCAGTTTTGGACACGTTGGCCAGATCTCTCCTGATTGGCTACGGCGGTTGCTGGGGGAGAAATCCATCACTCTGATTTGACAGGGAGCAAAACGGCGGGAAGCTGGCACCTTTATATTGCGGTGTTCCGCTGTATTGAGGTGCCAGTTTAAGAAGATTGTGACCTGCGCTGGACCTGCGGACTGAAGACGGCATGGAGGAGCTACTGCGGCAGCTGATCCTGAAAGCGGAGTCGGCCGGCGGTGAAGAATGGCTCAGGAGCTGTTTGAGCCAAGCGCCGCCTGAGGAGAAGGAGCCGGAAGAGGAGAGCCCAGCAGTGCCGGTGGCAGCAGCGGAAGAGGCGGCGGTCTGTCAGCTGATGGAGGGGGAGGTTTCAGCGCTTCCCTGCAAAAGAGCTAGGAAGTCTGGGAGCGCTGTTTCTCCTCCTTCTGATGCGGGACGCCGTAGCAGCAGAGCACGGAGCGCAGGCGGAAGCAAGAAGACGCGGCACCAGCCTGCCAGGAGTTCGTCCGGAGCTGAGAGCGGCCTGCCTGCTGTGAGGAGAAGAGAGGACGTCGGCTCACATGAGCACGTATGAGAGGAACAGTGCGGGAAATTCAAATATGAGCAGCATTGTGGGGCAGCTTGTTGAGAGGCTCCCTCCTTCTGAGGTTGAGGTACCTCCAAGCCCCCATGGAAGAATGAAGATAGCCTCTGGTGTGGTCCAGGAGGAGCAAGTGGATGGTGAGAAATTCAATGTGCAGTCTGTGTCTGAGTCCACGCTGTTGTCTGGGCTGGCTAAGCTGCTAGCAGAGTTTGCTAGCAGGCAGGTGCCCCACACAGCGTCTGACGTATGGGTCAAGAACACAAAGCAGGTTGCTACTAGTAACGCTGCAGGTAGTTCTAGGTCAGTGCTGGAGAAAGGCTTTGGTGTTAATGAAATGTGTATCAAGGAAGCAATGGTTTGTGAGGTATCGCCTCTGGGTTATCATCTGGCAGTCGGTATTAAAGAAAAAAATTGGAGGTTAGAATTTGTGGAAATCATGTCCCTGTTGTCTTCTGCCAGGGAGCATGTGGTACGGGAGAAGAAGGACGATAGGAATGATGATGAGAGAAAGCGTACAATGCCAAGGTCTTTCAATAATTGGCTGCAGGCATTTTTTATATATGCTGCGGTCCTTGGTGAAAAGCATCCTGAGTTTTGTAGTGGCCTTTTCCAGCATCTGGACATTATTTTGGAAGCGTACAGAAATTTTAGTGGTATGGCATGGTACCAATATGATGAGGTGTTCCGCCAGAAGTTGGCGGTACACCCATCGCTTAAATGGGGAGTTAAGGACATAGGTCTTTGGGTTAATTTAATGTTACCTCAAAAATCTTTTACACCCAAAACATTGAATACGCCTCAGCCTAGTTTGAGGAAAGGGGTATGCTTCGCCTTCAATGAAGCAACTTGTAAGTGGGCGTCAGGGGCGTAACTAGAGGTGACTGGGCCCCACAGCAAATTTTTGTATCCCCCCCCCCCCTGTGTAAACCCCGCTCCTATGGCTAGTCACGATCTAGACCAGACCAGGCTGCCACGCCATCCTTTTCCTATTATATATATTATATACATACACACACACCCTATCTGTCATGTAGTGTCATTCTATCATACTGTAGTGGGGGCCGTGTCAAAGTCTTAGGCCCCTTTGAGGCAAGTTTTCTGTGCGGGTGCAATGTGTGATGTGAACGCATTGCACCCGCACTGAATCCGGACCCATTTACTTCAGTGATCAGTGATTTTTCAAGCATCACTTGTGCGTTGCGTAAAAGTCGCAGCATGCTCTATATTCTGCGTTTTTCATGTAGCGCAGGCCCCAAGTGAATGTTGCTGCTTGAAAATCGCATTGCATCCGCAAGCATTGCGGATGCAATGTGATTTTCACGGATGGTTGCTAGGAGATCATGGGGACCCGAACTTTACTATTTTCCCTTATAACATGGTTATAAGGGAAAATAATAGCATTCTTAATACAGAATGCATAGTAACAAGTGGCTTGAGGAGTTAAAAAAGAATAAAATATTTAATTATTCACCTCATCCACTTGATCGCGCAGCCCGGCTCATCTTCTTTCAGGACCTGGCAGGAAAATTACCTTTGGTGACGTCACCGCGCTCACAACTTGGTGAGCGTGGTGATGTCGGAGCAGGTCCTGCTGAATGAAGATAGAAATCTTCTATGTTCATTCAGCAGGACCTGCGCCGACGTCACCATGCTCACCGCCAGGCTGCTAGGAGATATTGTTTGTAAACTTTTAGTTTTTTATCACGTGCATGAAAAACGCATCAAAACGCAATGCTACCGCGCAGAAAAAACGGAACGCAATCGTAGACAAAACTGACTGAACTTGCTTGAAAAATGGTGCGAGTTTCACTAAATGCACCCTGAACGCATCTGGAGCCAACCCGTATAGTTCGTGTGAAAGGGCCAGCCATTCCAGTATTGCGGACGGCATATGCGGATCAGCAATAAATGGGCACCCTTCTTTGTGCATTCCGCATCACGGATGCGGACCCATTCACTTCAATGGGTCCGCAAATACAGAGATGTGGAAGGGTGAGAAACGGAATCACGGAACGGAACACTACGTAAGCACTATGTATGGCTTCCGTGAGGATCCATTCCGCACTTCCGTTCCACCAAAAGATAGAACAAGTCCTTTTTGCAGAATTGTGCTTTCCTGGGTAATATACACGGAGAGGTGAACATGACATCACACTACACTGTATGTGCAGCACAGTATGACCCCTGCTGTAGCATAGGCGCCCATTCTATGTATTGCTGCAGGGCTGACACCGACTGTAGTTTGTCCCCATGGTCTGAGCCCCTGGTAACCAGTGGAGTAGCTAGAAAGGACTGGGCCCCACAGCAAACGGGCTGGCACAACGGGCGGGCAGGCGTCATACAGTGGCATTTGATTCTTTAACATACATGTGTTTTTACTGGACTATGACATACACGATACAAAATTGCAGTACTCCACGTTCTTGTGTCCTGCACAATCCGGTAAAAAAAATGTATCTTTTTTTTTTTTTTTTACAATGAAACTCTATGGTGAACGGATGTCACTGTCATGGCATCAGTATGAGGCATCCGAATTTTTGTATACGTTAAACGGATGGGAAAAACGTGATGTGAACCCAGCCTTAAATGTGGGACAAAAATGTGATGTGAACTAGTGGTGCATTGTACAGTTGTTGAAAAAAAAAACATACTCGCCTGCTCACCGCCGCTCCGTGATCTTCCAGTCCCCATTCTGGCCTCATACTGGTGTCCCCAAGCTGCACATGGGCGCCCAGAGGAGTATGGAATCAGATGGATAGGGGGCCTAGAGGGCAGATAAGTAGGAGGCCCACAGGATGGAACTGGGGGGAGGGGGGGGGGGGCTTCTGGCAGCAGATGAATGCAGCTGGGGGGGGGGGGCAAAGGACAGCAGATGAATGCAGCTGGGGGGGGGGGCAAAGGACAGCAGATGAATGTAGCTGGGGGGGGGGCAAAGGACAGCAGATGAATGTAGCTGGGGGGCAAAGGACAGCAGATGAATGCAACTGGGGGTGAAAAGGACAGCAGATGAATGCAACTGGGGGGGGTGAAAAGGACAGCAGATGAATGCAGCTGGGGGGGGCAAAGGACAGCAGATGAATGCAGATGGGGGGGGGCAAAGGACAGCAGATGAATGCAGCTGGGGGGGGGGGCAAAGGACAGCAGATGAATGCAGCTGGGGGGGCAAAGGACAGCAGATGAATGCAGCTGGGGGGCAAAGGACAGCAGATGAATGCAGCTGGGGGGGGCAAAGGACAGAAGATGAATGCAGCTGAGGGGGCAAAGGACAGAAGATGAATGCAGCTGGGGGGGCTACATGAGATGCAGGACAGCTAGGGTTGGCAGGCATAAGCCTGGAATGTATGGACTCCTGATAGTGACAGGGACAGCATCTTCTTTCTGCAGCACTTCCTGTCACTATTCAGCCTCCCCTCTCCCTCCTGTTACTGCCGACTACAGAGCAGTCTCTGTAGCAGAAGCTGGGCTGTACTAATAGTTAGGAGAGGGAGGGGAGACAGGATCTTCCTGTAGCACACTGTACTG
Organism: Bufo gargarizans; assembly: GCF_014858855.1. Taxonomy (NCBI): domain Eukaryota; kingdom Metazoa; phylum Chordata; class Amphibia; order Anura; family Bufonidae; genus Bufo; species Bufo gargarizans. The sequence goes on along the minus strand of NC_058082.1, from coordinate 72,990,308 downwards.
AGCCCTGGCTGCACTATTAAGCAGCCAGGCTCCTCTATTAATGGTCCATGCTGATGGGCGGGGCTTAGCTCCCTGCTCTGCTCCGAGGACATTCTAAAACAGCAGTGAAGTGAGTGTAGAGGGGGTGTGGCCAAGTCTGACTGTTTACTACTGCTCCGGGCCCCTTGTTAGCCCGGGCCCCGAAGCAGCTGCTTCCCCTGCTTCCCTGGTAGGTACGCCACTGGTGGGCGTCTAATTGCCGCTACAAACACGAGTGCTCTTTCTGCGGTGGCACTCATCCTATGCTGAGGTGTTTTAAAAGGGGTTCACAATCCAGTCAGCAGCAGCCTTCCACAAGGGAGCAAGTTTCTAAAAGCACCGACCCCAGTGAAGCTTTTAGAAATGCTTCCATGGTTAAGGCAGTACCCTAATCAGACGGCAGCGAAGTTATTAATTGAAGGTTTTCAATACGGTTTTTTGGTTCCTGAGTTTACAGGTGAGGGCTGCTGCTGGGTGGATAATATGAAATCCGTCAGTTTATTAAGAGACGTAGTGAGAAGTAAGTTGTTTAAAGAATTAGAGCTAGGTAGAATAGCGGGGCCTTTTGTTAACCCTCCTTTTTTAAATTTCCGTATTTCACCTTTAGGAGTTGTTCCCAAAAAGGCTTCAGGGGAGTTTAGACTTATACACCATTTGTCATTTCCTGATGAGTGTTCACTTAATGATGAGGTGGATAAGTCTGAGTCCTCTGTTTTTTATGCGTCATTTGATGACGCATTGGCTTTGGTAAGACATTTCGGGATGGGGGCCTTGCTGGCCAAGGCGGATGTGAAATCAGCCTTTCGCTTGTTGCCAGTTAGGCCTTCGGGATTTAATTCGTTAGGATTTCAGTTTGATGGTAGTTACTATTTTGATAAATGCATGCCTATGGGGTTTTCGTTATCTTGTTTTTATTTTGAAGCATTTGCAACGTTTATTAATTGGGTTTTACAGTCGTTAGTTCCAGAAGGGGGTTTATTACACTATTTAGATGATTTTTTGTTTGTTGGTGATTGCAGTTCTAGTTTGTGTTCAGAATTGTTATTTAAATTTTTAAAGGTTTGTGAAGGATTTGGGATCCCAGTAGCGGAAGAAAAGACAGTATTTCCTTGTACTTGTTTAGAATTCTTGGGCATAGTAATAGATACAGCTAATATGGAATTTCGTTTGTCTTCTGAGAAGTTAGTCAAAATTAAATTGTTGTTGGTGTCGTTATTGGGGAAGGAAAAATGCAGTTTAAAAGAAATGCAGTCGTTGCTAGGGTCATTAAATTTTGCTTGCAGAATTATTCCTATGGGAAGGGTTTTTTCTAAACGTCTTTACTTTGCTATGCGGGGCCTTAAATCTCCTCGCTCTCATATCAGGCTAACTAGGAGTTTGAAAGAGGATATGTCAATGAGGTTAGAATTTTTAGAAAATTTTAATGGGGCAAACTGTTGGCAGGAAGAGTTCGTGGAATCAGATGCTTTGGGTTTATTCACAGATGCAGCTGGTAGCTGTGGTTATGGGGCTTATTGGGATGGCAAGTGGTCGGCGGAGGCCTGGCCATCTGATTGGATAGGCAATGGAGTGACTCGTAATATCGTCTTATTAGAATTTTTTCCGGTGGTAGTGTCAATTGTTTTATGGGGTAGTCATTTTGAGAATAGAAGGATTTTGGTCAATACGGATAATAAAGGTGTGGTTTATCAATCAATACTCTTTCTTCTAAGTGTGTATTAGTAGTTAAATTGCTAAGGCATTTTGTGCTTTGTTGTTTAAAGCTTAATATTTGGGTTAAGGCGAAGTATGTTCAAGGTAAATTTAATAATTTGGCGGACTCTCTGTCTCGTTTTCAGTTTGCCAGATTTCGGGAGCTAGCACCAGAAGCGGAGTTGGAGGGATTGCCATGCCCTCAACATCTTTGGGACCTATTATGGGAGTGATATCAGAATCAATCAGACAGTCAGTGGCTAATAAAACATGGGCCGCGTACTCAGCCGCGTGGAGGGACTGGGTTTTATTCTCTAATGCGTTGCCCAATGATGTGGATGACCTTGCTTGTGGTATGTTATTTGTAGCTAGTTTATTTAATAGAAACTTGTCATTTTCGTCAGTCGCTAGAACAATAGCAGGGATTTCCTTTTTTCTTAAGATGGCAGGCAAGAAGCCGTTAGCAGCTTATTTTCCAATTAAACAGATGATGAAAGGTTACCGTAAGAAATTTTCAGGTATTGATAATAGCAGGCCAATTTCAGTGAAGTTATTAGGGAGTTTATATGATATTTTGCCGGTATTTTGTTTTGATGGTTTTGAAGTTTTACTTTTTAGGACAAGCTTTATGTTAGCATTTTTTGCAGCATTAAGGATAAGTGAATTGGTGTCTGCTAGCCGTTTAGTATGTTCTGGTTTGAAAATGGAGGAGGTTGTGTTAAATGCCGGTTTTGTTGAAATTTTGTTGAGACGCTCAAAAACGGATCAGTATGGGAGGGGTAGAATTATAAGGTTGAATGAGTGGGCGGGTTCTTCATTGTGTCCAGTTGGTATTGTTCATGCTTGGCTTGGAACTCGCCCGCCTGGTCATCCTTCCTTTTTAATTCATAAGGATGGTTCCCCCTTAACTAAATTTCAATTTAGTGCTGTACTTAAAAAATGCATGGCTGCACTTGGGCTGAGTTCTTTAAAAATTACTTCACATTCCTTTAGAATAGGGGCAGCAACTGAGGCGGCCAGGTTTGACTTAGATGAGGCCGTCATCAAAAGGATAGGTCGTTGGGATTCGGATAGAGCTAGGTTGTATGTTAGGCCTGAGTTATTATGACCAGACTAAATTATTTTCAATTTTTTCAGGGAGTCAGATAATTGTTTGGATTTTGGGCCATTCGTATATATTCTGGGCCCAGAAGAGATCAGAAAGGAGAACGTACACTGAGAACTTATCTTTTGATGGCTCATCCTTGCAGGTTTTGTGGCAGGGTATTAGAGGAATGGGATGGAGCGGCGTTTTACGGGAGATTCAAAAGCTACGCAATAATCTCCCTCATCCTAATATTTTAATTATTCATGGGGCTGCAATGCTTGTGGGGGGCCTCGCCTTGTTAAGGCGTGGCTTGTGGGATTTATCGCTCAGCTACAGCTGAGTGGATTGTGGTTTTTAATGATTATTGGACGGAATTTTAATGGTTAAATTATTTATTTATTTATGCTAATTTATTGAGTAATAATTTATGGTAACTTTTTGGTAACCCATAATAAAGCATTGCGGCCTTTTCATCCAACTTTTGTGTTTGTGTTTTTTATTTATGTTAGGTATTGTTAGTTTATAATGGGGACTATTGTGTGTAGTGTGCCTCCATGGATGAGCCCCCCCAGAGCGTTTAGCTTGGGGGAGACATGGGGGCACATACACATAAAGGGTTAAATGTAGTTATAGGGGTATTTGGCGCCTTTTCTCTCTCCCCCCCCCCCTTCTTATTTCCTCAGGTGAATTTTACCTCAAGTTAATCTTAACTGGAAACCGGTTTTGGCTGGTTGGAAGCAGTTTTGGACAAGTTGGGCAGATCTCTCCTGATTGGCTACGGCGGTTGCTGGGGGAGAAATCCATCACTCTAATTTGACAGGGAGCAAAACGGCGGGAAGCTGGCACCTTTATATTGCGGTGTTCCGCTGTATTGAGGTGCCAGTTTAAGAAGATTGTGACCTGCGCCCGCCCTCCCTCCCTTTAGATTATTGTTCCCTGTTTATGTCGCGTGCTTTATTAGTGGGATTTATCGCTCAGCTACAGCTGAGTGAATTGTGGTTTTTAATGATTATTGGATGGAATTTTAATGGTTAAATTATTTATTTATTTATTTATTTATGCTAATTTATTGAGTAATAATTTATGGTAATTTTTTGGTAACACATATCAAAGCATTGCGGCCTTTTCATCCAACTTTTGTGTTTGTGTTTTTTATTTATGTTAGGTATTGTTAGTTTATATTGGGGACTATTGTGTGTAGTGTGCCTCCATGTCTTATAAAGGATGGGGCAGAGAGTATCATATAAAGGATGGGGCAGAGAGTGTCATATAAAGGATGGGGCAGAGAGCGTCATATAAAGGATGGGGCAGAGAGTGTCATATAAAGGATGGGGCAGAGAGTGTCATATAAAGGATGGGGCAGAGAGTGTCATATAAAGGATGGGGCAGAGAGTGTCATATAAAGGATGGGGCAGAGAGTGTCATATAAAGGATGGGGCAGAGAGTGTCATATAAAGGATGGGGCAGAGAGTGTCATATAAAGGATGGGGCAGAGAGTGTCATATAAAGGATGGGGCAGAGAGTGTCATATAAAGGATGGGGCAGAGAGTGTCATATAAAGGATGGGGCAGAGCGTGTCGTATAAAGCATGGGGCAGAGAGTGTCATATAAAGGATGGGGCAGAGAGCGTCATATAAAGGATGGGGCAGAGAGCGTCATATAAAGGATGGGGCAGAGAGTGTCATATAAAGGATGGGGCAGAGAGTGTCATATAAAGGATGGGGCAGAGAGTGTCATATAAAGGATGGGGCAGAGAGTGTCATATAAAGGATGGGGCAGAGAGTGTCATATAAAGGATGGGGCAGAGAGTGTCATATAAAGGATGGGGCAGAGAGTGTCATATAAAGGATGGGGCAGAGCGTGTCGTATAAAGGATGGGGCAGAGAGTGTCATATAAAGGATGGGGCAGAGAGTGTCATATAAGGATGGGGCAGAGAGTGTCATATAAAGGATGGGGCAGAGCGTGTCGTATAAAGCATGGGGCAGAGAGTGTAATATAAAGGATGGGGCAGAGCGTGTCGTATAAAGGATGGGGCAGAGAGTGTCATATAAAGGATGGGGCAGAGAGTGTCATATAAAGGATGGGGCAGAGCGTGTCGTATAAAGCATGGGGCAGAGAGTGTCATATAAAGGATGGGGCAGAGCATGTCGTATAAAGCATGGGGCAGAGAGTGTCATATAAAGGATGGGGCAGAGAGTGTCTTATAAAGGATGGGGCAGAGAGTATCATATAAAGGATGGGGCAGAGAGTGTCATATAAAGGATGGGGCAGAGCGTGTCGTATAAAGCATGGGGCAGAGAGTGTCATATAAAGGATGGGGCAGAGCATGTCGTATAAAGCATGGGGCAGAGAGTGTCATATAAAGGATGGGGCAGAGAGTGTCATATAAAGGATGGGGCAGAGAGTGTCATATAAAGGATGGGGCAGAGAGTGTCATATAAAGGATGGGGCAGAGAGTGTCATATAAAGGATGGGGCAGAGAGTGTCATATAAAGGATGGGGCAGAGAGTGTCATATAAAGGATGGGGCAGAGCGTGTCGTATAAAGGATGGGCAGAGCGTGTCGTATAAAGGATGGGGCAGAGAGTGTCGTATAAAGCATGGGGCAGAGAGTGTCATATAAAGCATGGGGCAGAGAGTGTCATATAAAGGATGGGGCAGAGAGTGTCATATAAAGGATGGGGCAGAGAGTGTCATATAAGGATGGGGCAGAGCGTGTCGTATAAAGCATGGGGCAGAGAGTGTCATATAAAGGATGGGGCAGAGAGTGTCATATAAAGGATGGGGCAGAGCGTTTCGTATAAAGCATGGGGCAGAGAGTGTCATATAAAGGATGGGGCAGAGAGTGTCATATAAAGGATAGGATGGGCAGAGAGTGTCATATAAAGGATGGGGCAGAGAGTGTCATATAAAGGATGGGGCAGAGAGTGTCGTATAAAGGATGGGGCAGAGAGTGTCATATAAAGGATGGGGCAGAGAGTGTCATATAAAGGATGGGGCAGAGAGTGTCATATAAAGGATGGGGCAGAGAGTGTCATATAAAGGATGGGGCAGAGAGTGTCGTATAAGGATGGGGCAGAGCGTGTCTTATAAAGCATGGGGCAGAGAGTGTCATATAAAGGATGGGGCAGAGAGTGTCATATAAAGGATGGGGCAGAGAGTGTCATTAAAGGATCGGGCAGAGAGTGTCCTTATAAAGGATGGGGCAGAGAGTGTCATATAAAGGATGGGGCAGAGAGTGTCATATAAAGGATGGGGCAGAGAGTGTCGTATAAAGGATGGGGCAGAGCGTGTCGTATAAAGCATGGGGCAGAGAGTGTCATAAGGATGGGGGCAGAGAGTGTCGTATAAAGGATGGGGCAGAGAGTGTCGTATAAAGGATGGGGCAGAGAGTGTCGTATAAAGGATGGGGCAGAGAGTGTCGTATAAAGGATGGGGCAGAGAGTGTCGTATAAAGGATGGGGCAGAGAGTGTCGTATAAAGGATCGGGCAGAGAGTGTCGTATAAAGGATGGGGCAGAGAGTGTCCGTATAAAGGATGGGGCAGAGAGTGTCGTATAAAGGATGGGGCAGAGAGTGTCGTATAAAGGATGGGCAGAGAGTGTCGTATAAAGGATGGGGCAGAGAGTGTCATATAAAGGATGGGGCAGAGAGTGTCGTATAAAGGATGGGGCAGAGAGTGTCATTAAAGCATGGGGCAGAGAGTGTCATATAAAGGATGGGGCAGAGAGTGTCATATAAAGGATGGGGCAGAGCGTGTCGTATAAAGGATGGGGCAGAGAGTGTCGTATAAAGGATCGGGCAGAGAGTGTCGTATAAAAGGATGGGGCAGAGAGTGTCGTATAAAGGATGGGGCAGAGAGTGTCGTATAAAGGATGGGGCAGAGAGTGTCATATAAAGGATGGGGCAGAGAGTGTCATATAAAGGATGGGGCAGAGAGTGTCATATAAAGGATGGGGCAGAGAGTGTCGTATAAAGGATGGGGCAGAGAGTGCTGTATAAAGGATGGGGCAGAGAGTGTCGTATAAAGGATCGGGCAGAGAGTGTTATATAAAGGATGGGGCAGAGAGTGTCATATAAAGGATCTGGCAGAGAGTGTCGTATAAAGGATCGGGCAGAGAGTGTCATATAAAGGATGGGGCAGAGAGTGTCATATAAAGGATCGGGCAGAGAGTGTCATATAAAGGATCGGGCAGAGAGTGTCGTATAAAGGATCGGGCAGAGAGTGTCGTATAAAGGATCGGGCAGAGAGTGTCATTAAAGGATCGGGCAGAGAGTGTCATATAAAGGATGGGGCAGAGAGTGTCATATAAAGGATGGGGCAGAGAGTGTCATTAAAGGATCGGGCAGAGAGTGTCATATAAAGGATGGGGCAGAGAGTGTCGTATAAAGGATGGGGCAGAGAGTGCTGTATAAAGGATGGGGCAGAGAGTGTCATATAAAGGATCGGGCAGAGAGTGTTATATAAAGGATGGGGCAGAGAGTGTCATATAAAGGATCTGGCAGAGAGTGTTGTATAAAGGATGGGGCAGAGAGTGTCATATAAAGGATGGGGCAGAGAGTGTCATTAAAGGATCGGGCAGAGAGTGTCATATAAAGGATGGGGCAGAGAGTGTCGTATAAAGGATGGGGCAGAGAGTGCTGTATAAAGGATGGGGCAGAGAGTGTCATATAAAGGATCGGGCAGAGAGTGTTATATAAAGGATGGGGCAGAGAGTGTCATATAAAGGATCTGGCAGAGAGTGTTGTATAAAGGATCGGGCAGAGAGTGTCATATAAAGGATGGGGCAGAGAGTGTTATATAAAGGATGGGGCAGAGAGTGTCATATAAAGGATCTGGCAGAGAGTGTTGTATAAAGGATCGGGCAGAGAGTGTCATATAAAGGATCGGGCAGAGAGTGTCATATAAAGGATCGGGCAGAGAGTGTCGTATAAAGGATCGGGCAGAGAGTGTCATATAAAGGATCGGGCAGAGAGTGTCATATAAAGGATCGGGCAGAGAGTGTCATATAAAGGATGGGGCAGAGAGCGTCGTATAAAGGATGGGGCAGAGAGTGTCGTATAAAGGATGGGGCAGAGAGTGTCAGAAAAAGGACCACAGTATGTTGTATAAAGCGACATCAACCAGAAGGGGGCACAATGGTACTAATTCATGCTGCTCCAACATTTAATTAAGAACTAAAGTGCAAGTGCAAACAATGCTACAAAATACAAAAGGCAGAATCAATTACCCATAATGTGCCTCCTCCAGGATGGCGCCAACCCCGAAGCGCGTTTTGGCGAACCTTCGTCTGGGGGTGGCGTCATCACTGCAGGACACACACTAAATACTTGTAACCACCAATCATAGTGCTCGATATCCATTATCACACATTATGCACACCTGGATCACAAAATTCCTGCAGAGCGGGCCGCATATGTGTGATGTGACAAGTCAGTCACGTGATCCATCGTCAGGTCACATGATGACGCCGCCAGTGGCATCAAGTAGATGATAGCGCATGCGCAGGCCTGGCATTATCCCACTCAAAATGAAATCCATAAAAAACAATACACAAATTATAATCAGGGCCATCTTTAACGCAGTGCAAAAGGGGCAGCTGCCCCGGGCCCAGTTGCTCCTGGGGGGCCCAAGGCAGCTGTCTCTTGAGCCTCGGTGGCCACTGGTGACGTGGGGGGCGGCGGCAGGGCACAGGTAGATGAGCGCTTCCATTGTGGAAGCGCTCATCTCCATAGTCATCTGTATCGCCGTCCTCAGGACAGCTATACAGATGGAAGTGCTGCGGCGGGGCAGGGGAGAGGCGTCTCCCTTCCCGTTCCTCTGATAGGCTGCAGGCACTAGGTCTGCAGTCTATCAGAGGTCGGTGCAGGCGGCGCGATGACATCATCGCGCCGCCTGAGCCGCACAGCATGAGACACAGGCTGGAAGAGGCCTGCATTGCATCGCTGCCTGCCTGATGGAGGTAGGTATAAGTGTTTATTTTTTTATATGGTACTACTTCTGGCACATGATTGGGGGGCATCTATGGGGGCACCTGTTACTGGAACATGATGGGGGGCATCTATGGGGCACCTGTTACTGGCACATGATTGGGGCCATCTATTGGGACACTTGTTACTGGCACATGATTGGGGGGCATCTATGGGGGCACCTGTTACTGGAACATGATTGGGGGGCATCTATGGGGGTACCTGTTACTGGCACATGATTGGGGGGCATCTATTGGGGCACTTGTTACATAAAGGGGTAGGCACTGTGGAGGTCACTGTTTTTAAAGGGGCGGGCACAGTGGAGGTCACTGTTATTAAATGGGCGGCCACTGTGGAGGTCACTTATTAAATGGGCGGGCACTGTTGAGGTCAATGTGATTAAAGGGGCAGGCTCTAGGAAGGTCCCTGTTAAAGGGGCGGGCACTGTGAAAGTTACTGTTAAAGGCCCAAAAAGAAAGATGGAGGCAGCATGTCCGGTAAAAAACCCTTTTAATGGGAACCGCCACGTGAACAAACGTGCCACAGGTTGTGACGTTTCGGCTGATCCACAGCCTTTATCAAACTGTTAAAGGGGCGGTCACTGTGAAAGTCACTGTTAAAGGGGCGGTCACTGTGAAAGTCACTGTTAAAGGGGCGGTCACTGTGAAAGTCACTGTTAAAGGGGCAGTCGCTGTGAAAGTCACTGTTAAAGGGGCGGCCACTGCGAAAGTCACTGTTAAAGGGGAGGCCACTGTGAAAGTCACTGTTAAAGGGGCAGTCACTGTTAGCGGTCACTGTGAAAGTCACTGTTAAAGGGGCAGTAACTGTGAAAGTCACTGTTAAAGGGGCGGCCACTGTGAAAGTCACTGTTAAAGGGGCAGTCACTGTTAAAGGGAACTGTGAAAGTCACTGTTAAAGGGGCGGTCACTGTGAAAGTCACTGTTAAAGGGGCAGTAACTGTGAAAGTCACTGTTAAAGGGGCAGTCACTGTTAACCCCTTAAGGACACGGCCCTATTTCACCTTAAGGACTTGGCCATTTTTTGCAAATCTGACCAGTGTCACTTTAAGTGCTCATAACTTTAAAACGCTTTGACTTACCCAGGCCGTTCTGAGATTGTTTTTTCGTCACATATTGTACTTCATGACACTGCTAAAACTGGGTCAAAAAAGTTCATTTTTTTGCATAAAAAAAAAAAAAATTTACCCAAAATTTAGAAAAATTAGCAAATTTCAAAGTTTCAGTTTCTCCACTTCTGTAATACATAGTAATACCCCCAAAAATTGTGATGACTTTGCATTCCCCATATGTCTACTTTATGTTTGTAGCATTTGGGAATAATATTTTATTTTTTGGGGATGTTACAAGGCTTAGAAGTTTAGAAGCAAATTTTGAAATTTTTCTGAAATCTTCAAAATCCCCCATTGTCCCCATTCTAGAAACTACACCCCTCAGGGTATTCAAAACTGTTTTTTTCAAACTTTATTAACCCTTTAGGTCTTCCACAAGAGTTAATGGCAGATTGAGAAACAATTTCGAAATTTCTATTTTTTTGAAAATCTTCCAATATATTCTGTGGTCGTAAACTACTGTTTGGCCGAACAGGAGGACATAGAAGGAGGGGAAGACCATATGGGTTTTGGAAGGCAGATTTTGCAGGACTGGTTTTGTTTATACCATGTCCCATTTGAAGCCCCCTGTTGCACCCCTAGAATAGAAATTTCAAAAAAGTGACTCCATCTAAGAAAGTACACCTCTCAAGGTATTCAAAACTGGGTTTACAAACTTTGTTAACCCTTTAGGTGTTCCACAAGAGTTAATGGCAGATGGAAAAACAATTTTGAAATTTCTATTTTTTGGAAAATTTTCCATTTTATCCCTTACTTTATTACTGGAAAAAATGGGTTAACAGCCAAACAAAACTCAAAATGGGTTGCCCTGATTCTGTAGTTTGCAGAAACACCCCATATGTGGTCGTAAACTACTGTTTGGCCAAACGGGAGGACATAGAAGGAGGGGAACGCCATATAGGTTTTGGAAGGCAGATTTTGCAGGACTGGTTTTGTTTATACCATGTCCCATTTGAAGCCCCCCCTTGCACCCCTAGAATAGAAATTCCAAAAAAGTGACTCCATCTAAGAAAGTACACCCCTCAAGGTATTCAAAACTGGGTTTACAAACTTTGTTAACCCTTTAGGTGTTCCACAAGAGTTAATGGCAGATGGAGAAACAATTTAGAAATTTCTATTTTTTGGAAAATTTTCCATTTTAACCCATTTTTTCCAGCAATAAAGTAAGGGTTAACAGCCAAACAAAACTCAATATGGGTTGCCCTGATTCTGTAGTTTGCAAAAACACCCCATATGTGGTCGTAAACTACTGTTTGGCCAAACGGGAGCACGTAGAAAGAGGGGAACGCCATATGGGTTTTGGAAGGCAGATTTTGCAGGACTGGTTTTGTTTATACCATGTCCCATTTGAAGCCCCCTGTTGCACCCCTAGAATAGAAATTTCAAAAAAGTGACTCCATCTAAGAAAGTACACCCCTCAAGGTATTCAAAACTGGGTTTACAAACTTTGTTAACCCTTTAGGTGTTCCACAAGAGTTATTGGCAGATGGAGAAACAATTTAGAAATTTCTATTTTTTGGAAAATTTTCCAATATAATCAATTTTTTCCAGGAGTAAAACAAGGGTTAACTGCCAAACAAAACTCAAAATGGGTTGCCCTGATTCTGTAGTTTGCAAAAACACCCCATATGTGGTCGTAAACTACTGTTTGGCCGAACGGGAGGACATAGAAGGAGGGGAACACCATATGGGTTTTGGAAGGCAGATTTGGCAGGACTGGTTTTGTTTATACCATGTCCCATTTGAAGCCCTCTGTTGTACCCCTAGAATAGAAATTTCAAAAAAGTGACTCCATCTAAGAAAGTACACCCCTCAAGGTATTCAAAACTGGGTTTACAAACTTTGTTAACCCTTTAGGTGTTCCACAAGAGTTAATGGCAGATGGAGAAACAATTTAGAAATTTCTATTTTTTGGAAAATTTTCCATTTTAACCCTTACTTTATTACTGAAAAAAATGGGTTAACAGCCAAACAAAACTCAAAATGGGTTGCCCTGATTCTGTAGTTTGCAGAAACACCCCAAATGTGGTCGTAAACTACTATTTGGCTAAACGGCAGGACATAGAAGAAGGGGAACGCCATATGGTTTTTGGAAGGCAGATTTTGCTGGACTGGTTTATTTACACCATGTACCCTTTCAAGCCCCCTGATGCACCCCTAGAGTAGAAACTCCACAAAAGTGACCCCATCTAGGAAACTACGGGATAAGGTGGTTGTCGTTTTGGGACTATTTTAGGGGTAAATATGATTTTTGGTTGCTCTATATTACTCTTTTTTGAGGCAATGTAACAAAAAATTTAAATTCTAAAATTGTTTCTACATTCGCTATTTAGTTTTGTGGAACACCTAAAGGGTTAACATAGTTTGTAAAGTAACTTTTGAATACATTGAGGGGTGTAGTTTCTTAGATGGGGTCACTTTTTTGGAGTTTCTAGTCTAGGCTACATCAGGGGAGGCTTCTAATGGGACATGGTGTCAAAAAAAACTGTCCATCAAAATCTGCCTTCCAGAAACCGTATGGAGTTCCCTTCGTTCTATGCCCTGCCGTGCGGCTATATAGCCATTACGACCACATATGGGGTGTTTCTGCAAACTACAGAATCAGGGCCATAAATATTGAGTTTTGTTTGGCTGTTAACCCTTGCTTTATTACCGGAAAAAAAGATTCAAATGGAAATTTTGCCCAAAAATTTGTGTTTTGGCACCGTTTTTATTTTATATTTTTAACACCGTTCATCCGAGGCGTTTGGTCAAAAGTTATTTTTATAGCGACGACTTTTACGCACGCGACGATGCCCAATATGTATGGCTCTCAGACTTTGGAGACACTAAGCAGGCATCCTAAAACTGCGGCCCTCCAGATGTTGTAAAACTACAATTCCCACCATGCCCTGCTGATGGCTGTAGGTTGTCTGGGCATGCTGGGAGTTATAGTTTTACAACATCTGGAGGGCTGCAGTTTGAGGATGCCTGCACTAAAACTAATATTTTTTTGGGGAAAAAAATTTGTTTCCATGTCTCCAAAGTCTGAGAGCCATAGTGTTTTATGTTCTCTAGGGGACTGTTGGGGATTATAAAAATGTAGTACTCCATGGAAGTGTGATACTCCCTGAAGCAATCGATAACGCAGAGGCCCGGATGATCGGGGCACGTGTCACATTGAGTGGTGGTGTCCTTCCGTATCCCCCTCTTGTGACACACTCTGCATCTTTTTTGGGTTCGTCCCTTCTTTCCAGTATGGGGGACCACACCTGGAAAGTGTTGGCCAGGGATGATCCGGGCGCCTCCAGTTCCCGAGGTACTCCGGCCTGCTCTTTCCCGGTCCGAAAAGATCAGGTCCTTGAGGACTGCCTCATAGAACTGGAGGAATGTCCCTGTTCTGCCAGCGCTTCGGGATAGTACAAAAGAGTTGTACATGGCAACCTGTACCAAGTAGACCGCAACTTTTTTGTACCATGCCCGGGTTTTGCGCATGGCATTATATGACTTAAGCACTTGATCAGAGAGATCAACTCCTCCCATATACCGATTGTAGTCGACGATACAATCGGGCTTGAGGACCGTTGCCGCGGTACCTCGCACAGGGACAGGGGTGGTGCTGTTACCGTGGATTGTGGACAGCATAAGGACATCCCTCTTGTCCTTATACCTGACCAGCAACAGGTTTCCACTGGTAAGGGCACGGGTCTCACCCCTGGGGATAGGTACCTGGAGGGGGTAGGCAGGGAGGCCGCGATGATTTTTCCGCACGGTCCCACAAGCGAAAGTAGATCTGGCGGCAAGGGACCTGAACAAGGGAATGCTGGTATAAAAGTTATCCACGTACAAGTGGTAACCCTTATCCAGCAGTGGGTACATAAGGTCCCACACGAGTTTCCCGCTAACACCCAGAGTGGGGGGACATTCTGGGGGTTGATTACGGGAATCTCGCCCCTCGTACACACGAAATTTGTAAGTGTACCCTGAGGTACTCTCACAAATTTTGTATAGCTTCACGCCATACCTCGCCCGCTTTGTGGGAATGTATTGGCGGAAACTGATTCTTCCCTTGAACGCAACGAGAGACTTATCAACCGCGACCTCCCTTCCAGGTATGTAGGCCTGCTGCAAATGTGGCCCCAAAGTGATCGATGACCGGCCGTATCTTGTACAGCCGGTCATAGGCAGGATCACCTCGGGGTGGACATGCTGCATTATCGGAATAATGCAGACATTTCCGGATGGCCTCAAACCGGGAGCGTGTCATGACCATACTGTACAGTGGGGTCTGGTATAGGACGTCCCCACTCCAGTACAGCCTGACACTGGGTTTTGGACTAGACCCATATGCAGCAAGCGGCCCCAAAATGTCCTCATCTCGGCTGCACTGACCGGCGTCCAGCCACTGGGTCTAGCCAAAAATGAGCCTGGGTTTTGAGCGACGAACTGTTGGGCGTACAGATTCGTCTGCTCCACCATCAGATTTACCAGTGGGTTACTGAAAAAAAAACTAAGATAGTCAATTTCAGTAAACCCCACTGTGGGAATCTGGATTCCAGGATTGCCAGCGAAATCCGGAATCTCAGGCTCAAAGTCCACTGGGGGACACCAGCTAAGTTCATCGGCAGGGGGCTCCGGTGGACTTATTTGGTGGGCCGGGAAACCAGTACGAACCTCAGGGCAGCTCGTACTAGGGTGGGCCACAGGATCCCTAGCATGCGGGGCCCCTGGCTCCGCCTGGCGGCGTGTCCGCCGCATTGGTGGCTCATGATGATGAGGAGGATGCAGATGACAAAAGGAACGTGGGGTCATCCTTATCCTCACTGGGGCTCTCGGAGTCGGAGGCAATCTGGGCGTATGCCTCCTCGGCCGAGAACATCCGGCGGGCAAAAAAATGGGCAAGTGTTAGAAAAAAATAAAAAAAAGTTCAAAGTTGCTGATCAGCTGTGGGGCGGGCGATAAAAGTGCCGGACAGTCAGTGTACGCAGAGCAAGTGGCAGGGGGGGGTCTGATAGATGGATCAAAGAAAGTTTAAGGTAAAAGTTCTTTTTTTTTTTTTTCCTAACTTACTTTTCCCTTCTTTCCCTGCCTAACGGTGCCTCTCCCTCACTGACCCTAACCTACCTGGGTGGCGATGGGTGCAGGAGGGTTATGGATAACGATTAGGGGGACGCAGGAGCTGGTGCTGGACGATGCTGCACGGTCAGGGTGCTGGACAGGAAGAGGAGGGGAGAGAGGAGAGCAGGAATTTTGAATCTCGTGCCTCTCTCCCCTGCACCAATCAGCACCCTGGACAGCGGCGTTCAGCACCAGGGCCAGCACCGCCTCTTCAAATCTTCGCACTGCGATTGGTGGTGTGTAATCACGACACCAATCGCAGTCTTTTTCCGGTTCATCGGGTCACAGGACACCTGAATGGACCGGAAACGCAGAAAACCGCAGGTCCGAATTGACCTGCGGTTTTCTGCGATCGCCGATGCGGGGGCGTTGCGTTGTTACGGGATGCCGGCTGAATGATTTCAGCCGGCATCCCGTTCCGATTAACCCCCGCAGCGCCGGAATAGCGAATTAAAGCCATGACGTACCGGTACGTCATGGGTCCTTAAGGATTCGGGATCCATGCCGTACCGGTACGTCATGGGTCCCTAAGGGGTTAGAGGGGCGGCCACTGTGAAAGTCACTGTTAAAGGGGCGGTCACTGTGAAAGTCATATTTAAAGGAGAGGTCACTGTGAAAGTCACTGTTAAAGGGGCGGCCACTGTGAAAGTCACTGTTAAAGGGGCGGTCACTGTGAAAGTCATATTTAAAGGGGAGGTCACTGTGAAAGTCACTGTTAAAGGGGAGGTCACTGTGAAAGTCACTGTTAAAGGGGCGGTCACTGTGAAAGTCACTGTTAAAGGGCGATCACTGTAAAAGTCACTGTTAAAAGGGTGGTCACTGTGAAAGTCATTGTTAAAGGGGCGGTCACTGTGAAAGTCACTTTTAAAGGGGCGGGCACTGTGGAGATCTCTGTTAAAGTGACGGGCACTGTGGAAGTCCCTGTTAAAGGGGCGGGCACTATGAAGGTCACTGTTAAATGGGTGGTCAATGCTAAAGGGGCGGGCACTGTGGAGGTCACTGTTAAAGGGGCGGGCACTGTGGAGGTCACTGTTATAGGGGCGGGCACTATGGAGGTCAATATTAACGGGGTGGCCACTGTGGAGGTCAATGTTAAAGGTGTAGGCACTGTGGAGGTCGTATAAAGGATCGGGCAGAGAGTGTCATAAAAAGGATGGGGCAGAGTATGTTGTATAATGCAGTGTTCCCCAACCAGTGTGCCTCCAGCTGTTGCAAAACTACCTTTTGGTTGTGCGGGCATGCTGAGAGTTGTAGTTTTGCAACAGCTGGAGGCACACTGGTTGGGAAACACTGGTATAATTGATCGAACAGAGCGTCTTGTATAAAGTATCAGGCAGAGCGTGTTGTATAAAGGATCGGGCAGAGCGTGTCGTATAAAGGATCGGGCAGAAAGTGTTGTATAAATTATCGGGCAGAGTGTGTCGTATAAAGGATCGGGCAGAGTGTTGTATAAAGGATGGGGCAGAGCGTGTCATATAAAGGATGGGGCAGAGCGTGTCGTATAAAGAATCGGGCAGAGCGTGTCATATAAAGGATCGGGCAGAGTGTTGTATAAAGGATAGGGCAGAAAGTGTTGTATAAATTATCGGGCAGAGTGTCATATAAAGGATTGGGCAGAGCGTGTTGTATAAAGGATGGGGCAGAGCGTGTTGTATAAAGGATGGGGCAGAGCGTGTTGTATAAAGGATGGGGCAGAGCGTGTTGTATAAAGGATGGGGCAGAGCGTGTTGTATAAAGGATGGGGCAGAGCGTGTTGTATAAAGGATGGGGCAGAGCGTGTTGTATAAAGGATGGGGCAGAGCGTGTCGTATAAAGGATCGGGCAGAGCGTGTTGTATAAAGGATCGGGCAGAGCGTGTCGTATAAAGGATTGGGCAGACTGCTCTATTATCAACAGAGACCACAATACTAGTGTGAATGTGGCCTAAAAAATTACATTGTGCCAGCCACATAACAAGAGCCCGAATGAGTCCTGGGCACAAGGCTGGCAGTCAGGCATTACACAGACAGCTGTGAGATGCATGCCTGTGCCCGGCACGATGCCAGGCTGACCACACAAGGCGCCCTCCACGTCCCGGGCACCTGTTCACCTGTCCATCCTTGTGGTCGCTAGGCGGACTCGGCCCCGCCCCCCGGCAGCGCTGGCGCAGGCGCAGTTCACCCTACCGCAGGCAGGGGGCGTCAACATGGCGGAGGAGTGAGCGGTGTCTGCTCTTATCATAACATCGCCAGCTGCAGCCGCCGCAGTTATCCCGTTACCGGGCGACCGTGACCCGCAGACATCTGGTGGCAGCGGGCGGTGATGGAGGGGGGCTCTGCCAGGATCCGTACCCCGGGGACCGTGGATTAGCCAGTGCATCTCCCGCAGGTGTCTCCCTCTGCTCTCTGAGACTGCCGGGCGATCCCTGGGACTGGTCCTCGTCAGCCCCGTTATCTGCGGAGGAGATCGTCATCGTCTGCGGCGGGTCGGCCGCTGTGCGCGGAGGAGACATGGCCAGCGCCGAGCTCAAGCTGGGGGCCGGCTGCCCGGACAGGGATGCTGCTGCTGCCCCGGGGGGCTCCGGCTCCATGGTGCTGCCCGGCGGGGTCATCAATCCGTCGGTGCCCATCCGTAATATGAGGATGAAATTCGCCGTCCTGATCGGGCTCATCCAGGTCGGGGAGGTCAGCAACCGGGACATCGTGGAGACCGTGCTCAACCTGGTAAGCCCCATCACAGCACATTGTATGAGGATCACTACCCCTATCATCCTTGTAATACTTCATTAGCTCCTGATCGCACTGATTTATTAATTTTTTTTAAATAGGTAATATGGGTCTCCTATGGCCCATCAGGGGTTAAAGCTGGCATCCTCCGGGGATACTGCGTGGCGTTACGTGTCTCGGAAGCCATGTACAACCGCTTCCTTGATCATTATGACGTCTTGTCATTGGCCTCACCTCAAGGGGTTAACGATCGCTGCTCGGCGTGTTGTCTGATCCAACACCCCCCCCCCCATTATCCCTGAAGACTTGAAGCATCAGGGTGCATGGAAACCTGGCCCGGTGTCATACGTGTGCGCTGTCATGGAGGTGTTAGAAAGGCGGTGTGATCCGTTACACGCCACCCCGGCCTGTGGGTGACTACTGGCATCCTTCCCCGGTGGGTGCAGGCCTCGCCACCGTCGTCATCCTGCTCCGACCCGGCCCCTTAGTGCAGGGATGCTTTGTGCCATTCATCGGCACGCTCCGTCCATTCATAGAGATGATTGGGATCCGGGGGGATGGAAGGACCATGTAGCGGTATAATTGCAGCCTCCTACATAAAAGCGAGGCCTTTAGAGGCTGCGACCTCCCCCCCCCCCCACCACTGTGCTGAATAGGTGGATCTCGCCCGTGAAGTTGTGTCCTCCCCGATTTGATTTTCCGTATTTGATCCTCGCCTCTGTTAGAACTGCCCCCCCCCCCTCCCCTCCTCCTCCTAGCAAACACGACCCGGTAATCCTTCACACCGCGGCTTTAGCACTGCTTCATTAGTACAGTCTTAAGAGTCACAATTGCAGCTAATGGATTAAAGCGCACACGGCGGTGACATGCCTTCATTGTCTGGTGGCGGGCGCGCGGACTGTCACTCGCTGACAGGGGAGAGTTCACGGGCAGTGCATCTTGTCTTCTCCAGTCAGGTGTCGCCTCGCTGAAGCCGACGCCGCCATCTGCTACCTTGTGTCTGACCTGACGCAGGGAGCTGCGGCAGCACAGTGGAGACGAGTGTGGGGCGGCGGATTGGGATGTTTCTGGAGGGCTTTGTGTTAGCTAGGTCTGTCATCGGCTTCACCCGTAGAAATGACTGATTCTGGATAAACGCAGCAAAATATTCCGGTGGGGTTGTCTGTAGCCGTACTGACTGCCCTATAGTATAGGATGGATGTAGAGCGTCACTGTGGCACATAAACGACACTACTGTGTGCATGGACCTGTAGTATTTAATCCCAATTGGGGATGTAGAGGGGCCAGCACTGCACAGGAGAACTGCATGCAGAAAATCCATATAAATTACACTACTGTGTGCATTATACCGTAGTATCTGATGGATGACGTGTGAGCACCAGTGGGGATGTAGAGGGACTAGCACTGCACAGGGGAACTGCATGCAGAAAATCCATATAAATTACACTACTGTGTGCATTATACCGTAGTATCTGATGGATGACGTGTGAGCACCAGTGGGGATGTAGGGGGACTAGCACTGCACAGGAGAACTGCATGCAGAAAATCCATATAAGCAACACTACTGTGTGCATTATACCGTAGTATCTGATGGATGACCTGTGAGCACCAGTGGGGATGTAGAGGGACTAGCACTGCACAGGGGAACTGCATGCAGAAAATCCATATAAATTACACTACTGTGTGCATTATACCGTAGTATCTGATGGATGACGTGTGAGCACCAGTGGGGATGTAGAGGGACTAGCACTGCACAGGGGAACTGCATGCAGAAAATCCATATAAATTACACTACTGTGTGCATTATACCGTAGTATCTGATGGATGACGTGTGAGCACCAGTGGGGATGTAGGGGGACTAGCACTGCACAGGAGAACTGCATGCAGAAAATCCATATAAACGTAAGTTAGGGCGCATTCGCATCGTGTTTTGTTATCCGTTCTTCTGATCCGTGTGAAGAACAGTGAAGAAAAAAAAAAAAAAAAAAAAGGATCATTTATTTTTCAGCATCCGTTTTTGTCAGTTCCATCTGAAATCCATTATTTTTTACGCAAGAAAAAGTCATTTTTTTACCCTCTTCAGAAATAAAGGATCATGACGACAACAGAGGCAAAATGAGCACAATGGATGCTCGAAATAAAGACTCCCTTTTTCTCCCCCTCTGAACGCACCCTTAGCCTGACGGACCTCAGGAACCCATACAGACGTAGCGGGTACAGGACAGCAGTGGTCAAGTTGTCTCCACACACTGACTACAGGTACAAGAATACGGGTTCAGGCTGGCACACCGACTCCAGGAGAACACACACAATCCATGATCAAAGTCCCTACAATGCCTAGAAGAGACACCTGGAACTAGGTCCGAATTCAGACACGGAACGAACCCGAACGATCCAGACACGAACTCGAGAAACAAATTCCAACGCAGGTCTCAGGCAGACTCCAAACGGATCAAAGCAAGGCATGACATGTTGCACAAGCAGGGCAGGTCACAGAGACTTGTATCAGACTGAGCCATTAACCAGCTCATTACACGAACAGAGCCCGGGAATGATTAACCCTCGCGATACAGAACTGAGGAGAGAGGCTAGCACGTTGGCACAATTCACACCCACAAGAATTAAAGCCTGCATACACGGAGCACCG
Source organism: Bufo gargarizans (assembly GCF_014858855.1). Lineage (NCBI taxonomy): Eukaryota > Metazoa > Chordata > Amphibia > Anura > Bufonidae > Bufo > Bufo gargarizans. The sequence continues at coordinate 72,969,964 of NC_058082.1, read as the reverse complement.
GCAACATGGACCGCCATAGAACACCACCGCGGCCCAAATTCAAACTCGCAAGCAGACAGCACTGTTGTGCACTGAACAGTGGCGACAAGTGCAAACGCCGCCGAAACATACCTATAGTTATGGATGGATATTGTGTGAGCACCAGAGGGGACGTAGGGGACCAAGCACTGCGCAGACATATGCAGTATTTTAATAAATCTCACCCACTCTGTGGACATGGCCCCACGGGGATCTGCACATAACGTGGCCTACAGAGCGATCTTATCCGTGACATCAGTCGGACGACCAAAGACCGCGGTGTAGCAGTGCAGCCACTGAACTCAAAGGGGTTACAGCACGACTCGCAGGTTAATGCAACCCCAGAGTTGCAAAAAAAAAATCCTGCACTGCTGGATTTTTGGGGTAATTCTGGTGTCGCAGCAACTTCTGAGTCGCTCCTCGACCCTTTTCAGTTTAGCGCCCTCACTGCTACACAGCGGCCTTTGGTCGTGCGCTCTGCTTCATTTCAGGGGTCCCATTCTGGAGATCGCTGTGGGTCCGACACACTTCTCTGACATTGATGGCATGTCCTCGTGATGCGCTACCTGTGTCTCGCATAGGAATATCCCTTTAACAGCAATGTGAACTTTTTGATTGAGACTTAGGGCTCACGCTCACGGCCGTTGACTTCTTTGCGGTCCGCAAATTGCAGATCCGCAAAACAGATACTAGCCGTGCGTGTTCTACATTTTGCACAACGGTACGTCCTGCCTTCTGTAGAACTATCCTCTCCTTATCCGCAAAACGGACTATAATATGACATGTTCTATATTTTTGCGGATGCCACGGAACGGACGTGTGCTGTCCGCATCCATTCCTGCCCCATAGAGAATGAATGGGTCCGCACCCGTAACGCAATTTTCGGAACGGATGCAGACTCATTCTACGGACGTGTGAATGGACCCTAAGGGAGAGATTTGCTCCTATTCTGTGTTTAGAGCCACACCTGGTTTTCGCTCAAAATCACTGATGGAAATAACTGACCGAACACTGATGTGTGAATAAGGTCGAATGCACACGGCCGTGCTTCCTCGGCTGTGAACGGTCCGTGGAATTCCGACTTGGCATCCTGCTAAGAGACGTGCGCTTCATGCCGCCGCTCCACTACACGCGGCATGAAGAGCGCGGCATCATAGCAACCAATGACGCCGTCGCTCCTGCTCTCAGCAGGATGCCAAGCCAGGATACCACAGCCGTGTGCATTCGGCCTAAGGCCTAAAGGTATATACATATGGCATTACTGCTGGACGCCCCCTTTAGGCTCCATTCACACGTCTGTGGTGTGTTGCGGATCAGCAACACACCCGCCTGGCACCCCTATAAAAATGCCTATTACAAGAATAGGACATGTTCTATTTTTTGCGTAGCTGCGGACCCGAAGATCGGGGCCACGCTCCGCAAATGCGGATGCTGACAGCACACTGTGTGCTGTCCGCATCCGTTCCGTCCCCATAGAAAATTAATGGGTCCGCACCCGTTCCGCAAAATTGCGGAACGGATGCGGACCCAATCTACGGACGTGTGAATGGACCCTTAAGCGTCTTCCAGATATTTGGGTGGATCTGTGTATTCCTGGCAGGTTTCGATAAGCTTTTCCTTTTACCAGAATGGAAAGCAGTGATTTTCTCTCTGCCCGTGGGCTCAGTATGCATTGTGTGTCCTGGGCCCAATGAGGGCGCCGGGGCTTTTATCAGCAGGAAGCTGATCAGTCTGGGGAGCAGCTGCAGTCGCCGCGCACTGGGTAGGATGCTGCTCCACAATGACGTAAGGACAGAAAGGAATCCGGTTCATGATACCTCTTAGTGGCTGCCGGTTATGCCGAGCCATGTCACCGACCGGCATCACACAGCAGCCGCCCTTTAATCTCCTCTGCTGCTTGGATTAAAGGAGTCGCCCAAATGTCATTGAAATACTTGTAATAACGCTCTAATAACGAATACTGATCAGCTAGACGGCTCCTTGCGTTCTCACTGTGGTCGCCGCTAGTGGGATTATAACCAGAATATCATAGGAGGGCAGTGATTGTGATGCTGGTGTTGTATACGGTTTGTAGCAAAAACTGTTTTGGTATGTTATTAATTTTTTACATATAAATTTTTTTTTTTTTTTTTTTTACGTATTATTTTCTAAGAAATAATCTACATCACGTACTGGCCTGAAATACAGTTTTACGCATCCCGTCTAATCTCCATTTTCATTGTGATATGCCATGTTCGTTGCATACATTTAACACTTTATTGTATCCTACTCACCATCTGGTTGAAGTACATTTTAGGGTGAGTTCACACATAGCTTCTTAATGCTGTTTGTGTTTTTTGGTGCAGTTTTATGTATTTTTTTTATTATCTGTAAAAACGTCAGCTTCAGATGTTAGCTGAAAGTCTACGGTAAATATGAAACGGAGGACATACAATTTTTTTTTTTTTATTTTTTTTTCTCTACTAGTGTTTTTGTTAAAGGGGTAGTGCCAAGTTTAGAAATTCTCTCCTCTCCACAGGATTGTCAGTAGCTAACTGATCACTGGTGGTCTGACTGCTAGAACCCCCACAGGTCCCAAGGACACGGATCCCCCCCCCCCCCAGTCTGTTGGAGCGGCAGATCGATCATGCGCCCTGCCACTGCATTTATTCTCTATGGGGGTGCTCGAAATAGCCCCGTACTCCGCCGTCTCTGATGCTCCCGACGAGAATGAATAGAGCGGCAGGGCACACTCTCGACCTGCTGTTCCATCCGAACTGAGGAATCGGACCCCTGTTCTTGGTGCGGGTCCCAGGATTTGGACCCTCAGCGATCAGTTAGTTATCTACTATCCTGTGGTTAGGGGACAACTTCTAAACTTGGCACAACCCCTTCAGGTGGCTACGAGCTGGGAGGTGCATGGACTGTCGGAGGACGCTTTTAATCTGTGATGAGGCGTGCTCCTCGGGCGGCGCAGGGGGATCTCAAGCAGGGGCGTAGCTAAAGGTTCATGGGCCCTGGTTCAAGAGTTCAGCTTGGGCCCCCCTTCCATCATTGCTTTGTGGCCAGGGGCAGGGAAGCACATAGCCTTCCTGCTGCCTGAGGCAAAAATTGAAACTGCACCCCCACCCCCCCACCATGCCAAATTCTTGACCTAACACCTTCCCTCCAGCGAGAGGTGTAACTTGACCAGCATGTACCTTCTATAAAACAGGTGTCTTCTCATGTGGCACAAGGGTCTTTGGGCCCCCTCAGGCTCCTGGGCCCGGTAGCGACTGCTGCCTCTGCACCCCCTATAGCTACGCCCCTGATCTCAAGACCACGCTTGATAAATGACCCCCCCCCCCCCCCATAGTGTTGTAAAGTGCTGTGATTATTATTGTGTAAGGTTTATTTGGCAGTTTCTGAATTTTCCCAGAATTGACATGGCGTGTTGGAGGTTTGTGGCAGACGCCCTGTATGTATTATCTCTTCTTATATTCATACCTGTATGCAGAAAGATGGTCGTCACATCACTGACTAACTGCAGCCTGCCCTCGCCGCCCGTCATTGAAATGCCTACCCCAAGTATAGGACGGGGAATGTAGAATCACTATAGTAGGGAAGTATGTCTCAATTCTATTCAAGAAACCATGCAGGTCAGAGGCCAGTTGTGGAATATTCACACATGGTAGTTTTTTATATATTTTTTTATTTTTTTTATTTTTTGCAACTGTCCTACTCCTTTAATTAAGGCTTGCAGAAACGATGCCATTCAGAAACGTCTGAAACAAATCTGCTGCATGCCCTTGATCTAGTGGTATGTTTTTAGAGTATGTGAAGAAACCAAATACCGATGGGAACCGAAGAAAACACAGGAAGAACAATCGAGCTCCGTGCAGATGCTGTGTGGTCGCGTACCCCCCCCCAGTGCTCACCACTGTTCAGTACTGGTGTATACATACCACCCTCCATAGACAGTCCCGAATATTTTCACCAGTTGTCACCCACATCTCCTCCATACCTCTAACTCTGACTTCATGTGCACGTTAGTTTACTAATGGAGCGACAACAGTTACCTGATACCTCAGCCACCACTTCTCTCTGGTCGAGGTAAGGGATTGGTCAACATCTCCGCATGAATCCACCATACAGGGTTATCATGCTGCTCTCCCCTCTCTGGCATATGGTGTCCCTACTGTGGCACAACCTCCTCTACACGGCTCTGGGGTCTAAAATTGGCCAAAAAAAATAAAATAAAGCGGTCTTGGCTAGCGCTACTCTGTATATGTTATTTTACACACATGATGGGGTCAGGTTACATGTCTTACATTAATACTAATCCCATAAACTATGTACATAAAGCAGCGCATGAGTCAGCAAGGTTCATGCGCTCCTGTGGTCTTCATCTTCTTTTCTTGCCCATCGAGCCATATAGCAGTATTGTCTCACTAAGCCAGGTAGCTACAATAGGATGAATGGGGAGAGCCTGCGAATACTTGTGCCATATGTCTGCTGCCGTAGTGGTGAGCACGTGGGGTTATCGTTTTCTGCAGAGAATTTCTTAAAGGGGGTTGTCCCATGAAAAATAACCAGCAGCTGGAGCTGAATACTTTTATAATTGCATGTGATTAAAAATATTGCATAGCCACTGAGATATTCAATGAATCCTGTATGTATAGCGCCACCTGCTGTTTGCTGTTTTTCAAAATTCTTTGTCCAGCTCACGGAGATGGAAGCACACGCTCAGTTCCATCCTACAACTGCCACCAGCGGCAGCAGAAAGGACACACCCCCTGAGAAAGGTCACGCTCCCTGAGCTGTCAGCTTGATATAAATGTAGCAGAGTAATGAATGGAGACATCTCTGGGTCCATGTGGGGTACAGGGCTGGTTATAAATTTGTTAGAAACACACTGGCATGTATTATATGATGCCTGATACTCATTTTTTTTTAATTTTTTTATTTTTATGTTTCATGGGATAACCCCTTTAACGATTACTGGGCAGTCTTTCTGAGTTCTTCCTATATGTGCAGTTATATTCTGTTAGGAAAATGCTTTTCAATCTACTAAAATAGTCCTTTTACTTCCAATAAGACCAATTTTACACAAGAATAATACGGATGCAAGTTGCAGCCTCGCAGCGGGTGTAATGACCCGAAATAACACTTTAATAGCAATATTTGATTGATTGATTGGTCTGGTCACTAGGCGAAAGCGGATCCGGAACACGTGGCTGTAACGGGCACAAAAATGTACTTTTTGATTGCGGTTCGCTCGGGTCAGGACCTAGGCAAATTTCACACGAGTGTCTTCGGTCTGGCAAACATGCTGCGGGTGATGGCTGCATTTCCAGGACCAAATGCTCCTCCTCTGACTCAAACTCGCAGCATCATCCTGACTTCCGATGCTGTGAGTTCCTTCCTGACCCTGGGATTACTGTACTCGCGTATGGCCCTGGGTACAGAAACAGTAGACCTGCGGTGAGACCTGCGCTCACAGCATCATGAGTCATGATGATGCCGTGAGTTTGGGTGAAAGGGGCAGTGTGGTCATTAAATGGAGCGTGTTTCCCAGGCTGAATATGCATAATAGCATGCCTCCCAAGTGTCCCTCTCTTTGACCCAGTCCCTCTGTCCCTCTTTTTGATCCTTTAAAGGGAGTATGTCGCCTCTTTTTCACCAGTATATCTGAAAGCACTGCCCCACAGAAGATTGCAGACACAGTCCAAGCACGCCTGTGTGCACTGTGTCTGTAGTCCGTGTCTGGAAAAAGCACTTTTAGGCCCCCTGCACACGAACGTGTGCTCCCTGTTGCTGTATTGCGGATCCGCAATACATGGGTGCCATTCCATGGGCATTCTGCATCACGGATGCGGACCTATTCACTTGAATGGATCCGCAAATCCAGAGATGCGGAATGGTGCAGAACGGAACCCTACGGAGTGCTTCCATGGGGTTTCGTCCCGTACTTCCGTTCCGCAAAAAGATAGGACATGTTCTATCATCTTTTTGCGGAACGGCCAGATCACGGACCCATTAAAGTGAATTGGTCCGCAATCCGCTGCGGCTGCCCCACGGACTGTGTTCGTGCATTGCAGCACGTCCACGCGGTGCACACGTTCGTGTGCAGGGGGACTTATTCTGCTGGAAAACAGCTCCCCAGTGCTCAGCTCTGCTGCTCCAAGTGCTCAAAGCAAACCAGACTAAAGCGGGGGGGGCTGCTTTAGTTGCTCATATTTTAGGATTGGTACCAGCTAGAAACATGGCCTTGACCTAGGGTTGGGCGATATACCGGTATCACGATATCGCCATTTTTTTAATACCGCGGTATATCGCTGTTTCCTAATTACCGCAGTATTTTGTGACGTCATCGAAGCGGTCATGTGCGCTGACCGCTTCTAAATCTGCGTCCGCCCGCCCCTGCACCTTGCATAGCGCTGAGTAGTGACTACAAACACATTACTTCCACTGGCTCTTGGCTCCTTCTTGCTCCGCCTCCCTTAGTCAAGTCTCCAGACTCCACCCACCATCTGACATCACCGTCCGTCACCCACCCGGGCCGGTTCTATTGTATGTGGCGAACTCTGTGTGAGTACTGGTGTCTCTGGAGAGGCTTTTCCTGCGGCTGCCTCGCTCGTGTGCTCCGATGACAAAATTAGAAACTTATTACTTCCCTCAGCGGCCGTCCCCGGCTCTTCCTCCTCCTTGCTCCCATATTCAAATCTCCGCCCACTGGCATCTGATGTCAGAATCGGAGCACACAAGCGAGGCAGCCGCGGGAAAAATATATCGTAAAGTATTATTGTATGTATGGTGGCCTGTGGCCACAAGACTTTATTATAACATCTCCTTGTGGCCCCTGCCCCCCTACAGTGTGACGTCCCCTTGTGGCTGCCCCCCTACAGTGTGACGTCCCCTTGTGGCCTTGCAAACTATACCAGAGCATTATATCCACTATATCAGAAGATATAGCAGTTAGAAATCGAGTCAGGAGTGAAAGCTGTTTTTACTTTCACTTTTCGCTGGGCACTTGGGAGCTGTTTTTTAGCAGAATATGGCTACTTTCACACTGGCGTTTTTGGTTTCCGTTTGTGAGATCAGGGCTCTCGCAAGCGGTCCAAAACTGATCAGTTTTGCCCTTAATGCATTCTGAATCGATAAGGATCATAGTATAGTGGACACATAGTACACACAGGTATGCTTGGAAAGCGTTTGCAATCTTCTATGGGACAGTGTTATTAGTTATATTGGTGAAAATTAGGTGACGGTCTCCCTTTAAATTTCCCTCTTTTTGACCTGGGGAATTAATGTATAAATGTGCATTAATACATTTACTAAATTGCTCCTTACTAAAGTGTCTGTATGGTTTCTATCTGTATACTAGACCAGAACTTCATTATTTGTGCTATTTGGACCTTCACAAAAATCTATAATCTGATGATTTATGAGCCAATATTTAAATAGATATTGAAGAGCAAGAAAAAAAATTGCCCCGGGGCTCCACATGCTGTAAAAAACATAAAGGAACTTATACTCACCTAACCGATCCCCAGCTGCTGCACTTCTGATGGAGTCAGTAATTATGCTTTGGGCGGAGTTAGAGGCGTGGCCTACTATGAAAAATACTACCGTGATGCTTGCCGCACATATCGTCCCTCTTTGCGATTTTTCAAAAGTTGGGAGGTATGTAATAGCGGTATTAGACTTATTTTCACCCTGACTAATGAAGGTTACCCTCCAGTCACTATTAAAGGGGTTATCCCATGACTAATGTAAAAAAACTAAAATCATACAGCACATGACAACCTCTTTATAACAAAGCTAGAACCAGCCCTGTATCTCACATGGATCCAGAGATCTCCCCATTCATTGCTCTGCTAGATTTATATCAAGCTGACAGCTCAGGGGGCGTGTCCTTTCTGCTGCAGCTCAGGGGGCGTGTCTCAGCTCTCCCTATCACAGCTCAGGAGGCAGTTGAAGGATGAAACTGAGCATGTGCGACCTTCTCAGTGAGCAGGACAAAGAAATAAGAAAAAGTGCTATACAGATACATTTTATTGAATAACTCAGTTGCTTTGCTAAATTTTTGATTACTTGCCATTACAAAAGTATTCAGGTCCAGATTCTGGTTTGAAAAATGTAGAATATTTTCAGTGGGACAACCCCTTTAATGCAATACATGTATTGGGTGGGGTGGAACTCGTCATCAGCTCTAATGGCTATGTTCATATGCACATGGGGATCGTCGCTGCATTTCAGGATTTTAGGTCAGATAGTAGAAATAGTGTAAACATCAACCTAAAACTGCTGATCCTGTGTGTATAAGCAGCACGCGTGACACCTTTCGATATCTCTATATGTCAATGTGTGTGCAAATATGGAAATTACCAAAACCAAATCCTGGCACTGATGGTTTTTCTTTCACACCAGCCTAAGTAAAAGGAGGTATTCTGAGTCATTTGGCCAAATTTATAAGAAGGTGAACACCTCTTAAAGGACTGTCCCGGATCAAGAAAGAAACGGGCAGTGGTAGGAAATTGTAGAAAACAATGAAAGAAGCAGAACTTGCCTATTAGATCACCTGCCGCTCCTGCGCCGCTGCTTTGGTGCCCCCGCCAGTGTTTACTGTATTGCAGGACTGATGTCACATCAACACGCATGACACATGGTCACAACGCAAAGGCCAGTGATTGGTTGTGCTCGTCATAAGTGTCAACATGACCTCATTCCTGCAGCGGGAGCACCTGGGTGAGGGTGCTGGAACGGCGAGTTTGACTTCATGTATTATTTTATAGAATTTTTTTTTACCATTGCCCTGTGTTGTTTTTTGTTTTGGTTTTTTGTCTGTCTTCCTTGATCCTGGACAACCCCTTTTAATGAATTTTGAATTTGTGATATATATTATTATTATTTATTTATTTTTTTCATATACTCTCCCTGACAGTCTGAAAATCTGATTTACCTGTCGTATGAGCAGGTGCAGATTTGTGCCAAATACTAAAAATAAAATGAGAAAATTGTTTCCAAAGGCTTGGTCATTTTCCCCGTTCTCATTCAGCAGCTGTTCTGTTGGTTTAGGTCACGTTTTGGCCACAATGGTTAACCTCAGCCTGACTGAATCTTCTAGTTTCTTGATAAAGCCTCAAAATACACCGTCTTGGGCATCCTCCGATCTCCAGTTGCGATGCAGCTTAAGCCTTTACTCTAGACTTGAACTTTCTATATGTTTCTCAGGAGATGAAAAGTACTTTCAAAGTTTGCTGAACCATTGACACTTCTTCAGGCGAGATCACTAAGAAACTTTTCTCGGAGAAAAGAGGGGACTCTGAGAAGTTATAGATGTTTATTTTAGGACTTCTTTAAAGTGCTAACCCTTAACTTCTTACGCTTTGGCTGGAAGCATGTGCCCTTTGTGGTGACTATCGCTATAACTTAGAGAAGCCTATTAAAGAACATTGAGAAAGATTTAGGAAACTGCCTTGTTGACCATTTATCAAGAGGAGAATATAAAATGAAATCTGCAGTATGATTGGTTGCGCTGAATTGGGCTATGTTGTGCTGAAAAAGGTCGACTTTACAGCATATTTTAGGAATGCCATGTAGCACTATGCAACTTCTTGGAACTTAAAGGAGTTCTCTGGGAATTAAATAAATAAATTCCCAAATACCTTTCATTAGTTATAATGGCTTGTTTTGTTTAGGGAGAAATCATTAGGAAAAAATAAAATGGCTGCCGTCCTATTAGTACACACAAAACCTGTCCTAATCACACAGGAGGACAAGTTACTTCAAAACACTGAGCAAAAGAGCTGCCTCATCCTCCTCTCTGCTCGTCAGGGATTATGGAGGAGCTTTGATTGTGAGGTTTTCTTGGAGAAAACTTCATGTCCTTTAACTCTGGACACATTACCATGTTACTCCCACTCTCAGAAGCTGCGTACAATCCCATCTCTAATTGAGGAGACACACAGTAGGCACTTAAGTCTAGTGAATTAAATCAGACCTCATAAAGTACATGACAGTCTCTTTATGGCAACTCTAGAGCCAGCCCTGTACCTCACATGGTTCCAGAGATCTCCACATTCTTTGCTCAGATTGTTCTGCTACATTCTCTTCAGGCTGACAGCTCAGGTGGGCATGTCCTTTCTCGGGGGTTGTGTGTTTTTTATTTTTATTTTTATTTAAAAAATTTGCTGCAGCTCTTTACTTGTAACTGTCACGGCTTCTAACAGAACATATGGCTGGTGGCAGTCGAAGATCTAAACGGAGCACGTGCGACCACCTCATTAAGGTGGACAAGAAATAAAAACAACATATGGTGCTACACAGATACATTTTATTGAGTAGCTCAGTGGTTATGCAAAATCATTGTATTGATCCTGTGCGCACGATCGATGCCACTGAGGGACTTATGGCCCGCTCACGTACCGTATGTCTCAGGCCTCTTGCACACGACCGTATGCTCCTAAGTGTAAGGTATCATTACACTCAGCTGAGCTAGGCCTACAAGACATTGTCTGTGGTTTATCAGTGAATTTCCTGGCGAGGGATCCCTTTAAACGTTACCCACATATATTACCGCTCGGTGTACTTGGTGTTTATCGTACGCCGCTATCTGTATGAGCTAGAACGTGGAAACGCCAGCTCTTCTCTCCTGCACTGTATCTGAGGAATGCACCTCACTACATCGTCAATCTCATTGAGCTGTCATCTACTCTAGATCTTAAGGAGACGCTCCCCAGCACCTCCTGGTATTCTTATCTTTTTCGGAGCAGACAGCTTGGCTGAGTATTCACTATCGCTGGCACGGTCATTTTACAGATATGTTAGCCTGGACAGGGATAAACAAAGTACTGCAAGATGTAGGAGCGGGCCAGCAATCCAGGAGGATCCGTTCTGGCTTTTTATTGGTCCGACAAGAAGAAATTTCATGGCTATCAATGACAAACAGCCCAAAAAGTTAGGCATCGAAGTTAGGCGCTGTGTGCCTTGTCTGCCTGGCCCATCTCAGGCCTGTAATGTGCTGTATATATATCGTAAGGGGATGTTAAAGGGTTAACTTGGCTCTTTTTACGGTTCTGTCTGTTTCGGTGAAGCTCACTCATTAATGGGAGCGCTCCTGGGATGCTGTCGTATTTAGATCGATATCTACGTGGCTCTGGCAGGAGCTCCATCATTGATTTCCCCGCTCTACAGACTTGGTTCTGTGGACTACTGTATATATAGAATATAAGAGGCGACGTAACAAACCATAGTGGAAAATACACATTTTTCATCATACTACACAAAGCCATAAGGTTAGATTATTGGTTCTACAGGAAGTCGGTAAAGTTCCTCTGGTGACATCATACATCCTGATTTTTGGACCTGTCGCTCTGGATAATGGCCGAGGTCCAGGGATTAGGACGTCTAACGCAAGAAGAGTCCAAGGCTCTGCTCGTTGAATGTAGGCACCTAAGTCAAATACGGTAACGTTTTGCCACACAGGCCTTTCTTAGGCTAGTTACACACTAGCGGCGGTGGCGGCAATCCAGCATGGCCGGAAGTCTGTAAAGCCCTGACTGTCCCCATTCACTATAAAGGGGACTGTGCGGAGATCTGACCGCATTCCGGCAAATATGCAGAGAATCGGCAGGTAGAAAAGTAGGGCCGGACGGAGCCTTACAAACATCTGGCAATGCCGGATCGCTACCTCTAATGTACAATTAGCCTTAAAAAGGTCTTCTGAGATTTTAAAATTTGACCTGTCCTCTGGATAGGTCATCAGTATCTGACCGGTGGGGAGGTGGTCAGACATCTAGGACTCTCACCGATCAGCTGTTTGGGAAGTTAGCAGCGCTCCCAGCAGCGCCGCAGCCTTCTCGCTGCTTTCCATAGACCATGTGATGTCACGTTCATCGGTCACGTGGTCTAGGCGCAGCCTCATAGAGGTGAATGGGGCTGAGCGCGACACCAAGCAGTGCTGCTATACAGTGCGGTGCTTGGTAAGCGGTGGAATGGCCGTGGAGCTACTGCAAGTGCCAATGTCTTCTCAGATACTGATTGGTGGGGGACCGCCGAACGATGGGCTATCAGTTCAAAAATCTCAGAAAACCCATTTAAGCTGAAGGAAGTCCTGAAACGCTACTGGTTTTGATTTTTTGTCTTGGAGCACGAGCCAGTTTATGGACTCATCTTTCAACTTGGATTTCTTTGGTGGATTTAGGTAGAACCGTTCCCCCAAGATGGCACCCCACAAATTCACCTTAGGCACACCTATATTGTGAAAGTAATCTAGTCCTGCCCCTACAGCCGGGGCTAAAATCTGGCCACGTGAACATCAGCCAGGAGCAGAGAGAACTCGGATCCCAGCCGTTTAACCCCCTAGATGCCACAGTAAGGGCCCATTCACACAATCGTACGGTCGCCGTGTCTATGTTGCAGACTCCAAACAGCAGTTCTGCAAAACATGTACACCAGCCGTGTGAACTCCGTATCGCGGTGTGGACCAATTGACTTGAATGGGCCTGCGATCCTCAAGATACTACAAAGCATGGGACATGTTCTATTTTATTTTTTCAGCGGTGCAGAGGCACGGCCCCGAAATGCCACAGAAGGGCTCTCCCAATCTTTGCCTCCACACCGCGAAAGATAGAACTTGTCCTAGTCCAGTGATGGCGAACCTTTTACCTGCCGAGTGCCCAAACTGCAACATACACCCACTTATTTATCGCAAAGTACCAACACAGCAATTTACCTTGAATACTACAGTCCAATATAGAATATCTTCCATGTACTTTATCATTTATCTACAATATCCTGCCTACATTCCATGTGCTGCCTGTGCTGTTCATAGTGCGTCCTGCGCTGCTGAATGGCAGGAAAAGTCTAAGGCATATTGGTACACCATAGACTTCTTCCAGGGTGTGGGTGCCCACAGAGAGGGCTCTGAGTGCCACCTCTGGCACCCGTGCCATAGGTTCGCCATCACTGTCCTAGTCAATGGGTCCACTCCGCGATACGGAGTTCACACAGCTCCCCCCCCCCAAGTCAGATTGCTCTTCTCCTGACATATTTTAGTAACTACTTCTCTGTGTGTTTAACAATTCTGGAGCCTCTTTTCTTATAACTCTCTGCATTGTGCATTTCTTCTGTTATTCCTCCTAGAAATTAATAAACACCGACAACTGGGTGCAACCCTTCCCAATTTTAAAGAGGTGTGCACACACTCGGGTGGTGTATGGGCTCAACGCCAACTAGTAACTCCCAGTCGTCAATTTATTGACACATTTCTAGGAGGAGTAACGGAGGAACAATGAGCTTCACAGTTCTAAAAAAATAAAATAAAATTGCTCCAGAAATGTTTAATTATTTGGAATTCATACAGTATTTTCTGGAACAGACATATCAGTAGAGCTGATGGGTCCTCTTTATATCTATCTGTGCAGCTGGCTAAGTGCTGAAAATATCATTTACCCCCAAAAGGAGCCAAATAATAATTTTTGTTGGCGTTTTTGGTCAGCTTTCCGCCATTGCCTTGTACTGTGTGGTTTGCTGGCTTTATTATGCAGCTTTCATTCACTTCTCCATGCTGTTTATGTCACCGTTCACACTTCATTATGTCTGGAATCAGAGTCGGCTGGATCTATAGTGATTGCTGGATGCTGTTTTTCCTCTGCAATTTTCTGCATGACCGCCATCTTGCTGACGGCAAATGATTTTTTTTATTTTTTTGCTAGCAACGTTCTGCTCAGCACTCTGTTTTGGATTTATAAATGGATTCCTTTAGATTATCCTGTGTTGTTTAAAAAGCCACGTGCTGGATAGCGCGGTCTACGCAGACCCTTTAATAGGCGTTGCCGTGTAAGCGCCGGCTTCCATAATGTAATGCTAATGAACACATCAAGACAATGGAGGAGGGAAAAGCGCTATTCATCAATTACCTTTCTGGGGAGGAATTCTGCCGCTGTTTGCCAATAACTAAGGTATAGCGGTTATCACCTAGCGTTGGCATTTATGTATAATGGAGCGCAGGAAATAACGCTTTTAATGTGTCACTATACCTAGAAATCAATAGGGGAAAAAAAATCTATCCCCTTCCTATACATCGTGGACCTGTTGCCTTGTCTGTTTTAGTAACTACTTACATCCGCCATGTGCTAAAAATTCTGGAGCATCTATTTGTAGGAGCCATTCCTCTACTATTCCTGCTAGAAGTTATGAATGACTTACTGGCAGTGAAGCTCCAGATGGGTGTTACCAGTTTGGGGTGTTTTACTGCACAGTCTGAAAGTATCCAATCGGTGCTGTCAGTGTCAGATCTTGTAGGGACCCCCCCCCCCCCCCCAACTGGTAACACCCCTTTGGACCTTCATTGCAGACTGCTAGCAATTCATTCATAACTTCTAGCAGGAATAATAAAGGAATGGCACAACATAGAGCCATTAGGATAGATGCTCCAGAATTCTTATTACATGCGGGATGCAAGTAGTTACTGAACCTGACATGTCGGGAGAGGGGACAGCTCCTCTTTACAGGGGGTTTCCCTTCTTCGGATATTACCATTGGGTACCGTTCTCTTGAATTGTCACAATGCAACATGCTGCGACAGTCGTGTAAAAAAAAAATGGCTGGATTTTTTTTATTTTATTTTTTGCGACTGTCCCGCTGCATTGCCTGTCATTACAAAATATGTTGTGTGACTTTTCAGTGACCAGTAGCCGGACCCTATAGCCTTCTGCTTCTGTCCACTGTTCTGTTTCCTGTGGCTGCTGAAAACAGCTGATCGGCGGGGGTGCCACATGTCGGACCGATCAGGCATTTATCGATGACCTATCCTGCAGATATCAGAAGATTAGGTTATACGGTACCAGTGTCTAGTAGTCACAGGCCGTTTACGTGGCCATTTTGGGGTCTTGTGAGCGGAGACAAAGTTGTGCCGTGCTTTGCTTGTGCCACTTCATTCTAGCAATCGTGGTCGTCATAGTAGTCAGGTGCCCTGCCAATGGTCATTGATGCCACCAGTATCTTGGCTGGGGCAAGATTTTTTTGACTTTCTTTACATGTTAATTTTTTTTCTTTTTGTTTTATACATGCATATTTAATCTTATTTTATTTTTAATTTTTTTGTGACACTTAAAAAAAAAATTGCAGTGTGTGAGAAACTGCAAGAAATAGCTCTCTGCCCCAAAAGACTAAAAATTCACCTGCAGCGCAAAGCCTTTCCCCCCCCCTTCGCCGCAAAAAAAATAAAAAACACTTATGTAGTGTAATTCATAATGCAGTAAAGACTTTAAAGCGACATATGCCCACAAAAAAAGCAAAAAAATGCTAAAATAATTGTGAAACCAGTCTTAAGGCCTCCATACATATTAACGGCTAGTGTGCATGACGAGCAGCCGACTGTACCCCGATAGATGGTGTCGGGGAGAGGAGGATCGGGCAAAATGAATATGCCATAGAATACAGGTGTTCGGCCAAGCTGAACGTGTAGTCGGGGAGGGAGCTGTCGGATGAACGATTGCGTGGCTGACAACTATTGAGTGTGTGTGCCCGGCTGTGTGTTAGCAGACTTCTAACAGTCTTGCACAGGACAGGGAAATCTATTAAGGGCTCATGTCCACGAACATAAGGGCCCCATGCCTATGCTGCGGACCGCTATTTGCGGTCGTGTGCACTCCGTGGTGCAGATGCCGACCCATTGACTTGAATGGGTCCCCAATCTGCAAGGTACGGGTGAAGATAGGACATGTGGTATCTTTTGTGGTGCAGAGGCATGGACCCATAAGCCCACTGAAGTGCTTCGTAGTGTTTCCGTGGGCCTCCATCATGTGCCTCTGCTATTCAAAAGATACAACATGTCCTATCTTTGGCCGTGTCTTGCAGGTCACTGACCCATTGAAGTCAATGGGTCCTGCACCACGGAGTGCACCCGCCCTGTGCCTGTATATTGCAGACCCGCCGTTTGCGGTGTACAATTCGGGCACGACTCCCTTACGTTGAGCCCTTAGGCGGAGGACTGCTGGGGCCACGGTGCGGCATACTCCATTGCATGTACAATGTTGGGGGGAGTTTTCTGCTGCAGCAAGTTACCTCTCAGCCAGAGATCAAGCCGCCTGATGCCCACATCTTTTACAAGTCATGGCTCCGAATCCATGAAGAGAAGGATGGCGACTATCGATGACTCCTGATTATAGGAAATGTGTCACCAAAAATGTCATCTCTCAGTTAAAGGCGGCCATCTTGCCTGAGCTGTTAAAGGGGTTGTCCAAGTTATATTTATTGATGACCTATCCTCAGGATAGGTCATTAATATCAGATCGGTGGGGGTCCGACACCCGGCACCCCCACCGATGAGCTGTTTGAAGAGAAGGCGCTCCCCGTGCCAGCCCTGCCTCCCCTTCACTGTACCTTCTCGCCATTGCATCTGCAGCGGAGCGCAGGTGTAATTACACCCAAGCTGTCCCATTCATTTCAATGGTACAGATCGCTCCTATACAGCGATCCGCTGTCTAGTGGTTTGCTGGCGGCAGATAGTTATTTGACACCACGATCTGCCGCCTGCAAACGATAATTTTGATTGCACGATGATTGAGCTGTCGGCGGCAGTATTACACTGCCAGTTGATCGCTAACAAGCATTCATTAGCGATTATCTGCCCAAAACTTGGGCTTTAGAATGACAGATAAGCAGATAACTGCAGTAAAGTGATCTGTACAGACCAAGAAGTGGCGCCAATAGGCCTAGTGGCCAGTGTGAAAACTGCAGGATTTTATGTTTTTTGTTTAAATATAGATATTGACATGGAACATTTTAAAATATCAAAAATTCTTTTAAAAGTTAAA
Organism: Bufo gargarizans; assembly: GCF_014858855.1. Lineage (NCBI taxonomy): Eukaryota > Metazoa > Chordata > Amphibia > Anura > Bufonidae > Bufo > Bufo gargarizans. The sequence goes on along the minus strand of NC_058082.1, from coordinate 72,953,162 downwards.
CAATAGGTCTCATCCTCTTTGCATTTTCTTTTGTTGCTGCTGGACTGCAGTAAATTGGAGGATATCCTGGCACAGGTTATTAGTGAGTTAAGTGCCCCTTTAGTACTGAATAATGAGGTGCGTCGGCCGGTCTTCTGTGTGATACAGAAATGAGGTTTATCCACTAGGACTGCGAGATTATATGGTAGATACTGATGCAGGGTCCTGAATTAAAGGGTGAATGATCGCATTTCCATCTATTCCCTTTATGCCCCATTACTGGCTCATTGCTTGCTGTGCTGGGCACGGTGGTGTGAACAGGCGAGGTGACTTATCCGTAGTGACCTAAGGTGTCGCCGAGCTGACATTATACTATTATACTGTATGTTTTTGTGTTTTAATGTGCTTGAGTTGAAGCTGAATAGGAATGAATATTTAGCAGTAGCTAACGGACTGCGTTCTGGCTGTGTATATCTATTGCAGCAGTATTTTTTGTTGAATAAATCTGTTATGTGGCAAAAATCATTTTTTGTATATTGGTGTTCCTGAAAAGTTCTCAGTTTGTCTTCTGCGGCCTGCACGTGTTCTCCTACATTGCAGGCTGCTCGGTCCTGCTCAAAGGACGAGCTGTGACAGTTCAATCTGTAGACCACGATCATGATCTATCAATCCGACGTGTTTTTGATTTGTTGCTATTTTTTTCTTAACCATTGGGCGTGTACTTCCGAGATTTTTGTACTGATTATAGGTCACCAGCATCTGATCGGTCCGGGTCTGTCACCCGGGACCCCACCAATGAGCTGTTTTGAGAAGGCAGTGGCCCTCCTGTGAGCACCACCTTCTCTCCGCTCACCAAGCACAGCTTGTAGAGCGTTTGTGCTCGGTACCACAGCTCAGCATCATTCACTTCTATGGGGCTGCGCCTAGACCTTGTGACCGATGAACATTATGTCACTCAGCCTAGTAAAAGCTGAGAGAAGGCTGTGGCGGCGTGGCGCTGTTGCGAGCACTGGTGACCTATCCTGAGGATTTCCAGTATAAAAATCTTTGAAAACCTCTTTAAATATAAAACTGCATTTTCAGCTTGTGGTTTTTGGGGCGGACACGTACGGAGCAGTTTCTCGACACTTCGCAGATTCTGCCCCAAGATAGGCCATGCTGCCTAAAATAAGCTGCTTCCCATTGAAATGAATGGGAGGCTGGTTTGAGGTGTTAGTTTTTGGTGCATTTCTGTTTCCAAAAAAACGGTGTGAATTTCCTGGTGACAGTCTCCCCTTAAAGGGGTTGTGCAAGAGTGGGTATTGGGGGTGGTTTGTTATACCCTCCTTATTCTGCGGGACCTGCAAAGGGGAGATGACTTATCTGCTTCCCGGTGCCGACTCCACCGCTCCTTCTTCCGACCTGTGACGCTACTCTGGGCTCCAGCGATGTCATCATCCATTTTGACATTGCCGCAGCCATTTGTCATGATGCAAGGGGAGCCTGATATTGCTGTGACCTCCGATTGGCTGTGCCGATGCCAAACCGGATGTTGACATCGCGGGAGCCCAAACGGAATGTTGCAGGTCAGGAGAAAAAGCAGGAAGCCGGTAAAACATCTTCCCTTTGCAGGTCCCGCAGAGTGGGGGGGTCCAAAAACCCTCCCATTCTTGTACAACCCCTTGTAAACATGGTCCATGCTGTAACGCTGAGGATCCGATGGCCGTCTTATGGAGGCCTCCGCATTTACGATTGTTTAATTCTGTTCCTTTATCCGCCAAAGGAAAAGAAGCATTTCTGCTGTGAAGATTTGATTTATGGAATGGGATTCCCAGTATGGGTGTCATGTTTGTGAACGATTCCATAGTGGGGCCGTGTCAGCGGGCCGAGCGCAGTGATGGATTACACAAATTACCAGAAGGAGACCTGTGTAAGATACACAACTTATAGAGGATATAGCAGTAATGTCATTCATAGCCGTCGCAGGGTCTGACTCTTCCTTCTGAACACAGACCGTCGTCGTGCTTGGCTACATATTGTATTAAAGAGTATTCTCCCTGGCTGACTGCTTCTACCCGTAGCTCTGCGCGACTTCAAAAAGCGTCAAACGATTGCAAATCAGCCGTATGAATAAATAATGCTCCGTATAACCGTGATCACCGATTACAGGAGATCCATCACCAGACCGGATAACCATGAGCTATGGGCGCGTTCAGCTCCCTTTTAAGGCTGCCTGCGCACGGGGCGGGTTTGTACGCAAAACAACTCTGCACGGTAATCCACACTATTTGTTGCATTTTGCAATCTGCCGGCACCAGGTTATAGAGCGGATTGATGTGTAGTTTTGTGGGAAAAGATTCAGCATGATTGCGGCCCCCAACCCTAGTGACGGGTTCCCTTTACACTGGCCAAGTGATTGACTCTACCATTTATGTTCTTAAAGGGGTTCTCTGGAACCAGAACCTCTTTTTTGATATTGACAAACAGGGTGCAGGAATTTTTTATTTATTTTTTTGAGCCAAAGGGGGCATATTGCTAGGATATCCCTTAAAGTGGTGGAGGCTGCACTGCGCATGCGCCCTCCATTAATTTCTATGGGGCCGGTGAAAATAGCCGAGTGTTGCTATCCCATTTACTTCTATGGGGACCGACCGGAGTCCTCCAGTTACCACTTTCCCAGCTCCCTTCTCAATATAGGTGCGGGTCGCAGCGGTGGGACCCGCACCTATCAGACAAAGGAGGTATATCCTAGAGATATTCCCCTTATTGTCTTAGATGAGAATACCCCTTTAAAGGGTTGTGCAGTGCCATAATATTGATGACCTTTCCTCGGGACAGGTCGGATCTCGGGTCGATCAGGGTCTGAAAGCCAGCACTCCCTGCCAAACAGAGAGACGCTTGTACATGGAAAAAGCATCGGCCTCTCTGGTGGCCGGGACTGTGGGAGCGCACATAGGCCTGTCCTTTTTTTTTATTTTTTATATAGTATGCAAGCACGGCCACCGCTGCTGGATTACAGGGTGGTCGTGACCATGGAAACTAGCAGTGTATAATGTGATGAAAAAAAATGAATCCAGCCAGCAAAGGAAGCAATATGGACAATTACAATACATTAGTAAGTGCAAGGTGTTCACTTTCTCTACATGATAAATGCCATTAGTTGAAGTGAGACAACCCCTTTAAGTGTGTGCAGGGTCCTCTTGACTGTGCCCCACCTGCTAATGTCAGTGTTCGAGGGGAGATCAGACATGTTGGATTTCAATAAGCCTCTGGTAGAGCAACTTCCTCTTATCTGCATTGAAATAAGAAACCGAACCAAACATGCGGTGTTTACAGGAGAAATGGCGAACGTGCCAGCAGGATTCGGGTTCCCGGCCAGCATATTTTGTGAAATGTGAATTTGATGAGGCGCTTCCCGTCACCTGAGATGGGCTGAATGTTTCCCAAGGTATACAGATTATCCCAGTGCGCTAATGTAGTTTATAAAGTAATGTAGTACTGCATAGCAAAAGGTTTATGTACTTCAACAGCTCCTTTTTGGGAGTGGCAGCCGGTACACACTTGTGACTTGCCTGATTTTACATCACAGATCTGTTCTAGAAACGCCCGCACGCCTTATAACAGTACTATTTTCCAGGTAGTTCTATTATCTTAGTGCCTGTACAGTTGGCTGCAGTAGTAAAATTCGCATTGCCAGCATTATTCACATTCCAGTATCTGCAATACTGACTGCACTATTCTCTATGGCACCGGTTTATAAATCTTGCTCAACACTGGTCCTTTTTCCCCCCACCTTAATAACTGGATATTTAGGTGGGGGATGGGGCTCATTAAAACCACCGATGTGTAATAATAGGACAATGTTCGTATTTGTTTGCCGTTAATTTGTCTTCTGTATGATACTTTGTCATCAGCCTTTGGCCGCTTTCACATGAGCGAGTGTCGCGGTCCAGACTCGGAGCGTGAGTATAAGACAGCTCCCGTCCTGACCTCCCAGCACTGCCGGGGTCGCATAGCAGCATTTTATTGATTTATGATGCTATGTAACCCTTACAGTTCTGGAATGTATTAGATAACAGTGGCATAATGCTGTCAGTGTTATCCTGTACATTCCAGAGCTCTAAGGGTTACATAGCATCATTAATCAATATAATGCTATGTGACCCCAGCAGTGCTGGGAGGTCAGGACAGGAGCTGTATTAGGCCTCTTGCACATGACTGTATATGGCTTTTTTAGTATTTTGCGATCCGCAAAAAATACGGATGATGTCCGTGTGCATTCCGTTTTTATTGCGGAACAGATCAGCTGGCCCCTGATAGAACAGCCCTATCCTTGTCCGTTATGCGGACAATAATAGGACATGTTCTATGAACGGAAATACGGAAACGGAAGGCATACGGAGTACATTCCGTTGTGTGTGGGTCTTTTTTTGCGGATCCATTGAAATGAATGGTTCTGTATACGGAACTCAAAAAATGGAACGTAAACAGACAAAAAAAAAAAACCCTGTGTCCATGAGCCCTTATACTCTCTGAGCTCTGAGTCCGGGGTGTACAACTCGCTTGTGTGAAAGCAGCTTTTTTCCAATTATTCAAAGGGTATTTCCTCCCAAAATGTGAGACTGCATGCCAACCCCCTTTACATACTTCTTTCAGGTTGTTAATATCCTAGGATTTATCGGTACAGATTGACTCCAACATCTCTGAAGACGTGTAATTGTTAGGTTCTCTTCTGCGTTCCCTTCTACAAGTGTTTTAGATATGATACTAAGATCAAAGCTAAGTACTGTAGTGCAGTAACTGTCTCGTCATTTGTATTATTTACAGACTGCAAGCTATAACCATCGGCAAAATTGACCGTACATGTATGTTGGAAGTTGACATTTTAAGCATGGCACTCATTCAGAGCTGAGCAGGCGCTATAGCTGGCCATAGAGAGCTGTGTTATACAAAAAACACTGGCAGGCAGTGTCCTTAATCGGCGATCACTCCAATCACAGACTTGTAAACCCTCGGATGCTGAGGTCACTTGTGAGATCATTTACCGGAAACGGCATGCTCCCAGGGAATGAATTGGCCCCTCCTGCTTGTTCAGTTGCTAAGGCAGCCCGGAGCCGTGTGAAGGCTACTACGCCTGCTGTAGTAAAATGCCTGTTGAGCCCTGCCTGCGGTAGAACTTAATAGGAACGGTTATTTTTTTCCATAGCGTATAACATAAGCGGTTTTAGTCCAGCCGATTCTCTGCATATTTGCCAGGTTGTGGCCAGATGTCCGCCCCCCATAATCAAGTTCAGAAAACATAATTTAAAAAATCTGTAATCAGAAAATAAAATTGGATTTGAAAAAAAGATGTGTCGCTATCTGGTTTTAACTGGCAGACAAATTTTTGGTGACACATTTAACTAGTTCACATCTGTGTTGGAGGCTCCGCTCGGGGCCTCTGTTGCAGATTCTGTCAAAAAGACCGGGAAAAAATCTTGCATGCAGGATTTATTTGTCTGGTAAAAAGACAGGATCCCTAACAGAAACTGAACGTACTCCATCATAGTCAGTGGAGGGTGTGCTGTGAACGGCAGCTGCCGGCGCCTGAAATATCCAATAACAAAGCTCCGTACAGCAAGGAGCTTTGTCATTGGTCGGTTTGAATGGGCTGCTGGACCATTCGGTGCACTGCTGTGGCTTGTGCTGTTCCACATGATCTTCCCGGGAGGGATCTGGAGTGAATGCAGGCCGGGTACTACTATAACCAAGTGATAACTGAACAGGAACAGGGAAGATCCACTATATTGGACTGTATGTTATCACTTGGCTTATCTCTGAAGGGAGGGGGTGAAATTATTTACATGGGGCTGTATGTTGGAGGGGGTGATGTTATTTACATGGGGCTGTATGTTGGAGGGGGTGATATTTACATGGGGCTGTATGTTGGAGGGGCTGGAGGGGGGATGTTATTTACATGGGACTGTATGTTGGAGGGACTGGAGGGGGTGATATTTACATGGGGCTGTATGTTGGAGGGGGTGATGTTGTTTACATGGGACTGTATGTTGGAGGGGGTGATATTTACATGGGGCTGTATGTTGGAGGGGGTGAAGTTATTTACATGGGGCTGTATGTTGGAGGGGCTGGAGGGCGGATGTTATTTACATGGGACTGTATGTTGGAGGGGGTAATATTTACATGGGGCTGTATGTTGGAGGGGGTGATGTTGTTTACATGGGACTGTATGTTGGAGGGGGTGATGTTATTTACATGGGACTGTATGTTGGAGGGGGTGATGTTGTTTACATGGGACTGTATGTTGGAGGGGGTGATGTTGTTTACATGGGACTGTATGTTGGAGGGGGTGATGTTATTTACATGGGGCTGTATGTTGGAGGGGGTGATGTTATTTACATGGGACTGTATGTTGGAGGGACTGGAGGGAGTGATGTTGTTTACATGGGACTGTATGTTGGAGGGGGTGATGTTATTTACATGGGACTGTATGTTGGAGGGGGTGATGTTATTTACATGGGGCTGTATGTTGGAGGGGGTGATATTTACATGGGGCTGTATGTTGGAGGGGGTGAAGTTATTTACATGGGGCTGTATGTTGGAGGGGCTGGAGGGCGGATGTTATTTACATGGGACTGTATGTTGGAGGGGGTGATATTTACTTGGGGCTGTATGTTGGAGGGGGTGATGTTGTTTACATGGGGGTGATGTTGTTTACATGGGACTGTATGTTGGAGGGGGTGATGTTGTTTACATGGGGCTGTATGTTGGAGGGGGTGATGTTATTTACATGGGGCTGTATGTTGGAGGGGGTGATGTTGTTTACATGGGGCTGTATGTTGGAGGGGGTGATATTTACATGGGGCTGTATGTTTGTTGTTTACATGGGACTGTATGTTGGAGGGGGTGATGTTGTTTACATGGGACTGTATGTTGGAGGGGGTGATGTTATTTACATGGGGCTGTATGTTGGAGGGGGTGATATTTACATGGGGCTGTATGTTGGAGGGGCTGGAGGGGGGATGTTATTTACATGGGACTGTATGTTGGAGGGGGTGATGTTATTTACATGGGGCTGTATGTTGGAGGGGCTGGAGGGGGGATGTTATTTACATGGGGCTGTATGTTGGAGGGGCTGGAGGGGGGATGTTATTTACATGGGACTGTATGTTGGAGGGACTGGAGGGGGTGATATTTACATGGGGCTGTATGTTGGAGGGGGTGATGTTTACATGGGACTGTATGTTGGAGGGGGTGATGTTGTTTACATGGGACTGTATGTTGGAGGGGCTGGAGGGAGAGGGTGATGTTATTTACATGGGACTGTATGTTGCAGGGGCTGGAGGGAGGGGGTGATATTTACATGGGACTGTATGTTGGAGGGGCTGGAGGGAGGGGGTGATGTTATTTACATAGGGCTGTATGTTGGAGGGGCTGATGTTGTTTACATGGGGCTGTATGTTGGAGGGGCTGATGTTGTTTACATGGGACTGTATGTTGGAGGGAGGGGGTGATGTTATTTACATGGGGCTGTATGTTGGAGGGTCTAGAGGGAGTGGGTGATGTTATTTACATGGGACTGTATGTTGGAGGGGGTGATGTTGTTTACATGGGACTGTATGCTGGAGGGAGGGGGTGATGTTATTTACATGGGGGTGATGTTGTTTACATGGGGCTGTATGTTGGAGGGGTGAAGTTATTTACATGGGGCTGTATGTTGGAGGGGGTGATGTTGTTTACATGGGACTGTATGTTGGAGGGGCTGGATGGGGTGATATTTACATGGGGCTGTATGTTGGAGGTGGTGAAGTTATTTACATGGGGCTGTATGTTGGAGGGGCTGGAGGGAGGGGGTGATATTTACATACGGCTGTATGTTGGAGGGGGCGATGTTGTTTACATGGGACTGTATGTTGGAGGGGGTGATGTTGTTTACATGGGACTGTATGCTGGAGGGAGGGGGTGATGTTATTTACATGGGGGTGATGTTGTTTACATGGGGCTGTATGTTGGAGGGGTGAAGTTATTTACATGGGGCTGTATGTTGGAGGGGGTGATGTTGTTTACATGGGACTGTATGTTGGAGGGGCTGGATGGGGTGATATTTACATGGGGCTGTATGTTGGAGGTGGTGAAGTTATTTACATGGGGCTGTATGTTGGAGGGGCTGGAGGGAGGGGGTGATATTTACATACGGCTGTATGTTGGAGGGGGCGATGTTGTTTACATGGGACTGTATGTTGGAGGGGGTGATGTTGTTTACATGGGACTGTATGCTGGAGGGAGGGGGTGATGTTATTTACATGGGGGTCATGTTGTTTACATGGGGCTGTATGTTGGAGGGGTGAAGTTATTTACATGGGGCTGTATGTTGGAGGGGGTGATGTTGTTTACATGGGACTGTATGTTGGAGGGGCTGGATGGGGTGATATTTACATGGGGCTGTATGTTGGAGGTGGTGAAGTTATTTACATGGGGCTGTATGTTGGAGGGGCTGGAGGGAGGGGGTGATATTTACATACGGCTGTATGTTGGAGGGGGCGATGTTGTTTACATGGGGCTGTATGTTGGAGGGGGTGATGTTATTTACATGGGACTGTATGTTGGAGGGGGTTGTGTTGTTTACATGGGGCTGTATGTTGGAGGGTCTAGAGGGAGGGGGTGATGTTATTTACATGGGGCTGTATGTTGGAGGGGGTGATGTTGTTTACATGGGACTGTATGCTGGAGGGAGGGGGTGATGTTATTTACATGGGACTGTATGTTGGAGGGGGTTGTGTTGTTTACATGGGGCTGTATGTTGGAGGGTCTAGAGGGAGGTGGTGATGTTATTTACATAGGGCTGTATGTTGGAGGGGGTGATGTTGTTAACATGGGGCTGTATGTTGGAGGGGCTGGAGGGAGGGGGTGATGTTATTTACATAGGGCTGTATGTTGGAGGGGGTGATGTTTACATGGGACTGTATGCTGGAGTGGGTGATGTTATTTACATGGGACTGTATGTTGGAGGGGGTGATGTTGTTTACATGGGACTGTATGCTGGAGTGGGTGATGTTATTTACATGGGGCTGTATGTTGGAGGGGGTGATGTTGTTTACATGGGACTGTATGCTGGAGTGGGTGATGTTATTTACATGGGACTGTATGTTGGAGGGGGCGATGTTGTTTACATGGGGCTGTATGTTGGAGGGGGTGATGTTATTTGCATGGGACTGTATGTTGGAGGGGGTTGTGTTGTTTACATGGGGCTGTATGTTGGAGGGTCTAGAGGGAGGGGGTGATGTTATTTACATAGGGCTGTATGTTGGAGGGGGTGATGTTGTTAACATGGGGCTGTATGTTGGAGGGGCTGGAGGGAGGGGGTGATGTTATTTACATAGGGCTGTATGTTGGAGGGGGTAATGTTTACATGGGACTGTATGTTGGAGGGGCTGGAGGGAGGGGGTGATGCTATTTACATGGGACTGTATGTTGGAGGGGCTGGAGGGAGGGGGTGATGTTATTTACATGGGGCTGTATGTTGGAGGGGACGGTATTATTTACATGGAATTATATGTTGGAGGTGCACATGGGGTTGGAGACCACTGCTGTGGCATCCATTATTTTTGAGTAAGGGGCATATTGAGGTTCAGACTTTGAAATTGGGATGCAGACTTATTATTCAAGATGCCTCCTCTGAACTGAGATTGAATATCTCTATAAAGATGTAAAATGGCAGAAGATTACAAGCTTCTTTGGTTTCTGCCTACATTGGTTGCACTGTGCCGAGAGTTTAACCTCAGAAGCAATCTATGCTAAATGCTGCCAAGAGACCTTTCCTCACCCCATTACGTCCTGGAGAAAATTCCACTTCGGCATTAGTTAAAGTGTTTTGTAGCTTATTCCACTTTCCGAGTCCCTGGAGTCAGATACTTTGTAGGGCTCGTCTGTGTATGGTAACCCCATCTATAATAGTACCCTTGACCTTTCTCCGCTTTACATCTTCCATAAAGAAACAGCTTTTTGAAGGAAGTCTGAATGCCTTTATATGAAGTAACGCCCCTCACATTAGAGACGTCAGTAATGATTGCGTATGACGGTCTAGAATATTTTAGTGAAGCCATGCTAAGGAGCAGTGAAGAGAACTAGCGCAGTGATGTGACAGGGGCAGACATCCTCCAGGCTCCGATGCCAGGACTGGCGAGAGTACTATAGGATCACGTGCGGATCTCATTCGGCGGTCCCAGCTGAGATCAGGACTGTGCATGCGCTGATCGTACTCCGACGTATGCACGAGGCCCGGCATCAGAACTAAGAGGAGGGGGGGACTGGGGAGAGGGAGTGACAGAGGCAGAAAGGCAGAGGCTGGGCCCACCCCTCAGTGCTCACAGCATCTTATTAGCATAAAAATAATTTTAAAAGTATGATTTTCTCAAAAACTACACATTGGATTACAGAACGTATACTAGAAGCTATGCACCCGCCCATGTTTCAATTTATAGGCACAGAGGTGCGAATATTTTTGTTGTTGGTGAGATATAGCTACGCATGGCCCACCTCATGTCGATATCTGTGAAATTAGAGAAAGCTAAAATATAGCAAATATATTTCTCAAATATTGTAGAAGGATCCTTGCACAATCCATATGATAACGCGGAAGGTATCGGTCTAAAAGCCACTTTACACGGGCTGACTCTGCAGGCAATTATTGGGAACAAACTGTTCGTTATTGATAATTGCCTACTCGTCAGAGGAGGTGAGAGCTGCATTTACGTGCAGTAGTGATCGCTCTTCCCAGTACAGTTACATTGTATGTGGACGGCAGATCCCAGTTTGTGCTGCCTAGATGAAATGTTGGGGAGATTTATCAAAACTGGTGCAAAAGAAAGCTGGCGTAGTTGCCCATAGCAACCAATTAGATTCCACCTTTCATTTTTCTAAGCTCCTTTGGGAAAAACGAAAGGATCAAGCTGATGGTTGCCATGGGCAACTACGCCAGTCACTCTATTATGTATTCTCTCTAATTGCTGTCAGCAGTGTAAACATTCTAGTTGCCGTGACTACGTCCAAAGACATAAACATCTGTGTTTCTCTACAGAAATTCCCTTTACCATATATTTACCATATTATTTTATGGCTTTCTTTACAGTAAAATGTAGCTATGGTCAGATAGTGCCAATGTAACAAAAATGTGGAATCTGGCCTCAGAACTCCTTTAAAGAAGTTTTCTCGCTTCAGTAAATGGCATTTATCACGTACAGGAAGCTAATACAAGGCACTTACTAATGTATTGTGATTGTCCATATTAGTGCTGCAGTAACCGATGAACGTGGTGTCACCGGCCTAAGGGGCCGCATCAGTCAGCAGCCTCTTCAAAAATCTGGTCGGAGCGTGTGCCGATCGGCAGACCCCTACCAATCGGATGACAACCTATCCTGAGGATGGGTCGTCAATATATGAATCCAGGAAAACCCCTTTTAAGACTCTGCTGAACATCTATCAACAATGGGGAATTTAATGTGCGGGATAATGAGCCTTGTGTGAATTATAGAACCTACTGCATCGATGAAATGACAATGGGGCTAATGCATGCGCCCAATCCTTGACCTGTTTCAGCTGCGTATGATTTACATGTTGTTTTTTCTATTTTTTTTATTTATGCTTTTATTTTATTTTAATTTTCTTTCTTTTTTCTTTTCTTTTTATTGATATTTTATTTTAACTTTTTTTCACTTTTCTCTTGGACATTGCTTATGTTTCCTGTGAAAGTGCTGAGCCTAAAAAAAAAAACCCCGACTGCTTCTCCAGGAATACATTTCTTTGGGACGGCTGCCAAAACATATTATGAACGGGCATGGTTTGCGGAGTGACAGGTCTGCTCCGCTGCCTGACAGGAATAATGACTAGCATGTTGAACTGTCATCGTGTCACTACCATGAAAAGTGATGCCACATCACCCACCGCTCGGAAACATCTTAATTGCGTCATAAAGCCGATTGTGATTGTTTTATGGTTTCTGTTTAGAAGGGCGCAGGGCATATTAGAGGGATTTGCATAACGTCGGCACAGGGGCTGCTTGTAACATTACCTCGGTGTGACAGACAATGCGTGAGCAGGTGTTAGCACCCACCTAAATCCCTTTGTCTGCTGTGGAGCACATGCGTTGGGTGGGAGGTAAGCTTGGTGACTGTCTAGGTGTGTGTAGTTGACAGGAGCACACCGCCCGGGGACTTCTGTCACATAACATTGCGAGCTGACTCTGCTCCATTCACATCCTAGACTCATTAGCCGGAGCGGAAATGTTGTGAGTCTGATATTTTACGACTGTGAATGTTGCATCAGCCTTTGTGTTGTATAATCGCCGCATGTCACAGAGTGGATTTAGGCCCAACGCAACGCACCCATGTCTTGTCCAGGTCTTGTTGTGACGTATTTCACGCGGTAATGATGAGTGTTGTCACCATACTTGCGCAGGTTCACATTTATCAGCAGACTTCTTCCAGTTGTGTTGTGCTGAAGCAGGGTAAAACTGATGATATTTGCGTGCACCGATCCGGCTTCCATAGCCTGAAAACACTGGAAAGAAAAACGCCACATGCTGCATTTTGTGTCCAGCTCTGGGAGACATCCCATATTACTACTGAGGTGCTGAGTGCCAAAAAACTATCCCAAAGAAAACCCCATAGTTACAGGGGTTGTCCAAGATCTTACTTTTTTTTTTCTATTGTGGCAGGGCATAGGCTAAAAAAGGAAAAATGAACACTACTCATCTTGATGCCGCCTCTTAGTTCTAGTATTGCGCCTCCGATGTCTTACGGGGTGTGTTACTTGGCGTCTATATGCACCTTACGGTTAGCAGCCAATCAGAGGCCTCAACAGGGATATGTGCTCTAAAAGCTCAGTGGTCATGTGGCGTTTGATGCATTATCGCCCACTTGGTTTTTATTTTATTTTTTTATTTGACAAGTAAAATGTTTTACACCCACTTTAATTTAAAAAGATGGGTGATTACCTCTGAACAATAACCTAAAGCCAAATAGAAAATATATTTTACCCCAATTGGGTTACTAGTAAATCTTACCACTGATGTGAGTGCATTAGTGCCAATAAATGCCATAGACGGTAAACCAATCTGGAGTGGACGTGGCCAGATGGTCGGGCAATGCAAGATTATTAGATAAGATATTAACTGCATCAGAATCTAATTTTTATTGTTAATTATTAGATGCTTCAATATGCAATGTTGCTTGAAAGTTTGTGAGTCCTTCAGACTTTTCTATATTTTTTTGCATACATTTAAAGGGTTCTGCAGTTTGTTTAAACTGATCATCTATCCTCTGGATAGATCATCAGCATCTGATCATCTATCCTCTGGATAGATCATCAGCATCTGATCATCTATCCTCTGGATAGATCATCAGCATCTGATCGGCGGGGGTCCGACACTCGGATCCCCGTCGATCGGCTGTTTGAGAAGGCAGCGGCGCTGCCTTCTCACTGTTTACCGCTGGCCCAGTGACATATTGACTTGTATCAGCTGGCCTGGGCGCGGTTAAGCTCTGTTTACTTGAATGGAGCTTAGCGTGTCGTGACGTCACTGGGCCTGCGGTGAACAGTGAGAAGGCCGCGGCGCTCCTGGAGGTGTCAGACCCCCGCCGATCAGATGCTGATGATCTATCCAGAGGATCATCAAAGTGCAGAACCCCTTTTAACCTAAAATCAGATTTTCACACAAGTGCTAAAAGTAGATAAAGATAACCAAATCAAACAAAGGAGTCAAAAATATTAGACTTGGTCATTTATTTTTTGAGGAAAATGATCCAATATCGCATGTCTGTGAGTGGTAAAAGTATGTGAACCTTTCCTTTCAGTATCTGCAACTAAACGTTTCCAGTAATTGTTGACTAGTCCTGCACATCGGCTTTGAGGAATTTTATCCCATTCCTCCGTATAAAAAAGGCTTCAACTCAAGTTATGTTGGTGGGCTTCCTCCCATGGACCTCTCTCCAAGTCCTTTCACAATTGGCCATTCCAAAACTTTAACTTTATTGGGCTTAAACCATCCTTTGGTAGAACAACCTATGTACTTAGGGTCGTTGTCTTGCAGCATGACCCACATTCTCTTGAAAGGAACCTGTCATCAACTCTATGCTGACCTCACTGAGGGCAGCATAAAGTAGTGACAGAAATGCTGATGTCAGCGGTGTGTCACTCCTGAGCTAAAAGTCAGTGGTTGCTAAAAACCAGCATCATAATCATTGCAGCCCAGGCCTGGAAAATACTCAAATCTACCTGAGAAGAGTCCTGGTTATTCCTAATCTCCTGCTCTCCCGACCATCTGATGATGATTGGCAGTTCTCTCTCCTAGAGAGAAAGAAAGAGAGAAAACTAGGTAGAAGACTGTCAGCCATCAGCAGGTGTTCAGGAGAGCAGGAATTCATGAATAACCATGACTCTTCTCAGGTGGCCGGGACTCTTTTCCAGGCCCAGTCTGCAAGGATTGTGATGTTGGTTCTCAGCAACCACTGAAATACACTCACCTGTCTCGACGTTATGCTGCCGTTAGCTCTTTCACACGAGCGGATGCCATGCGGGTAATCTGCTGCATGAAAGAGAGCCAAGCCCCGTTCCGGACAGCAGAGACACGGAGCATTAATATGATTAATAATGCTCTGTGCCTCTCTGTGATCTTTTTACTACAAAATCAGGGTCCATTCCCACGTCTGCAAAATGCGTCCGCATCCGTTCCGCAATTTTGCGGAACGGGTGCAGACCCATTCATTTTCAATGGGGCCGGAATGTGATCCGCATATCCGCACTTCCGTTTCCGCAAAAAAAAAATAGGACATGTCCTATTCTTGTCCGCAATTGCGGACAAGATTAGGCATTGTCTATTATAGTGCCGGCGATGTGTGGTCCACAAATTGCGGAATGCACATTGCCAGTGTCCATGTTTTGCGGATCCGCAGAACACTTACGGACGTGTGAATGGACCCTCAGTGAGATAAAGTTGTCACTGTGATTTTGTAGCAAAAAAAGTCAGAGAGGCACGGAGCATTATCAGTCATGTTAATTCTCCGTGTCTCTGCTGTCCGTAACGGGGCTTGGCTCACTTTCACGCAGCGGATTCCACACACAGGATCCGCTCGTGTGAAAGAGCCCTAAAGTTAATGACAGGTTCCCTTTAATATTCAGCTCACGGACAGGTGTCCTGACATTTTTTTGACAGTTTGCTGGTATAATTCAGAATTCCTTGTTCCCATGACAAGGCCCAAATCATAATACTACCACCACCGTATTTCACAGAAGGGAATGTTAGTTCATCGGGTGAAATGAGTAAAGGTGGAGACACCTCAGTCATCGTTTCTGGGCAGGAGATCGTTCTGACTAAACTCTGCTGCCCAGGAGCTGTATGAGGACGAGCGGTAGCTGTAGCCATACTGTGGAGGGGATCATGCAGTGCTTCAACTCCAGTAACAACGGTCAGTTGTTGGCATGGAAGGCTTTCTTCCCAACAATCTGTTCATCTGCGCAGTGTAAGTGCACTGTAAAAGGATTTTCTTTTTCTTTTATTTTTTTATTTATTTTTTCTGATGACCTGTGCTCAGGATAGGTCATCCGTTTCTAATTGGTGGGGGTCCGACACCTGGGACGTTTTGAGAAGGCAGCAGCACTCTGAGCACCGCAGCCTTCTCACAGCTTACATGGTATACAGGCTGAGCTGCCCCTAGGCCACCTGACCGATGTACGTGACGTCACTGGCCTAGGAAAAGCAGCAAGAAGACCGTGGCGCTCACAGAAGCGCCGATTCCTAAACAGATTGACGGGGGTCCCATCCCAGGTGTCAGAACCCCACCGATCAGATACTGATGACCTATACAGAGGATGGATCATCAAAAAAAAAAAATCTCGGAAAACCCCTTTAACTTTCCATACAAGACTGGTCTCTAAGCGCCCTGCCTAGATGACACCTTCAGGCATTGTGTACAGCATCTGTACAGCCTGTTGTCTACAGGACATTGTTGAGAATGGCTTTCATCGTGTCCATTGTATTGCAGAAGGTGATCCGGTGCCCTTTAAACCCCCGTCACAGTGATGCCAGGCCAGATTTACGCCATGTTGTTTACGCTGGATATTTATGTCTGTGAACATCCGGTCCAGATAAAGCTCTGCTCTGGCTGCTTGATAAATGATTTAATAAATTTTCTTCTCCATTGTTCTGCTGTCGGTGGCTTCTTTTGTTCCATCCTGGCGAGGATTGCTTGGAAAAGAGCCTGGTGTAATTAACCCTTTAGCTGCGGCACACTTGTGCGTACTGTCGGCGGTGCCCTGTCCTCGGAGGTTAATGCGTCCTGGCTCTGAGTAACTAGCAGCCGAGTTACTTTTCTGTTATTAGGTGGTTGTAATGTGGTGTTTGTTAAAATATTGGAAGGAATAGTGATGCATTTTATACAGAAATAAAGCTGTTGCCGTGGAAACCTGGAAGCCGTTCGAAGGCTCCGCTAAAACTGTCAGCTTTCTATGGTTTTTAATAGCGATTTTTGTGTGCGGGGAGGAGAAGAATCACACGATTAACTTTTGTTATTGTAACTTTATAACGAGCAATCAGTTGCCAAGTACCCGCGCGTTTAGTTTGTTAAAAAACATCTATAACCTTCTGATCATAAAAAATAAAATAAAAAAGCAATATAGAGCTACAGACTACAAAAGATGTCTCTCTTATCACAGCGCCACGACAAGGGTATGACTCATCTCAGTGCCCGGCGTGCCAGATAGCGCCAATGAAAAAGCGACACGCGTGTCTGTGTTTTGTCCGTTTCCTTTCTGTTGGCCGGTGGCTTTATTCATGTCTAGAGGAAGAAATGTATCGGTGAAAAGTGGTGATGAGGGTACCGGTATGGTTTCAGTATGAGGAAACCTTTTGTGGGCAGGGGTCTGCTCACATTCACACTTATGGGGTGTATGGGCGTTCCTGAGGGGTGTCTCGGGAGCTTCTCCTCACCAAAACCACTGGAACTCTGATAAACCAATATTCCCCAGTATCCGCTTGAAAATTCAACTGACGTAGCGGTTCTGGCGCTAATGTGAACATGGCTTACATTATGTTTCCGCCCTTCCACCCCCAAATTTTTCTAGCTCCTAGTGTGTGTGTGTGTGTGTGTGTATGTATATGTGTGTGTGTGTATATATATATATATATATATATATATATATATATATATATATATATATATATATATATATATATATATATATATATATATATAATTTTATTTGTTTATGTATTTTTTTATTTTTTATTATATGTTGTCTTTGTCTGGAATCTGCATTGCATAAAAGAACCATCAGACTTTCTACCAATGAAGCAAAGAATTTAATATTTTTTTTATTTATTTTTATTTATTATTTTTATTTTACCTTGTAAACAATTGAACAGATTGAAAACGGTCACCCATTTTTTTCAGTCGTTTATATCCATTGTAGATGCAATTTTTTTGTAAAAATAAATAAATAACATGCAATCAGTGGGATTGGTTTTGCTTTCTGTTACCAGTTGTGACTGGTAAATAAGGTTGGAAACAGGTGGGGTACAGATTGACGTGACCTGGTCAGCATTGGATCCATAGGTCTGATCGTGATCTTTACAGATTCTGGGTCATGTTCTGCCATATCTGTTTAGGTTGCAACTAGAAATGAGAGAATCGACTTTCTATGAAACATCCGAAGTCGATTCGCTCATCCCTAGTTATAACAGTACCAAAAACATATAGGGACGGTATATTTTTATATTTAGGAGGTGCATAGGTTCTGACTGCCATAGGCAAGCATTACAACATTGCTGCTTGCTTCCCATACAAGAAGGCTCTTCAAAAATTCTGCTATCCCCCTCCCCCTTCTTTCCTAATCTCATCCTACTGAACCTTGTAGATCTGTGAAATAATGAAAGGAAGGGTAACAAAGGGGTTGAGTACAAGGAAGGGACATGTCTTAAAGGAGTTTTCCAGGATTATGACCTTTTTTTAATTAACCCATCCCCCAGCACCAGAGTGGTCTAGTGGTCCCTTTACAGAGGACGACGATCTAGCAGTGTTCCTTCCCGACAATATGCTGAACGCTAGCGGAGGAGAAAGGTGCATTTACATGCTGCGATCTCCTCCCCGTATGGTCTCGTTGATCGCGTTTACACAGCTCAATCTGTCAGCAGGAAACACGGATTTTGTGCTGCACAGAAGATACAAGTACCCAATAAACAAGCATTTTGCTCATTCATCGGGTAATAGGCGGTGCATTTAGACCGCCAGATCATCTATAATGAGTGTTAGGGCAGGTTCACCAGCGTTACAAATTCCGTTATAACATCCTGGATAACGGAAACCAGACAGATCCGTTGTGCTTGCCCATAGACCTCCTATTATGACTGATCAAAACAGAATACCCCTAAGACCCCTTTCACACGGGCGCGTTTTCCGCGTGGGTGCAATGCCTGACATGAACACATAGCACCCGCACGGAATCCTGACCCATTCATTTCAATGTGTCTGTGTACATGAGCGTAGTCTTTCACACATCAGTTCTGCATTGCGTGAAAAACGCAGCATGTTCTATATTTCACGCAGCCCTGGCCCCATAGAAGTGAATGGGGTTTCAGTGAAAAACGTATTGCATCCGGAAGCAAGTGCAGATGCAGTGCGTTTTTCACTGATGGTTGCTAGGAGATGTTTGTAAACCTTCAGGGTTTTTTTTTTTTTTATCACGCTCGTGAAAAACACATCAAAACGCATAGCACCCGGGCAGAAAAAACTGACCGCATTTACAGAGAAAACTGACTGAGCTTGCTTGCAAAATGGTGCACGTTTCACTGAACAGACCCTGAACGCATCCGGACCTAAACCGTCACACTCGTGTGAAAGAGGCCTAAATGTTTACATTTTGATTTCAGTCTTGCAAATTCTGTTATAACGGAAAACAATAACGTAATTCTTAACGCTGATGTGAACCCGCCCTTACTAGTAACTGGTTAGTGATGATCTATTCAATTGTCGGCCCGTGTAAAGGGCCCTTAACTTCCCCCAACAGCAGAAGAGGGGGAAAGAAAAATCTGATTTTTGGCGCAGACCCATTATAGTAAATCACAGCCAATTCGCCATTGCAAATGTACTTTCCGTTTCTATGGCGTTAATGGAATAGATCCCTGATTTTACCCTTGGTATTCATTTTAATTTATATATATATATATATATATACACACATACACACACTTTTTCTCCATGTTGCAGCCAACTGTTATTTACTTATTTACACAGTACATGATAATTTTACGTTTCACCTACTTTTATTAGTCATTCATTTGGTATTTGGTACCAATTGTAAATCCTTTCTCTATGGCAATTATGTTACAGTAACACCAGTCAAAAAGGCCAATTCTTGCACAAATCTTATATTTTAAGACCGGGTCTGAGCTTCTTTGCGACCGGGTCTGATTAAAATGAATCCTGATTTCTCTCCTGCTTCCATGAAAACATTACTTCATAATTATTGGTGGAAATGGATGGCCGGCACTTAATGCATCAGTTCTGCTCCAGGTGACGAGCCAACTGCCCTGGAGATTACCGGTATTTCCTGTTCAGCCTAATACCGGGCTGGCTAATTGGCTACTTGTCTTTTATTTTGCGTCTCTTCAATGTATACTTGTAGAACATCGATGTCATTAATCAACCTGGTCTTGTACAGATAAGGGCACCGAGCATGCTTCTGAAGATATATGTATGTAATCAAGTCTAATAAAGTAGAAGTATTTTTAGGATGTCCTCATAGTCCAGCTGTTCACTCTGGCATCGTAGAGAGACGCCTGGTGAGATTCCCTCACTTTAACGCCAAGTATAACACTGCATGCCGCAAAATCTTGGTGTGAAAAGTGACGGACCTTGACATCTGAGCTCACAATGTAGACGTGAACCAAGAATTAGGCATATGTAGCACTATTCTTGCTGCCACACCAGGGGAACCCTAGTTAGACCCCTTTTATAGGTCATTGGATGATGTTTGGATGTGTCCTACAACGGATCTGTTGCAACCGAAGCCATGACGACTACCGTGTGAACAGAGTCAACTTTTCTCAATCTTAAAACCATTATCAAATTATAAGAAGACTTGTACGTGGCAAACGCCACCAATGGAGTATTCAAAAATGTTGGGTTCATCCTGCGTCAATCATCACCTAGCCACAGCTGAGTACAGTTTTTGGCTATCCGTGTCAGCCTTGTAGACTGGGCGATCACCACTCCATTTAAATGCCTCCGTAAGGGATAACCCAGGACCCCTGTTCTACTGATCCAGCCGTCGACCCACACCAGTCAAACATTTCTCATCTGTTCTGTGTTTGTCAAGGGATAATCCCTTTAATTTACTGGGATGCCGTATTCTGAAGTTCTTTATTAGCCCGGCATTAAAGGGGTTGTGCTGGCAGTATATATGGATGAACTATCCTCGGATAGGTCATTGATATCTGATCTGCGGGGGTCTGATACCTGGCACCCCCACCAATCAGCTTTTTAAAGAGGAGGCAGTGCTCCATTCTAGATCTGCTTCCTCTTTATTACACTGCCCGTTGTCTCGGAAGTGCAGTGTAATTACAAGTACTCATTCCACTCACTTGATTGAGTACTTGTAATTACACTGTGCCGATGCTGCAAGGGAGTCCACGCATAGCATAAAGGAAGAGAAAGCAGCGCTGAGTGCTGCCTCCTCAAACAGCTGATCGGTGGAAGACCCTCGCAGATCAGGTATTGATCATCCATCCATCAATGTATATGACCTGCCCAACCCCTTTAAGTCCATAGTAATCGGAGGCAGTTGTATACAATGTGAGCTCCTTCTCCACCAGGGATGTCCAGTTGGAGCCGCAGCAACAAAGAACTCCTCTGACTTTACCTTTTACTAAGGCCTCGTGCACACAACAGTTTTCTATATTTTGGTCCACAAACCACGGATTAAAAAAATACTTGCAGAACGACCACGTGTTTCATGAACCCTTACGCTGGGTTCACACCTGAGCGTTTTACAGCGCGTTCCTACGCGCTGTAAAACGCACAACAGGCAAGAACCAATGATTCCCTATGGGAAGGGTTCACACCTGGGCGTTTTACAGCGCGTACGATCGCGCTGTAAAACGCCCGGCGCTCAAACAAGTACAGGAGCTTTTTTTGGCGCGTTTGACGCGCGTTTGGGCCATAGACTCTTTGGACAACACTGCTGTCAATCACCCAAACGCGCGTCAAACGCGCGTTCACTATTAAAAAAAACGTGCATAAAACGCGCAACAAAAACGCGCATAGAAACGCCTAGGTGTGAACCCAGCGTTAGGGTGAGTTCACATCTGCGTTGGAGGCTCCGTTCAGACCGGAAGAAAAAGTCTTGCATGCTTGACTTTATCATCCAATGAAAAAAACGGAACGGAAACTGAACAGACTCCATTGTAGTCAGTGGAGTCCGTTTTAGCTTTGGTTGGATCAGGTATGTACCCTATCCGACTCTAGGAAAAAGGTCTTGTTATTTTATCCAATTTCCTTGCCTAAAAGGGTGGTGGTTTTATTTTAATTTTTTAAGACCATGGTACTGGTCCCTTAGTAGTGACCAGTCTAGTAATGGGATTGAAAGTTATACTCTGGTTGCCTACTGTATATTGTTGATTGTGATATGAGATTGAGGTCCCTGCAAAGGTTAGAAATCCGGCCGCACTTGTGGTAAGTAGGAAATGGCCAGATGGCACGGCGTGCTAGTTCATAGTGAGCTCAGCCTCATCATCTTGGCAGGGTGTGAATTCTCCCTCTTAAACCAAATGCACACGGGCGTGTTTCATGGCTGTGAGCGGTCCGTGGTAACACGGCCTGGATTCCTGCTGAGAGCAGGAGCGCACGGCGTCATTGGTTGCTATGCACGCCGTGCGCTTCATGCCGCCGCTGCACTACAGTAATACACTCGTATAGATCAGACAAGTGTATTACTGTAGTGCAGCGGCGACATGAAGCACACGGCGTCATAGCAACCAATGACGCCGTGCGCTCCTGCTCTCAGCAGGAATCCAGGCCGTGTTACCACGGACCGCTCACGGCCATGAAACACGCCCGTGTGCATTCGGCTTAGGCTACATGCAAACGACCTTATGTGTTTTGTGGTCCGCCATCCATTTATTTTAATTTTTTTTGCGGATCCATTGTAACAATGCCTAAGCCGGACAAGAATAGGACAAGTCCTTTTTTTTTTGCGTGGCTACGGAACGGACATACTGATGCGGACAGCACACGGTGTGCTGTCCGCATTTTTTGCGGACCCATTGAAATGAATGGGTCCGCATCCTATCCGCAAAAAAAAAAATGGAACGGACGCGGAAACAAAATACGTTTGTGTGCATGTAGCCTTAATCTGACTCTCTTCTGAGCATTTTTCAGCAGTGAACCTTCTTGGCTGGCTCACACTGATAATTAGATATATTAACGGACAGCTGAGTCTATTTCTGGATTTCACTGAAACCCAGTAATTAGCCAACCTATACTGGGCAGAGACAAATAGGAGGTGTTACCAGATTTCTTCTATTTATGCTATTATATCTGAGCCTAATTGAATGCTTGGCGCTTGATGGTGTTTTGTAGCATAACACGTAAAGAAAACGGCCTGGAAAATATGAAAACTCTTCGCTAATCAAATAATGAGTCCATTGCTGGCTTATAAGCGGACCCCACTGCCTTCCAATAACCGCTGCTTTTACCCATTCAGAGTCTGTCTACGGGTAAATGTGCCAACTGCTCATTCCTCATCATGAGCTTCCTAGTGACAAGCTGACCACGTGCTAGTCAAACATTTAAGACCCCCCCCCCCCACACACACACATAAGAGAAAAGTGAGCTAAACCTGACCCGAAATCAGGAACGGACCATTTTCTTATGTGTATGAATGCCCTTGAGACTCTCCCTGTCTTATGATGTCAGTGAAAAGAAGGATCAGGCATGTTGAAGTTTAATTCCCGATCCTTTTGTTGTCAGGGGAGATAAGCCACTGGCAAAGGCATCGGCTTACTGCAGCGTCCTCACTGACATTACATGTACGCTCTGTGTATGGGTTATCCGGGGAGAATTAAGATACTGGTAGGCCAAAATCCACCATATACATCCATGTTTAGAATGCTCTGACAGCCTTGTATAGCATTGTGGGCACTCTGCCATAGGGAATGGTGGGGCTCTCGCTGATAAAAGCCAACGTTAGCTGTTGTGGAGGGTAATAAAACTGGTACTGCATAGACAGCATAAAGACCGAAGCATGATTGGCCCATGAACCAAGGTACCGAGAACCAAATTACTGTAGGTTTGTGGTTGCAAGTATATTTCCTTTTAGGCCTTTTAAGGCAATAACTTTGAATTATGGAACTTTGAGTATGCATTGCTCCAGTGGTTTCAAAAAGAACCAGATGAAGGTCTTTACCCAACCAAAAAGATCACGGTTGTAGAGTCTGGTATCTATTTAGCCTCTCAAATGACAGTAAGGGACCGTTACCTGAACTGTGGGGCTTGGTGATATCATACTTTAGGTCCTTAGTGACTTGATCGGCTGAATATTATAATATTCTTGAATTTTCAGTCTGACTAACTTGAAAGTAGTCCCTCATCCTGGTACGCCGTGACACAGCCTTCTTATGTCAGGTATTTTGAGTTTGTAGAGCATCTTGGATCTAATTTCAGTTTCCTTCCTTCCCTTGTGTCAGTAGTTTTGCAAGGATGCCGTGTCTTCTAGAGTCAATTCTCCAAGGAAGCCTTAAGCAGTGTCATTCGTTGTGTCTAAGGAACCAGAATTTGTCCGCTGCCTCTGAGGACTGTCTCACTAGTAACGCTGCATGCCCTTCACTGCTCGCTGCTGTAGAGAGTCATCCATCTCAACCAGAAGGTGAACTGTGCTGACAGTACAGGCGGTGCTAGCTCGCTGATTCATGTGCTTATTACCGAGACGCGCGTATACAAAGGAGCAAATATGATATAGACCTTCAGGTGCAAACAATTAGCCCACTGACATTTACCGGTACCACGAGGCTTCACCATAATGGATCTAAACCTTCATTTGACTAGGTGGCTGTGAATATGTCATGAGGCCTATGTCATCTCCTAGTAATTGTGTTCTTCAATCCTACTTACAAGGAATAAAGTCGTACTCGATGTTCTGGGAAATGAGTGGATAACACTTCTCTGTAGAAATGTGCTTTATCGTCACATTTACGAGCAGTGAGCGTATTTTTTTTTTTTTATAGTTCTACAAAAGCTTAGAAGTCTTGAGGGCAAGATGGGCAAGCAACAAGAAGAAAAATCAGATGGATGGTTGCAATTAGCAGCAATTTTACCGTATGGGGTGTTTGAGCATTTTCTCTCCTCACCATTACTGCAGAGCGTATATAGTGTTTCTTCTGACATTCTTGGCCTTCCTATAATGGTTTGGGCACACTTTCCGGTTTCCTGATGCCTTTTTGGAAGCCAAAATCTGGAGTTGGTCATTAAAGAAGAGGAAAGGACAGCTACAACTTCTCTTCTCTATGCCCAACTTTTAGTTGGCTTATATCAGATGGAATTTTATGCCAGAATTCAGCCGTTTTGCCGTGTACTCGGTGTCTTCAAGGGATGACCTGCATGTCATCCCCTGAAGACGTTGAGTACATGGCGAAACATGTAGGGATGCAGGAACAGATTTTAGTTCAGGGATTTAGAGGTAGGGACCCCTTTAGTGGGAAATTGTATCTAGACAGTGTTAGACATAGTGAATTTGCACAGTTTGGAGACTCGAAGGGTGGTCCGTATCCCACCCTGAGAAGTCCAATCAGGACATACACCATATAATAAACATGAGACAGATCCCGAACCCTGATCTCCCTGAGGAATTTTAAGTCAGTTCCCAAGAAGTAAATGTATTTTAAAAGAGTGAATAATAAAGATATAATTTTATGATTACTAGTCAGAGAGGCTGCAAAAGTTACGCCAAGGTCCGAGTGACCATTTAACCTCACACCCTTTCTTTGGAAGCTTCATCCCTTCTGGCAAAGCACCGCACCATTTTTGAGCAAGTTTAGAAACCCTAGTTGCACCTATTTTACGCGTATACACATTAGTAAATCGGGACCAGTGTTAGTACATGGGGGGGCCTGTGTGTGAAACCAGCAAAAGGCCTATAGCAGATTGCGACAACAATCCCAGTACAAACTTGGGACACCCCATGGTTCCGTTCATCAGGCCTGGACAGCCATTGCCTTCTGATACTGCGACCCGCGAAGAAGGAACTGCAAAAACCTGGTCACTAAAGTATAATGAACACTAACGTCTGACCAAAGTAAAATGAATGGCAGCGTCAATAAGCCCCCGCCTGCTGAGAGCTTTTATTTTTACCTCTTCCTATTCCATTCTCAATATGGCAACTCACAGCAGGACTTCTAGAAAAGCAAATATCACGGAGCGAGCAGAGCCATCTCTTTCTAGCAATAAACAATGCGCATATGTTTTACTGCTCACATGATAGGACTCTTCTTATGCCCACGTTGGAATGGAGGGAGGATTGCGCAATTTACATCTTCTAGCTATTGGCGGCTTTTTAACGTATGAAGCCATTGTATACGTATTTACCGTCATAACCAATTTAGAATTACTTTTTGAATTCTGCGGCACAGATGGCCGACTTGCAATCGCTTTATAGGAATCCCAGACAGTTTATCACCATCTGACGTTGCGTGCTGATGAAAACCCGATAATGTGGGGCAGATCACGTGAAGATATGCCATATCGTCCCCTGGGTCCTGGAGGCGGCCAGCTGTGATTAAGCCCTAGTGGTAATCAAGTTTTTGTTCTTCCGTCTCCCTTCTACAAATGGCCGCCTTGCTGCTGGTAATCCTATTAAATCAGAGTATGCTGTTCTTATTATTTTCCAAGTTGCTTTTTTTTTTCCTTCTTGCTGTCTTATTTTATAGCGCAATAACTAAAATGGGCAGATTAAAGGAGCATTATGTGCATTGCCCACCGGGAACTCTGGTTAAATGGAGAAAATCACTTCTGGAATTTGGTCACGGTGACTCACAGACACTGAAAGTACAGCGTGTAGTTATTAGGACCGGTTTTATACAGACTGTGCAGGGAAGAAAGAAAACCTCCGGAAAAGATAGTGTCCTCTTGGATAGAGGGGTTTATTGCATGTTTGTATAGTTTATTTCTAGCATTTTTTTTCTTGTAATTATTATATATACAGTACATGCATAATTGGGTGGGATTGATCATCCCTCTCAGGGCTCATGCACACCACCGTATGTATTTTGCGGTCCGCAAAACACTGATCCGCAAAAAAATGGATGATGTCCGTGTTGCATCCTTTTCTTTGCGGATCCATTGTAACAATGCCTGTCCTTGTCCGCAAAACGGACAGGAATAGGAGATGTTCTATTTTTTTCGCGTAACGGAAATGGAATGCACACAGTAATTTCCATTTGCAGACCCATTGAAATGAACGTTCCGCATACGATCGGCAAACAAACTGAACGGACGTGGAAAGAAAATACGTTCGTGTGCATGAAAACTCATTTTCTAGCACAAAAAAAGTTGCAAACCCTGGGTTTACTACTTTTTAAACACCATTGTGCCTAAATCTAGGCTCACATGGTGTTTCTATGCCACCCTCGCCACTCTTCCTGTGGTGGGGGCAGAGCAATAGATGGGACCATGGCCCCCGGAGCATTTATTATTTCCGCCAGTTTTCTGGCATAAATGATGACTGAAATGTACACTAGCTCGTTTCATTTCAGGTTCATGGACTGCCAGAGGATGTACCTAATTTACGACAAGGCCTGTGCCTCATCCTAAATGAGGCGCCTCCTCCGGTGGTGAAGGGGGATCAGAGACCCGTGTAAAATTCTGGTCTTTTAGAAGTACTTCCCTTTTATATTGGTTCATTGTGTTCATGGTGAATCCTCCATGTAGTAAGCTGTGTGCTCCAGTTCCAGCGCTGAACTGCTTTCTTAATAGTTTCTGGTCCCTGCCGGACCAGCAAGAAAGTGACCTGATGCCATCAGTGGTGATGTGCATGTGGACTGCACATGACCGTTCCGGTCCAGCGTGGATCAAAAGTGGAGGAGAAGGGAGCTTGGTACTTGAACTGGAGTCAAATATTATTATATTTTTTTTGTGTAACCCGTTCACTCTGCCTGACCATAAGAAAAGGGTTCCCTATCTCTGAGAACCTTTTTGAATGTGGCGTCCATCCAATGAATTTTTTTTTTTTTTTTTTTTTTTACATATGGTCTTAGATCAGTGTAAATAACTAAAATAAGATATACTAAATGTACCCTTCTGCCAGCACGAATACTCTGATGCTTACAGGGTCCCCTGCTGGACTCTCATCCCGGCCCCTTTTGACTCTCAGGAAAGTTCTGCTCCACCAATCATTGGCCACCACAGCACCGATTCTCAGCCAGTGAATGGCTAAGCAAGCATTTCCTGTGTCAAGATGGGATTTATCATGTATAGAGAGTGCTATTTCCATTATTTTCTTTGATATTTGATCTTGCTTTAAAGGATGTTATAGGTATTGGACACCTTTTTCTATTATTAAATTTTACTACTCATTTTGGGCTAAAAATAATAATTTTTCTCAATTGGTCTGTATTAAATATTTTCAGCAGTTTTTGTGATACTTGTGGTTAAAAATTAGTCTATTTGCAGACTGTCCTTTCCTGATTCTGTCAGCTGACCACTCATGTGAAGCCTTATCTCTGATCTCCTGACTTTATAAACACATTTAAGCCCTATTCTTATTAGTTTGATAAGACTTTAGCTATAAGGAATGTTTAGGGTCAGGAGATCAGAGATGAGGCTTGGCATGAGCCACTGTAAATCAGGAGGGACAGTATGTAACCCCAGGTATCACAAAAACGGTTGCAAATTTTTAATAAACACTATTTGAAAAAGTGATTTTTGCACCCAAAGTGATTGAAATGCAATCATAAAAAATTGCCCCAAATGTGCCCATACCTTTTTAAATTTAAAATCTGTTACCGTATTTTTATTTCCTATGACCCTTGATAGCTGATTATTTGTTGATGATCATTATAGACTATAGCAATGGCAATAATCTGGTAAGAGAACATTTCCAGCATGGCTGGGGCCTTTTTCTCTCTGATGGAACAGATTTCCATGGGGAATAATTTAACCATCCATCACAGGTAACCTAGTTATTGGCCCAAGTCATCAGACTAGTCCTATATGACCCCATTATACGTTCCTGTTGGGGCATAGGCTTGTGATGTTATAGTAATATATTATTTCAGTATGCTGTCCGTATTTTTTTTGTTGTGCTTTGGTTTTATGTATACTGTATAATATAAATTGTATCAGGCCGTCGTCAGATTTTGACATGGGTCTTACTTAAACTGCCTCTTCCTCTGCAGCGAGCAAAACACAGCTAATGAGTTTCATTGTCTGGTAGAAGGCCCTTTAATTAAAATTGTATATTATTGCAGGTTCCTAATTGATCTCTAAGCATCAATTTACAACAAAGACACCCAGCCCCCCCTGCACGAACTGGATGTGGAACGCTGCCAAGCATGGGGATGACATGTCCCAAATGCCAAAATGTGATGTTAGGAGAGGTTTTTCAACAAATTGTAACAGGGATGATCAATTTAGTGTCTCGGCCTGTTACTCCATGGCGTCTCCCTTGACGCAAAGGTGTTGTCTTGTACAAAATGATCCGAATGGTGAGCTTCTCTGGAAAAACAAATTGGTTTGGGTTCCTATTACATTTCTATATATTATAATTTTTATATATTTCTTTTTTACTGCGTTTAAAAAAATATATAAATTTATGCCTTGCGTGTGAAAAATTGGGGGGTGGAAATGGATGTGACGTACTGGGAGGAGCGCGGTTTAAACTTTTATACAGACTTATTAATACTAAAATCAGAATGTGGTACAAATTTTGGTCTAAATCTATGCCCACAGCAGTCGTCATTTTTTATTTCCTGACTTTAGGACAGTCCAAATGCGCCAAACGTATTAAGATATATCCACCTTTAAAAGGGCTCATGCACACGGATGCGGACCCATTCACTTGAATGGGTCCGCAATATGTAAGGTCGGTGTGGAACGGAGGCACGGAACCCTACGGAGGCACTACGGAGTTCTTCCGTGGGGTGAGGTTTCTCTCCATGCCTCCGTGTCGCAAAAAAATAGAACATGTTCTATTTTTTTTTGCGGTTTGGACGGATCACGAACGCATTCAAGTTGAATGGGTCTGGATCTGTCTGCGGAATGCGCGCGGATGTTTCCCATGCGCTAGGGACCGCAAATTGTGGTCCTCAATGCACGGAACGGCCGATTTTAAAGGCCGTGTGCTTGAGCCTAAAATGTGGTATGTTTCTACCCCTCAGCTTTTTTTTATTTATTTTATTTTATGCAATAGCTTATAAAATAGGGGCTTATGTAGCGTATGTATGGAATTGGGGCACACAAATGTACAGTAGAAGAATGCAGCACTAGTGCAGCTCCATACAAAACGTAGCCATAACAAAATGGAAACGCTATGAGGGAGATTGATCAAAACTGGTGCTAAGGAAAACTGACTTAGGGTTTGTTCATACAAGAGTTTATTTCAACGTGGATTTTGGTGTGGCTTCCTGCTGCACTTACCCGGCAGTTCAGACTCGCCTTCTGCAGGGTGGGCCCAGCTGCCAGGCTCGCTTCCCAATCTTCACCAGTTAATGGCTTGATAACTTGGGGTATTTCAGGCACATTTTCCAGTGAAAAGGTGCCTGAGCGATAGGGTTGTTAGTGTGCTAAGTACCTTTTAAGGTGTATTACATCCTGCGGTCTCCCTGTGTACCTACATCTGCCAGTTCTTGACCCTTCATAAAGTGACCTGACCTTGGCCCCGTGGCCTGTCCCTGACTGCGATTTTGCCTGCCTCAGTGGTTTCCTGCATCAGGGTCTCTGACCCCAGTGGGTCAGCTGTTAACTACACAGAAAACTAGTGGCCCGGTGGCTGCTCTGCAGCAAAGTCTGGATCCCTGTATAAGGGCTATCGGGTGAAAACTATGCGACTACCAGGTTAACAATCTTAAGTTTAGCACAAAGCCAAATCTGTCGCTTAACACAGTGGTTCCACACCCATTTCCGGGAGGTCCAGGAGTTTTGTCTGTAATATGGGTGCAAGAAAGCACTAGTTTTAGGGTATGACCACCCTTGCGCTGTGTATTTTCTGTAAAGGAATTGTGTTTCAAAACTATGCAGCATTTACGTGGCAAAGAGGTGTGGGAGAAATCTCATGCACGTACTGCAGAAAGTGTCCTCAATGAAATCTGCACATAACTTGACGTGGTGCACAGGCATCGGCCGTGTGCCCACGTTTGCTGATGCAAACCCATTCACTTGAATGGGTCCACGATCCACAACATTCCGTCTGCACTGCA
This sequence comes from Bufo gargarizans, assembly GCF_014858855.1. Lineage (NCBI taxonomy): Eukaryota > Metazoa > Chordata > Amphibia > Anura > Bufonidae > Bufo > Bufo gargarizans. Next base: position 72,922,753 of record NC_058082.1, on the reverse strand, counting down.
AAAAGATTGAATGTTCTATTTTTTTTTGTGGTGCGGAGCGAAATCCCACTGAAGTGATTTGTAGCGCTTTCGTGTAGTGTTGCGTGAACTTGTGTTTTAAGTTCGGCGTCTAAAGTTCGAGTTCAGGTTATCGAAGTATCCTGTTATGGATTCTAAATTCCGTTATGGTCCGTGGTAGCGGAATCCATAACGGGATACTTCGATAACCCGAACTTAAAACACGTTTGCTCAACACAACTTTCGTGGGCTTCCACTCTGTGCCTCTGCTCCGCAACGCTCTGTATCTTACGAATTACTGACCCATTCAAGTGAATAAGTCCGCATCCATGATACGGAGCACACGCGGCCGGTGCCCGTACATTGCGGACCCGCTGTTTGCAGGTTGCAATACGGACACGGGCCGCACAACGCAGTCATAATCATTATGGATCGCCAGTTGCATCATTACTGTGTTGGATGGTGGAAACTCAACCTATGTTTTTGCCTGGAGGTAAAATCGTGACGACGTTCTGAACGCCATCCACGCCTTAATGTCCAGCTTATTTTGCCAACGTAAACCTTTAACTTGCCTGTAAAGTGGATGAATTTACATGCAGACCACTTTGTGTGCCATCTGTGGTTAAACCCTCGCATCAAAATGTTTTTTTTATTTTTTTTTGCTGAAGGACTGTTCAGGACATGCAGAAATGCTGGCAGAAGCTGTCCAGCTGGCACGGTGCAAAAGCCATGATTGTACCTCTGTAGTTTCATTACAGCAAGGTCATTTGGAGCAGTCGCAGAGCAGCGGAGCACAGAGGGTTATGGGATACTACAGGACCTTTGTTTGCGCTTAATAAGCGTGACGTGAGGGCAGCTGACGGGCTGAGCAGGTGGAAAAGCTGGCAATAATTACAGGCTGCTGAAACGGACTTGATAGATGGCACAGCACCGTATCGATGGAAGCTGGAGCTTCATGATGAACCCCCCCAACGTTTCCACCAGCCTACTGATGGCACTGCAGAGCTGCAGACCTTCCACAATTAAAATGCTAAGCTCACATCTGTTAGATGCTAGCAGTGCTGCTAATTAGTATCCTGAAGCACCACCGCATAATAATGCCGGTCTAGAGCGGCTAATGATCTTTATCTATAGACTTGTCAAAGTTTTCCTACTGGGGCATCAGCAGCCAGACCGTGGAGTCAGCTGGACCTCACTCATGGTTGGCTTCCATGCCAAAACTGCAAATATTACTCAACTTAACTTATCTTATCTTCCTACACCTAGTAACCTCACAATAGGTTCAGAAAACCTTTCTGCCAAGGTTAGCTTTTAAAGGGATTCTGTCACCAGGAAATGGACCGATAAACCAGGTACAAGGCCTTGTTGAGCTAGCTCCGCTGAATGTAATAGGTTCCATGTCTGTCAGGTTGATGCTGCCCTAACCATGAGTAGCAGAAGTACCGACGGGCTCCTGCATAGCAATGAAGTGTGTTTTAGATAAAACAGCAGGGGACGGGGAGGTGTCCTGGACGGCTCCTCTCTGCCCTTCTCCCCACCAGGTGTTCCATGATATTTCCCTACCCTCGTCACTTCCTGTTGTGACGCAGCCGCAGAGGACATGATGTTCCCAGCTTTGGAAGGAGGTGTGCCGCGCCTCGCAGGCGTACGACGACGGGGTAGAGAAATTTCACACAAGAGTTGGGGAGCAGGAGCCACCTAATGCACTTGCGCCTTACCTCTCCAGATTACCTTGGCTCCAGATGATCAGACACTGCGCGTGCGCAGTGAGTGGTAGGGATATTTAACAAAACAAATGGCCATCAGATCTCCCTACCCCCACACTGCGCAGGCGCGGTGATCAGATGGATGTTCGGTTTAAGAGATCTCCCTGTCTGCTGATGCACACACGCAGTGTATCCCGACGGGAGTAGTTAGCCGTGCTTGCACACTGGCCCATACCTCTAACCGCTAGTGAGCTCCCGGCGCATGCGCAGTGTCGGCCGGTGTCCAGCTGAGAGGTAAGGCGTAAGCGCATTAGGTGGCCCCTTCTTCCCAACTCTGGTGGGAAATTTCCCTACCCCATCGTTGTGCGCTGCACACCTTCTTCCAAAGCTGGGAACGTCATATCTGGTGCGGCCGCGTCACAACAGGAAGTGATGAGAGTAGGGAAATTTCACGGGTAGGGGAAATATCACGGAACACCGGCTCAGCATGATGGACAGGTTTCTCACTACATGAGAACAGGTAATGAACAACTCTGTTGGCCCAAAACAGGAGTAGATCCTATCAGAGCGGAGAAAAACATTTAAATTTCATTTTTTTTTATATCTACTTTTGAAATATTAAAATGCATAAAAATGTAACGGAACCTGACTTTCCGGTATTCTGCAAACTGTACTTTAACCCCTAAAATGCCTCCCCAAATGCACGGGCCCCTCACACAGATTGTACATACCTCATTCCCCAGCACCGTGTCGCTTCTGAGCCTGCACAGCCGCCGCTGCATCTCCCTGTCATGCGGACGAAAACATCCAGTGATTGGAGGAGCAGCCAATAGCAGGCCGCAACGGGGCCGAGCCACCCTAGCATCGCTCCCCATCGCGGCCTGCTATTGGTTGCTTCCCCTCGTGACCCAATGTTTTCATCCACACGGTGGGGAGACGCAGCGGTGGCCGTGCAGGCGTTGAAAGTGAGGCAAGTACAATCTGTTTGGGGAGGCATTTTAAGGGTTGGATAACCCATTTACAGGGGTTGTACGCAAGTGGCCGGACTTGCAGAAACGGCCAAAAGGGCTGGTGCTCTGCTATTTCCCTAACTGCCATTGTAGTGAATTGGAACTAAGCAAACGGCGAGATGGGACAACCACTTTAAAGTCACACCAACACTAAAATTGGGGCTTTCCACCATCCTACATGTATGGAAAAGGTCACTTGCATTGTCTACTGTACAGTACACTGCCTCTCCATGCCACACAGACTTGTTTTAACTCTATCCATAAAGAGAAAACATAGACTGGACGAGGACACTTCAGGACACATTATGAAACGTTGACGAGGCAGAATAGCTTCCATACCCTCGTGTATTTTTCATTATTTGCTGCTGCTCGTGCTGCAGACATTCTCTCTGGTTTACGTAGGCAGATATTAGTGCTTACTAAGCATTCTTGCACTTTCTGTACTTATTAGTTTACTTATAGATGATGGTGATTAGACAGTTTCTCAGGAACAGATATCAGAAGTTCAGAACAATATTTCTGTATCAAACATGAATAGTCAGAGTTTAGATACTTAAGCTTTAACGTTCATGTCCTAGTACTGGATATAAAATGAATAGAGCCCATAAATGTGAAGTGAACAGAGCCTTACACAGCACCTAAAAAGTTAGTTTATGATTCATTTTATTAATATCATTTTAGATGATGTGGATCATTGTATGGTTGTGCACCCACATAAAAACTGATACCTTTACCATATGTCCTGTCTTCTGGCATTGATCAAGAAATATCTACTCTAGATCATAGAAATATAGAAGAATGACAGAAACAAAAACCCTGGCCCATCCAGTCTGACCTTATATTATTCCTGATCTCAGGATAGACATGAGTTTTTACCAGACATGCTTAAATTCACTTACTGTTGATTTCCCAACTCCCATCTGAAGGGAGTTTGTTCCCTTTCTGTGTAATATTTTCTGACGTTTGTTCTGATTCCCCCCCCCCCCCCAACAAATTTTTTGATTGTGTCCCCGTTTTCTTGTGTTTTTTTAGTTTTGTAATAAAATTACTTCCCTTCTGAACCTTATTTATACCTTTTTTTAAAGAGCTGAACATTGACTTATAGAATAGCTGCCTTACATCTGGTGACATCAGAGGCGGAGCTTGTTAAGAGCTCATTTGCATCCCTTTCTTCCCAGAAGTCCATAGGAGCATGTATGGCCTGTAAGTCTCCTCGTGCTGATTTAAGGCGTCTCCCCAAGGAGAGATAGAACCCCCCCCCCCCGCAAATCCTTACTTATGCTTCTTACGCAGTGAAGCCAGTACTCTCTGCACTGCACTGATGACGGGCAATCACCTCGAAACAAATGTCTGCAGATAAGGTGCTGGCTTACTTTATTATCCAAGTCATGTCTCAAGGCCTACTTAAAGGGTCAAAGATTGACTTATAGGATAGCTCCCTTACATCTGGTGGCATTGGAGGCACAGCTTGTTATGAGCTCATTTGCATCACTTTCTTCCCTATTTTATACCTTTTAGCCTAGTTGAAGGTTTTGATAATTCCCTCTCCCTTCTTTCCTCAAGGCTATACATATTGAATTGCCAAAAGCTTGCATCTTGTCCTCTGAGATAGTGTCTGGAAGGTAAATTTTCAGCAAACCATCGGTAGTCCTTCTATTTCAGCATTTACAGAACCTCACCGGTTGGGTGCCAATTAGCATAGTCATTGGACTAGAACCAATTTGTAGCCAGTCAGTATTAGACTACTCGCAGTGATAAAGTGACCCCATAAGATCATTATATCGGGATAATTTACCTGAATAGACCTACCTGAGAAGAGCCTGAGCTTCAGATAACGTACAAGACTCACACAGACTCTGGTCAATGGGATCATCACATTTGCAAGACTATTCCAACTTTCATTTTACATCTGTTGACTATGAACTTGTGATTATAATGAACCCATGCTGTGGTTGTATGAGGAGACCTAATATCACATGGCGGGTATGTAGTGCTGGATCACCAGTCTAAGTTCTTGAAGCCCCATAAGGTGTGACTTGATAATACAAGATGAGCTGATTTATCCTTGTACCTCAAGCCTGACGGTGGGCAGCCCTCAATACAGTCTCCAGTAACCTGGCTGTGTCTGAGGGCTCATGTCTCCCCTCTCCTGCTCCACGGCTCTCCGTGTCTGATTAATCTGATAGTCTCCAAAGCTTTACTTAATGTCTCTAAAGAGTACAAAGAGTTTTCTCCTCAAAATCACTGTAGAGAAAGCAGAGGCTTCAAAGCCGAATAGATATTCCCTACACTCGGGTCTCTCTTTCATAAAGTGTTTTTTCTTCCCCCCTTTCTAATTTACCTTGAGGCAGATTTGATTGATGTATCTACATTAATCAGTCCCATCTTTCATGCCCCGTTTAATGGGAATATTTTCATTAAAAAAATACCCCTTTATTCCATGAGACTTCGGATGTGAGCGTGAGAATAATTAGGACATATTTTCACAGTTCTATATCCGATCTCTGTTACAGATTCCGTATTAGGTCTGTTTTTAAAGGGGTTGTCCAGGATTAGAAAAGCATGATAGGGCACCTTTACTAAGAATGGCTTTTGCACCGGTCTTAGTTGTCCTCCTTGAGCTGCCATGCACCTCATCATAAATTAGGCGCCTATATGGCCGTCTGTTCACCTGTTTTAAAAACGTTGCCGTCCCCTGGCTGACGTAGTTTTCCGTCTACTTTAAAAAAAATCTGTTTCCAGGTAAAAAAGTAATACATTTGCAGGGGCTGGATATCCCACCATGACATGCCCCCACTCTCCCCCATCTCCATCCCACCCATTTTTCAAACTTGGTGTAAAAACGCCTGTGCGGCAAAATATTGTTGCACGGCATTTGAAATAGTCGCAAAAATCCCCCTTGTTGCTATTTTTATGCCAGACAAACAAACATAATAAATGACCCCCAATGGCTTTCCTCCCCCAAAAAAATAAAAATAAAGCAGCACACGTGTCCATGGATTTTCTGTTGATGGAGCGTGGGCTCATTCTAGTGAACAGAGCTGATCTCCAATACCACACACAACCAGTAGTGGACAGGTGTGGCACTGGTTTTGGAAGAAAGCACCACTTTTTTTTTTTTTTTTGCTTTTTTTTCTGGTCAACCCCCTTTCACACGAACGATACGCAGTGTGTCAGGATGCGTTCCGTGAAACTCGCGCCATTTCACAAGCAAGTTCAGTCAGTTTTGTCTGCATTTACGTTCAGCGTTTCATTATTTTCCGTGCAGGTGCAATCATTTTTTATAAAAAGTTTTCCGCGCGCGTGAAAAAAAACCCTGAAGATTTACAAACAACATCTCTTAGCAACCATCAGTGAAAAACGCATTGCATCTGGATGCAATGCGTTTTTCACTGAAGCCATATTCACTTCTATGCGACCGGGGCTATGTAAAAAAAAAAAAAACGGAATAGAGAACATGCTGCGATTCTCACGTAACACAGAGGTGATGCATGAAAAACAACTCTCATGTACACAACCCCATTGAAATAAATGGGTCAGGATTCAGTGCGGGTGCTATGTGTTTGCACATTGTGCTATGTGTTTGCGGGTGCTATGAATTGCACATTGCACCCGTGCGGAAAACCCGCTCATGTGAAAGGGGCCTTAGTAAGTGACATGACCAGTACATGTCCTGGAGCCTCATTACAGTAGTATTAGGATTTTTATTATGTGTAATGGTGTATGGATTTTTAGTGTCTTTGATCTTTCCTGGAGATTCAGGCTTGCATAGTCGTGTGCGAGGAGGGTTTGCATAGGCTGCGTCTATGTGGCTAGCATTTCCTAAAAACAACCACCCAACATAGCCCCTGGAGGCAGATTTATAAGTATTTCTCTCATAAAGTTGAGTGATTGTATGTGGCATATTTATTAGAGGATTTTTACCAGAGGAATTGAAATGGTGAAATTTGTTTTGTTTCTTTAATACCTCCTGTGATCTCTTGAATGTACATGTCTAAAGTGGGCATCCTACTGAGAGCTTCTGAGGACACTAGTCCATCTTCTGACTGGTTCCTGCTGTCATGGAGACCTCAGTAGCCTCCTGTTTTGGGGAAATTTTAGTTAGGTGTGAACAGGTCTAAAGCTGGTCATACATTAGGCGTGTTTTCTGAACAAATTGTTGATCGTTGCTGTCTTGAAGAACAACGCCTGAAGTAAAAAAAGAACAATTCAAACAAATACCGTCAGATGTCTGCCACCAGTTGGCATATCAGACTTATTTTGTGTCCAGAAAAGTTGTGAATGGTTGGCAGAAAAGGGTCTCACTTGGCTTTTTTGGTTATCCATAATCCTTGAAGGGGTGGTCTCATTGCATTGACTTATCCCCTTGTCCATAGGATAGGGGAGAAGTGCCTGATCAGCAGGAGTCCAACGTTGAGGCCCCTGCCAATCTTGATAATAGGGGCCTGTATTTCTCAGTTTTTATTTTTTATTGCTTCACTAAATCAGCTAACCCCTTCAAGGAGTTTCTGTATTGATGGTGACCAGTCATTCTCACCCTATGTTCAGCAGTATATATGAGGTAACGGTACAGGTCCATCAGAGGAAGATGCCAAATTATGTATTTGGTCAATGAGAGAAGCCTTCTTTGAAATTCCAGAGAAGCCATTTTAATTAAGATACACAGATACTTTGGTCCAAATTTAATAATGTCAGTGCACCTAGTTGTAAACTGTGCCAGAATTTGGACCCATTTTGGCTCACTTTTAGCACCCCTATCACTATAGAAATCCTCAGCACTTAGGAAAACCTGGGGTGGGCTTATCAGAAAAATTAGTTGCTTCTGAGAAAGAGGTGGAGCTTAAAGAGATTGTCCCATCTTGTACTTTGGGGGCATATCCCCCTCTGGGACCTACACCTATACTTAGAACGGAGCTCGCAAAGTGCCGGAGGATGCACCGCGCATGCACTGCCACCCTCAATTAATTTCTATGGGAGCACCGAAAATAGCAGAGCTCTGGCTCAGTTATTTCCATAAGCCCCATAGAAGTGAATGGAACTGTGACCGCACTTGCGCAGTGCACCTCCCATTCTTTTCTTTGGGACTTCTGAATATAGTGACCATGCCGCTCGGCTTTGCACTTTGTGGGTTCCTAGAGGTGGGACCAGCACCTATCAGACATTGGGGGCATATCCTAGCGATATGTCTTCAGTATCCAAGATGGGAATTTAGGCGTACGTGTGAAACAACTGTTATGTAGTGCAAAATATTTTTTTGAATGTGTCCACAAATGTTTTACGGATACGCAATTTGCGGACGGATACAGTCAAATGGATACGGTTGTGTCAATGCCCTCTTAGAGTTGTTGTGTTGCCCCATGGTCACTGATTACTTTGCTTTTATAGTATGGTGTCCGCCCCTATTATTGGTAAGTTATTACACGTGATGACTTAGAAGATATTGCTTAGTATTCTTGATGTTGTTCACATTGTCGCAGGGTTGCTTCTCTCTGTGGTTGTTTTTCACTTTTATAGTTTTGCATAGCTGTTTATTTGAATAAAGCCCTTAGGTTGCTGGTTTTTAATTCAGGCTGTTTTGTGATGAAAAGTGGTTCCTGTCACCGTGTGCTGAGAAATGCACAAGTGTGTACTTGCATACAGAAGATCTTTTTCCATTGTTGCCTGCATAGCGTTTCCATTCATTCGATTGGAATAAAGGTCACATAAACCTACATGATCTGTCGTAGGTATGGCTGGACACCTATGGCAATAGCTAGGAGGATTTTCCTCGGACTCCCCTGATGAGCTGTAGTTGATTTTGTTTTTAGGACTTTCTTGTATGTGTTTTTTGATTACGGGAGATATTGTGCTTGGCCGTTGATGTCTGACATCTTCGGCATATATACACTGCTCACAAAAAGTTAGAGATATTTGGCTTTCGGGTGAAATTTATGGAAAACGTAAGGTTCTCACTACAGTGATTTTATATCATGAAAGTAGGACATTTAAGTAGAGGCAGCAATGGTGATTTTCTCATCTCAAACTATTTATTGAAATGAAAGCCAACACCAGTGGTGGGTATACCCCCAACAAGATATGTCAGTGTCTCAATAACTTGTCATGTGGCTTCAGAACTTATGAGGGCAAATAATACCACTAAGGGTACTTGCACAATGTGTATTTACTGTAGTGCAGCAGTGGCATGAAGCGCACGGCGTCATAGCAACCAATGACATTGTGCGCTCCTGCTCTCAACAGGAATCCAGGCCGTGTTACCACGGACCGCTCTCTGCCGCGGAACACGGCCGAGTTCACACTTTAGTTATTTCCATCAGTGACTGTGAGCCAAAATGAGTAGTGAAGCCTACACAGAGATGAATCTGCACCTGTTCTGTGATTTTCACCTGCACCTGGTTTTGGCTCCCAATACCTGATGGAAATTACTGAAGTGCAGATTTCACCCTTTGCAATGGAAAGGGTGAGATCTGTGGCAAATCTGCATCAAAATCCATGACAAAATCTGCAATTAATGAATTTGGCCCTTAGGAATTAATTATAGCATCCTTACAGAACACATCACATGTGATCCACACGCTATATGGAATATGAGTTGCAATGTAGTTAATGTGTGACCATACATAATCCTAGGGTTGTTCTTCTTGGGATGTGACCAACCACATATAGATCATCCAGACACTGATAACACTGCATCTCCTTAATCCTGCTCTATCCCATATCAGTGGTGTATATGATGCGTTTGGTAGAATCAATATAGTCATATGGACACCTTTGTCCTCTCTGTATTAGAGAAGGTCCACAAGTTGGGCTCTGTTCATGCCGTGCTTGAGCCTTCTATTTAAAAGGGTTGTCCACAGGTAAGGTGTAGAGGGGATGGCATACAGTACAGACCAAAAGTTTGGACACACCTTCTCATTTAGAGAGTTTTCTTTATTATCATGACTATGAAAATTGTAGATTCACACTGAAGGCATCAAAACTATGAATTAACACATGTGGAATTATATACATAACAAAAAAGTGTGACACAACTGAAAATATGTCATATTCTAGGTTCTTCAAAGTAGCCACCTTTTGCTTTGATTACTGCTTTGCACACTCTTGGCATTCTCTTGATGAGCTTCAAGAGGTAGTCACCTGAAATGGTTTTCACTTCACAGGTGTGCCCTGTCAGGTTTAATAAGTGGGATTTCTTGCCTTATAAATGGGTTTCGGATCATCAGTTGCGTTGTGGAGAAGTCAGGTGGATACACAGCTGATAGTTCTACTGAATAGACTGTTAAAATTTGTATTATGGCAAGAAAAAAGCAGCTAAGTAAAGAAAAACGAGTGGCCATCATTACTTTAAGAAATGAAGGTCAGTCAGTCTGAAAAATTGGGAAAACTTTGAAAGTGTCCCCAAGTGCAGTCACAAAAACCATCAAGCGTTACAAAGAAACTGGCTCACATGCGGACCACTCCAGGAAAGGAAGACCAAGAGTCACCTCTGCTGCGGAGGATAAGTTCATCCTAGTCACCAGCCTCAGAAATCGCAGGTTAACAGCAGCTCAGATTAGAGACCAGGTCAATGCCACACAGAGTTCTAGCAGCAGACACATCTCTAGAACAACTGTTAAGAGGAGACTGTGTGAATCAGGCCTTCATGGTAGAATATCTGCTAGGAAACCACTGCTAAGGACAGGCAACAAGCAGAAGAGACTTGTTTGGGCTAAAGAACACAAGGAATGGACATTAGACCAGTGGAAATCTGTGCTTTGGTCTGATGAGTCCAAATTTGAGATCTTTGGTTCCAACCACCGTGTCTTTGTGTGACGCAGAAAAGGTGAAGGATGGACTCTACATGCCTGGGTCCCACCGTGAAGCATGGAGGAGGAGGTGTGATGGTGTGGGGGTGCTTTGCTGGTGACACTGTGAACCAGCATGGCTACCACAGCATCTTGCAGCGGCATGCTATTCCATCCGGTTTGCGTTTAGTTGGAACATCATTTATTTTTCAACAGGACAATGACCCCAAACACACCTCCAGGCTGTGTAAGGGCTATTTGACCATGAAGGAGAGTGATGGGGTGCTGCGCCAGATGACCTGGCCTCCACAGTCACCGGACCTGAACCCAATCGAGATGGTTTGGGGTGAGCTGGACCGCAGAGTGAAGGCAAAAGGGCCAACAAGTGCTAAGCATCTCTGGGAACTCCTTCAAGACTGTTGGAAGACCATTTCAGGTGACTACCTCTTGAAGCTCATCAAGAGAATGTCAAGAGTGTGCAAAGCAGTAATTAAAGCAAAAGGTGGCTACTTTGAAGAACCTAGAATATGACATATTTTCAGTTGTTTCACACTTTTTTGTTATGTATATAATTCCACATGTGTTAATTCATAGTTTTGATGCCTTCAGTGTGAATCTACAATTTTCATAGTCATGATAATAAAGAAAACTCTCTAAATGAGAAGGTGTGTCCAAACTTTTGGTCTGTACTGTATGCCATCCCCTCTACACCTTACCTGTGATGGGAAGAGTACTTACCTGTGATGGGAAGAGTACCTACCTGCCCACCGCTGCTTTGATCCATCCAGGCCGTCTTTACTGCACTTTGGTCCCCGCATGTAAACTTCCTCACAGTCGAAGTCGTGTGCGCTTCTGCAGCCAAAGACTGGCCTCAGCGGTGACCTGTCCCGAAGCAGCATGTAACACAGCAGTAACATGCGGCTTGTGGACATGTCACAGCCAAGGCCATTCATTGACTGTAGCGCTGCACATGAGCCCCAACGTGCCGGAAGTTTACATGTGGGGGGCTAAAGTACAGTGGAGACAGCCTGGAACTGAACTAGGCTACGGTGAGCTGGTAAGTATACCTCCCTTTACAGGCCTGGCAGGGAGGGGGTGGAACTTAATTTAAAAAAAATGTATCATGGGCAGCCCCTTTAAGGCTTTATGCACATGATTGTTTGTTTGTGTTTTGTGATCTACAAATCGGATCCGGGTAGGTCATCAGTATCTGATCGGTGGGGGTCTGACACCTGGGCTCCCCGTTGATCAGCTGTTTAAGAAAGCACCAATGTTCCTGTGAGCGCCGCAGCCTTCATCCTGCTCACTTAGCACAGCGGCAGTGCTTGGTATCGTGCTCAGCTCCATTCACGTCAATGGTTCTGAGCTGTGCCTAGGCAATGTGACTGATGAACGTGATGTCACATGTCCTAGGGAAAGCTGGAAAAGGCTGCAGCATTAGTGCAAGCACCGCTCTGCCTTCTCAAACAGCTGATCGACAGGGCTCCAAGGTGTTGGACCCCCAACGCTCAGATGCTGATTACCTGTCCGGAGGATAGGTCATCAGTATTAAAGTCTCGGAAAACCTCTTTAAGGCCCATTTAAATGAAGCAATGATCGATTGTACTGTTGTGCTGTTGACAAGTAATGAATCTGTATATGGATGAATGATCGCAGTAGCGATCGTTCATCCCCATGCAGAGGGGTTAATTGCAGCCTGTAAATGCAACTGGTTGGATCGGCCTGTGTAAATGCTCCCTTAGTTTTGCCCTGCTTATGGTTGTTATGGGCCTGTGTCCGAAGAGATACGTTTTAATTGATCTCCTTATATATCTAGATGTGATCACGTTACTGATGACAGGTCACGATGTAGTGAGGAGAATGCCAAAGATCAGGGATCAGCAACCTCCGGCACTCCAGCTGTTTTCAAACTACAACTCCCAGAGTCCTCCTCTCCGTCCTATTGGAGTTACAAGAACAGCAGACTGAGTGTGCCTGCTGGGAGTTGCAGTTTCAGATCAGCTGGAGTGCTGAAGGTTGCTGATCCCTGCCCTAGACAAGCTACAGAAGGAGCATTAAAGTCCATGAGACCCCCATGTACAGTTTCGGGAGGACTCCTGAATTTGTCGCGGGATATGTGGAGGATATATATGTATGTACTAAGTCTCTGTGCATTGCAGATGAATAACTCCACATAAAGGCGGATTATTAACTGTTTAGAAATGTTGACGGCTCGTCGGGTGTCAGATTGATGGGGCTTCTGGTTGCTCAGCAGGCTGTTCTGTGAATTACGGGAGTAGTCATGCATCAGTAAGGATAATTACTGTACACAGAAGTGACTACTTTTCTGCTGGAGGCAAGATTTTGCTCTTTTCACTTTCGAGAAGTTTGAACAAAGTTAATTGAGTGTCAAAAACTATTTATATTGTTTTTAAGGTCTACAGAAGGAAATCTTACGTTGTGGTGGGAATATTTGTTTTATATACTAGTGGGTATCTTTTATCTAGTGGAATAGAGGGTGGTGAGAAGGTTTTGATTTAGGGCTTTCCTGGGACTTTGTTGTCGTTGGCCTGTCCTTAGGATAGACCATCAATATCTGATCTGTCATGGTTCGACTCTCAAGACTACCACCAATCAAATGACTGAAAAGGCTGCGCAGCTCTCGGAGTGCCATGTGGCATTTTTTTTGTTTACCAGGCACAGCAGGGCAGGTTTTGAAGTGGTTGTGCCAGGTATTGCAGCCCAGTCTTCTTCATTCAATGGGACTGAGCTACAGAGAGCTGCAATACCAGGAACAGCCACTAGAAAATGCATGGCGCTGTGCCTGGTAAACAGTAAAGGAGACCCCTTCAATCAGTTGAATAATACCTTGTGGGTCGGGCCTGAAGAATGCCTTGTGGGTCGGGCCCCAATAATTCCTTTGTGGGTCGGGCCCCAATAATTCCTTTGTGGGTCGGGCCCCAATAATTCCTTTGTGGGTCGGGCCCCAATAATTCCTTTGTGGGTCGGGCCCCAATAATTCCTTTGTGGGTCGGGCCCCAATAATTCCTTTGTGGGTCGGGCCCCAATAATTCCTTTGTGGGTCGGGCCCCAATAATTCCTTTGTGGGTCGGGCCCCAATAATTCCTTTGTGGGTCGGGCCCCAATAATTCCTTTGTGGGTCGGGCCCCAATAATTCCTTTGTGGGTCGGGCCCCAATAATTCCTTTGTGGGTCGGGCCCCAATAATTCCTTTGTGGGTCGGGCCCCAATAATTCCTTTGTGGGTCGGGCCCCAATAATTCCTTTGTGGGTCGGGCCCCAATAATTCCTTTGTGGGTCGGGCCCCAATAATTCCTTTGTGGGTCGGGCCCCAATAATTCCTTTGTGGGTCGGGCCCCAATAATTCCTTTGTGGGTCGGGCCCCAATAATTCCTTTGTGGGTCGGGCCCCAATAATTCCTTTGTGGGTCGGGCCCCAATAATTCCTTTGTGGGTCGGGCCCCAATAATTCCTTTGTGGGTCGGGCCCCAATAATTCCTTTGTGGGTCGGGCCCCAATAATTCCTTTGTGGGTCGGGCCCCAATAATTCCTTTGTGGGTCGGGCCCCAATAATTCCTTTGTGGGTCGGGCCCCAATAATTCCTTTGTGGGTCGGGCCCCAATAATTTCTTTGTAGGTCGGGCCCCAATAATTCCTTTGTAGGTCGGGCCAAAACATATGATAGGTTGCAGTAGGAGGACCTATGGCCATCATAGCTTGAGATTTTCAAACTAGTTACTCCACTTGAGCCATTTTGAAATTATTGGTCACCAGCAATAGTAAAAACTGTGTCCCTCTTATCAGTGGGCTTTGTCTGGTATTGCAGCTCATTCTCATTTAAAAGTATAGGGCTGAACTGTAATACCAGACACCACCTATAGACAAGAGCGGCACTATTTGCTGGAAATAAACAGACAATGTGTTTTCTATTAAAACAGGTTATTTAGAGAAAAAATAAGTGAAACATCATTAGGTGAATTGGTTCACTGGTACCTAAGGTTTGTCCAGCCCTAAGCTGAAGTCTTGGAGGGACAATTTAAGACATTTTTCATCTCAAAGTCCGATCTCCTCCCGGCCTGATGTCGGGCGTGGACATACGGTAGTGCCTGCTGGGTGGTACAGTTGCTGAGGCAGTTTAGAATAGGCCCCGTGCACAATACTCTATGGCCATTTTACCTGCGAAGGGAAGAATACTAACCTACTTCTCTGCGCTGGCTCCCTGCTTCTTCTCTCCCTGGCCTCGTCTGCTCTGCTGCGCTCCCAGGACGTAAACTTTCGTCTGATGCTGTTACAGTTAATCACTGGCCGCAGCTCCCCTTAGGTTACATGATCGCAAGACATGATGCCAGGAGAGCAGGTCATTGCTGCGGTAAAGAGATCCGGGGAGAGCAGGCGCAGGTAAGTATACTTCTCTTCCCAGGTCTGCCCAAGAGGGGGGAGGTTTGCCAAAAGCCAAGAGGCTGATTGCACCCCTCTCCATTATAATGTAGAACTTTTTTTTTTTTTTCTATTGGGCCTCATGCACCAGCCGTTGTTTTGGTCCGCATCCGAGCCGCAGTTTTTGCGGCTCGGATGTGGACCCATTCGCTTCAATGGGGCCGCAAAAGATGCGGACAGCACTCCGCATCCGTTGCTCAGTTCCGTGTTCCGCAAAAAAAAATATAACCTGTCCTATTGTCCGTTTTGCGGACAAGAATAGACCGTTATATTAATGGCTGTCCGTGCCGTTCCGCAAATTGCAGAATGCACACGGACGCCATCCATGTTTTGCAGGTCTGCAATTTGCGGACCGCAAAACACATAACGGTCGTGTGCATGTAGCCTTTATGTAGAATATTTCACGGACATCTTCATTAGATCTCATACAACGACTTTGTGTGTTTCGGTCAGTATAAGAATGGACGCACCACCATATTTTTCGCGCTCCAAGCAATAGAATGGGCTGTTCTAGTTTGCAATATGGACGAAAATAGGACCTGTGCTATCATTTTGGAATGGCCACACGGATCCGCCTGGATGTGTACCCCGCCCATAGAAATGAATAGGTCAGTGTGCTATCCGTAAAAAAAAAAAAAAAACTCTGATAGCACAAGGATGAGAAATCAGATTGCGTGCACGAGCCCCGATTGCGTAATTATGGATGTGCAATCCCAAAAATGCAATGAATGTTGCTCTTTTTTTTTCTCAATTCCTGCTCCTCTAAATTTCGCAGAGCATTTTACAGCTTGAAGAATGTGCGTGGGAGCGCGGACGCTGCAAATATTTCACTTGGACGCAGGAAGCTCCAGTCGCGGTATCTGAAGGATAAAATAGGCGATGACTTTGAAATCCTCCGAATGTCTCCATCCAGCAGCCTCGCAGCGGCACCTCCATGCTTTATTATATCTGCCGCAACAATGTGTCATTGAAATGTTTCAAGCGTTTCTCGCTGTCAGGAAGTGGCTGTAATTCACAATAGGTGATTTTCTCATTATACATCAGAGAAATCTCCGCCACCATTACAGCAATCAAGAGCGATTGTTCCTGCTACTCGCTGATCAAATAACCTTAGAACATGAATGAGACTGCGCCGCTTGGGATAGCCCATATGCACGAACACGTGAGAGTGCGCACATGTGCCATATGTAGTCATAGCAGAGCAGAACTGGTTCTAGCACTCTGACAGACCACAGACTAATCCAGCGTCTCCATAGTGTCCATCAGAGAACAATAAGTTATCTATATCCATACATCGTTTTCCATTTCCATCCGGCAGAGGATCTCAAAATCGGAATTAATTGGATCCGTGCCATTTAATACATGAAAATGAAAATTGTTAATACAGAATTTTTTTCCTTAACAAAATATAAATAAAAATTCTGTCATGAAAATCAATGGTGCCGAATCTGTTTTTTGTTTTTTTTTGTTTCCGGTTTGTTCTTTTTCATACACAAAACCGCAGCTTACAATGTGTTCACCAAAACACAACAAAACTGAACGGATGCATTCTTATAAAACCGGTTTGGTCGCTATTGACAATGAATGGGAACACCGGTTTTGAGATCCTCTGCCAGATCTCCTCAAAAGCGGAATGGAAGACGCAGATGTGAAAGTAACCTTAAAAGGATGCCAACAGTAAGCTGCTCATAGGGGGTTTCTGCTGCAGAGACCCCTCGAGATTTAATATGTGGGGATGGGGGGGGAGACCTGGCAGCACCTCCACTGGGGTAACGACACATTATGTTCAGCCCATTAAAGCAGATTTCCGGAATTGACATATTGATGGCCTATCGGACTATAGATCAGCGGCTACCGCGTGAGCACATAGGCTTCTTCCTAGGCCATGTGACATCATGTTCATTGGTCACATGACAAAGGCGCAGCTAAACCCCGTTTAGGCGAATGGGGCTGAGCTGCAATACCAAGCATGGCCTCTATACAATGTACGGCGCTGTGCCTGGTAAGCGGCTAGGAGGCCACCGCGTTCACCAAAGCTCTGTTGGGTGCAACGACTTCCTCAAACGCCTCATCAGAGGAAGTGCCGGGAGTTGTACCCCACCGATCTTAAATTGATGACCTATCCTGAGCTTAGGTCATCAATATGTGAATCGCAGAGAACCACTTTAAAGGGTCACCAATTTTTTTATAGAGACATCTCAAAAGTTTAAATCGATGGGGGTCTGATCATGGAGATCCCCACTGATCCCTAGAACAAGGGGAGAGTAGCAGACGCATAGCGTGCTCTCTCTTCTCGCTGCCGGAGATGAGCTCCATAGAAATCTATGGGCCCATCTCAATTCCGTCCTCATCAGCGGGGAGACACGAGCTTCTCTGCCCTTGTTCAAGTGATACTCAGATCCCACCTATGTAAATGTTTGAGATTTTCCTGCAGCCACCACTAGGGGTAGCCTAGTGCACATAGATTTTTACAGCTTCCGCCAATGGTGTCTGTAGACATTCCTTTGCACTGGCCACCCCAAGTGGCTGCAGCTAGCCAATATTTTAATATATATCTTGTGAAGGGGGGAAGCAGGATACACAGAGATGTATAGGGCCATTCTTAGGCTACTTTCACATTAGCGTTTTTTGCGGAATCGTCATGGATCTGCAAAAAACGCTTCCGTTACCATAATACAACCCCATGCATCCGTCGTGAACGGATCCGGTTGTATTATGTCTTCTATAGCCATGACGGATCCGTCATGAACACGATTGAAAGTCAATGAGGGACGGATCCGTTTTCTATTGTGTCAGAGAAAACGCATCCGTCCCCGATTCACTTACATTGTGTGTCAGAAATGGTGACTGATCGGAGGCAAACTGATGCATTCTGAGCGGATCCTTTTCCATTCAGAATGCATTAGGGCAAAACTGATCCGTTTGGACCGCTTGTGAGAGCCCTGAACGGATCTCAGAAACAGAACGCCAAAACGCCAGTGTGAAAGTAGCCTAAGATGTGAATACATGGAGAAATATTGTATTCAGAAACAGTCTATATATATGAAGCGCCTGGTCTTTGAAGTAGGTTAAAGTGGGCGAATGTGCAACTTATTGTATTAAAAGATATTTCCAGGATTTAAAAAAATTTAAATTTCTTCGTAATCTCACTGGGGCCCTTACTAGGTTTTTCTATGGGGCCCTGTGATATCTCTGTATACTTTCTGGTAACACCTCTTCCCATACTGGCTCACTCTTCTTGCAATTTTCTTGCAGTCCTATGTAAAAGCCCAGATCTTCATAGCCCTATTTGCACGCATGCCTACAGATATTTCTCATCTGGAAAAATCTCCCCTCGACCTGTGGCCAGTACAGTATGAGCACATTCCTCCTCCTGCACTGAATGAGGGCGGCTGAAATCTGGAGCAATAGAATAAATTGTGCATCGTAGCGGTGACCGATATAGATCCCATCTATCACCAAACTGGAATAATGCTGACCTGTATATAGGCTGAAATAAATGGGTCCGGATTATTGATCTGATGCAGAAGTGAACCTTATTCTGTAACTGCCTCATGTCTGCCTCAGATCCAGCTAGGGTTGGGCGATATCAAAAATATTCCCATGAAAAATTTAAGGGGTTATCCAATCCTATAAAAAGCCCCCCCCATCCCAAATATGCTGCTCCCCCCCCACTGAATATACTTACCTGGCTCCCCGTTCCCTGCACCGCTCGTGGTGCCCGCACCGCCACTGCTGCTTCTCCCCATCCGGTGGGGCGCTCCTTAGCGTCACCCGCCATGCTAGGGAGGCTCTTTCCCGCCTGCCATTGGCTGCTCCCCCCTGACACCGGATGTTCTCATCCGTGCACGGTGAGAAGCAGGAGCGGAGACCCAGGTAAGTATAATCAGTGTGAATTGGCCCAGGTTAATGGGGAGGAGGGTGTCTTTTTATAGATTGAATAACCCCTTTAAGAAATTTAATGATATATTGCGATAAGAAGACATTATACTGGGATCTGTTCCCCTTGTGTCAGGGGAGCAGTTCACCTCTGCAGCCAACGATTGACTGCAGCGGTGTCAAACCGGATGTTGATAGACGGGGAGCCGAGAGAGGCGGCGAGGCTGGGGAGAGAAGGTGCTGAGTCCAGCACTCGGGAGCAGGTAAGTATGCTTCCCTTTGCCGGTCTGATCAGGAGAGGGGTTGAGTAAATCCTGCATATAATATACAACAAGCAAGGGAGCCCGCACCGCTATACCCGGCATACACGCACCGGCCGTGCATTGTGAGGAGTCGTGCACCGAACACATAACTCTAAGCCAGGCATGCTCAACCTGCGGCCCTCCAGCTGTTCTAAGACTACAACTCCCACCATGCCCTGCTGTAGGCTAATAGCTGTATGCTGTTCAGGCATGCTGGGAGTTGTAGTTTTGCAACAGCTGGAGGGCCGCAGGTTGAGCATGCCTGCTCTAAGCTGTAGAGATCAGGACAAGGTATACAGGAGCATAGGAGTGACCATGCATGGGTGATGTATTATGTTTAAGTTGGGGGTTGTATGGAGCCGTAATACACTGGACGCTCACTCATGATTTGTAAGGATCATACTAGTGACCTACAGATGTGAGTGTGAAGATGTCTCTTCAGTGAGATGGTGTGTATGGACTTGTTTTGATGTAATGAATAGTTGTCAGCACCCCATGGAGCGGACCGATTTATTAGTGCATGAGGGAATAGAGGGCTTCATGGCAGTAAAGTCTATATCTTTTGTTATGTAATGCAGTGGAAGGATTGGTACTTTGGTACTCTCTTCAAAAACAGATGGAACATTCTCTGTGTATCCCATGTAATGTCTGTCTCTGGGATGTAATGGGTAACACAAGAGTGCCCATGCTGCTTTACATATATTTCTGTTGGCCATAGAGCAATATGGGTCCCACTAGTACTTATAGGTGGGCAGCTATGTCTTTGATTGCCCGTTATAACCAATCACATCACAGCTTTCATTATAATTCTGCTTTCAAAAAATGACAGCTGCGCGGTGATTGGTTTCTAAGGGCAACAGACCGGATTTCTTTCTGAGAGTTTTCAGAAATCTTCCCCATTTAGTGCAAGTCATTAATATGGGTGCAGTATCGCCTATGTTACTGGGGTGGAATGCCCCAAAATGTTGTGGATCTACTGAACTGAACTTGGGTCACCTTGGCTTCCTTTGCTGCATATAGATGATGTGTTTTGGGGTTTTACATGAAATCCACATAGAATATTTTTCTTAACGGCCTGACTACCCGATTTTCCCCTTTTTGCACTAGGCCAGAGTTTCAAATGGTACCTGGTACGTTTTTTGGTGCCACATCTGTGGAGGTTCCAAGCAAGCCAGACCAATACCATGCAGGTCTCGTGACCGCACTGCTGACTAGTGATTGGTCTGGTACAACGAGGAGGTACCGTAACCACAGTGGGAAACAAATTACCTGTTACCAATACTGAGAAGGGTAGTTGTGCACATACAGACGTGGACAAAATTGTTGGTACCCTTTGGTCAATGAAAGAAAAAGTCACAATGGTCACAGAAATAACTTTAATCTGACAAAAGTAATAATAAATTAAAATTCTATAAATGTTAACCAATGAAAGTCAGACATTGTTTTTCAACCATGCTTCAACAGAATTATGTAAAAAAATAAACTCATGAAACAGGCATGGACAAAAATGATGGTACCCCTAGAAAACACAGAACATAATGTGACCAAAGGGACATGTTAATTCAAGGTGTGTCCACTAATTAGCATCACAGGTGTCTACAACCTTGTAATCAGCCATTGGGCCTATATATATGGCTCCAGGTAATCACTGTGTTGTTTGGTGATATGGTGTGTACCACACTCGACATGGACCAGAGGAAGCAAAGGAAAGAGCTGTCTCAAGAGATCAGAAAGAAAATTATAGACAAGCATGTTAAAGGTAAAGGCTATAAGACCATCTCCAAGCAACTAGATGTTCCTGTGAGTACAGTTGCACATATTATTCATAAGTTTAAGATCCATGGGACTGTAGCCAACCTCCCTGGACGTGGCCGCAGGAGGAAAATTGATGACAAATCTAAGAGACGGATAATCCGAATGGTAACAAAAGAGCCTAGAAAGACTTCTAAAGAGATTCAAGGTGAACTTCATGCTCAAGGAACATCAGTGTCAGATCGCACCATCCGTCGTTGTTTGAGCCAAAGTGGACTACATGGGAGACGACCAAGGAGGACACCATTGTTGAAAACGAATCATAAAAAAGCAAGACTGGAATATGCCAAACTACATGTTGACAAGCCACAAAGCTTCTGGGAGAATGTCCTGTGGACAGATGAGACAAAAATCGAAGTTTTTGCCAAGGCACATCAGCTGTATGTTCACAGACGAAAAAATGAAGCATATCAAGAAAAGAACACTGTCCCTACTGTGAAACATGGAGGAGGCTCTGTTATGTTCTGGGGCTGCTTTGCTGCGTCTGGCACAGGGTGTCTTGAATCTGTGCAGGGTACAATGAAATCTCAAGACTATCAAGGAATTCTAGAGAGAAATGTACTAGCCAGTGTCAGAAAGCTTGGTCTCAGTCGCAGGTCATGGGTCTTGCAACAGGACAATGACCCAAAACACACCGCTAAAAACACCCAAGAATGGCTAAGAGGAAAAAATTGGACTATTCTAAAGTGGCCTTCTATGAGCCCTGACCTCAATCCTATTGAGCATCTTTGGAAGGAGCTGAAACATGCAGTCTGGAAAAGGCACCCTTCAAACCGGACACAACTGGAGCAGTTTGCTCATGAGGAGTGGGCCAAAATACCTGCTGAGAGGTGCAGATGTCTCATTGACAGTTACAGGAAGCGTTTGATTGCAGTGATTGCCTCAAAAGGTTGCGCAACAAAATATTAAGTTAGGGGTACCATCATTTTTGTCCATGCCTGTTTCATGAGTTTATTTTTTTACATAATTCTGTTGAAGCATGGTTGAAAAACAATGTCTGACTTTCATTGGTTAACATTTATAGAATTTTAATTTATTATTACTTTTGTCAGATTAAAGTTATTTCTGTGACCATTGTGACTTTTTCTTTCATTGACCAAAGGGTACCAACAATTTTGTCCACGTCTGTAGTATGACGAGATGTGTATATGTCCAACTATGGCTATCTTCTGGGTGTTCATCTTAAAGGGGTTGTCCCACGAAGTGTATTCTACATTTTTCAAACCAGCACCTGGATCTAAAGCTACTTTATCTATAGCTACTTTATCCAATAAGATGTATCTGTAGAGTGACACCTGCTGTTGGTTCTTCTCCTCATTTCTCTGTCCACCTCTCTGAGGTGGACGCACATGATCAGTACCGTCCTGCCACTACCCACCAGCCCTATCTTCTGTTAGAAGCAATGACAGTTACAGGGAGAGAGTTCTAGTAGAAAGGACCCCCCCCCAAACTGGTGTACAGGAGCACGGTCTTAGATGCCCATAGCAGCCAATCAGATTCCACCTTTCATTTTTCACCGCTCCATTGGAAAATGAAAAGTGGAATCCGATTGGTTTCTATGGACAACGAAGCCAGTTGTACTTTACACCAGTTTGATAAATCTCCCCCATTGTCTTGTACTGTATGATGTCTGATTTTAGTTTTTTTACATTAACCATGGGGATAACCCCCTTTTAATTTCCTGCTGGCAATAAGCAGTGGTCGTGTATGTATGTGTGTATGTTCCGCGAAAACTCAAAAATGCAACCATCCATTTCAACGCAACTTGGTACACACATCTTTTGCTACCAAGAAAGAAATCTTGCGAGGGTCTCAGCTCTCTAGGGCGTACCGCTACCGAGATATTCCCCAAAAAATGACAACTGATCACAGGTTTTATCAGTTCGCAGGTCCTGAAATAATCAGTAATATGATGGCACAACTACACTGCTACATGCATGGGGGGCAGGGGCCACTATTAAATGGACGGGCACTGTGACGTTTACTGTTAAAGCGGGCGGGCGCTGTGGAGTTTACTGTTAAAGGGGGCGGGCGCTGTGGAGTTTACTGTTAAAGGGGGCGGGCGCTGTGGAGTTTACTGTTAAAGGGGGCGGGCGCTGTGGAGTTTACTGTTAAAGGGGGCGGGCGCTGTGGAGTTTACTGTTAACGGGGGCGGGCGCTGTGGAGTTTACTGTTAAAGGGGGTGGGTGCTGTGGCGTTTACTGTTAAAGGGGGCAGGTGCTGTGGAGTTTACTGTTAAAGGGGGCGGGCGCTGTGGAGTTTACTGTTAAAGGGGGCGGGCGCTGTGGAGTTTACTGTTAAAGGGGGCGGGCGCTGTGGAGTTTACTGTTAAAGGGGGTGGGTGCTGTGGCGTTTACTGTTAAAGGGGGCAGGTGCTGTGGAGTTTACTGTTAAAGGGGCGGGCGCTGTGGAGTTTACTATTAAAGAGGCGGGTGCTGTCGAGTTTACTGTTAAAGGGGCGGGCACCGTGGAGTTCACGGTTAAGGGGGCGGCCACTGTGAAAGGCACCGTTAAGGGGGTGGACATTGTGAAAGTCACTGTTAAAGGGGCGATCACCGTTAAAATGGTGGCCATTCTGAAAGTCACTATTATTTAATATAAAATTGCAATAAATAAATACCTGAGCAACGTCGGTTCATCAGCTAGTAATAAATAAGACACTACAATCTGGATTGGATGAATGATGGCCGCAATGCTTTATTATGGGTTACCGTAAATAAATTAACACCACAATAAATTATCATAAATAATTAAATATAATTAATTCCACATTAAAGAAATAATTCAATAAACCCTTAATCCTAATCAATTAATGAGAACTACATCCACCCAGCTACACTGCGTTCTGCCCCGCTAACTCAGCAAAGCGACAAGGAACATATTTTTCAAATTTTTATTTTATTTTATGTATTTTTATTTTATTTTTTTAAAGGGAGGGAGGGGGGTGATGCTCCTCTTCTTCAAACTGGCACCCAACCACTGGAACACCTGAAAAAACATAAAGGGAACAAGCTTCCCGCCGCACACATAACCACAAATCACAAAGCCGGATTTCTCCGCCAGCAACCAATCAGCGTTGAGGATTCTTCAGCCACCACCAACATCAAAACTGGAATTAACCAGTTACCTCAGCACCAAATTCAGGTATTTCTGCAAATAAAAGAGCGGGCAAAAAAGAATGGTGGGGAAAGAAAGAGGCAATACCACAGGGATATGAGGTGCCTGTGCCCCCATGTGTCCCCCAAGCTCAACGCTCTGGGGGACTATTCATTCTTGCAGGACACGTTCTACTTCCTGCTCCTCTATTCGAGGTGTCTTGCCGTGCCGGCCTGGGCGATCCCTGATACTTTTTTATTTTTTTCTCCGTTCTAATTGAGCTGATTTCATTTGCGGCTTATTTTTAGATGTGTCTGTGCCAGAGCAGAAGTGAATTACTTGGGCTCACAGCAGGAAGCCATAATGAAAGAAAACGCAAGTGAATGCGGATTGACGATAGCACGCTCTCACATGTCAAAAGGCATTGTGTCGCTTTTATTTGAGTTGCCTTGTGCTCTTTGTGCCGAGGGCCCCTCGTGTGCGCCTGCACAGTCTTCTCCAGAATTCGTCATCTGCCATGGGATTTACCATCTGCTGCAGAATTTGATCTAACTGGTTAACAATTAATGAACTCCTGGGTTGGAGGACTTGTGCTGACGGTGGCTTTGTAATGTTAAATTACTGGAAGGTGCGGCACCAATTACTGGAAGTATTGATTTTTTTTTTTAGCTTTTAGCTTTTTTTTTTTTTTGTTGCAGGGTATAGCTGTTAAATTCCCTCTGTCGCCCATGTCACGTTCCTTTTTGCCGCGTGCGGTGTGATGTAAAATAGATTTGTTTTAGTCTAGTAAAGATATCAGATGCCGATTCCCAGGGAACTGCTTTGGTTTGGAGTAATGGAAGTGTAAGGTTTATATGAGCGGCCGTTAGCGGGGATTGTGCCGCGCTTGATTTAGCTGGATGTCCCCTCACAAATTGAGAAGTGTTTTATATGGATGTGCTTTGAACCCTATAGGAATGAATGTGATGAAGACCGCCAATTAGAGGGGAGCGCTTTCATGTAGCTGCTTATTTGGTTTACGTTTTTTTTTTTTTTTTTATCTGATTTTTATGTTTGACTGCATGTTGAAGTAATCCTTCTTTCTCTTCTCCTACCTCCCTCGCTTGTCGCATTTTCCGTCTTGTCTTGGAGAAGCTCCAGAAGCAGTGTGCGCAGACCACAAAAGGTGCTGCAGATTTTGCTGGGGTCACGCACGTTTCTGATCGAGGAGATTGGTCAGAGCTGGCCGTTGATACCCGCTGGTACAGGCTGAGTTCACATCACCCGGTTTTTAGATGCAGGTTATGAAGCCATAGACAAGAGTGGATTGGGAGAAAAACTAATATCTGTCCTGTATAGGTGTCTCCTTTTATGCTCTACACCTCATTTTGGCTTCAAATCCTAAAACCGAAACGTGTAAACACAACCATAGAATCAATTCTTCCCTCAGCCGTTAAAGGACATCTGTCAGCAGATTTGTGACCTGTTACATGTGCACTTGGCAGCTGAAGACATCCGTGTTGGTCCCATGTACATACGTGCCCGCATTGCTGAGAAAAATTGTTTTATTATATGCAAATGAGCCTCTAGGAGCAACGGGGGCGTTGCCATTACACCTAGAGGCTCCGCTCTTTGTACCGCTGCTGTGCCCACTGCAATTTAATTGACAGGACCAGGCAGTGTAAACATGACCACGTCTGGTCTATCGATCAAAGTGGAGAGGACATGGCAGTTGCAGAGAGAGCAGAGCCTCTAGGTGTAATGACAACGCCCCCATTGCTCCTAGAGGCTTATTTGCATATACTAAAATATCATTTTTCTCAGCAATGTGAACACATATGAACATGGGACCTACACAGATGCCTTCAGCTGCCAAGTGCACATGTAACAGGTCAGCCAGTGTCATAGGGACAAATCTGCTGACAGATGCCCTTTAAAGGGATCCTGTCACTGAGGAAATGCAGTCAGATCTGCAGGCAGCATGTTATAGAGCAGGACGAGCTGAGCAGACTGAGAACTAGTTTCTGGGAAAAGATCCAGTATAACGTATTCATTCATTTAAACCCCTGCTATTCCTCAGTTTAGGAGTCATGTGGGCGGTCCTATCGGTGATAGACCGCTGTGTTTGTATGCATGGGCAGGCAGGGTTAGCGGTCAGTCTTGGTGTTATTTGGGATCCATGTGAAGGTCCTGCAGCCAGGCTCCATCGTGTGCGGTCACCCTAGAAGGACTCTTAGATTGCCGGTGGTCCGATTACAGAGAAATTGGTCACGTATAAAGATCAGTCCAGTTTCTCTCCAATCAGTCTGTACATTAATGTGTTGATCTGATTTTGTTTTCTGGCAAATGAGACAAATTTCAGTCTGTGCCAGATATCTAAAAGACCACTGCATTAAAAGCTGTAGGACAATGACCCTTGGTTCCATCCTAAAAAAAATATCTAGACATGCAGATTATCGCAAACGAACGTTTCTGCAAACGCTTGCTCCCAACAGTCAGACCGTGCAGCAGATACCCATTCACTTCATAGAGCCTGAGCTGCACCCATGCCATGTGTCCGATGGACGTGGCATCACATAGGCTAGGAGTAGTGTTGGGCGAATCGAGCTTCACATCCTAGATCCGAAGTCGATTCGCTCCAAACCGTTCGAATGCTGTAACATATTTGGGCTCCGGCGAGGTGAACCGTTTTGTTATTACGTTAAGTTATTGTTCAGCCATTGATTTTTAAACTTTAAAACCATTTTAAAACATGGATCTGAAGTCGGATTCAGTACCGGCTGGTACCTCGGTACCAAAGCCAACTTCGGATCCATGTTTTAAAATGGTTTTAAAGTTGGAAAATCGAAATTGCGGGACTTCAGTGATAACAAATTTTTCTTGCCAGAGCCCATATATTTGACAAATCTCTGTACAGCGTTCAAACGAAGTTTTGAACAAATCGACTTCAGATCTGGGATCCGAAGATCGATTCGCTCAACACCAGCTAGGAGGAGGCCTAAGCGCTCATGGAGCATGGCGGCCTATTCTAACAGCAGATCGGTTTGCCGGGAGTCGGATCCCCACCGATCAGATATTGATTACCTACCCTGAGGATAGGTCATCCATATCAAAATCCTGGAAAACCTGTTTAAAAATGTTTAAAAAAGAGGCCATACTCCGCCTCACCTGCATACTGGTCCTGTCATGACATTCCGGAAATGCCAGGAAAGGCCTGCTTAGCCAGTCACGGACCATAGCGGTGGCTCGCCTCATCCAGTCACTGACTGAGTGGGTCTTAGATGGTGTTTCTGGCTTGTTGAATTTATGCTGCAGATATCAAATTCAGGTTTCACCCTTTGCAATGTATAGGGTGTAAGCAAATATGCAGCGAAATCTGGAACACATCTGCAAAAGGATACAAAATTTTACGGACCCTTACGTGTATGTCCAGGTGCCTCTGAGGTCGCCATCCCCCCTCTTTTTTTTTTTTCTTTTGTTACGTAGGCCGCAGATCTGTATCATATGCAACCAGTTTCCAAGTTAGGCTACTTTTACACTAGCGTTTTCAATTCCGCTATTGAGATCCATCATAGGATCTCAATAGCGGAGGAAAACGCTACAGTTTTGTCCCCATTTATTGTCAATGGGGACAAAACTGAACAAAATGGAGTGCACCAAAATGCATTCCGTTCCGTTTGGTTGCGTCCCCATGGAGGACAGAATAACGCTGAAAGCAGCGTTTTTCTGTCCGCAATGTGGTGTGGAGCAAGACGGATCCGTCCTGGCACACAATGTAAGTCAATGGGGACTGATCCGTTTTCTCTGACACAATAGAAAACGGATCCGTCCCCCATTGACTCTCAATGCTGTTCATGACTGATCCGTCATGGCTACAGAAGACATAATACAACCGGATACGTTCATGACGGATGCATGCGGTTGTATTATGGTAATGGAAGCGTTTTTGCAGATTCATGACGGACCCGCAAAAAACTCTAGTGTGAAAGTAGCCTAAGGCCCAGTTTACACATCAGTTATTTGGTCAGTTATTTTCATCAGTTTATTGTGAGCCAAAACAAGTAGTGAATCCTACAGAGAAATAAGGGTTAATGGAAAGATTTCCACCTGTTCTGTGTTTTTCACCCGCACCTGGTTTTGGCTCCCAATCACTGATCCAATAACTGAAGTGTGAACTAGGCCTTGCCTCTGTTTGTAAAGAAGCCAGGTATCTTGGATTATGTGCAGGTTCTTATTCATGCAGAGGTAAGGTAGAAAGGGACATACATAATGGGGTAGTTTGACCGGCACCACCTAGTGCAGCCTCGTGAATGAAGAGGCGTTAGCGCACAGGGCCCGATATATGAGAATCCATGCAGGGAGATTATTCTAATATCATCGCCCTACACTTAATCCACTAATTTCCGAAGCTTCTGCGCTGCACAACCCGAAGGATCTTCATCCATACTTCCTGCCTCACTGCGCTAATGGCTGCAGATATGGAAGAACGTCATGACAAACAGATGAATTATTAGCGGTGTCTGGAGACGCGACCTGCAATATTACATAGCTTGCTTTAAGGGGTCTCGCGCTTCATGGTGACATTTGCTTTAAGGTATTTAAAGAAAACCGCTCACTTTTCTCACTGCGTAATGTCAGCCGAAGCGCGCACTGACGCATGGGGAGCCGACTCTTCAGCTCAGCCGTTAGTCATCTAGTTATTTAACCTTTCCTGCGCAAGCGACTTTGTTGAAATGTTGCCTGACATTTTCAGCGCTGCCTCTGTAATGTGAGGAAGAGAATTTCCAGGCTCAGTCTATGGGTGCCCGCTACCTGAGGATGATCTTCTCATTGCTCGGGGAGGCTAGTTGTTTTCTGGTATTGAGATCCGGCAGAGGATCTCAATACCGGGGAAAAAAACGTTTCCGTTTAGTCCTTATGCATTCTGAATGAAAAGAGATCTGTTCAGGATGCATCAGGCTGCGTTCCGACAGCATTCAGTTTTGTGACCGGACACAAAACCGTTGCAAGCTGCGGCTTTGTTTCTGGTCATAAAAACTGAAAAAAACGGATTCCGGCCCTGAAAACAATGTAAATCAATAGTCACAGATCTGTTTTTTTAGGCTCCTAAAAAAACGGATCAGTCGCCCATTTATTTTCAGTGTATTTACTGTAGTGACGGATCCGTCTTTTTCCGTTTTTGATTTCACACAACTGCATCCTAACAGAACGGACGCATCCTGATGTGCAGAATCAAAAAGGATCCGTTTAATTTCGGTATTGAGATCCTCTGATGGATCTTAATACTGGAATTAACAACGCAAGTGTGAAAGTAGCCTTAGTTATAAAATGTAATGTATAAAAATAGTTTCCTTGTAATGGAAATGAGATCTCCATGCAGTAAATTAATAGCAAACTTTTGCTTATATGCACCAGTCGCTCTAAATAAGCAGAGCTGCAGTGTAAAGCGTTGGTGAGGGACTGTTTTAAGTACCTCTTATGACATGTCTGTTTTACTAACTGCTTGCACTTTTCATGTAATATGCACTTCTATTCTTATGACTCTATGATTTGCCATTCCTTTATTATTCCTGCTAGAAATTGAGTGGCTTTCTAGCAAGATCCAGTTGGGTCCTGTCTATTAAGTCTGAGACCGCACGCCAAAGGAATGATTTAAAAAACTGCTTTTATTCATTCAAATTTCAACACTAGTGAAACATTTATTACTTGTAATTTTATATTCCACTGGTGTTGAAATTTGAATGAATAAAAGCAGAGTTTTTGAAATCATTCCTTTGGCGTGCGGCCTCAGACTTAATAGAGAGGAATAGGATATATATGAGTTCTGTGGTGGAAGGAATCAACCTGGGACGCGCACCCTTAAAAGCTGCTAGTGGATGAGTTCTGTGGTCTTACAAGATCCCGATGGGTGTTATTGGGTGGGGGGGGGGGGGATGTTCCTGCGCAGTCTGACACCGGCAGCACTGATTGGATAGTGTCAGACTGTGCAGGGACACCATCTCCGAACTGATAACACCCATCTGGACCTTCATTGCAAACTGCTACTAATTCATTCATAACTTCTAGCAGGAATAATAGAGGAATATCATAAGTATAGAAGCCCCAGAATTGTTATCAGACGGGGAATGCAATTAGTTACTGAAGCAGACTTTGTTCATTTGATTGTTCATATGATTGAGGTCTACCTAAATGACCCTGATGTATGAGTTTTGTACACCGCCTGTACCACAGACGGATTGTCTTTCATATGGATGCACCAGGGACATTGTACATGTGGACACTGTTACTATTCTCTTCTAATCTGGTCAAAGTCTTTTATTTTTTTCATTTTTTTTATGGTTTCATGTGATCAGCACACAACATGGATTCCACCAGTTCTCAGTAATCCTATTGAACATTGGAATGATCTCGCCCTAATTCCAAGCAGCCAGAAAGGATTTCTTGGGTTTAGATGAAAAGTGAAAACCGCCATCAGACTCCCTATTTAAAAGGCTTTTATGTCGCCTGGATCAGGATTACAGAAGGGCATGCACGGTTATGCTGGATTTACCCTGCACAGTTGTATTAGGAACTACTTTACTATGAAGGCTCCTTCCCAATAATCTGCCCTTGTAAATGTGTTGCCGATCGCCTGGTCAACAAGCCAACTGCTCATTCATTGGATGAAATAGTCGCTTATGAGGCACATGGAGCCACAGGGGCAGAGCTTTGCAGGAGGCGGTGGCGTTACTTAGCAGTGCAGTGGGGCACAGTTTAGCGGTGGAACAGGGGCTACCAGGTATACGTTTTCCTGGGGCCTCAGAAATGTCAAATCTACCTCTGGCTGGCGGCAGCGTCGCAGTCTGTTGAGCCCTAACATATGTGATTACAGTGTAGTGATGGACTACAAAGACTACTGAAGTGTTAAATTGCCAATCTGATGCACAGTCCGTTCTTAATAATGGATGTCCATGACCTCAATGAGTGGGGGCAGCTTTTATCCTGAGCCAATAAGGGCCTGTTCACATTTAGTTTTCCCTTCACGTTCCGCGTACCTGGCAGGAAAGCTCCTAATGCATCGGCCTTGTGGGTCAGCGGCCGATGTACGCCTACGCAGTGGCATATGTCAGAGAATACTCTACCAGCATATAACTCCAGGGGAAGCAAAACACAAATGCAAGTCTGAGGCGTGTTTTTTATTAGACAATTTGGCCCTAAATTGGCCCATAAGCGTTAGAGAGAAGTTGGTTGAACAAAAAATAATCTAGTGAAGAATCTTTTCACCGGACACTGGCCATACACATTTTAGTCCATATCGGCCGTTGCAATCATTCAAACTGGTCATACATGTTCAACCAGACCAGACAATGGGCGAAAAATCTTTCTGAGAATGTTATTTTAAAGAAAGATGAGACGAAAGTTTTAAACATGGCTGACTTCTTTTCAGACTCCAGTGGCCTGTCACTATTCTGCTAAAACAATCATTTCTCTTGAATTTCACCCCATGAACTATCGTTTTGGTTGCGATCATCTATTTTCATCAATTTAGACTAATGACTATGGATACCTTAATTATCTGTACGCCTTATGTGGAGATGTCTCCTGGTTGATCTGACCCAAAAGATCATTTTAGGCCAAGCTCTGAAGAAATATTGAACGTGACTCCTGTTACTGTCAGACATACCGTAATCTCATTAAGTTCACGTTGATGATAAACCAGACTTTTCCTATCGGCCGCACTTTGGCGGTAAAGTGAAACTCCTCTCACATCACATAATAATTCATTTTCATGTCTCTCACTGATAGGAGATGTTCTAATTATCAGATATGACACTGCATTAATAAATTGGTAAATGTCTTCACAGCGTGATAGCTGTGATTATGGAAGCCTCACAGGCTGACCTGCTCTTTTGTGAATTTAAGAACATCTTTAATAGGCATTTTCTTTGTGACAAGTGAATTGGAAAAGCGATGCAGTAATTTCAACGCGAACATAAAAATTCTATCAGCCTGTCTAATCGATGTGTCTACCTATTCTAGGTCTCTAATCGATGTGTCTACCTATTCTAGGTCTCTAATCGATGTGTCTACCTAATCTAGGTCTCTAATCGATGTGTCTACCTAATCTAGGTCTCTAATCGATGGGTCTACCTAATCTAGGTCTCTAATCGATGTGTCTACCTAATCTAAATCTTTTTAATCCACCTACCTACAGCCATGGCATTATTACAGGTGTCTTGTGCCAATGGCTTTCACAATTGGTGGAATGTGTTTCTGAATCATGTGGACCACGAACCCATTAAAGTCAGTGCATCCACACCGTGATCCAGCATGTGCTTGGCAGGTATCTAAGTTTTGCGGAAATACGGTTGTTGTGCGAATGCCGCTTCACAGAGATCCTCTGCTGTTCTTTACTAGGCCGTAGCTGAATCCTGTGCTGTCATGAACCCCCTTAGTCCAGTAGAAGACATATATACAAGCTCTCCTGAAGGATCCTGAGGGGACAACAGTGATAATGGGGCGTGGATAGGTTTAAGATGTAAAATTACCTCAGGTTTATGTCTCTCATGTCCCCCCGTCCCTCTCCCCCATTTTTGCACAAACCCTTTAGAGAGGTTGTCAAAGATTTTGATGTTGATGGCTTATCTTCAAAATGGCATTTGACTCCCCACACCACAGCTGTTTTCTGGCACCAGGAGCCAATACCAGAACTATACCGCTCCATCCATTGTGTAGTGGAGGGAGCTGGTAAATGCTAAATCCTGGACACCCCCTTTTAATGTAATGTGTGTATCCTGAGTAGGCTCTGGCAGGGAAAAGTGTTAAGTGACTTGAGCAGCTTTTTATTTTTGGGGCTTGTTGCCCATTAGAGCTTCCATTGGACTTGCTGTATATGATAGCTTGTACACAACGCTAGCTTCCTAGAGTTAATTTTAATCTCTGCTTTTACACAGGTCACATGACCAGCAAATTATAATAGGATTAAAATACTGAGATTATAATATACTTCTGGTAAGTAGCACATCCAGCGCCACGTTGTAGTCCTGTGTAATCACACTCATGGAGATTATTGGCTCTAACTGGCTTAACTGGTCCGCAAAGGTCGATATTGTAAAAAAAAATACTTGGGGTCATATATTTATATAGAGAGACATTTAAAAAAAAAATTGTGCAGCGGTTCATCGAGGTCTTCACAAGTGGTCTAAACATGGTATATACATACTGGCAGAATCCTAATATATATTGTGATACCATACTGAAACTCTTGCGTTTACCGGTACATACCGCCACGTGTGCTGTTCTTTAGCTTTTTTTATATTTTTATTATCCTGATGTAGTGATATATTTAGACCTGTTTTAAAGGTGTTGTCTCTACAGATGTCCTATTAAACTTCCCACTATGGGACTGATTTGGTAATCCCGTCTATCTGTTGAAGGTGTATGGACACAATGAGCGACTCTTCACTCTGGTTCATAGTGGAAGGGTCCATCTCCAGGACCTTCCTCTATGGTGCCTTATAAAAAATATGGTCCACTTTGTCCTAATGGGGCAGTCTGTTCAGTTACGTAAGTCTTGTGTATTTTGTGGTCCCCCTAATCCTTGTTTTGCTTTGATTTTGCAGACTCCAGCTGTTGTACTTGCTCAGTTTTCTGTGCGTTTGGTTAAACACATTGATTATTGTCTCTGCTTTTATATGTATATACACCACATGGTTCTGCTGAGCATAGATTTTTTTTTTTT
Source organism: Bufo gargarizans (assembly GCF_014858855.1). Taxonomy (NCBI): domain Eukaryota; kingdom Metazoa; phylum Chordata; class Amphibia; order Anura; family Bufonidae; genus Bufo; species Bufo gargarizans. The sequence continues at coordinate 72,889,037 of NC_058082.1, read as the reverse complement.
TCAGGCTTTTTTGCTTTTGACTTGAAGAACATGATCTTCTGTATCGGTAAAGACCTCCATGGAGCATCAAAGCATCACTGGTTCATTGATGTTCTTTTCCTAAAATAATTTCTTGAAATATCTGAATAATATTACAACTGTAGATATGGACATGGCTGCCACTAAGGCTAGTGTCACAGTAGTGTTGAAATCTCCTGGCAGAGGAACAGCCTGCTGGAGTTCATCGTATCCGGCATAGCCGGAAAGGGCCTGACCACCGCCATGCCCTATAGTCTATAATGGGACCCGGAGGGGATCCGACCAGTTTTTTCTGGATTAGTGCTGGTATTTTGGCAGACAAAAATTAGTGCTTGCAGTGGTTTTTGACTTGTCCAGCTGAATCCCAGTACTAATGCTGGAAGCGGGCCGGTTTCCCACTGGGTCCCATTATAGATAATGTGCTCCGGCAGAGAAAGGAATTATCAGGCTATGCCAAGTACAGTGAACTCGGCAGGCTGTTCCTCAGCCCCAAGATTTTAACGCTAGGGTGTCACTAGCCTAAGCTGTGATTGGCTGCAGCAGTCACATGATGGCAATGTGATGTCACCTCTGCAGCCGGGTAAACAGAGCTCAGCCAGGAGAACCAGAGCGTCAGCACTTGATCTGTCAGTTAAAAGGGTCATGTCACGAAACATAGTCTACATTTTTCAAACCAGCCCCTGGATCTGAATACTTCTGCAATTGTATGTAATTTCAAATTTAGTATAGCCAGTGAGCTATTAAATAAAATGTATCTGTAGAGCTCCGCCTGCTTGTGCTTTTCCTTATTCTTTTGTCTGTCTCACTGAGGTGGTCGCACACGCTCAGTTTAAATCTTTAACTGCCACCAGCCATATCTTATGTTAGAAGCTGTGGCAGTTACAGGGAGAATGCTGCAGCAGAAAGGACACTCCCCCCTGAGCTGCCAGGCAGTGAATGTGGAGATCACTGCACCCATGTGCAGAACAGGGATGGTTCTAGCTTTGTTAGAACAACCCCTTTAACGGGTGTGTCAAGGACTGCCATCAGCTTTTGAGTTGCACCTTTATTAATTACACACCTGCTCACTGGAGACTATGTATCTGCAATGTGTACAGGGATCTATAGAAGTAGAAGACTTGACAAGGATAATAATTGAAGATTATAGAAACCTAGAAGAGGACTGTTCACACAATAGTGCCGTTTGGTGTAAAGTGAACGTGGAAAAAGCTTCACTTTTGATATATTGTATAACATATCCAGTGCATAGAAGTGTTTTTTTTTCCCTTACTTTTTAGTGCATTATATATTATGTACTTAAGCCCCACTTTTTATTCTTGACCCCTCAACGCTGTACTTCCAATGCTTTCAGGAAAATGCTTCTTCAAGGTCGTTCTCGGTGTAATCCTGGTGGTTTTATACCTGCAGTATGGTCAGCAGACCTTTCCCGTCTCCTAATATTCCAAGCACGTTTAGATATTGAGTCATTTCCGTTCCAAGGAGCTCAAATATGGATTCTGGTAACATTAACGCCCTTCTTGGAGGCTGCTTGAATGAGTTCAACTTGATTATGGAACTTCGCTACCAGCTCGAAATCTCATAAAAGCACCACAACAAAAAGAACGCTGACAACGATTTTCTGTGCCCCGCTCATAATTGGTCATTGCTCGCTGAAATCTGCTGAGTACAATTAGACGCCAATTTTTTTTTTTTCCGCTACCATGAACAGTTTGTTGTGTAACTAAACCCTAGCAAGCTTTTGATTTCAGTGTCGCCTCCTGCCCTTAGATGGTACATACACTATACTGAGTATGGCTCTACGTGAAACTAGTTGTAGGCAACTCCGTTCATTCATTTATTGTAGTAAGAGGAGCTTCTTTAAAGAGGTGCTCCACATAAATGTATGCTTAAAAAAATCTGATTAATAAAGCAGGCTGAGGTAGACAGTGATTGGTATGGTGTGATGTTTAGGGATGAGCGAACCTCTGTTTTCAAGTTCGCCGTACAAGATTCGGGTTCAGGCCATCTAAGAATTCCGTTATGGACTCCGCTACCACGGACAATAAGTTATTGTCCGTGGTAGCAGAATCCATAACGGAATTCTTAGATAACCCGAAACTTGTATGCCGAACTTGAAAACAGAAGTTCACTCAACACTAGTGATATCTCCTTTAGGCCTCATGCGCACGACTGTTGCCTGGCCGTGCCATTATTGCGGCCCGCAAACAGCTTGAATAGGTCCACAATCTGGAAGGAGCGGTGCGGAAAAAGCGCCAGCCTCTCAGGTTGCCAGGACCATGGCAGCGCATGTAGGCTATTGCTTTTTCTTATAGTGTGGAAGCACGATCATCACTGATGGTTGCAGGGTGGTCATAACCATGGAAACGAGCAGTGTATAATGTGATGGAAAAATGAATCCAGCCAGCAAAGGAAGCAATATGGACAATCACAATATATTAGTAAGTGGCTTGTATTAACTTTCTCTACATGATGCATGTTATTTGCTGAAGTGAGACAACCCCTTTAAGGTCTTCAACTCCAGCACAAATTGGCACTTGGCAGGGAAGTTGTAAGGACATTTGGCTGCAGTGGTCATAAACTTTTTTTTTTTTTCAATCTCTTTTCTTCTGCTTTACTAATCAGATTTTTATTAAATGCTTTGTCCCACAGAAAAAAAAAATCTACATTTTTCATAGCACCTGGACCTGAATTCTTTTGTAACTTCACGTAATAAGAAAATATTATAGCTGAGTTATTCAATAAAATCCAACTGTATAGCACCACCTGCTGTTTCTTCCATTTCTAATTTCTCTATCCACCCCAGTAGGATGGATCCACATGCTTAGTTTCATCCTTCAACTGCCACCAGCTGCAGCATAAGGACAAGCCCCCTAAGCTGCCAGTTTAAAATAAATGTTGGGGAGCAATTGAAGCAATGAATGGGGAGATCTTTGGATTCATGTGGGGTACAGGGCTGGTTTTAGCTTTGTTAGAAAGAGATTGTCATGTGCTGTATGATGTCTGATTTTTACTTGATGTAATGTAAAAAATGAAAATCAGACGTCATATAGTACATGGCAGTATGTTTCTAACAAAGCTAGAACCAGCCCTGTACCCCACATGGATCCAGAGATCTCCCCATTCATTGCTCTGGTAGATTTATGTCTCAGCTCCCCCTATCACAGCTCAGGAGGCGTGTCTCAGCTCCCCCTATCACAGCTCAGGAGGCGTGTCTCAGCTCCCCCTATCACAGCTCAGGAGGCGTGTCTCAGCTCCCCCTATCACAGCTCAGGAGGCGTGTCTCAGCTCCCCCTATCACAGCTCAGGAGGCGTGTCTCAGCTCCCCCTATCACAGCTCAGGAGGCGTGTCTCAGCTCCCCCTATCACAGCTCAGGAGGCGTGTCTCAGCTCCCCCTATCACAGCTCAGGAGGCGTGTCTCAGCTCCCCCTATCACAGCTCAGGAGCCAATTGAAGGATGAAACGGAGCGTGTGCGGCCATCTCAGTGAGCAGGACAAAGAAATAAGAAAAAGAACAAACAGGTGATGCTATACAGTTAGATTTTGATAAATAACTCAGTGGCTATGCTAAATTTATAATTACATGCAATTGCAAGTATTCAGATCCAGGGGGCTGGTTTACTGTAGAATATTTTTCGTGGGACAACCCCTTTAACCACCTCAGCCCCCCTAGCTTAAACACCCTTAATGACCAGACCACTTTTTACAATTCTGCACTACACTACTTTCACCGTTTATTGCTCGGTCATGCAACTTACCACCCAAATTAATTTTACCTCCTTTTCTTCTCACTAATAGAGCTTTCATTTGGTGGTATTTCATTGCTGCTGACATTTTAACTTTTTTTTATATTAATCTAAATTGACGGAAATTTTTGCAAAAAAGGGTCATTTTTCACTTTCGATTGTAAATTATTATTTTTTTTAAAGACATTTTCTATATAAATTTTTCTCTAAATTTATTGTTCTACATGTCTTTGATAAAAAAAAATGCAATAAGTGTATATTTATTGGTTTGGGTAAAAGTTATAGCGTTTACAAACTATGGTACAAAAATGTGAATTTCCGCATTTCCGAGCAGCTCTGACTTTCTGAGCACCTGTCATGTTTCCTGAGGTTCTACAATGCCCAGACAGTAGAAACACCCCACAAATGACCCCATTTCGGAAAGTAGACACCCTAAGGTATTCGCTGATGGGCACAGTGAGTTCATGGAAGTTTTTATTTTTTGTCACAAGTTAGTGGAAAATTATGATTTAAAAAAAAAAAAAATTATTCGATTTTTTTCTTACAAAGTCTCATATTACACTAACTTGTGACAAAAAATAAAAACTTCCATGAACTCACTATGCCCATCATTAAATACCTTGGTGTGTCTTCTTTCCAAAATGGGGTCACTTGTGGGGTATTTATACTGCCCTGGCATTTTAGGGGCCCTAAAGCGTGAGAAGAAATCTGGAATATAAATGTCTAAAAAATTTTACGCATTTGGATTCCGTGAGGGGTATGGTGAGTTCATGTGAGATTTTATTTTTTGTCACAAGTTAGTGGAATATGAGACTTTGTAAGAAAAAATAAAAAAGAAAAAATTTCAGCTAACTTGTGCCCAAAAAAAAAAAAATAATCTTCTATGAACTCGCCATGCCCGTCAAAAGTGATCTTTTTATAGCGCCGCAGCGATTTTACAGTGTTGTTGCAGTGATCAGAAAAAAAAAATATTCTGTCACTGCGGTGGGGCGGACTGAACGCAAGTGTGCGCACAAGATCAGGCCTGATCAGGCGAACACTGTGTTTTTTGTAGAGCCTATAGAACATATCCTATTCTTGTCCGCAATTGTGGACAAGAAAAGGCATTTTCTATATAGTTCTGGCAATGTGCGGATCCGCAAAATGCGGAAAGCACATTGCTGATGTCCGTGTTTTGCGGATCCGTGGATCCTCAAAACACATACGGACGTCTGAATGGAGCCTTACAGGGGGGTGATCAATGACAGGGGGGTGATCAGGGAGTCTATATGGGGTGATTACCCCCCTGTCATTGATCACCCCCCTGTAAGGCTCCATTCAGACGTCCGTATGCGGATCCGTGTCCTCTGGTGGTCGATCCAAGCAAAAGGGACCACCAGAGGACCAGGTAGCAGGTATATTAGACGCTGTTATCAAAACAGCATCTAATATACCTATTAGGGGTTAAAAAAAAATCGCATCTACAGCCTGCCAGCGAACGATCGCCGCTGGCAGGCTGTAGATTCGCTCCTTTACCTGCCGATCCTGTGAACGCGCACGCCTGGAAATCTCGGCTAACGCGAGAGGTTGCGCCAGCGCGTCCAGGAGGAATTACAGGGCCGCCGCCAGGACGCAATCCTGCGTCTTGCGGTCCTGTAGTGGTTAAAGTATAACTGTCATATATTTTTTTTCGGGAGTATTGGATTGTGGTGATTAATATCTCCTTGGTGGCCCTATTTCAACTTTTCACTGTGTATTCAATTACCCCTTAATTCCACAGTTTTGTTCCCTGTACTGTCTACTTTTACCTGTGCTTTAAAATAGGGTTGCTATGCAGGGTCCGTCTATCTGTCTGTTGCAAGGTCACATTGCTGACAGCCAGGGACTGTAAGTAAATGATTAAAGCCAGGTCCTCCCCAGCAGCTGATAACAGTGCCTGGGCTGTGTGCACTTCTCCCTGTCCCTGCGCTTGGCAGACGCTCCCTCACTCAGCAGACTGGGACAATGCAGAGCTGAAGCAGCGCAGACCAGGGAAGGGAGATCTGCCATCTGCTCAGTGTATAAATGAAAGCAACATGTGGTAAGAGGACCCCTTTGTGCTGCAGGAGATAAACCCTTTAGGGGGGAGGGCTCTGGTTACTGACACTTTTGGGGGGCTATTGTTACTGGCTAGTGAGGGCAGGCGGGATTAGCCTCAGGGTGGGGGCAGTGGCGGCCATCTTAACTGAATAGTGAAATTGCAGTTTTATGCAGACTGGTTGCTAAGGGCTGAATCTTATTAAATATGGGGTAAGTCAGTCTAATAGTAACTGATTCTGGAATATCATATTATTAGTAACTACATATATGAAAATTAAAATTAGGGTCTAAGTGTGACAGTTATCCTTTACGCTTACCTCCACCTTGAGATACCCGTTTTTTATTTCAGCCACAATGTTTGTAAGGAGGTACGATAGCTTAGTTGCTCACAGGGAGACGTCGAGAGATAAAACGGATATTACATAATCGGTATACAAAGCAATGCGTCATCTGGACAACTGTAAAATGGTGTCACAACTCCTGAATAATGTACGCTGTATTCATAAATTTGGATCCACTCCCGTCCTCAGCACCAGGATCTTATTTACAGTGTATGATGCTTCTTCTAATACCCCGGTTATTAATGTGTAGATACAGCAGGAATACTGTGTACAGATAATCTGCAAGTGATAGATGTATAACCTTAGTGGCTCATTCGTTCCGTCATATATAGCAGAGCTGTTTGTGCTCCTTTGTAAGGGCCCATTCAGACGGCCGTATGTACGGTTCCGCATTTTTGCAAAACTGGTATGGACCCATTCATTTCAGTAGGGCCGCAAAAGATGTGGACAGCACACCGTCCTTCCGGTCTGCGCATGCGCAGACTGGTAAAAATGTGAAAAAAGATACAAGACGGAACCGTCTGTCCGCATGACAAGCGGAGAGACGGATCCGTTCTTGCAACGCATTTGCGTCTCACAAATGCGTCTCACAAATGCTTTCAGTCACATCCCGATCGGCGGATCCCACTGCCGCAAGTGTGAAAGTAGCCTTAGCATTTTCATATGGATAGATTGCCTTTTAAATAATGCATATTTTATTAGCAATCTGGCATTCAGCTCGCTAACCCTGGAGCTGAGAAATCTTCAGTAATCCTTTAGTACAGGTTCTGTTTCCTGAGATTAAACAGGAACTGATACTGTTCATGAATGGCTATTCATAGACCCTGGAAGTGCAGAGATCCTGCTGCCTCAGCCCAGCAGTCTGTGAATGGTACACATAGTCCTGTGCGTGCACACACTGGAACACATATGTCAGGTTCTTTTTAGTTGTTATTGGTGAGGCTGCCCGTCCGGGGTCATCAGTCACTGCGCACGTCTTCATCTGCTCTGCAGCCCTGGAACGTGCATTTTCCTGATTACAAGGATATACGTCGGGTAGGACTCCACAGGCCGGAAGGAGGAGGAAGCAGAGGAGGCCAAGATACAACTCTTACAGGAAAGTCAGTATTGTCTGGGGTAAACGTCAAGGGAAATTATAGGGATCATTATAATAGGAATGAACAATATATCATAAAAGAGTTCAAAAAATCACTCTCTCCACCCCATGGACAGCTATTTCTGGGGACCTCACGTGTCCTGTGTTGATGGCTCCTCTCCAACAGGAAAAGGAACCACTGGAACTCCAGATGTGGAAGGACAACACAGGTCTCGGCTCATCTAGATGAGGAATAGCATATATTATACATACGTTTATTACTGGGCAAAGTTTTAAGCAGGTTTGGAAGAAATGCTTCAAAGTAAGAATGCCTTCAAAAATAGAAGCGTTAATAGTGTATTTTTATAAATGTAAAAAAAAATAATGCAAATTGAACAGAAGAGAAATCCATATGAAATCAGTATTTGGTATGACCAGCCTTTGCCTTCAGTTCTTCTAGGTAGACTTGTACACGGTTTTTGAAGGAACTCAGCAGGGAAGTTGTTCTAAACATCTTGGAGAGCTAACCACACAACTTCTGTGGATGTAGGCTTGCTCAAATTCTTCTGACTCTTCATGTAATCCCAGACAGACTCCTTGTTCTTCTTTACACTGAAGATGGCTATTAAAGAGGTTATCCGAGTTAATAAAAATAAAAAATAAAACACTTAAAATCCATCAGGATATACATATAATTTGTTTAGGCTAGATTTTATCAAGTTAAAACCCATACTTAGGCTACTTTCACACTAGCGTACGATCGGATCCGTTCTGAACGGATCCGATCATAATAATGCAGACGGAGGCTCCGTTCAGAACGGATCCGTCTGCATTATTTTAGCATATAACAGCTAAGTGTGAAAATAGCCTCGTACGGATCCGTCCAGACTTTCAATGTAAAGTCAATGGGGGACGGATCCGCCTGAAGATTGAGCCATATTGTGGCATCTTCAAACGGATCCATCCCCATTGACTTACATTGTAAGTCTGGACGGATCCGCACGCCTCCGCACGGCCAGGCGGACACCCGCCTGTCCGTGCGGAGGCGAGCGGAGCGGAGGCTGAACGCCGCCAGACTGATGCAGTCTGAGCGGATCCGCTCCATTCAGACTGCATCAGGGCTGGACGGCTGCGTTCGGGTCCGCTCGTGAGCCCCTTCAAACGGAGCTCACGAGCGGACACCCGAACGCTAGTGTGAAAGTAGCCTTACACCTTTTCATGGTTGTGTTATTGCTGTGTTTACATGCTGAAGTACATGCTGAGGGGGCGTGTACCAACAAAGCCTGAGCTCTGCCTCATGAATATTTCTGGGCGTGAACAACCTGACCTTTCCTTCACCCTGCTCTGCACTTTGCAAAAAAAAATAAAAAATACACGCTTGTCATGCGGATGGACGGATCCCTCTGTCAGTCTTTTTCACAGTATTCCCGGTTTGTGCATGCGCAGACCGGAAGGATGGATCAGTCTATCCGCTTGCCATGTGGATGGACGGATCCCTCTGTCGGTCTTTTTCACAGTATTCCCGGTTTGTGCATGTGCAGACCGGAAGGATGGATCAGTCTATCCGCTTGCCATGTGGATGGACGGATCCCTCTGGCAGTCTTTTTCACAGTTTTCATGGTCTGCTCATGTGCAGACCGGAAGGACGGATCCGTCCTTTAGTTGTTTTGCAATGCCGGATCCGCAAGGCGGCTCCGTCGTCAGAGCTGCGTGCCTGCTGGATCCGCCGATCAGTGTGACAACGGACAGCATTTGTAGACAGATCCAGGTGTGGATCCGTCTAAAAATGAATTGCAATAACGGATCCGTCAAGCGGCACGGGCAAATAGCAGCAGGGCGGATCCGACAGGGTGAACAGCCTGTCGGATACGTCCTGCCGCTAGTGTGAAAATATCATTAGCATTATCTGTATCTAAGCAATATCTATATTATTCAAATATATATTCAATATGGATATTGCTTAGATAAATATATATATTGGTGGCAGATAAGGATTTTATTTAGATGAATAATGATGATGAATATGATGGCCAATTATTTATTTATATTTCCCAGGGGGTGTTCAATGTGTACTAGTGGGGGAGGGGGGGGGGGACCAGGGCTGTAATAACGATCCCCAGATGCAGAGGGGAACGTTTACAAACTGCCACCTCTAGCCCCAGTGAATGTAGGAGGGAATGACATACCCTGCTGCTGGAGAAGAGATCGCCTCGGCTCTGGTATGTACTGCACATGAGCAATCGCATACCAGAGCCGAGGCAGTGAGGAGAGCTGGAGGGGGGAGGGCACCAGAGGCTCTGACGTCTTGTTTACACAGCCTGGCCACTCCCCCAAGCAGGAGAGCTGTAAACGAGACGTCATCAGCAGAGCAGAGCCGAGGCAGTGAGGAGAGCTGGAGGGGGGAGGGCACCAGAGGCTCTGACGTCTCGTTTACACAGCCTGGCCACTCCCCCAAGCAGGAGAGCTGTAAACGAGACGTCATCAGCAGAGCAGAGCCGAGGCAGTGAGGAGAGCTGGAGGGGGGAGGGCACCAGAGGCTCTGACGTCTCGTTTACACAGCCTGGCCACTCCCCCAAGCAGGAGAGCTGTAAACGAGACGTCATCAGCAGAGCAGAGCCGAGGCAGTGAGAAGAGCTGGAGGGGGGAGGGCACCAGAGCTCTGACGTCTCGTTTACACAGCCTGGCCACTCCCCCAAGCAGGAGAGCTGTAAACGAGACGTCATCAGCAGAGCAGAGCCGAGGCAGTGAGAAGAGCTGGAGGGGGGAGGGCACCAGAGCTCTGACGTCTCGTTTACACAGCCTGGCCACTCCCCCAAGCAGGAGAGCTGTAAACGAGACGTCATCAGCAGAGCAGTCTTGCTGACGTCAGGGGTCACATCACATGACCCAGAACTGAACTGGACAAATGGTGATAGATAGCTTATGAAAGTGACTTTAATAAACTTTCAATGGACAACAATAAAAGCAATTAGAGTAGATTTATTTAAGTCGGATAACCCCTTTAATGACATTAGCTGTATGCTTGGTGTGGTTGTTGTTCTGTTGCAGAATAAATTTGGAGTCAGACACCTCCGTCAAGGTATTTCATGAAGGGTAAATACTGTATCTGCCTGTATTTCTCAGTATTGAGGATACCATTAATCCTGCATAAATCAAAACAAGGAGTGCTGGAGGTGGTAAGATGGCCTTTACAGAGTCCTGATCTCAACATGAGGTCTGTTTGGGATTACATGGGAGACAGAAGGATTTGAGCAAGCCCATATCCACAAAAGATCTGTGGTTGGCTCTCCAAGATGTTTAGAACAACCTCCTTCCCGAGTTCTTTCAAAAACTGTGTACAAGTCTACCTAGAAGAACTGATGCTGTTCTAAAGGAAAAAGGTGGTCTCACTGAATACTGATTTGATTTAGATTTCTCTCTTGCTCGTTCATTTAGCATTTTGTTAACCACTTCCCATCTGGGCCATTTGCCCCCTTCCTGACCAGGCCTAATTTTGCAAAACTGACATATCTCACTTTATGTGGTAATAACTTTGGAACGCCTTTATTTAACCAAGTCATTCAGAGATTGTTTTCTCGTGACACATTGTACTTCATGATAGTCATAAATTTGAGTCAAAATATTTCTCCTTTTATTTATGAAAAAATCCCAAATTTACCCAAAAATTTGAAAAATTCGCAATTTTCTAAATTTCAATTTCTCTGCTTTTAAAACAGAAAGTGATACCTCATAAAATATTTATTACTTAACATTCCCCATATGTCTACTTTATGTTGGCATCATTTTGGAAATGTCATTTTATTTTTTTAGGACGTTAGAAGGCTTAGAAGTTTAGAAGAAATTCTTCAAATTTTTAAGAAAATTGCCAAAACCCACTTTATAAGGACCAGTTCAGGTCTGAAGTCACTTTGTGGGGCCTACATAGTGGATACCCCCATAAATGACCCCATTGTAGAAACTACACCCCTCAAGGTATTCAAAACCGATTTTACAAACTTTGTTAACCCTTTATGCGTCCACAAGAATTAAAGGAAAATGGAGATCAAATTTAGCCTCTGAAAGACCTCACAGCTCCTGCACTCTCCGGTCCCGGCGGTCACATGACCGCCGGGCCGGAACAGGAAGCGCACAGCGTGTCTGCGCTGTGTCTGCAGTGATCCGGAGGGCAGGGACACCTGGGCACTGTCCCTGCCTTATCTCTGGGTTGCCCTGCTGTCACTGACAGCGGGCAACCCGATCAGCAGCTGCACGATTAGCGTGCAGCTGCTGTTTCCGAAAGGACGTTTTAAAACGTGCTTTCAAAAATAGAGGTCAACTTATAGGACGTTTATATCCTATGGGCGGACGTAAAGTGGTTAGAGTCACTAACTTTTCACAAAACGTTTGATATGTCATAGAGGCATGTCAAAAGTTGTGATCGGTCGAGGTTTGATTGCTGAGCCCCACACAATCCCTAGAATGAGGGGAGAGAACCTCTAGCACAGGGCTGGCCAACCTGCGGCTCTCCAGCTGTTGCAAAACTACAACTCCCAGCATGCCCAGACAGCCTACAGCTACAGTCTACAGCATGGCATGGTGGGAATTGTAGTTTTACAACAGCTGGAGAGCCGCAGGTTGGCCAGCTCTGCTCTAGCATATCCCTCTCCCTCTCTCCTCGCTCCCTCTCTCCTTGCTGCTAAGGATAGAATTGAGTCAGGCCTTTAGTCTTCCATCTCATGCAGTGAGGAGAGAGAGCACAATATGTGCCTGTTTCTCTCCCATTGTTCTAGGGATCAGTGGGGGTCTCGGCACTCAGACCCCACGATCGCCACTTTTCTGTGACATATCAAATGTTTTATGAAACGTTGGTGACACTTTAAACGGATTCTGTCACCAGAATTAACCCTATTAAGCTAGCTGACATTAGCGATGTGCTAATGTCAGCTAAACCTAACTAGCCTATTCCTACTTTTATCTATGCCCCCGTTACGCCAGAAATCTAACTTTTATAATATGCATTTAGCCTCTAGGAGCAGGGGGGTTGTTGTTCCTGCTCCTAGAGGCTAATTGGCATATTATAAAAGTTAGATTTCTGGCGTAACGGGGGCATAGATAAAAGTAGGAATAGGCTAGTTAGGTTTAGCTGACATTAGCACATCGCTAATGTCAGCTAGCTTAATAGGGTTAAATCTGGTGACAGAAACCCTTTTAATTATCATTTCTATTTTTGAAAACTTTCTCACTTTACAGCTTCCCCCCCCCCCCCCACACCTGCCTAACACTTTTAAACAATACTTGGAAAAGAGGTCCACATGCTCTCCTCCTGAACCTTATGTTTAACATGTCTATCCATACTCTGGTCCCATTCCTTCCCGGACAAAGATGTTGGTGCCCATCCTCCTCCTCTCTTTTGGTCCCAACTTTCTGACAATGTGTAAAGTGATGAGATTGTGGCTGGGATGACAGAAAGAGTTGTGTCTTAGATTTTACCTCCAGGCTTGAGCAGATTCTGGTCTGAACTGTGATCTCTCCTGTGTGCAGAGTGACTTCAGGTGCTGGACAGCTCCCCACTAGTCGTCTACTCTCCGTCAGATTCTGCTTCACTGCGTGCAGTTCAGTTTACGGTATGATGAGAAGCTGCCGATTTTCTGAACTGGTACCCCACTGACCATCTGCAGCGGATGACAGTACAATGCAAGTTTGTGGGGGTCCTACAACACTCCCATCAGTCTGCTTTTGGGCATTTCACATTCTTTGGGCGTTCAACTTTACAGCATGCCCAATCTGGATTTTTGTGGCATGTTTCACCCTTCGACAGTCTGTTTTCCTGCTGCTGGGACCCCCACGAGTATAGGGCAGGGATTAGCAACCTCCAGCACTCTAGCTGTGGTAAGACTACGACTCCCAGCATGCACCCTTGCTTGGCTGTTCTCAGAGCTCCTGTAGAGATAAACAGTGCATGCTGGGAGCTGTAGTTTCACAACAGCTGGAGTGCTGGCCCCTGGCAGAGTGGAACTAGCTTGATGCTGCTCCATGCAACTCTGCCGCTCTATGGCTCTCAGATCTATCTTCAATACAGGTTCATGTAATTGCAATATGCATGCTCAACCGCCGCTCTGTGCAACTGCTCACCGCGGATGTGGTAGTGAAGAGGAAAGGGGGGGGGGGGTGTTTCTGCACCCCGGTGATCCATGGGGACCTCACCTGTCCTGAGGACTTTTGCACACATGAAGCCCCTATGTGCATTGTGTCCTGTTGTACAGTGGTTTATGTATATCAGGTTAGGGGTCATTTTCCCTAAATATCATGAGTGTTGAGGTCCAGGCCCACAGGTTCTTGGTGCACGTGAGTTTTTATTTTTGCACTAATGTACGTGCTCCATGTTCTTGGAAACTTCCCCTTTGCAATAAGCGGATGTCAGGCTTTTGTACATCCTTCTTTGACACTAATCTCTAATGAAAGGGCTTGTAATGAGCAGAAGATCTCTGCTAGGCCAGTCCTAATGTGACACCAATGACTTTCTGGAGATATCGAGAATTAATTGGGAAAAAAATATCTTTAATAGACGTATTTCCACTGTTCTTTAAGTTCTTTACTGTCATTCTTTGTAAGTTCAGCTGCGAATAACCTCATGCTGCCAGGATCACTGATGGGTAATTAAAACCGGCTGTCATAACGCCCGCCATCGCAATGTGTGGCTTTGTGTATGTGGATTTTTTAATATATATATTTTTTTTACTCTTGTGGTAGTCAGGTTGTTATCGTAGAGTAATTTACCTTACACTTAGTGTCCATAGGTTATCATAGAACGGTCAACTGCCAGGCCCTGGATTTGGGCCCAAGGAGGAATCGGGTGTATGGAGTCCTCGTCAAATCTAATAATCTGATTCAAACTCTGCAGGACAATAAAACCCGACATATGACTTATTTCAAGCACCAATGCTGTACTTTTTCAGAATTTATCTTGGTGACATGTATAATGTATTTATGTAAAAATTTAGCATCTGAAAAAGTTTGGGAAGCTTAGAGGCATGCAGCTATAGAGGGTGCAGAGGTAGCGGCTACACCCTGGGTTCTGGACCCAAAATACCTTTACTACTTAGTATTATAAATATAGATGGGGACCGTTTTTTGGTTTTGCAATGGGTCCCAAGAGCTTCCCACAACACCTCTGTCAGTCATTACTCAGTAACGCCACCCCTTGGAAGAAATTACACAAGTCTTTTGGTTCAGAAATACTTTTTGGTCATCTTGAGTGTCCAGCATATCTGTTATCCTACGAAAAACTCTTAGCACCTGTCTACAGAATAGGACAAAATGTACGATTTCTGGGATCCCACTGTTGAAACCCCCACTGATTACTAGAATGACTGTCCCGAGCCTCTCGTTCCCCCTCACTGCACAATCACGGTGAGGATTTTGAATGCCGCTGTGGTCATGCATGTGCACTGCCACACCGTAATTTCTATGGCGCTGATGGAAAGTGATGTGCTGTAGTTAATTGCCTTTGGTCAGCCCCATAGAACGGAGTGGCAAGGCACCCCTCCATTCAGACTCTTCCCCTCTGAGTTCATCTACTGAAGAGGGTTGGGTATAGGCTCACCATTTTAGTAGTGATCCGTGGGGCCCCCAGCAGTCATACATTTTATCGCCTGTCCTGTGGCTATTGCTCGTGTGAGCGCTGTCTCGCCTGTCTTTTGCATGTTTACTGATATAGTCTGAATGTGCTCGGATTGGACAGGTAGACATGCAAAATGCCCAGTGCTCGGTTTTACTGACCCAGATGTAGAGGACAGATGAACTGCATCCATACCCATCCAATAATCGCCTGATCTCGCCTGATCAGTAGACCCCGATGATGTTTAGCTGTTGTGTATTGCCCAATGTCTCCTTTCTTTCTTGTTTTAGGGTACTTTCACACTTGCGTTTTTCTTTTCCGGCATAGAGTTCCGTCAAAGGGGCTCTATACCGGGAAATAACGGCAAAATGGCAGATTTGCAGGGAGACGTTGATGGGAGCGTGGGAGCAGGCGGATAAGGGGCAGAGCAGGCTTTCCTGCCACACATGCCTGCTCCTGTGTATGTGCTCTAGAAGCTGATGAGTGGCATGGGGGCTGATGATGGGAGGCACGGGGGCTGATCTGAGGGCTGAATGAGGGTTTTATTTAGATTGGGGCTCTTATCTGAGGTCTGATTGGGGGTCATTCCCATTGGGGTCTGAGCTGAGGTCTTATTAGGGTCTTATTAACATTGGTGGGTCTGATTGGGGCTGTCAGCTAAGTTCTAATTAACATTTGGGGTTTAACTGCTGGTCTGACCTGTGGTCTAATGAAGAAAAAAAATTCTTACTGTCCTCCTCTAAAACCTAGGTGCGTCTTATAGGGCGAAAAATACGGTAGTTACTAGAGATGGGTCGTTGATCCAGGGAGTTATTCTGATTGCCTGATTGGAGTCGGGAAGGAATTTTTCCCCCTAAAGTGAGGAAAATTGGCTTCAACCTCAGTTTTTTTTTTTTGTTTTTTTTTGCCTTCCTCTGGATCAACTTGCAGGATAAAGGCCGAACTGGATGGACAAATGTCTTTTTCAGCCTTAAACCATGTTACGATGTAAAAGAGGGGAACAGGTGCTTCTTAAATATAGCGCTCACTGTGATCACCATGTTTTTCAATTAATTTACACAACAGACAACTGGCATAAAAATGCATTGTCTAATCTCCCACATGCAGCTGTTAATTTCCTGCTGAATAAACGGTCTACCTGCAGTCACCACTAGAGGGTGCTGAGTGCATAGAAATGTATACAGTTAACACCGAACTCAATGGCAGCTGTAAACATTCTTTGCACGGAGCTTCTCGTAGTGGTGACTGGAAAATGCTATGGCTCTATGCTGAGAACCGAAAGAGGAGTTCAGTGCCAGGCCCCCATCAATCTTGACTACATAGCAGTCGTCTGGTTTGCCTTCTTGATCAGCACGCCACTGTGTTTTATTGGATTAGAAATGCGTTCCTGCTTTGTTCCAGTCCCTGACTGCCCTGCGGGAAGCAGCGAGAAGGACTGGGCGCTACTGCGAGCGGCGCTGCCTTCTCAAACAGCTGATCGGCGGATGTCGGACCCCCACCGATCAGATGCTGATGACCTATCCAGAGGATAGATCGTCAGTAAGAAAAAGGTATAGAACCCCCTTTAAACATTTGACAGAGCATGTAATTAGACAGATGGTACCGTACCCGAGGATGCTCTCGAATGCTGGGAAAGGCGCAAGCTGTTGAAGGGAATGACTACATTTTGAAGCATCATGAGTAGAGTCCCAGATGTCTGCAGTGGTTGCCTTCAGGTACATAATGCCTTGCATTTTTTTTTTTTTTTTTTTTTTTGCAATTCAGATGTCTGGTAATCAGTAAAAATCCCCTTATTTGGCACTACGCCACCGTTTTTATGTGTATAGAAAAGTTTAGCAGACTTTTTTTTGTTTGTTCCTTTCTGAGCTGCATACTTGACTATTGAAGAAAACTGCAGGGAGCCAAGCAGCGGATTATGAAGGACAATCGCCTGCCTACAGGCTGCCAACAAGATTACAAGGAAGTTTTGGCAATCGGAGCAGAAAGGCAATCGCCCGTCGTCACTTAGTTTACAGTTGCCGAAGGCCCTGGGAGATGAATGGGGCCCAGTTATGTAACCCCGTGCCTCTGTATCTGTTTACTGAAGGTCACCGTCTCATTTGAAAAGTCATGTAGTGGATTTCACAGTAAATTGTCTTTGAAATAATCGCACCCATTACTGTAGTGTGGAAATACACAGGGACTGAACCATACCTTCTTAAAGGGGTTGTCTGTGAGTTCAGTATAAATGGCCTATTTTATGGATAGGTCATTAATATGTGATCTCTGGGGGTCCGACTACTGGCAGCTTGCCAGGCAGCTGTTTAAACAGGCTGCTGTGTCCTAGTGAGAGCTGTGACCTCTTCCTAGGCCATTGACATCATGGTCAGTGGTCACATGGCCTATGCACAGCTCAGTTCAATTCAAGTGAATGGGCCTGCCTACAGTACCAAGCTCAGCCACCATACGGCGCTGTGTTTTGTATGCTGTGAGGAGGCCACAAGCACCTCAAACTTCTGATCGTCAGGGGCGCTGAGTGTCAGACCCCCGCTGATCAGGTATTGATGACCCATCCTGAGGATAGGCCATCAACATTGAACTCTCAGAAGGTCTCTTTAATGATACTGTGTTGAGTTTTCTCCATTCTTGAAAATGAGTGTTCCCCTTTAGTTAAAGGGGTTCTGCAGTGTTTTTTTAAAACTGATAATCTATCCTCTGGATAGATCATCAGCATCTGATTGGCGGGGGTCCGACACCTGGGACCCCTGCTGATCAGCTGTTTGAGAAGGCAGCGGCTCTGGCAGTAGGGTCGCGGCCTTCTCACTGTTTACCGCAGGCCCAGTGACGTCACGACTAGTATCAGTGTCCTGGGTGCGGCTAAGCTCCATTCAAGTAAACAGAGCTTAGCCCCGCCCAGGCCATTGATACTAGTCATGACGTCACTGGTGTCGGACCCTAGTCATGAGGTCCCGGGTGTCGGACCCCCGCCGATCAGATGCTGATGATCTATCCAGAGGATAGATCATCAGTTTAAAATAACTGCAGAACCCCTTTAAGATGTCGGAAGGGTCTGGGAATAAGTGAAGATTAGCTGAAGATCTATCTGGAAATCATATGGGCAACTTCTTAAAGAGGCCTGTTTCACACTAGTGCTTAATAACCATCCGGCCGCTCTGGCAGGGAACAACCTGTTGGATCTCTCTGCTCTACGGCATTGCCAGAAGCATCGCTATCCAGCCCCATTAACTATAATGGGGATCGGGGGAGATCTTGGCGAACCCCGCTAATATGCAGAGAAATGGCCAGATGAAAACCGCTGGCCTTTTTTCGTGTGGCCGATTCTCAACATATTTGCCAGGTTGTGGCGGAATGCAGAGCGATCCGGCAGGCTGTTCACTGCCAGAGCGTCCTGCCGGTTATTAAGCGCTAGTGTGAAACGAGCCTAACAGCTTGGCGTTGAATTGATTTTGTTGTGGTGGTACGGCCATTTCTTCAGAGTGTCCCAAGAGCTATCTTTCAACAGGACAACGCCACGTTGCATGTGTGACTGTGAGCAGCCTGTGGCCTAAATGTGCTACAATGGGCTGCAGACTTGTCTCGCATCAAGCACATCTAGGACATCATTGGTCAGACTATGCAAATGGAGCTGCCAGCAGCGGATCTTGATGATTTGTGTGCCCAAGCGCATTCAGCGTGGCAGAGCATTTCTCAGACAACCATTAATAACCTCATTGATTGTATGCCAAGGCATCAAAGTGTGTGTTTTTCTGCACACGGTGAATAAATTGAGATGTTTTGAATAATTTATTCCCATTTGCATATGATTTAACATGTCTAATGATCCTGTGATTTCCTACATTCCATTCCATTCAATGTTGAGGAGTGTAGTATTTCTGGCTGCGGAAGACCCAACAGGCTGACACACTACATTATTACATTGTGAACTATGCAGTTCTTCATTCCTCCTGTGGAGGCACTGCAGGACACACATGAACACTTGCTGCCAGGTGAAGCACAGCACACATGAACACATGCTGAGTGAAGCACAGCATCTGATCAATCCTAATGTTCTCCTCGCCGGCCTTTCCCACAAGCTGGGTAGATTCATCGTAATGCCATCTTCTGCAGCCTGGGCTTGTGTGATGATTAGAACGGGTGAGAATGTCTGTACATCAGGACCTGACCAGCTCTGGTCTGACCTTACATGGCTTACAGAAAACCTGCAGTGCAACCTGCGGGCAGCATGTTATAGAGCCGGAGGAGCGGAGCAGATTGAGATAGATATATACTTTGTATATATACAGTATATCTATCTCTTGGTCCTGTCAATCAAAGTGCAGAGGATGCATAAGTCGCAGAGAGAGCAGAGCCTCTAGGTGTAATGACAACGCCCCCATTGCTACTAGAGGCTCATTTGCATATAGTAAAGCATCATTTTTCTCAGCAATGCGGGAACATATAAACATGGGACCAACAAGATGTCTTCAGCTGCCAAGTGCACATGTAACAGGCCAGCCAGTGTCATAGGTACAAAACTGCTGACAGATGCCCTTTTAACTGATTGCAGCCACGTCGTATTGTCATTCCATGCGGTAACCTACAAGACCACGCTGCCTTTAACCATGAAGACAGAAGAAACGGTGCAGTTGTACTCAGTTGATATAATGCAGGTGGGGATCATAGGGCCACTTTGGTTGCACGGTTAGGGTCCTTCAATGGACCATGGGCGGCTGTCTACCCGTGTATGGCATGGCTATAGATCACATCACAGGAAATTCCTGGGATCTGATCAGGGGGGATTGCTTTCCCCTTGTATTTCTCAGCAATTGGCCACATGGCTACAATACCCAACTTGCCCCAGACTGACGGAAAAAAATGTTAAAATATAACTTTTTATCAGAATTTTCTAAAATTACTGCAACAGTGCAAAATGAGTGTGTGCTAAAGATAAAAATGAGCCAACACAGACGTGTGAGTATCAGATGCTGAACGCAGCTGAGGGCGCGGGGTGTGCACTACCCTTAGCAGCCTCCGATTGCCGCTTCTTGTAAACTAGGGTACTTTCACACTAGCGTTATTCTTTTCCGGTATTGAAATCCGGGTCTAAAGGGTCTCAATACCGGAAAAAAAAGTTTTTTGTCCCAATGCATTCTAAATGGAAAGCAATGCGTTCAGTCTGCATCAGGATGTCTTCCGTTCCGTCCCTTGTACGGTATTTGACCGGACAAAATACCGCAGCTTGCTGCTGTATTTTTTCCGGACAAATTTCCAGAACACTACCGCACCGCATTAATTTCCTTTGAAATGTATTAATGCCGAATCCGGTACCAAGTGTTCTGGAAATTGCCACATCGTTGGATCCGGTTTTTCGGTCTGCGCATGCGTAGTTCTTTCTAGCGTTGAAAAAAATGTAATATCGGATCCGTTATTCCGGATGATACCGGAAAGACTGATCCGGTATTTCAATTAATAAGTCGAAATGGATCCGGGGAAAAAAAAAGATATCCATTTGCATTCGGATTTCCGGATCCGGCAGGCAGTTCCCGCCACTAGCTCTATTGTTTATCACACATACAGAGCTAGTTCAGATTAAAAGTCGGGTATTGCAGCCATATGGCTAATTATTGAACAATATTTCAATTGATTTGTACCCTTCCCCTGACGGGGTCGCTTTGGACTTTGTTTTTTGTTTCCCCTTGTATTTTGGGATAGTAATATTATAGCGTTGGGCCTCTGAGAATCCCTGCCTGCACCATACTATTATGATACTGGTCCTCCGTGGTAACGGCTATAAAAAAAAATTGCAAATAATAACTCATTTCTTTCGTGTTATTAAAAAATCAGCCACAATAATGATAAGAATATTTACCATGTAATAAAAAAAAAATCCAATAATGTGCCATCTGTTCATTTCCCACTGATCATAAAAGGATACTGCCTCCACCCTTGATCGTTTATTCTCTGAGACCTCATAATGTGTATTTACAAAAGCGAGGCTTTCCACCATTTTCTTATAGGAGAACTACTCTGAGCTCTTATTAAAGGGGTTGGCCCATCTTGGACATTGGACATCCTAATGATATTCCCCAACTGTCAGGTGCGATTCCCACCTCTGGGACCCACACTTATTCTTAGAACGGAACCTGCAAAGCGCAGGAGGACTCGCTGCACATGCGTGGCTCCCCTCCAGTAATTTCTTTGGGACTGCCGAAAATAGCTGAGCGCCAGCTCTGCTGTTTCTTTCAGCCCCATAGAAGTGAATGGAGCAGTGGCCCCGCTTCCCATTCATTTCAGTGGGATTTTTGAAAATAGCTGAGCGTACCACTCAGCTATTTTTGGCACTCCCATTAGGGTGATATGGCCTAAAATCTATATTGCAATATAATTTTAAGCATGTGCGATATGCGATATATAGTTTTCTATATTTGGGGAGGGGGGGGGGTTAAACTTTTTTTTTTTTTTAGCCCCCTTAAGGGTTAGAACCCTTGTCATATTCACCCTAATAGAGCTCTATTAGGGTGAATAGGACTTTACACTCTCCCTGCTGCCCTGTGCTTTGTGCACACAACAGCAGGGAGCTGACCATGGCAGCCAGCCTCTGATCCGCCCCCCCCCCAGCCTCTGATCCGCCCCCACCAGCCTCTGATCCGCCCCCACCAGCCTCTGATCCGCCCCCACCAGCCTCTGATCCGCCCCCCCAGCCTCTGATCCGCCCCCCTCAGCCTCTGATCCGCCTCCCAGCCTCTCCCTCTTATCAGCCCCCTATGGCAACTCAAACCCCCCCCTCCCTCCCCAGTATTAATTATTGGTGGCAGTGGCCACAGGGTCCCCCTCCCCCCCCCATCATTGGTGGCAGCAGCAGTTCCGATCGGAGTCCCAGCAGTGTAATGCTGGGGCTCCGATCGGTTACCATGGCAGCAGGGCGCTACTGAAGTCCTGGCTGCCATGATATGTCAGTGAGCAGCATTATACTCGCGTGCGCCGTGGCCGCCGGGCGTACGTGAGCTATAAGCATTAGCAATGCGCCGCACAGACGGAAGAAGGAGCGCCCGGCAGCCACCGCGCACGTGAGTATAATGCTGCTCACTGACATATCATGGCAGCCAGGACTTCAGTAGCGTCCTGCTGCCATGGTAACCGATCGGAGCCCCAGCATTACACTGCTGGGACTCCGATCGGAACTGCCGCTCCGTGGTCATATCGCAGTCGGCGATATGCACAAAATCCATATTGTGGCACAAATTTATATCGCATATCGCCTATATCGCCCACCCCTAACTCCCATATAAATTAATGGAAGGGCAACTGCGCATGTGCAGAACTCTCCTTCATTTTGAGGGCTCCGTTCTGATATGTGCAGGTCCTAGCGATATGCCCCCAATGTCCAAGATGGACCAACCCCTTTAATATGCAACAATTTGGCATTCTTGTCTGGGACCCACACCTATCAGACATTAGGGGCATATTATAGCTATATGCCCCCAATGTCCAAGATGGGAATTTCCCTTTTAAAACTTTTATTGATTAAGTTATCTGTGAAATGTTTTTTTTTTTAAGAATTAAATATTCATTACCTATTGTTAGGATAGATCATCCGTATCTTATTGGTGAGGGTCCAACTCCCAGCAACCCCGCCGATCAGCTGAAATCTGAGTGCTCCGGCCTCTATTAGTATGCCTAGCAGAGTACTGCACATTATATAGTGCCTGGTGTTGCCGCTCAGTCTAATCACTAGAATGGGATTGTGCTCCACAAAGGCCATGTTAACGCTAGACGTAATGTTGCAGGCTAAGGCTACTTGTACACGACCACTGCGTGCTTTGCGGTCCGTAAATTTTGGATTTGCAAAACACGGATGCCGCCTGTGTGCATTCCACAGTTTGCTTAACGGAACGATTATAAAAATGCCTATTCTTTTCCGTTCTATTTTTTTGGCGGGGCCATGGAACGGAGCAATGGATGCGGACAGCACACGGAGTGTTCTCCACATCTTTTGCGGCTCTACTGACGTGAATCTGTTCGCATCCCAGCTGCAAAAAAATGCGGCCCGGAAGTGGACCCAAACAGCGGTCGTGTGCATGAGACCTAAGGCTACATTCACATGACCGTAGTGTTTTGCGGTCCGCAAATTGCGGATCAGCAAGATACTGATACCGGCCCGTTAGTGTTCTGCAATTTGCGGACCGCACGTGGCCGGCACTTTGATAGAAATGCCTATTCTTGTTTGCAATTGCGCATAAGAATATGAGATGCTCTATTGTGGGTCGGCGGAACGGAACTACGGATGCTGACGGCATGCAGTGTGCTGTCCACATCTTTTGCAGCGCCAATGGAATGACTGGGTCCGCACCTGTTCCGCAAAATTGCTACTGCAATAACCCAAGTTCCATGGCTCCTTCCAACAGCTGATTGGCGGGGTGCTGGTTGTCGATCCCCTATGGAACTGATATTGATGACCTATCCTTTAGACCAGGCATCCTCAAACTGTCAAACTGCTGTTGTAAAACTACAACTCCCACAATGCCCTGCTGTAGGCTGATAGATGTAGGCAGTCTGGGCATGCTGGGAGTTGTAGTTTTGCAACAGCTGGAGGGCCGCAGTTTGAGGATGCCTGCTTTAGACAATCCCTTTAATGTAACTTAACCATTACTTTAGACATTGCGCTATTAACTATTGAGAAAAGTCAAGATCAAAGGGTTCTGGTATCATAGAGGGGGCTTCCCCTGCTCAGGAACCCCATATGAGCCAGAACACAGGGCCACTTACAATCAGACATCTGAGGGAATGAGCTGAACCCTTGATGCCACCAGATGTTGGGTAACTATCCTATAAGTCAGTGCTCAACCTTTTAAACAGGCCTTGAAGCATAACTTGGATGATAGCTAAACCAGTACCTCATTGGCAGACATCCAAATTATGCTGTTTAAAAGGTTGTACATTGACTTACAGGCAAAGATCCATTTTGCCGCTCCCTCATGTCACTCACTCACTGACAGACACGCACACACACTGACAGACAGACAGACACGCACTCAGACACTCACTGAATGACGTACACAGAAACTCACTGTCAGACAGACACACTCACTCACTGACAGACATACACCTACCCACTGAAACGCACACGGAAACTTACTGACAGACACTCACTGGCAGACAAACACACACATATACTCACTGACAAACACACAGACACTTACTGACCGACAGACATCCACACTCACTGACATCCACACACAGACACTCAATGACACACACACATACATTAACTGACAAAGACAGACAGACATACATACATACACTCACTGACATAAATACACAGGCAGACACTCACTCAGTCAAACACTTAAACACTCGCCTCCCTGGGGTCCGGTGTGGTGCAGCTCCTCAGTCCTCCAGCGCGCCGTTTAGTATGCCGGGGCCTCAATGACAACATATTTCGGCATCACAGAGGGCGCACGACGGAGGAGTGGGGAGCTGCTAGAACAGCCTCCCTTGCCGCCTGCCTCCTCTCCTCCGGTAATTTACTGGCAGAGCAGGCACCTGCCATCAGGGTAAGCAGATGCCTGCTCTGCCATTTTTAAGAAGGACCTCCACCTCCTGGCCCCCCTGTAACGGCGCTTGGGGCGGCTCAAGAGCCGCTCGCCCTGTCGCCCAGGGCTGCAGCCCCAGTCAGGGGGAGCCCACCAGGGCGCCCCCAGCAGGCCGGCACCCTAGGCGAACGCCAAGTTCGCCTATATGGTTGCGCCGGCCCTGCTTACAGGAAAGCTACCTTACATCTGGTGGCATTAGAGGATCAGTTTTTTCTTTTCTTTTTGGAAAGAGCTAATAGCCAGTGACTATATAACTATATGTGGAAAGGACGGCTGAAATCAGAGCTTTTGCCTCTTTACCTCTGTCTCACACTAGCTTTGTGAGATCCGCCAGCCTGTTCCAGCATGAAACAGCCTGCTGGGTCTCTCTGGATATGGCATTGCTGAGCAGCGGTCTGCCGATTATCGGCATGTTAGCCAGGTTGTGGTCGCATCTCCACCAGTCCCCATTATAATTTAATGGGACCGGACGGGAATGCAGTTGTTTTCGGCAATACTGGATCCAGAGAGATGGCAGGCTGCTGGATCTCACAATGCTTGAGTGAAACTAGCCCAAGTTGATTTTCCCTTAATATTTCCCTATTCTGGCCCCTGGGACATCTCTTCTGTTATCACCTCGTTTTTGTCTTAAGCCTTTAAGGCTCTGCTGTTTTTCCTTGTCTTGTTCTGTATAGTCGTCAGAATTACATCTCGGCAAAACTTACTTCTGATTTTGCCATCTAAGTCCTTGATTTTCTGAAGACTCCTCGGGGAAATTTCACTTTATATTAAAGGAGAAAAAGGTGAAAGACAAAAAAGAGCAAAAGACAAACGTGGAATGTCCAGTTATGCAAGCTTTCTGCTCTGCCTTCTCTTGGGTATAGGACAGAATGAAAGGGGATGTCAAGAAATGTAGTTCATGCGCATCCCAGGGCCCTGTGCTTGAAGCTTATATGGACCCTTTTATATGCAGCCACCCAGGCTCTCTGCACTACTCTACAGACTTTGTTTGGAAGCTTCGTTACAGATTTCATGGGAGGAATAGTGCCATTTTGTCCCTTAAAACTACAGTCACCTCATTGGAACCTGACCGATCCTTTAACGAGCTAATGGGATCTGTGGTGTCCACACTATGACTGATCGTGCACTGCCATGGTTTCTGTTATAAAAGAAAACCACAGTCCTGATTTGAGCGGCCCTTAATTAAGCATGGGGATTAAGCAGAAGTTCACAAGGATTTCACGAGGTGCTGTACAAGATATTGAAATAAAGGGGAATTTGTTTAAAGGGAAGCTGCTAGTTGATTAACAGTTTTTCCCCGTTGTGCATAGAGAAAAAAAAAAAAAAAAACTATTAATCATTGTAAGACTGGCGGAGGAACGTGCATATCAAGCAGATTATTAGCTCTAGCTGCACCGTATAGTTTCAAACTTAATTTCTCAAAAACTGCTTCATATTAAAACACAAGTGACAGTGGGTCTTCACTACACTTATGGAGCGGACAGATTCCTTGAACACATTGGAGCAGGCAGGTTTGCTAATCCTGTAGATGGCGTACACTTAGACCGGCTGTCTAGATCTGCACCAGATTTATTTGCTTATGTTGAGGAAGAATTTTACGCCAGAATTGTGGCACCAAACTGTGCCAAAAATGAGACAAATTCCGGCACAGTGTACGGCAGCGCCCTTTTCTAAGAAGCCATCGTCACTATGTTTAACAGTCCTAAAAGTCCAAACTCTGGTTATTTTGTATCCGGTACAAAACAAGGCATCTAAGCATTTGGGATGAAGGCACGGCACCAAAATAACACAAACATTAAATCAAATTCCCGGCCCATCTGGCCGCTAACTAAGGCTTGTTTCAAATTTGCGTCTGCCACTAAGAACGGCTGTTCCGACTGGGAGTAGCCTGCCAGCTGATATGCAGAGAAGTGTTTTTGTCCAGCCGATTCCCAGCATTCTATGCCGGAACAGGTGGCTGTCTATACGACAACATTTGTCACGTGACAAAAGGGTGCAACTACACTGCGACATGTGACGCAGTAATGTCGTGCAATATTTTTTATAATGAAAGTCTATGGAATCGCTGTGCGGCATACTGCGACAAGGCAGTTGCACTAAAATCCATTGGATTTTTGTGTGTCGTGTCGCAGCATGTCAGTGTGACACCATAGACTATCATTACAAAAAAATGTTGCATGACATTACTGCGACAAATTGTCGTTGTGTAGCCCTAGCCTAACGGTGGTTTCGGGAATAGCTGTACCGGAGTGGGGTGGAATAGTAGGTGCCTCTACAATTCCAATAATCCAGCCCATAGTTGTAGACATGTATTTTCACACATCGGGCGGCTTTTTACCCTTCAAACAGAAAAGGACGCTCATGCTCTCAGCAGTGTGCTATACGTTCTCCGCTACCTGCTTGACTGCTGTCCATACCGCCAGCATTAGAAGATATCGTTAGAAGATATCTACTGATTGAAAAGAAAAATTATTTTATTATCAAAGGATCTAATTTTATTATAGAGTTCATTCAACATTTCTTCATTCTTTGCTTTCCTTTTTGTCTTTTATGTTGAAAATAATTAACTTCTATCATTTATGCATAAAAATTTGTAGTTTCATTGTAAGACTCGTTTGGCTTCCTTTATTTTATGCTGTGCGATTTCCTGTAGCAATCAGAAGGTCAATAGATCTGGACATCTTGGGGGTTCTTATGTTGGAAGCAGGAAAACTGGGCAAGTGTAAGCCAAATTTTGCTGGCTAGATGACTGGATCAGAATGTCTCCAAATGGCAGGTCTTTATAGGGTGTTCCTGATATGCAGTTTTTCATGCTTACCGAAAATGGTCCAAAAAATATAACTGGTAAACCAACGACAGGGTCATGTGGGATTAATGCTGGGCACCTTTAGAGTTCTTTATGGAGTCTTTGTCTTGGTCAGATTTGTTTTGATGGAACAAGAAAGGTGCTCACAATATTAGACTTTTTAAGGGAGTTTAACGTTGATGGCCTATCCTCAGACCCTCACCAACTAGATATTGATGATCTATCCTAACTCCTGGCACCTTCACCGATCATCTGTTTGAAGAAGCCATGGTGCTCCGGTGAGCACTGCATCCTCTATACAACCAGTTACGTCATGTTCGTCGGTTAGATGGCTTAGGGACAGCTCAGTCCCATTCAAGCGAATGGGCTTTGGCTACAGTTCCAAGCACTGCCACTATACAGTGAAGGGCAGTGAGCCTTCCTAAACAGCTGATTGGTGGTGGTGCCAGGTATCTGAACACCACCGATCAGACATTGATAACTTAGTACGGATGAGCGAACCGGAACTTCACCAGGTTCAGGTAGTGAAGAAATTCCGTTATGGATTCCGTTATAACGGAATTTGATGACGGAATGCAAAATGGAAGCCTTTAAGAGGCATTCAGTTTTGATCCGTCATAATAGAAGTCTATGGGCAAGCATAATGGATCCGTCTGGTTTCCATTATGCATGACGTTGTTTTCCGTCCTGCAAAACGGAAACCAGACAGATCCGTTATGCTTGGCCATAGACTTCGATTATGACGGATCAAAACTGAATGCCTCTTAAAAGCTTCCATTTTGCATTCCGTCTACGAATTCCGATATAACCAAATCCATAACTGAATTCCTTAACTACCCGGTGAGGTTCGAGTTCGCTCATTACTAATCCTAAGGATAGGTCATCAATATTTTCCTCCAGTTATGGTTGATGGTTTATGTAGATCAGTCCCATTGGGCTAAGGAGGAACCCCCCAATATCTGTGATATCTAGCGTGGGAACACCGTAAGTCCTGTTTTGCCTAGAATTTCCCATTATTGCCGTAGTCCTTGCTAACGCAAAAAGCCGCTCACCAAGTTTTCTAACAAAGTGTGCAAGTCACAGTTATCGGAAATATAATTGATTTTGACAAACGACAAAGTAGAAAGTGTCTTGAGACAACCCCTTTCTATCTTTACAGACCCTGGCGTTTGATCTTGTCTCCTCATCCCCTGTAATTCCGGAGACATTTTACCAATCATTCCAGAATAAAGAAAAATCTTTTTTATATCTCCGACTGTAACAATCGCCGTCTGCTTTCCTCTTGTGCGAATATATAGCTCCCTGCCTCACTTAGAAGACTTTTAATGCACACTTTGTAATTAAACCGCGTCCGCCTCAGGCGCATTCTCTCCCAGCAAAGTTAATGGGCTGTTTATCATAATAGATTTTTAAACTGCCCTATGAATAATAGAAATAAATCTTGGCCGTGAACTCTGCACTGTCTGCCATTGTCATTTATATATATTTTTTTAATCGGATCATTTTTATTGTAATATATAGCTCAATAAAAATACAGTTGGTATTACCCAGTGTTTCCCAACCAGTGTGCCTCCAGCTGTTGCAAAACTACAACTCCCAGCCAAAGGCTGTCCGGGCATGCTGGGAGTTGTAGTTTTGCAACAGCTGGAGGCACACTGGTTGGAAAAACACTGATATAACCAGTACAAGTAGTGTCTTCTAAGTTAACAATACAATCATAATAGAACTTCTGGATCACAGTAAGCATGAATAAAACGTAACTTTTAATGTTAAGTAATTATTAAATAATCAATGATCCACCCACTTCAAACAACCCCTAACTCTCCCTCAACCGACCCTAAAACCTTTCAACGCGTTTCCCCTAGAAAAGGTTCATCAGGGGAGACAGATCAACACATACAATAACATATATGTTTGTATGTATCCTTGTTTGTTTGAAGTGGGTGTATATTAAATAATATAGAAATTACAAAGCACATCTACAATAGATTCATGCACATTAATAAAAGGTAATGGATGAAACATGTAAAGCATCACATTCATATTGATTGAGCTCTTACAACACTCGATAATATTCAATGATGGAGGAAGAGAAACCGAGCAGTGATATATCAATAAGGTGTACTAAGAGAAACTTTGTCTATCTTTAATCAGTCCAAAGTAGGACTACTGAGCAGCATATCCTAGAGCAAAAAGACATCAAGTAGTAGTGAAGGTGTCTTAGAGACCCAAAAGCCCAGAGCTTCTTAATAAGTAATGCTTCATCAAACTAATATCCAAAAAACAAGACAAATAACAAAGACAATGACACAAGTGGGAGGGGGACACACACCTCTTTCTCACAAGGTCGTTAAGGTTGCCTCGTGGCCCAGTAATTATCCCACAGGTCCCATATGGCGTTGAGTACAATTTTGTCTTGAAACATGGCCGTGGAGTATTCCATTGTTCGGACCTCTGTCACCCTAGCATACAAATCAGAAACCCGTGGTGGTTCAGGGCTTTTCCACAATCAGGAGATTAGACAACAAGCTGCTGTTAGTATCAATAGTAAGTGAGTGTTTTTTAACTTGAATGGGGACAACATTAAGCAGGAAGGACATAGGGTCAGGTCAGATTTCCACTGCAAAAATATAATTTAGGAGGGTGCCTACTCCGGTCCAGTAGGGGCGTATCTTGGGGGCAGTCCCAGAAAATATGCGGCAATGTACCCCTATGCAGCCCGCATCTCCAGCCATCTCCTGGGACAACTGGTTTAATTCTATGGAGGAGGTCAGGAGTGTGGTACCAATACATTAAAATGTTATATTGGTTCTCCTGGTGAAGTACCGACATAGAGGATTTTGCTGCACTCCTCCATATACGGTGCCAGAGTGCGTCCGGTAAGGCCCTCCCTAAGTATTCCGCCCGCCATACCATGTAGGAATGCCTTTGAACCCGATCAGGGAAGGGAGTCGGCAATATGGAGTAGATCTCAGAAATTAGACCCTTCGCGTGTACCCCTTCCCTGCAAAGGCGTTCAAAGGGAGTCAGGAGCGGGGCCCAGCAGGAGCATGGTCAGACCAGGTGATTTGGCCCATGTCTGCGAGAGACAGGACAAGACAACACAAAGTCAGACAAACAAGCAACAATAAGCAACTATTCCCAGGGATGCAATCCCTGCCAGGGGCAAATAAGAAGCACCTTTGGGGGGTGTAAATGTCAGAGAGTCAGAGACCAACAAGTTGAGGTTGGCCAAAGAGCCAACCACAGGTATCTGAAAAAACAATTAACAACGGGATAGGCCCCTCAGATAGCCCGCACCGTAATGTAGCAACAAGGTATCAACAGCTGGCTTAGCAGAAATAATAAACGACCAGTATGGGGGTCCATCAGAGTCTAACGACTCTGGGAGTGTGAAGAATTAAGGGCAGAGTTCAGGACGACTGAGTCCTCCAGGCTGGAGAAGGTGATGGAGGTGACCGCGGAGAAGAGGATGCACTTGGACCCGGTCTTCTTTTCCTGGTTACAGGGACCATATGCGTGGTGGCGGAAGTGCTGGTGACTCAAACTCCCAATCTGACATGTCTGGTATAGGAATTCCGAGCGATTCGCAAAAGGGACGGAGATCCGAAAAGGAACGGAGAGTCTCTGTTCTTCCTTGATGATGGACCACCAGGGCAAAGGGGAATCCCCAGCGATAGGCAATCTGGCGGTCCCTGAATGATGTGAGGAGAGGTTGAAGATGTCTCCTTTCCTGAAGCGTGAACCAGGATAGGTCAGGAAACCATTGCACAGGAGCGCCATCAAAATTAAAGTTGCGTAGAGATCTCGCCTTAGCCAGGATGGCTTCTTTAAGGGTGATGTCGTGCACACAACAAATTACGTCTCTAGGACGTGCAGCGGAGCCCTTGGGCTTGAGTGCTCTATGAGGGTGGTTGTCCCAGGATCATGTTAAATATAGCTTCCAGTGTGGCAAAGAGGTCCTCATCCCCGGTAGCCTCCGGAACGCCCTGTATCCGGATATTATTCCGGCGGCCTCGGTTATCCAAGTCCTCTAAATGCTGCCCCATGCCCCTGAGCACAGCCGTTTGGGCAGTAATGGATTCATGAGGAGTGGATATGTACTGCCTGGTGTCGTCATGAGCATTTTCCAGGGAGTCCACCTGGTCCACCACGTGTTTGATATCAGTACGGACTGCCGCAATCTCAGCTCTGCAGGCTTCTGTAACTTCAGAGATAAGAGCCCGAAAGTCCTCTTTTGTAGGAAAACGGCTAAAGTAACTCGCCCAGGGCTGTGGTGGCTCAGACAGGGCTGGAGGGTCCATAACAGCAAGTGGTGGTGGGCTTGGTGATCTGGCCCAGATGTCAGAAGGGAGAGGTGAGCTGCTGTCCCCATGATCCAGTAAGGGGGGGCTGGAGATTGCCTACTTTGCCAGGGCTCATGCAGGGGGTCCTAGGTAAGTTAGGTGCAGGGGCCACAGGGGTAGCGTTTCATCCCCTAACAGGAGCCAAGGTACCTTTTGTGCGATGTCTCCCTCTGAGGGGTGGATCCAGGAGTCATCATGGTGGGATCCCTCCTTTCAGGCTGAAACTCCAGGGCAGCCAGTGAGAGCCCCAGCTCCAATACTCCGTGCCCAGATGCCACCAGTGGTGATCCGGTCCCTTGGTGAGCTCCAGCAGGGTTTTTTAGCGCTGGTTCTCGCTTACTGTTCAGGGCCCGGGAATCAGGCGGGGGAAGGGAGGAATGGCGGGCGGCCCTCTTTGTCTTGGTGCTGCATGGCGGGAGCGCTGAACCTAGAGCCCGGTCCCAGCACTGTTCGAGGGTCCTGGCAGGTGAGGGGGACTGGGGAGGAAGAGGGGTCTTCCTGGCAGCCAATTTTTTCCCCATAAGAGCCGAAATAAGCAAGTCACTGGTCAGAAAGCTGCGGTGCGGGCGGGAGCTGGTCTTTCAGGCGGGCATCTCAGTCGGCGTCCGGACACAGCCTCCCCCCCCTTAACAGCAATCTTAAAGTCTGACCACAGATTTTCTATTGGATTTAGATCTGGGCTTTGAGTAGGCCATTCCAACACATTTACATGTTTCCCCTTAAACCAGTCAAGTGGTACAGGTTTTGCTCAAGAATATCCCTGTATTTAGCTCCCTTCATCTTTCCCTCAACTCTGACCAGTTTGCCAGTGCCAGCTACTAAAAACCTCCCCATGAACGTAAAAAAAAAAAAAAACCATTAGATGTAATCGGTACTTTCATTGTGATTTGCTAAATGATTTGTCATATCGTTGCACTTTTGATAAAATAAGAACAATCAAATTTGTTTGAACGTAAAAACCTCCCCATAGCATGATGCTGCCACCACTGTTTCACTGTGGGGATAATGTTCTTTGGGTGATGTGATGTGTTGGGTTTGCGCCAGACATAGTGTTTTTTTTGGCTGAAAAGCTAAATTTTAGTCTCATCAGACCAGAGCACCTTCCTCCATACATTTTGGAAGCCTCCCACATGCCTTTTTGCAAACTCGAAACGTGCCTTATTGTTTTTAGCTGAAAGTAATGGCTTTCTTCTGGCCACTCTGCCATAAAGCCCAACTCTATGGAGCGTACGGTTTATTGTTGTCCTATGTACAGATACTCCAGTCTCTGCTGTGGAACTATGCAGCTCCTCCAGGGTTACCTTAGGTCTATGCTGCCTCTCTGATTAATGCCCTCCTTGCCCGGTCCATGAGGTTTGGTGGGCGGCCGTCTCTTGGCAGGTTTGCTGTTGTGCCATGTTTGTCCCACTTGGTTATGATAGATTTCATGGTGCTCCTGGGGATCATCAAAGATTTGAATATTTTTATATAACCTAACCCTGGCTTGTACTTCTCAACAACATTGTCCCTTACTTGTTTGGAGAGTTCCTTGGTCTTCATGTTAGTGATGCCTCTTCCTTAGGTGTTGCAGCCTTTGGGGCCTTTAAAAAAAAAAAAAAGCGCTGTGTATATGTAATAACAGATAATGTAACACTTAGATTGCACACAGATGAACATCATTTCATTAATTATGTGACTTCTGAAGGTAATTGGTTGCACCAGAGCTTTTTATGGGCTTTCTATCAAAGGGGGTGAATACATACGCACATGCCAACTTTCTGTTTTTCTATTTCTAAACTACTTTTATTTGTACATTTTTCCCATTTAATTTTACCAACTTAGAGTATTGTGTTCTGATCGATCACATAATATTCAGAATAACAAAAGATTGAACTTAAAGCTGTAATGTAACAAAACACGAAAAAAGTCATGGGGGGTGAATACTTTTGCAAGGCACTGTAGATAGAGAATGGAGGAAAAGAAGAAGGAAATATAACTACTCAAACACCCGTCAGTGGGAAAAACATAATAGAGCATCAGAACTACTGTTCCTCTCGGTCTGGTGTACTTCATGTGCTGACGTCCTTTTGTCTTCAGCTGATTCTCATGCAGATCCAACCACTTCAGTGCGTCTTCTGGATCTTTAAAAAACGGCGTATTTCCTATAGCTTCTACTCTCAATTTCGCTGGGAATAACACGGAGTATGGTATTTGAAGGTGTCGCAATCTCCGTTTAATGTCCATAAACCAAGCCCTTTTTTTCTGGACTTCAGTGGAATAGTACGGAAAGAATGATATCTGGATCCGATTGATGGATAGATCCGAATGGTCTTGTGCTTGTCTCAGTATGGTGTCCCTGTCCTTATAATGAAGTATTTTAGCTAAAATCAGACGTGGTGGTCTCCCAGGGGGATTCGGTCTGGTGGGGACTCTGTGTGCCCTTTCCACAGCATATAGGGGTGATAGTCCCTTGTCTTGAAACTTTTGAGATATTCATTTCTCTATATAGTCGGTGGCATTCCCACCTTCCATCTTCTGAGGAGCACCTACAAATCTGCTGTTATCGCGCCACAACCAATTCTCAAAGTCGTCTTTCTTGGCAAACAAAGCATCTATATCTCAAGCTGTTTTCTTGGCCGCCATTTTGAGAGGCCCTGTTAAATCTTCTGACACCCTTCTTTCCACCTCAGTGGTTCTTTCAGCAATTTTATGTAGGTCATTCCTTATCAAGGACAGATCCTCCCTTAAGCTCCCCACTTGCAGGGACAGCGATTTAAGCTTGGTATTACAGGTTGCCACCGCCTTCATAACGTCCTTTAAAGTAGGCTCCATTTCAGAGGAATTATGTCGTTCCCCAGTCACCCTTTTTTGCTTGCTAGGTGTTAGCCTTGCTGGAGTCTCCTCCTCTTGTCTTTCATTGTCTCTCCTTCCTCAGATGACAGATCGGGCGCCATTTTCTCCCTGTGCCACTCTTTATTTCCCTCCTGTGTGCGGGCATATTTGCTGTGCCGCGACTCCTCCTGTCTTGCAGATCCTCCCCCTCCTCCTCACCAGCGCCATGTTGGAAATTAACTTCCTGCTCCGACCTTGGCGTCAATTTAGCCTTCCTGGGCATATTTCTGCTCCCTGGAGGATGATACTGTGATCCCCGCTGAGTGACACGTCCCTTGTGCCGGTCCAAAATGTGTTTGGCAGGTGATCAGGCTGATTTTAGCGCAGTTCGGCAGGAGCGCTCACACATGCGACTCACACCATGTCGCGTCAGGCCACACTCCTATTGTCATTCATTTTTAATAGGCCCTTCAACTTGGCTGTGACTGTCATGCTGCTCAGTTTAATCTTAGCACTGTGTACGCCGCAGCGACTCTAGGGAGATCGTATTGACATGTAAACTCGCAATCTTGCCGTCCGTGGAGTACCTCCAAGTCTCTGTGATAATTACGGTTATAATAGTAAATGTACGCTGCGAACTTCCTTCCCGGAGCATATGTTGTGCTACAGTTCACCGCGCCAGTGTGATCTGTAAAAAGAAGCAGCAAGATATCTGGGTAAACACCTGTGTGCCTGCTACAGAGAGGATTATGGGACTGTGTAGGGCTTGATTAGAGGAGGCGAGCGGAATTTAGTCAGAACTTTGTCAGTTTATGTTTATTTCTTCAGCTGTTTAAAGGGCATCTGTCAGCAGATTTGTCCCTATGACACTGGCTGACCTGTTACATGTGCACTTGGCAGCTGAAGGCATCTGTGTTGGCCCCTTGTTCATATGTGCCCGCATTGCTGAGAAGAATTATATTTTATTATATGCAAATGAGCCTCTAGGAGCAACAGGGGCGTTGCCGTTACACCTAGAGGCTCTGCTCTCTCTGCAACTGCTGCACACTCTCCACTTTGATTGACAGGACCAGGCTGTGTACGTGATCACGCTTTGCCACGAATTCTGTCTGGCCAACAGCCGGCAATTATGTTGGAACAGGCTACCAGATTTCTTAAAGGGGTTATCCGGTAAATTTATATTGATGACCTATCCTCAGAATAGGTCATCAACATCAGATCGGCGTGGGGTCTGACACCTGGAAGCCCCTGCTAATCACTTGTTAGAAAAGGTCGGGCGCTCCTTGAGCGCCGTGGCCTCTTCCGAGGCCATGTGACATCACCGTACATCGGTCACATGGACTAGTTACAGCTCATCCCCATTGATCTGAATGGGGCTGAGCTGCAATACCAAACGCTGCCATTATACTATGTACGGCGCTGTGCTTGGAGAGATGCTGAGAGCTGGCTGCGCTCACCAGAGCATCGGTGACCACAGCGGCTCCCTGTAACAGCAGATCAGTGGGGGGCCGCGACTCAGACCTCTGCTGAGGATAGGTCATCATTATCTTTACCTGGATTTTAATGCTAATGTAAACCTAGCGTAAGGGACACATTTCCAAGCTTTATGCCAGCCATTTAATTTCCGCTTCATATATAGGGCTAAGAGTTCTCATTTATATTTTTTTCCCGTATCTGGTCTTACGTTGTGGTTATAGTTCAGTAGTGAGGAGATCTGTTAGGTCGCATAGTCTTTTCTTCCTACAATACAAGGTTAATTGGTTAGCCCGATGCATTCTCCCACTGCAATTATTATGTACATTTGGTTACTTGTAAAGCTTTTAGGAGAATTAATTGTGTACACAAATGAGAGTTCCTTGAACATTTCAGAAATGACCTTGAGTCCTGAATCCAGCGATGCTACTTTATTGCTACTGGATGTCGAGACAGTGGAAGGTGACTAAAGCCGCATCGCCTGTAATCCTGAGATCTCTGTATACTTGGTCATAGGCTGTGGAAGCAGAATGTTAGACTACAGGAGGGTAGACCATGGATCTGCCCTCCTGTAGTCACAGCCTCATTGGAGTACAGAACAGTAGACCCGTGGTCCAGCTGGAACTTAGAGCAACATAGATTATTATGATGCCGGGATGAGATGTCCCGGGAAATGCAGCTTCTTTCATGGACCACACTTACCCACCTAAAAGCAACTTAAATCCTCATCAAAACCTGAACATGTGAACAGACCCTTCCTTTTCTAATAACCATTTTTTACGAACTGGATTCCATTATTGGTTACCAGTAGGGTTCATACCAAAGGGCTAATGATGACCATAAACTGTTTACTCTACTTCTTGAGAAGAAGACGTGAAGAATGCTAAGAGTACTGTCAAGTATGTGCTCATGAATACATAACGTTAATTGTTCCTTCCCCGTAAAACAAATTGTTCTTTGTGATTTATTTATTTATTTTTTTGCATATGGGTTGTTTGTGTGGCGTCTTGTTAACTAATGCCTCTAATGAGATACATTGCTTCATTATAATGAGATATTTGGCATGCAGTCTGTCTTATAATTCTTCCTG
Organism: Bufo gargarizans; assembly: GCF_014858855.1. NCBI lineage: Eukaryota > Metazoa > Chordata > Amphibia > Anura > Bufonidae > Bufo > Bufo gargarizans. The sequence goes on along the minus strand of NC_058082.1, from coordinate 72,852,106 downwards.
TAGACTTACTGTGTAAATGAATGCTGCAGGACATTAATATTTACATTTCTTCTTTCCGTTTCCAGCTGGTCGGTGGAGAATTTGATCTGGAGATGAATTTTATCATTCAAGATGCAGAGAGCATTACCTGCATGTCGGAGCTGCTGGAGCACTGTGATGTAACGTGCCAGGCCGAAATCTGGAGCATGTTCACAGCTATTCTACGGAAGAGTGTCCGTAACCTGCAGACCAGCACTGAAGTTGGCCTCATTGAGCAAGTTCTGCTGAAGATGAGCTCTGTAGATGATATGATTGCAGGTATTGTACTGGAATTTCTCAGTCTAGTGCATTATGTTAGGATGGGAACAATCTATACATGTCCATACAGTCACGCCAAATGCTTTCTGATATTTTGCAAGGAGCTATCTCTCAGAGAAAGAGAACCTCAAGCCTTGGAACATGACTAAGAAAAAAACGCCAAACCAAATATACAGTACATCAACCGAAAGCTGTTTCAGGGTGTTTGCCCCCTGGTCATTATGGTGTAGGATTCTGGCTGAGTCTTCATACACAGCTGATCGCCTTAAAGGCTTCTTCATCCCTAGGGAACTTTTCTACAGCCCCCCCCCCCCCCCCCCCTTCCGCCAGTGTGGCTGGACCCGCTTTGGCAATCATACTTACCTGATCCCTGCTGGATGAGGTTTGACTCTGTTCATGTGACCACTGCAGTGAATGCCTCGCTGCAGTAGTGATCTGTCACCTACGCATGAAACTCATTGTGCCATTACTCATGGGTGACACGACAACACTACGACTAGTCGCTGGCTGCAACAGTCCTGTGACCCACTGGGCATTGATACAGGGCAGTAATGGAGCTGGGACCAAGGTTTAGGGATCAGGTAAATGTGATTACCACTGCAGGTTCGGCCATGCTGGGGAAGTCTGTAGAAAAGTTCCCAATTTTAATTGGAGCCAGAACCCTGTAAGATATTTTGCAAACACAGACCCAGGTTAAATACCAAAACAATAGTGCAACTAGAGTACTTGGATCATGTCACATGTTTACACATGACAATTATTTTTTAAAAAGCTGAGAAAATAAGTGGCTGCTGGGAAGTGCAGTTCAGTGCTTCGTCATGGTGTCTCTGACCCCCATGGCTCAGCTGCCAACTACTCCGGGTTAATCTCAAGAGATAGCAGTCTGGAGGCTTCCCTGCGGAGGAGATTAGATCCTTGTATAGAGGTTAGAGGGTGAAAACTAGAGCCAGGATAACATCCTTCGAGATAGCCGAAAGCCCAACTGGTTAGTAGGTACAATGGATTCACACCCACTGCTATTTCACCTGCCATGTGCTCCATGGTTGTTCATTGTCCCCTGATGGTGGACTCATGAACATTAACATTAGGTAAGGTGATAAAGATCTTTAGTTGCTTAGAGGTTACCTTAGATTTCTTTGTGACCTCACAAACTATTACATGGCTTGCTGTTGGTATGATCTTTGTAGGTCAACCACTCCTGGGGAGAGTAATAATGGTTTAGAAATTCCTCCATTTGTACACAATCTGTCTGATTAGTGGAGTCAAAATTCTTTAGAGATGGTTTTGTAACCTTTTCCAGCCTGATGAGCATCAACAACTGTTCATCAGAGGTCCTTGGAAATCTACTTTGTTTGTGCCGTGATACACTTTCACAGACCTGTGTGGTAAAGATTAGACTCGGATAGATCCCTGTTCTTTAAATAAAACAGGTCGCCTGCTTTCATCTGATTGTCATCCCATTGAATGAAAACACCTAACTCTAATTTCACCTTCAACTTATCGGCTAGACCTGAAGGGTCACATACAATTTCCACTCGCACATGTGGTATTGGATTTTTTTCCTCAATAGATAACTGAACAAGACAAATATTTTTAACTTATGTGTTTGATTTGGTTGTCTTTATCTTGTTTTGGGGTGAAAATCTGATGTAGTTTTAGGTAAATTTTATGCAGAAATATTTTGAAGGATTGACAAACCTTTCAGCCCCAGTCATTGGATGTCCCTGTGATGTTGCATTCATCATTGGCGGCTGTGGTCATGGAACGTGGGAATGCTGTGAAAGTGATCATGATACCCAGGGGAAAGCAGTGGGCCCCTTTTAATGTGATAGGAATTTCCAAATTTATTTCCACAAGCCCTAAGTGGGAGTTTTCTGAAATATTACAGCATTATTGCGGTATGTGCTGTGGGTGGAAGATAGAGGTTATATCCATCGTGCTGTCCAGGTCGATGGGTTCCATAGGACAGGGTCCTATGTCCACTGAATGTGGTGGAGGTGAATGTTACTTATCTAGTCCATTCTGGTTTCTTTCATCGTTCTCTACTGATCAGAAAACATAACTCCTAAGAACCGCATAAACTACACTTGTGCAGGCACAGACAGAAGATTATTATTTAGCATTTAATTAAAGGATTTTATTTGCCTTGCTGGCTGATGTAGACTTAACCATTATATTAATAAATGTACATTATCCAAAATTATTTTTGTTGCAAACATATCATCCCTTGATTTAGTGGAGCTTACAAATGACTTATGTTGAATTATGTTTTCTCATAATGCAGCTCACTAGTTCCCCTCTGTCGTTCCTTATGTTATCCACACATACACATTTGGGCAAGTCCTCATGGGAAGCCTAGTGACCCTACGTGGATTGCATAAAAGCATTACGGAAAGAACACAAAGACTGTGCATTCACATAAGATAAAGGTCAGATTCTATTTCGGCTGACCATCATGTGAAAATTATACTGAAACAATCACGGTGGCTTCTGTCTTCCAAAAATGTGATCTGTTCAGAAAATGTATGCTTTGATCAGCCAAAAATACCAGTGCATGGCCAAGCATTTTGCACAAAACCGGTGTCCCATTCTTTTTCGTTTTTCCCTAAACTATCTTGCTAATTGACCATTCTAGTCTGTTATGTTGAAAGTGGAATCATAAGGTTGAAAAAAGACACAGGTACATGAAGTCCAACATATAATCCTGCTGTGTTGATCCAGAGGTAGGCAAAAATCCCTATGAGGTGGATGCCAGTTGCCCCATATAAAGACCTCAGGCGCATGACACACAAGTTTTGGGTCTGCATCTGATCTTCATGTTTTGCGGATTGCATACGGACCCATTCATTTCTATGGGAATGAAAAAAAGAGAATGGGAGCAGTTGTTCGTGATCATGTGAGCCTTCAGGCCTCTGTGAATGAGATATTGATGGCATATCCTGAAGATACACAGTCAGTATCAAAATACTTGAATGTATTATGTTGGAACTTTTCCCATAGGAGTTTACAACCTTCAGGGAATAGATCCAAGAAGTGAGGGAAAGAAGATGGTAGCACTAGACGTGTCCAATGGAGGTAGTGTTGGAGACTTTTAGGCCACGGTTATAGAGTTGTGTTTGAAGGAATTAGAGAGGAAGTTCCAGAATCGAGAGAAGTCTGGTATACAAGGCTGTAAGAAGATTAGTAAAGAGTTTGAGTTACAGGTGATGTCTGTGAATTTAAGAAGAAATGTACAAAAAAAGATATATATATGTTACGTACCAAATACTAGGCCTCTGAGATAGCTAAACATAAAGCTATTGTAAGGTTCCATATTCTATCTGGAGTGGCCTCTCATGACACATACACTCACCTAAAGAATTATTAGGAACACCTGTTCTATTTCTCATTAATGCGATTATCTAGTCCAGTGTTTCCCAACCAGTGTGCCTCCAGCTGTTGCAAAACTACAACTCCCAGCATGCCTGTGCAGACAAAGGCTGTCTAGGCATGCTGGGAGTTGTAGTTTTGCAACAGCTGGAGGCTCACTGGTTGGGAAACACTGATTCTAGTCAACCAATCACATGGCAGTTGCTTCAATGCATGTAGGGTTGTGGTCCTGGTCAAGACAATCTCCTGAACTCCAAACTGAATGTCAGAATGGGAAAGAAAGGTGGCAACAGCAGAAGACCCCACCGGGTACCACTCATCTCCCCTACAAATAGGAAAAAGAGGCTACAATTTGCACGAGCTCACCAAAATTGGACTGTTGAAGACTGGAAAAATCTTGCCTGGTCTGATGAGTCTCGATTTCTGTTGAGACATTCAAATGGTAGAGTCCGAATTTGGTATCCATCATGCCTTGTTACCACTGTGCAGGCTGGTGGTGGTGGTGTAATGGTGTGGGGGATGTTTTCTGGGCACACTTTAGGCCCCTTAGTGCCAATTGGCCATCATTTAAATGCCACAGGCTACCTGAGCATTGTTTCTGACCATGTCCATCCCTTCATGACCACCATGTACCCATCCTCTGATGGCTACTTCCAGCAGGATAATGCACCATGTCACAAAGCTTGAATCGTTTCAAATTGGTTTCTTGAACATGATAATGAGTTCACTGTACTAAAATGGCCCCCACAGTCACCAGATCTCAACCCAATAGAGCATATTTGGGATGTGGTGGAACGGCAGCTTCGTGCCCTGGATGTGCATCCCTTAAATCTCCATCAACTGCAAGATGCTATCAAATCGATATGGGCCAACATTTCTAAAGAATGCTATCAGCACCTTTTTGAATCAATGCCACATAGAATTAAGGCAGTTCTGAAGGCAAAAGGGGGTCCAACACCGTATTAGTGTATTAGTATGGTGTTCCTAATAATTCTTTAGGTGAGTGTATAAGGGATAGACATAAAAATTTTGATGTCAAGTCAGTTAGGTTGTTTTCCGTGTCTGGCATGTTCCACACTCTTTGGGGTCATATACCCAAGGACTGACATTTTTCTTTCTTCCTTTTTCTCCTCTGATAAGTGATGATACAAAAGTTGGAAAATTTTACATTTTGTCCTAGTCCCTAATCCCCCCCATCCCCGATGTGTTGCAGCCTCTGAAGCTTTCTTGACCCTTTCATCTAACAGCAAAGCTTCGTGAAAGTCTGCTGGGGTATTAAAAATTTAGAAGTGAAACAGAATAATGGAAAAAATAAAGCAGCTTTAGGAAACGTGTCAATTACTTAGTTACATAGTTAATACGGTTGAAAAAAGACATAAGTCCATCAAGTTCAACCAAGGGATAGGTGGGGACGTGAATCCCAGAAGGAAGTGAGACTCCGATTTCTACGCGTTTTCATAAGCATTAATGTTGTTTGCTTTTAAGAACTCGTCTAAAGCCTTTTTGAAACTGTCCACTGTTCCTGCTGTGACCACGTCCTGAGGAAGTCTATTCCACAGATTCACAGTTCTTACAGTAAAGAAGCATTGACTCTTCCGGAGACTGAACTATCTTCTGAAAGTGTGGGGAGGACGCCCGACTGACATGAGAGAAGAGGTCATCTCTGGGCAGGCTGAGGTTGAACTAATGTTATTTTTATCTACCCTTTTAGATCTTCTGGTTGACATGTTGGGAGTGCTCGCCAGCTACAGTATCACAGTCAAAGAGCTGAAGCTTCTCTTTAGCATGTTACGAGGAGAAAATGGAATCTGGGTAAGCTGCGGTCAGGGCCAGCATCCTCCGTATTAATGCTTAATAGCTTGAGGTTACCATCAAATGTCTCCTGAGGCACATAGAAGTAAACGTGTTCCTCTTGCTAATTGAACGTCTCTCTAAAGTAACCTCAAATAGCTGGTCTTAAATTAGGTATTCAGTAATCTATGGCTGTTTATGGACATTTGTCTGAGAGTGCTTTTACTTAGCATTTACGGCTTTCTCTGTTTTGGCAGCCGAGGCATGCAGTGAAATTGTTATCAGTGCTCAATCAAATGCCACAGAGACATGGACCCGACACGTTCTTCAATTTCCCAGGACGGAGTGCGGCAGTAAGTGTTTTATTGATGCAAAATTTCTTCAAACAGTATAGGATTTGTGTTAAAATATTAGGTAAGGTCCTGACAGCTGCCAAACCTGTAGTTATGATCAATGTCCTCTATCTCTCTCCTATCATCCCTATCTCTCTCCTATCATCCCTATCTCTCTCTCCTATCATCTCTATCTCTCTCTCTCCTATCATCTCTCTCTCTCTCTCTCTCTCTCTCTCTCTCTCACTCCTATCATCTATCTCTCTCTCTCTCCTATCATCTCTCTCTCTCTCTCTCCTATCATCTCTCTCTCTCTCTCTCCTATCATCTCTCTCTCTCTCATCTCTCTCTCTCTCTCTCTCTCTCCTATCATCTCTCTCTCCTATCATCTCTCTCTCTCCTATCATCTCTCTCTCTCCTATCATCTCTCTCTCTCCTATCATCTCTCTCTCTCCTATCATCTCTATCTCTCCATCGATAGATAGATAACCCTGTAGATCAGTAATGTCTAACCGCTGCCCCATGAGCAACATGTGACCCAAGGGGAAGCCAGATTCATATGACACATCCCGCCACCTCAGGCCTGTGAGTGATTGTACATTTTCCTTCTGTTGTATGACCCCTGGCCCTGGTTGAATGTGATTTGTAGCGGAGTCTAGGGCCACATGTGATGCCCCCAGAGTATGTTGGCTGACCCTTGCTGCTCAAGATAAACCATACAGATCGCTTCTGCTTATAGTTGAAATTGTTTGGTGTGTGATTGGGTAAAGCAAGTTAGTGGGCCCTGTTAAGGCAGCGGTACCAAGGCACAACTTCTACAGAGACCCTTGTTATAGCAGCGAGGCTTCAGGTTTATTATGGTTGCCTCAGTAGCAACTTGAAAAATCATAATTTTTGCTCGTCACCTCTTCATTCTGATATTATTTTTTATTTTGTCATGTAAAACATGAACCAGGACATGTACTAGACCAGGGATCAGCAACCTCCAGCACTCCAGATGTTCTAAAACTACAACTCCCAGTGTGCTCCACTCACTTCTAAGGGAGCTGTGAGAACAGCCGAGCATGTTTGCATGCTGGGAGTTGTAGTTTCACAGCAGCTGGAGTGCCGAGGGTTGCTGATCCGTGTACTATACCATACTGTGCAGTCCCTGCTTGCATGCCGTGTAGTAACTGCTATTTCTAACCCTCTCATTCTAGGCTATTGCACTGCCTCCTATTGCCAAGTGGCCTTATCAGAATGGTTTCACATTGAACACGTGGTTTCGGATGGATCCTTTAAATAATATAAATGTTGACAAGGATAAACCTTACCTCTACTGGTGAGTGAATGTCTTGGTGTGGTTGTGTTATTAGTTACATTGTCCAATTGGCGCCTATCGACAGGATATTACTCCGGCCTAGTCCTGCCACAAAAGCAAGTTCTATTGACTACTGGGTGAGGAATGATGGCTGGAGTTTCATATGCCAGTCTAGAAAGAAAAAACTTTGACATGAATTATGCCATATTTATTAAAATAAAATAATACATTTTGGACTGTCCTAAAGTCGGAAAGTGAAATCTATTTTTTGCCAAAATTTATGCCTTTTTCTGGTTTTAGTATTAAGAAATCTAAATGTTTGAAGACCTCCCACACTAAAACATGGCCATTTTTTTCAGTCTGACTTTTTGAGTCAAGAGTGTTGCACAGCTGTTGATGATTTTTCTCTAATGTTTTCTAAAGTTTTGGGGGACATTTATCAAGACTGGCGTATTTTACACCAGTCTTGATTTCCTCTGTGCTACTGGAGGATGATCCAAATGTATGCAGAGGCGCATGGCTCTCATATATTTGCTGCAAAAAACTTAAATCTAATCTCTTAGCTGCCGCAGATTTAAGCCTTTCTTCACACCAGATAACTGGCACAAAGAAAGATAAATGTTTTGTGCCGCCTGCTACCCGCCCATGACACACCTCCTTTTCTGCGCCACAAAATGTGCAACCTATTTACACCACTGAAAGGGCATAAATAGGTTAGTAAATGTCCCCCTTTGTTTTTATTTTTGACAGATTCCAGGGCTTTTAAAGGAGATATTCTATGACTAATGTAAAAAATTCAAATCGGACATCATCTAGTACAAAACATGGTTTTAACATTGTTGGAACCAGCCCTGTACCTCACATGGATCTGCTAGATTTATTTCAAGCCGACAGCTCAGGGGAAGTGTCTTTTCTGCTGCAGCTCAGGGGGCGTGTCCATGCTCTCCCTATCACAGCTCAGGGGGCATGTCCATGCTTTCCCTATCACAGCTCAGGGGGCGTGTCTGTGCCCTCCCTATCACAGCTCAGGAGGCAGTTGAAGGATGAAACTGAGCATGTGCGGCCATCTCAGTGAGCAGGGAAAAAAACACAAACAGCAGGTGGCGCTATACAGATACATTTTATTGAATAACTCAGTGGCTATGCTAAATTTTTACTTACATGTAATTAGCAAACTGTAGAGTATTTTTCGTGGGAAAGCTCCTCTAAGTAGTAATTCTAAGGTCTGTTTCACTTGTGTTTTGGCTTTCGGTTTTGAGGTCAGGCAGAGGATCTCGAAACCAGACCAAAACGGTTTCATTTGATGTTAACACATGCGGATGCATCCGTTCCATTAGGATGCAGATGTGTTACATCGAAACGGATCAAACCAGATTCGGCACTCGATGGGTGACGGATAAAAAAAAATTCTGATCCGAAAAAAGAGGGATCCTGTATCAATGACTTACATTAGCTTTTGCTGCTGGATTGGGTTTGTTCACAGAGCAGACACAAAGCCGCAGCATGCAGCAGGTTTTGTGTTCAGTCAAAAAACTGAACAAAATGCATCCTGACTACGTTTTTCTATTTCATTTTCTGTTACATAACCCAGTGTATACGCACCTGATGTGTCATTCAATTGCCTGCAGCTATGAATATGACTTGACCTAAAAGCTCCTGTATAAAGGAACTGAACACATGATGATAATATGGGGGGGGGGGGGGTTTATCATGAAGTCACTTGTCAGATCTTAAAGAAAACCTCAGTCAAGGAGACGTTGGGTTATGTGCCTACATACTGTACTAATAAAAAGAAACTTCAGTGTGAAAAGGTTGTCCGCTCACCAAACTTTCATCATATGACCTCCTGTCTGGTGCACGGCAATATGAAGCAAAGATAATTGTGTTGCCAGTTGCTAAGGCTACTTTCACACTTGCGTTGCTGGATTCCGGCAATCTGTATGCAAACGGAAACAATTTGTAGACTGATCCGGATGCGGATCCGTTTCATAAATGCTTTGCAATACCGGATCAGTCTCTCCGGTGTCATCCGGAAAAACGGATCCGGTATTTTATATTTATTTTTTATTTTTAGAGGAAGACTGGATCCGTCAATGCGGAAGTGTTCAGGATTTTTGGCCGGAGAGAAAAATGCAGCATGCTGTGGTTTTTTCTCCGTCCAAATACTGTAAAAGGACTGACCTGAAGACATCCTGAACGGATTGCTCTCCATTCAGAATGCATTAGGATAAAACTGATCAGTTTTTTTTCGGTATAGAGCCCCCAGGATGGAACTCGGCACCATAAAACTTTGACACAAGTGTGAAAGTACCCTAAGAATACTTTCACACTAGTGGCAGGGGACTCCGGCAGGCTGTTCCGGCGGGTGAACAGCCTGTCGGATCTGTCCTGCCGCTAGTTCACGTGTGCCTCCGGATTGCTGCTCTGTCCCCATTGACTATAATGGGGGCGGAGTTCCGACGGCAGCGCACTAGTCGCCCTCTGGTCTCTATCTGGGAACTGACAGCTAAGTTTTATATATGTGCGTATGTGTGTGTGTATGTATATATGTGTATGTGTAAATATAATATTAATATATATATATATATATATATATTATTTGTATGTATATTTAGTGTGTAAAATAATAAAATATTTTTTCATTTTGTCATTGTTTAATTGTTGTAATGTCTATGCAAATAAGGAGTTTTGTGTTTCTAATATGGCTGCCTCCAGGGAAATTATATATATATTTTTTTTTTTACTAAATGTATACAACATACAAATAATAGGAGTAATTCTCTGCCTCTGCATTATTTGTATACATTTCCCTGAGCTTGCCCTGGATATCTGTTATCACATTACGTATTAATGTACACGGCAGCCTGGAAGCTATCGGCTCCATAGTCTGCTGCCATATATGACTGCTGTGTCTCAGTGGTCGGCTATTGAAACATCAAATTTAAAGGGGTTATCCCATGATTAATGTACTACAGTATATGATGTCTGATTTTCATTATTTATGACCGTCTCTTTCTAACAAAGTTACAACCAGCCGTGTACTGCACATAGACCCAGAGCCCATGGCGTGCCCTTTCTGGTGGAGGTCCTTGAAGGGGGGCATGTGTCGCTCCTGCTGCAACTCTCTCTCCCTGTATCTGTAGCAGTAGATATGGCCGGTGACAGTTGGTTGGAACATGTGTGACCAGTTATTTTACTTACGTGGACAGAGAAATAAGGAAAAGAACAAACAGCAGGTGGCGCTATAGAGATACAGTTTATTGAATGACCATACTAAATGTTTAATTACATACAATGACAAAAGTATTCACATCCAGTTACTGGTTTGAAAAATGTGGAATTCCTGCTAATATGACCTGTAGTGATAGACGTTGCTCCTCCGTCTATGTTCACATCTGGTGCATTTGTTCTGGATTTTGGGCACGAATTTTGTCCAGACAGCCCAAAGGTATTTAGAGTGTAATTCATGTGCTCGGCCTTTCCGCAGTTTTAGGACTTTTTTCTGCTAGCGTTGATAATACATCAAAATGACTGATTTTGATTCTCTGATTTTAGCTTTCGCACCAGTAAAGGCGTTGGTTATTCTGCGCATTTCGTGGGGAATTGTTTGATAGTCACATCCCTGAAATCAAAAGGAAAAGGTTTCCAGCACTGTGTGAAGTACGACTTCCAGCCACGCAAGGTAAGTGATGAGAAACAAACCTGTGCCAGGGTCCGCAGTCTCTGCTTTCTCCTTCAGATAGTAGATTCCCATATGGTGTCCCTCTGTCTGTGTATTAGCCGCTCTCAGTTTAGTGTGACTTATCCTGGATAAAAAATTGGGTGCATCTCTAGACACTTTTGTCTAATTTTACCGCCCCCATTAATTGGCTTACTTTGCAGCAAAACTTTAGCCGCAATTGTGGTGCCTATTGTTGCATAGCAAGCCACGCCTTTTTCCTGCTAAGCCACACCCCTTTCGGCTGAACCACTCCGTTTCCCACTAAGTCACACCCCTTTCCCACTACGGTATGGCGCCCTGGCAATACAGCATCTAAACCATTCAATGAATGTAAATCTGCCCCTTAGTGTTTATTTTCATTCTCTCAGTTTTTCCCTCTGTCTCTTTCTGTTACTGTTTCTGTTTTGTCTTGCTGTCTTTTGTACTCTTTTATAATATCTTGCTGTCTGACACTGTGCAGCTTTTCTTTTCTTTTGATCATTCCCTTACTCACCATCCTGCTGTCTTTTGTTATCAGTCACTTCCTCTTCATCATGGTTTATCACTTTGTCTCTTCCTCATGTTAAGGGTCGGATAACATTTAATTTCTACTTTACATCAGTTTTTATTTTTTTTACACTGTATAGGAGAGCTTTTCTATATATATATATATATATATATATATATATATGTATGTATGGCACAGCAAAAAACATATACTGTATGTTATATATCTGATTTAGCTTGGGAGTCAATCGCCAATGTATGCCACTGTCATGGGTGAACTGGAAGCTTAAAAAACTAAAAGTTGCCCCATTTTGTAGTTTAGTACAAACTGGCAGAAGGTAGGGACAACACAAGTAGGTGGGGCCAGCAATGCCATATTGCGGCATATTATACCACCCCTGCAGAGCTCAATACCACAGTGCATCACAAAATACCTCCCCAGAAGCTGCCCTTCTTTGGTGGCCAGTGCCAGTTGCCACATTCTGTCCTTCTACTCCAGTTTCATCAGGATTTCAATACAGTTGAATTTGGGAGGGGAGCGCCAGATCATTACTTACCATGGTTGGCGGCCATGAAGAGGGCTAAGATGGTCCACCAGGAAGTTTCCCTGTAGGCTCTATAGCCTTTTCACCCTTGGCAACTGTATACATTTACGTTGGCCTACATGGAGGAATACTTCCTACTGATACCTGAAATGGCAAAAAAAAATAACTAGACGTGAGCAGAGCCTTAGATTGTCTCTTTCACTCTGTCTATCCCCAGCAGGGGTGGATTGGCCATAGACCCTACAGGGAAATTTCCAAGTGGGCTGATGCCAAGGAGGGCCACCCAAGCCCTCCCCAGGCCGCCAGCCAGGTACATAATGATCTGATTCTCTCCTACATAAGTAGGCCAGCAGCTGCAGGTGTCCTACTGAATTCAACTCTATCGACGTCCTCGGGACAGTGATACAGTTCAATACTGTGGCGCAGGTGGCAGTATTTTGTGCTGCATTGTGGTAATTGGTTCCGCTGGGGCGGTATATTGCACTGCACTATAGTATTGCTAGCCCTGCCTAATTATGTTGACCCACCTTCGGTCAATTTGGACCTGTCTGCACATGGGGCCACTTTTTTTTCCAGGGCCACTTTTAGTTCCCAGTCTGCCCCTGATCCCCAGTCTTCTTCTTGATGTCGGGTTGTCTCCCATTTGCTTTCTCTTGCTTTTTATCTCTGTTGGACTGGTTCTGTCTACCTTGTCTCATTGGCGTACATTTATTTGTGTGTATTGCGGTGCCTAGCATGGGGTCTCCTTCTTGCCATCCATCTCTTCCTCATTCTACTTGTCATACTTTATCACTTTCTTGCTTTCTATTGCTTTTGTACAATCTCTTCCTCACCTTCTGCGCCGTGTGCTTTTATTTTTCCTTACTACTTTAATCTCTTGCTTTCTTGAAGACTCTGCCTTGCCTTCTGCTTGTCTCTCCATCACCCTGTCTCTCTCATGCGGTCACCTTTTCTCTCCGCTTCTACATTTGTTTAGTTTCTCCGTGAACTCATTAGTCTAGGCTAATTCCAGTGGAAATATTTAATAACATGTCTCTGGATAACATCCTGTGATTGTGATATATGCCTTAGAATGGCTTTCGAGCCATGACACAAACTAAATTATGAACCAGCTCTGAAATCCTTAAGTTATATCAATTGAGTTTTAGATTTCCTTTTCACATTTGTTATAATGAATGTTTGAACTTCACTGCTTGCTCCCTTTGGGAATTGAGTAGCTGATTGACAGTGCATTAATTATACCTTCTGAGAAGGGCTCGGCTCTCTCCGAACTCACACATCATATGCAAAAAATTGGAATTAGAGCCTAGCCAACCCTAAAATGAGGCGATTTTACTGCCATTACACAATGATATAAACACCAAGCAAACTCATTTACCGCACTGAAAAATATAAGCTTATTCTAATGTTGTAATAGTTAGTTTTGAGCATTTCCATTAGATTTTGATCTCTCTAAAAATATCTCCCTCCATGTGTGATGGGTATCGGGTTAACTCGGAGCCCCCTTCAAATCTAAGTGATTTGTGCTTCAGACCTCTCCTTCCTAGTTTCTTTACAGAAAGTTATCCTTGTCTGCCATGTTAGAGTCCATTCAGATGTCTGTAGTGTTTTGCGGTCCGCAAATTGCGGACCTCAAAACACGGACACCGCGCATGGCCGACACTTATATAGAAATGCCTATTCTTGTCCGTGGCTGCAGAGAGGAATAGGACATGTTCTATTTTTTTGCAGGGCCACGGACCGGAAGTGCGGATGTGGACCGCACATTGAAAATGAATGCGGACCATTCATGCGGACGTCTGAATGGACCCTTAGAGATACAATAGAGCTACAGTCCGGTCTCAGTCCCTTTGTCTATAAGCCTGCTACTTGCCACTACCAGGAGTGTAGCTATAAGGGGTGCAGAGGTAGTGGGCCCAGGAGCCTGGGGGGCCCAAAGACCCTTGGGCCACATAAGAAGACACCAGTATTATAGAAAGTGCATGTTGGTCAAGTCACACCTCTGGCTGGGGGGAAAGGGGTTAGGTCAAGAATTTGGCATGGTGGGGGGGGGGGGGGGTCGTTTCAATTTTTTTCTTAGACAGCAGGAAGGTTATGTGCTTCCCTGGCCACAGACCACTGAGGGAAGGGGGCCCCAAACTGAACCCTTCCAACAAGGCCCATGAGCCTTTAGCTACGCCCCTGACCACCACTCTTCTGAATAATTAGTTCGGTCAGCTACTATTTGTTCTATCCATTTCAATAAAATGTAATGGGGGTCTGTAAAGAAGACTTCAGATCAAAAGTGGCCAAGAAATACAGAATATTACACTTTCTTTTGAGACCCAAAATTAAGCCCATGTGTGGGAGGTTAAAAGAAAAAGCCGATCACAATAAAATACACCACAGATATAAATAATTCACATTCACGAGAAGACGACTAAAGAGTAGGCAGACATTTTATTCATAAGATTTGCCCATCGATTTGTCACACTTGAAGGAGGATAATAGACCTACAGAGATGTTGCATATAAAACCTCTGCCTTGAACATCTTCATGTTACAGAGTCGAAAATAACGTAACCTATTAATCCTGACTGACTGCAAGCGCCAGAAAAATATGCAAAGACTGTAACACTTTTCCTGTGAAGGTGACATATCTGTTAATACTCTGCTGTATTCTGTACTAACATGGTTAATCTCTCTCACGACAGTGGTACATGATCAGCATTGTTCACATCTACAACCGCTGGAGGAACAGTGAAATCCGCTGCTATGTAAATGGCCAGCTAGTATCTTATGGGGACATGGCGTGGCACGTGAACACCAACGACGTGAGTATTGGTTACAAGGACACCTAGCGAATCGGTGATTATTCTGAAAGTCACCGCCTTATGTATGGCTTCGTCATGCCTCCTCTGTAATGTAATTATATTGCCTTCACAATTCCAGATCATTCTATGGGATGGAAATTCATAAACCGGCATTTGGAATAAGATGTAATTTTCTAGTATAATGTTTAAAGGCATTGTCCTAGACTTTTAAAAAAGATGGATAAGAGTCATCCATGTGTGATCTGACCCCCACGAGTGTGGCTGTTCCTGCTACTACAATTCTGCCTCATTGTTCCCTGGATAAATAATGAACCGTCTTTGTGTCTTCATTCTGCTGATTGGTGGTGTCCCTGGAGTTGGACTCCCCACATTTATACTTTGATGATTTAAGCCAAATAGAAGCCATAACTAAGAAATCTATGAAACCGTTTTAAATATTAACCTATTTTTGCCATCTTTTGACCGGGAAGTTCTCGAGCATGTCATTCTATTTCCTCAAAAGGGATCCAACAACTAAGGGGCGAGGGAATGGATGGTGGTGCATGAGTCGAGTCTGTAGAGGAGCCAGCAACACTTTCAGAAAAGACATTGAATTACTTGGGAAGGCATAGGCATTCTCGAAAGACCCAAAGTTGTCCCCCTATAAGACTATTTCTCATTTTCAAGGAAGTCAAGATTTTGCTGCTTCCATCCTCTCGCTATGGTTTGGCAGCAATAATGTAGTTATTTTATTTGAGGTACCTCTTCAGTAGTTTTATGGAGGAGCACCTTCCATGGGCTTCAGGATTGGTTGAAGCCTTTAAAGGGGTTGACAACATTTTGGCTACTGTTTGCCAGTGTGTATGTATGATTATATGGCACTTACTGATATAGCATATAGTTAGTACCATGGCACTCGTCAGTTTTCTGTATATAAAACTGAGAATTTTATTGATTCATACAGTCAACATAAGTCTGGACAAACGTAAAATATCTGATTGCCAGAAATACTCATTACAATTGGACATTTTGGTCGTAAGACCTTCTATAGCGCTAGAAGTCTAGAGCAAGGAAGCAAGTGGATCTGTGGATGTCTGCCTTTCATTAGTTATAATGGCTCATTTTACCCAGGGAGCAATCATTAGGTGAAATAAAATGGCTGCTGTCCTATTAGTATACAGAAAACCTGTCCAAATCACACAGGAGGACAAGTTACTTCAGAACACTGAGGTAAAGAGCTGCCTCTTTCTCCTCTCTGCTCTGCTTGTCAGGAATTGTGATCCTAAATACAGTTTAATATGAACTTCAGCTGAATCTCTGTAGGAATGGAGCTCATGAGGAGACATGAAGTACAACAAGGGGGGTGGAGGTGTAGTAATGAGCAGCAGCACTTGTATGCAGTCTCCATTACCACAGTCTGTCCTGTCCGTCCTTTCTGTACTTCAGCTGTCTCCTCGTGAACTCCATTCCTACAGAGATTCGACTGAAGATCTTATCAGCCTTAGGCCGAATGCACACGGCCGTTGTTCACGGCCTTCAGCGGTCCGTGGAACCGCGGCCTGGATTCCTCCTGAGAGCAGGAGTGCACGGCTTCATGGGTTGCTATGACGCCGTGCACTCCCTGCTGCAGCCACAGTACAGTAACACACTGGTATAGATCATACCAGTGTGTTACTGTATTGCGGCTGCAGCAGGGAGCGCACGGCGTGTGCATTCGGCCTTATTCAGCTCTTTAGCTCAGTGTTCTGAAGAAACTTGTTCTCCTGTTTGATTAGGACTGGTTTTGTGTGCACTAATAGGACGGCAGCCATTTTATTTCTCCTAATGATTTCTCCCTAGATAAAATGAGCCATTATAACTAATGAAAAGTATTTGGGAATATATTTATAATAAAGTAATATTTAAGCATTTTAATTTTCTTAATTCCCGGAGAATCCCTTTAAGAGGGTAAAAAATGTGTACTCGATTTATAAGAGGTGCAATAGTAGAATACAGTCACTGGTGTACATTATGCAAAAGACAGCATATGAACCCCTTGCACCTCCAGTAGCTCATCATAGAGCACCCCGTTATATGTTTATAATGATCCAGCTTTGAAATCAATTTTTCAAGCACCTAAATCAATCTGAAAGACAGTCGGACTCTGCTTTAAAGAAGACAAAGAACGGGTTGCACATACGATAAACCCCCCCCCTATCTCCAATAAATCTTTGACCTTACAGTTGTTGGTTAGTATACCCCTGGTAATATGCATAATATGCATAATATGTATATAATATGTTAGTATACTGGATATTTTATGGATTATTATGGTTTTTATATTTTGTTACCATGTGTTTTTTTTTGTTTGTTTTTTCAGAGCTATGATAAATGCTTCCTTGGTTCATCAGAGACGGCCGACGCCAACCGAGTGTTTTGTGGTCAACTTGGAGCAGTGTATGTGTTCATCGAGGCCCTGAACCCTGCACAGATCTTTGCTATACATCAACTTGGACCAGGTTATAAGGTGAGACACTTCATGGATGGGTTCTGCTGGCTGAGAGCTGGATGGCTGCAAGCCTTTTGTTCCCCGATTTAGTTCAGTGAATGACATACATCTGGCTTCATCAGGGGGTCATACATGAATGAATTGTAGCCTCTCAAGAGCTGCAACTATGATCTTGCTTTTGGGGCCAATACTGTATACTTCAAATGTGTGCAGAAGAAGAGCATTTCTAAGCTCAGATTATAATTTGTCAAATTATATTTTTTTGCTTCCTTTGCTGGCTTGATTTATTTTTCCATCACATTATGCACTGCTCATTTTCATGGTTACGACTACCCTGCAATCCAGCAATGGTGGTCGTGCTTGCACACTATAGGGCGCCGGGCTATGCGCACTCCCACAGTATCGGCCGCCAGAGAGGCTGGCGCATTTTTCCTATACGGATGGATTTTCCACCACGGATGGATTGCAGGGTGGTCATAACCTCTAAAACAAGCAGTGTATAATGTGATGGAAAAATGTATAAAGCCAGCAAAGGTGGCAATGTGGACAATCACAATACATGAGTGCCTTGTATTAACCTCCTCTACATAATAAATGCCATTTGGTAAAGTGAGACAACCCCTTTAATTATATCTAATCTGATTTAAATGAGCAGTAATTGTAAAGTGCAAACCTTGTAGATTTTATATTGATGATGTGGTTTCATCTGGCGTCCAATAGCAGTATCAGCACTTGCAAGTACACGGATGTAACTCGCTCTCCTCAATGAAGTGTATCTGAAGATGGATACATTAGTATCCAGAACATTACATTGTGAAATATAAAGGCCACATGCACAGTAAAAGCATTGAGGCCCGTGATATCACCGCAGGATAGTGTCTAGTTGCCGACTGATGCAGCGCACTGTACTGACGCGTTTTTTCCCTGTTCACCCTGGCAGAATGTACAGTAAACATTGATTTCCTTGCACAGTCATAAATCACTTCATCTTCTGATATAGAGCATGCTGGTCGCTGGCGCATCCCCGCGCTGCGCTGCTAGTATTCTCCATTACAATTGGTATTCACCAGGTTACAATAAATTCTAGGACTTGTCATCCACCTGAGCCGAGGACTCTCCATCCTGTCCTGAATTAACATTGATTGGATATCGATTTCCCTGCGTTCTTAGCTGATTACTTGCGCGTTGTCAATTACGTGCACGTTGCTGGCGTTTTTTCTTCTTTCTTTCTTTTCGTTTTTTCAGAACATATCTGTGAGGTTATTCAATATTTAGTCCTCCTAAGGGTACAACCACACATTCAGGTTTCCTGATGCAGTCTTGGAAGCTAAAGTCAAGAGTGGATCATAAAATGAGAGAAGATATGAAGAACGGATATGATTTCTCCTCTTTTTTTGAATTCACTCCTAATTTTGGCTCAGGAATACCTGACTGTGTGGCCATAGCCTAATCTGACTATCCCAGTGAGCAGCATGTGGTGTGCGAGCGTCTTCAAACTTGGGGCCTGGATGTCTCTGGAAGCTCCTGAGATAAGGTTATTGATGACAGGTAGCACTTTGCACAACCAATGTTCAGTGATCATTTTCTATTGTTTGACATCATCGGTTGAATGTTATCCTGGAGTCTATGCTTCAGCCGAATAAGTACACAGGAGCTGCTTTTTATGCTATAGCTAATGTTTGATGTTAGAGTTGTGTAGAAATCTTCTTCTGGTGTCATCCACACAAGCCCATAACCGACCCGTAATACAGAGACAATATTGTATGGGCCAATATGTTACCTTCTATGTGCTACGAATTTTAACACTGAAGGTTTTCTTTCAGATTCGTGTTACCTCTGATTAAAAAAAATATCATGCCATGTTTTTTTGGATGTGGTATTATAGAGATATGCTTCCTTTGAACCTTTGCTTCTTGTTGCATTGAGGCACCATCCAAAAGGACATGAAATGCCTATGGCAGGGGTGGCCCACCTTTGGCTCTCCAGCTGTTGTAAAACTACAACTCCCACCATGCCCTGCTGTAGGCTGATAGCTGTAGGCAGTCGGGACATGCTGGGAGTTGTAGTTTTGCAACAGCTGGAGATCCTCAGGTTGGCCATTCCTGGCCTTTGGAAAGGACATGAAATCCCTATGGCTCCACGTTATGGATCTGTGGGTACACTGATTACCACCGTATAAGGTCAGTGCATGAGGCTTAAAGGGGTTCTTGTTTACCTGCGCACCGTCGACATTGCAACGTTGAGCAGGTGTAATTACAAGTCGCCTCATTCACTTCAATACACTTGTATAGGAACGAGCCGTGCCATAGATGTGAATGGGATGGCATCTTGTAGTTACTGAGCGCTGAGCTGTGGAGAGGATCGTGTGCTCAGTATTTACCCTCTATCGCGCTGCAAGTCTGCCATCTCTATTGCCCTCACATGATCGCCGGGAATAGACGCGGGCTATACCTCTTAGGTCCTCGCCAGATGTCCTCTTTAGTCTTCCTGTTCAACTGCATACAGTAAATGCAGCTGAACAGGAAGAATCAGAAACATATCTGGATGGAACCTGTAGGAAAGAGCCCGCTTCCATTCCTGGCCGTCACGTGAGAACAATGCAAACATTGGAATTGGCGGCACATCGGAGGGGGAAGTACTGAGAAGGCTATCTTCTCTCCACAGCTCGGCAGACAGGAGGATTTACGCCAAAACCTAGAACCTCCTTTAAAGGGAACCTGTCACCAGGATTTTGGGTATAGAGCTGAGGACATAGGTTGCTAGATGGCCGCTAGCACATCCGCAATACCCAGTCCCCATAGCTCTGTGTGCTTTTATTGTGTAAAAAAAACGATTTGATACATATGCAAATTAACCTGAGATGAGTCCTGTATGTGAGATGAGTCAGGGACAGGACTCATCTCAGGTTAATTTGCATATGTATCAAATCGGGTTTTTTACACAATAAAAGCACACAGAGCTATGGGGACTGGGTATTGCGGATGTGCTAGCGGCCATCTAGCAACCCATGTCCTCAGCTCTAGACACAAAATCCCGGTGACAGGTTCCCTAAATAAAAAATAATAAAAAAATGGAAATCCGTTATGGTCAGGATGTTATGACTAATTTGTCTACCCAGTGAAAAGCAGGTTGAGAAAGAACGCACCTACCTTCAAGGTAAAACAGGTGAGATGTATGGAGCGTAGCCTTGGGTCTCCCTCTAATTACATGTGTTGGGTAATGTACTGCAGAGGGGAAACTGTTGTATAAATGTCTCTCAGCAGCTTGGTGGATTGAAGAAGGCCTTTGTGATAAGATCTTATCATGCCCCGCAGAGCGTGTTTACGTGTGCTCGCCTATCAGCTTGGGCTTTCGGTGTTGAGTCTTTCCTAAATCACTGCAGCTGTTTATGTGCCTCCCCTCCCCCATGCTGTCAGTACTTTGCTCATTGTTTGGCCAATTATACTACCTCATCCTGTGTGCTTTGTGATTGCTGAGAGAATGCAAAATATGAATATTTTAAATACTACATTTGCAGCCAATTTTCATAAACTGTATAATCACATCACCAGGCAGGTAGATTTCTATTCATTGCAGCATTTCTATTGTCACCTAGATGGTATCAGAGTCCCAGAGACCGAACATGTCATTTATGTAATAGACACATCATGATTGCAGTAATTTCTCGGTGTGACGCCCTGTACCTGTCAGTCATTTTAAGTAAATGTGTCAGTGTCTCATCTCTTGGCAGAACGGTCATGGTCATCATTGACAGTAATTCCATTAGCAACTTAAAGGGGTTTTCTGGGATTTTAATATTGATGAGTTATCCTCGGGATAGGTCATCAATATCAGATCAGCAGGGTTACGACACCAGACACCCCCGCCGATCAGCTGGTTGAAGAGAAGACCACAGCCTTCCCTTCCTCGTTTACCTGCGCACCGTCGACATTGCAACGTTGAGCAGGTGTAATTACAAGCCGCCCCATTCACTTCAATACACTTATATAGGAACGAGCCGTCCCATAGATGTGAATGGGATGGCATCTTGTAGTTACACCTGCTCACCGGTGCAATGTCGACAGCAAGCAGATAAATAATGGAGAAGGCAATGCTCACACAGAGCACGGCATTCTCTTCAACCAGCTGATCGGCGGGGCTGCCGGGTGTCGGAGCCCCACCGATCTGATATTGATGACCTATCCTGATGAGAGGTCATCAATATTAAAATCCCAGAAAACCCCATTAAGGCGGGTTTACACAGCACAATGATACAGATGGTCGCTTCCTTCCTGACAGTCGGGTGCTTGTTTAGTGAAGGAGACCTCTACATTTACATGCAGCGATCTCCTTCATAGTATGAGGATGAGAGATCGCTATTGCGATCGCTCGTCCTCATACAGAATCATTTTTTTCTGGGCAGCAGATCGCTTTTTAGACCGCACGATCTGCTGTCCAGAAAGGATAATTGATGTGCCTATTCAAACGACAGGATCACCCGATGATCGTTTCACTCGTTGATCGGCAACACATTTAGATGGGCAGATTGTTGGAAACGAGCGTTCTCAGGGATGGTCCACAACCGTAACAGCAGCATGTTATAAAGCTAAAGGAGCTGAGCAAATTGATATATAGTTATGTGGGGAAAGATTCAGTAAAACTTGTAATTTATACATCTGCTGTTTCTGATTTCAGTTGTACATGGGGATGTGTTATCAGTGATTGATAGCTCCCCCTGTATAAGGGCTCATGCACATGACCATAGTTGTTTTTACTGTCCACAAATTGCGGATCTGAAAAACACCGATACCGGCCGTGTGCGTTCTGCATTTTGCGGAACAGAACATACAGCCCATAATAGAACAGTCCTATCCTTGTGTCACAGATGTAGTAGGGGAGAACACCAAAAGACAACAAGAAGGAAGGGGAAAGACACTGGGCCTCACAGCTAGGGAAGGAAAAGGGTCACCACCTAAAAAAAACTGCTCCTGGCCCTAACTCATATCTGTATGGGCACCTCTTGATGGTTGAGATGCCCATACACAAGAACCTAGAAAACCCTGGTGCCCTAAAGGTAATGACAGGGCAGAGACAACCCATTCCTTCCCTGGTGAAGGAACCATCGTCTCGCTAAGGCCTAGTAAACAACCAGGAGGGGGAAATACAAAACACAAGCAGCGGAACACTTAACTTCTGAGGATGATGAATAAACAGGACTTGTACAAGAACCACACTCAGCTCTTCCAAAATCAAATAAAGCGATCCAGAGCAAGAAGTGATGGGTAAAGTCAGACTAAATAGGGAGAGGTAAAGGTCACATGATCCACACCTGAACTGGAGGTGTAGACATACCAGTAACACACAGACAAAGTGAAACCAAAAGAGGCTGTCAGATCACTAATGAGCAGATAATCTTTCAGACCTTCTAAGACCTGTCACAGGTGTGACACCTTGTCCGTAAAGCAGACAATAATAGGACATGATTTATATTTTTGCGACTGCTGCAGAACGGACATAAGGACGCAGACAGCACACTGTTTGCTGTCCTCATATTTTGCGGCCCCATTGAAGTGATTTCAAACCGCATCGAATTGGAATAAAAAATACGTTTGTGTAGATGTGCTTTAAGTGTGTACACATAGGTCGCTGTCAGTCACTGATAGTTGTACACAGGGGTGGTCCTAAGTTTAGAAATAGCAGAGTTAAATTACACATTTTGCTGAATCTTTTCAAATTACACTGCATTTTTATGGTGACCGGTTCCCTTTAAAATGAAAAAGTAAAAGAAAAAACTTTTAAAATGACAGCACTTTTTAATGGGATCTTTATTTCATGTTCTCATTAAAATAATGTTCATGACACTAGATGATTGGGTTGATAATCCTGAAGAGTGCCCTGGCTGCAGTACCTGAGCTCCGAAATATCTTAATGAATTGAATTGGGACATTACATCAATGCCTACAAACCCCCGTAGCAAGTCAGCAATTCATTAAGTCCACTTGGTTGGCTGGAAGTGTATGCCGAATGAACCTGCCAACAAAACCAATAGGACAGAATTCCTAACATGATTAAATATGACGTTCTTGGTTCACTTGGCAAAAGAAAAGGGGAAGAGATTTAAAATGCTTGATGTCTTTTTATTTCTAGCTAAATATAGAGCGGTCCGAGTCCGAGAGAATGAAATGTTTAAGCTAATAACCTATTAGCAGCTGAGCAGAAATCCTGGCCTGAAAAGTAAAGTTTGAAAGTGTTTTATTAAAGAGGAGTCTTAGTTCTTCTCCCCCAACCAGCAGGGACATCGAGGGGAGCGCCTCATTCCCCCTCATGACAGTTTTCTGGTATAAAAAAGTTGCAAACACAGGGTGTCATTTATTAGGACTGGCATTTTAGACGCCGCTCTTAACCACCGCGCTGGCGGTGGATCCGCCGAAGTTATGTAGAGGCGCCGGCCTCTTCATAACTTTGGCGCATCCACCGCCTGTCTAAATCTACCCCAGCTCCCTTGCTGGAGTTGATTTAGAACATTTTCTACACCTAAAACAGGTGTAAAAAGGATAAATGAGAAGGCCTGGCGATACATCCCCTTCTCTGCTCACGCCAGCTGTAAAAAGGGGGCGTGGCATGGTCGCCAGTGTATCGCCAGGCCTGTCTCTTTTTTTTATATCAAAGTTGAGGATTGCTGGCACAAATAACTTGGTGTATATCAGTTAGTAAATGACCACCCTCAGTGTTTGCGACTTTAACACCACGTCTGCAAAAAATTTGCGCAAGTTCCGTTTCTCTGCCGCCATCAGCACTTTCCCAAAAAGGAGGCATGGCAATGGAGGGAGCAGGTCCACCAGCCCCCGCATATTTATCTTCTGTTACGCCAGTTTTATGACGTAAAAGAAAACTGAAATCCACGCCAGCTAGAGGGGCTGGCATAGATTTCAGACTAGGGGCATGGACCGTCTGAGGCGTGAGCCGCACCATAACTTAGGCACAACCTCTGGCAACGCTCGGCCTGCTTGAGGCTTCAGTCTATTAGATCAATGTAACCGGTTCCCTGATCTTAGCCGGGGAACGCTGTTACCGGAGCTGAAGTGCGCGACTTCCGCTTCCGGACTGCGCAGATGCCGTGGTCACATTTAACCACAGCATCTGAAAGGGAAAATGTATGTGATCAACCTTATGGCTGATCGCATGCATGTGCCGCGGGTCTCTGCTATTTCAAATAGCAGAAACCTGGCGGCTAAAAGATTGCATGATGGTTTCAGTATTGATTTTACAAAAGTGCTGCTCATGTGTGCCCCATCAGTTCCTTCATATGACCTGATATGTTGATCCAGAGGAAGACTATCCAGAGTTCCAACTAAGCAGGTGCCTATGTATATTCTCCGTGGGAGGGGGAAATCTTGGCAGTATATGGCATTTGCATATGTCGCCTGGAGTAGCTTTGCAAACAATACATTTCGATAATTGTGGCTGGAAATATTGTTTCTGGTAAGAATCACAGTTCACTTTTCCTAACCCTCTAATGACTTGCTTGTTCCCGGTTGACTAATACGTTCCACTCCACTTGAGAGATGTCAATTTCCTGACTTTTGTGCCTCTCCTCTTATATTTCTGGTGGGATAATGTACAGATGAAATGCGCAGCTTCCCCGCTCCCGACAAACACATTGCAAGTCAATGAACTCCTGTTTTAAGCACTTTCATTGTCTTGCTCGTTGTCTGCATGTAGCTGTCATCCGGCTGCAACATTTTAAAGAAGCACGTCAAATGGAAATGACAGCTAGCTTTATGGAAGTCTCTTATCTGTTCATGCTCGGACAATTTGACAGCGAAATGTTTTACAGCAACCTCGTCAGTCATTTCGGGGGCGAGATTTTATAAAGGCAATTAAGTGCTACCACTCGAGGAAAGGGGAAAAGGAGGAATTTCCAGTTAAAACAGTAGTATGTCGTGATGCCGAGTAGACTTCATTCCAGGCTGCTAGCTTAGAGGAATGTCCTGAGGGCACGCAGTTAAGGATCCATGGGAGGCGCGCTCCTCCAAGGCTTTTCCATTAAGTCCGATGGTATTTGTTAATACTGGTAGCTATGCATGTGTAAACAGCCTTCCGAAAATGCTTCAGTTCATCTGACTGTATAAACAGTGCCGGGCCGAGAACGGGTGAAAGGACGTTAGAAGTGTGCCGCTTATTAATGTCTGTCATCATTGTTTGCCTCGTCTGGTGTTAAGTGCACAAGTTATTCCTGTTCTCTGTGTACGTGCCTTGTCTCAGTCTTATTTTATTTATTTTATGCTCTTATATAGCCCTACTATATTCTGCAGCGCTTTACAGACATTAGCATCAAGCTGTCCCCAGTGGGGCTCACAATCTAAGGTCCCTATCAGTGTGGGAGGAAACCGAATCACCCAGAGGAAACCCACGCAAACAGAGAACATACAAACCCCATGCAGATGTTGTCTTTGGTTGGATTTGAACCCAGGAGCCCACTAGTGCTAACCACTGAGCCACCGTGCTGGCCTTATGAAGACTGTTGATGCCTACTGTACTGTATTAGGGCCCCTTTACACAGGCTAAACAGGAATTAGCGCTTGCACTTTCAGGTGACAATGGTCTGTCTAGACACTCGGCGTCCACCCTAGTGTTTTCGTCTTTTCTGGATGATTGGAACTGTTAGGTTAACAAAACGTATTATTTGTCGGCAGAACATCTCCCAGTGCAAACAAGGAGTGTGCTGCACTAATAAGCAGACAGGGTCGGGGACAAACAGTTGTATTAATGATCGTTCATTCCCCATACAATACACTGCACTTTAAAGGGCATCTGTCAGCAGTTTTGTACCTATGACACTGGCTGACCTGTTACATGTGCGCTTGGCAGCTGAAGGCATCTGTGTTGGTCCCATGTTCATATGTGCCCGCACTGCTGAGAAAAATGAAGTTTTGATATATGCAAATGAGCCTCTAGGAGCAACGTTCAACTTCCCAGAAATGATGATGTAATGTGCTGCGCAAAATACGAGAAAATTAATTTCACCCGGGATTTCAGAACTCCCATTAAAATGAAGCTCATGCTCAGTGCGCTCTTCACTTTCAGTCGCCGTTCTAGAGATAGTTGAGGGTCCGTGCGGTGGGACCTGCACCTATCTGACATTGGTGGCATATCTTAGTGATGTCTCGGATGAGACAACCCCTTTAAGAGGTTAAGAGTGGTTCGTTATTTTTCCTGCAGTTTCTTTGTTTATTGGTCTATATTCTCCTGAATATTCCCCTAACTTTTTGCAACCTTCTCTTCGTGCAGAGTACCTTCAAGTTCAAATCTGAGAGCGACATACATTTGGCCGAGCACCACAAACAAGTCCTGTATGACGGAAAACTTGCGAGCAGTATAGCATTCACTTACAACGCAAAGGCCACTGATGCCCAGCTCTGCCTTGAATCGTCACCAAAGGAAAACCCCTCCATATTTGTGCATTCTCCCCATGCACTTATGCTACAGGTAAGGCATTGAAATGGCATGTTCTCCTTAGTTCCTGTATGTCTTGGATGCCCATAGATCTGTCACCAACTTTTATGTCTGTGGGTGCCTTTGAGCAATCTAATTAGCTATGATTGGATGAAATCCTTAGGATATGTCTTCAATATCAGCACTGGAAATAGTTGCTGGAACTACACAGTTCCTTCCACTATATAATGGACTCAGCCGATTATTGCAGCGCTGAGCCCATTCATGTGAATAGGAGCAGCGCTGCAGTGTTCAGCACCATCCACTGCATACACTACAGAATAGCTGACTGTCCGGGGAGTCTAACTCCACTGATATGATATTGATGACATATCCTAAGGAAAAATCCTGGAGAAGACCTTTGAGTCTGAGCCTTCTACTTGCACTCCTCTCCCACCTTCTTCCTGCTTCAACGCAGATGCTTGGACTTTCTTTCCATTTCTGGCACCCTTACCACCACTCTGTATGAAGGATCACTAATAAAGGGTTATTGCAGGATTTCCTTCCTTTTTTTTTTTTTTTAAACGCCCTTTTCCCCGCCGGACATGTTGCTTGGGAACACGTCACTGCTTCTGCTATTTATTGGATGCAGCGGTGCTCATGATTCCAGTCCATGGTAAAAGTTTACATACAGGGACCAAAGTCAAGTAAAGGCGGTGGTGGAGCAATGGAGTCAGAACTGAGTGGCGGGGAGCAGTATGCTTCCGTTCACAGATCCAGTGGGGGAGGAGGGGGAGGGGGTAGCGAGATTAAGAAAAAAAAAGGAAAGTCTGAAATAACCCTTTAAGGCTGGCAATCTAGTGTTGCTGACCAATTGTCCCCCTTCATTACCCATATACACATGCACGGTGACGTTTCTGTATTAAGTGCTTCACCGCTGCAGCCAATCACTGTCCTCAGCTGTAGACCTCTAAGGGCAGTGATTGGCTGCAGCAGTCACCTGCTGTATCCAGGTTGTGTTACCGCTGCTGTTTGAAAACAAACTGCATTGGGATTACTGGAGCAGCTCTGCAGAGAACTGCACCGGAGTTAGGGGGTTAGTGCTGTATATGATGTGAAAAAGTATTTTAATGATCTTGGACAACCCCCCTCAGAATTTTGCTGCTGTTTGAAGGCGAGGACATCCCTGCTGCACTATTAAGAAAAAACAAAAATAACCTTTCACTGTTCCTTGAATAAACTCAGACAGATAAAGAGCCTTTATCATTTATGATATTATTTTATTTTTAGCTGCTGTTTAGTCATATGTTTGTTTTGTTGTTGTCTTTCTTGCTGATATGTTATGTACATTGTAAAGGTCTCCTCAGCACTGTGTGGG
Organism: Bufo gargarizans; assembly: GCF_014858855.1. Lineage (NCBI taxonomy): Eukaryota > Metazoa > Chordata > Amphibia > Anura > Bufonidae > Bufo > Bufo gargarizans. The sequence goes on along the minus strand of NC_058082.1, from coordinate 72,824,194 downwards.
TTGCTATTGGGTCATGAGGAGCTCTTTGGAGATCAGAAGTTTAGTTATTTTGTGCTGCTAAACAGCTGACCAGGAATGCATTCACGGTATGATTTTTAGACTATGCCAAGGCTCAGAGGAGGCACATCTGTTGCTCACCGACCCATAACATCACATTCTCAAAATAGCTTCTGCTTCAGACAGATTCATTTTACATCTTGCCGTTCTGCGTGAAGACCAATGATATTTGAAGGATCAGGGAGAGGCTTGCGTTGAAGTAAATGATCATTACTGGTTCTAAAGAACCTCTGAATCCAACTCAAAAAGCTGCCAAATACAGTATTACCTCTTTGCACAATTTAAAGATATCATAATGAGATTTCAGAGGAAGAGTTGTCGTCTATCTATGGCCAGCTTCGCTTGTCTCCTTCCAATCTTCCTACTTTCAAGATACCTACGTGCTCTATGACAAACATTTGTAATGCGCTTTTCTCACAGGGACTTAAAGGGGAACCTGTCATGTGGATATTTGATTATAATCTAACTAATTATATACAATCATTAACTACTAAAAAGTACCTTAGATGTATTCACTTACTGGTGTGACAGATGGTTACCTCATAATATACACACAAAGATGCCGCATGCTAATGAGCTGATTTGAGTCCAGCGTGATGTCATTGAGTCCAGCGTATATTTAATTCAGAGCTATAGCCACTCCCCTGCCCACCTGCTGCTGATTCCTATGGAAACAAACTGTCATTCAGCAGCAAGTAGGCGGGGAGAGTCAGAAGCTCATGAATATTCATGACTCATCATTATCAGCTGGAGCTTTTCAATACAAGATGTTGGCAGATTGACTGGGTCAATTAAAGAAAGGGACCCAGCATTTTGCTAAGCGAATCAGTCACTTATTTATGTTGCCCTTAGTTAGGACACCATAAAACTGGTGACAGGTTCCCTTTAAAGTACAGGGGAAGTTGTGTGGCTGGAGCGACTCCTGGGAAGTCAGTGACTGCCATACAGGCTCTTGACCCCAACACACACTAGGGTCAATTTGCCTATTTGTATGTCTTTGGAGTGTGGTAGGAAACCAGAGAACCCAGAGGAACCCACGCAAACATCGGGAGATCATACAAACTCCATGCAGATGTTGTCCTTGGTCGAATAAGAACCCAGGACCCCAGCACTATGCCACCATGCTGCCCTAGAATGGCATAAAGCGATCTTACTGCTTATACCAACCAGTTAGGTTCCAAAATAGAGGCCATGACTTTGTGGTCTCTTCAATGCGTTGTCTATGTAGTCTTATGTACACTAAAGCTCTTTTTTCCCCCTTCCATTTAGGACGTAAAAGCTATAGTAACGCACTCAATACACAGCGCAATCCACTCTATTGGGGGCATCCAGGTTCTCTTTCCACTTTTTGCGCAGTTGGACAATCGACAGCTGAACGACAGTCAGGTGGAAACTACCGTCTGGTAAGAACATCTAGTTTTCTATGTAAATTTTGCTGGTACACATCGTTGCACATTTTCGGATTAGTAATGGGTCGATTCTATCAGAGGTTAAGCTCGAGTTTCTCGGTAAATGGATTGTGAGTTTTTAATTGATTGGTGGTGGCCATTTCATCTGGGGAAGACAATAGATTTTGCAATCTTCTGAGTAAATGCACTCATGGGAATGCATAGCAAACGCTAAGAGATGTTCTAATCGTAAAGGGTTATTGATTTATTTTCAATGCGGCTTTTGAGGATTACCACAGAAAGTCTAGTCGGAGCATATTATGGAGGATTGGAGGTGTGCATTGATCTGTGCACATCTCTGGCAAGGGAAATGATGATCATATTTTAAGATATGCTTAAAGGTTGTATACTTTATGAGTTCATCAGTTATCCTTTAGCCAGCTGTCCTATTGATAGCTCTGTGGTTTTGACTTGTCCTCTGTCTCTGAAGGACGTCTGTTGAGCAGTAGATTTAATCCTGAAGATTTTGCAGGACCACCCTTCATACCTTTTTGACTGTGTGCTAATGAATGCCTAAATTATTACATGATGGGGCTTGTCTGCTTCAGAAAACCTGTTTTATTGGTCTGTAGGGATTGGTGTAGCTTGTTGTAGATGACCACCTCTTGGGACGTCCGCATGCTTTGGCTTTAGAACTAGCAGCTTCCTCTGACATCATTGGTCTCCAAGTAACTAAAGAGCTTGTCGCTCCACTAGTTAGAAAAGTCTCTTCATAATAAGAACATAACAAAGCGTCCTTCTGCTGTGAAGCCCAGTAATAAGCTGCAATCGTTAGGGAGACCTGGCGGTAAGTGCTAAGTTTTCCTGCAGCACCTCCACAGGAGAAAGCTGAGCATTACACAGTGCCTATTTAAATCAATGTGTTACCTCTGTATTGTAGGATAGGACAGGTCCTCCAGAGCTAGAGACACTCTTTACTGTAACCTACTTTATTCTCTGGCCTACAGCTGAGAATCTTGAACAGGGGACCCCATGTATTAAAGGGTTTCCTTGGAGTGCAATATTGATAACCTATCCTTAGGAGAGATTATCAATATCTGACCGATGGGGGTCAGACTCCTCCCACCCCGATTCTGGTGTCCGCCTTTACCCCTTATGGGATTCAATTTAAAGGAGAGAGTCTGCTGCTCTGCAAATATACAGAAGCTGACCGCTGTAGAGAGAAAACGGCTGAAATTTTTTAATAAAGCCCAATAAAAAAATTACTATTACCCCAAAATGCAATAATAAAAAAAATTGTCCCCCAAAGGTATCCATAGCCCTTTAACCCCTTCTCCACTTCCCCCTGTACATGTACAGGAGAGGTTGGGACTTTAAAGATGGCACCCTCTCAGAAGCTTAGCGGGTTCCATACCTGCCGTGTATGCTGTTTTACACTGCAGACACCCGTAGCCAATGTCTGTGGTAACACCAATCATGGTCAGTTTAACCCCTTTGATGCCGTGGTCACGATTGATCTGAGCGGTGAAACTCCGATAGTTCTGGTACCCTAACGGCTTCCCCACAACGTGATCTGCTGTGGCATCCTCTGAGCCTCATAGGAACACAGTGAATTGGCTGCAAGATTAAATTATTGGAGTCTATGGGAGAAGCAATCAGATGATCGCACGTTAAAGTCCCTTGGGGGGGCTTAAAATAGGAGGGGGGAAAAACATTTTCCAAAATAAAAAAAATAAAAATAAAATTCAAATCTCATCTTTTTAAAAATAAATGATAAAAAAACCAAAGGTCATTAGCATCGCCACATGCCCAATCACCGCTACCGTTAAATTATAAAAAATATTTATCCCATATGGTGAACAGCATAAGAAAAAAAAAAAGTCATACACCCCTAAATTACATCAGAACACCCTGCCAAAAAAATGAGTCACACAGCTCCGTAGACGTAAATATTAAAAAGTTCTGTGAGTCAGAATATGGTGATGCAAAGAAAAATTTATTTTTTCAAAAGTAATAAACATGCATTATCGCTATAATTGTACTGACCCCAGAGAATGAAGTGAATAGGTAATTTTTTATTCCTTCTCGTGTATATCTCTCCTTCATGTTCATGCTCAGCACGGTTCTGCACCAAGAACATTAGACTACAGAACGTGTTTATTAATAGGAACATTAAAGGGATTGTGCAGAATTAGAAAAGCTTGACTGCCTTCATCTAGAAACAGCGTTATACACAGGGGTGGAATAACCATAGACCCTTCAGGGAAATTTCCCGGCGAGCTGATGTCCAGGGGGCCGCCTGGACCTTCCTCCTGGCCGCCGGCTGGGTATATAACGATCTGATGCTTTCAGCATTAATTAATACTAGGAGCGTCGGGTACTTATGCACCTGGCCAGCCTTCACAGCGCGTCTTCGGCGCATTTGTGGCATGGACGGCAGTGTTTTATGCTGCTGTATGGTATATGGTCTTGCTGAGGCAGTATTTTGTGCTGTACTGTGGTATTTGGCTCTGCTGGGGCGGTATTTTGTGCTCCACTGTGGTATTTTGTTCTCTAGGGCAGTATATTGTGCTGCACTGTAGTATTTTGTTCTGCACTGTGGTATTTAGTTCTGCTGGGCCAGTATTTTGTGCTGCACTGTTGTTTTTTTTTTTTTTTTGTTCTGCTGGGGCAGTATTTTGTGCTGCACTGTGGTATTTATATATTACATTCATATATACCCTGCACATGTAGAGGCACTTTTATTGTATATACATTTAGTCTTAGACTACTGGTTGCCTGCTCTTGACATGTGCATTTATATTATAATTTTTATTGGTTTAAAATTTAGCTTTTATTTGTTTATTGTTAATAAATAATGAACTTTTTATCTAACCTACTTAATAAAACTATCTCTGGACATCTAGAGTGTGCTTAATTTTTATTTCTTTTAACACTGTTGTTGCAGCAGTGGTGATTAATTTGCAGTTACTATTATATGGTTAGCCTTTATTTATATATACTGTTAGCTATGTGGATACTTTAGCTATGTTTTTTTAATCTTGTAAGGTATAAACAGTTGTGGCTGATGTTGGATACTTTGTATCTGCTAACTCTGCTGTCTGTTGTCTCGCTGTTGCCAGCTATTTACTATGGCCGTATATTGCAACATTTTAGGGTAGACCTATAGCAAATCTTATAGTGCTGTTGCTAGCAACAGCACTATAGCAACAGCACAGCAATAGCAACAGCACTATAAGATTTGCTATAGGTCTACCCTAGGCAGTGAATGTTGCAATATACGGCCATAGTAAATAGCTGGCAACAGCGAGACAACAGACAGCAGAGTTAGAAGAAACAAAGTATCCAACATCAGCCACAACTGTTTATACCTTACAAGATTAAGGGTACAAATAAAGTATCCACATAGCTAACAGTATATATAAATAAAGGCTAACCATATAATAGTAACTGCAAATTAATCACCACTGCTGCAACAACAGTGTTAAAAGAAATAAAAAATGAAGCACACTGTAGATGTCCAGAGATAGTTTTATTAAGTAGGTTAGATAAAAAGTTCATTATTTATTAACAATAAACAAATAAAAGCAAAATTTTAAACCAATAAAAATTATAATATAAATGCACATGTCAAGAGCAGGCAACCAGCACTGTGGTATTTAGTTCTGCTGGGCCAGTATTTTGTGCTGTACTGTGGTATATGGTTCTGCTGGGGCAGTATTTTAAGCTTCACTGTGGTATTTGGTTCTGCTGGGGGCAGTATTTTGTGCTCTGCTACAACATGGGGCCACATTTAGGTTTTTTTCCCAGAGCTACGTTAACCACTCCAGGACCGCCGTACGCAGGATTGCGTCCTGCCGGCGGCCCTGCTCTTCTGGGTGGACGCATATACGCGTCCTCCCGCGAGAGCCGAGATTTCCTGTGAACGCGCGCACACAGGCGCGCGCGCTCACAGAAACGGAAGGTAAGCGAGTGGATCTCCAGCATGCCAGCGGCGATCGCTCGCTGGCAGGCTGGAGATCCGAATTTTTTAACCCCTAACAGGTATATTAGACGCTGTTTTGATAACAGCGTCTAATATACCTCCTACCTGGTCCTCTGGTGGTCCCTTTTGTTAGGATCGACCACCAGAGGACACAGGTAGGTCAGTAAAGTCGCACCAAACACTACACTACACTACACCCCCCCCCCCCCCGTCACTTATTAACCCTTTATGAACCCCTGATCACCCATGATCACCCCATATAAACTCCCTGATCACCCCCCTGTCATTGATCACCCCCCTGTCATTGATCACCCCCCTGTCAGGCTCCGTTCAGACGTCCGTATGATTTTTACGGATCCACGGATACATGGATCGGATCCGCAAAACACATGCGGACGTCTGAATGGAGCCTTACAGGGGGGTGATCAATGACAGGCGGGTGATCACCCATATAGATTCCCTGATCACCCCCTGTCATTGATCACCCCCTGTCATTGATCACCCCCCTGTAAGGCTCCATTCAGACGTCCGTATGATTTTTACGGATCCATAAAACACATGCGGACGTCTGAATGGAGCCTTACAGGGGGGTGATCAATGACAGGCGGGTGATCACCCATATACACTCCCTGATCACCCCCTGTCATTGATCACCCCCCTGTAAGGCTCCATTCAGACATCCGCATGTGTTTTGCGGATCGGATCCATGTATCCATGGATCCGTAAAAATCATGCGGACGTCTGAATGGAGCCTTACAGGGGGTGATCAATGACAGAGGGGTGATCACCCATATACACTCCCTGATCACCCCCTGTCATTGATCACCCCCCTGTAAGGCTCCATTCAGACGTCCGCATGTGTTTTGGTATCCATGGATCCGTAAAAATCATGCGGACGTCTGAATGGAGCCTTACAGGGGGGTGATCAATGACAGAGGGGTGATCACCCATATACACTCCCTGATCACCCCCTGTCATTGATCACCCCCCTGTAAGGCTCCATTCAGACATCTGCATGTGTTTTGCGGATCCGATCCATGTATCCATGGATCCGTAAAAATCATACGGACGTCTGAATGGAGCCTTTCCAGGGGGGTGATCAATGACAGGGGGGTGATCAGGGAGTGTATATGGGTGATCACCCCCCTGTCATTGATCACCCCCCTGTCATTGATCACCCCCCCCCCCCCCCCTGTAAGGCTCCATTCAGACATTTTTTTGGCCCAAGTTAGCGGAAATTTTTTGTTTGATTTTGTTTTTTCTTACAAAGTCTCATATTCCACTAACTTGTGTCAAAAAATAAAATCTCACATGAACTCACCATACCCCTCACGGAATCCAAATGCGTAAACATTTTTAGACATTTATATTCCAGACTTCTTCTCACGCTTTAGGGCCCCTAAAAAGCCAGGGCAGTATAAATACCCCACATGTGACCCCATTTCGGAAAGAAGACACCCCAAGGTATTCCGTGAGGGGCATATTGAGTCCATGAAAGATTGAAATTTTTGTCCTAAGTTAGCGGAAAGGGAGACTTTGTGAGAAAAAAACGAAATAAATCAATTTCCGCTAACTTATGCAAAAAAAAAAAAATTTCTATGAACTCGCCAGGCCCCTCATTGAATACCTTGGGGTGTCTTCTTTCCAAAGTGGGGTCACATGTGGGGTATTTATACTGCCCTGGCTTTTTAGGGGCCCGAAAGTGTGAGAAGAAGTCTGGGATCCAAATGTCTAAAAATGCCCTCCTAAAAGGAATTTGGGCACCTTTGCGCATCTAGGCTGCAAAAAAGTGTCACACATCTGGTATCGCCGTACTCAGGAGAAGCTGGGGAATGTGTTTTGGGGTGTCATTTTACATATACCCATGCTGGGTGAGAAAAATATCTTGGTCAAATGCCAACTTTGTATAAAAAAATGTGAAAAGTTATCTTTTGCCAAGATATTTCTCTCACCCAGCATGGTTATATGTGAAATGACACCCCAAAACACATTCCCCAACTTCTCCTGAGTACGGCGATACCAGATGTGTCACACTTTTTTGCAGCCTAGGTGGGCAAAGGGGCACATATTCCAAAGTGCACCTTTCGGATTTCGCAGGCCATTTTTTACAGATTTTGATTGCAAAGTACTTCTCACACATTTGGGCCCCTAAATTGCCAGGGCAGTATAACTACGCCACAAGTGACCCCATTTTGGAAAGAAGACACCCCAAGGTATTCCGTGAGGGGCACGGCGAGTTCCTAGAATTTTTTATTTTTTGTCACAAGTTAGCGGAAAATGATGATTTTTCTTTTTTTTTCTTTTTTCCTTACAAAGTCTCATATTCCACTAACTTGCGACAAAAAATAAAAAATTCTAGGAACTCGCCATGCCCCTTACGGAATACCTTGGGGTGTCTTCTTTCCAAAATGGGGTCACTTGTGGCGTAGTTATACTGCCCTGGCAATTTAGGGGCCCAAATGTGTGAGAAGTACTTTGCAATCAAAATGTGTAAAAAATGGCCTGCGAAATCCGAAAGGTGCACTTTGGAATATGTGCCCCTTTGCCCACCTAGGCTGCAAAAAAGTGTGACACATCTGGTATCGCCGTACTCAGGAGAAGTTGGGGAATGTGTTTTGGGGTGTCATTTTACATATACCCATGCTGGGTGAGAGAAATATCTTGGCAAAAGACAACTTTTCCAATTTTTTTATACAAAGTTGGCATTTGACCAAGATATTTTTCTCACCCAGCATGGGTATATGTAAAACGACACCCCAAAACACATTCCCCAACTTCTCCTGAGTACGGCGATACCAGATGTGTGACACTTTATTGCAGCCTAGGTGGGCAAAGGGGCACATATTCCAAAGTGCACCTTTCGGATTTCACCGGTCATTTTTTACAGATTTTGATTGCAAAGTTCTTCTCACACATTAGGGCCCCTAAATTGCCAGGGCAGTATAACTACCCCACAAGTGACCCCATTTTGGAAAGAAGACACCCCAAGGTATTCCGTGAGGGGCATGGCGAGTTCCTAGAATTTTTTATTTTTTGTCGCAAGTTAGTGGAATATGAGACTTTGTAAGAAAAAAATAAAAATTAAAAATCATCATCATTTTCCGCTAACTTGTGACAAAAAATAAAAAGTTCTATGAACTCACTATGCCCATCAGCGAATACCTTAGGGTGTCTACTTTCCGAAATGGGTCATTTGTAGGGTGTTTCTACTGTTTGGGCATTGTAGAACCTCAGGAATCATGACAGGTGCTCAGAAAGTCAGAGCTGCTTCAAAAAGCGGAAATTCACATTTTTGTACCATAGTTTGTAAACGCTATAACTTTTACCCAAACGATTTTTATTTTTGCCCAAACATTTTTTTTTTATCAAAGACATGTAGAACTATAAATTTAGCGAAAAATTTATATATGGATGTCGTTTTTTTTTGCAAAATTTTACAGCTGAAAGTGAAAAATGTCATTTTTTTGCAAAAAAATCGTTACATTTTGATAACAAAAAAAGTAAAAATGTCAGCAGCAATAAAATACCACCCAATGAAAGCTCTATTAGTGAGAAGAAAAGGAGGTAAAATTCATTTGGGTGGTAAGTTGCATGACCGAGCGATAAACGGTGAAAGTAGTGTAGTGCCGAAGTGTAAAAAGTGCTCTGGTCATGAAGGGGGATTCACCTAGCGGGGCTGAAGTGGTTAAGTTCACTTGTCTGCCTCTGGTTATACACATTTGTGGTATTGCAGGTCCAATGACATAAATTGTGTTCAGTTACTGATAGAAAGCAGCCATGTTTTTCTAATCCTGTAAACCCCTTTAAACATATTATTGTTAAGGGTATGTTCACTTCTGCAGCATCATGGGTTCGGCAGACTATGCCAGATCCGTGGAACTCTGGCAGGCTGGGACACCGGAGATGTGAACGTACCCTTCTATTCAGTATTAGGCCTCATGCACACGACCGTTGTGTGCATCCGTGGCCGTTGTGCCGTTTTCCGTTTTTTTTTTCGCGGACCCATTGACTTTCAATGGGTCCGTGGAAAAATCGGAAAATGCACCGTTTGGCAGCCACATCCGTGATCCGTGTTTCCTGGCCGTGAAAAAAATATGACCTGTCCTATTTTTTTCACGGCCAACGGTTCACGGACCCATTCAAGTCAATGGGTCCGTGAAAAATCACGGATGCACACAAGATTGTCATCCGCGTCCGTGATCCGTGTCCGTTTTTTCCTATAATTTCAATGGCAAACTTGACTTAGATTTTTTTTTTTTTTTTTTGATGTCCGTGGATCCCCGTTTTTGCGGACCTTAAAAAAAAAAAAACGGTTGTGTGTATGAGGCCATAGAGGACGTGTTCTCTTATCATAGAGAACCTGCCACTAGGACCTCAGTGGATTATCTGTAATCTGCAGGGAGGTCTGGAAGCAAAGTGTTTAATGTCCCTGCAGTTCCATCACAGGAGAAGATGAGGCATTACCTGGTACCTGTTATAATGAATGGACATGGTGGGTCCTCCAGAATGAGAGACGCTCTTTGCTGGTTATGAATGCTATTCTCTGCTATTGACTCACAAGGTCACATATAAGGTCTAGACACAACCTCATTAACCTCAATCAGCAACATCTCATGTGTGTTTATGGCATCTTGCTGCTACTGGGTGAAAATAGTGTGACATATTACAGTTCTGTATACGAACCCTTTAAAGAGGACCTTTTGACCTCTCCTGACATTCCTGCTTTTAAAGCCCATCTAATAACCGTTCTGGAGCCTCTATTCTTATGGCTCTATGTTGTGCCATTCTTTTATTATTTATACTAGAAGTTATGAATGAACTGCTAGCAGTTTGCAGTAAGGGTACAGAGGGGTGTTACCAGTTGGGGGGGGGGGGGGGTCCCTGCACAGTCTCACTCTATCCAGTCAGTGCTGCCATTGTCAGACTGCACAACTCGTAACACCCCTCTGTACCCTTACTGCAGACTGCTAGCAATTCATTCATAACTTCTAGTGGAAATAATAAAAGAATGGCACAACATACAGACAGAAGAATAGATGCTCCAGAATTGTTATTACACGGGGAATGCATGGGGGTGGTGAAAGGTCCTCAATCCAACATCTCTCAAAACTGGATGGCCTTGGTTACTGTGAGTTCAGATTTTCTGCCAAGTGTAATCCATTTCACCAGGTGTAACTATCCAAATATCCTAGGAAGCGTGACAAATACAGCTGATTGGAAGGGCTGAGCAGGTTCTAGTCACCCTGTGCCCACGTGTCCTCATCCACTATTAAATGTAGAGACTGGAGATTAATTTTCCACTGATATTATTCCTCAGTGTACTTTATATATAAGGATTCCCTTGTAGTAGAAAACCGTACAATTTAAAACCGCACCACTCCCTGTTCAACAGTCCGTCACAGACTGCAAAGCTTCTGGTTGGTGTTTTTTATTGTTTGTTTTTTTCTTTTCTTTTCATTTTGAAAAATCTGATTAATAGCGCAGAACACATTCTGCTTCTTTAGAGTTTTAGAAACAGACTGTTTGCTATGGATACACAACCTAATTACCGTCTTGTCAGACAGCAAGGCCCTAGCATGCATCCTATTTTGGCCTTTTCAGGTCTTCAGCCAAAATCAAAGTAGCATCGTTCTGTAGGAAGGTTTAGCTAACATATTTCCATCCCAAAATGACCATAAAATAGCATTTACTGCTTTGGTGTGATATTAATGTGTCCAGGCCGGCTAAGTACTCGCATTGGAGTGCCAACATAGATGTTGGCATTCTTCCGTTTCGTTTCTGATGCCTGCCGCTATGTTGACGGTCTCTTGTAAATCAGTTTCTCAGCCATTGATTCAGTTAATGATAGACTTTTGACTCTATTCACACTGCGTTTAGGAGAAATCTCCCAGTGTATTCCTAAATGTAACGCCTCATCATCAGGGCCAGTATGGCATTAAAAATCTGCCTAAGCTGCACACAAACACCACCCTACCACATAACAATTTTCGTTGCCTCCACTTATGTTGTGAAAAATAGTGGCATGTAGGGCAGACTGGATCAGACTTTGCTGAATTTGGTCAGGCTCCTCTCTACTCACTAAGTAAACCACACCATTCATGCAAGAAGGGAAATAAGTTGTCAAGAACAGTTGTCACCTCCCCACCTAAATGGCAGCACCATACACCTGCCACGGTGCATCACAGATACCTCCCCAGAAGACCCAAATAGCACAGTGCACCACATCATAGCTCTCCTGCAGCGCCAATTAAATAGCTTGGTGTGGCACCATTGACAGCAGCATTGTCCCCCTTCCTACCCCTCTCCCACTGGCGGTGTGACCTCTTTCACACCTCTCTCCCACTGGCAACAACAATGATCTCTTTCCCTCCTCTCTCCCATTGGAAACAGCACCTTTCTCCTTCCCACTTCTCTCCATGGCAATATTGGCCCCCTTCTTCTGCCTCTCCCCCCTTTCCATTAAACCATCCTTTCCCAATGGTAGTAACACTTTTCCCATTCTCATCCCTCCCAGACTAACAGGAGCACCGATGTGCTAGAGGTGTAGGGAGAGCTCTCTAGCCTTCTCTCAAATCGGCTTGCCAGAAATCTATCCAGTAGGATCGATTATATGTTCGAACCTGTCTGAAATATTCCACTGGTGTACCTTACAGTGGCATATACTGTCCATAGGATCCTATGATGTTTCTTTGCAAGATGCCTCTGCAACAAAAGTTTTTATCGGCTACATTTTGTAGTATGCCTGCCAAAGGGACACAATTTTGGCAAACTTCTGATAAATGAAGCTCTATGGATGATTAATATATGCAGTGGGAGCTTCTCTTGGTATGTACACCAAATATAGTAGGAAAGCTCCATGTTGACATTGTGAGCCTCCATTAGTGTTCCTCTACTTTTGACAGCATTAATAGTGCAGCAAGCAGTGACAGTAATTCAAAAGTGGCCACCAATATGGCTGTAGTTTCCTATTACAGTGAAATAGCAGCTGAATAGATTATTATAAAAGTTTTGCTACTGCCCTTATTTTGGTTTTTCGGTAGAAATTCAAGTGGAGAATCTTATATCCAAGTTCTAAAGAACTTTTAGGTTCCAGCATGAAAATATCTAGAAGACCATCTAAGGTATTCCAAAGCTGCATATATCCTTCAGAAGGTGAAATATCAAAAAACAATATTCTGTCGTTCACAGGCTCTTTAAATAATGAACATACTGAACCGAAAAATGGCCTCTGTCCTTGTGTATAAATAGAAGCGTCTAGCCGCCCTCCAGGGTCTACCTCACTCGTATAGTTAATAGAAATTTTTCGAGACCTTCTTTAATATAATATGAGAAATATCTAAACTCTGATGTAACAAATCTCTCTCAGGGCTTGAGGCAGAGGCTTTTCAAATGCTTTATATAAAGTTTCTGTTCATTGCTTTTTCTTCCCAAGGAAATCGCTTCATTCTCATGGAGGCTGAATAATCTTCTTAGCCGTGAGAGCACCACAGTTACAGAAATGTGACGGATTATTGGGGGTATAATGTTGAATTTTGCCGTTGCAAATGGGTTCTTTAAAGTGCTTAGTGAACACATGGTGCTAAATCCATTCTAAAATTGCATACTTTTAAGAAGAATTAATTTAGTATTTGCAGACATGTAAAATGCGGCCTGTTTCGTTACCGGCATTAGGATTTGGGATAATAGACAAAGATCCGATGGTATTGAGTATTTCCATTATGTTAGCTTCCCAAGCTCTCAATCTCGGTGTCCATGGGAGAAATGAGGCAATGTTCTTTGTGGGCTAATTGAATATATTTAAGTTCTAACTTTTCCATTGATTCCACTTGAGGTCTCTACTTTTCCTTGACGTTATACAGCACTATAGTACATCCCGTAGATTAGGGTTCCTCAACTCCGTTCCTCGGGACCCACCTGCCAGTCATGTTTTCAGGATTTCCTTAGTATTAAGCAGGTGATATAATTAGTGTCAATGCATTAGGACTTACCACAGGTATTTATTCTGTGGGATATTCTCAAATCATGACCAGTAGGTGGCCCTGAATACTGGAGTTGAGGAACACTGCCATAGATGATCTTGGTCATTTAAAGAAGAAATCCCACAACATTTTATTTATTCTATGACCTGTTAGAAAGGTACATGATGTAAACTGTAGTGAAGGACATTTTCTTACCAGTGACTGTATTTGTGAGTTATAACCTCCCTTCTGCTCCTCAGCTGTTTCATGTGACCAACACTCTGACTCTGCAAGTAACACAGCATCTTATGTGTTGACAGTAAGCCAGTTCTCTATGTATTCCTATAGGAATCTCAATGTCATTATCATAGGAATGAGTAGAGAGGTTACTTCCTGTCCTGTGTCAGTTTGAGTTCAGAGTGCTGGTCACATGATACAGCTGAGGATCAGAAGGGAGGTTATAACTTACAAATACAGTCACTAGTAAGAACATTACCTTCACTACAGTTTACATCATGTTCTTTTCTAACAGGTCCGAGAATAAACATTTTTTTGGGAGTGCTACTTTAAAATATTCCATTTATTCTATAATATGCAGAACAGACATACCGATGCGGTAGTGTGCATGAGGCCTTAGTCATTTTACTTAATCATTAATTACATGGTGAGCCTCTGTTAACATGTGTATAGTAGCAGATTACAAAAATAACGGAAATGCTGGATCCATCATGTGCAGAACATGAAAGGCACCTGATGGACTCCATTGACCATAATAGGGCCTTCCAGGTTTCTTTGAGGGAACTTAGCATTTTACTGGACAAAATAGCACAGCATGGGGCTCTATTTTTCCCACCATATTTTGACCGATTCTGCAACAGAGGCTCTTAATGAAGCCTTAGACCACTCATGTTTTTCACGTGAATTATTTTCTCAGGCAGATTATAAATGGATTATAAAGTTGCAATCAATATGGTTGCATTTTCTGCAATACCCTCTACAGTCGTTTTTTTGGATCTTCTATGGATCTACACTCTGCACACCCAGCTTTCCGAGGCGAGCGGATCAGAAACTAAGTAACACGGCACTGAGATGAGCGCATGGTGGGGGTCTCGGTACCTAGGAACTTCATCAATCAAAACTTCTGACATACCAAAAGTATTTAGAAATGGAAGGTTCCCTTTCAAGTAAAAAAAGAAATACTTGGAAAAATGTGGCCTTCTCACTAACTTCTGATGTACTAGGATGTGCTTGTTTTTAAGGTTTGCTTTAAAATCCTTTTCTGGGCTTGTCCGAGATTCTTATATTTGATGGCCTATCCTAAGGACAGGTCATCAACATCAGATTGGTGGAGGTCCGACTTCTGGCACCCCTGCCAATCCGATTTTGGAAGAGGCAGCAGCGCTCCAGTGATTGCTGCACCCTCTTCCTAAGCAGTGATGTCTCATGGCCTAGGCGCAGCTCAGTCCCATGTAGGTGAATGCGGCTGAGCTGCAATACCATGCATAGCGGCTATACAATGGACGGTGCTGTGCTTGGTAAGCTGCTAGGCCATGGTGCTCGAGGACCCCTGCCAATCTGATACTGATAACCCACCCTTGCTGTGTGATAAAAAAAATAAATAATGAATAATATGTAAAGCAAAAATCTGGCAGCATCCACATGGCGTATCCACATGGGTGCATTGAATATGAACCCTCTGTCATTTCAGTGCAACACTCCTGGCGTTCCTGGTGGAGCTGCTGAAGAGTTCGGTGGCCATGCAGGAACAGATGTTGGGTGGGAAAGGCTTTTTAGTCATCGGCTACCTCTTGGAAAAGGTAAGATGTTGTATTACAGACTTTTCTAACAGCTCCAGCTATATTGTAAGACAGCTTCACCATTTCTATGAAATCTTTCGTAGCATCTGTGGGTGTCACCTACATTCGCGGTTATTAGATCGTCTCTAGCGGCAAATCCTCCTTATTCCATATTCTGTAAAATGATCCTGGAAATTAAACCCAGTTAACATGAGGAAACGTGTGCCTCATTGTAATGTAGGGTTTCTGGTGTGTGATTCCATAGGATTTGCATGTGCTCAGTAACATTATACAGCGGGGCAGCGGCTGATAAGAGACTGAGCTATGGATTACAGATGGCATTTTTAAAGAGTTTTCTTATAAAGGGACTCAGTCATTGACTGTGCAAAAAAAGGTGTATTACTGTTTCAGCAAATCTGTTCTTCACAGATTTCAGGATCTCATTTTGTTAAAAATGTTATCATTTACGTTCAGGGAATAATAAAATCAGTGCTAAATATTCCGCTCTCCAGTGCAGGTTGTGCTCCTGATTGACTTCCTAGGCAGATTGCAAGGCAAGGGCGGCTGTACCAGAGCTCTGTAAAAGAGATTCTTAAAATGTCACTTATAAGGGAGGTAGATTGGTTCCACATGACGACGGACTAAGGGCTCATGCCCACGAACGTGTGCCGGTGGGGCCCGTGCTGCGGACCGCAAATTGCACCGTCCGCACCACAAAAAAGTAGTTATTCCTTGGAGTTCTGTGTCTCCGTTCCACGTCACACCTTCCAGATTGCAGACCTATTCAAATGAATGGGTCCGCATTTGTGACGCGGTGCACCCGCTGTTTGCAGGCCGAAATACGTGCTTGGCCGGCACACGTTTTTGTACATTAACCCTAACTTGGGATTCCGGTTGTGTGTGGAGCAGTGTGAAAATGTGTATTAATTAGTTTCCTACAATGGTTAAAGCTTCTATGTGAATCATCTCTTCTGTTTTGTCTTTAGCGGGGGGTTTTCAGGTGGTAGTTTGTGTACTGGTTCTACTTGAGGAGATCCTGCTGGTATATGGAGACTTATGTAAGTGCAGTGCTCCATGGGAAAAAAGTATGCAAATTAGCTCTTCTCCAGAAGGAAGATTTTCTTGTATCTGCCAAACCAGAGAGTCCTCTACAAGGAAGAGCTATCCATCTGTGTAGACAGCTGTTTTGGGGTTCTCCCCACTAGTATTCGTATACCGTATATGAGTTTCTATGATGTCCCGTCCTAGAGCTAAGGTTTGTAATGTTGTGTTTTTTTGCAGTCCTCTAGGGTTCACATAACTAGAGCGGTACTGGAGCAATTCCTGTCATTTGCGAAATACCTGGATGGATTGTCTCACGGGGCACCTTTACTAAAGCAGCTGTGTGATCATATCCTCTTCAACCCTGCCATCTGGATACACACTCCAGCCAAGGTACCGCACCCTCCAGTGTTAAGTAGGAAGTGTTGAATTATCTTAGTATAAAGTCAGTCAGCGCAGAATGCGCCAAATGTATTAAGGGGCACAGGCCTCTTAATAAATTTGGCAGTCCATGTGCTAGAAATGAATATTTATGCCACCTATGAGTTGGCGTAGATTAGAATTATCCTTTACGCCAGGAAGACGTAAATTATAGTAAATCTGTTGGGCTGTGGTAGGCTACAACCCCTCCAGCTAAGCTCCACTTACTTTTACAGTCCCCTCTTAAAAAGTGATCGAAAGTCGCAAATTATGGCTGAGATTTGGCATGTGCCAGAATATGAGAATTTCAAAATTTTTTGGGGGACGTCACAGTAACTTCAGAAACTCCATTTAAATGATAGACAGAAACCTGAAGGGCCCAATATAAGTCAGTCACAATTGGTGTCTCGTATAACAAATCCAGCACTTCTATCGGTTGCGTTGTTCCGCCCTTATGACGGAGTAGACTGACAGACGTGAATAGTTCCTGTTATCTGAACTCTCGCCATCCACTACTCCCGGTGACAGGGATCCCCCAGAATTTTACATTTTAGTGCAAAGAAAAAAAAACATTTGATAAAAATCGGTACAAGCTCTTTGTCATTGAATGCACTTTTTTGTGGTCTCCAGGTGCAGCTTTCACTATACACCTACTTATCAGCTGAGTTTATCGGCACTGCCACAATATACACCACCATCCGAAGGGTGGGAACAGTATTACAGCTAATGCACACGCTGAAATATTACTACTGGGTTGTGAATCCTGTGGACTGTAGCGGGATCAATCCTAAGGGTCTTGGTAAGTAATAATGTCTACAATGTGTTCTTTTCTCTTAGACCTGTATTTTATGACATTCTGCAGTGTTTCTGTACAGTAGCTATCAGTCTTCCAGTTCACACTGTCATTAAGGCTTACAGATGTGCCCAATCCGTTTTTTTAATCTTTTTTTGGTTTCTAATGCTGCTTTGGCATCCACGTTAACGTTCAGTTGACTGCTGTTCTTCCACCATACATACACGGTCCAGCGTGAAGGTGTTAAGTCACTGCCAGTCACCTCTGGAGGCTACTTATCTCCCACACGCACACTATCAGAAGTTTCTCTATTCAAAAGTTTTCTTCTGTGATGAGGTTTTCATCAAACAAAGTGTGTGTATATATATATATATATATATATATATATATATATATATATATATTTATATATATTTTTTTTATACTTTTGTAACTATATGGACTTTGCCTCCATGTAGCTGCGACCTGCAGAATTTCTTCTCTTGGACTAAATGTCTAAGACTGGAGAACCTCTTAATTGCTGTGAACCCATGGTGCATCTTCTACATGCCATACCATGCCTTTTCCTGAGCATCTAATATCCGCAAGCAGCGCCATCTGCTCGGTTCTTGGTGTCTTGCCTTACATGCTGTTGTTTCTTTGAGAATAAAATATCTTACATTGTTTCGTAATGCTCAAGGGATACTGGGTATCAAAAATGTGTTGTGCTGTTTGCTTTCCCTCCTACAGAAGGGTGGAAAAAACCCTAACATAAAAGAAGCAGAAAGTGAAGATTAGTCTTATGAGTCTTTAGAAATGAAAGCGTGGGCTGTTCTCCTAGATCTTTTATCTGTGCAGACAGCTTGACGTTAGAAAACTTCTGTCTGAATTGTGTTGAGCAGTCATCGGTTCTTACTTTGTCATAGGCAATGATAATACCATGCTTTTTGCTTGTGTTAGGGTTGATGTCCCAAAGCCCAAATCCTGAAATGTCAGCGTTTCCTCCAGATCATGACACCCTAGCGATCATTCATGTAAGGAGTCATGATCCAGAGAAACAATGCAAGGAGAAACCCTGTCATCTTTGCAGAACTTCAGGTAAGTAAGAATTGGCTGCTAGGGGTTTGATCATAACACAAGTCGCTGAGTTTACTCCCAGTGTATCACCGTTTGGCTTTGGCTCTTGATTATTTCAGTTGTGTTCAGGGGCGGACATAAAATATGCAACCACAGAGGGGCCTTGAACACAAGGTGGCTACTGCTTACTTTGAAGGATCCCCAGTCATCCCTACTGTCTGTCAGATCTCAGTTAAGGAGCTATGCTCACCCCCATCCATGCCTCACAATTACTAGTGGACCCGCACACCTGTGGGGGATTTTCTGGTCCCCGCTGTCAGGAAATTGGCAGGTGGAAAACAAGGGGCCCATATTCTGTTTTGGAAAAAGGGCCCTTTGTTGATGTAGTCTGAAGTGTTTCAGAAGAGTTTTTACAATCCGTGACATAAGGTTTCTGATGCTGTACGGAGTGCTATAAGCTCATGGACCCCCCCCCCCCCCCACCCTGCTGTTATATTCTTACTTTAGAAATGGCATTACATGATGCCATTAAGATGAATTCTAGTCCATGTAATGCGAAAGCAGCTTGTTTCCACCAAAATGAGAGCCGCTCTCTGTTCTAGCTCATATGGGCGGGGGGTCAGTGCTGAACATGGGAGAGGTCCTGGTGCAATGCTCACACATTGTGCTGGCAGATGGATATTCCCCAATGTCCGTGCTCTGTTAAAGGGAGTGTCATCTTTTAGATATAGTGTACAGTAGGAGCAGAATGGCTCCAAGGTTTGGGTCTTTCAGTTCAGTCGTTGAACTAAGGTCTTAAAATACATGACCATGAATGTTGGTAGTGGTTGTCCACTCCTTCTATATTGATGGTCTAGCCTTAGGATACAGTAGGTCCTGCACTCCTGGTGATTGGCTTTTCTGGAGTAGCTCTGGTGCTGGAACGATACAGCTCCATCCAATGTGTGGTGGATTGAGCGGCACTGCTTCCACTGAAGCTTCAGTACCCAGCTCCATCCACTACACAACAGATGGATCTGTGAAGTTCCGACAATCCATAAAAGCTGATCAGTGGGGCGTGCCGTGCATCAAACCCCCACCATTAAGATATCCCGGGGATAGGCCATCAATATGAAAGGAGTAGACAACCCTTTTAAGGTTTCTGTCTTTTATAGGTAGATTACATTTTATTTTTTCTTACATTTGACGCTCGACCACCTTTTACACAATTTCACTTTTCAAAATGACGTTACCTTAACTAATACTTATGTTTTCTAAAGAATAATATTCCTGCCATTTTCATTCAGATGCACAAAATGGCTTCTTCCATGCTTTGGAGGCAGGTTTCAAATGTAGATGGATTTGATCGCTTTACCTGTATTCACTTTCAGGATTTGGATGAACGCCTATGCTAATAACAGGATTCATATCTGCTGCTCTCACGTATTTAGCCAAACAAGCACATCATTTCTTGTAAAATGGATATTCCAAGTAAAAGCAAATATAAATCTCTTCAGTGGTAATCACGGGCGCTCCCGCTCCCGCCACCGCCAGAGCAATTGCCAGTGCATACAAATGCCGTGCTTTCTTCCCTCTGCCTCCGCTTGTATCAGGGCAGAGCAGTCCTTGCCCTCCCGACGCTCGCTCACTTCTCACACAATGCAATTGTTGTTGCTGATAAATTTGGGGAAATGTCGTATTGACATTCTTAGGACGTTCCCACAATTGTTCCTGTTATGAGAATATTTTACCGTTATTTGCCTTTTTAAGCCCAGGCACAAGAAGCCACTGCAGGATATTGTCCTGTTTTCACCCTCCAGACATTGCAAGGCAAAGTACGGTAGGAACTGTATAGGCACATGGAGCCTGTCACAAGTCTTTAGTCCCCAAAGACTTACCAGGGCGATATACTTGATGAGAGTAGGATTATAAAGATGCTTTCCTTTGCTAAATTATATTTTACATAAAATTTATAAAATATTGCATTGTATGGTAATTACCACTGAAGAGTCATGGAGGTGGCATCACTATTCTGAAGAGTCATGCAGCCCAGTCTCCAAATCCACCCTTGCGGACTTGATTGACACCCTCCTGGCCACTGAACCTCACTACTTACCTCTACATAATCCCGTGAATGCTCAGTGCACTGATGAAGCTGGACAGATAATATGTGTGACAGCTTTCCTTTAAAGGGGTTGTCCACTCCTCGGGATAGGCCATCACTATCTGATTGGCAGAGGTGCGGGGTGTCAGACCCTGCCGATCAGCTGTTCTGCAGTAGCATTGGTGGATGGAGCTGGTAACTTCAGCACTGATCCCGTTCACTTCAACAGGAGCAGTGCAGCTGACATATTCTGCAGCACTTTACAGACATGAGCATCCAACTGTCCCCAATGGGGCTCACAATCTAAGGTCCCTATCGGGAAACCGGAGAAACCCATACAAACACCGGGAGAACTTACAAACGCCATGCAGATGTTGTTCTTGGTCGGATTCAACCCCAGAACCCGAGCGCCGCAAGTCACCAGTGCTAACCACTGAGCCACCGTGCTGCCCGTTTTCCACCCATTGCACAATGGACAGAGCGGTTTAGTTCCGTCGACAACTTCTGGCCCTGAAGCTGCTGCGGAAAAGCTGATTGGTGGGGTGTCGGATCTCTACCAATAAGATAGTGATGGCCTTCTCAGGATAGGTCTTCACGTGTAATGGAGAGGCAGTCCCACATGGGACTGAACACTCAGGTTTTCCTGCCCAGATTTGGGCATGGCAGATCCTCAGTGCTTTACAGTACCCACAAGGTGGATGAGATTTTAAGATCTCGTATCTACACCCTGTGAAAAAAATCTGTGGCCTAAACTGACCTGCGGTGTGTATTTGAAATCTGCTGTATGTCTATTCATGTTGCTGATTTCCAACGCTGATTTTGCGCTTTGCGATGCCCAGGGTGACATCCACGGCATATCCGCAGCAAAATTTGCAACAAATCTTTATGTAATTTCTGCTTATTTTGGCATGGATTTGTTTTAGGAGCGGTTTCATAATGCATCATAGTTTTTTCTGATAAATGGCTCTTACTATTAAAACGATTTCTCTTTATCTGCCCTTCCTCATTTCCACGCACAGGTATGTAAAGGGTTATTTCTGGCTGACAACCCCTTTTCTAAACACATCCACCTCAGCGATGATCTGTTACAGTCGAAGGGGTAGAGTAGTCCGCCCCTAGCACTGCCCTGCAAGCGGGTGCAGCATGGAAAATGTAGGAATACATGTCAGCCATTCGAATGAATGAAGGCTCTGCCCTGTACCCCACATGGATCCAGAGCGCCCCCCATTTATTGCTCTGCTAGATTCTCTTCAGGCTAGGAGCTCAGGGGGCATGCCCTTCTGCTCTAGCACTCTTCCTGTATTTGTCAAAGCTTCAGTAGATATGGCTGGGGGCAGTTGAAGGATGGAATTGAGCATGTACGACCACCTCAGTAGGTGGACGTGCACATTACTATAAAGGGACATCGTGACACGGCGTGAACGAAAGAGAATATCTCACAACTGGCACCTTTTTGTATCAGAAAGTAAATTACTGTTTATCGATTGTTGGATTATGGGTAGCTACAGTATATGCAACCCTAACAGGAACTGCAATATCAGACATAACATTTGTTCAGGAGATCCAGATATCTCACTACACAAGGACATATTCCAGGTATAAAAAGTTAGGTCATCTATATTTCTTTAGTGGGAGTAACCCAGAGCCCCACCGTGGGTCAACAGAATGAGGGGTCTGAACAGATGGGGCTTGGCTTCAATCCCAGATACAGCCTGGGTGAGGGTCCAAGTGTTAGTCCCCTAACGCTACTTTCACACTTGCGTTGTTAATTCCGGTATTGAGATCCGTTTTGGTTTTACACATCAGGATGCGGTTGTTTGAAATCAAAACGGAAAAAAACGGATGTCACTTAATACATTGAAAGTCAATGACTGACCCGTTTTTTTAGGCTCCTAAACAAACAGATCCATCACCATTGACTTACATTGTTTTCAGTACCAGATACGTTTTTTTCAGTTTTAATGACCAGGCACAAAACCGCAGAGGTTTTGTGTCCTGTCGCAAAACGGAATGCTGCCATAACGGACGACATCCTGATACATCCTGAATGGATCTCTTTCCATTCAGAACTAAACAGAATTTTTTTTTCTGGTACTGAGATCCTCTGCCGGATTTCAATATCGGAAAACAAAAACGCAAGTGTGAAAGTAGCCTTATACCTTCAGTAGCTGTCAGCTTCCTGACTGCGTCCTACATATGCATGTTCAGTTCGTCCAGAATCGATTGTTTCAGCCAACTTTTCTCTTATATGTCTAGGGGCCTTAGAGGGTTAATTATTACATGGACATTTTTAGCCGATTGACGGACATATCTGAGTGCACTTATTTGTCTGTTCGCATAAGTCCCATAGAAGTTAATGGAGAAAGCCACGCCACCTCTCCATTCACAGTGGCGCATGGTGGTGCACCTTGCAGGACATAGTGATCAGTGCTGTACCAGGAAGTCCTCTTTGAAATGTAATAGTGATGATATCCGATGTATCACCTTTTACCTTGCTGATATATCTTTCTAGACCCAGAAATTCCTTTTGCTGTAACGTATTAACTGAAGTTGTGCTCGGATCGTTGACTCTGGTGAAGGCATTTGTTTTCCCTGACATGTTTGTTACAAGTCCAGCCAGTTTTGAGATTTGTTTAATGCTTTGCTGACCTTAGAAGGGCTCCCTAGAGCTGGTACGTGGGGTTTGAAGATATTGGAAGACTCGCTGCTGAGACATTTGTATGTCCTGTTAAATTGGCCATAAAATTGGTCTCATGGAATGAGGCTACAAACCGTCGCTGTTTTAATTATCCCAGGCACAGTTGCTGCATATCGACTGTAAAGCTTTGTCAATAATCTGGCAAAAAAGACAGCTTTTTGATATTTTTGAGGATAAAAAGAAACACCATAAGATGGCGACATATAAAATGATCACCTCTAAGAACTGAATAGGTGTTTCTTTTTATTTGGGTGGTTGTACTTGGCTATTGGTACAGTCACATTGCTGGGTGTCTGTAGTTGCTAGGGTTAGATTTTTAATATTCCTACTGGGAGAGATCTATTGTTAGTGTCTTAAAATTTAGACTGCTTAAAACTAGACGAGGCAGGCAGGAGATGCGCCAGATTTTACACAATCATAGACTTAGCATATCTTGCTAGACAAATCAGATGTTTTTCCTGATGGTACCTTTTGGTTAGCTTCATGTAAACTTCTGCTGCTGCTATTTTGAGAATAGAGGTTTTCTATGCTTAGAAAGCTAATACATATTGCTGTTTTATTCACTGCCACAACATATCGAAGTATAGAAAAACCTCTATCGTCAATATAGTACAGCTATAACTTCTATTATGGGTTAAATGAGGGAGAAAAAAACTGAACCTGGGACATCTACATGCAAGGCTGACCACTTGCCTCCAGGCCACAACCTTATAATATTAAGAAGAGTGGTTTTCTATACTTAGAAAGCTAATACATATTACTGTTTTCATTATAATCCTATATTGTGCCTGTGAATAAACCAGTAATTAGCTTTGTAATCATGTAGAACTTAGCTAGTGTATATTATATGTGGATAACACACATATGATAGCTCATAGTATAGAGTACACATGGATAGCTCACAGTATGTGGCTCATATGGATAAATTGCCATATAGAGCGCACATGGATAGCTTGTAGTAACAATTGTTTAGTCCTATCTTAGTTGGTTGCTGAGTGTTTTTTTTCATATACTACTGTAAGTATATCTGTAAAATTGTCAGGGAATGAACCTTTACTATTGGAGCCCGTGGATCTGTGTGTACAAGGAAACCTAATATGTGTGAATTTAATAAAACAGCAAACACTTAGCTCTCGGTGCAGTGTATTTATTTTCTGTGTTGAAGATGAACACACCTCACTGAAAATCCTTGTGTGTGATTATAATGTGATTTATCCAGACTGTCCTCTGAGTTCTTACAATGAACCCACCTTTATCCTAAAGTGAATCTCCATCTTTTATCATTAATTTAGGTGAAACATTCTGAACTGATTATTTCTTTACTGTAGTTTATGACAGTAAAAAGTTCTGATATACAGAGCTCTGAATCGCCTGCATAGACCTAGATCTAGATGTTAACATGCTAGCTGCCTGCAGCTGCCACTAGAGGGAGTTTTTGAGCTAACCGCATACAGCCTCTTGTTGGATTCAATGTATAACAGTATGCAGTATGCTCCTTCTAGTGGTCTACCATTAGCCTCTCTGTGACCTGGTCTATACTACAGAGATGTATTTTCAGGCCTGCTGGTGGCTATTGGAAGCCATTGACAAATTCTTGATGCTCCCCACTAACAGTTCAGCTAAATTTCTCTAATGCGGTGCTTTGTGCGTTATTACATTTAGGCTACATTCACACGTCAGTATTTTCCTATATCCCGATTTTCGGTCCGTTTTTTGCGGATCCGTTGTTCCTGAAAATGTTTCCGTATGTCATCCGTTTTTTGCGGATCCGAAAAAAACGGAAGCATGTATAAATTTCAATAATCAAATAAAGTTGTTTGGAATTCATTGAAAAAAAATTGGAAAAAAATAAAAAATAAAATAAAAATTTGTTATGTGTTTCCAGGATTCCGCAAAAAACGGATGACATACGGAATGACATCCGAATATCTTCCGTTTTTTGCGGATCCATTGACTTTGTATTGTACCAGGATCCGAATTTTGCGGAAAAGAATAGGACATGTTTTATATTTAAACGGACATGCGGAACGGAACAACGGAAACGGACAGCACACATTGTGCTGTCCGATTTTTTCCAGGACCCATTGAAAATGAATGGGTCCAGATCTGGTCCTGATCTGTTCCGCAAAAAACGGAACAGATCAGGAAAGAAAAAACGGACGTGTGAATGGACCCTTAAGGAGTGGTGGTACATTTTGTATTTGGTTACTGTGCCTGCTTTAAAAAATTCATTTCCTAGAAAACAAGTCGCCAGTGCATGTTCTGTGCAGACACTGCACAAGCAGGGAATGCTAAGAGATTAGAAGTGATATCGTGGCTCTTAGAACTGTGACTGTAGTTTGGAACGACAGCAGTATCTGAGACAGGGTTCCATAAACTCAAGACCAGCCCATTATGTTCCCTGTACGAAAGCTGCAATAGTGAGCGCCTCATGTATTTTTATGTAAATGTATTAATCTACAGAACATAATGTATTCATTTTAACTTTTTCTATTGTAGATGGCTCCAGACCTTCCCAAAAAGAAATTATTTCCTTGCGTGCATTTATGCTGCTTTTCCTGAAGCAACTCATTCTGAAGGTAAACTATGGGAACTTGCTATTGTATGCATCAGTCACTTACCTACTGCACCTTCACTAGGGTTAGGATGGTTGATACTGGACAGCATGTCCTTGGCGTTTTGCACAGAAATGCTTAAAGGGGTTATACCACAACTTGATGAAAATCAGACATTATATGATACATGACAATCCCTTTTAACAAAGCTAGAACCAGCCTGTACCTCACATGGATCCAGAGATCTCCACATTCATTGCTCAAATTTTTCTGCTAGATTTTCTTCAGACCGACAGCTCAAGGGGCGTGTGTCCTTTCTGCTGCCGCTCTTTCCATATCATAGTTTGTGGGGGATTCTCATAGAATATGCCCTTTCTGCTACAGCTCTCTCCATATCACAGCTCAGGGTGTGTCCTTTCTGCTGCAGCTCACTCCCTGTAATGGTCACAGCTTCTAATAGTAGATACAACTTGTGGCAGTTGAAGGATGGAATTGAGCATGTATGTCCTCCTGTGTAGGTGGACCTACACATATACTATAGAGAATATACACCAGGGGTACCGTTATAATGAAGAAAAGAGAATATCTCACAACTGGGTTGTTTTTGTAACAGAAAGTAAATTACAAACTAGTCTTTCATTCAGAATTATGTTAAAATAACATTTAATGGCAGCAAATTCCTTTTAACTATGTTCAAAATGTCTCTCCCTCTGGAGGCAACTCTAAATATTGTTGCACCATAGTGCACTCTTAATGTCATAGTATTACTGAAGCTTGGCCCTGAAATCAAAACCTATGCCATTGGCAGTTAAAGAATGTCTGTCAGTGGTTTTGACCATGCTAAACATACCTTTTGTGGAGTTTTTATTTTCAGAAGTAGTGTGAATATGAAGATTTATTCAGCCAGAATCTGCTCTTCATGGTCCCAGGAAGTGGAGCTTCACTTTGAAGGGCTCTCTGCCTTGAGCTGCTTCACCGCCCCTTCCTTCTGCTGTGAGTGACAGCTATAGCATCCAACCAGGAGACCACTACAGCTGTCACTCAGAGCAGGGGTAAGGGACTATGAAGCATCTCAATGCAGAGAGCTCCTCACATTGAAGCTAAGCACTTCACATTAAAGCTCCACCTCCAGAACACTTCAAAGAGCAGAATAAAGCTTCATATTCTCACCACTCCCGATGAGAAAGGATCCACAAAAGTTATGTTTGTCCTGCTTTGCTCAGGCCCTACCTAGTGTGGTTAGCAGTTTAGCATGGTCAGACCTGCTAACAGACTCCATTTGACAATAGAGGAAAAAAAAATAATCTGATATCTTTAATATAGTTTATCCTTTTTAATATCCTGTGTAGCCCAGCACTATCTGGCATAATTAAATGTGGCTCACCAGCCAGAAAAGGCTGAAAAAAAAAAAAAAAAAAAATAGATATATAAAAAAAGTCTGAAAACCTCGGTTTTAGAACCACCTCTTACATGGGACATCCAAGACGATCTGTGATCTGATTGATTATTATGGATAGTCATTAAAATGGTTTTCCAAAATTTTAATACTGATGACCTGTCCTTTGGATAGGTCATCAGTTTCTGTTCGCCCCTGCCGATAGGCTGTTTGAGAAGGCATCGGCGGTCCTGTGTGCGTTACGGCTTTCTCCGCTCTTACCAAGCACAGCTCCATACGTTTGATAGTGGCTGTGCATGGTATCGCGCTCAGTCCCATTCACTTCAATGGGATTGAGCGGCTCCTAGGCCACATGACAGATGAACGTGTTGTCACTGGCCTAGGAAAAGATGGGAGAAGGCCGTGGTGCTACTGCGAGTGCCGGTGCCTTCTCAAACAGCTGACAGGAGGTGGTCCCGGACATCGGACCCCCACTGATCAGATACTGGTGACCTATCCAGAGGGTACGTTGGCAGTATTTTAAAGTCACGGAAAAGCCCTTTGAGCATAATATATTGGCCTTCCTTTTGACCATTATATCGTAAAACACAAGTCTGTCACCATAACGGACACTGATGTCATCTGTGATTATTACTGCCCAAGCTGAGACCCATTCCCACAGCCTAGACCCGCTCCTCTTACAGCCCATTAATGTCATTTCACTGGTCCTTCATTCCTCTGACGATCAACATTAAGGCTCTGAATTATTCTGTCTCATAAAATGTTACCTACAGTGTATAAAATTCTTTTCTTTCTTTCCCTTCAGGATCGAGGGGTGAAAGAAGATGAGCTCCAGAGCATTTTAAATTACCTGCTGACAATGCATGAGGTATGCACAGTATCATTAGCCTGTCCGTGTAGTTGTCGGCGGGTTCATTATTGAAGGTTTATCACAATAGTATAAAGTATGTCAGTTATATGGCACCATCTGAGCAGAGCTTTCCAATTATTTGGTTAGTGTCCCTGGTATACGGTTGACTGTAAAGTCTACCAGGAGCAGCTTAAATTAATGAATTCTTGTAAAATGCTGTATAAGCCAATCACTTTCATGTTTAAATATGAATTTAACAGGAGAAACAAGTTTATGACTTGGTAATTGCCGGCTGTGTAATGCAGATCGGCTCTTCCCGGCTAACGTGTGCTGGGCTTGTGCTTATACAAAGCAGCCAATCTGAGTGTAAAGAGCTGCAGTGCAAATAGGGGTGGGAGAGAGGTAAGTATCTGAGCAGCTCCGTACTGTGGTAGTTGTTGGTGAGGCTAAACGCTCCCGGCCCCAGGCTCCTCTTTGTTTGGTACACAGACAAGATATCAATTCCTTTGCTCCTTTCTAGTCAAAGACTCCCCTTAAAGGCATCGGTCAGCAGATTTGTCCCTATGACACTGGCTGACCTGTTACATGTGCGCTTGGCAGCTGAAGGCATCTGTGTTGGTCCCATGTTAATATGTGTCCGCATTACTGAGAAAAATGATGTTTTATATATGCAAATGAGCCCCTAGGAGCAATGGGGGCGGTGCCATTACACCTAGTGGCTCTGCGCTCTCTGCAACTGCCGTGCCCTCTGCACTTTGATTAACCTCTTGCCGTCACGGTAACGCCGATAGGCGTCCGGACGGAAGCGCTCTCAGGTCTGAGTGACGCCTATTGGCATCCTCGTGAGACCTGAGATTTCCTGTGAACGCGCGCTCACAGGATTGCGCAGTTCACAAGTTTAACTACAGCCTGCCAGCGCTGATCATTGGCTGGCAGGCTGTAGATTTTTAAAAGAACCAATCAAATAGGTATATCAGATGCTATTTTGTAAATGGCGTCTGATATACCTGCTCCTCTGGTGGTCCCTTTTGCTTGGATTGACCACCAGAGGACACAGGCAGCTCTGTAGCACCACACTACACTACACCCCCCCCCCCGTCACTTATTAACCCCTTATTAACCCCTGATCACCCCATATAAACTCCCTGATCACCCCCCTGTA
Organism: Bufo gargarizans; assembly: GCF_014858855.1. NCBI lineage: Eukaryota > Metazoa > Chordata > Amphibia > Anura > Bufonidae > Bufo > Bufo gargarizans. Next base: position 72,794,956 of record NC_058082.1, on the reverse strand, counting down.
AGGGTCCCTTATCACCGCCAGTTAGTTAGCTACTTGTTAGGTAGTTAGCGCCCAGCCCACCGCACCGCAGTCACGATTAGCATCATCGCTGTCACTAATCAGCACTAGTACTATATAGTATCTGTAAGTGATCAAGACTGATCGCAATCAGATCTATATCAGTACATTAGGGTCACCTTAGGCTCTACAAAAAACGCAGTGTTCGCCTGATCTTGTGCGCACACTTGCGTTCAGTCCGCCCCACCGCAGTGACAGAATTTTTTTCTTTTCCCTGATCACTGCAAAAACACCGTAAAATCGCTGCGGCGCTATAAAGATCACTTTTGAGGGGCATGGCGAGTTCATAGAAGTTTTTTTTTTGGGCACAAGTTAGCGGAAATAGTTTTTAGTTTTTTTTCTTACAAAGTCTCATATTCCACTAACTTGTGACAAAAAATAAAATCTTATATGAACTCACCATACCCCTCACGGAATCCAAATGCGTAAAAATGCCTTGTGAAATCCTAAAGGTACTCATTGGAATTTGGGCACCTTTCCGCACCTAGGCTGCAAAAAAGTGTCACACATGTGGTATCGCCGTACTCAGAAGAAGTAGGGCAATGTGTTTTGGGGTGTATTTTTACATGTACCCATGCTGGGTGAGAGAAATATCTCTGTAAATGACAACTTTTTAAAAAAAATTATACAAAGTTGTCAATTTACAGAGATATTTCTCTCACCCAGCATGGGTACATGTAAAAATACACCCCAAAACACATTGCCCTACTTCTTCTGAGTACGGCGATACCACATGTGTGACATTTTTTTGCAGCCTAGGTGCGTAAAGGGGCCGAAAGTCCAACGAGTACCTTTAGGCTTTACAGGGTTGCTCACAATTTAGCCCCGCCCAAAATGCCAGAACAGTAAACACACCCCACAAATGACCCCATTTCGGAAAGTAGACACCCCAAGGTATTCACTGAGGGGCATTTTTTTTTATTTTTTTTTTGCCAGAAGTTAGCAGAAATGGAAACTTTATTATTATTTTTTTTCCTCGGAAAGTGTCATTTTCTGCTAACTTGTGAAAAAAATTCAATCATACATGAACTCGCCATTCCCCTCCGTGAATACTTTGGGGTGTCTTCTTTCTAAAATGGGGTCATTTGGGGGGTATTTATACTATCCTGGCATTCTAGCACCTCAAAAAACATGACAGGTGCTCAGAAAGTCAGAGATGCATAAAAATGCAGAAATTCACATTTTTGTACCATAGTTTGTAAACGCTATAACTTTTGCGGCAAACCAATAAATATACACTTATTGGATTTTTTTTTTAATCAAAGACATGTAGCACAATAAATTCTGACACAAACTTGTATAGAAATGTAATTATATTTGAACAATTTTACCAGAAAAAGTTACAAATACGCTTTTTTTGAGGAAATTGCGGTCTTTTTTGATTAATAACAGAAAAACGAAAAATCTCAGCAGCAATCAAATACCACCAAAAGAAAGCTGTATTTGTGAGAAGAAAAGGAGGTAAAATTCATTTGGGTGCCAAGTTGCATGACCGAGCAATAAACCGTTAAAATTGTGAAGTGCCGATTTGTAAAAAAGGGCCTGGTCACTAGGGGGGTATAAACCTGTGGTTAATAGGCCAGACGTGATGATGTTTACACTGCCTGGTCCTGTCAATCAAAATCCAGAGGGTGCAGCAGTTGCAGAGAGAGCAGAGCCTCGAGGTGTAATGGCAACGCCCCCGTTGCACCTAGAGGCTCATTTTCATATATTAAAGGAAGTCTTTCACCTATACTAACCATTATAGAACACTTACACCATTATCAGCATTATAGTCCCCATATTGGAATGCTACTTACTGTTTAGCTGTCAGTCGCTTATTTTCTTAAAAAAAAACACTTCTATTCAATATGCAAATTAAGTCTGAAGGTGCCCAGGGGCAGCGTTCAAACAGCCGGTACCCGGGCCCCTCATCGCTATTCATATGAAAACCCCTCCCCTTTCACCCTTCTGGCCCGCCCTGTTTACACTGGCTATAAATAAAACTAAAATAAATAAATAATGCTAAAATAGAAAATGACGGAAAAAAAGACACTCAAGGAATGTCTATGGGTTATATGGGAAAAAAAGTTATGGCTTTTAATGACTTGCAGTATGTGCTAAAAATGGAAACTGTGGCTGGTCAGGAAGGTGGCTAAATGGCCTCTGTCAGTATAATCAACCCTATTAAACCAGGCTTGCAGTATTGTGCAGATATCATTATTTTTTTTTTAATGCAAATTAAGTAATTTGAGCACTGAGGGGCCTGCATAGCTCTTGGCTGTCATGGGGAGGGAGGAGTGTACTGAGCACTCTGGGGCGTAGCAGTAGCGGTGCTTCAGGGCTGCAGTACAGAAATACAGTTGCGGGCAGCACGCGGTGTATTGTCTGCATATTTTTGGCTCCCTTGAAATGAATGGGTCCACACCCACGGATGCAGACCCAGAAATACAGTCGTGTGAATGGACCCTAATAGATAAATGGCTATACTTATCATTTAGCCATGTAAGAGCTAAAGTGGGGCAAATATAGCTTGTATCTATTAGTCTGGGTATCTTTATATACTCATGCCTCTCAGCCATGCATACATATCAGATATGTGGCATATCACGAGAATGTGGCATATTCACAAACGACATGGGGCAATTGAGAGTCTAGCTTGGCAGCTTTGCCCATTTAAGGGATTATCCAGGAATTTGATAGTTATGGCCTATCCTCAGAGTAGATCAGGAATCTATATGGGTCTCCACCTCCCAGGACCCCTGCCAATCAGCTGTTCGAAAGAAGCCACGGCGCTCACTGAGTTATGCCACCGTACATTGGTCACATGGCCTAGCTGCAGCTCAGCCCCATACAAGTGAATGTGACTGAGCTACAGTCCCAAGCACAGCCACTATACAATGTACGGCGCTGTGCTTGGTGAGCTGTGGAGAGACAGTAGCATTCACTAGGGGGCGGCCTGTTCAAACAGCTGATGCGACTCCCTATACCCCCCCCCCACCAATCTCATGTTGATGACCTGTCCTCAATGAGCGCTGTGTATACAGATCAGGAAGCGCTATGCGCTTACTGTCCCGGCCCGGTGGTCATGTGACGGCCTGGGGCGGGAGAGTGCAGGAGCTGACGGGTTATCCATAGACCTTGATCAGCCGTGTACTGAGGCTGTACAGCACTGTATACTGTTGTACAGCCTCTCTGGGGGGTGTATTTCCCCTGTTACTGGGGCTACTATACTTACCCAAAAATGGTACCAATAAAAACTCTTCCTGCAAAAAAACAAGCCCCTGCACAAGATGATTGCAGAAAAATAAAAATAAATATGGCGTTCAGAAAATGGAGACACAAAAACATAATTTTTTTTCAAAAATGCGTTATTATGTAAAACTGAAATAAAGAAAGCAGACATATTTGATATCATTGCGTCCGTAACAACCTGCTCTATAAAAATAGCACATGATTTACCCTGTCAGATGAATATTGTAAAAAATAAAAACAGTGCCAAAACAGCCATTTTTTGGTTACCTTGCCTCACAAGAACGTAATATAGAGCAATTAAAAATCATATGTACCCCAAAATAGTACCAATAAAACTGGCACCTTATCCCCTAGTTTCCACTGTAAGGTTACATCAGGGGGGCTTCAAATGGGACATGGCATCTAAAAACCAGTTCAGCAAAATCTGCCTTCCAAAAACCATCCTTTTCTTCTGCGCCCTGCTGTGTGCCCTTACAGCAGTTTATGACCACATGTGGGGTGTTTATGTAAACCGCAGAATCAGGGTAATAAATATTGAGTTTTGTTTGGCTGTTAACACTCGATGTGTTAAAGAAAAAAATTGATTAAAATCTGCCCAAAAAGGGAAATTTAGAAATTTCATCTCCATTTTCCTTTAATTCTTGTGGAACACATGGGTTAACAAAGTTAGTAAAATCAGTTTTGAGTAACTTGAGGGATGTAGTTTGGACAATGAGGTCATTTATTGTGGGTTTCCACTATGTAAGCCCCACAAAGTGACTTGAGAACTGAACTGGTCCTTAAAAAAGTTGACTTTGGAAATTTTCCTAAAAATGTCAAAAATAACTTTAAAAAATTCTAACGTCCTAAAAAAATAAATAAAACTACATTACCAAAATGATGTCCACATAAAGTAGATATATGGGGAATGTTGATGAATATTTTATGAGGCATCACTATCTGTCTTAAAAGCAGAGAGATTCAAATTTAGAAAACGGTGAATTATCATTAACTTTTAGATTTTTTTTTTTTATAAATAAAGGTAAAACATATTGACTCAAATGTACCATTAACATGAAGTACAATGTGTCACGAGAACACAGTCTCTGAATGACTTGGATAAGTAAAAGCGTTCCAAAGCTATTACCACATAAAGTGACATATGTCAGATTTGCTAAATTAGGCCTGGTCAGGAAGGGGGTAAATGGCCCGGTCTGGAAGTGGTTAAATTCCTGAATAACCCCTGAATGTGGTAAGTATGATTTGCACTAGTTTGTATATATGAACCCAAATATTTCCAAACTTCTTGGTTAGCCGAAATTTAGCATTCATCTCTGTGAAATGTATAACTGCTCCCGTTTCTGCGGCACAGAAGTTGGTGCAAGCAGAACGCATGTCATTTGGGATTGTGTCTTCTTCCATTACAGGATGAGAATATTCATGACGTTCTGCAGCTGCTCGTGGCACTAATGTCTGAACATCCCGCCTCGATGATACCTGCATTTGATCAGCGAAATGGAATACGGTGAGACAAGCTGCAAATCAATTAATTCACCATTTTCCTTTTATCTGTGGCATCGGCATAGCTGGATAATCACAGGAATGGCATTATTTGCTTTCCTGAAAATGATTTGTTTAGATGTGAACCTGAGCTGTCACCAAGGCAAAAAAAAAGCCTAGCTGCTAATTGTGTGTGCTGTAATTATAATGAAGAACATGCCAAAACATGCCCCGTGAATCTTCTGGATTCTGTCCTCACCAGTTTCTGCTGCCATCTTGTTGAAGACCACATTGTAAGCAGTCCTATTTGTAGGTCATGAAGAGGGAAATTTTTCATTCCCTCCTCTTCACGCCACACTTTTCTGGCATAAAAAAAAGTTGCAAATCCCATGTTTGTGACGTTTAAAAAGCCACTTCCAGAACATTTTGCAGCAGGTGAAGTTTCTACACTGCCCTCAACACTTTCTGAAGAGTGGGCGGGACCAGTGGGGCCTGCACATTTATCTTCATTCACCCCTTTTTTCCGGTGTCAATGAAGATGGAAATGTGCGGCAACTCGGAGTTGCCGTAGGTTTCTGTTTAGGTGCATGGACTGCCTGAAGGTGTGCCTAATATGTCCGAAATTAGGCACATCCTCCGCCAGCGCAAGAGATTTTATAGGCAGGTGTAAAACGGCGGTCTTTGATAAATTTCCACTGAAATCTTATCCAGTGCCGCATTTTCTTCAAGAATTTGAGTTCTTTGTGGACTGCAGGCATAGCTACACATTGATATCAGCAAGTTTTCACTATAGAACAGTAAGGGCTCATGCACACGATCGTATGTATTTTGCAGTCTGCAAAACACGGTTCTGCAAAAAATATGTATGTTTCTGTGCATTCCATATTTTGCTGGCCCCTAATAGAACAGTCCTATCCTTGTCCGTGATGCGTACAATAATAGGACATGTTCTATTTCTTTGCGAAGCAGACATACGGAAACGGAATGCACGCAGAGTAACTTCCGTATTTTTTGTTTTGCGGACCCATTCAAATGAATGGTTCCGCAAACAGTCAGCATTAATAAATTGAACGGACACAGAAAGAAAATACGTTTGTGTGCATGGGCCCTAAAGCCTAGAGGTCCACAGCAAGGTCGGCAATTCCACTACATAATTAGCACAACAGGATATTGTAGATGATGTAGAGTGAAGACCTGACGTGCATGAGACCTGTGTGTGGACAGTAGTTGCTCTCACTTTTTTAAAGATAAAGTAGATTTATTCAGAATATAAGTGAAAATCCATATATTTCTAGATATCATTTCTTGAACCTTCTCTTACAATAAGAGCGCATCTGGCTTCAGAGACCCAGCCTGCGTCTCTCCAGCTGCTGTAAAACTACAATTGCCACCACGCCCTGCTGTAGGCTGATAGTTGTAGACAGTCTGGGCACGCTGGGAGTTGTAGTTTTGCAACAGTTGTAGAGCCGCAGGTTGGCCATCCCTGCCCTACACGCTAAATGAATATCGGCCAAAGCGCAAACGGTGGGTCCACAATATAAGGCACCGGCCGTGTGAATTCAATATATTGACTTAAATGGGTCTACAATCCGCAAGATGCGGAGCTGGGGCACAGATCGGAAGCGATTCCGTGGGCTTTTGGGTCCATGACTCTGCACTGCAAAAGATAAGACGCGTCCTATCTTTTGCCGTATATTGAGGATCAAGCCAATGGGTCCGCGCCGCAATACGGGATTCACACGGCCGGTGCCCATGCATTGCAGAACGCTATTTTCGGTCCACAGCATGGGCATGGACGGCTTATGTTCATGTGAATAAGGCCTTGAAGATAAAGATACATTTATCAAACATCATGAGATAAATGTGGTATAAAGTACGCAAACACAGATAATAAATTCCTCCGGATGTATTTACCTGTCTAGAAATACATGTGAATCCCATTGAATGCATCCTAAAGTCCTACATCCCCTCTGAAACATGAAAGCTGTGGGGAGATGAAGCAGAGCGAGCGCGTTATATAATACTGGCTGAACGCAGGGTTACATAATGCCGGTTGTGACAGGTGCTCCATTTAAATGAAAGAAATCTTGTGACGGGCCAGCCACGTACCGCCCGTGGTGCCAGTTTCAGCGCTGAGTTATACCTGCTGACTTTATGGCTGCTTTACACAAGACGATTGGAGGTCAGACTTTCCTTCTATTTTCCTTGCCAAAAACTTGATTGGATCCCAGAATGAAGGAACAGAACCACGCAGAGAATACTGATGTTAATGAGCTCCTTTATACCAGCCTTCAAGGGTTCAGGACATTTCATGGCTCTAAAGGCGGCCTGCTGTGTTTCAAGGGATTCTTTTTCTTTTTTTTTTTTTTTTTTGCTGCAGTTTGGAGCGGTGACCGTTTTGTATTAGAAACTATTTGAAGAACTTTTTCTTAGAGCGGTGCCTGTGGAGGAAGCTTAGGTCACACTTAGGCAAGTTGTATGATCTCCCAGTTTAGAAAGCGCAATTTCTTTCAATGAACCGGTCAGGTCTGATATTGCTTTCTTATCATAGCAGTGACGGACACGCTGAATTCACGGCTCTGTCACTAATGTGTGAAAGTGCAGCAGATTTAGAAAACTTGTGTTTTCATCTTGATGGTCAGCAAGATGTCCAATGGTATTATGCAAGATTGCTCCAGATTGCTCCTGCATTAGCTGACTTCTCCCCATGCACAGTTAATAAGGAGAAATCTGTCAATCAGCGACTGGAGGCCAGGGGGGAGCCCACCGCCACCAGACTCCTTCCTGTCCATGTGCTGCGAGATTAACAAGCCCTCAAAGTCTGTTGCACTCATGGGACAGATCGCTGAAACCAGCGTCTTTCACTAGAGAGGACCTCCCAGGTTCCCTTTAATGCCATGCCAAAATGTGAGACGTTAAAGGGGTTTTCCAAGACTATAACAAACCTCCTGGAGTGGTCGACCCGTGGTGGTGATCATACTTACCTGGTCATGGCTGGTTGATAAGGATGCACATGGCCACTGCAGCCAATCGCGGTTGCAGCGGTGACCTGCTCCCCATGCATCCCAGAGATTGGCTGCAGCGGTCACGTGCCCTCCGGTCAACAGGATGTTGATTTCAGCGAAGCAGAGAGATGAAGAGCTGGCTGTGGAGCGATGGAGACAACCAAGTGATGAGGACCAGGTAAGTATGATCACCACCGCGGGTCGCCCACTCTTGAGAGATCTGTTATAGTCTTGGATAACCCCTTTAAAACAGGTGACCAACTTTTACATTAGCAGCTCTAAACCTGCTTCTCTGACATGTCTGTTCTAGTACTTGTATTCCCCATAAACAAAATTATAAATCTGGAGCATCTTTTTACAACTACATGGTGTTATTCCTCTGTTATTCCTCCGGGAAAATAGTGTATACATGGACAACTAGTTATTACCATTCCCCCTTGTCAGTAGAGTGTACCTACACACTGAATCTGCCAGTACAGATTGGACTATGTCAGAATGGGTAATGGCATGCATCATGGACAAGAGGAATGAGAACACTCAGTTGTCCATTTATTCCATAGATTTCTAGTAGGAAGGACAAAGGAACAGCACAGTCCTGCGGTCAGGACAAAGTGACGCTGTAAGGAGTCGACAGTTACTTCAGTTTGATGCATCTGAATATTTTAAATTAAATTAGCAACTATTTCTGTTCTTATTATGCATGGAAATGTCCTAAAACATAGATTCTGGGATGCCGATGCTCAAGTCTGAAGACCTACGTGGCAGTGCCAGCTCCTCATGACCGTGGACAATGAAGCTTTTTCTGTAATTCAGACTTGCTGAAATCTCAGGGACAATAGACCTCTGTCTGTTTCATTCCTGTATGACAAAGTCCCGATTGTTGTGTGGGTCGGGGAGAACAGTGCTGGGCTGTTGTCGATTATTTCTTGTAGTGGATCAAGATAATTATTAGTGGGAGGAATTTCAGCGCTTTACGTATACCCCATTGTCGGGCTTCTGCGGAAAGCCATCTAAATGTACAAACAATACGTATTAGGCGCTCACTGCAAACACACATAGCGAGAGGAGGGTTAGTGTCATGTAATAATGCCAGGCTGTTCTTCTGGAAATGGCCTGTGATTCTTGGCGCAGTCACTGCGGCTTTGTATATAGATCCCAGTTTATGTAACCTTTATGTCACTGCTACCATTGTTAAATATTAGCAGGAGAAAAACGAATGAGGCTACTTTCACATCTGCGTTTTCCTTACCGATTTTGAGATCTCGCAGAGGAGATCTCGCTTCAGTTTTTTCCCCATTCATTTTCAGTGGGGAGAAAACTGAATAAACCGGAATGGAGTGCGCCAAAACCACAGCAAAAACGCATCCGTTTTCAAAAATACAACTGGCTGCATCCGTTCAGAATGGATCCGGTTGTATTACTATTGACTTACATCGTTTTTTATGCCGGATCCGTTTATTTCGGACACCAAAAAAAACCTCATCCGGCACCCATTGACTTACAGTGCTTTTAGTGTCAGATCCGGCATGTTCATTTTCAATATAATACAACCGGATTCGTTCTGAACGGATGCAGCCAGTTGTATTATTCAAATGGATGCGTTTTGCTGTGGCTTTGAGATCTCAAAACTGGACAGCAAAAATGCATGTATGAAAGTAGCCTTAACTGGATTTTCTGTACTTGCATTAGCTGTGGACTGTGTTGTATGTAGCTTGATGCCATCATACATTAGCTGTGGACTGTCCTGTATGTAGCTTGATGCCATCATACATTAGCTGTGGACTGTCCTGTATGTAGGTTGATGTGGTCATACATTAGCTGTGGACTGTCCTGTATGTAGGTTGATGTGGTCATACATTAGCTGTGGACTGTCCTGTATGTAGGTTGATGTGGTCATACATTAGCTGTGGACTGTCCTGTATGTAGGTTGATGTGGTCATACATTAGCTGTGGACTGTCCTGTGTGTAGCTTGATGTCATCATACATTAGCTGTGGACTGTCCTGTATGTAGGTTGATATGGTCATACATTAGCTGTGGACTGTCCTGTATGTAGGTTGATGTGGTCATACACTAGCTGTGGACTGTCCTGTATGTAGGTTGATGTGGTCATACATTAGCTGTGGACTGTCCTGTGTGTAGGTTGATGTGGTCATACATTAGCTGTGGACTGTCCTGTGTGTAGGTTGATGTGGTCATACACTAGCTGTGGACTGTCCTGTGTGTAGGTTGATGTGGTCATACATTAGCTGTGGACTGTCCTGTATGTAGGTTGATGTGGTCATACATTAGCTGTGGACGGTCCTGTATGTAGCTTGATGCCATCATACATTAGCTGTGGACTGTGTTGTATGTAGCTTGATGTGGTCATACATTAGTTGTGAATAAACAAAAATGATGGCTGGCACTCTACTAAATATAATGTCTTCGGTGCTCAGTGATGGAGATTTCCTCCGGTAATAATATGAAATAATTCACGGCACTCGAAATATTGATATGAGTGAAAAAGATTTTTTTTATTTTGAAATGCCACCAATAGATATCCGTTGTGAGGGCCAACGTTTCGGTGTTCACGGCCTATTAATTATAATAGCATACAATCAGTGTATTGAAAATTAAACAGAAATTTTTTAGCAATAAGAAAGAAAATTTACAAACATGTAGGGGCAAGTCATACATGTATCTATATATACAATATCCATATTATAGTATTTAAAGGGAACCTGTCATCGGGATTTTGTGTATAGAGCTGAGGACATGGGTTGCTAGATGGCCGCTAGCACATCCGCAATACCCAGTCCCCAAAGCTCTGTGTGCTTTTATTGTGTAAAAAAAACGATTTGATAAATATGCAAATTAACCTGAGATGAGTCCTGTCCCTGACTCATCTCACGTACAGGACTCATCTCAGGTTAATCTGCATATGTATAAAATCGGGTTTTTTTTACACAATAAAAGCACACAGAGCTATGGGGACTGGGTATTGCGGATGTGCTAGCGGCCATCTAGCAGTCCATGTCCTCAGCTCTATACACAAAATCCTGGTGACAGGTTCCCTTTAAAGCTGCAAGTATAGATAAAAAATAAATGAATAAACTGATCATGGGATAGTAGTCACAGAAATACATTAGCTGTGGACTGTCCTGTATGTAGGTTGATGTGGTCATACACTAGCTGTGGACTGTCCTGTATGTAGGTTGATGTGGTCATACACTAGCTGTGGACTGTCCTGTATGTAGCTTGATGTCGTCATACATTAGCTGTGGACTGTCCTGTATGTAGGTTGATGTGGTCATACATTAGCTGTGGACTGTCCTGTATGTAGGTTGATGTGGTCATACATTAGCTGTGGACTGTCCTGTGTGTAGCTTGATGTGGTCATACATTAGCTGTGGACTGTCCTGTGTGTAGCTTGATGTCATCATACATTAGCTGTGGACTGTCCTGTATGTAGGTTGATATGGTCATACATTAGCTGTGGACTGTCCTGTATGTAGGTTGATGTGGTCATACACTAGCTGTGGACTGTCCTGTATGTAGGTTGATGTGGTCATACATTAGCTGTGGACTGTCCTGTGTGTAGCTTGATGTGGTCATACATTAGCTGTGGACTGTCCTGTGTGTAGCTTGATGTCATCATACATTAGCTGTGGACTGTCCTGTATGTAGGTTGATATGGTCATACATTAGCTGTGGACTGTCCTGTATGTAGGTTGATGTGGTCATACACTAGCTGTGGACTGTCCTGTATGTAGGTTGATGTGGTCATACATTAGCTGTGGACTGTCCTGTATGTAGGTTGATGTGGTCATACATTAGCTGTGGACTGTCCTGTATGTAGGTTGATATGGTCATACACTAGCTGTGGACTGTCCTGTGTGTAGGTTGATGTGGTCATACATTAGCTGTGGACTGTCCTGTGTGTAGGTTGATGTGGTCATACATTAGCTGTGGACTGTCCTGTATGTAGGTTGATGTGGTCATACATTAGCTGTGGACTGTCCTGTATGTAGCTTGATGCCATCATACATTAGCTGTGGACTGTGTTGTATGTAGCTTGATGTGGTCATACATTAGTTGTGAATAAACAAAAATGATGGCTGGCACTCTACTAAATATAATGTCTTCGGTGCTCAGTGATGGAGATTTCCTCCGGTAATAATATGAAATAATTCACGGCACTCGAAATATTGATATGAGTGAAAAAGATTTTTTTTATTTTGAAATGCCACCAATAGATATCCGTTGTGAGGGCCAACGTTTCGGTGTTCACGGCCTATTAATTATAATAGCATACAATCAGTGTATTGAAAATTAAACAGAAATTTTTTAGCAATAAGAAAGAAAATTTACAAACATGTAGGGGCAAGTCATACATGTATCTATATATACAATATCCATATTATAGTATTTAAAGGGAACCTGTCATCGGGATTTTGTGTATAGAGCTGAGGACATGGGTTGCTAGATGGCCGCTAGCACATCCGCAATACCCAGTCCCCATAGCTCTGTGTGCTTTTATTGTGTAAAAAAAACGATTTGATAAATATGCAAATTAACCTGAGATGAGTCCTGTCTCTGACTCATCTCACATACAGGACTCATCTCAGGTTAATCTGCATATGTATAAAATCGGGTTTTTTTTACACAATAAAAGCACACAGAGCTATGGGGACTGGGTATTGCGGATGTGCTAGCGGCCATCTAGCAGTCCATGTCCTCAGCTCTATACACAAAATCCTGGTGACAGGTTCCCTTTAAAGCTGCAAGTATAGATAAAAAATAAATGAATAAACTGATCATGGGATAGTAGTCACAGAAATACATTAGCTGTGGACTGTCCTGTATGTAGGTTGATGTGGTCATACACTAGCTGTGGACTGTCCTGTATGTAGGTTGATGTGGTCATACACTAGCTGTGGACTGTCCTGTATGTAGCTTGATGTCGTCATACATTAGCTGTGGACTGTCCTGTATGTAGGTTGATGTGGTCATACATTACCTGTGGACTGTCCTGTATGTAGCTTGATGTGGTCATACATTAGCTGTGGACTGTGCTGTATGTAGCTTGATGTGGTCATACATTACCTGTGGACTGTCCTGTATGTAGCTTGATGTGGTCATACATTACCTGTGGACTGTCCTGTATGTAGCTTGATGTGGTCATACATTACCTGTGGACTGTCCTGTATGTAGCTTGATGTGGTCATACATTACCTGTGGACTGTCCTGTATGTAGCTTGATGTGGTCATACACTAGCTGTGGACTGTGCTGTATGTAGGTTGATGTGGTCATACACTAGCTGTGGACGGTCCTGTATGTAGGTTGATGTGGTCATACATTCGTTATGGACTCTGTATGTAGCTTAGTGGTCATACATCAATGTCTCTTTTTACAAATATTCAAATATATTTTGTACGTATTTTGCCCTTTACTTCAGTAAATACTTTCTTCATGAAATAACAATTCTTGAAACTTTACATTGCACCATTCCTCTATTATACCTCCAAGTAATGTATGAATAAATAGACTACTGGCTCTTGGGGTTTGTCCCCATTCAGTCTGACACTGTCCAATCAATGCTTCCAGACTGTGTAGGGGGGGGGGGGGGGGGACACCCATTTGAGAAGAGGAATGTTAAAGGGGTTGTCCTCAGGATAGGATTAATAGTGATCCGTAATGTAGATTGCTTTATTGCATTGACCATGGAGACCATGTACCCCCGTCATGCCCCTCAGTAGTTCTCCTCAGATCGAAAAATAGATGGGATTTCTACATAATTGTTCCAGGAGCTTACAGACTGACTGCTGACTTCTCTTTTTTGTGTAGTAGTTAATATAGTTTAGAAATTTATACTGAAATAAACAGTTTTTTATAATGTTGTTTTTTTTAGTTTTTGTAGTTTGCAGATTTGACTCCGAATAGGAACCTGGACCTAATAAAATGAAGTCCAAAAATATCCTGTTGACTTCTTTGAGCATGTGTTGTGTTGTGAGCATGCGCTGTAACCTCTGCAGGGAGGGGAGGGAGGTGAGCTGTGTCCATTTACCTAGTCAAAGGTGGATCCTGTGTTATCTGCCTCCAGTGTTATAATTAAGGCGTTTACATTTCATTGTAATCCTGCCTGTGATGATAATGAGATGACTACTATGAAATGATCTCTACAGAACAAGACGTGTCAGGCTATTCACAATCTTGGTGACCCGAGTGCAGTCTGCAAAAATAAGGATTATTGTGTGACAGAAAGTGGCAAGGGACAAAGGAAAAACCAATTTCTCTAAAATGCTTAAATTAAAAACCTGATTTATTGTTTGCTATCTTATGTTACACCAGTAAATTCCCGCTTGTGTCTTTTCAGGGTCATTTATAAGCTACTAGCCTCTAAAAGTGAAAGTATCCGAGTGCAGGCGCTGAAAGTCCTTGGATATTTTCTAAAGCACCTCGGTCACAAGTGAGTGTTGATGTGTCCTCCCCGTAGGATGTGATTCTTCTGTTACTATATTACCGCTTCTTGTTTGGCGGTTCTGTTGTATTTACTCCAATTTGTTATTAAAAAGGAACCTGTCAGTAGGTTTGTGCCGCTCTAACCACCAGCCGCGTGAAATATTGACGGACTCCCAAACTACAAAGATCTATGTTTCACTTGGAAGCGGTGCAGCATTTCAGAGCCGGGCATGAGAAGAAGCATCCGCTATGTGGCTCCCTGCCCCGACCCCCAGTCAGGCCAACCTAGGCAGAGCCGGAGAGGAGCTGCCCAGCAGACACTTCTCCCTATGCCCGTCTCTCTTCAGTCCAGTTATGAACTGGTAGGAGCTTCTCAGTACTTCAGGCTGCCTATGGTTACTGCAGGATTCTGCTGACAGATACCTTTTGAAGTTGACTTGAAGTTTTAGAAAAATTCTCTTATGTCTGAAGTTCTGAGACCCCAGCTGATCTCTGAAATGAAGGCAGAAGCACTCAGCTTTACATGGCTCTCCTCGGAGATGTCAGCAGAACGGTGTATGAAGTCATTGACTTTCTGTTGGCCGCTCCAGGATCAGCAGAGACGATCAAAGCCAAAGGGGCAGTGCTCTGCTAAATATCGTTCCAGTGACCTGTGGGGTCTCGGTACCCAGATCTTTACCAATCAAAACTTCTGACGGTTTTCTGAAACTAGAGGTACATTTTAAAGAGGTTTTTCTGAATCATGGGCATTTTAACAAGCCCCTATAGCATGTGGCAAAAATCACACTCGCCCGTTACCTGCCACTCTATTTGGCGATCTTCCAAACCTGGCCTGTTTACTTCCAGTCGGGGTACAGACAAGGTCATATGCTCTGCAGAAACCAATGACTGTCCTCAGTGGTTACATCTCCCAGAACTGCATGTGTCTCTGCACTGCAATGGCGCTCGCGACCCCGTCTGTAGCCTGGCCCCAAGTAAACAGGCCAGGTACTGGAAGATCGCCAAACGGAGCGTCGGAGCAACCTAGTATGATTTTTTTCATCTTTTTTTCATTGGGAACCAGTGGCCAGAATCCTGAAAAATCTCTTAAAAGTCATCCTTCTCTCTATTTGATGCAAATAACGTACTAATTTACAATATCCGATTCGGGATTGCTTACACTTTATCAGTTTTTCTTATCGTTTCAGGCGAAAAGTTGAAATCATGCACACTCACAGCCTGTTCACATTACTTGGAGAGAGGCTGATGCTGCATACGAACACAGTGACCGTCACAACGTACAACACCCTGTATGAGGTGCGTTGCGTCTGATGAAGGTCGTAATATAAAGGGCGCCAGTGGGTTTTGTCATGTCTTTAATTATCTTGCGAGGACAAGAAGGATTGGCTGAAACGCCGATATTTATTTAGCAAATTGTCACTGTGAGACGCTCCCCTTCTTTCCTCCACGTGGTTGATGAATAGCGACCTGAAATTGTTCATCCTGCAGTTTTTTGGTGTCACCTTTAGCTATAGCGGATGTATCCGTGCCGCAATAACTATGCACAATATAGAGATAGTTGGTGCCAATACATGCTGATTTCTTGGTGGGTTTTTTCTTGCTTTCTTACTGTTGGGGGGCCTCGAGCGCCGAGTGTTTTCATACAGTGATCCATACTCTTCAGTATTTGTGCTGCGGCGTACAGTGGTATATAACTTTGTGGGACTGCACGGGTCCAAACTAAACCTGTGACCCAAGTGAGAGCCGAGCTTCTACCCGGGATTCTGTGCATTGGTCCCTGTCCTCTTATATTGTGCATTTAAAAAACAAAACAAAAAAAAAACAGGTGCTTTCATTGTACTTGGGCTCAAATTCTCTTCTTTCATCAAAGCAGTGACATTTCTGTGTGGCGGTATCATCGGGACTTGTTACCCACGTATTAGTCACTCACTTTCATCCTCTGGGCTGCAATCTCTGTTCTAGGACTTTGTAGCCTCACAATACAAGTGTAAGGGATATAATTGCTTTGCAGTAGATGGCAGTGGTAAAGGGACACTTCTGTCAGGGTATTTAAATCAAATTTTTGACAGTTTTTTTTTTCTTTCATTTTGGCAGTATTATACCATAGAAATGAAATACTAAATATTGTCCTTCTGTAGCAGTCAGCGCAGAGAGAGAAATATCCTATAGAGATGATAAACCTATTGTTTAGGTTACTACTGCTGTGCAGGAAAGATGTTATCTGTTAATAAAATAGTAAATTAGTAGAATTAGGATAACAGTATGGCAACTCAATTGTTCTCTTGATAGATCTAGATAAAGATGCCTACAGAAGAGCATTGCACTGATCAGTGTAATGTGTGGAGCGAGTTTCACATCTACGCTAAAGGTATCCAGCAGTTTGTTCCAGCAAAGGAACAGCCTGCCGAAGTTAACCGGATCCAGTCGGTCACTGCCGGAACCAATTTACTACAATAGGATCTGAGAGAGGTTTTGCTGGTTTCCGGCATGGGTGCCTGGTTTTGGCCGGACAAAAACTGGTGCATGCCTGCAATAATTTTTGTCCATCCGAAACCCAGCGCTAATGCTGGAAAGCGGCAGAATCCCCCTTGGGTGCCATTATAGTCAATGGACTCCTTTAGCGTATATGTGAAAGTAGCCTAAGTCACTCTGAGAAAGACAAGCGAGGCTGTATGCCGCACTTAATGTCCAAACAAAACAGGAAGTTAAAAAGATCCAGGATAGGAAGTAGAATACATGGAGCAACTTAAAAAAAAAATTATATCCAGAAAATCATTTACTCATTTTTGAAAAAAAAAAAAAAAAAAAAAAAAAAAACATGAAATATTTACATGTAGGCTGTTAATATGTACCTTTTAAAGAGCACCTGTCGGGTAGGGTTAATCCTTCTGATTAAAATGATACCTGTCTGGTGAAAATCTGTTGCGGCGTTCCCGAGAAAAATACTTTTATTGTCAATACAAATGATGGCGTCAGTGCCGTGAGGGGTGGGGCCTAGCCTCTCATGCACCTCAGCTTTCCAGTGCTGGCCCCACCCCTCAGCGCTCTGAAGTCCTTCTTTGCATAAAGAATAAAAGTCTCTTTCTCGGGAATGGTGCAACGATTTTCACAAGGCAGGCATCCTTTAATCAGCAGGATTAACCCTACCAATATGTCTCATTTAATAGAGTTGGTCCTGCTCTTTAATGGTAGGAAGTACAATGTTGAATCTGAGTACACATGAATAGAAGATTCTTTATTAGATTTCCACCAGGATTCAGGCGCACACTTATTCTTTATAATATCATGTGGACCACGTTGAGGCTCTCCTTACCCCGCATCGTCTGTGCACTGTGGCCCCTGGTTTGAATGTCTGTACCTTTTGGATTTGCTTGCTGCAGTTTTCTTCTGCAGATGGGTAACGTTTGTCTCCTCCCTGGCGTCACTGTGTAAGCGCGGTGGCACCAGAGATGTATGTTTACTTCCTAGCTGTCCTCTGCTTATATCGCTGGGTAATCTCATTATCTGTTTTCCTTACGTTTAGAGAATATTTTAGGATCCATTATCTAGCAGCGTAATGTAATTTCATAGAGGAAGACGGCTGGAGCTGTGTGACTGGTCTTGTGATGTTTATTAGTCTTGTGCATCGGCCTTCAGCAGCTCAAAATGTTACTTGCCTTTTAAGGGTACTTTCACACTTGCGTTGTTTTTAATCCGGAAAAACGGATGCGGTATTTATTATTATTCACATTTTTGAAGGTCTGCGCAGTAATACATTTCAAAGGAAATTAAGTGTGCAAGTGTGCCGGAATTCAAGTACCGTAAGAAGGACTGAACTAATGCATACTGAACGGATTGCTCTCCATTCAGAATGCATTAGGATTAAACTGATCAGTTTTTTTCCGGTATTGAGCCCCCAGGACGGAACTCAATCCCGGAAAAGAATAACGCCAGTGTGAAACTACCCTAAGCTGGTGATATATCTGTCAGAAATATGCATTCTCCTTCTTGTGGATAAGAAGTTGGGTTGGGAAGTCTTACAGGCTATGCTTCCTGGGAAAAAGTAGGTAAATTTGCTCTCTGGTTTCGATGAAACCCTGAGTAATAGTTTAAAGGGTTATCCCATGATTAATGTAAAAAATTGAAATCAGAATGCATATAGCACATAACAAAGCTAGAACCAGCTCTCCCCATTTATTAATCAATTTATTTCAAACTGTCAGCTCAGGGGGCACGTCCTTTCCCCAGGGGTATGTCCTTTCTGCTGCAACACTCTCCACCATCACAGCTTCTAACAGAAGATAGGGCTGGTGGCAGTTGCCAGATTGTTCTGAGCATGTGCGTCCACCCCAGCGAGGTGGACAGAGAAATAAGTAGAAGAACAAACAGCAGGTGTCACTCTACAGACATTAAATGAGTGAGTGACTATACTACTTTTTTTTTACGCAAAAGGTAGAAGTCAGCAGCACATGGAGTACACCAATGTGGATATGTTCAATATTATATTGGCGGGTACATGCAGTGTCAGATCCTGGCTCATAATCCCAAATTATATGAGAGAAGAAAAACTGCAGCACTCCTCCAGTCGATGCAACAGCGGTTTATTCATGTTCTTATTTATGTTGTTCTGTCTGGAGGAGAGCTAATATGTAGATCGTGTATTTCAGTAGGGAGGGGAGGCAAACCAGCTGACGGACAGTTCTTAGTCTCTGTGGGGTCTACCTGCATCTTAAAGGAGTTTAGAGAGGATCGGTCACCACTCCTGACATGTCTTATTAGGTAAATACATGAAATACTATTCAGGGCAGATTTACGGATGCTGTAGACAGCGTTACTGTAGTATTAAGATGGGGAATATGTATATTTACTAAAACAGACATGGCAGAAAAGCCAGGGCCACCTCATTTACTAGCTTAGCTCTGCTGCATCTGTTCACTATTTTATACACATTTATCATCTAAGGTTGTTTTTGTGTCAGTTTTGAGTGTGTCCTTGCTTTGTGTGTCTGCACCACGGAAGCCTATAAGAGTCTATGGCCAGCATAGACTTCTATTATGACTGAATGCAATACGGAACGCCTCTTATAGGCTTCCGTGGTGCACGCCATCATAGAAGTCCGTTAAGGTCCGTGGTAGTGGAATCCATTAGGAAATTCTTAGATAACCCGAACGCCGAACTTGAAATTTGCAAGTTCGCTCCCCGCTAGTCTTAAACCTTGACCACTGTGAAAAGTGGTGAGGATCACCAAATGTCACAAAAATGTTGCAGTTACCATGACTTGTGACTTTTTTTATGCCACAAAACTGACATATCTGCTTTCATAAATGACCCCCACAGTAAGTATAAGATGATTCATCCAGGACCAGTGGGGTCGATTTATGGAATTTAAAGGAGTTACTTGAAGATATCTTCTATATTTTCCTTATATCCGCCCTCTGCTGAGTTGCGCAGTGGTTGCTTATGAATTCTGCTTTCTGCTGACAGCTTCTTCTGCACCCTTTGAACGGTTCACCCCATGTCAGACCATTGTCTGCTGCTTTTTCATGTGTCTTTTGTGTAGTGCGATTATATTATATTATTAGATTGCGTGTAATCAGAACGGCGCATGCACAACTATTATTATTTTTTTTTATTATAGTGAACCTGTCTCATTGAAAATGTATTTTCATCTGAAGGCAGTATAGTTTGTAGGAGTCCAGTCAGCGGTCCTTCTCAGTGATTGATTGCTTTCTCCATACAGGTGTGGCTTAGAAGGCCTGCCCACTGGACTCCTAAGCATAAAAGGAGATGAAATTTAGCAATCTGCTGGACTACGTTTTTAATGTGACAGGTTTGCTTTAAGCTCTGCCTTCTAATAAATAAGAAGATTATAGAAAGATATGGACGGTAAAAGTCCGTAAGGTTCGATACTTCTTGGCGCAAAAACTCAACCTCAATGTATTGAAGATAAATCCTTCAATACTCCTTTTTCAAGTCTGTAAGTCTGTGCTCATGAGACAAGAAGGGACATTTTGTGCTGCAGGCTCGTGTCCTCCTAATCCAGATGGCGTGGTTTTCATCTGGATTAGGAGGACACGAGCTCGCAGCAAAAAATGACCCTTCTTGTCTCGTGAGCACAGGACTTGCAGACTTGAAAAAGGAGTATATCCACTTCAAAACGCGTTGTCACCTACATCTCAATAAAAAGGAATTATCTTCAATACATTGAGGTTGAGTTTTTGCGCCAAGAAGTATCGAACCTTACGGACTTTTACAGTCCATCGCTTTCTATTGTCCACTTTAACATTCCTTTGAAGAACTGGCAGCCCCACTAGCAAGGAGTGAACAATACTGGCAGCACCGACCATCTGCTCTCATGAGTAGTGTTGAGCGAACTTGGGTTTTAAGTTCGGCGTCTAAAGTTCGGGTTATCTAAGAATCTCATTATGGATTCCGCTACCACGGAACATAACGGAATTTAGAATCCATAACACGATTCTTCGATAACCCGAACTTTAGACGCCGAACTTTAAATCACAAGTTCGCTCAACACTACTCACGAGTGTTGTGCCTATGTACACACAACACGTAAAGGCGAGCCTAACTATTTATTGCTTTCAACCTAGTTCTCAAAAAAAATAAAAATACTACCCTATGAGCGCCTCTACCTCTTCTTTTTTGCTGCATATGCTGCTTCTAATAAATACATTGCTTATACTGTACCCAAGAGCTTTACATGAAGACAAAGAGGGTCCATCAAAAAATCTCAGTGGGGACCATGTTTTCGTGCCGATTTAGGTGACTGCATTCCACCCTGCTAAGGCCTCATGCACACAACCATATCTGTTTTACGGTCTACAAACCGCAGATCTTCAAAATACGGATACCCTCTGCGTGCCATCTGCATCTTTTTTGAGGATCCATTGACTTGAGTGGGTCCTTGGACCTCATTTTGCAGACCAGAATAGGACATGTTCTATAATTTGTGGAACAGACATATGGATGCAAACAGCACATGGTTTGCACCATAAGTGCAATCTGCACAAGAGAACCTGCTAAAAAAGGGATTGTCCAGGACTTAACGGGGTTATCCTAGACCTATAATGCCCAGGCCCCCTCATACTGGTCATACTTACCCCTGTCCTCAGAACCCGCACCGCTTCTGATGGCACCAATAGCAGGCGCAATGGGAACAAGCCTCCCTAGCTTTGTGGGTGGCGTTAGGGAGACTCATTCCCGTCGCGGCCTGCTATTGGTTGCACAATATCCCCAGTCACCAGATGTTTGACTGATGGACAACATCACAGGCAGAGGAAGAGGCCGCAGCGCACGTCTGACAACTGATGGACCACCACTGATCAGCTATTGATGATCTACTGTATTTCGAGAATAGGTTATCAGTTCTTAAAGGGGTTGTCCAACCCAACAACAAAATTAAAGCCTGGCCCCAGAAAAATAAAATACGCCATGCACTTGCTGATAGCCCATTTATTTTAGCACCACCATTATGGGTGCACTTACTGGTCTTTAGGCCAAACAACCCCTTTAGTGACAACTAATTCCAGAAATGTTTTATTTTGTATAATACATACAGTGCAGTAAAAAACACCACCTTTTAAAGCTAACAGTTCCCTGGACGCAGGAGTATTTTCACGCTTTGGGAATGCATGTTAGGTTTGGGCGTCCTGTCGTTTTCTGGATTTGTAGAAGGTATGGCAGAATATCATCTGACAACATTTCCAGTTACATGCTTGTGGCAGTCACGCTACTCCTCCTGACTTTCCATGTAAAAATATTCAGCTGTTCTTGGAAATTGGCCAGGATTTAATTATTTCTTCCTCTCCTCTCTCCTTCCAACAAGCCTCCATTTTAAAGATGGATCACAGATCTCTAATGCTCTCCTAAAAGCCCCTGTAGTGCAGCTTGCGTGATTAAATTTCATATCGGTTTAGTCAAATGCACACAAAGTGCTCAGAAACCAGTGTGACTGGGAACAGATATGTCTGTAGCAATTATAAAGTATATGGCATGAGAAGGAATTAGGTGACATTAATCTGAATAATTACATCCATAGCGGTTACGTTTTCCTTGTCCTGATGAAGCAAGCACCCAGAGGAAGTGGTGTGCTGGCCCCTGTGCCTCCCTGTATCCAGCCCCTCGTCCTTTCAGGACAGGAATACAGAGATGCTAGAGAACCCATCATTAGTGCACTTGCATGTTCCATTTTGTTTTTCATCTTCCAAAAAGCCAGGTAGGAACATTTTGCCCACAAAGTGTCCTTATGTGTAAGGCTGGGTTCACGTCACGTTTTTCTATCCGTTTAACACATAAAAAATAAAAAAAATACATTAAGCGGATGCCTCAGACTGATATTATACAGTGGCAACCTTTCACCGTTGTAAAAAAAAAAAAAAAAGTTTTAACAGAGGTTTAAAACGGGATGTGAAACCGCCCTAACTACTCAATAATGTGGCAACACCAGTGGCCCCAAGATAGTTCACCAGCCTCATATATTGCCAGGCAGATTGCTGGCGACTTCATTGTCCCTACAGTAAAGAGCCATCAGCCTTTTCTGCAGAGTCCTGCTAGCAGGTGACCTCACTATACAGATGTAGAAGTGAACTTAAATCGCATAAGGGATTGAGATGTGTGCTGCTACTGTGGTGTGAATAGTATAATCCCAAATAGTCACAGCGCTCAGCAATAGTCTGGCTTATTTTAGCGTGATCGTCACGGTTCTGTTCCTGACTCCACCTCAGGATCCACACTTGTAGTATATATACAAATAGACAGCACCCCAAATGGTAGATATGCAAATTAGTGTATTTTTTTCAGACAGACATGGTGGTACACAACAAAACGTTTCGGGCTAAAGGAAAGCCCTTCTTAAGGCTAGGTTTTGACCAGGGTCAGGGAAAGCCTGTGCTACTGTGGTGTGAATAAGGACAATGCCGATGACTATAACTTACCCCACAAATTTTTTTTAAAGGCTATGGACAATTTTGGAGCCATTTTTTTGTGAATTTAGATGTATTTTGCACATAAAAAAACTCTTTTGTAATATGTTTTTATTAAAATTTAGCTGCAGCTACAAGGTTTCACCCTGTGACACAGCAGCTGTAGAATGCCATTCTGTGATAAATACATCAAGACCGAGTATATAATTTATTGCTTGTTCTCCAGCCCTTCTCTCTCTTCGTCTGAATAAGCTTCTAAGCTGATGCCACAAATCATCTTAAAAACAATGTCCAGGAGAGCAGATGGAGAACAAGGAATTACACAGCCAGTCTAAAGGATTTATCACAGAATGGTATTCTGCAGCTGCTATGTGCTGTGAAACCTTAAATGGATTGTGCAACCAGTACATATTGATGACCTATCCTCAGGATAGGTCATCAATATCAGATCAGTGGTGGTGTTTTCAAGATTACACTCCGCATTGCCTCGGAAGTCTCAGCAGTGAAGTGTAATTACAGGTGCTTGTTCCATTCACTTGAATGGGGTGAACACTTGTAATTACACTGCACCGCCGCTACAAGCGAGATGACGCGCAGTGTAACCTTGGAAAGAAAGCAGTGCTCTTATAAGAGACACCTCCTCTCCAAACAGCTGATTGGTGGGGGTGTCTGCAAATGGACCACCACCGATCAGATATTGATGAACTATCCTAGCTCATCAGAATGTACTGGCTGCACAACCCCTTTATTGATACAAAATATGAATATTTATATAAATGTTGTTTATTTTAAATAATACCAATTACAAAATCATCTAAATTATAAAAAAAAAATAAAAAAAAAAATAAAGAATTCTGGCGCAGAACCGCAATCTGCGACTTTGCCCGGCTCAGAATCTGTGTTACATCTAGAACTGGCTCTGGATGCGCTGAAGTTATGGAGAGGCCTGCGTCAGCTATGGGGCTTTATTAAGACTGGCGTCTAAAACCTTGCTCTTAATAAGTGTGCCCCATTAGTCTCTAAAGGTGTCCATAACCGTTAAACAAAATATCCTACGTTGAAGAGGTCATACATTCTTAGGTACACTTTGTAGATAGGTACCACATGATGAACTCATCAGGCTTAAGTCTGGAGGAATGGCTCACACACCCATACAATTGTGGTGTGAGCCATTCCTCCAGACTTAAGCCTGATGAGTTCATCGTGTGGTAGGTTGCCACTATTTTAATAAATATAATAATAAAGTTTCTTTTTAGGCGTTTATTCAGGCAGTAAAACAACTAGCAACATAATACGCAAAATTATCCCTATAGTTAAATATACACTTTGTAGATAGGTAAAGAGAGGGCAGCAGGTGGTGATAGGTCTAGATCAAGGATGCTCAACCTGCGGCCCTCAAGCCGTTGTAAAACTACAACTCCCATCATGCCCTGCTGTAGGCTGTCTGGGAATGCTGGGAGTTGTAGTTATGCAACAGCTGGAGGGCCGCAGGTTGAGCATCCCTGGTCTAGATGGATAAATAGTTAGGTATGTGGATTGACTTGGCTGATGCAGAAGAGACAGAAGGTGTTGAGAAGATGCCGTAGATTGAAGTTTGGTAGGCCTGAAATGACCATGGGCCCGCACAATACAGGTCTTTGTGAAAAAAAATGACTTGCACCTTAAAGATACTCATCATAGCAAAGGAGTGGAAGCTCCCAAATCACATCAGGACATGCTTTATCATTAGGGGTTGTGAAACACACCACCACACCTGTCCATGGGTTGTTTTTGGTATTTGTGCACTGAAGTCATTCGGGCTGAATGTTTTTGGAAGGAAGCAGCCATGTTTGTTAGTTTTTTTTACCCTGGACAATCCCTTTAGTTTAAATGCTGCATTCACTTCCAAACGAGAGTAGCCTAAAGGTTTCTGTTATTACTGCCACATTTAGGATTTGTACCCAGAAACTGTACCACAAGTGAATTGCATGGTCCGGGCAAATAAACCAAAACTCATCTGTTTTACTGCAGGCCATAATAATTGTCATGACAGTATAGGTAATTCATCTCTGAGACACATTATCAGGATGCCGGCCCAGCACTGCAGAGATTTACTGTATTGTAAGGTTAAATGTGACACGTCTCAGCTCCTCCATGATGCTGTACTCCTTGTCTTCAGCTATTTGAGACAGTAGCTATAAGTATTGCATTTACACAATGTGATGCACATGACCTTTAAAACTCAACAGATTTTTTTCCTTTCTCTTCTCCAAGGCATATGTGTTAGGAAATTAGCGGCAGCATTTAATGCCCATTTCATTCAGTGTCAGACTATGTACAGTGGAGACGCTAATGCTTAGTTTTGCCCTTACTAAACGGTGTTGATTAAAACCTGTGAAGACAAGTTCTTGTATTTGCAGTGAATAATCGAATGGCCAATGAAAATTCATGATGGCTACTAATAATTCACAAGCACCTCCTGCTTGGATCTACCAGACCGCAGTGTTTGACTTCATGTCTCATCCATATATATTCCTCCAATCCTTACTAGAAAGGAATTAAGGTGGTGGGCCACTTTCTGGCTGCTTTTGACCAATGTGTATGTAAGATGACTATATGACACTAATATCACCACCTATGCTGTACAGACAGGAGACCTGTCCATAAGATGGCCGCTGATGGACCAGGCAAAAATTACTCCAGACACATCACTCGGCATACTCCACTCTTTCCAATTCTGACGGGATCGCACAGCATTATAATTATTTATAATACTTTGTTTCCATGCGACACCTTGAATCTACTGCATTGTTCTGACATATTGCCATTGGTGTAATTCTGTAGATAGATATCTGGCAGGGACACACAGCATACCGTGCGATTCTGTCAGAACGGTAAATTCCACCTACCCACATACTGTAACTCGTTTCTCACTCATTTCAGTCTGAGCTTAGCATGCCAAAATACTGGCAGATCATGGACATAAAAAATAAATAAAAATGGAATGTGGGATGAGCCTTAATCGACCAATCTGAGTCATGCAGATTAGCTCTTTCCAAAAAGAAGAGAAAGCTGAGCCACTAATGCCACCTGATGTAAGATATCCTATAAGTCAGTGCTCAACCTTTTGGAAAATAGCTAAGCCAGTACCTCATCTGCAGACAGCTGTTTCGGGTTGATTGCCCCTCATTAGTGCAGAGCAGAAAAAACTGGCATAACTGGGGCAGAGGCCTTAGTCAGATGTTGCAGCTTGGCGTGTAGATCCTGCACACTTGTAGGTTCCCTAAGCTTGCACCCCATCTGGTTCCATAAATGCTTAATTGGTGATAAATCTGGTGACTAGGCAGGCCAAGGAAGTATTGCAATCTGGTGAAGACATTCCTGGGAAACCCCTGTGGGTGAGCATTATCCTGCTTGACAATGCCAGTTGGAAGCCCTACCATGAGAGGCAATACATGTGGCTGCACATATCACTAAGATGTTAGTGTCCTGTCCCTCAAATAACTACTAGGGGTGACTGACCACAAGGCCTCCATACTCCAACTGTTATGGGATCCCGCACTGAACCTGGATTTGTCTCTAAGGACTATATGGTTCCAGTCCGTAGCAGTCCAGGTCTCTCGTTCATGACACCACGGCAAATGAAGGTGAATGGTGGCTGGCTGTCAGTGGACACACAATGTACACGGTTGCACCAAATCTCCTTCTGCTAAGTGCCTGAAATGGTCTGGGCAGAGAGAGGAGTAAGTGCCACCTTGTCTGGATGGTGGGGAGTGAAAGTGTGGGAGCTGCTCGTGCTTGTCAGAGGATCAAATAATCCTCTCTACTGGTGGTCTTCAGAGCTGTTTGAAGCCTGTTCACCATGTGTGCATTCCCTCATGTAACCAAGCTCTTACCACCTCCTAACAGCTTGGCCAGAAAAGCCTAGATGAGGGCAATGATGATCCCGCTCATCTCATTCCAATAATGTGCCACCTCACAGTCTGTCAACTGAGCAGAATGGCTTTGAGTGAGTCATAGAGGCATGCATAGTAGTCACTGATCTGTCACCAAGAGGTGATACTTGGTGATGGCCACATTCTCATCTCATCCTAAGTGTATACTAATATGATGTTAATAAGGAAAATCTGAATGGAAGTTGTAATGACTAAATGCAATTCTTATTCCCTGCAGATCTTGACGGAGCAGGTTTGCACTCAAGTTGTCCACAAACCTCACCCAGAACCAGACTCGACTGTAAAGATTCAGAATCCAAGTAAGAAGCGGTGAATGTAGATATGACCTGATTCTACCGAAGCCACTTACCGTACATTTGTTTTGTCTGTTAGAACGTGACATGTCCATCTCACCAGGTTACTATGTTGTGAAACTAACCTGTGTGTCATCTCCTACCATTGCCTTCATGAATTATCTGCCAGCAGACAGAGCCCATCCAGAATCTTGTGCTCACCAGGTTGTGTTATCGAACGTGCCCAAGTCTTAATTTCATGATCTGTCTCCTTATTAAAGTGTAGCTTCTTTTTAGTAGAAAGAAAGAGATGGGACTTCTTTAGTATACTTATCGGAGGAGCGCTGCCTTGTTACAAAGATCATGCCCTGTGCTCTAAAATTCTGGCTTTGGAATGTCGAAAATAGGGCTTGGCCACTTTCTTTGCTTCTCTGCTCCAAAATATTGTAACATTTTGCTTTTTTTCATCATTCTAGTCCTGAAAAGTGTGTGGGAAGTGAGCGTGGTTGAGCTGACTTAAGCTTGATTTATTAACTGTGACTATATAAAAAAAAAAAAACTTATCAGCCGGCCATGCCATCAGTCCTCAGCGACATCACCCACTTCTATGCCATCAGTTCCTCCCGGTGCCATCGGCTTTCCCTGGTAGTGACGGACGAACATCGGCTGAGACAGTTCACGAACGCGATCAAATGTTCGAGAACCGCAAGTTCGCGGCCGGCCCCATTTACTTTAATGGCAGGCGATCCTGAAAAACCTTCAGCTCATATTTCCAGACAGCCAACACTTACTAGAAGTGCACAAATAGTCCCACAACAGGGACATACCAGAGGGGGATCAATGACAAAAATTCCCACAAAAAATATGTATCTTAATCAGGGGCCCTTTTTATGCGTCTTAAAAGGGAAATTCTCTGAAATGTGTCCTGTTGGAGCGTAGAAAAAGTTTTTTAGGCCACCAGAGTACGTTGTTCCAATAGCGTTTGTCACTATCTGTAGCTGAGGTAACGCAGCAAAACCGCAAACCAATGCTGCACTACCCAAATGCACTATATAGAAAGTATATTATTAGTATATCACACCCCTGCTTCAATCAGTTTTTTTTGGGGGGGGGGGGGGGGGGGGAATGGTATATCACACCAGTAGCGTTTGGCACTCTGTGTGGCTGCGGTATAGCAGCAGAACCGCACACAACTGCTGCACAATACAAATTCACTATAATATACTTTCTATGTTAGAAAGTATATTATAAGTATGTCACACCTATCGATAGCACACCTATACCAGTACTTAAAAGGATTTTTGTGGCCCTATTAGCTAGCGTTTGGTGTCCCTAACAGCCTGTCCCTGCTCCACACACCAACCTCTCCCTACACTGGCAAAAGACTGAATGTAAAATGGCGGCCAGATCAATTGGCTGTCCTGTCCCACCTGATGGATGTGTCATGGGTCAAAGTTCTTCACAATGTAATAGAATATGGCACTGGCGGACATCTCCATATGTTTAAATGTTCGGCGAATCGCGAACGAGCAAAGTTTGCCGCGAACCGCAAGGCCATCGGCTCTCCCCAGTGCCATCGGCTACCACCGGTGCCATCTGTCCCCAGCGCCAGTGAAATCAAATTCTTACCTTTCCTGCTAGGGGTGCGCTGACACTCCACAGCTCTTCCACCATCCTCCTCATGCGATGCACTGGGACCTGATGTCACACAGCGTTAGGTCATAGTGTATGCCTTTGCCGGCGGGAGTGGTGAGTAATGGCTAGCGCTTCACTCTCACTCCGTGGTCACATGGTACAAACAATTCCTTAATGCCGAAAATTAGCACCGAGGATTTTTTTTGTGTCATGTAGGTTAGGCTACTTTCACATTAGCGTTTTTTGCGGATCTGTCATGGATCTGCAAAAACGCTTCTGTTACCATAATACAACTGCATGCATCCGTCATGAACGGATCCGGTTGTATTATGTCTTATATAGCCATGACTGATCCGTCATGAACACCATTGAAAGTCAATGGGGGACAGATCCGTTTTCTATTGTGTCAAAGAAAACTGATCTGTCCCCATTGATTTAGATGGTATGTCAGGACGGATCCGTCTTGCACCCCACCACATCGCGGACAGAAAAACGCTGCTTGCAGTGTTATTCTATCCGCGATGAGGACGCAACCAAACGGAATGGAATGCATTTTGGAGCGTTTCGTTCAGTTCAGTTTCGTCCCTATTGACAATGAATGGGGACAAAACTGAAGCGTTTTCTTCCGCTATTGATATCCTATGACAGATCTTAATAGCGGACTTGAAACCTCTAGTGTGAAAGTAGCCTGATAGATAAAGGTCCTTACCAGGGGAAATGAAAACGCTAGTGTGAGACTCGGTTGATTTGAGTAATCGTTGTGCCCCTACTCCAGACCCTACATAAGACCCTAGTTTGGGCCATTCCACTTTCTCTTTTTATCTGGTTAAGGCAAACACTTTTGTAGAACAATCTTGAAGATGTTTAAAAGTATAACTGTATGATTTTTATTCTTAGTGATTCTGAAGGTGGTCGCCACTCTGCTTAAGAACTCCACTCCAAGCTCTGAGCTGATGGAAGTAAGACGCCTGTTCCTCTCCGACATGATAAAGCTTTTTAGCAACAGTCGTGAGAATCGGAGGTGGGTTTGTTTTCTACTCTTCCTGATTCCACTTGTCTTCTCCTTTGCTTTATAATCTTCTGTTACCCTTAGTACATTCACCAATATGTTTCATGGCAGTTCCTAATGAACATTAGCAGTGTCTGCAATAAAGAGGTCCTGAATACTTGTATATCCCTTTAAATAATCCTGGAACATTTTAACTAAAGAACTGTTATTACACCTGTGAATGTCAACTTTGTGTTACCATACCCCTTGTCAATAGCATGCATCTCTACATAGCCTGTATTCATTACGCAGGTTCAGGGTGCGTCAAGACAAGTCTGATTGAGAAAAGGAAAGCTGACACCCAGTTGTCAATCTATGCATAAATTCCCAGTAGGAATAACAGAGGGTTGGCAGAATGCAGAGTTCTAAGCAGAGGTGCTCCCAGATTTTTACTTGATGAAGAATACAAGCACACAGGGCGGTCAGGATATCTGATATATTGAGGCTGCAGCAGGCCCCCAGTATAACATGCCATTTATAGCTCTAGTGTCCTCTTGTTGCCCATATATACTGGGCTGTTAAACAGGTTGTCTGGTTTGGTGAGATCTTAGGATCAGCCTGCAATAAGAAACTGGTAAGTACTTACCTGGCATGTGACCACTGCAGCCAATTACTGGCCTGTACTGTGCACTGCTGAGGCCAGTGATTGGCTGCAGAGGTGACATCTGGCTGACATGACATCATCACTGCAGCCCAGTAACTGCAGCCTGGCCCGGAGAATTGGAGTGGCAGTGTGGGATCTGCCGGGTAAGTACTTACAAGTTCTTAATTGCTAGCTGATTCCAAAGGTTGTCCAATTTTCTCCTGAAAGCAGACATCCTTAAAGGGGTTTTCAATGATGACCTATCCTGAGAAAAGCTCATCAGTATCAGAGGGTAGGGAGTCGACACCAACATCCCCACCAATCAGCTGTGTTGGGAAGCTTTTGGTACCGGAAACTTGGCAGAGTACTAAAGGCTCCATCCACTCTGTAATTTCTGGCACTGGCATACTGCAGCTCATACCCCATTTACTTAAAGGGGTTCTCCGGGAATTAAGAAAATGAAAATACTTAAATATTACTTTAGCATAAATATATTCCCAAATGCATTTCATTAGCTATGATGGTTCATTTTGTCTGGGGAGCAATCATTAGGAGAAATAAAATGGCCGCCGTGCTATTAGTTCACACAAAACCTGTCCTAATCACACAGCAGGACAAGTTACTTCACAACACCGCTAGTGTGAAAGTAGCCTGATAGATAAAGGTCCTTACCAGGGAAAATGAAAACGCTAGTGTGAGACTCGGTTGATTTGAGTAATCGTTGTGCCCCTACTCCAGACCCTACATAAGACCCTATGATGGTTCATTTTGTCTGGGGAGCAATCATTAAGAGAAATAAAATGGCCGCCGTGCTATTAGTTCACACAAAACCTGTCCTAATCACACAGCAGGACAAGTTACTTCACAACACCGTTAGTGTGAAAGTAGCCTGATAGATAAAGGTCCTTACCAGGGAAAATGAAAACGCTAGTGGTAAAGAGCTGCCTCATCCTCCTCTCACTTGTCAGGGTTTATAATCCTTAATGCAGCTGATAAGATCTTCAGATGAATCTCTGTAGGAATGGAGTTCATGAGGAGACATGAAGTACAGAGAGGACAGACTGTGGTAATGGAGACTACATACAAGTGCTGTTTGCTGCTCATTATCTACACCCCCACTATCCTCTCTGTACTTCATGTCTCCTAATGAACTCCATTCCTATAGAGATTGATCTGAAGATCATATTAAACTGTA
This sequence comes from Bufo gargarizans, assembly GCF_014858855.1. Lineage (NCBI taxonomy): Eukaryota > Metazoa > Chordata > Amphibia > Anura > Bufonidae > Bufo > Bufo gargarizans. Next base: position 72,763,154 of record NC_058082.1, on the reverse strand, counting down.
TTCAGGATTATAATCCCTGACAAGTAAGACAGGAAGATAGTGCAGCTCTTCAACATGTCCTCCTGTGTAATTGGGACAGGTTTAGTGTGGACTAGTAGGATGGCGGCCATTTTATTTTTCCTAATAATTGCTCCCCGGACAAAACGAGACATTAAAACTAATGGTAATATATTTATAATGAATTCATATTTAAATATTTTCATTTTGTTAATTGCCAGAGAACCCCTTTAAATAGGGGCTGAGTTGCAATGCCTTGGCACGTCCACTATACACTGTATAGTTTCCAAAGTCAGCAGCTGCCAAAAACAGCTGATCACTGGGGGTGTGAGGTGTCGGACCCCCACCAAGTGATATTGATGATCGATGCAGAGTCCCTATATTTTACTAGAAATACCTAAGAAGTCCTCTCATTTTGTGGTCTTAATGGAAGAGCTCTACTGGCAGCCTTAGCATCAGAGGGATGACTCTATCAAGAAATTACAGTTCCTCAGGCACATTTACTTTTACACTTACTGCGGCCTCTGTAAAAATGAAGTGAAATTGTTAGTAATAGAAATTGCTCTCAACAGACATTGAAATCAATGCAATGATATTCTACGGTAATGGCTTCTATTTACCAGTAGTATTGTTGTTCATTTTAAGGTATGCAGCTATAACCAGGAGACTTGGTCTGACAACACTTAGAGTATTGTCTTCCAATGATTGTTGTTGGGAAAGATTGTGAGCCACCATTCAAAAATCAAGCTGAATAAACCAGTGGACTGTTGTGCTTTGTAGCTGTATGGATAGAGACCTGGGGGAGAAAGCATGTGATTCCAGCATGAGAACATACACCCTGCCCGTGTACTGGCTTTCTATAAGGCCTGATTCAGACAGGTAATTTCTGTCTGTGTGCTATCCAGACTCGGAGCACGAGGATTCATTAAAGGGCATCTGTCAGCAGATTTGTCTCTATGACACTGGCTGACCTGTTACATGTGCACTCGGCAGCTGAAGACATCTGTGTTGTTCCCATGTTCATATGTTCCCGCATTGCTGAGGACATTTTTTTTAGTTTTAATATATGCAAATGAGCCTCTAGGAGCAATGGGGGCATTGCCTTTACTCTTAGAGACTCGGCTCTCTCTGCAGTTGCTGCACCCTCTGTACTCTCATTGACAGGGCCAGGCAGTGAAAATGTGATGATGTCTGGCCCTGACTTCTCCTAAAGTCAATCAAAGTGCAGAGGGTGCGGCAGTTGCAGAGAGAGCAGAGCCTCTAGGTGTAATGGCAACGCCCCCGTTGCTCCTAGATGCTCATTTGCATATAATAAAACATCACTTTTCTCAGCAATGCGGGCACATATGAACATGGGACCCACACAGATGCCTTCAGCTGCCAAGCGCACATGTAACAGGTCAGCCAGTGTCATAGGTACAAATCTGCTGACAGATGCCCTTTAAAGCCAATGGTGCAATTCACACGTCTGCAGCATTCACCACTCTTATCCATGTTACATCCAAGACTCATTCAATTGATTTAAATCTATGCACTTGGATGGCATACAGATGCCTACCTGTTTTTTAGACCGAAATTGGAACAGCCATCTGAATCCGACCTATGAGAGGCATGATTAAAATAGGCCAAAATATAACAGTTCTGTTCATTCTTTTTAATATATGTATGTGCGCCCCTTTATATATACCTCTCTATTCCAGGTGCCTCCTACAATGCTCAGTGTGGCAGGACTGGATGTTTTCTCTCGGATACATAAATCCCAAAAACTCTGAGGAGCAGAAGATCACGGAGATGGTGTACAATATTTTCCGGATACTGCTGTACCACGCCATCAAATACGAATGGGGGGGCTGGAGAGTCTGGGTGGACACGCTCTCCATAGCTCATTCTAAGGTATGGCTTGCCTTCAGGAGTCCCTCAAATCCACCTCAAGCTCTTATACATATTTATCTGGTGCCACCTTGTGGACTTTTGAGTTCAGCTGCTCTTGTCTGTATGTGGCACTGTGAGGAGTGCCCTTCGCTTAGTCTTATGGCTAGGCCTGAAATAATGGACGTGTAGATAATTCATCTTCCACTACATGACAATATGGGTAATTAATAATCTTGTGTAATTGCTTTATAAGCCAAAAAGGGTGTGATATCATTGAATACGCTAATGCAGATAAATAGGAGGAGGATGAGAGCTGAAGAAGCTAAATGTCATTGCTCCCATAGATATAGACGTATTGCGTTGTGTAGGGGGAGATAAGCGGCTGCCAGACACTGCCAGCACCACTTATCTTGGTGGAAACAACGGGATCATTGATCTGCGAAATCTGTAAAGTCTTTGACCATGTATGTATCTTTGGAGTAATGACAAGGAGCATGCCCACTCACTAAATGGTCGTGCCAAAGCTGTGGTGTGCCCCCTGCACCATCCAGTACCTATGCTTTTAAGGGTTACCTATAGGTGTCGCTATTATACATTGTATAGAGCAGTGGTGGCGAACCTATGGCACGGGTGCCAGAGGCGGCACTCAAAGCCCTCTCTGTGGGCACCCGCACCCTGGAAAAAGTCTATGGTGTACTAATATGCCTTAGACTTCTCCTGCCATTCATCTGCGCAGGGCGCACTATGCACCGCACAGGCAGCGCATTGAATGTAGGCAGCCTATTATAGCTAAATGATAAAGTATATGGAAGTTATACTATATGGGACTGTACTGTTCTGGTTAAATTGCCATGTTGGCACTTTACAATAAATAATAGCAGTTGGGCCTCAAGAATAATTTCCTTTGGTGGGCCCCAGGATCCCCAATCTGCACTGTGGATGGATAGAGAGGGGGGATGTTGGATACAGAGAGGGGGGATGTTGGATACAGAGAGGGGGGATGTTGGATACAGAGAGGGGGGATGTTGGATACAGAGAGGGGGGATGTTGGATACAGAGAGGGGGGATGTTGGATACAGAGAGGGGGGATGTTGGATACAGAGAGGGGGGATGTTGGATACAGAGAGGGGGGATGTTGGATACAGAGAGGGGGGGATGTTGGATACAGAGAGGGGGGGATGTTGGATACAGAGAGGGGGGGATGTTGGATACAGAGAGGGGGGAGATGTTGGATACAGAGAGGGGGGGATGTTGGATACAGAGAGGGGGGAGATGTTGGATACAGAGAGGGGGGATGTTGGATACAGAGAGGGGGGGATGTTGGATACAGAGAGGGGGGGATGTTGGATACAGAGAGGGGGGGATGTTGGATACAGAGAGGGGGGGATGTTGGATACAGAGAGGGGGGAGATGTTGGATACAGAGAGGGGGGGATGTTGGATAGGATACAGAGAGGGGGGGGATGTTGGATACAGAGAGGGGGGGGATGTTGGATACAGAGAGGGGGGGGATGTTGGATACAGAGAGGGGGGGGATGTTGGATACAGAGAGGGGGGGGATGTTGGATACAGAGAGGGGGGGATGTTGGATACAGAGAGGGGGGGGATGTTGGATACAGAGAGGGGGGGGATGTTGGATACAGAGAGGGGGGGGATGTTGGATACAGAGAGGGGGGGGATGTTGGATACAGAGAGGGGGGGGATGTTGGATACAGAGAGGGGGGGGATGTTGGATACAGAGAGGGGGGGGATGTTGGATACAGAGAGGGGGGGATGTTGGATACAGTGAGGGGGGGGATGTTGGATACAGTGAGGGGGGGGATGTTGGATACAGTGAGGGGGGGGATGTTGGATACAGAGAGAGGGGGATGTTGGATACAGAGAGGGGGGGGATGTTGGATACAGAGAGGGGGGGGGATGTTGGATACAGAGAGGGGGGGGTGTTGGATACAGAGAGGGGGGGGGATGTTGGATACAGAGAGGGGGGGGGATGTTGGATACAGAGAGAGGGGATGTTGGATGGATAGATAGATAATTTGTGCTTTTATATGCGTTCCTGTGGGTTAATATTATTTTTGTAACTTAAATCTGCTGTATCATATTTCATTTTTTCACACATTACTTTTATGCGATTTTCAAGCAAAGAATGTGTTTCTGTGGGAAAAAGATAAAAGTATTCACTGCTGAGGAATAAACAGTAATAGTTAAGATCTGCAAAGTAAAATGCGAACTGTAGATCTGATCTAAACTTGCTTGATTGTTGCTTTGAAGTCTTATTTGCATGTGCAGTGGATGCAGGGAGAGCGGTGACTGACAGGCAGAAGGATGTGTTGTGATTGCGTGTACATGTCTTCACATTAAATTCTTCTTTGATGAGCCTTCACCATGGCTACGTGTGTAATCGCGTCTACAGCGATTCATATTTAAAGCATCGGGTCCTGTCCTGGGCGAACGTTCCCATGTGAGGAGCTTTCGCCATCATCTAACTTTGCCTTCAGTAGCCCCTTCTTTGTTCCTTGTGTAATTGCGGAGATAATGACTTTAATTTGTTTATCCCTGCCCTGCAAACGAAACGGGACATGAAAAATATTCTATGACGAGGGCAGGAAGCAATTAATACAAAGTGCATAATGGCAGAATATTTCGGACAAGAGTTTCCAAACAGCTTGCCTCTTGTAATTATCTATACTTAGTCTATGAAGCCACTTTAGGCACGGTGTAGGCGCTCCAGGGCTCCTCTGTGTTTCCAAAAAGAATGCCAAGAAAATTAATTGCTTTTTTTGCAGTTTGATCTCTTTAAATGTAGCCTGGGATGAATCGCTGTAAGAAGTAGAATAAATGAAATGGGTGCGACCATCTTTTAAGACGTGAATCATGAGATGTCTATTTCTATTTAAGAAATGATTGTGCTTTAGCTCTCCTTTTTTCATTTTTTTGTCCTTTTTTTCTTTTTAGACTTTAAGTTAAATGTTAATTTCTTATCTCTTTAATTATCTTTCATTCTTTTATGTTATAAATTTACAAATTTGGAATAGCCATTATAAATCTGTGTGGGGCCATGTGCATTTCCAAATATTTTTTTTTAGGATCTGCAAATCCCAGCACAGGTTCTATACTTTATTTGATGAGAAAAGCACTTTCTAATGATGGGAGTGTTGCGGCAGGCCAAAGGTCAGCCACGTGATGATCGTTGCCTCGTGTTCAGGTGAATGACGTCGACGGAGGAAAATGACAGAAGTCTGAGTATAGTTCAAAACCTTGTCAGGACCCTAAAGTGAAAGTGTCCTGCACCCTTTATTTATACACAGTTCACAGGGTGTAACCCCTCAAAGTAAAACATGATTGGTTTACAGACATTTCAATAATGGCTTTTGAATCCATCTATTGATTGGTTAGTTATTTTTCAAGTTTCACTTTACAAAAAATGTGTTAACTAATGGGTTTAGAATTTTAAGCAAAAGAGGCAAAATTACAAGGAGTAGTACAAATGTTATCTTATCTTAACACACACAGTTCACTTCTTCTATAGTTTTCTTTTAAAATGTCAGCAAATTATACCATGTATACAGATAAAATGAAAATCACTTTTATATGCACAGTAAAAGCTGGATAATTTCCTTAACATTTCCCTCCTTTTTTTTCATTTTTCTGTTCACGTGGTAGACGTTTTCTTCCTTCTGAAGGCTTCATTGTATCATGTGTGTCTTGCTAACTACTAACCTGCCTAAACAAACAAATGACCCCTTAGACAGCCCGTACTTCACAGAGTATACAGATAAGCTGCATAGACCATGCGATGCAAGCATCGATTCCAGCCTGTCTAGTAGTTGTCATTTGATTAAGCATACATTTTATTAAAACCACATACTACACACAAACACACTATCTAAGTGGATGACAACAGCAACTAGGGATACATCGCAGCACAGGAGCTTCAGACTGTCATCTCCAGGGCTGTTGTGTCATCTATTTTCAAGGGAGGGAATTTCCCCTACTGCAATGAGAAATACACAACATTAGTAATTTCCAAGCAATTAGCAGTATCAAAACCAGGCCTATCACTACCACTATGGGCTTCAGTAAATCAGAGATCATATTGTTGAACCAGACACCTATAGACCCCATCCAAGAGAAGGGGTTCCATCCTTCTTTAGCTATGTCTCTAGCTTTTTGTTGCAATTCCTTTACCTTATTCATGTGGGCCTCTATGGGATCATGTGAATCTTCAACCCAGGTGCAGCATTCTTCTCCTATGATAGCACAAGTCCCACCCTCTATAGCTAGGAGGTAGTCTAAGGCCATCCTATTTTGGAGAGCCACTTTCCTGACTTGTGCCAGTTCCTCATTAAGGGCATGGATTGAACTTGTGGTCTCATTAATAATTCCATCCATGATATTTGCATATTTGTTTAATTTATTTGCTAACTCAATTCCCCAACCTGTCCAAGAAGGGAACCACATCCAGGCTTTATCTGCTGATGTGAATAACTCTCGTTTGTTTCTAGTCATCCCAAGAAGAGTTTCAGGGGCATCAGTAAGTGAAATGTTTGTGCGTCGTCTGATGGCTGGGACAACTCTTCCTATGGTACAGTTGCCCCATGCCCCCATAGGGAGCCATGAGTAGGCTCTGTTACCACAAATGTAATATAGTCCTTGTTTCAGGACTTTGGGAATCATCCTGCCGTGATGTCCCAGCCATCCCTGAAACCATATCATATTATCATACAATTTCGTCTTACAAGTCCATTTGTCCTTGTCCTTCTTTTCTGGACAGGCACACCTTGGGGCACAAGAAACTTTCATAGTTGGACAGAAACACAAACTATTACAGTTAGTATTAACTATGTCACATGAAGTCTTCCTAAATTCCATATTGAATATCAGAGTAGCATTTCTACAATCTGTTTCCCCCACATATATCTGTGGTAAACTGACAAAACGGCCCTTTATCTTAGCTATATGGTTCACAAACATAGGCCCCAAACATATAGTGGGCGGAGAGATTATACCAGTAATCTCTAAGTATATCCCTTGATCAGAAACAGCATTATGTGAGGTGTGATCTACATCTATTTGAACATCATAGCTATAGTCTGTGAGATTCAAATCATTCATAGAGATTGGAACACCTATCAGAGGGATTCCCTTGTAGTTGGCAGGGATATGAGAGCATATCCAACAGTCAGTAGTATTCAGCTGCTTGGCAGTCTGTTGATGTAGTTGCCAAATGGAATTTGTATGTTTTCCTCCTTTCACCTGCGCACAAAAACATAGAATATAAAGAAACAGGCAAGGCATTGCATGCATTGTGATGGTCTACTGATCCACGTTATTCTCACAACTGGTTGGATTTACAACTGTAGGGCTGCTTTCCTGTTCGTGACTGTCTGTCTTCAGAACCTTTTTGCAGTGACTTGCATGGACCCAGACTGGTCTCCCGTTCAGCTTGACGGCGGTGGGTGTGGTCAGTTGCACCTGATATGGACCGTCAAACCTTGGCTCCAGGGTCTTTCTTACATGCCTCTTCAGGACTACCCAATCTCCAGGAACTAGAGAATGTGTACCTTCAAGAGAATTAGGATCTGGTATAGAAGAGAAAACACGTGAATGCACCTTTGACAGATGTTCATGCAATTCCACCAAATATGAAGTCAGGGTAGAGTAGTCTGCTTGCAGCTGCTGTGGAAAATATAACCCTGTCCTTGGTGCAGAACCAAACAAAATTTCAAACGGACTAAGCTTTTCTTGTCCAGTAGGAGTAGTGCGGATGGCATATAATACTACTGGCAAAGCTTCTACCCAGTTCATAGAACTGTGTGAGTCTAAATACTTTTGCAATTTTAATTTAATTGTCCCATTAAGTCTTTCCACCTTTCCGCTGCTTTCCGGGTGATAGGGAGTGTGCAGGGCTTGTGTGATCCCTAGGGTCTTCAGTATGTGTCCCATTATCTCCCCAGTGAAGTGGGTACCTCTGTCTGACTCTATTACCTCTGGAATCCCATATCTGCAGACTACCTCTGACAATATTTTCTTAGCAGTATTTTTGGCTGTAGCTGTAGTTACTGGCCAAGCTTCTGGCCAGCCTGAGAATACATCAATGGCTACAAGGACATACTCATATGTGCTCACCTTGGGTAGCTGGATGTAATCCACCTGCACTCTTTGAAACGGGTACAAGGGTTTGGGAGTGTGTTTCTTGGGGGTCTTTACAAACCTCCCAGGGTTATGTCTGGCACATGTAAGACAACCCTGAACAAACTTTTCAAAGAGGGTCTGAATTCCAGGTGCAAACCAATGTTCTAACACTAGTGCGCTCATAGCTCCTTTCGACAAATGAGTAGGGCCATGTGCTAAATTGGCCATCATCGGATACAAACTCCGAGGCAAACATGTTCTGCCATTTACCTGCCAGAGCTCTTCTGTCTTCGTAGCCCCCGCCTCCATCCATACCTTTTTGTCTTGAGGCGTTATCTGGGCCTGTAATTCCTGCAAGAGCGACAAATCTGGCATAGTTGGAAAAAACAATGTCAGGAGCGGCAGACCGGCTGCTTGTTTGGCTGCTTGGTCTGCTTGAGCATTTCCCACAGCCAGCGGATCATCTTGCTTCACATGGGCTGGCACTTTAACAATGGCTACCTCTGTGGGCAGCTCTAGAGCCTCTATGAGGCTCTGTACTGCTTCTGAATTTTTAATTGGTTTGCCCGAGGAAGTCAGAAATCCCCTAGTTTTCCAGATAACACCAAAATCATGTGCTACCCCGAAAGCATACCTGGAATCAGTGTAACAATTTATTCTCAGTCCCTTACCCATTGTACATGCGTCAGTGAGTGCCTTCAACTCCGCCTCCTGTGCAGACGCACAAGATGGGAGTGGTTTTTGTATGATTACCTTACCATCCTGGATTACCGCATACCCGGTGACAAAGTGTCCTTGTTCGTCATTCCACCATCTGGAGCCATCTACAAAATACTCAGCATCAGGATTAGTTAATGGTGTTTCAGTAACATTTGGTAACCCTTTTGTTTCTGCAATCATCAATTCATGACAGTTATGATTTGCAACTGGATCAGACATGTCTACTACTCCCACTCCCCCCTCCTCTTCTAAATCCACTGGCATCAAAGTAGCTGGATTTAGAACAGTACATCGCTGTAAGGTAATGTGGGGACTGAGGAGCGTCATCTCATATTTTGTGATCCTGGCTTGAGACAAATGTTTCAGTTTGGTGGAGTGTAGTAATTCAGCAACTGAATGTGGTGCTTGTAAGGTAAGAGGGTGTTGCAGTACCAAGTCTTCCGTCTTTAGCACCAATTCAGAGGCAGCAGCGACAGCTCTGAAACATGTGGGTAGTGCTCTGGCAATACAATCCAAACTGGTAGAATAGTATGCTATAGGCCGCATACGATCCCCATGTTTCTGCGTCAGTACACCTGAGGCAAATCCCCCTTGCTCATGACAATACAACGTGAAAGTTTGTTTGTAATTGGGGATGCCCAATGCTGGTGTCGTGGTGAGAGTGAGTTTTAATGTATGAAATGCACTCACAGCTCCTGGTGTGAGTTCAAAGGTCTCTCCTTTGAGGCAATCATATAGTGGCTGCATCATCTGAGAGCAATCCTTAATCCAGGGGCGACAGTAACTGACAAGTCCAATAAAGGCACGCAGAGCCCTTGGAGTACTTGGCAGGGGGTGCTGCCGGATAGCAGTAACCCTCTCAGTCGTGAGGTGTTTGGTACCTGGAGAAATACAGTGACCTAGGAAAATCACAGTAGATTTACAAAGTTGCAGCTTCTCCTTGGAGGCTTTACAACCATTTTCAGCAAGGAAAATAAGCAAAGATAAAGATTCTTCTTTACACTGTTCAGAGCTGTGGCAACAAAGCAACAGATCATCAATATATTGTAAAAGAACAGTGTCCGGATAGGCCGGCTGCCAGGACTGCAACACAGAGTGTAAAGCAGTGGAGAAAATATCAGGGGAATTGGCAGCCCCTTGTGGTAAAACGACCCATGCATACTGCTTGTGACGAAAAGTGAAAGCAAAGTAGGGCCAGCATTCTTCATCTAAAGGGACAGAGAAGAAAGCATTTGCAAGATCAATGACAGAAAAAGATGTGGCATCTATGGGCACTTGGTTTAACAGTGTGTGTGGATTGGGCACTTGTGGTGTATTTATGACAGTTACAGCATTCACTGCCCTTAAATCATGTACCATACGATAGACTGGAGGCTGACCCTTCACAGTCTGTTTCTTCTTTACAGGAAATAGGGGTGTATTAAAGGGGCTTTTTATAGGGATTATTAACCCTTTCCCCAACAGCTCTTCCAGATCATTTGCAATGGCATCTTCCTGTGAAGAATTTAATGGGTACTGACGCACACATGGCGGCTTAATGCCAGGTTTCAGCTGCACAACCACCGGAGTTACTGGTAGTCTGCCCACATCTGTCTTGGAAGTTGCCCACAAATGTGATGGCACTTCAGACAGCCAATCTGGGGGTGTATTCTGAGAGGCAGAGGGGGCACTAAATGTCATTAAGTACATAAGTGCACACAAAGTCTCTTCAGACACAGGGGCTGTAATTTGGGGTTTTCCTGAAGAGAAATCCACAGATGCCCTCATGGCACTGAGTACGTCAGTCCCCAGCAAATTGTATGGACTATCTGAGCTTACCAACACACGCGTGACAATAGATGCAGCATCATGAATATTAAGTTTTACAGGCTTTGTTAGTGGGAGTTTAACAGTTGTCCCCTCAACCCCTTGACAGTAGATGTAATCTGAAGAGATAAGCTCCTCAGGCACATATTTTTCTTGTATTAGGGTATGGGCTGCTCCTGTGTCTACCAAAAAGTCAATTGAATTCCCTGTGTCCTCACATGTGGATGTGATGATTAGTTGTGGACCTGGGATTGCGTCAAGGGGGTAGTTAACGTTGAGGGAACTCACAGGATTGCCGTCACTTCATTGAGAGGTCCGGGCAGTAGCCTGACCTCTCCGGGGACATTTGACTGAAAAATGCCCTTTTTTCCCACAATTCCAGCATGTTACTTGGTCCCAGTTACGTGGAGACTGATCCCCACCTGGTATTCTTTCGTGAAACCTGCCCTTAGGTTTAAAAGGTTGGTTAGCCATTATTGGCTTCTTTTTATTTTGTAAGTCTAGCTCAGCTCCCTTTGCTATGGCCACTAGGTCAGGGAACTGGCAGGTCCGCCAATCAGGGCGAGCCTTCTTCACCGCATCCTGTATGGGTGCTTTTAATCCAGACATGAATGTATGTTTTAGTAGTCTCATGTCCTTACTGTCTCCTGTCTCATACCCATAGTCAAGCCAGAGCTGTTCTAAAGCTGTGGCATAGTCAGCTACAGTCTGCTTAGCGTCTTGTGTTTGCATCATAAAAGTGTCAGTCTGATTGTCCTGTTGCTCTTTTACCCAGGGTTTAAGGGCCATGATAAATTCCTGGCCTGACTGGTCTGTGGCCTTATCCACTGGGACAGTACCAGGGGCTTTTGCCATCATTTGATTCTTAAGTACTTCCCCTCCTTTAGTCTCTAGAAGACTCTCCAGATCCGCCCAAGTGGCTTTATATGCGGTCTGGATACTTTCCAATTTACGAAGGAAAGTACTGGGGACAGTACGGGGGTCTGGCAAAGTATTACACATAGCCAGTAACTCACTAGGAGTCCATGGCCTATAGACCTCATAATCATGTGTTTCCAGTTGCCCAGCTTTCACTGTGGGGAGGGTCTTATTGACTAATGGGTATAAGCCCACACGAGAGTGTGGCTTGGACCCCCCACAGGCTGAGCATCTCACTCTTGTGTCTGGGTTCTGTTGTCCACAATTAGGACAAGTCCACCCCTCCGGGCTTTTATATGGAGGTGGTGCTGTGGGAGGGAGAGATTTTTGTGGGTTATGGGGGATAATACACCGTACTTCAGAAGGGATGTTTAATTCTTTTGTAGGCAATTTAATTTCATCCCATATTTCATACATAGTCCCTTTGTCAGTGTCTTTTGCCTTATGGGCAGTCAAAGTCATTCCCTGGGCTACATCATACCACATTGTGGCCTGGTCATATTTGTTATGGTCTTCCAACCACCCCTTAAAATTTGTAAGAAATTTCTGCCATACTGGTTCATCCAATGTTCCATTCACACCTGCTCCTAATTTCTTTAGCATTTGTCTACAGTCTTTGGTTGCTTCAGTGCCCTTTGCGCATTGCATAATATCAATTGCAGAGACCCATTTCTCTGCTCCCTTCTCAGAGGAACGCTTACTCTGTGTAGCCCCCATCCCGTGGGTGGCTCCTTGTAATTCACTATCCAGGTACTCACACACCTGGTGAATTACAACAGTGCTGTGGACACACTTCCGAGGCAGCACTATCAGTAGTGCCGTGGACACACTTCCGAGGCGGCACTACTATTGGTGCCGTGGACACACTTCCGAGGCGGCACCAATTTTCCTACCAGTGGTGCTGTGGGCACACTTCCGAGGCAGCACTATCCACTGGTCTGGCAATACTACAATATAGTCTTGCCCTCACACAGAGTAACTCACACGTCTTCTCTGGGGTTACTCGCTGGAAACCCCTTAAACCCCTCTTTGTTCTTTCTATGGCACAGGAAGCAAACAAATACTGCAATCCAAATGATTATAACTGCAACCACCCAATCCAAACTGGAATCATAATACCCACGCATGTATACACTGTACAGCACAGGAATTGGCAGCAATGCAGTAATTCTTCCTCACACAATATCAGCAGGCACTCAGTACATGTGAAACCACACAGTATGACATAACATTGGAACAACCCCTGACCTCAGGCGCCTTTTCAGGTACCAACAAGGAACTGCAGGGCCCCTATCCAAACTTACTGGACAGCCTTATACACTGCCACTTCTCACAGCCTCCTCCAGGAGGGTCTGTCAACCCTTTCTCCACCAGAACCAGAGGCCTCCAGAGACAGGGACCGGACAAGCCAGTCAGCGAGCTCTAGACTTTCAGCTTGGCTCAGGAGGAGCAGGGACAGACCCCTCCAGGATTCAGCTTATCTCAGCCACTCACACATTCGTGCATTCATACGCCTAAAGACAGTTTAGCACATATAGGGGAAATATTACATTCACCAGAACACGGTACAGGCACCACGTTCACACACCACACTGCAGAACAGCGAGCAGAGCTCAGGAGACAGGTAGTAACACAATGGGTTACTTACCGCGGTCTTCCTGGGTCCTGGTCTCCGTGTCGCGATCTGCAGCTAGGAGTGTTGTTATGGTGCCCGCAGTCTCCACCAGAAAATGTTGCGGCAGGCCAAAGGTCAGCCACGTGATGATCGTTGCCTCGTGTTCAGGTGAATGACGTCGACGGAGGAAAATGACAGAAGTCTGAGTATAGTTCAAAACCTTGTCAGGACCCTAAAGTGAAAGTGTCCTGCACCCTTTATTTATACACAGTTCACAGGGTGTAACCCCTCAAAGTAAAACATGATTGGTTTACAGACATTTCAATAATGGCTTTTGAATCCATCTATTGATTGGTTAGTTATTTTTCAAGTTTCACTTTACAAAAAATGTGTTAACTAATGGGTTTAGAATTTTAAGCAAAAGAGGCAAAATTACAAGGAGTAGTACAAATGTTATCTTATCTTAACACACACAGTTCACTTCTTCTATAGTTTTCTTTTAAAATGTCAGCAAATTATACCATGTATACAGATAAAATGAAAATCACTTTTATATGCACAGTAAAAGCTGGATAATTTCCTTAACAGGAGCAAGAAAAAAAAAAAACAGCATGCGTATGAAAACGATCTGTATCTGATGCCTAAAAGGGGTCCTGTCAGCTAGTAAATGATTACCATTGTTCAATCATTGCTGCCGGTGTCAGACTATGTAGGGACACAACTTTTGAATAAGGGAGGACATTTTTCTTATGGTGGAATGACGTTGTGTAGAGCTCCAAAAAAGATGGCAATTCTTATATTATAGGGAATACAATAATTTACTGTACGGACATGTCAGAAGTGGAGATAGCTGCTCTTTAAATAGGTATTCCCATCTCGGACATTTGGGGCATATCGCTAGTATATGCTCCCAGTGTCTGATAGGTGCAGGTTTCCCCTCTGTGACCCGCACCTATACTTAGAACGGAGCCCGCAAAGTGCCGTAGGATGCACCGCGCATGGTTGGACGCCCTCCAGTCGTTCTTATGGGAGTACCAAAATGAATAGGAATCGCACCACACAAGTGCGGCCACTGCTCTATTCACTTCTATGGGGCTGGCGGAAATAGAAGAGCCAGCTCTTGCATCAAACATCCGAAGTTAATTCGCATACAACCTAGTTTCAATACTGTAGGGAGCGAGTGCTCCGTACAGTATTATGATGAATTGACTCTGATGAGCCGAAGATATTACTACACGAAGTCTTGCGAGACTTCGCGTAATAACTTCATAAATTGATTTCTACAGTAAAAAATTATTTCCTGAACTCGGGTTCGGTTCAATTTATGACGTTATTACGCGAAGTATCACGAGACTTCGCGAAGTAATAACTTTGGCTCATCTGAGCCGCCAATACATTCTAATACTGTACGGAGCTCCATACAGTATTGAAACAAAGTTTTATCCAAATCGACTTCGGATGTTTCATCCGACGTCGATTCGCTCGTCCCTAATCACAACTTTTAAAAAATGGTGAGTGAGTTAGGCGTAGCGGTAGGGGGCTCGGTCATTTACACCAGAAATCCCAAACTCCTAGTTTGTGTAGATTTGAAAGCCTTGCACACAGCGAGGGACATTTATCAGACTGGTGCTCCCATACTCCAGTCTCAATCTCGCTGGAGTGAGATGCACCTTAATAAATTAGTCACATGTCCAGTGCTCCATGTAACAGAATCTCGGGTCTACGCTATCCAGGACTGGCATAGACTTGAGCTATAACTTATGCCAGTTTCTGGCGCCTTATAGTACATGTGGTGAGCTATGCTAAGCCTCTCTCCTCATCACTTTTCCAAATGTCACAAATAGTGGCGTAAAAGCATTGGTAAATGCCCGGAAATGGGCCTAATTTATTAAGAGGCTTTTACCTCTTTAAAAATTTGCCAGTCTGACACACCAGTCTTAGTATATCTGTCCCACTGTGTGTAGAACAATCTATGGTCCAGGACTTTCCAGAACCACTTACCTGAGGATAGGCCATCAATATAAACATCCTGGACATCTCCTTCAAGCATGATGACCACCTAGATGCTATATAGTTTGTTGCTGTACCAAGACAGCGCTGTATATGTAGATGTCAGATAGGTTCATTATAGTATAGACTTGTTATACAATTCAGTGCAAGTTAACACTCATTATTTTCTCTTTCTTAAGGTCACCTATGAGGCGCATAAGGAGTACTTGGCTAAAATGTACGAAGAGTATCAGAGACAGGAAGAGGAGAACATCAAGAAGGGCAAGAAAGGAAATGTCAGCACCATATCTGGACTTTCTTCTCAAGCAGTAGCCGCCAAGGGTGGATTAGAAATTAGAGAAATTGATGACCTTTCCCAAAGTCAAAGTCCAGAAAGTGAGACTGATTATCCCGTCAATTCAGATACTAGAGATCTTCTTATAGCCACTAAAATTTCTGATGATGCCATTTCCAACACTGATAGGCCAGCTGGTGGTGTTCGGGTAGAGGTTCATGACCTATTGGTGGACATCAAAGCTGAGAAGGTTGAGGCTACTGAGGTAAAACTTGACGACTTAGATCTGTCTCCTGAGACACTTGTTACTGGAGAAAATGGTGCCCTTGTTGAAGTAGAGTCTCTACTGGATAACGTCTACAGTGCTGCTGTTGAAAAGCTCCAAAACAACGTTCATGACAGTGTTGGTATTATTAAGGAAACTGAAGAAAAAGATGGCCCTTTGATCACCCTAGCTGACGAGAAAGACCAAACCACTTCTAACAATACCTCATTTCTTTTTGATAAAATGACACATTCAGAGGACAAACTGTTGCCCGAACTGACTAGCGGTAACCATATAACCATCGGTAACGTCCAGGATACCCACGTTCATCTTGGTGTCAATGATGACCTTGGTTTGCTGGCCCACATGACAAGCAGTGTTGACCTCACTTGTGCATCAGCTGTAATTGGGGACAAAGATTTTAAAATCCATACTACGGCTGATAGCTTAGGCAGCATTTCTGATCGAGAGTTGGCTTCATCATCAAAAAGTCTAGACTATACTCAAATGACCACTGCAAACTTAGAAACAGAGTCTTCTGGTAACAAATCCATAGTCAATATGGATGCTGGCAGTACCGTGTCTGATACCGAGAGGTCTGATGATGGTCGGGACCTTGGGAAGGAGATCAAGAAGATACAGACTACTACAACTACAACACAGGTGTGTTATTTAAATTGAGGTTTCGGCTTCTTTAAAATTGATGGGCACAACTGTTTGACGGGTACTTCATACACTTCTTTGGTTACTGGGCATGGCTGTGCCAGGTGTTACAGCTCCGTCCCATGAAGTGAAAAGGACTAAGCTGTATTACCGTGTACAGCACAGCGGGACCAGTCAAACAGCTGTTCCACAGGGGTGCTGAGAATCGGACCCCCTCCAATCTAATCTAAATGCTATGTCGTAAGGTTGGCCATCAGTTTTGAATAATCGGATGTCCCCCTTAATGTTATTGATTTCTACATCTTGACCTGGTCATATTGCATGTGGTACACATAATTCCTGGTGAGGAGAAATTATATGATTTAATGAATACCCCCACTGTTCTGCATGTGCGTCAACAATATCCTGGTGGGGGTTCACATTAAACTTCTCATGCACAATCTTATTCTGTCCTGATAACCATATTAAAATATTTCTCCATGCGTTCTTCCGGTGGATGCTTCTAAGGCTGTGAGCACATATTCATGTCAAGCTCTTTGCATATACTAGTGCATAATGTAAGCAAATAATTTCACACGCTGCTGCTCTTTTTATTTGCTCAGTGTGTCATTCAGTTAATCTCCATGAATAATATGGATCAAGGCTATCTATTGCTGGAAGTATCTAAAGATATCCGGATTGTGTTTAGGGTATTTATTCCTCTGCTAGCAGCCGATATTCTCCTTTTAGATTGAATCACTTCTTCTATGTTCAATAACACGGTTTCCAGTCAGATTATTCCTAACCTGATAAGACAACCTGGAATATCCAGCACAGTTCATCACACGGTAGGCCGTGGGGCCCCGTGTTTAGTTATGTTATTACACACTGCCACAGGCGAAGACATGATTATTGTTTACAGACCTCTTCATTGGCAATACAATGAATCCTCCAAAGAATGGTCTATTCCAGCAGGACCGTGGAGATCTCAGGTTCATCGCAGAAGATTACACAGATGTTACACACCTGCTGATAAGGGAACACTAAACACATGAAAATGCACAAAAGAAAAAATGTCTCAGAACTTCTCTTCATCATCTTCTTTTGGCCTATTTCATCTCACATTACAGCAGGTTAGCCATGTCCCACCCCCTTGTCCTAAGTGTCCTGCGTCTGGCTTTTTCTGCAGCCGAAATCTGGCACCTGCTCGCATCACCTCCAGGCCTGGAGGTTACTTAGGGCTCTTTCACACCTGCGTTCTTTTCTTCCGGCATAGAGTTCCGTCGTCGGGGCTCTATGCCGGAAGAATCCTGATCAGTTTTATCCTAATACATTCTGAATGGAGTGAAATCCGTTCAGGGTGCATCAGGATGTCTTCAGTTCCGGACCGGAACGTTTTTTGGCCGGAGAAAATACCGCAGCATGCTGCGCTTTTTGCTCCGGCCAAAAATCCTGAAGACTTGCCGCAAGGCCGGATCCGGAATTAATGCCCATTGAAAGGCATTGATCCGGATCCGGCCTTAAGCTAAACGTCGTTTCGGCGCATTGCCGGATCCGACGTTTAGCTTTTTTAGAGTGGTTACCATGGCTGCCGGGACGCTAAAGTCCTGGCAGCCATGGTAAAGTGTAGTGGGGAGCGGGGGAGCAGTATACTTACCGTCCGTGCGGCTCCCGGGGCGCTCCAGAGTGATCGCATGGCACGTCATCCATGCGCATGGGGCGCTCTGACGTCATTCTGGAGCGCCCCGGGAGCCGCACGGACGGTAAGTATACCGCTCCCCCGCTCCTACTATGGCAACCAGGACTTTAATAGCGTCCTGGCTGCCATAGTAACACTGAAAGCATTTTGAAGACGGATCCATCTTCAAATGCTTTCAGTTCACTTGCGTTTTTCCGGATCCGGCGTGTAATTCCGGCAAGTGAAGTACACGCCGGATCCGGACAACGCAAGTGTGAAAGAGGCCTTAGAGTACTTTCACACTTATAGAGTTCCGTCCTAGGGGCTCAATACCGGAAAAGAACTGATGAGTTTTATCCCCATGCATTCTGAATAGAGAGCAATCCGTTCAGGATGTCCTCAGTTCAGTCGTTTTGACTGATCAGGCAAAAGATAAAACCACAGCATGCTACGGTTTTACCTCCGGCCCAAAAAACTGAAGACTTGCCTGAATGCCGGCATTTTTTTTTCCATAGGAATGTATTAGTGCCGTATTCGGGGAACTTAACGCAAACGTGCCGCCCCTGGGCACTTGCAATGGCTCATTTGCATATCTTTAAAACGATTTTGGGCATTTTGGAGACTCACAAATAAAGGTAACATCAGCGTCATGTACTTGTGTCCCACACAGATTTATAAACAGTTTAAAACATGTGAAGTGGGTGACGGGCTCCCTTTAATGAATATTGATGTATTTGGTGATTTACGCAGAACATTTTGGTTCTTTACTCGGAGGTAGGATGGAGTGTTATGTAGTAGTACTCCTATAGGAGAGTTTACTATACTGACATGCTGATAATTTCTTCATAGCCAATGCCCGGGGATGGGCAGAGATGGCGGTCTCAGGCCGTAGCAGCCTGAGGATTAGAGAGAGACCACTGTGCAGGACAGCCTCTGTTATGTACCTGGGGGGTGCCTTATAGATGGAGGAGCTTTCTCTGAGAGCTGTCCATTCTTGAGAGTCCTTATATCTGGCTGTGGCACTGTACAGAATAGTGATGGGTCGTTTGCAACTGATTTGGTACAAAGAGCTGGTTCTTTTACCTGAACGATGGGAGCTGGGTCCGAAGCGAGAGTGAGCTGAAAACACAGAGAGGGCAGAGGGCAGGCACAGTGAGTGGCATTCTGCAGAGCATAAATGAGAAGAACAGGTAGTATTTTGGGGAGGCATCAGTGGCCCAACCCTTCTAGTCTCGTGAGGATTATAGGTGTTGTCTCACCTCAGACATTTGGGGGCATATCACTAGGATATACCCCAATATCTGATAGCTGCAGGTCCGACCTCCGGGACCCGCACCTATCCTTAGAGTGGAGCGCTGGCTCAGCTATTTCTGTCAGCCCCATAGAAGTGAATGGAGCGGTGGCTGCACTTGCACTGCGGGCTTCCCATTCATTTCAATGGGACTGCCCAAAAATAGCCGAGCGTGCTTCTCAGCAAATTTTCGGCACTCCCATAGGAATGAATGGAGGGCGAGTGTGTATGTGCGGTGAGCCTTCAGGGACTTTGTGGGTTTCCTTCAAAGGATAGCTGCAGGTCCCAGAGGTGGGACCCACACCTATCCGACATTGGGGGCCTATCTTAGAGATGTGCCCCAAAGTCTGAGGTGGGAATACCCTTTTAATGCTTCTGTTTTCACATCATTTCTTTTGTATTTGTACTGCCAAATTTTTCAGAATAATAAAAGCCGTAAATTCTACTAAAAGAAAAGCCATTTAACAGCCATAAGAGCCGGTTCTTTTTGGTGAGCTGAGCCTAATGATCAGGATGACTGAAAAGAGTCGAAGCGTCCATCACTAATAGAGGAGCCGGCAGAGGAGCCGGGTCTAACACCTGATTGGTGGTTCAGAGTGAGACTAAGGGGGAGGAGCTACGTATCACTGTGGAGTTGGTTTCATTTTCAGTCAGAGAGCAGCTGAGGAGATGACTGAGAGGACGGCCCCAGAGCCGTCCATGTTTATTAAAATTAGCAGCTAAAGAAAATAAGTAATTAGCTAAAAAGGAAAGCCCAGTGACTGGGGGCTGGGGAGAAGTCAGGCAAGGGAATAAGACATTTCCAGCAGTACAGTATTTCTACAGCAAGGGTGATGCAAGTCCAGTAGATGAAAATTACCTCATTTATGTTGTTTATAATGAAATCTAACTCTGGATAAGGCCCCATTCACACAGCTGTATTTTTGCGGATAGGATGCGGACCCATTAATTTGGATGCGGATAGGATGCTGTCCGCATCCGTATGTTCGTTCCGCGTCTCCACAAAAAAGATAGAACATGTCCTATTTTTGTCCATTTTGCGGATAAGAATAGGAATTTTTACAATGGGGCCGCAAAAAAACTAAAAAAAAAAAAAAAACGATGCAACACGGACGTCACATCGATGTTATCCATATTTTTTGCGGACCGCAAAATACATACGGTCGTGTGACTGTAGCCTAAAAGTTTGCGTTACCGCAAAGTTGCCCTAGTTTAATTAATAATCCAGGTTTATAGCTATTCTTACATTCATTTACATGCAAGCCTCTCCGAGTCACTGGTATAAACATGCATGCTCAGCTGCAACAAGCTTGCGTGTTAACTTCACATTTTTATAGCGCCCATGTTTTTGGCTTGCGTATTACTTCTAATGAAACGGATATTAATATTTTTTTTCCAAATCCCAGTTTCCGGTGTGAAACCCTTGACATTAAAATCTAGAAATCAGTTTACCCTGCCGAGGCTGTCAGATGTGACGAGAACACGGGAGTAGACGGAAAGATGCCTATAATAATATAGGAGTGATAGAACCCAGAGCTCAGAATAGTCAGGCGATAAAAAGACGTCCGTGTTTTGTAGCACTCAAGTCATTTGTCCATCAGTCACTTATGTGAAGAGTGGCGCCAGTTTCCCGGCAACTAATTGCATATCCCCTCTCAACAACGACTTTCCGGTCAATGAAAAATTACAAGTGTGTCCTGCAATGCATGAGTTACCAACACCTACCTCCGGCCTGTAGTCCTCTGCAGGACACACTTACCTGGGCCCTACGCGCTCCTGTCCGGAGATTGTCACCATTGGGGCGCCCAATCTAAATTCCTTATTATTCTATTTGCATGTTTTTGGAGTGTGGGAGGAAACCTGGGTTTCAGGAGGAAACCCAGACAAATACATGGAGAACATCTCAGCTCCTTGCAGATGTCGTCTTTGGGCAGATTCAAACCCAGAGCCCCAGCCCTCCAAAGCACCAGTGCTAACCACTGAGCCACCATACTGCCCAAGGAGAATGTCTAGGACTAGCCTTTAATTTTACAGCTGGTATTCATACCTCTCTGTGTCCATACATGTTCCCATCGACATTGTCCCTAACTTTTTATAGGTAACTTTTTCTTTTTCTTTGGGACATAGGCCTGGAAAATCTTCTGAAATGTATTCCGCATCTAAAGCTCTGACGTATTTAAAGGGGTTTTTCCCGGGAGTTTAATATTGATGGGTCTGTCCACAGGGTAGGTCATCAAAATTTGATCAGTGGAGGTCTGACTCCCGGCATCCGTGCTGATCTGCTATTTGAAGAGATGGTGGCCCTTCAGTGAGCCCTATGGCCTCATCCTAGGCCAGTGACCTCACGTTCATCAGTCACGTGGCTTATACTCTGTTCAGTCCCTTTCAAGTGAATGGGTCTGGGGTGCAATGTCGGTCTTGATATCCTATGAACTGCCGGAGGATGCGCCACATTTATGATGAGGTATAGGCCTCATAATAAATTAAGCGCCCCTTCCTGCAGTTCGTGGGCCTAAACAGTGACCCCCAGCAATTTATTCGAATGAAGGGGGCACTGGGCTTTGTGGCTCCTTCTGAATTTTCGTGAACAATGGCTCTTCTGTCTAGAGCAGTGCCTTCGTTCTTATGTGAATATGGCTTAATCCAGCCCTGCACATTTGTATGTATCTCAGCAATGGCCTCAAATGGGAAACACTTACACAAGGTCATCTCGGATGGATCCATTCATATTGAATGACATTTTTTTACTCTGACTGTGAGATTTTATGGAGCTAGAACACAAAGATCCCCTAAGTCAGTGATGGCTAACCTCGGCACTCCAGCTGGGGTAAAACTACAACTCCCAAGATGCACACTTGCTTGGCTTTTCTCAAAACTCCTTAGAAATGAATAGAGCATGCTGGGAGTCGTAGTTTCACCACAACTGAAGTGCTGGAGGTTAGCCATCACTGCCCTAAGTGAATGTGTCATGTACATACCCTAACTAGGCTCCCGAGCATCTAACTTGGGGTTTAGTTACTTCAAAAATCTGTTGCATCTCCTAAGCCAAATGTTCTGAATAGACTGCAATGCACAATTCGGACTTAAGGGATGATTTGCTAGAAAATGAACACAATGTAGATTTGCACATTACATATTTTACTCAGAATAACACGTTGTACCTGCCAGAAAAGTTCACCGCAAGGGTAGAAGAATGATGTAGCGTGCTCTCAGGCTGAGGGTGATGTCTGCTAGTCCTCCTCAGCATTCATGTACTGCTGGTGAACAGCACTGAAGGAAAGAGACCTCACAAGAGAACGTTTCTCCAATCGTGGTTAAGCCAGAAAATCATTGCCTCATTTTATAGAGTGTAACTTACCGTTCCTGTTACCAGATACCTGGTAAAAATCCAGCATTGTATGGCTAAAATTTAAAGTAAGTAAGTAATAAATAAATAAATAAAAACATCAAAATTCAGGATTTGCATTTTTTATATACAAACCGGATTCCAAAAAAGTTGGGACACTAAACAAATTGTGAATAAAAACTGAATGCAATGATGTGGAGATGGCAAATGTCAATATTTTATTTGTAATAGAACGTAGATGACAGATCAAACGTTTAATCCGAGTAAATGTATAATTTTAAAGGAAAAATACGTTGATTCAAATTTTCACGGTGTCAACAAATCCCCAAAAAGTTGGGACAAGTAGCAATAAGAGGCTGGAAAAAGTAAATTTGAGCATAACGAAGAGCTGGAAGACCAATTAACACTAATTAGGTCAATTGGCAACATGATTGGGTATAAAAAGAGCTTCTCAGAGTGGCAGTGTCTCTCAGAAGCCAAGATGGGTAGAGGATCACCAATTCCCACAATGTTGCGCAGAAAGATAGTGGAGCAATATCAGAAAGGTGTTACCCAGCGAAAAATTGCAAAGACTTTGCATCTATCATCATCAACTGTGCATAACATCATCCGAAGATTCAGAGAATCTGGAACAATCTCTGTGCGTAAGGGTCAAGGCCGTAAAACCACACTGGATGCCCGTGATCTCCGGGCCCTTAAACAACACTGCACCACAAACAAGAATGCTACTGTAAAGGAAATCACAGAATGGGCTCAGGAATACTTCCAGAAACCATTGTCAGTGAACACAATCCACCGTGCCATCCGCTGTTGCCAGCTGAAACTCTACAGTGCAAAGAAGAAGCCATTTCTAAGCAAGATCCACAAGCTCAGGCGTTTTCACTGGGCCAGGGATCATTTAAAATGGAGTGTGGCAAAATGGAAGACTGTTCTGTGGTCAGACGAGTCACGATTCGAAGTTCTTTTTGGAAATCTGGGACGGCATGTCATCCAGACCAAAGAGGACAAGGACAACCCAAGTTGTTATCAACGCTCAGTTCAGAAGCCTGCATCTCTGATGGTATGGGGTTGCACGAGTGCGTGTGGCATGGGCAGCTTGCATGTCTGGAAAGGCAACATCAATACAGAAAAATATATTCAGGTTCTAGAACAACATATGCTCCCATCCAGACGTCATCTCTTTCAGGGAAGACCCTGCATTTTTCAACAAGATAATGCCAGACCACATTCTGCATCAATCACAACATCATGGCTGCGTAGGAGAAGGATCCGGGTACTGAAATGGCCAGTCTGCAGTCCAAATCTTTCACCTATAGAGAACATTTGGCACATCATAAAGAGGAAGGTGCAACAAAGAAGGCCCAAGGCGATTTAACAGTTAGAGGCCTGTATTAGACAAGAATGGGAGAGCATTCCTATTTCTAAACTTGAGAAACTGGTCTCCTCGGTCCCCAGACGTCTGTTGAGTGTTGTAAGAAGAAGGGGAGATGCCACACGGTGGTGAAAATGGCCTTGTCCCAACTTTTTGGGGATTTGTTGACACCATGAAATTCTGATTCAACATACTTTCCCCTTAAAATGGTACATTTTCTCAGTTTAAACTTTTGTTCTGTGATTTATGTTCTATTCTGAATAAAATATTAGAAGTTGGCACCTCCACATCATTGCATTCAGTTTTTATTCACGATTTGTATAGTGTCCCAACTTTTTGGGAATCCGGTTTGTATATTTTTTTATGGACTAAACAGAAAAAAACTTGTTAAATTGCAGTTTTCACACTGACCAGGCTTTGGAGTTGGCATCATAGTGTGAGCCGTATCCTGAATGTTATAAACAAATTCAGTGTATATTCTGTCTCCAGTATTGTAAGGTGTCCATATGAATAATTAAAAGACCTTGTATTATGTCCTCATGACAAGTCTTCTACCCTGGCTGCAATAGAAGACGCCAGGGAACCAGCCTCTGCGAACCGTCACAGTATTTATAGACAAGGTTCTCTATTTAGGACAAAAAAATAATAATAATCTGAGCTTCATTATTTATTGGTCAAGATTTCCTATAAGGGGACCCAGATAAAGTATTGGAGGGTAACATGGGGACCTGTATTTTAGCTTCCACTAACTTACTGTATATGCTGGAAACACTGCTGGTGGAGAGTCGTAGACTTACTCTTCTCCATGATGGGAACCTCTGGTCATCATAAGTGGATATTAGCAGCTTCCTCTCCCAACATGACTTGACTGTTAGGGCTCATGCGCACAAACTTATTTGTTTTCCGTTTCCATTCCGTTTTTTGCAGCCCATATGCGGATCCATTCACTTTGGTGGGTCCACATAAAATATGGGATATACTCCGTGTGCATTCCTTTTCCGTTTTGAAAAATAGAACATGTCCAATTATTGTCTGTATTACGGACAATATAGGACTGGTCTTTAAATGGCAGGAAGTTCCGTTCCGCAAATGCACGCGACTGGTATCTGCAATTTGCGGACTGCACAGGCAACGGTCGTGTGCATGAGCGCTTATTGTAATTGTCAAATCAGGTACAAAAATCCAGACCTTCTTTAAAGTTCTACTTCAAAATTTCCTGGCTTCTTTGCAGTTTCTGGCGCAAATTATACTGGTGGGCTCTGCCAAGTTGCACCCCCCACCATAAGTCCCCGCCCTTTTTCTTGCCGCTATTCAAAAGTGTGGAGAAGCTCAAAAAGTTGCAAATATCATTTGCACCTAATTTGCAACTTTTTTATGCTAGGGTGGTGGCATATAAGCTTTAATAAATGTCCCCCACAGTTCCCAGCAGATACGAACGTTCCTTGCCGCTGTATGCACAAGGTTTCTTGTTTCTTCTCTCACTGTCTTATTTTTCTTTTGTCTTAGGCCATCCAGGGCCGAATTATCAGTCAACATGAGCGAGACTTGCGTGTGGATTTGGGGTTCCGTGGCATGCCGATGACTGAGGAGCAGCGGCGGCAGTTCAGCCCTGGTCCACGAACTACGATGTTCCGTATTCCTGAGTTCAAATGGTCCCCCATGCACCAACGATTATTAACAGATCTGCTGTTTGCGTTAGAGACGGACGTCCATGTTTGGAGAAGGTAATAATTGTTTGACCTATCAATCACCAGGCTGGTACACAGAGCTCTGCCATGGGACATGCTCCGTGCATATTTATACCTATCATATTCATTGTACAGATCACATAAAATGAAGCAAACAATCCAGTGAAGAGTTTTGACATTTACTTACCTAGTATGGAGTCACCCTGGTGTTCAAAGCATATAGCAATATGCACATCCACCTAATGAGCTGAGTGCTGGTGCAGACTCATGTTTAGTCGTTCTCCCCACAGCCAGGTCTCTGCATAGTAATCCTCTATTGTCGGGAAAGGAGCAGAGCCCTGCAATAGCATGGCAGTATGGCTGAAAAGACTTCTTCTGAAGGGGAAGTAAGAAGGGATTATATTCTCAGCTGCCAAAGGGTGAAGGAGACTGATGCTCTTCAGAGAATGCCTCCATTAAGAGGAACCCATGGACTAAATATTGATAAAATGTACAGTACAGACCAAAAGTTTGGACACACCTTCTCATTCAAAGAGTTTTCTTTATTTTCATAAATATGAAAATTGTAGATTCACACTGAAGGCATCAAAACTATGAATTAACACATGTGGAATTATATACATAACAAAAAAGTGTGAAACAACTGAAAATATGTCATATTCTAGGTTCTTCAAAGTAGC
Organism: Bufo gargarizans; assembly: GCF_014858855.1. Lineage (NCBI taxonomy): Eukaryota > Metazoa > Chordata > Amphibia > Anura > Bufonidae > Bufo > Bufo gargarizans. The sequence goes on along the minus strand of NC_058082.1, from coordinate 72,736,846 downwards.
CATCTTTTGCTTTGATTACTGCTTTGCACACTCTTGACATTCTCTTGATGAGCTTCAAGAGGTAGTCACCTGAAATGGTTTTCACTTCACAGGTGTGCCCTGTCAGGTTTAATAAGTGGGATTTCTTGCCTTATAAATGGGGTTGGGACCATCAGTTGCGTTGTGGAGAAGTCAGGTGGATACACAGCTGATAGTCCTACTGAATAGACTGTTAGAATTTGTATTATGGCAAGAAAAAAAGCAGCTAAGTAAAGAAAAACGAGTGGCCATCATTACTTTAAGAAATGAAGGTCAGTCAGTCCGAAAAATTGGGAAAAGTGTCCCCAAGTGCAGTCACAAAAACCATCAAGCGCTACAAAGAAACTGGCTCACATGCGGACACATCTCTAGAACAACTGTTAAGAGGAGACGGTGTGAATCAGGCCTTTATGGTAGAATATCTGTTAGGAAACCACTGCTAAGGACAGGCAACAAGCAGAAGAGACTTGTTTGGGCTAAAGAACACAAGGAATGGACATTAGACCAGTGGAAATCTGTGCTTTGGTCTGATGAGTCCAAATTTGAGATCTTTGGTTCCAACCACCGTGTCTTTGTGCGACGCAGAAAAGGTGAACGGATGGACTCTACATGCCTGGTTCCCACCGTGAAGCATGGAGGAGGAGGTGTGATGGTGTGGGGGTGGTTTGCTGGTGACATTGTTGCGGATTTATTCAAAATTGAAGGCATACTGAACCAGCATGGCTACCACGGCATCTTGCAGCGGCATGCTATTCCATCCGGTTTGCGTTTAGTTGGAACATCATTTATTTTTCAACAGGACAATGACCCCAAACACACCTCCAGGCTGTGTAAGGGCTATTTGACCATGAAGGAGAGTGATGGGGTGCTGCGCCAGATGACCTGGCCTCCACAGTCACAAGACCTGAACCTGTTGGAAGACCATTTCAGGTGACTACCTCTTGAAGCTCATCAAGAGAATGCCAAGAGTGTGCAAAGCAGTAATCAAAGCAAAAGGTGGCTACTTTGAAGAGCCTAGAATATGACATATTTTCAGTTGTTTCACACTTTTTTGTTATGTATATAATTCCACATGTGTTAATTCATAGTTTTGATGCCTTCAGTGTGAATCTACAATTTTCATAGTCATGAAAATAAAGAAAACTCTTTGAATGAGAAGGTGTGTCCAAACTTTTGGCCTGTACTGTATATATTTTTTTTTGTTAGAAACACTATAAATACATTAAAACAAATAGTAATAGCTTTTCAGGTCTTTTTCTATGAGAATGATTTATATGAAAACTCCACTCCAAAATCCATGTCCTGTACATGCCCCGCTGTTCTCATTGGGAAACCGCTGCAGATCTGATTTTTGACTAAGGCCTCGACATTTCCATGTCTGTTTGATGTCCTTGAAAAATCAGTGCATGTTTCACCCGTGAAGATATCAGTGTTTGGTCCGTGTGTCATGCGTATTCCACGGACACTGCTTAGATGAAAATTAATTTCCAGAGCATCTCCTATTAGTGGTCATTGCAAAGGGGACCAACCATTGATGCCCTCCGTGTTGTGTCTGTGTTTTTTCACTGACCCATAGACTGTAATGGGCGTGTTTGGTCCGCATCACAGACGAAAGTAGCGCATGTCTCCGGGATTTTTTCACAGATTTTTTTCACTGTAAAATATACTGATGTGTAAACAGACGCATTCAAATCAGTCAGGGGGTATATGTCCTGTCCATAGTATATGCGGACAGCACACGTCAGGGAAAAACAGTATTGTGAAGTATGGGAAACAACCACAAGCAGATTAGCTCCATTGAATCGAGTGAATTCACCCGCAGGCCCATGTTCAGGCTCCAAATCTGCAGCAGAAATCCGAGGCCTCAGATTTCTTCCATGGATTCCACACCAGGCTTTTCCACAAAACGCAATAGTGGTGTGAACATGCCCTTGAAGAAGAATAATCTGGGGGCAGGCATTCTCCAACTGTGGGGTGTTTTCCTAACACAATGTAGGAAGTTAACTTGGGGGACTTTCACACTAGCGTTTTTCTTTTCCGGCACTGAGTTCCGTAAAAAGGGCTCAATGCCGGAAAATAACTGATCAGTTTTATCCCCATGCATTCTGAATGGAGAGCAATCCGTTCAGGATGTCTTCAGTTCAGTCTTTTTGACGGTTCAAATGCTGCGGTTTTATCTCCGGCCAAAAAAACTGAAGACTTGCCTGAATGCCGGATCCAGCATTTTTTTCTTATAGGAATGTATTAGTGCCGGATCAGACATTCAAAATACTGCAATGCCGAATCTATCCTTCCAGTCTGAGCATGCGATCTGAGTACTGTGTGCCCCCATTTTATTTTAACTCCTACCTGTGCACTTGATGTTTTCTTGCTGTTGCGTCCCTCATTATGCTTACAGCTTATCATTATGATCCTGAGAGCGCCCACTGCTTGTGCTCATTACGTTTTTTTCTGGTGCATGTGTCTTTAACCATAAAGAATATCTTGCACATTTTTCCGTTTTCGGCTCTTATGAAGTTTGCACTGGAAACTATTTGCATATCCCTAACGCACCAGCAGAATATTTATGCAGATTGCTTTTTCCAGATGTACCATCTCATGACAATCCTTTCTTCCACAGCCATTCCACAAAATCTGTCATGGACTTTGTCAATAGCAACGAAAACATTATCTTTGTTCACAACACCATCCACCTGATCTCCCAAATGGTAGATAACATCATCATTGCCTGCGGAGGAATACTGCCTTTGTTGTCTGCAGCCACATCACCAACTGTAAGTACAATGTCGCCATCTAGTGGTCCTTGAGAGAATACAATTCGTTTTAATTGCTGCTGATGCTTTTAGTTAAGTTTATATTCAGTATATATTAACATTGAAATCTTCTTAGATTTATTTCAAGTGATTTGCGATTTTTATTTATTATTATTTTTAAAATGTAATTAGAACATTAGCCATTTATATTATTTGATTAATTTATTTACTGGCTGATGTGTTTAGTATTAGATAATGCAGTAGATTTACGTTGTTTTCACTTTGATTTTTCATTTGGATTTTAATGCTTTTCTTTTTCTTGTACTGTTGTGGTCTGTTGTCTGTGTGTCTTTTTCATGTCCAGGGTTCTAAGGTTAGTATATCTGATGTAAGTTTCCTTTTTTATTATTTTTCATTACCCCCTCATTGTATGTTGTGTGCCTTATACTCGGCAGTATTACGTTTTTTCTAACTCTGACGCATGCGTGTATAAAAGTTTATACACATGTCATTACTCATATTCATGCTAGACGTGACGTTAAAGGGGATGTCAAATCTCATGTCAATAAAGTGCTTTCTTTGTATAATGAAAAGTCATCACTGTATATTATATACTTTGGGTGTTCATTTCTTATTGTATCCAGGATATCTGCTTCCTGTCAAAGAACAGACTTTTTCATTGCTTACATTCAGAGACTGAAAACCCAGCCCGGCGGCAAGATCTGCGCCATAAATTTCTGCTGCTTGTGACCTTACCCTTCCAGCTTTTCAGTCTGCTGCTGTGGTCTGTTCCAGGACTACATCATACACTGTAACAAACCCTTAGCTGTGGGAGAAGGACAAGACCAGGATAGGTTTTCAGACTCTGCATTCAAATATGATTTCCATTCACTGACAGAAAGCAGAAATCTTGAAAGTGGTAAGGGGCAATGCATATTGTTAATTATGCAGTGATTTATTTGTGCATAAGACTAAACAGCCCCTTTAAAGTGTTTGCTTAGATTTATATATATATATATATATATATATATATATATATATATATAATTTTTTTATTTTTTTTATTTTTTTTTGTGTGTGCGGTCATTTCATACAGACGAATAAGTAATTTCATTGCTATAATGTGATCAGATGGGGGAATGATATCCAACCGAACCCCAGGCCAGTGGTGTCTGCATTTACTCCACCTATTAGTCCACACGTTGGGAACTTTTCGATATATCGGACTTGGTGGAGATTTATCAAAACTGGTATAAAGGAAAACTGGCCTGTTTGCAAATAGCAACCAATCAGATCCCATCTTTAAAGGGGTTATCCAACCCTTAAAATGCCTCCCCATACGTCCAGGCCCCTCAGAGAGGTTGTACTTACCTGCTCCCTGGCACCCACGTCGCTTCTGATGCTCGTGTGGCCACCGATGCATCTCCCCGTTGCACAGATGAAAACAATAGCAGCCGCGACGGCAAAGAGCTTCCCTAGCGTCACCATCCTGGGCAGGCGCGTTCCCTTCGCGGCCTGCTATTGGCTGACATCCCCCCCCCCTCCCCCCCCCGTCTCCGGATGTTTTTATCCACGCGAAGGGGAGATGCAGCGGCAGGCTTCAGAATCGATGTGGGTGCAGGGGAGCCTCTGTGAGGGGCCTGGGCGTATAGGGGAGGCATTTTAGGGGGTAGATAACCACTTTTCAGAGCTCCTTTGGAAAATGAAAGGTGGAATATCCTTAGATAGATATAATTCCCCAAACCTAGCGCTGTGTGCTTGAGAAGAAAGTAGATATAATATAATCAGATGGTACAACGGCCTTCAGCTCTTCAGAAAGTGATGCTCTGTAGTCCTATGGTGCAGTGATTTCCTCCACTCCAGGTGAGGCTTGACATGGAGTGTGGAGATCTTGGGCTTGTGTCCTGCTGCTCAGCCTTTGAAACCCAATCTGTGGAGCTCCTGAAGAACCATTTTCATGTTGCTTCCAGAGTCAATCCGCAGTGAGAGTGAAGTTTCCTATGTACTATGTTTTTAGGAACTTTACAGTGGTGTCTCTGAGAGACCCATCTATTGGGATTAAAGGACATCTGTCGGCAGATTTGTCCCTATGACACTGGCTGACCTGTTACATGTGCTCTTGGCAGCTGAAGGCATCTGTGTTGGTCCCATGTTCATATGTGCCCGCATTGCTGAGAAGAGTGATGTTTTAATGTATGCAAATGAGCCTGTAGGAGCAACAGGGTGTTGCCGTTACTCCTAGAGGCTCTGCTCTCTCTGCAACTGCCGCGCCTTCTGCACATTGACAGGGCCAAGCAGTGAAAACATTATCACACCTCCGCCCTGTCAATTAAAATGTAGAGGACATGGCAGTTGCAGAGGGATCTGAGCCTCTAGGTGTAATGACAACGCCCCCGTTGCTCCTAGAGGCTCATTTACATACATTAAAACATTATTTTTCTCAGCAGTGCGGACACATATGAATATGGGACCAATACGCATGAAACAGGTCAGCCAGTTTCTTAGGGACAAATCTGCTGACAGATGCCCTTTAAAAAAGGTCCCTGACTTTGGATTTTTAGCACATATCGACCACCACTAAGATGAGCAGATGTCGACAAGAGCTAGCTATACATATTACATTATAATTTAGTGCAGGGATCGGCAACCTCTGGCACTCCAGCTGTTCTGAAACTACAACTCCCAGAATCCTCCTTTCAACTTCTGTGGGAGTTGCAACAGCAACCGACCCGGTATGTCTGCTGGGAATTGTAGTTTCACAGCAGCTGGAGTGCTGAAGGTTGCACAGGCAAATAAAAATGATTTATATGGCAAAATGAGGCCAGCCACCATAACTTTAGGGCTTTCATTATCCGTGGGACTCCATCTGTCAGACATTTAGGCTACCTGCACATTGGTGTGCACCGTGTAGCAGATATTCTGCACCAATTTCTGTGCATTAAAAAGGCTTAAATCTGCACAAAAGAACTGACATGCTGCAGATTTCAAAATCGGCGCGTCAGGTCAATTTCCTTAGGCCTCATGCACACGACTGTTTTTCGGCTCCGCATCCGAGCCGCAGTTTTTGCGGCTCGGGTGCGGACCCATTCACTTCAATGGGGCCGGAAAAGATGCGGACAGCACTCCGTGTGCTGTCCGCATCTGTTGCTTCGTTCCGAGGCCCCGCAAAAAAAAAAAATATATATTGCGGAAAGCACACGGGCGGCTTCCGTTTTTTGCAGATCCGCAAAAAACTAAACGGCCGTGTGCATGAGGCCTTACGGAACAAAAATGCAACGTGTACATAAGACTTGTACACTTTGCTGGAACTGTATTACGCTGGGATGTTTCTGTAGGAGAATCCGGTAGTCTTATGGAGTATTTGAAATATGTGGCGTATATGCCTTTGGCTGGAATACTACTTTACTATGTCAGCAAAAAGTGTGTTTGTTTTATAGATTTCAATCTAGCTAGAGGGGTGTCTGTAGCCTACACATTTTTAGGGCGCATGCACACAAATGTATTTTTGGTCCGCATCGGATACGCAGTTTTTGCGGGTTAGATGCAGACTCATTCACTTCATTGGGGCTGTGAAAGATATTCGCATCCGTATTTCCTTTCGGCAAAAAAAATAGAACATGTCCTATTCTTGTACGTTTTGCGGACGAGTATAGGACAGTTCTATAGAGGGCAGGATGTTGCGTTCCGCAGAATGCGGCACACACGACCGGTATCCGTGGTTTTCAGATCCACAGTTTGCGGACTGCAAAACATCCAATGGTTGTGTGTGCATGTGCCCTTAAGGAACCTAACTGAACTACGTATCTTCCCAAAACGGCGGCCATGTTGGAAAATGATTTTCTGTGGCCGATAGCCAGTTCTATGACAGATGATGCATTTTTCTGCAGTCTGTCCCCTTTGGTACGTAGTGCAAAGTGTCAGAAATGTGAGATCTGTGTTAGTGAGGCCCCGCATACCAGAATCAGCAGGCCTCCATGTGCGGAGAGTAGTCCCTTCTCTAGCATCACCCCCTGAGATTTGACTTTTCCTAGCGGCTCATCTTTAGGAGAAAGTATATATCATTCACCACTGTATGAGATGAGTTGGGTGTATGGAAATCTGTAGCCATATTAATGGATTTAGGAAGTTTCCTGTAATATAGATGTTTAGCAGATGTCAAGCACCTGTTACATAAGTCCACTGGGTGCAACCATTATGTAGAATAGAGTATATAGAATTAAAGGGAGCATCAGTAAGGTATAGTAACACAGTACATAAGGCTGAAAAAAGACATCTGTCCATCCAGTTCGGCCTGTCATCCTGCAAGTTGATCCAGAGGAAGGCAAAAAAAAAAACCTGTGAGGTAGAAGCCAATTTTCCCCACTTTAGGGGAATAAAAAATTCCTTCCCGACTCCAATCAGGCAATCAGAATAACTCCCTGGATCAACGACCCCTCTCTAGTAGCTATATCCTGCAATATTATCACGCTCCAGAAATACATCCAGGCCCCTCTTGAACTCTTTTAGTGAACTCACCATCACCACCTCCTCAGGCAGAGAGTTCCATAGTCTCACTGCTCTTACCGTAAAGAATCCTTTTTAGTGTTTGTGTACAAACCTTCTTTCCTCCAGACGCAGAGGATGTCCCCTCGTCACAGTCACAGTCCTGGGGATAAATAGATGATGGGAGAGATCTCTGTACTGACCCCTTATATATATATATATATATATATATATATATATATATATATATATATATATATATACATAGTAATTAGATCTCCCCTCAGTCGTCTTTTTTTCTAAAGTGAATAACCCTAATTCTGATAACCTTTCAGGGTACTGCAGTCCACCCATTCCAGTTATTACTTTAGTTGCCCTCCTCTGAACCCTCTCCAGCTCTGCTATGTCTGCCTTGTTTACAGGAGCCCAGAACTGTACACAGTACTCCATCATTTTTTTTTTTTGTGTTTCACATAAAACAATCGTATCATCCAACAAGCAAATGTTTGCTTGTTTGCCGGTTGGTTGCCAGCACATTTACCGGGGACAGTTATATCGGGAACGAGTATTCATCCTAAGGTCACTGCAAACGCTCAGGTTTTTTTTATGCAGTCTTTGAAGCCAAAATCAGGAGTGTATTCAAAAGAGAGGAGAGAAGAATTAGTTATACTTTCTATCCTGTTGTGGTCCATACCTGATTTTGGCTTAAAAAGTGCATCAACTAACCTGGATGTGTAGCAGCACCCTAATGTTCATTCCCGATAATTGGCCTGATCCTCGACCCGTGTAAATGGGCCCTTAGAGGGTGATAAAACACGCCCAGCTGACTGATCACAAGGAAACAAGTTGGATTTTTTGTTGGCTGATCAAAAGATAAAGCTGAGTCAGAGCCGCCTGTGTGTCTGCCAGTAATGACCAACCACCACCTATCGCATGAACCTTCTGGCAAAATTTGAGCATTTGCTTTGTAGTTACCATGCTTCAAGTTTGTCTGGTCAAGGGTTGTATATTTTTTTACATTGCTGTTACGGCTTTGTGTCTCAGGCACCATTCTAGCAGATACAACCATTCCTGTTTGATCCTATGAAGATGATTGGCAGAGTGCTGATTGTCTTATGTGTTTGTTTACTGCCTCTGGATGCAGCGTGGTCAGACATTTTGTGTGATGAATCAGTGGCCCCCCAAAAAATGGTAAAAGGCATGCATGTGGAACCTGAACCCCCTGAATTTTGTTGTGGCCGTTATGGCACATAACAGGTACTATTTAGAGTTAGGTTCCCATCTTACAGAGATCGCCTTGACGTTTGGCAGACGGGCCCAAATTATTTTGTATAAAATATATTTGCCAAGAATTTCAAATGTACAAAATAAGCGTAGCATTAGCACCAGAATATTTTCTCTAACTATGGCATTATTGTATGTTATTTGTGTTTGCAGTGTGCTGTTGCATTGGTTTTTTGTTCATGTTTCTAGCCATGGCGGCGTGCACCTGCGCATTGGGATGTGCTCATTGACCCCCCTTTTTTTGCAGTTTCATTATACTAGGTTATTCTCCCAATCTCACAGATTATTTTTTGCTGAGAGGTGTGGTTACATAGATGCAATATTCCAGCATAGGTTACCACATTTACAATGGGTGAGACCTGTCATACCGTCTTTTTAGGTTTCAATTAAATGTAAGGCATAAGTCCACTTGTAACAGCATTTTACAATTATAATCTACTTACAGAAGTTTAATAACTTGTCATAGTCTTTGCTTTGCTGTTTACATTAGTTAATGTGTTTTTGTCTATGCTTTCAGAATTCTGCTTGTTGCCGTTGGAAACAGACAGCAGCTAAGCTCCACCCCAGCGTCAGCCATGTGACATAACAGCTGATTTATCCTTAAAGGGGTTGTCCGGGAACGGATAATGACTAATCATCAGGATAGGTCATCATTCTTACATCAGCAGGGGTCCAAGTACCGGCACCCCTGCCGATTAGCTGTCTCAGGGAGCAGCTGCATTCGCCAGAGATCTGGTGAGCGGTGCAGGCTTCCAGCAGCTTTCTAATTACAGCGCTGTAGATCGTTTAGTGGCAGTCCTTGGTATTGCAGTTGAACCCCATTGACTTGACTGGGGCTGAGCTGCATCTAGTCCATGTGACTTGGCCCCCAGAGGAAGGTTTCCACCGAAACGCGTGTCGGGTTGTGCGGTCTTCCTGAGGAGATATATAAAATAGTAATTTTTATAGCTAATTAGCCTCAGTGTTTCGTTGTAGGTTATTTCATTTTGCTGAGCTAGATTTGTTTAGAGGGGTTTATGTGGTTTGTCATCTTTCGTTGTTTTTTGTAACCCACATTTTTGGTCTAAATAGTCCATGTGACTGATGTACAGTGATGTCACTGGCCAAGGAAGAGGCTGCAAAGATCAAGACTTCTTGATCGGTGGACAGTTGATCGGTGGGGGTCCCAGATGTCGCACACCTGCATATCTGATACTGATGACCTAGCCTGAGAATAAGTCATAAATATATTTTCCTGGATAACCCCTGTCATCTGAGCTCCCACAGTGCACTGCTCTCTAGTGACTAGACACCAGCAGAATTCTGAAATTATATTTATGGGGAAAAATAATCAGTTAATGATTTGAAGAAGAAAGCAGATTATTTACGATGTTAGGGCAGGGTCGCATTGGCGTTATTGAATTCCGTTATAGGTTCCGTCATAACAGAAATATAATAGAATTTTAGGACGGAATGCAAAATGGGAACCTTTGAGAGGCATTCCGTTTTGCTCCGTCCTAATACAGGTCTGTGGGGACACATAACTGTTCCGTTTGGTTCCGTCATACATGATGGAAAAAATAGTCCTGTCGACAGTTTTTTCCATCATGTATAACGGAACCATTTTGTGCCCCCATAGACATGTATTAGGACGGAGCAAAATGGAATGCCTCTCAAAGGTTCCTGTTTTGCATTCTGTCCTTGAATTCCGTTATAACTCTGTTATAATGAAATTCAATAACGCCTATGCGTTATTGAATTACTTGATATTTTGTGCAGAATGTTTAGTCAGAAATTTATCCTGAAGAAATGCCGTATGACATACTGTGTCTTACAAACTCATCCTCCTAGTGTGTGCACTGAAGTGTGATCAATGAAATCATCAGATACGTGCTTGATTGCTGGGGGCCCGACAGCAGGGACCCCCATGATCATTATGCTGGTGGTCCATATGTCCCATACACTTTAAATGGAACTACACCAGACATGCTCGACCACCGCACCATTCAAACTCCTCCTCCCTGTGGTCATGCATTGAGCAGGAATGTGGGGCTCAGGACCTCCATTCTTAGTGAGTGTGAGGATCCCAGGGATCATCTTTCCTGTGGATACGTGATAAATCTCCATGATGGATCAACCCCTTTTAAATGGTCATATAGACTATCCCATTTCGTAAACTCGCGCACTCTTACGGACCTCATCTGGGGTTCTGTGTTTTTGACAGCAAGATTAATTCTGCAGACTGTTATTCTTACTGGAAAAATAGCAGAAGCTTGATGGATTCTGTGTCCGCACCCCATAACGCAAGTGTGAACATAGGCTTACATTTGACAAGATGTACAACACGTACACTTCCTATTACCGCTATGTTTGTTCACGTCTGACCTGCTTCGACCTCTTGGTGTCAGATAAAGTCTGTTCTTCCTTTGCATGTAGGAACACCTTGTTCTTTACTATTAATTTTTATTGCCATTTTGTCTTAGAATAACATTGTTTTGTCTGCATATGAAGCCCCTGTCCGGACTTTGTGTGTTTTTGTGACATGCTTGCTCTAATATGTTCTGTCTTTAGCCTTTGGCCAAGTGCATAGCCCCTCTCTCTCTGTCATGGGGGGCTGAGCAATTACCGATCACGGCAGTAGAATCAGATTGTCATTTTTTATTTTTGTATTTTAAGACTGAGCTGGAGAATATAGAAGTGACACAGGGGATGTCATCGGAGACCGCCGTGACTTTCCTCAGCCGTCTCATGGCCATGGTCGATGTCCTGGTTTTCGCCAGCTCCCTGAATTTCAGTGAAATTGAAGCAGAGAAAAACATGTCTTCTGGTGGCTTAATGCGACAGTGCCTGAGGCTTGGTAAGTTCATGCTGTATAGTGCAGATGGTGTCTGGCAACCATTTGTGTGCTGGATAGCTCAGCCACCCACACCCTCCCTCCGTATTCTCTGCCGCTGTATGATGGAAAGGGTTAAGAACTGCTCGTCTGTAGGAGTGGAGTACATGGCTGCATTTCAGGTTCTGACCTAGTTCTAGATCTGCTGTGATATTATATATTTATAAATCACCTGCTGTGCAGCCTTATTATACAGCGCTGAACAATGGGATGAATTCATGAGTTCCAATCCCCAGTAGAGAAGGGAAAGAGGTTTCAGAATTGTGTTCTTTAAAGTAGAAATGCATTTATTTTCTACAAGGTATTTTCATTCCACTCACAGCTGCAGCTTATCTAAACTCAAAGTGGACCTGTCACCGTGCATTAACCTGTTTTGATTTGATGGGGCTTGGAAAGGCGCCTTCTTTTTCAGATTTTTTTTTAATACTGGCACCATTGTGAAGTTTTAGGCATAAGCAAAGCACTACTAATAAAGTACTGTTAGGGTAGAAATGTGAATAAAGAGACAGCGCCGTGGTCCAGTCCTGCTGTGCTCATGACCAGTGGGTTCCCAATCTCGAAAGAGGATGTCCTATGAACTCCTCAATTGTCAGATTGTTTTGTTTTGCCCTTGCCGATCACGAGAACAAGGGCTCATTCTTCCCCTTGCAATGGAGTGGCAGTCATGCATGGGGCTCTCGTAGATAGACAAGAACTCAGCTATCTTCAGGTGTCCCGTAGAATAGAATTGAGAGGTGGACATGCATGTGTGCCTGCTGGTGCATTAAAACGGGGAGCATTGCCCACAAATCACGACTGATCCTTGTGAATCCCAGAATGGGGATGCCCCATGAGCACCTTATTTTCATACCATTCTATTAAGGGGTTGTCCGGGTTCAGAGCTGAACCTAGACATATCCCCATCTTCACTCCTTCTGCCTTCCTGATATGAGCATCGGAGCAGTTCAAGCTTTGGTGCTTTCGCTTGCCCTTCCGCCCACCAGTGTTCCCAGTGAGGTCACCAGCTCAGATGGACAGGCTTTAGCGCTGCCCTAGCCGTCTTACAGCCTGCCCATTAGTGCCAGTGAAGTCACCGGGCTCACTGCTAGGCGGATTAAAAAAAAAAAAGCCTTTGCTCTTCACAATTCAGCGCAGGGCAAAGGAGAGCATTGGAGCATAAAATGCTGGAGGGGAGAAGATGGGGATATGTCTGGGTTCATCTCTGAACCTGGACAACCCCTTTAACAAAATTGATTGTTCAAGTTGGACAGCCCCCTCTAAATTATAGTAAGGGCTCATGCACACAACCGTATGACAGCAAAACATGGCTCCGCAAAAAATATGGATGACATCCATGTGCATTCCCTATTTTGCGGAACAGCTGGCCTCTAATAGAACAGTCTTATCCTTGTCCGTAATGCGGCTAATAGTAGGACATTTTTTATTTTATTTTTTCCGCAATCGACAAACGGAAATGTAATGCACACAGAGTAATTTCCGTATTTTTTATATTTTTTTATATATTTTTTGCGGACCCATTGAAATGAATGGTTCTGCAAAAAAACTAAAGAAAAACGGAACAGACATGGAAAGAAAATAAGTTCATGTGCATAAGCCCTAGATTAGATATACTGTGGATCTGAACCAGCAGGACTCCTACAAGCCTGTTTGCAAGATTTATTTTCTCGTGACATACCTATATAAATCAGAAGCACTTGGGTAGATTTTCTTAGTGTAACGTGTTTTAAGAGACACTTCTTCATCTTATTTCAACACATTTCTTGCACATGTGTTTCCCGTTTGTAGATCAGTTCCTCTTCTTATGTCATCCTGTTTCCCAGCTATATATATGGTGAAGTGGCAGCCGCCATCATAAATTCTCACATATCTAGAAATGTTAAAATTACAGTGGATGACCACAAATAGAGACCTTCAACAATACTCATGTCTGTTATGTAGATCGGAAATGTAAGCGTTGTCTCAGTAATGTCACGAACGTCAAAGTGCAGGGGATGCCCCTCTGAATGGAGAGCCTCTAAGTTGTGCTGGAGTCTCTATGTAATATATCACATTTCCCCTGCAGAGACCATCTCTTGTCCTGCCATACTGTCCTGCCAATCTGACATCAGGTGTGTGGAGAGATTCGACTACATGCTGGGTGGTGGAGTTTTTGAGGCAACCGCCATCTGGGTCCCGTTCCTTAGAATAGTATCAGCGAGCATGCAGCTATGTCTTTCCACGCCCCATGTCTGATCAGACAGGAGAGCATACCTCGAGGACCACCATACAGAAAAGCCATGGCAGAGGCAGCACATTTGAAGGAAGACAGTCTTTAAACATTGTTTGAAAGAACCTGTCACCAGTTTTATGTCATTTCTAGGGGCAGCATAAACTGGTGACATATTCTGAGCAAAATGTTAGGTCACTTACATAATTTGATCGAGTTGTTTTACCAAAATCAGTAATAACTTTAGCCTGAGCTGAGCCCTCGGTACAGAACACATGCCAGAGAGTCCTCATATTCATGAGCTCCCAGCTCTCACCACCTCCAGTTTTTTTCCCCTACATATGAGGACTTATGAGCTCATGCACTGTCCTGAGCAGGCGCCAGTACCTTACTCGAGCTGGAGCGGCTCAATACAGATTTTGGCAAAACAACTGGGTCAGTTCAAGAAGCAACCTAGCATTTGCCCCCAGTTCTGTCACCAGTTTATGCTGTCCTCAGATTGCTTTCACAGTAGTGTCTGTCAGGTTAAAGGGGTTCTCTCACTTCAGAAAATGGCATTTATCATGTAGAGAAAGTTAATACAAGCCACTTACTAATGTATTGTGATTGTCCATATTGCCTCCTTTGCGGGCTGGATTCATTTTTCCATCACATTATACACTGCTCGTTTCCATGGTTACAGACGACCCTCAAATCCATCAGTGGTGGTCATATCCAGGGGTTACGACCACCCTGTAAATCCTGCAGCGGAGGCCGTGCTCACACACTATAGGAAAAAGCACCAGTCTATGTGAGCTCTCATGTTCCCGGGCACCAGAGAGGCCGGCGCTTTTTTCTATATTAAGCAAGCACGACCACCACTGCTGGATTGCAGGGTGGTCATAACCCCAGGAAATGAGCAGTGTATAATGTGATGGAAAAATGAATCAAGCCAGCAAAGGAGGCAATATGGACAATCACAATACATTAGGAAGTGGGTTATATAAACTTTCTCTACATGATGAACGATACTTGCTGAAGTGAGACATCCCTTTAAGCCACTTTGCAGCACGAGACCATTGATGATCAGTTTTTAGTCATAACCCCTGATGTGACCCCGATAGGGAAATGATATATTTCTCAGAAGTTAAACAATAAATCTTTTTACTGACGTTTCACCTCACCAGTCAGTTACATGATGAAATAAACGTAAGTCGATTTTGATTAAACCTTTTTTAGTTTGCTGTGTAGCTGTACGAAACTGCTTGGAGTGTCGGCAGAGGCAGCGAGATCGGGTGACTAAACCCATGGGCAGCAATAAGGTCCAGGACAATCTACAGGGTGTCCCAGTTGCCGGTGCCACAAAGGTAAGATGGAGATTTTATAATTGGATTTATCTAGTGCTATCACCATCTAGGAGACTCTTGAAATGTTTAACTACAGCGTACAAGCTGTATAAGTGGGGGCACCTTTAAGATATTATTTTCTTCCATGGAAATAACGCCACCCTTGTTCACAGGCTGTATTTGGTATTGCAGCTCTGCCTTATCTAAGTGAATGGAGCCAATGGACAAGAGTGGCATTACTTAACCCTTTTAATCTGAGTACATTTACTTTTAAAATATTATACTATTATTGGTTTAAAGAGATTTTCTGGTTTATAAAATCCATTTTAATACTCCTTATTAGGGTGTAATTGAGGGGATCCTCATCTGTAAGCCAGAGTGGAGAGCAGTTACAAAGAGCATCTCTTGCTCTGGAGGACCTGTCCTGTCCTGCATTACACAGAGAACCCACTATTTGAGCGCGCACTGTGTAGTACTTTATTTCTCCTGTGGTGGCGCTGCAGGGAAAGTGAATACTTTGTGCCAGCTTTCACCATAGATTAAAGCTAATTGCAGGGAGTCCCAGCAGGGATGCACTTTGGGATCAATTGTCAGAAGACCCATCTAACAAGTAGGGACTGTCCAAAGGTGAGATTCTTTAATTCAGTTGTAACATTCTAGCATCCACTACTTAAAGGGGTATGTTTTATTTGAAAATCAATACCCCAGAGTTTAGATCACTGCCCTATGCTTATTGCACCCGTGGGGTTATCTCTGTGTATAAGGATGAGTATAAATGTATGGTATAGATTTCAGTCTTCCTTTATGCCAGAAAGTTGGTGTAAAAGAAGATAAATGTATCAGGCCCGCTGGACCGACCCTCACCATGCCCCCCCTCTTTGGCAATGTGGCGAGGACAGCGTAGAAACACCACTTGCTCCAAAAAAATTTGCTCACATGGTGGGGAAAAAAATAACAGTGTGATAAATGCTCATTCAGACGATAAGGTGCAGATCCTAAAACTTGGCCTAGGGCAAAGCATGGAAGATATCCTATCTGGTGGAGTTTCCTGAAGACCGTCTACAAGGCAGTGAAGGAAGGTGTATTGTCAGAGGTTACCAAAACGGAATTAACTCTGGCACAAGTGGGACTTATTGAATTTGCAGAGTAAAGCTTTTAAACACGAGTCAAAAGTGAAATGAAATCCTAGAAAAACATTACTGCAATGGCCGCGGATATGTTTTTTTTGTTTTTTGTTTTTTTAATAAATCAGAACCATACTCTTCAAATGATTAAAAGCCAAAGCGGGAGGAGGCGACCGGCCAATTATCATTGAGAAGCCTTCGGTCCCCTGCGACCGGCAATAGAGTACATTCCATTCCTTCAGATCACCGTTACTGCCATACTGCAGACTGAACTGTGTACTCTGAACAGGATGAATTCTGCCTAATCCGTTCTCCACCTGCGCCATGAGTGTGCAGCGAGAACACTGTATATTGTACTCGAGCAGTGTGTAGAAGACACGGGCCGAGGCTGGCATCGACTTTCTGAATGGGGAGTATTAGTTGGTAACGGGTTGTGATCCCACCTAAGGCAACATCTGCATGTAGTTTGTGCGTTTTAACCCCCGGGGTTAACCTGATTTTCTGGTACTTTGCCTTCCTCAAGAACATACAGACGGCTGTTTGTCTGACATAGTGAGCTGCAGCAGAGATAAGGGCTGCTGAGAGCCCAGCAGAATGCATCTTAGTCCTGACTTTTTTTTTATTAGCTCTTCACCATATCTTTAGTATATAATATAGTCTTATTAAAATATTACTACTTGAAGTCACCAAAATGTCCTGTTGCTAAAACGCGTCTTACCTATAAACATAGGGGGTCATTTATTATTCTGAAATATGACCCACCAAGTCTGAAATTGTGGGCGAGCTGGCCGGACCTTCTCATTTACCATTTTTTTACGCCTGTTTCAGGTGTAGAAAAAGGTCTAAATATAAGACGCTTGGAAGCTGTCTTACATTTAGAACTGGTGCTGGTTGCGCCAAAGTTATGGAGAGGCCTGCGCCTCTTCATATCTTCAGCAGAACCACCACCGGCTTAGGGCTTTATTAAGACCAGCGTCTAAAACACCGGTCTTAATAAATGTGCCCCATATTCTTTTGCGGCCCTGTTGGGAGAAACCCCTACACCGCTTGAGCATTCAAAGGGGATGTCCACTTTTCTTATACTATACTCAGTATAAGTCCTTAATATCAGATCGGTGGGGGGCAGACACCTGTTTTCAACAGATAATTGGCGGAGATGCCGGGAGTCGATCTGATAGTGATGACCTATCCTGAGATATGGGAAAACCAGGCAACCTATATCACAGGCTTTGAGAGCGTTCTTCATTCTGTGCTGTGATCTCTGTGATAATGGGGCACGCTCCCAGGAATAGTTAGGCCTCTTTCACACGGGCGTATTGTTTTTGGGCCCTATAGGATGCGGGTGCGTCGCGGGAAAATGCGTGATTTTTCCGCGCGAGTGCAAAACATTGTAATGCGCTTTGCACGCGCGTAAGAAAAATCGGCATGTTTGGTACCCAAACCCGAATTTCTTCACAGAAGTTTGGGTTTGGGATCAGTGTTGTGTAGATTGTATTATTTTCCCTTATAACATGGTTATAAGGGAAAATAATAGCCTTCTTAATACAGAATGCTTAGTACAATAGGACTGAAGGGGTTAATTTTTTTTAAATTTAACTCGCCCTAATCCACTTGTTCGCGCAGCCGGCATCTCTTCTGTCTTCATCTTTGAGGAATAGGACCTTTGACGTCACTGCGCTCATCACATGGTCAATCACATGGTCCATCACATGATCTTTTACTAATGGTGATGGATCATGTGACGGACCATGTGAGGAGCGCAGTGACGTCACCACAGGTCCTTTTCCTACTGCACAGCAAAGACGAAGACAGAAGAGAAGCCGGGCTGCGCAAACACGTGGATTAAGGCAAGTTAAATATTTATTATTATTTTTTTAACCCGTCTATCCCTCATTTACTTTGCATTCTGTATTAAGAATGCTATCCTTTTCCCTTATAACCATGTTATAAGTGAAAATAATAATGATCGGGTCCCCATCCCAATCATCACCTAGCAACCGTGCATGAAAATCGCAACGTATCCGCACTGGCTTGCAGATGCTTGCTATTTTCACGCAGCCCCATTTACTTCTATGGGGCCTGCGTTGCGTGGAAAACGCACAAAGAGGAGCATGCCGTGAAAATAACCGCTCATGTGTACAGCCCCATTGAAATGAATGGGTCCGGATTCAGTGCGGGTGCAATGCGTTCACCTCACTCATCACACCCGCGCGCAAATCTCGCCTGTCTGAAAGAGGCCTTAGTGTTGACATATGGGTAGTTATGGCAGAAGGATCACAGCACAGACTACTGGCACCAATGTGATGAGGCCCTCTTAGTAGAGCTGCAGCAAGGATTTTGGTAGCAAAAGTTGAAGCTGGAGAGAAGAGAGCGATGCTTGAATAACACTATGGAAATGAGATGAGCACTGCTGAAAGGCAGGAGGTGGTTTTTACTTCAGTTGTTTTTGCAAATGTTGAACTGATAGGATTCACTTTAAAGAGGAGCTGTCCCCTTCTCCTGACACGTCTGTTTTAGTAACTGCTTGCATTCCCCATGTAATAACAATAATGGAGCATCTATTCGTATGACTCTATGATGTACTATTCCTTTATTAATTCTGCTAGAAGTGAATGATTTGCTAGCAGTTTGTAATAAAGCTCCAGATGTGTGTTAACAGTTGGGGTTATGTCTCTGCACAGTCAACACAGTTTGGATAGGATCAGACTATGCAGGGACACACCTCCAACTGGTAGCACCCATCTGGACCATCAATACAAACTGCTGGCAATTCATTCGTAACTTCTAGCAGGAATAATCAAGGAATTGCACAAGATAGAATCATAGGAATAGATGCTCCATTATTGTTATTACATGGGAAATGCAAGTAGTTACTAAAATGGAGAAGTCAGGAGAGGAGACAGGTCCTCAGTAAGCCTAAGAAAAAAAAATCCCCTCTATCTCACTTATCTAACTTTTTACTTTTGTTATAATATTTTGGGATACCTGTGACATTGTATAGTCCCATTGACCATCATCTCATGGGGATTCTTCATCTCCTATTGATGTTTTATTAACGCTACATAACATTTTTCTTTTTCTGTATACATAGACCCCTGTGGATAATGTTCCCAGTAATCTTTCACCCATAAAGGACCCTGACCGACTTCTCCAGGATGTAGATATTAATCGTCTGCGGGCAGTCGTGTTCCGCGATGTGGTGAGTTGTTGCATGTGTGAATCTTTTTGTAACTTTATTTGTGGCATACACGTTGTGAAGAAGTAGATGAGTGATGCACTTGATGCAGATCTGGCTATAGGGGAACTTCAGTAACGAGTCGTGTATCTTTGAGCATGGAGTTGTCTGAGACAGACCACCCTTTAAAGGGTCAGTGAGTTATCAGAAAACGTATGTAACGCCAGAGACCTATCAAAAGTTTTGATCGGTGGGAGTCCAGTGCTGCGACCACCATCGATCCTTAGAACAAGGAGTGAGAAGCACTCACATAGGGTATTCACGGCAGAAGAGAAAGGGACTGATTCAAAAGAAAGTCTATAGGCCCATCTCCATTCAGTTTCCTGCAGTGAGGAGAGAGAGCGTAATATGTGGACGTGTCTCTCTTCTTGTTCTAGCGATCTTTGGGGTCTCAGCACTCACAACTCATCATTACTGCATTTAATACCAAAGCACACTAATCAAAGTGTTGTAAAAATGCGGAAAGTCACATCACAACGCCATCCACCCAGTTTTTTAACTCCTTAATGCAAAATGATGCACACTTACATAATTTGCATATAAGGAATATATGGTGTGGCCTCACAAGCTGCTCAGTTGCTACTGAAACCTGAGACCTTGTGATGGCTCCCCCGGTCTGCCATAGAAATCTGCCTATTAAGCCTGGCATGCGGCAGTGCTCAATACGAATGCAGTAAAATTCCCATAGACTGCCATAGTAAAATATCGCAGCATATGGTTTAAGCCAGGGATGCTCAACCTGCGGCACTCCAGCTGTTGTAAAAAATAAATAAATAAATAAATTACTGTAGTTTTTTTTGTCCCCTTAGAGGACTTGAACATGTGATCCTCTGATTGTTTAAACCAGGGATGCCTGCCCAACCTGCGGCTTTCCAGCTGTTGCAAAACTACAACTCCCAACATTCCTTTCTGTAGGTTGTCCAAGCATGCTGGGAGTTGTAGTTTTACAAAGTTGGAGGGCCGCAGGTTGGGCATCCCTGGTAAGCAATCAGAGGATCACATTCACATGTTCAAGTCTTCTAAGGGGACTAAAAAAACGACAGTCATTTATTTTTTTTATTTTTTTTAAACTATGAAAAACACAAATCACCCTACAAATCACAAAAAAAAAACATGATTGGTATCATCTCCAAACTATACAATTATTTATCATGTTTGGTGAATGCCATAAACTGACAGTTCTGTAGACAAAGTAGTGAACATAACTATATAAATTTGGTTTTGCCGTAATCTCATTGACCCGCAGAATAAGGTTGTCATTTCAATCCAATATTGTAGGTTTTTTGTTTCATTTTCACCCCACAAAGAATTTTTTCCTATTCCCCCCCCCCCCCCATTTTTCAACACAATATATGATAAATTAAATGATGCTATAAAAAAATACATTTTCCACAAAAAATTACCCCACACAAGGGTTTGTGCATTGAAAACTAAAAACGTGTGGCTCTTGGAGGGAAGGGATTAAAAAAGAGAATTGCAAAAACAAAAATTGGCCCGATCCTGAAGACAATGTGTGGTGGTCAGTGAACGTCTGTTTCTACGATAATATTATTATGCACCATACACTGATAAGCTGTTGCCTAGTGGATCCCCAGCATGCAGTGTAACTGCAATATTTTATCTTGACGTGTTTCCAGATATATATCTTCCCTGGCATTTTGGTCGTATCCCAAGCAGCCAAATGATCAAACCAGTTGTGAACTGAATTTCACTTTCCAAGCCCCGTCTGAGCAATGCGAGATTCAAGCCAAATGCAACTGTTTCCCAAGTAATGATGGCTTTTTAGTATCCACCCTTCACCACCAGGGGGAGCAGCAGTGCTTGTTTATTATAAGCAGTACCTATTTTCTGAGCTGTGTTTGCCTAGAAATTCTGCAGAATTCATTGCACGACATGGCCATTTAAATAATATTGTATTTTCTTATATGCTTATGAAGCTTATAGTTATTATTAGTTATCTACTGTTGCGTATAATTACTATATATTTTAGTATATTTCTTGTAATAGGCATTGAATATGGTATAAACCTTCATTCATGTTTTCTGTTGAGGAAATTTCCCGAAAAAGTAAATTTCCTGGGCTTAGCTATAGGTCTTCTTTTTAAAATTAGTTATCCATAAAAAAAGTCCCGAGACTTGAGTGATGTAAAAGTGGACCTGCATTTCCACTGCTGGCCACTAGACTGCACTGTAGAACCACATGACTACATGTTCCAATTGCTAATGTATCAATGGCTCAAGTACAATGAGATATGGAGTTTAATAGCTCTTTACATGGATACAGGCTGTTGGTCATTAAGTGTTATGTATATTGTCCATATTTTAATTTATTTTGCATTTATTTTATGAGATTTTTATGCAATCCCTGTGTGTCAGACGTACAGACCAATAACTAGAGACGTCCTTGGTGGTCTGGGCTCTGAAGTTTAATTGATAGCTGGCCAACCTGTCTGAAACAAGATGATGAATGGCTCTAATCCCTTTAAGTTCCTGATCATTTCAGTTGTGGCACCGTAGAGAGGAGGGTTAGAGGTGTTTCATTATGGTCACCCAGACTGGCCCTTTAAGCGGCCAATATATCCGAATATGGAGCTCTGTCTTTCTTCCACCTGTCAGTACAGAAGTGGACTTTCCCCACCAGCCAGGAGAACAAAAGCTACCAGTGCTGCCCGTGATTTTCATAGATCGATCTAGTGGCAAATCCGGGAAGAGTAAGGGCTCATTCAGACGGCTGTATGCTGTCTGCAAAAACGTGGATCCGATTTTTATGCAGATTAGATGCAGATCCATTAATTTCTATGGGGCCCTTTTCTTCCGTTCTTCTGCTCCGCAAAACAAATAATACATGTCCTATAATTCTCAGTGAAAATCAGCACTTGGCCCCATTGAAGTCTATGGGTCTTCAAAAATGTGGAATGCAATGGGTTTTTTTTGCGGACATGCTGAACTGTCCGCAAAAGAACTCATCCACATTTTTGCGGACAGCATACAGCCGTCCATAATGTGGTCCAAACATGTTTAAAGTGGATTTTTTTTCTTGTTATTTTGCTTCTAAAAATTTGACAGCTTTTGACCTCTAACATAAAAAATATAATCTATAGAAAAAGAGTTTTTAGTTGCGCTCTGTTTTTAGGAAACATGGTTATGAACATATTTCACCATGATTACACTTCTGTAATGTGACTATCATGCAGCTTTCCATTTAGGCGAGTTCTGTGCTATTTTTTTTCTTCCATTTTTCTGTTCACAACTAGTGTTAAGCGAATCGAAGGGAAAATTTGATTCGCCACAAAGCCGAATTCCTTGGTGGTAACAAATCAGTGTTCCCTGAAATGGAGTTTAAAAAAATAAATAAAAAATCATACTTTCTTATCTCATTGATTTGAATGCAAAGAGCTGGCCGCCGCCATCTTCATTGAAGATGCTGAGCAAAATCCCATGCACGGTGGCGTATGACCACCTACATGGTGACATCACAAGCCGCGCCAGATTTTGCGCTGGATCTTCAACCAAGATGTCGGTGGCGGGCTCTTTGCGATCAAATAGATGAGTTTAGTAAGATTTTTATTTTTTATTTTTATTATAGACCTAAATATGCCACGATCAGCGATGAACGTGGCATCTGAGGGGTACCATGACAAAGAGCGGAGTAATTGCCGTTCCCTATCAATACACCCGCTATTTAAAAAGAAATGCGCTTAGTGATAAAGTATTTAGCTACGAATCTAATTTAGAGAACTTTGCTAAACACTGACTGAAATGCACAGCGGCAGATGGACCTCATTGACTATAATGTCAGAGAGTCCTCTACTGGACAAAGTATTTTTTTTATTTATATTTTTATATGACTAGTATGACTAAATCTGCGATGGAGGCTCCTAACGGATCCTCAGATGTAGATTTGAACCCATCTTAACTAAAGCCTTCTAATAATCACTGCAGAACTGAGAAGCTTTGCCGAGGTCTGTAGGAAAGCTTGGTGAGAATGCTTTTGGAGCTGCAATAATTTCAATGTTCCTTTTGATTTTACTGAATGAGATATGTCTTGTGTAAGAGCAGCCATACACATTCAGTAGCTGTTGGCCGACAGCTCTTTCTAGGAACTCACTGACAACTCCCCCATACATGTATGTGTATTCAATGGGGGAAAGCCGCTGGCAGACCCTACTGCCAGCGGCTTATCTTTTGGTAGAGCAAAAGGATCCGGCAAAAATATTCATTTCACCAGATCCTTCTCTCCCCCGACATCTTCTGTGGGGGTCTGGAGCTCCCCTAAAAAGCAGAGACCCTTACCATTATGACACTAAATGTGGATGACGCCATCTGTTATGGACTACACACATATACTGTAAGATATTTGTGCTCTCTCTGTCTTTTCCCCTCTGTGCTCGTCATCAGGTGCACGCTGACAGTGTTTTGTCCCTCTTTTAGGATGACAGTAAACAGGCTCAGTTCCTTGCTCTGGCGGTTGTCTACTTCATATCTGTATTAATGGTGTCTAAATACCGTGATATTCTGGAACCTCAGCGGGAGACTGCGCGCTCCGCCAGCCAAAGCATTCGCAACATCAGGCAGGAAATTAACTCGCCAACGAGTACAGGTATGTCCTTATTGCTCTTATGTCTTTAAAGGGAATGTGTCACCAGTTTCTGATCCCCTTAGCAAAGTGCTGGGTTACTTGAATTGAGCCGATGAGTCCTGATATTCATGAACTCAGAGAAACAATATGTAAAGCAGCGTCGGGGAGCCTTGAGTATGAGGACTCCTCGACTCAAGCTGTGTGTTGAACAGCTCCTGCACAGGTTCTGTTCAGTACCAGAACTTAGCAAAACTATTGGATCATTTAAAGAAAGTTTATTTTCTCTGTTGCGTTTGCATCTTATAATTAAAGATTTCAAAGTTTTTCTAATCTGCTGTTTCTTAAAGGGGTTGTAAGAGCTTAAACAGTGCTTAGCTTTTGTCATCAGCATGAGACTGGTGGGATCAAAAGTGAAGTGGATGCCACTTCCACTGAGGCTCTGAAAACCCTATAAAAGTGAAAGTAGACAAACTGAAATACCAGACCCAGTACATTGTTGAGAATGACACTGTCTATATAACATCTTAAGTGACTTTAGTATTTTTTAGGATTTCTGCCTCTTCCACCTCTTGATTAGTAGGGGTCCCTGTGGTCGCACCAGCACATTCTAACATTGATGGCTAAACCTAGGGGTATATAACATTATAAACGTTTAAATAGTCAGTGCACCTCCAAATGTGCATAAATCAGTACTATCAGTAAACATAGGGAAACTTTGTAATATATCTCATCAAATAAAAATATCTCTTTCTCCCTCCCCCGCCCCTCTTAATCTAACATTCTCTGCTGAATCATTCCTGAGAGAGAAAATGAACTGTCAGCATTCTACATGCTGCCCATAGACGCCTATGGAGAAAGCAGCAAGCCGAAAGAGAGAGAGAGCTGTTTTCTCTGATAAGATATATTCAAATTTTTCTTATATTCACCTGTACATTTGATTCATGCAAAGTATGTTGAATGTACAGTGTCCACTGAAGTTCATATGTGAACTTAGGGGTGCCCAACATTTTTGGTTGAAGGGCTACATTGTCATTGTATGTTCCTTAAAGGGTCTTCATAAAAGTTAATAAGCCATTGAAGTATTCATTACATATATGAATTGTACTCCTGTCTGGTCACTCTAAATACATCATCTTTTGTTATCTATTAAATTCCTAATGAATTTCCTTTCCTCGCCCACAAGATTCACTCAGTCGCAGAAATCAAATATTTTTTTTATTTTTTTAAGAACTCTGGTTTTCACCCTTGAAAAATATTCACCTTTTATATCAGCCCTTGGATCTTTCTGTTCTGTCAATCATTTTTCATTTATTTCTTTAATGGTTGAACAGAATTTTAACATCTTGAGAGAAGAGGACATGACATTGACTGGTAATAAGGAAACTCCAACCTTATTTCACTTGTGGCGCTGTGGACCATCTCTTAATTCTCCTGTGTAGATCTTGTTTCCCTGGTTCGGCTTTTTGACTAAGCAATCACTTCCTGAGCCCCTACCATGTCAGATAAATGTAATGAAGGATAAAATAGGAGAGAATATGTGTACCAGTCCTAGAAGAACATGAGTATTGCCAGCTACGTGTAATAGAGTCCTGTTCTGTGAATACTTTCCCTCAAGGACTGGTGTAGTGAATGAGATCATTGTTGTCAACAGTGGGCCTGACGTCTTACCATGTCAAGTGTATGACACAAAGCTCCGTCGGACATGATTCCTGGAAAAGGACAGCATAAGGACAGTTTTACGAGTTTTAAAGGCTATAAATTATCAAACTGATAAGAATATGGCTTAAATGGGTGTTCATAAGCTGTCAGGAGTTCAGAGATAAAGGCTACAGATTGAGCCGTCAAAGCAGCTCCATGACAGGTTCAGTGTGAGTCATAGTAACATAGTTTGTAAGGCTTAAAAAAGACATTTGTCCATCCAGTTCAGCCTGTTATCCTGCAGGTTGATCCAGAGAAAGGAAAAAAAAAATATGTGAGGTAGAAGCCAATTTTCCTCACTTCAGGGCGAAAAAATTCCAGGCCCCTCTTGAACTCTTTTAGTGAACTCACCATCACCACCTCCTCAGGCAGAGAGTTCCATAGTCTCACTGCTCTTACCGTAAAGAATCCTCTTCTATGTTTGTGTACAAACCTTCTTTCCTCCAGACGCAGAGGATGTCCCCTCGTCACAGTCACAGTCCTGGGAATAAATAGATGATGGGAGAGATCTCTGTACTGACCCCTGATATATTTATACATAGTTATTACTCCCATCAGTCGTCTTTTTTCTAAAGTGAATAGCCCTAATTTTGATCATCTTTCAGGGTACTGTAGTCCACCCATTCCAGTTATTACTTTAGTTGCCCTCCTCTGGACCTTCTCCAGCTCTGCTATGTCTGCCTTGTTCACTGGAGCCCAGAACTGTACACAGTACTCCATGCGTGGTCTGACTAGTGATTTGTAAAGTGGTAGGACTATGTTCTCATCACAGGGCATCTATGCCCCTTTTGATGCAACCCATTATCTTATTGGCCAGTAAGAACAATAGTCTGTAGGTAAAGTGAAAGCTGTAGAGGGAAAACGGTTGACAATTTTGAATAAAAAACAGATTTAAAAAATGTTGTTATTTTTTTTGTCCCATCTCACTGTTTCAATGGCACAGCCGAGCATGCCTGTTTCTGCAACTCCCATTGCAATGACCGTATCATAGCAAGCTACGCTGCTTCCAATATCCTGAAAACAGAAAGGTGGGACAAACCCTTTCAGTATTCTTAAATAATATTAAATGGGCCGTTCAGTTTATAAATACTACTTTCTTTTACACAGGGGATCTTAAAGAGGACCTTTCATGGTTTTTATTTATTCTAGATAAATACCTTTACTTGCGGGGTACCCCTCGCTGATGCTGCCACCCGGCCTGTTTTTTTGTTTTGTTTTTTAAATATCGCTTCTGCGCCCCCATGTAGTTTTCCCGCTCAGTAAGTTAATATTGAGCATCGGTACAGGGAGGAGGAGACGCCAGGGTTTCTCAATGCGCATCTCCTTCTCCCTGGCTGTGCCGCGATCTAATCACAGCGGAGAGCGTCACAGCCGGGGAGAAGGTGAGCTTTTTTTTCCTCCTGGCTGTGACGCTCTCTGTTGTAATTAGATTGCGGCACAGCCAGGGAGAAGGAGATGCGCATTGAGAAACCCTGGCGTCTCCTCCTCCCTGTACCGATGCTCAGTATTAACATATTGAGCGGGAAAACTACAGGGGGCACAGCGGGGTGCAGGAGCGATATAAAAAAAAAAACAGGCAGGGTGGCAGCATCAGCCCGCAAGTAAAGGTATTTATCTAGAATAAATAAAAACCATGAAAGGTCCTCTTTAAGGCATCTTCTATTCGGGAACCAAATCTCTTGACCAGCGTGAAGACCAATATCAGAGTGTGTCTCTCTCTGGAGGACCTGTCCTTTCCTGCATTACACATACAACCTATTGATTTGAAGGGGGCACTATTTAGTGCTTAATTTCTCCTGTGGTGGCCTCGAAGGGAGATTGTCAGATTTTCCTACAGATTGCATGTGGTACTGGGAGTCCCAGCAGGGAGGACGCTGTGTGATCAGCCTATTGGGACTCTTCTAACAAGTAACGAAGGTCAGTGGTGACCCAGCACCCATGTGGTTTCCAGTCCCTAAACTTTCCATATGGAAATAGATTTTTAATTTCTTTTACCTGTAAAATGGAGCCCATCAGTAGAATGGCAGGATGACAGAGAAGAATGTATGCTTACTCATATCTGCATTTGCCTAAATTGCCTTCGACAGTTGCTTAAACCCAGTGAAATATTGGATTGGACAGTTTTATACAGTGCTGAGCATTTTATATTACATCGGACAGTTTTACACTGTGTTTGAGAATTTAGTGTTCTTATTAGATGATGGCAGCTTTTCTCTCCAGCCAGCCATCTTACCTTTAAGCTTCTGATACGCTGACATAATCAGTTACCTTACTTCAGTCCAGTGGTCTATAGCTTGTGCCCCCCCTAGCACATGGGCTAGTAATCAGTGATAAGCAAACTGCGGCTCTCCAGCTGTTGCAAAACTACAACTCCCACCGTGCCCTGCTGTAGGCTGAAAGCTGTAGGCAGTCTTTGCATGCTGGGAGTTGTAGTTCTGCAACAGCTGGAGAGCCGCAGTTTGCCTATCACTGGGCTAGTTAAAGCTTATTCCCAGTCTAGTGAATGAAGCCGAGCTGTAATACCAAGCACAGCCACTGGACAATAGGTGGCACTGTGCTTGGTAGGCTTCAAGGAGAAGGCGGTGCTCACTGAAGCGCCATGGCCACTTAATACAGCTGATTGTTAGGGGTGCCCCTCTCCCCACCCTGATAGGTCATCAGTGTTAAACACCTGGAAACCCCCTTTAATTCAGTGTGGTAATATTGCACTAATATTCACACTGTTGGGGGAATTTTAGACTTGGCTTTTTTGGCACCAGATGTCTTATATTTTTTTGTACTGCCCTAATTTCAATTGAAATACGCATGATGTATGGTAAATTTGTTACAACGGTCATCACTTCTGGGTTTTACCCCACCCCCACAGAAATGTGAGAATTAAAAAAAAAATTCGGTTTATAAACCTGTTGCAAATACAGCGCTCAGAGAAACACGGAACCAGAAAATGATGAGAGGGGAACAAAACTCCTCAGGAACGCCATGGACTCTAGAACAAAGTTCACTCTAGTCCAAAAACATGACACAACTACAATAACTCTTCCCCCCTCCCCTCTCCATTATTCTTCTGCTGCTGTCCAGCGATCAAGAATACCAATTTTCACAATTTGCTTTTAATCTAATGATGATAAATAATTGATTAAATTAATATTTTATTCCTTTAATGGCGCCTTACATACACTTATTTTTTCAGTATTGTGTAGATGTAAAAAAAAAAGCCATACGTTTCATGACGTTTTTTTACGTGTATATGTTCCTGGCATAGAAACCTGTGGAAAAGCGCCTGAAATAATGCCAGAGCATGCTGAGTGTGGATACAGTCCTAGGAGACCCCAGAGTGTTACACATGACTTTTCAGGGCAGTTGGAGCATTTACCGTTCAAATGAAACTTAGTGGGACTTGAACTGAATTGCCCGACCAACGCGGACAAATCTTTCCAAGAAATTCGCTCATCGCTAGTTTTAAATATTTTACTATACACTTTAAAGAAGCATCTGACCACAGCATTAAGCACAACTAAGTCTTAGGCTATCTACACACACTGCAGACTATGGGTGGTTTTTCCGCGCAGATGTTTGTTCAGAAAAACTGCCGCATATTGTAGTACCAGCAAAGTGTACGAGTTCAGACAAATCTCATGTACACTTTTTGTTTGTTTTTTCGATGGGGAAATTGACCTGCTGTGCGGATTTAGAGATTTGCAGCAAGTCAATTATACCCTTAGGGGGTCATTTATTATTGAAAGCACACCATTTTTTGGCGTACTGTTTTTGCAGATCTGTTCGGAAAGGGGATTTGCGTCCGAACATGCGACTTTTCCCAAGGTGGCGGAAAAAAAGGGGGCTTGGTATGGTTGCGGAAGGGGGAGGTTTTGGTCATGAGATTTTTGCCACCATTGTCCACTGTAGCCTTCCCGGATGAAGTGGTCAGAAAAAATTAACCCTAGTTAAAAAAAAAAAAAAAATGCATTAACAGTAGCAATATATGTATTTTGCATATTAGCTTTTTGTTCCTGTCGGCAGGGTCCCAGAGGGCAGTACTAGGCTATCGACGTTTAAAGAGGATGTTTTACCTGTATTATTTTTATTAGACATAGCAGTGTCTCACATCTACAGAGGTCATTGTGTAGGGAGGTGGAGCAGATAAGCTGTGCATATCATGTATTAAATGGAATCTGTCATCACGTACCTTGTAATATATGTAAATCCAGCTGACATGGCAGATGTGATGAGCACTTGTCAGCTGATTCTAATGATCTTTGTCCCATATTTATACGTGGGCCAAATGCAGAGAAAGAAGCCTTTTCATTTTAGGCAACTTTATGCCCCTTGGTGCCACAAAGGTGTTGTCCTCCGCTCATTCTCTTTGCCGGCCACACTGATCAAAGAGGCGTATGCACTGTCACAAGATTTCAAGACTAGGTGGGATTACTGTACCTCTACACTGCCTCACCCTGTCCGTCAAAGAGGAGGGGGCACGACCAGCAGAGAAAATGAGTCTTGGGTTCACCGGTGGCAATGCCCTTTATGCACCAAGGGGCTAAAAATAGAGGGCATCGTCTTACTTCTCCGTATTTGGGCCACGTATAAAGATGGGACCAAGAGCAGTGGAATTTGCTGACAAGTGCACATCTCCAATATCTGGTATATAGTATACCTGTCAATGTAATCCTGTCTATGATTTTAATAAGAGGACTGCTAAAAAAGTGATCGCTGCCGAACAAAACACGTCAGTCTATTATTAAGCTTAGGATCCTTTTTTTCAGCTCAATTCTAAGCCATAAAAATCAAACCATGAATGGGGGACCAACGATCGTTACTGTGATTGTTTGTTCCACCAGATTTTTTACATTATGTCGGCTGCACATCCCCAGCGTTAATGAGTTGTGCTGCCAACCAGCGAGAGCTTTCATGCCTGCATTAGGCTAGGTCTACACGGCGACATATTGGGCACAACTACACTGCAACATTTGTCGCACCAACGTCGCGCGACAATTTTTATAATAGTCTATGGTGTCGCAATGTGACATGCTGCGACGCGACAGTCACAGAAAAATCCATCTCGAATTGATATTTTGCGACATTCGCAGTTTAAGTACAACACAATAGACTATCATTATAAAAATTGTCACGCGACATTGGTGCTACAAATGTCGTTGTGTAGACCTAGCCTAAGGCTACTTTCATACTTTAGGTAGCAGGGTCCGTCGGGCTGTTCCGGCGGGAGAACAGCCTGACGGATTTGTGCTGCCGCTAACCCAACGTGCTGCCGGGAGTCCGCTCCGGCCCCATTCACTATAATAGGGGCGGGTCGGATGCCTGGCCGCAGCATGGCAAACATGCCTAGAGGCCGCCAGACAAAAACGACAACATACTGCATTTTTTTGTCCGGCTGGACCTCCAGCATGTCCCCATTATAGTGAATGGGGCCGACTTGGACTTCCAGTGGCACAGTGGGCTAGCGGTAGCAGCGGTAGCACATAGCCTGCCAGACCCTGCTACCACAAGTGTGAATGTAGCCTAAGCGATCTGATCAGCTGGTTGCTGGCACATTTACACACGGCTCATGCGGACGTCCATTCCCTATAATTGGCCTGATCATCTGTTGGTGTTCCCTGGAAGATACAGATACCTAGAGTAGCACTGATACGCTTCTCACTATCACATAGCCATGCAGCGTCTTCTCCGTTATCACATCCTCCACCCCCCTCTCGCTGAGCACATGACTGACATGGATGAAACCCTGCAGAAGCCTCAGTAAAAAGATGAGAACACGTTTCTGTCAGAGCACAATTGTACATTACACAACCCAGTGTGAACTGTGCCCGCGCTGACGTAAAACCATTTTCGGAACTCTCTAATGGCTAAATAGATCCAGTCTCTCCCTAGATTGCAATTCTTTCAGAGGTTGAATGATAAAAATAAAAAAATAAAAAATAAAAAGACTAACATGTCAGGCCCCAGCACCTCCCCAGAGCCCCTCTGTCTTTTTAGTTTGTGTCCACGCTCATCGTGCTGTAAAACTAATGCCGCACAAAGCGCCCGTGTCCTCCATCTCTTTGTCTGCACGCTCTGCTTTCACCCTGGAAGCTGATGGCTCTGCCCTGTGGGAAGAAGCTCTCCTCGTATGGAGACGCTTGTCAGGAGCTTTTACATCAATCCTGCATTTTCACCTTTAGAGCGTTACTCGTACAAAGCTTTCATTGGTCTCCTGTATAATGCAACATGCCTTTTATTTTTATTTATTTATTTATTTTTATTTTATTTTATTTTTACAGATTGAGCATGAATGCATAGAAAAGTTTATACAGTTGTGTGAGTGTGGTTGGAGTATGACATGACCATGTGCCTGCATTATCTGATATCACGTTAGGCTACTTTCTCACTAGCGTTTATACTGGATCCGGAAGGGCTCAGCAAAAACGCTTCCGTTACTGATAATACAACCATCTGCATCTGTTATGAAAGGATCCGGTTGTATTATCTTTAACATAGACAAGACGGGTCCGTCATGAGCACGATTGAAAGTCAATGAGGGATGGATCTGTTTTCTATTGTTTCCAAGAAAACGGATCTGTCCCCATTGACTTGCATTGTGGTTTATGATGGATCAGTCTTGCTCCGCATCCCATTATGGAAAGAAAACCGCAACTTGCTGCGGTTTGCTCTCCGGTATGAGAACGCAACCAAATGGAGCGGAATACATTTTGGAGCATTCTGTTCTGTTCAGTTACATTTTGTCCCCATAGACAATGAATTGGGACAAAACAGAAGTGTTTTCTCCGGTATTGAGACCCTATGACGGATCTCAATACCGGAAAAGAGAAACGCTAGTGTGAAAGTAGCCTTAGCTGAGGTTGCCTATCATTTACATACTGGACCCCCTCTCCTTACATGTCTGCTTTAGTAAATACTTGTATTCACCATGAAAAAATAAATCTGAAACAATTTTTACTTAGAACGCTGCATGGTGCAGTTCCTCTGTAATTCATCCTGGAAATATATTAATAAATTGTCTATGGGCTATTACCATTGCCCTAGAGCAGGGGTGCACAGCCTGGGGGCCATTCTGTGCAGCCCCAACTGTCTGGTCACACACACATGCTTGTCTGTTGGCGGCTAACATACATTTTCCGTGTCAGAGAGGAGTTGCCCGTGGGCAGAAGCAAATACTAATTATTTTTGCCTATGAGACCCACAGATACTGGCAGAATGAAGGTCTTCTGGTACCTGTGTGGCACTTCAGTAAGGACTAGATGAAATGGAGAGGTGGCCATTCATTGTAGATTTTGGGAATAGTAAAACACTTGTTTCAGCAACTAAATTAAGGCCTGTTTCACAATGTCTGTCAGTATTTTGCATCAGTATTTGTAAGCCAAAACCAGGAGTGGAACCTACAGAGAAAAGGTATAATAGAAATATGTGCGCCTCTTCTGTGTTTTGGACCCACTCCTGGTTACAAATACTGATGCAAAAATACTGAGAGAGTGACTTTCTGGCGTGCAGACGGGAGCAGAGGATCCCCATTCTCCAGAAAGGTGGCAGTCCTGGAGGTGAAACCAGCACCTACCAGTCATTTATGGTATACTCTTTTTTTATATGCCGTAAGGGTTTCAGATGATGATGATACCCTTTTAAGCTTTATTGTGGCCCTAGGACCAGAAACGGTTGTGCATCCCTGCCCTGCCGCTGTCGGCACTGATTGGACAATAATGTGTATGAACACATCCCTTTCATAAGGGGAATGGTAACAGTCAGTTATCATTTTATTTATTTATACACTTTCCGGAGTAATAACCGAGGAACCAGCACAAACCAAATCTTTATGAAGAAGCGCTGAGAAACCGACATTCGAAACATCATCCATTGCATATGTGGTTTATTTAACGTCAGTTATTACACTCTTCATGCAAAATCGCTCTAAACTTATATAAAAAATATATACCGGTAAATATATTTATTATCTATTATTAATATTCTAATATAATATGTAATATATAATAATATTTAATTTTATATCTATAAATATATACCAGTCTATCTATCTCATGTCTATCCGTCTATCCATCTATCCATCTCATATCTATCTCCTCTGTATACAAGTGTTATTAACCCTGTAGTTGCGGTAATTCTTTTAGGATTGTGTGTTAGTGAATAGTCTTGTGTGATGACCGGTACTTAATGATACCTCATGCCTGTGCTTGGCTGTTTACTGATCTTGCCCCTAGGGCAGGCAGGTTGCTGCTGTTTAATTCTCCCGTGTCAGGATTTGATCATTTGGTCATTGGATAAGTTGTATTATTTTCCATTTGCAGCATGCTCTGATGTAACTGACACATCCCAACGCTCTGGTGTATGTGTATGAATTTACATCAAATGTCTCCTTCCCCTGGGATTCCTGGGGGTGTGAACCTCCGCTCAATATTCCCAAACTGATGTCACCCGGAGACCTTGTCCATCCCCTTGTCCATCTCTGCACAGCTCTTTGTGTGTGCAGATGGCACACTTCTGACCTCTTATCACCCGTATCTTTTGAAACCATTGCTGTGTTGATTTTGTAGATTTATTTTGTACTAGTATTTATTATTGCCTATCCTTAAAGGGAACCCATCACCGTGGAAATGCAGTGCAATCTGCAGGCAGCCTGTTATAGAGCAGGACGAGCTGAGCAGATTGTAGGAAAAGATTTAGCACAACTTGTATTTTATTCATTTAATCCTCTGCTCTTTTTACTCTTGGCACTCCAGCGAGCGGTCCTATCAGTGATTGACAGCCAACTCTCTATTCTTAGGCTACATGCACACGACCGTATGTGTTTTGCGGTCCGCAAATTTCGGATCCGCAAAAAAAACGGATGATGTTACGTATGGCATCCGTTTTTTTTTTGCGGATCCTTTTTTTTTGCGGATCCATTGTAATAATGCTTATCCTTGTCCGCAAACTAGAAAAAAATAGGACATGCACTATTTTTTTAGTGGAGCAACGGAACGGACATACTGATGCGGACAGCACACAGTGTTTTTTGCGGACCCATTGAAATGAATGGGTCCGCATCCTATCCGCAAAAAAAAACGGATCGGACACTGAAACAAAATACGGTCGTGTGCATGTAGCCTTAGTCTTGCAAAGTCAGCAGTCACTGAATAGGACCGCCCACATGACTCCTAAGCATAGAAAGAGCAGGTTTGAAATTAATACATTACATATTTTACTTAATCTTTTCCATAAATTATGGTGACAGGTTCTCTTTAACTGTGTGCCGATCAACCGCTGACTGTGCATGTCCCGGCGGTTGGCATATATCTCAGCGCAGAGGTTTCTAAACATCCTTGTAGAGAGTAACAGAGAGACTTCCCATAGAGAAGGCAGGGGTGGCTTTTTTCACAATCCCTCCCTTCCCCATTTCTCTATACAGAGCTCTCAAGAAGCACAGTGTATAGAGATCTGTAAGCGCCAATGCTGCTTCCTGCTCTGCTCCCAATGGTCATGTAATCACTGGGGCGAGGAGTCTGCACGACCTGCCAGGTCTTAGACCCATATCAGCTCTGCAATGAGGTTGTACGGCGCTCTACAACCTCTCTGGGAATGGGTTTCCCGGTTACATGAATAATCACCAATAATTGTAAAAAAAATGAAAATAACAAATCTCATATTATATGTCCTCCAAAGGTTTTATATGACGTTATAACTTTTGTGTGAAATAAAAAATAAATAGTTTCCAGGTGCCACACCGCAGCTTCTAGCCCTGCTCTCATATATCAAAATGGCTATTATTGAAAGGGGACATTTTTTTTTAAAATATAGATTTTACTTGCAAATTATGTTATAAAAAAAAATAAAGAATGTGAAAAACTTTTTGTAACATTTTTATGGTTATAAAAAAAAAATGCTAAAATAAAAATGGAATAAAAATAAAGTCCATGGATCACCGAAATGTGCAAAAATTATTTACTTAACAGAACAGAAAAAAAAATATGACGTATGTACTAAAAAAATGCACCTGTTGAGGAAGTGGAGTAAATGGCGCGGTCTTGAACTGTTTAAACACCATTTTAGTATTAGTTTTTCTAAATATAAATAGGTTTTGTACCGATTTCCTAATATATCTTTATAGTGGCTGGAGCTTTTTGTTTCTGATACAGAACTTGTTTTTGGAGGTACTATCTGTACTTGGGGGGGGGAGAGAACGACACCTTGATACCTTGATACAGAACTTGAAATCCCCTGTATAGGCCTTGGATATAAATGATGAACATTCTCCCTGTGTTCACTAGGGGGAGCCAAGGAGCTTGTTATACACTGAACTGAATGGTAACACTGTATGCAGTGAGCGCCCTCTAGAGACAGCTGCAAGCGACCAACACTTTATCTTTTAAATCGGGTTTCAAGCTCTAGATCAGAACAATTGCATTTTAACCATGTTCAAGGCATATGGAGAAATTCATCAGCACAGAATATCGGACCTAAAAATAATATGATGATAAGAATTTTGTGTCAAAGGTTTTTGTGTGACTGATCTCATTTTTTGTGTTCTTTCTTTAGATACACCAGCTCTTTTCCCTGATATCAAGGAAAAAGAAACCCCCACACCTATTGAAGAACTTCATTTAGAAAGCTGTATTCCTCACACAGACTCAGGCATTGGAGAAGAACACCTCAGCAGCATCCTAAATGGAACTGATCTAGATAGCAGCACAAGCCCAGACGTCATGGGTGAACTGCTATCTACACTGTCATCGGATGTGATAAAGTCGCAGGAAAGTTTAACAGACAGTCCTAGCGAAATGCTAAAACCAGCTCCCTCCATTTCTAGCATCAGCCAAAGCAAGGGTATCAATATCAAAGAAATTCTTAAAAGTCTAGTGGCTGCTCCATTCGAGTTGGCCGAAGCTGGACCAGACCCAGTACCGTACCCAGACCCTGCGCTCAAAAGGGAAGCCCAGGTCATTCTTCCCATGCAGTTTCATTCCTTTGACAGGTATGACATCATATCAGACTTGAATGTTTTTTTTTTTTCTATGTTTCTTTCTCAAAATGTTAATTACCATATCATTTCTATGAGAAGTTTTTGTTGGCTTTGTGTCTAGACATCTGGTCGGACAGACTCGTGTAGTTAACGCTCAATTTTCCTGATAATTGTAGTTTATTATTTCACCATGATCAAAGACTGACGTGATTGCATTGCATCGGAATGATCATGTCATCAGGTTAAACGGTGCAAATGTTAGGTCACCTGCTGAAATCAGGCAGCACCTTATTATTTTATGTATGTCCATGTAGTGGGTGCTGGAGCAACATTACTTCTACACAGTGGAGAACCAAGTGTGGAGAAGCCTATCAGACTCATCAGGGTTAACACCCTCCTAACCATGAAATCTAAAGATAATTAGAGGGGGAACAGAGCTACTATGTCTTGGGATTAAACTGCAAGTTTTTTATGTGGTTGTCTCCACTGGGCAATATCAG
The DNA here is from genome assembly GCF_014858855.1 of Bufo gargarizans. Taxonomy (NCBI): domain Eukaryota; kingdom Metazoa; phylum Chordata; class Amphibia; order Anura; family Bufonidae; genus Bufo; species Bufo gargarizans. Next base: position 72,699,808 of record NC_058082.1, on the reverse strand, counting down.
TTTTGAGTCAAGCTGGTCATGGTGGGGAGCAGGGTGTCTTACTGCAGAGTCCCCACTATCAGCTAAATTGTGAATCAGATGTTCATTCTCCATTAGGGTGCTGCCCGATGGTGCGACTGGCCGGGGCGTTCTAGGAACTTAAAGAGGCTCTGGAAAAAAACTAAAAGTGGCCCCATATTTGTAGGACAGTCCAAATTTGACAAAAGGTGGGACAACACAAGTAGGCAGAGCCAACACAAGCCTCAAGTAGGTAGAGACAACAGAAGTAGGTGAGGCCAGCAATACCACAGTGCAGCACAAAATACTGCCCCAGGAAAACCAGATACCACAGTGAAGCATAAAATACTGCCCTATACCCATACAGAGGACAGTGATACATTTGAATTCAGGAGGACGGCTGTTGGCCGGGTGCATAAGTGCCTGATGCTCCTAGCATTAATGCTGAGAGAATCAGATCATTATGTAGCTGGCCATCGGACAGCCCGCTGGTTGTTGGCCCACGGGGAAATTTCCCTGTATAGTCTGACAGTCCACCCCTGGTGACTGGCCACATGCGGCCATGTCCATCCATGGCATGAAAAAGCTGCACGATTTTGTAGTTAAATCGTGTGGTCATTGCTTGCCTCCGGCGGACGTGGCTCGGCCTCATGTGACCAGCCACAGCACCATTCTCCCCCGGAGATATCCATGTACCCTAATTGGGAATATAGAGAGGGTTTATCCTTATGAGACAACCCCTTTAATGCAGATTTAAAGGGGTTGACATTTGAACAACATTTATCACCAATTGACAGTGAGATATGTGATCGTGGGGGCGGTCTGACCTCTGGAGCCCCCAAGGATCATGTAGATGGGGGTCCTAGAATCCCCAGTTTATGACATTACCAAGTACAGCCCATGGCTATCTCTGCCAGTCACATAGAAGTGGAGTGGTGGTCATATGCATTCTCTTTTGTGATAGGTAATAAATGGGGATAACTCTTTAAAATGAACACTAAGGTAACTAGCTTCAGACCTTGATTAGATCAGTATCTAAGTAGAGCTTGGAGCAGGGATATTTGCTGTGCATTCCCCTTTTGTCCTTATCGTACTGCCTAGTAAATACACCTATTTACCGTTATCCAGATCTTTTTTATGTCTAAGCCCAGGTTTTAGCGAGAAGAGGCAGAATGAGCTGTAGAAAAGCCATCATGCTCTTGTTAGGCCCATTATTGTTCACAAGCGGGGGACTCTGACAAGATCGAGATACAAAGTAGGCTAATACGCTGCAACAAAAGGTGCCTCGGTTAGTAATGTATGCAGCAGCTCTAGAACTATCGAATGTAAATGATGAGGTGATATTGATGAAAGGAGGGGATTGAGGTCTCGGGGGGCGCCGATGACGGATTGAACAGAAGCGGCCTTGCGCCACTCTTAACTGAAGCCTGTCGTCTTCACCGCTCAAAGCCATAATGGGAGGTGGCAGTCTGAAATGAGTTGCCTCGGCACAGAGTATTATTTTTGAAATGCTTTCACACAAATCACCAGGCCCTGCATACAACTTAGTTTCATGCTTTAATGTCATCAGGAGGCACAAATTGGTGTGTCTAATTGTTTGCCACCTGCCAGCAAAATGAGCTGCCAGCTTGCCAGACGGGTTTGATTGTCTGTCAGCCATTCAGGCGATTGAGAGTGACAACATCAAAAATTATCCTTCAAACTCGGAGACCTTAGTGCAGCTTTCCAGGCAGCCCTCCTTTACTGAGGCTTGTGGACCTCGGCATTTTCACAGAATTACCAATAAATCTGTTCCTACAGCCAAATCTGTGCGGGAGCTGATACAGTGACTGCACTGCCGACATCAGTATTTTAGGATTGGTAGTCCTTTTACAGGGGAGGAAAAGAATATATATACAGTTAGGTCCATATATATTTGGACAGACAATGGTTTTCTCGTTTTTGTTCTGTACATTACCACAATGGATTTTGAACAAAACAATTCAGATGCATTTGAAGTTCAGATTTTCAGCTTTAATTCAGTGGGTTAAACAAAAAGATTGCATAAAATGTGAGGAAAACTAAAGCATTTTTTAAACTCAATCCCTTCATTTCAGGGGCTCAAAAGTAATTGGACAAATTAAATAATTGTAAATAAAATGTTAATTTCTAATACTTGGTTGAAAACCCTTTGTTGGCAATGACTGCGTGAAGTCTTGACCTCGTGGACATCACCAGACGCTGTGTTTCCTCCTTTTTAATGCTCGGCCTTTACTGCAGCGGTTTTCAGTTGCTGTTTGTTTGTGGCCTTTCTGTCTGAAGTTTAGTCTTTAACAAGTGAAATGCTCTATTGGGATCAGATCCGGTGACTGACTCGGCCATTCAAGAATATTCCACTTTTTTGCTTTAATATACTCCTGGGTTGCTTTGGCTTTGTTTGGTCATTGTCCATCTGTATTTTGAAACGCTGACCAATCAGTTTGGCTGCATTTGGCTGGATTTGAGCAGACAGTATGTTTCTGAAAAGCCCAGAATTTATCCGGCTGCTTCTTTCCCGTGTCACATCATCAATAAACACTATGGACCCTTTGCCACCGGCAGCCATGCATGCCCAAGTCATCACACTGCCTCTGCCGTGTTTTACAGATGATGGTATGCTTTGGATCAGGAGCTGTACCATGCCTTCGCCATACTTTTTTTCTTTCCATCATTCTGGTAGAGGTTGATCTTGGTTTCATCTGTCCAAAGAATGTTCTTCCAGAAGTGTCCTGTTTTTTTAAAGGTGTTTTTAAGCAAAGTCCAATCTAGCCGCCTTATTCTTGAGGCTTATGAGTGGCTTGCACTGTGCAGTATTTACTTTCAGGCAGTCTTCTCTTTATGGTAGATTTGGATATTGATACGCCTATATCCTGGAAAGTGTTGTTCACTTGGTTGGCTGTTGTGAAAGGGTTTCTCTTCACCATGGTAATTATTCTGCGATCATCCACCACTGTTGTCTTCCGTGGGCGTCCAGGTCTTTTTGCATTGTTGAGGTCACCAGTGCTTTCTTTCTTTCTCAGGATGTACCAAACTGTAGATTTTGCCACTCCTAATAGCGTAGCAATTTCTCGGATGGGTTTTTTCTGTTTTTACAGATGAAGAATGGCTTGTTTCACCTGCATAGAGAGCTCCTTTGACCGCATGTTTACTTCTCAGCAAAATCTTCAAAATGCAATCACCACACCTCAAGTCAACTCCAGGCCTTTTATGTGCTTAATTGAGAATGAAATAATGAAGGAATTGCCCACACCTGCCCATGAAACAGCCTTTGAGTCAATTGTCCAATTACTTTTGGTCCCTTTTAAAAACAGGGTGCAACATGTAAAGGAGTTGAAACTCTTAAACCCTTAATCCAATTTTAATGTGGATACCCTCAAACTCAAATGAAAGCTAAAAGTCTTTATGTCCATGTCCATTATATAACTATGATTTGAATATGTTTTAGTAAACAGGTAATAAAAACTAAATTTGTGTCAATGTCCAAATATCTATGGATCTAACTGTATGTGTATATATGTGTGTGTGTGTGTGTAAATAAATGGTCTGGTAAAACAGGTATTTTCCTCCCACCGTGTGCTGCTGGGCTAATTTGCAGCCAGGTGGGGTCAAATACTGGACTGGATTTTAATTGCCGGTCCGGGTTTTTGGCAGCACCTGGCTGTCCTTAAATAGGCAGCTGGGCTCAGCAGCAGGATCTCTGTGTTGGGATCTGAGGCTTGGTGCCAGGTTGGAGGGCTGAGACCCATGGGGCGAGGAAACAGGACCCTAAAGCCTGCCGTGGACTGCTGGAGGCAGAACTGACCTCAATGTGACTTTTGTCTTAGGGTCCATTCACACGTCCGTAGTGCATTGCGGATCCGCAATACACCCAGGCGGAACCCTCATAGAAATGCCTATTCTTGTCCACAATTGCAGACAAGAATAGGACATGTTCTTATTTTTTTTTTCCGGAGCTGCGGACCAGAAGATTGGGGCCCGCGCTCCGTAAATGCAGATGCAGTCCCCATAGAGAATAAATGGGTCTGCACCCGGTCCGCACAACACTTGTGGACGTGTGAATGGAGCCTAATATGAACTTTCCATTGTGTGTGAAGTAAACACCAAGACTGCAAAGTAACGCATTGTTTTGTGCATTTGCCTCAAGTGTGAATAAACACTGAAGTTTTGCATTAAGAAATTGTCTTTTTCCTCTGTACTGCGTCCGCTTACCCTATCTACCAGAGCGAAACCCCACAATATATATACTGTGTGTGTGTGTGTATGTATGTATGTATGTATATATATATATATATATATATATATATATATATATACACACACATCTCAGAAGGACCCGTCTTTGCACGGGTATATTTCATCTATTTCATTTAATGTTTCTGCGTGATGTTTAGGGCTCATGCACACGACCGTATGTATTTTGCAGTCCGCAAAAAATACGGATGACATCCGTGTGCATTCCGTATTTTGCGGAACGGAACAGCTGGCCTTTTATAGAACAGTACTAAACTTGTCAGTAATGCGGACAATATTAGGACATGTTCTATTTTTTTGCAAAACTGAAATACGGAGACGGAATGCACACGGATTAACTTCAGTTTTTTTGCGGACACATTGAAGTGAATAGTTCAGCATATGGTCTGCCAAAAAAAAGGAACGAACACGTAAAGAAAATACGTTCGTGTGCATGAGCCCAATATATTGACAGTGACCTCTACAGCACCCCGTCCCACTGTCTGCTGAGTTGTGTATCAAATCCTATCCTGTGTGATACTGTCTGCTGCGCTGTGTATCTAATCCTATCCTTTGTAATACTGTCTTCTCAGCTGTGTATCTAATATCCTATCCTGTTTGATACTGCCTGCTGAGCTGTGTATCTAATTCTGTCACGTAATATGACTGATTATTTAAGGACCTGCGAACTGCTCAAACCTGTGATCAGTTGTTATGGAAACCTTGAGTAGTACCTGCGAGCTTCTATTGGCTGATAAGGGACATGTGACCGTGTGTATGGCAGTTGGCATATGAAGAGAAACATTTGCTTGTATTGGCTAATGCTGGTAATATTTTGAAAATATCTCAGGAATGGTACGTCCTAGAGAGCTGAGACCCGCTCTAAAACCTTGCCGGACACCTGATGTACCTGTGTGTCAAATTTGGTGAAGATCGGTCCAGTCGTTTGGTCACGCATAAAGAACAGACAGACAGACGTCCAGACAGAAAGTGGCTGGCCCTTTAACAGTGACCTTCACAGTGCCCACCCCTTCAGCAGTGACTTCCACAGTGCCTCCCCTTTAACAGTCACCTCTGCACTGCCTGCCCCGTTAACATTGACCTCCACAGTGCCCGCCCCTTTAACAGTGACCTCCACATTGCCCGTCCCTTTAATAGTGACCGCCCCTTTAACAATGACCATCCCTTTAACAGTGACCTTCATAGTGGCTGCCCGTTTAACAATGACCTCCACAGTGCCAGCCCCTTTAACATTCACAACCCCTTTAACAGTGACCTCCACAGTGCCTGCCCCTTTAAAAGTGACCACCCCTATAACAGTGACTCCACAGTGCCCGCTATTTTACTAGTGACCTCCACAGTGCCCGCCCCTTTGCTAGTGACCTACACAGTACCTGCCCCTTTAACATTGACCACCCCTTTAACAGTGACCTCCACAGTGCCTGCCCCTTTAACAGTGACCTCCACAGTGCCTGCCCCTTTAACAGTGACCTCCACAGTGCCTGCCCCTTTAACAGTGACCTCCACAGTGCCTGCCCCTTTAACAGTGACCACTCCTTTAACAGAGACTTCCACAGTGCCCGTCCGTTCAATAGTGGCCCCTGCCCCCCATGCATGTAGCAGTGTAGTTGTGCCGTCATACGTTATATGACTGAATACTTAAGGACCTGCAAACTGCTAAAGCCTGTGTTCAGTTGTTATGGCAACTTGGAGTAGGACTGCAAGCTTCTATTGGCTAATAAGGGACATGTGACCGTGTAAATGGCAGTTCGGATTAAAGTGAAAGGCTTGCTGGCTTGTATTGGCTAATGCGGGTCATTTTTTGGGAATATCTCAAAAACGGTACCTGTGTGCCAAATTTGGTGAAGATCGGTCCAGTCATTTGGTCGCGCATAAAGAACGTCCATGACAGACAGAAACTCATTTATATAGTTATAGAGATTAGAGAGATATAGATATATATATCTCTATTTGCTACACAGATCCTTGGGTGCGACAGCTGCTGCTGTCGTGTAGCCGAGCCCTTAGGGTACATGCACACGGCGGTGTAGTTTATATAGATATGCACCCAAATCCACATGTGTGACTTGGATTTGCCACAAGTCCTCACTGCACGTCAATTTCTGCATGGAAAACTCCACTCCATAAGATTTAAAAAATCTCCTTCCCTTAGCTGGTACTGTATTACACTAGATTTTCTGCATGAAAGTCTGGGTGGAAAATCCATGTGTAGTATGCACCGTATTCCCTATTTTATGTGCATATTTTATACGAATTGCGAGTGCAGCAATGTATATTAGTGGAGAAAACAAAGTAAGATAAGGCAAATAACCACAACAATATCAGAATTTGGGAATACATCCTTAGGCCGTATTGTGGTCAGTACTTGTGCCTTTTCACAGCACTGAAGATGTGCAGATCTTTCCATTATCCTTTTTTATGTTTATTTTTTTAATCCTGTAAAACAAAAAGACTGTGTGGAAAAGGGGCGTATGTAGATTTCCCATAGCAAAACTTAGTATGGGCCCCATACCCAGTTTCCTAGTACGTGTGTCATTCTTTCTCAGGCATTGCAGAATGCGATGTGCAAAGGCCCAGATTTCGGATGAATTTTTAATTAAAAAAATTGTAATTAAAATTAAAAAAGGCAGGAAAGTGGAACACATGCTTCATAAATAAGGCGCCGATTCCGACCACCATATTTTTCAATGTATTCACGCCAGACGACTGGCTGAAATACCTCGATAAATCTTCATCTTCTCATCTTTTGCAAATCTGGCTGCTTGCAGCCACCACTAGGGGGAGCTCAGTGGATAGGAATGTATGCAGTTGCAATTGATTGAAATGGAAGCTCTAATGATCTGTTTGTACTGGCACCCCCTAATGGTGGCTGCAAGAAAATGCAGTGTTTTCACATTGGAAAGAGAAGGAGTTCAGTGTCGGGAGCTTCCCAGGCCCCATAGCAGTTGCCTGGTCTGCCTCCATTGAAGATATGCCCCTGCTGTGGAACCTAAAAACCTGTCCTAAAATCCACATTGTTGTTGACTTTGTAGTGCAATTTAGCCACAGAGCTTCAAGATGCCTTGCATCTTCGGCATTTATTTAGTTTTTTATTAATTTGTCTGTATTGTATGTACATTTTGACCCAATCTACTAACATTGTAATGTAATATGGATTCTGCAAGTGAAATGGCACAAGAAGTGCACAGCGTGTGAATCCACCCTCATGTAAGTTGAATCAATAAATGCTGACAACAGACGGCTCATCCGACTGGCAAGTTTTTACCAGTACTTCAGGTCAAAAAATATTCCTCTTCAAGGAGTTATCCCACAAAAATGAGTTATCACTAATTCACAGGATAGGTGTTAATGGTCTGAGCGTGGGGGGTCTGACTGCTGGCAGAACAGAGGGTACCCAGTATTGCCTGTCCACCGCTTCCTTCACTTCTGAGCGCTGTCTACTTCACCTGTCCTACTTTTTATGGGATAACTTTAATGTAGGGCCGCGTTTGCATCTCCATCAAGATTTTCCGGCTGCCTGATCCTTCAGCCGGCCCAAAAACCGCTGCATACAATGATTTTTTTCCGAATGAAACGCAACATTTATGCGGTAAAGTGGCCTGATCACAGCTGGAACCCATTAAAGTCAATAGGGACTTGGCTGTGAACCGCGGCAGGCTGTTCTCTACCCGGACCAGTCTGCCGGAATCTATTCCCTGGAGATGTGAACAAGGCCTTAGTTCCTATATTTGGTGAACAAGGGTCTGTGTAATAAATTGTCTTCTGGTATGAAATGTACACAGTGTTGAATATCCTACACGTGGTCATGTGTGTTCTCTCTGTGCTCTGCCCCTCACAGAAGTGTAGTGGTCCCGGTGAAGAAGCCCCCACCTGGCAGTTTAGCTGTGAACACAGTGGGTACTGCCAGCGGTAGTCTCACCCCCAGCACAACACCAAATATATTCGCTGCTACTGGAGCAACACCCAAAAGTATGATCAATACAACAGGTATTTGTTCCCCCATTTCATCTTCCATCAATAATGTGGTGTTGGTAATGTAAGTCTTGTACCCTGAGGCACCGTCGTGTAGCTTGCATGTGAATGTGCTTGAATAGACTCCAGTCATAGTTTATTTTCATGAAATATTACCTGTGGTATATTGACAGGTGTAAGGATATGCATTTCGCCTATTTCAGAGGAAGTGCAGCAACCAATCAGAATCCTTGTTTCAAATTGTATTTGTTTTCTAGAGAATAGAAACCAACCTCTGATTGGCTGCAACCAGACCACTTTTTCCCTAAGAAATTAGCGGTGTGGCTAGCATCATTCTGTGCTGCTCTACGATGTCCTGTCTTGTCCTGTCTTGTCCTGTTATGTCCTGTGCTGCCGCGTGCTGTTCACATACTCCATGTGTCCTGTATGACGCCATATGACATGTGCTGCTGTGTTCTGCTATAATATGATATGCTTTCATGTCCAGGGCAGCTCTGTTCTGCACTAATGCCCTCACCTTAGACTGTATTGAAGAACCCCTAACACCGCTGCTAGTCTCTGAATGCGTCCATCTTGTGGCTCAGCTAGTGATCATTGGAATAGACCTATTCATATGTTGTACAGCAAACATTAAAGGGGCTTTCCAGGACTTAGATATTGATGACCTTTCCTCAGATTTGTGAGTGCATCACTCAGCACCCACATGGATCAGCTGTTGGAAACTATACAGTGGGTGGAGTCGTCTGAAGAAGGCTCTGACCACTGTGTGGACACCATGTTGGGGTACCACAGCTCATCTCCCATTCAAGTGAATGAATGCTGGCCTGCAGCATGCCAGCAAGGCCGCTACACAGCCTTCCATCCTCTTTATACTGTCCTACAGCTGATTATTGCTGGTGCAGGTTATCTGATCCCCACCGATCTGATACTTACCCATCTTGAGGACCAGCCATCAATATCTAAGTCCTAGAAAACCCCTTTGACAGCCTCTTAGGCAGCCTAAAGACAGTTTTCTCCTCCTAAGACGTAGCTATAGGCAGTTCTAAATAGCATTTCTCCCGCATAGTAAGACATCAGTATTGTAGTTGGGGGTCCGTTAGATTTTGCAGGCCCAGGAGATTAAAGATATTTTTCTGAGCCTTTAGTGAGTTTCTTAAGAACATCCATTAGTCACCGGGCGACTGAAAATTTTTTAATAAAAATTCAGGTCTGGAGGACCTTGGATGTCCATGCATTAAAGGGAACCTGTTATCAACTTTGTGCTGCCCATACTAACGGCAGTATAAAGTAGAGACAGGTGAGTTGATTTCAGCGGTCTGTCATTTAGAAGTTAAAAGTAAGTGGTTGCCGAGAACCAACATCACAATCCTTGCAGACTGGGCCTGGAAAAGAGTCCTGGTTATTTATGAATTCCTGCCCACCTGCTGATTGACAGTTTTTCCACCTAGTTTTATCCCTTTCTGTCTAGGACAACTGCCAATCATCAGCAGATGGGGGGGGGAGTGCAGGAAATTAGGAATAACCAGGACTCTTCTCAGCTAGATTTGACTCTATTCCAGGCCTGTGCTGCAATGATTATGATGCTGGTTCTCGGCAACCACTTACTTTCAGCTCAGGAGTGACACACTGCTGACATCAGCATTTCTGTCACTATTTTATGCTGCCCTCAGTGTGGTCAGCATAAAGTTGATGACCGGTTCCCTTTAAAGCCCATGGATTTCAGTAGGAGTGGTGTAATGCCATCTTTCCTTCGTGGTGGCAATGCAGTTTAAACTAAACTTTTATAATAATTTTGAATATGTCGTCCCTAATCCCCTAAAAACATTTTTTCTAATATACTTTATTCATTTTCTATTTTTACTATACTTTTACATTCCTAAAGTGCACCATTCAGTGTGCGCTTAAAACTCAGATCTTCGTACACCGCTGACAGCTCAGCCGTGTACGGAGTACTCATTTTATGAATGGGCAGGAGAGCACATTGCTGTCCCTGCCTGTGCTCCTCGGACAATTACTAACTCCTGGAATAGCACATGGGTATTCTGTACCCATGTACTATGTCAGGATTAGCTGAACGGAGCGTCTCCTGCTTCTGCCTGTTCCGCTAAGCAAGAGAACTGCATGACACCTTTCTTAGCTTAGCGGAGCAGGCAGAAGCAGGAGCCCACTCCACTCAGCTAATCCTGACATAGTACATGGGTACAGAGTACCCATGTGCTATGCCAGGAGTTAGTAATTGTCTGGTGAGCACGGGCAGGAGCAGCAATGGAAGTAGTCCAAGACACTTCCTACTGCCATCGGATTGACCAGCACTGCTCACATGAACAGTTCTGGCCAATCCAAGAGCAGTAGTCTTTGACTACTGTTTCACAGTGTGCATCAGATAGTCTGAGAAGTGGTGCAGCCATCTTGGATGACCGAAGAGGAGCCTGGGAATCGATGGATCTGTAGCTGAAAAGATAAGGAGGTCACTAGATAAGTGTTCTGTTTTTTCGCCAGTTAACGTAATTTTTGTTTTTTCCTTTGAATTGCAGGATCGTTTTAATTCCAGTGTGCTGTAGACCTGAGTTGTAGCAGCCCTTCAGTACAAACTTGGTTTTGTGTGTGAAGGGTTATCCATGAAGTTTAATATTGATGGCTTATCTACAGTAGGTCATTAGTATGAGATCGTCGGGGTTCGGCTCCCAGCATTACCTCCAATCAGCTGTTTGAAGAGGCCCAGTGCTCCAGTGAGTGCCATGGCTTCCTCACAGCTTACCGAGCACAGCACCGTACATTTTATAGCGGCTGTGCTTGGTATTGCAGCTCAGCACCATTCACTTGAATGCGACTGAACTGCTCCTAGGCCACATGGCCGATGTATAGTGACATCACTGGCCTAGAAAGAGGCCTAAGTACTCAGGGAGCTCTACGACCTCTTCTGACAGCTGATGGGCAGGGGTCCCGGGAATCAGACCTCCACCAATCTGATATTGATGACCTATCCTGAGGATAGGTTATCAATATCAAGTTCCTGGACAACCCCTTTAAATAGTAAAGTATTCTATTCCCTATCAGTCTAACCTAGAATTTGCCAATTCTCAGAGTAGATACGATCATCTTTGTCTAGGGTATGGTCTCTTCATGGAGCTTTTCTGCTGCCACTTGATAATATTATGTCAGTATGTTTCACATGTTGAGTTTTTGTCTGTGAAACAGGCGCTGTGGATTCAGCTTCATCCTCCTCATCTTCATCATCCAGTTTTGTAAATGGTGCTACCAGCAAAAACCTACCAGCAGTGCAGACGGTGGCTCCCATGCCTGAGGACTCTGCAGAAAGCATGAGGTATTTATCATAGGTTTTATACATACACGAGGAACGAGCAATTGGAATCTTTCAACAAGTTTAAAAATCATCGTTTGCCAGTGACAGATCGTGGTATCTAATCATGATCTGCTGCCGGCAAACTGATTCAGTATGGGGATGTGTGATGGCATTAGTGATCTCTCCTCCCCATACTGAGAAGGAGATCGCTGGATGTAAAAGCAGCGGTCTCCTCCGCTAGCGAACAGGAGAATTGCTGGGAAGAAACACTTCCCTCCCTATAATCGCCCGTGTGATTTGCCAGTGTGATATAAACTTCAGAACAGAGGGCCGTAAATCTGCAGCTTTTATACTTGTATGTGTATTTTCAAATTGTTTGTTACCAGCCGTAGACTGAGAGCAACATTGCCGTATGCTTGTTTACGTCTGTGTCGACTACTGTTAACAGCTTGTAGTGTAATTAAAATGAAATTTGCACGTGTGTTCCTCCTATATTTACAGCGCAATGACATATGTAGGCACTGGATAATTAATCATTTACAGGATCCCATACAGAGTCTTCAGATTGCTCCGTCCTAGTCTACAATCACCAGTTTAGTCATGCATATAATACATGTACACTCATCTGCCCAGGTCCTTTCTTTATAAATCCTTGATAAATAACTTGATTGTACTTATACCAGTATAGTATATCATTGACTATATGTATTGGTGTTTTTTTATTTATATAACTGTATATTGTTCCTTTGTGCCCTCACAGCATCACTGCCAAATTAGAGAGAGCTCTCGAAAAGGTAGCTCCTCTTCTTCGTGAGATCTTTGTGGACTTTGCCCCATTCCTCTCTCGGACATTGCTGGGAAGTCATGGACAGGAGCTGTTGATAGAAGGTATGAAAAACACATACCAAGTCTTTGTATTATTCTTTTAATATTTTATATGTTTTATATTGTGCATTTCTATTTTCTTAAATACACTAATTACTTAAAGACTACAGACACCTTCCAGGTGATATTGTTAATGAATGTATTTTACTTATTTTGGGCATAAAATACTTTTTTTTTTCAAATGGTGTTTATTTTAAAAAAAATTGCAGTTTTTGTGATACAAGTGGTTAAAAATGTTAATTTTATTTTAAGACACTCCCTGAGTTCCATCAGCTGACTGTTCATGTGAAGCATTATCTCTGATCTCCTAACACTCATTATAGCTACACTCTTATTAATCTGAGTGTTTATAAGGTCAGGAGATGAGACATAAGGCTACACATGAGTCTTCAGCAGGAGGGACAGTATGCAAATAGACTGATTTCTAACCGCATGTATCACAAAAACTGCTGAAAATGTATAATAAAAAGCAATTGAAAAATGATTTTTCAACCAAATGCAATCATAGAAAAAGTATTGCCCCAAAGGTGTCCATAGCCTTTAATAAATGCTAATAAACAATTAAAAAGTTACACACGGTATGCATTTTTTAAATTATAGTTTACCCAGCCCTTGTCCTGGAGCTGGCATATCTTACAACCAGTAACATACTGTAGACCACAAAGGTTGTATTATAGTTTATATCATTTATGTATGATCGAATCTTGTGCGTGGGACCATTAACCTGTGAGTGTAGTTACTTCTGCATATGGACGTGCTTTACATTTCTTAAGGCCGCATTTATTGAAACTGAAATACTTCAGGCAGGTTAGAGTGGCTTTAATAAACTTGGAGATAGATGGGCAGATTTACTAAACCTAGATTCAAACTATATTATATCCGCTGTCTAGACCGGCACTGTATTTATCACAGGGGCTCAGGCTCGATGAGAAATGCGGTGCAGAGATAGACATTTTTGTCTAATTCCATATCAGCTATTGGCTGAACTTGGGCGCAAAATATCACATCTTAGACCAAGCCTGCTTCTCATAAAGCCTTATCTTTCCACTAAGCCCCAAGCCCTTTTCGTCAGAAAACATTGTAGAAACCCTAGTTATTTTTCTCCATGTAGTCTCTAGGTTGTGAAAAGGGTTTATCCGGTAATTTTTTTTTTTTTTTTTTTTTTAAACAGATAGTTTTTATTAAACATAATTTGAAACTATACAAACAATAGGGACAGCAGCATCTCGCATAGCACTGTATCAATGGATATAAAAGATGTACAAAGCCGACAGCTGTATCCCAGGACCCCAACCCCTAGCGAAGAGACGGTTACCATGATCCTACTATTACTACAAGTCGCCATCACCGGCTATCAATACATATCCAGCACACCCAAGTCTAGGTTATCCGGTAATTAATATTCATGACTAGTGATGAGCGAACTTCTGTTTTAAGTTCGGCGTCTAAAGTTCGGCTTCCGGTTAGCGGAGAATCCCGATATGGATTCCGACTTCCGTTGTGGTCCGTGGTAGCGGAATCAATAATCGGCCATTATTGATTCCGCTACCACGGACCACAACGGAAGTCGGAATCCATATCGGGAACCATATCGGGATTCTCCGCTAACCGGAAGCCGAACTTTAGACGCCGAACTTAAAACAGAAGTTCGCTCATCACTATTCATGACCTATTCTCAGGACCCTCGCTGATCAGCTGTTAGGAGAGGCTGGGTGTCCAGTGAGCGCTGCGGTCTCTTCCTAGGCCATTTTACGTTGCCATATATCGGTCACATGGCCCAGTTGTAGCTCAGCCACATAGAAGTGAATGGGGCTGAGCTGCAATACCAAGCATAGCTGCCATACTATGTACAGCACTCTGCTTGGTGAGGTGCTGAGAGCCGGCATCGCTCACTAGAGCTCCCTTTAACAGATTATCGGTGGGGATGCCAGGACTCGAACCCCCACTGATCTGATAATGACGACTTATCCTTAGATCATCATATCCATTACTGGATAACCCCTTTAACCCCATGTAGTGCATTCACATATGTCTTCGCTCTAAAGAAAGTCCACACAAGATTTATTTTTTTCCTCTCTAGAGGGGACCTTTTTGGCTTCACCTTCAGTTGACTAGAAAGAGTTAATATGTAATGTAATAATAGACAGGGAGGCATATTCGATATGTTCCTTGATATCCCAGCAACCTACAAATTTTAAATCTGAGACAGGATATCATTGATGACTGTTAATTGTTTAGTTTTGATATCTTTGTCCCTGTACCATATTGGTGTTGGACTTAGATCTATGAGTTTTCCCACATGTATTGTAATGTGTCATAACGGATACCCAATATGGAAGTAGAGACGTATTTCATTGTGTAGTTCATGCAGCCCTTCTGTTGATTCTTCTTCTATAAACCCCATGGGGGTGAATTTATCACTTGAATGGCGTTGCGCTGCACCTAGGCCATGTAACTGATGAATGTGACATCACATGGCCTAAGAAGAGGCCTAAGTGCTCACGGAGCACCGCAGCCTCTTCGTGCCGCTGATTGGTGGGGGTCCCAGGAATCAGACCCCCACCGATCTGATATTAAAGCCCTATCCTGAGGAATGGCCATTAATATGTAATTTCTGGAAAACCCTTTTAAATTTTGTATGCTTCTTCAAGCGTATGCTAGGAATAAGGCCCAGTTTTACTTGAAATGTGACTGCAGTTAGTCTGTTAATTTTTTGGAACACTACTGAATAAAGCTCTATTTTATCTGGACAAGTACCATGCTAGATACCTCATGGTCCCGGTGCTCCGACATCTCCAGGCATGCACCTTGTTCAGCCAAAAGTAGTTTGGTTGTAGACAATACAAGAGCAGGCTATGGTGATCTACACAGATTATGGTATGTTGTGTATATCTGGAGAATTTGATTATTGTATAACGCTGGGTTCACACCTGAGCGTTTTACAGCGCGTTCCTACGCGCTGTAAAACGCACAACAGGCAAGAACCAATGATTCCCTATGGGAAAGGTTCTCACCTGGGCGTTTTACAGCGCGTACGATCGCGCTGTAAAACGCCCGACGCTCAAACAAGTGCTTGAGCTTTTTTTTGGGCGTTTGTCGCGCGTTCCCGCACATAGAAATTCGGGAACGCGCGACAATGTGTGAACGCCAGTCTCTGTATGCGCGATTGTAAACGCCCGTACAATCACGCATACAGAGCGCTCGTTTCAGAACGCTCAGGTCTGAACCCAGCGTTAGGGAAAGTTCAGCAATTTAAAAAAAATAGTATAATTTAATACTTTGTATTTTAATTCCTCATCATTCTCAAGATCTCTGTGTGCTGTAAGTGAACAGGAACATGCTTGTTTACATCCAAAGTATGAAAAATCCTTACTGGAGATTTACTACACTGTGAGCTAGTCTGTTAGTTTAGGCAATCCTCTGTGAGCTAGTATGTCAGCTTAGGCAATCCTCTGTGAGCTAGTCTGTTAGCTTAGGCAATCCTCTGTGAGCTAGTCTGTTAGCTTAGGCAATCCTCTGTGAGCTAGTCTGTTAGCTTAGGCAATCCTCTGTGAGCTAGTATGTCAGCTTAGGCAATCCTCTGAGCTAGTATGTCAGCTTAGGCAGTTCTCTGTGAGCTAGTCTGTTAGCTTAGGCAATCCTCTGTGAGCTAGTCTGTTAGCTTAGGCAATCCTCTGTGAGCTAGTCTGTTAGCTTAGGCAATCCTCTGTGAGCTAGTCTGTTAGCTTAGGCAATCCTCTGTGAGCTAGTCTGTTAGCTTAGGCAATCCTCTGTGAGCTAGTCTGTTAGCTTAGGCAATCCTCTGTGAGCTAGTCTGTCAGTTTAGGTAATCCTCTGTGAGCTAGTATGTCAGCTTAGGTAATCCTCTGTGAGCTAGTATGTCAGCTTAGGTAATCCTCTGTGAGCTAGTCTGTTAGCTTAGGCAATCCTCTGTGAGCTAGTCTGTTAGCTTAGGCAATCCTCTGTGAGCTAGTCTGTTAGCTTAGGCAATCCTCTGTGAGCTAGTATGTCAGCTTAGGCAATCCTCTGAGCTAGTATGTCAGCTTAGGCAGTTCTCTGTGAGCTAGTCTGTTAGCTTAGGCAATCCTCTGTGAGCTAGTCTGTTAGCTTAGGCAATCCTCTGTGAGCTAGTCTGTTAGCTTAGGCAATCCTCTGTGAGCTAGTCTGTTAGCTTAGGCAATCCTCTGTGAGCTAGTCTGTTAGCTTAGGCAATCCTCTGTGAGCTAGTCTGTCAGTTTAGGTAATCCTCTGTGAGCTAGTATGTCAGCTTAGGTAATCCTCTGTGAGCTAGTATGTCAGCTTAGGTAATCCTCTGTGAGCTAGTCTGTCAGCTTAGGCAGTTCTCTGTGAGCTAGTCTGTCAGCTTAGGCAATCCTCTGTGAGCTAAGCTGTTAGCTTAGGCAATCATATGAGCTAAAATATCTCAGGTGTAGGCTGATACATTTTACCTTTACCAATACTTTTTGGAAACCTATTGGGGCCATAAAATTTAGGCTGCTGCCATATTTTCAAATTTTTTTTTAAATCTAGTTTTGGAGGCCAAAACCAGAAGTGGATAAAGAAAAAAAAAAAAGTAGTATTTGACATTAATACTTTCTCTACTTTTATGGTCCACTCCTAATTTTGGCTTCAGAAAGTGCATCATACAGAATTGTCTAGACGGGATACTTGTGTAGCAGGGAAAATGGGCACACTTGCAGTCGTATCAGCTGACGTTCTTAGTAACCTAATCGAGGCCGGTTATAAACATCCCAGTTCTTTCTGGTTCAGAAACGTGGGTGCTGCAGCCTTACTGTCTATTAAAGTAAAACAAAAATATATCCAAGAGTCATCAGGCTTTCCGTTCTTATGCTCCATGAAATTCAATATTTCTGCAAGTCAGAGTTAACTTCAGGAGTGAGGAAATCTGCCATCGGGATAAGCTGTAACCTGTGATTTATGAAGAAGTGTCGTTTATTTTTTATTGCGAATACCAGTCCCTTCCCTAAGCTCCTATCTTATTATGTCTACAAAGGAAGATATATTGCAACATAAAACACTTATTCTTCATGTAATTTGTCAGTGGGTCAGGCCGTCTGCTTTTCATTTTAGCTAAATACCTGATTTTTTTTAATTGACAGCTTAATATTCTAATCAGGAATGTTGTCAGTCACAGTAGCAAAATAGATAATAGAAAGAAAGGTAGAGGTAGAAAGAGAGAGAGGTAGAAGGAAAGATATATATATAATATATATATATATATATATATATATATAGAGAGAGAGAGAGCGATATATTACATAGATATTAGATACAAATATACAAACCGCGGATCCGCAAAAAACGGACAAGAATAGGACATGTTCTATTTTCTTTGCGGAGCCACGGAACGGAGCAACGGATGCGTACAGCACACTGAGTGCTGTCTGCATCTTTTGCGGCCCCATTGAAGTGAAGGGATCCTCATCCGAGCGGACCAAAACAACGGCTGTGTGCATGAGGCCTAATTCACACCAAAAAATCTGCAACTTTGTAAAAATCTGCAACTGTGGACTTTCTGTCGGAAAGATCTACCAGGTGTGAGGGCAAATAAAGGCCCCTTTGACAGGAGCGTGACAGATTAGGTCCGGATGCGTTCAGGGTGCGTTCAGTGAAACTCGCACCATTTTGCAAGCAAGTTTCAGTCAGTGTTGTCTGCAATTGCGTTCAGTTTTTTCCGCGCGGGTGCAATGCGTTTTGATGCGTTTTTCACACGTGTGATAAAAAACTGAAGGTTTACAAACAACATCTCTTAGCAACCATCCGTTAAAAAACGCATTGCATCCACACTTTCTTACGGATGCAATGCGTTTTTCACTGAAGCCCCATTAACTTCTATGGGGCCAGGGCTGCGTGAAAAACGCGGAATATAGAACATGCTGCGATTTTCACGCAATGCAGAACTGATGCGTGAAAAAAAAAAACGCTCATGTACACAGACCCATTGAAATGAATTGGTCAGGATTCAGTGCGGGTGCTGTGCGTTCACGTTACACATTGCAACCACGCGGAAAACTCGCTCGTGTGAAAAGGGCCCCATCAGGTTGGAGACCACTCACATAGAAAATTACAGGGACAGGATGAGCCATACCATAAGGTTGAAAACTTAGTCTCCAAATCTGTCACTTGCATTTATAGATGGTGTAAGGGTGCCTTCCCAGGACCGCATTTTTTGCAGATCGCATGCGGACCCATTTATTTCAATGTGTCTGCATAAAAATAAAAGGACAACACAACGTGTCCTGTCCACATCTATATGTCCGTTTCGCAGCCTCGCAAAAAAGATAGAACATGTCCTATTCTTGTCCATTTTCGGTTAAGAATAGGCATTGTTACAGTGGGTCCTTAGAAAAAAACAGAACATCAACGTCATCTATATTTTGATGATCCGTGTTTTGCGACCCGCAAAATACATATGGTCATGTGAATGCACCCTTATACAGTATATACTGTGCTCGTGATGGTAAAATATGTGAAGCGTGACCGCACAAATCGTGAAAGCATTTTAAATTTCAAGTTTTACTTGAGTAGGCAATAAGTATTTCCGCTATTAGTTGTGCACATCTGCGGCCTGAGCGGATTTTCTAACTAATGTCTTTTTGTAAGTGAGACATATGAAAATGAAGTGACTGGAGTGGCGGAGCAAGCACACAATTTGCACTGCTTGCATTTTAGATGGCGGAGCGCTAACAGGGCTGGAAACAATGGTAAACTGCCTGTTTAGTTGGGTTTAGCATCTCATTAAATTCACTCAGGCTTCGCTTAGTTTCTTTCTTTTCTCCTCATGTATCTTTATAGGATTTCAATTTAGGTATAAAAGTCGTGTAACTAGAAAAGCTTCCACTGATAATGGCACACGCTGCACTAATAAATAACCCCGTCATCACTGCGAGTGTTTTCCCAGCAGTGTGCCACAAGGACAGTAACTGTGGTCACTTCCGATACAACACTGACAATTTACCCTAAGTGATGGCTAACCTCTAGCACTCCAGCTGTGGTGAAACTACGACCCCCAGCATGCTCCATTCATTTCTATAGAGTTTTAAGAACAGCCAAGCAAGTGTGCATTTTGGGAGTTGTAGTTCTACCGCAGCTGGTGTGCCGGAGGTCACCCATCACAGCCCTAGAGGTATGTTCACGCAGTGGATTTTAATGCTGCCAAAACCTGCTGAGTATTCTGCGGCAATAACCAGCACTGTTGTTCACTTTGTATGCTGCGGACCCACTCGCAGATTAATTCCTTTGAATGGAGCTAAACCGCGAGCGGAAACCCACCGCAGCTCCACGGGCATCCGTCGAGACACCATGCCATGAAGGGAAATGGGGGGGCAGCGCACAAGCTGCAGCGCTGCCTCCTGTTGAAAACAATGGGAGGCGGACACTGACTGAATTTTGGCGGCATAAACTGCCATGTGAACGTCTACTAAGAGGAACGATCACACAGACCAGATACACTCTGAAAATCCGCAGCATATTTACAGTAGCAGCAAAATGGATGCGATTCTACCAAATCTTATCCACCTACTGTGGCATAGCCAATGCAAAATCTGCACTTAAAGGGGTTGTCGCACTTCAGCAAATAGCATTTATTATGTAGAGATAGTTAATAGGCACTTACCAATGTATTGTGATTGTCCATATTGCCTCCTTTGCTGGCTTGATTCATTTGTCCATCACATTATACACTGCTCGTTTCCATGGTTACGACCACCCTGCAGTCCAGCAGAGGTGGCCGTACTTGCATACTATAGAAAAAAAGCACCAGCCTATGTGCAGTCCCACAATCCCGGCCACCAGAGAGGCTGATGCTTTTTTCTATAGTGTACAAGCATGACCACCACTAATGGATTGCAGGGTGGTCGTGACCATGGAAACGAGCAGTGTATAATGTGATGGAAAAATTAATGAAGCCAGCAAAGGAGGCAATATGAAAAATCAAAATACAATAGTAAGTGCCTTGTGTTAACTTTCTCTACATGATAAATTCCACTTGCCCTTTAACGAATACACATTTTGCTGCAGATTTGTGTGAAATCTGCAGCAGATTCAGGGTTGAGTGACTGATTCTTTCTGCTGAATTTACACGGACATACCCGAATACTTTTGAAATACAAGGGACAGATTAATGGATCTGCCTTAAATAAGAATGGTCTTTGTTGCCTATACCATTTCTTACAGTGATCTTGTAAAATGAAAACTGTGCTCTGGTTGCTTTGGGAAACAAGGCCTGTCATTTCTCAGTAGATTAAGGCCCCTTGCAGACGAGCGTGTTCGGATAAGGTCTGGATGCGTTGCGGCAAACCCGCGCGAGTAGGTACCCAATTGCAGTCAGTTTGCGTTCCGTTGTTCAGTTTTTATCGCGCGGGTGCAATGTGTTTTGCACGCGCGTGATAAAAAACTGACTGTGGTACCCAGACCCCAACTTCACAGAAATTTAGGTTTGGGTTCAAGGTTGTGTAGATTGTATTATTTCCCCTTATAACATGGTTATAAGGGAAAATAATAGCATTCTGAATACAGAATGCATAGTACAATAGGGCTGGAGGGGTTAAAAATGTATATATATTTTTTTTTTAACTTGCCTTAATCTACTTGTTCACGCAGCCGCCATCTCTTCTGTCTTCTTCTTTGAGGAATAGGACCTTTGATGACGTCACTGCGCTCATCACTTGGTCCATCACATGATCTTTTACCATGGTGATGGATCATGTGACGGACCATGTGATGAGCACAGTGACGTCATCAAAGGTCCTTTTCCTGTGCACAGCAAAGAAGAAGACAGAAGAGATGCCGGCTGCGCGATCAAATGGATTAAGGTGAGTTATATTATTTTTTAATTTTTTTTTAACCCCTCCAGCCCTATTGTACCAAGCATTCTGTAATAAGAACGCTATTATTTTTCCTTATAACCATGTTATAAGGGAAAATAATAATGATCAGGTCTCCATCCCGATCGTCTCCTAGCAACCGTGCGTGAAAATCGCACCGCATCCGCACTTGCTTGCGATTTTCACGCAGCCCCATTCACTTCTATGGGGCCTGCGTTGCGTGAAAAACGCAGAATATAGAACATGCTGCGATTTTCACGCAACGCACAAGTGATGCGTGAAAATCACCGCTCGTGTGAACAGCCCCATAGAAATGAATGGGTCAGGATTCAGTGCGGGTGCAATGCGTTCACCTCACGCATTGCACCCCCACGGAAAACTCGCTTGTGTGAAAGGGGCCTAACTGGTGCTGAGAGAGTCAGGGGGCTCCTTTAAAAATTTTAAGTTCACCCAAAATAATGTCAGGAGAGTGTCCTTGTAAAAAAAAAAAATATATATATATTGGAAAACATTTTAAGAACAAGAAACAATTGTTTTATAGAAAAAGAATTTCTGCTGCAGGGTGTTTTAGCTTTGTATTGTAGCGAGGTGCATCTCCGCTAGCCGTTCTGACACTGGTGCGGAGAAAGTCTTCTGGACCCGGGCCAGTACAGCGCCTGGATAGTACGGTGTATGGGCCCAATATTCTGCTGGCATCGGACAGTTTGAGCTCAGTTGGGTGGGAAGGTGTGCATTTTTTTTATATCTCTCTAACAATTCACTAGGTCGGCCTATTCATGCAAATTATTATGTATGCCAAATTTTTAAGATATAACATACCACAACTAACAAATATTTGTAAGATATAACATAATATTCTGTTTAGGCCCTACATCTCCTTTATCCATTATTCTTCATCTCCACCTTTTATTCGACCCTTTACCACCTGGAGATAAAAATGGTTGTATGCCTGGATGCGCCTTTATCGATGAGCCTTTTGCAATGCCTCTCTCCACATTGGAAGCAGGAAGGCAAGTGCAGTCTCTTCAAATTAGACCAATTTTAAAGTTTCTTTTTCTAAATTAATCCAAGCAAACAAAGCATTATAATTTAACTTTCTGTGCTTGCTTCCCAATTGATTCCATTTGTGAGAAGGACTTCTGGTGGGCGCATTGGGGAAATCATGGGGAGTAAACTGTAGACAAACCTTGATAAAGACCAGACGGAATGGCTGTGGTATCCTGCTAGTCTCCTGCACATATTGGAGCAATAAAAAATAAAACACATCAAAACCGTGCTCTTATTTCATAGGAAACATACCCCCCTCTCTTTTAACTTCTTCAACGCCAGGGGGGAAGCTCCAAAAATTAGATGGCAGGCCCCAGTGGAATTAAAAGGTTACATGCAATTTATATTCCTCTTCTATGTCGCGAGGCAGGAAATTCATGTTAACAGTGGGAGCCGCGTTTTACAATAGCAGTCAACAGGGAAGGGGATGCGAATTTCTAAGAAGTAGGTAATAATTGACACATAAAAATAAATTTCTAAGCTTAAGTGCCATGGATACAATTATTTTCATAGACTTGACAAAAATATTACTCAAAATAAGCAAATGCTCTCTTAACTGGGCCAATATTTGCAATATTAGGGTACGTTCTGCCACAGATTCTGTGTAATCCTCAACGAAAGCGCCAACAGCAGCTTCCCATTGACTTCAATGGGGAAAACGCTAATATGTGCACATGGGGATGGGGTGGAGGGGGGTTCTGCTGCTGATTTCCAGTCTGCTTCAGGAGTAGCATGTTGCGTCTTTGAAGTGGATTTTTGCTGCGCTCCTCATTGAAGTTAGTGGTGAAGGACTTTTAATAGCTAACATTTTTGTACACGGAAACCCACAGCTTCAGATCTGCACTGTTTATGGCTACTTTCACACTTGCGGCAGAGCGATCCGGCAAGCAGTTCCGTTGCCGAAACTGCTGCAATCTGCATGCAAACGGACAGCATTTGTAGACTGATCCAGATGCGGATCCGTCTCACAAATGCATTGCAAGAACGAATCCGTCTCTCCAGATGTCATCTGGAGAAACTGATCCGTTATATATTTTTTTCACATTTTTACCGGTCTGCGCATTCGCAGACCCGAAGGACGGATCCGGCATTGCAGTATTTTTAATGCTGAATCCGGCACTAATACATTTCAATGTAAATTAATGCTGGATCTGGCATTCTGGCAACTGATCCGGAATTTTGTACGGAGATAATACTGCAGTATTTCCTCCGTCTAAAACGCCGTTCAGTGACTGAACTGAAGACATCCTGATGCATCCTGAACGGATTACTCTCCATTCAGAATGCATGTGGATAAAACTGATCAGTTCTTTTC
This sequence comes from Bufo gargarizans, assembly GCF_014858855.1. Lineage (NCBI taxonomy): Eukaryota > Metazoa > Chordata > Amphibia > Anura > Bufonidae > Bufo > Bufo gargarizans. The sequence continues at coordinate 72,676,173 of NC_058082.1, read as the reverse complement.
CGGTATTGAGCTAGGGTTGGACGATATCAAAAATATTCCCACGATAACGATATTAAGAAATTTATCACGATATATATCGCTATAAATGCCCATTTAGAAGAAAAAAAAACACTTGGGGCCACAAGTAGACATTATACTGTATGGGGGCAGCCACAAGGAGACGTTATACTGTATGGGGGGGGGGGGGCACAAGGAGACATTATACTGTATGGGGGCAGCCACAAGGAGACATTATACTGTATGGGGGCAGCCACAAGGAGACATTATACTGTATGGGGGCAGCCACAAGGAGACGTTATACTGTATGGGGGGGGGGGCACAAGGAGACATACTGTATGGGGGGCCACAAGGAGACATACTGTATGGGGGGCCACAAGGAGACATTATACTGTATGGGGGGCCACAAGGAGACATTATACTGTATGGGGGGGGGCACAAGGAGACATTATACTGTATGGGGGGGGCACAAGGAGACATTATACTGTATGGGGGGGGGCACAAGGAGACATTATACTGTATGGGGGGGCACAAGGAGACATTATACTGTATGGGGGGGGCACAAGGAGACATTATACTGTATGGGGGGGGGCACAAGGAGACATTATACTGTATGGGGGGGGCACAAGGAGACATTATACTGTATGGGGGCAGCCACAAGGAGACGTTATACTGTATGGGGGCAGCCGGGCAGCCACAAGGAGACGTTATACTGTATGGGAGCAGCCACAAGGAGGCGTTATACTGTATGGGAGCAGCCACAAGGAGGCGTTATACTGTATGGGGGCAGCCAGACAGCCACAAGGAGACATTATACTGTATGGGGGCAGCCAGGCAACCACAAGTAGACATTATACTGTATGGGGGCAGCCACAAGGAGGCGTTATACTGTATGGGGGCAGCCAGGCAGTCACAAGGAGACATTATACTGTATGGGGGCAGCCAGGCAACCACAAGTAGACATTATACTGTATGGGGGCAGCCACAAGGAGACATTATACTGTATGGGGGCAGCCACAAGGAGGCGTTATACTGTATGGGGGCAGCCAGGCAGCCACAAGGAGACGTTATACTGTATGGGGGCAGCCAGGCAACCACAAGGAGACATTATACTGTATGGGGGCAGCCAGGCAACCACAAGTAGACATTATACTGTATGGGGGCAGCCACAAGGAGACATTATACTGTATGGGGGCAGCCAGGCAGCCACAAGGAGACATTATACTGTATGGGGGCAGCCGGGCAGCCACAAGGAGACATTATACTGTATGGGGGCAGCCACAAGGAGACATTATACTGTATGGGGGCAGCCAGACAGCCACAAGGAGACATTATACTGTATGGGGGCAGCCACAAGGAGACATTATACTGTATGGGGGCAGCCACAAGGAGACATTATACTGTATGGGGGCAGCCACAAGGAGACATTATACTGTATGGGGGCAGCCACAAGGAGACATTATACTGTATGGGGGCAGCCACAAGGAGACATTATACTGTATGGGGGCAGCCACAAGGAGACATTATACTGTATGGGGGCAGCCACAAGGAGACATTATACTGTATGGGGGCAGCCACAAGGAGACATTATACTGTATGGGGGCAGCCACAAGGAGACGTTATACTGTATGGGGGCAGCCACAAGGAGACGTTAATTGTTATACTTTTATGTAATTTTTCACCATTTCGGGTATCTGTAACTAGTCAATTGACTTCTAGTAACAACAAAAACATTACAGGGTTATTTCTGTACCAGAACGAGTGGTTTATAGTAGGAATGTCCCGATACCAATTTTTTTTAGACCGAGTACCGATACTCTTATTTAAGTACTCACCGATACCAATTATAACAATTAAATAAATAACACATTTATTTTGTGACCACTGACCAACCAAAAGTCCAAAAACAGCCCCCAGCCTCTGATCAGCCCCTCATGTGCCTCCCAGCCTCTCCCTCTTATCTGCCCCCTCTGGTAACTCCACCCATCCCCCCCCCCCTAGTATTAATCATTGGTGGCAGTGGCCACAGAGTCCCCCCCCCCCCATCATTGTGGGCAGTGCGCCCCTCCCCAGTATTAATCATTGGTGGCAGTGGCCACAGGGTCCCCCTCCCATCACTAGTGGCAGTGGGCCCCCCTCCCTCCCCAGTATTAATCATTGGAGGCCACAGGGTCGTCCCCCCATCATTGGTGGCAGGCCCCCCCCCCCCACATCATTGGTGGCAGTGGGCAGTTCCGATCGGAGTCCCAGCAGTGTAATGCTGGGGCTCCGATCGGTTACCATGGTAGCCAGGACGCTACTGAAGCCCTGGCTGCCATGGTATGTTAGTGAGCAGCATTATACTCACGTGCGCTGTGGCCACCGGGCGCTCCTTCTTCTGTCTGTGCGGCGCATTGCTAATGCTTATAGCATTAGCAATGCGCCGCACAGACCTATGAGAAGAAGGAGCGCCCGGCGGCCACGGCGCACGTGAGTATAATGCTGCACATTGGGGCAATACTAAGGTTTTTTCCAACTTGCACGAAAATAGTGCAGGTTTAGTGGGTAGGGGGTGGAGCTTCACAGGGCAAGGCCTAATATGGGAGACATTTTTTGACCAAATTGCGCGACAATTCTGGAGTAAAATTCTTTCTTCTAGTAAGCCAACCAAGTCAGAGAAAAGGGTCTGTCCCTGCAGCACATGTATCATCCAGCCGGAGCCCCTGTGATAAATCTGGTGCAGGTCTAGACCGCCGGTCTAAGCTTATTCCATCTACAGGGTTAGTAAATCTGTGCCACAGATTCAGAAAACCTCCACGAATGTTTAATTGCTTCACATAACCACAATAGTTCATGGTTTTTGTTCTTCGCTCTTTATAACCTTACTGTTGTTTCAGCTAAACTATTGCCCACATTACTGCTTGCTCTGGGGTTTCTATGGGGACATCACATACTGCAGCTGTCTATTTTCCACATGGACTTTGACATGTGACCTCTGCTCTTTTGAATGGGTTCTGAGTAACAGGACAGGATTTCCTGATCTGTTGTTACCGTGGCAGCCCCTGGGCAAGCGGTAATGAAAAAATTGTTAATACAGTTTATATATTTAGGGGAGAACACAGAACATAGTGTATATAAGAAATTTTTAATATTTCAATATAAAATCTATTCCCTTACCTATAATATACAGAACCTCATTTAACTGTGGCTATGGCTGTGGTGGAAGGAACAGATTACTCATATTCCCGTTTGGTGGTTCTACTCTAGTGCTTGATTCAGAAATCACCAGTTTTAGGTCTCTGGTGATCCCTTCGAGTCATGCAAACACTGGTAGTTAGCAAGGACGTGTATGATTGGGAAGTGTTGTGGTTTCTTTGCTTTTACCCTTGGTAATTGAAGCTTTACTGATGAAAGCAACTTGATAATTGCTTTATTTTCAACAACATGCCATCATAAGGGTCCATTCACACGACTGTATTTCTGGGTCCGCATCCGTTCTGCTATTTTGCGGAATGGGTCTGGACCTTTTCATTTCAATGGGGCTGCGAAAAGACGTGGACACACTGTGTGCTGTCCACATCCGTAGTTCCGTTCTGCAGCCCCGCAAAAAAGATAGAACATGTTCTATTCAAGAATAGGCATTTCTATCTAAGGGCTGGCCGTCTGCAGTCCACAAAATGCGAAATACACACGGCCAGCACCCCATGTTTTGCGGATCCGCAATTTGTGGGCAGCAAAACACTTACAGTCGTGTGAGTGGACCCTAAAAGTGATTAAATGGATCTGGTGACTCTATAAATATCAGATATATGAGCTTAAAGTCAAGGCCCAGTTTACCAATCATAGCCTTTTGCCTCTAAACCTGTCCAAATAAGTTAAATTGTATATATACAATTTACAATATATGTGGGAACTACTTTTTTTTTTTTTTTTTTTTTTTTTTTTTTTTTAAAGCCTATAGTCATCTTTTGGAGGCAACTGTTTTTGCATTATGCTAAATTTAGGGCTAGAAATATATTTTTTCAATTGGTCTTTTAACAGTTTTACTTCTACAACATGCACCTTTGGTGCATTTGCAGGCTTAGCAGTGATGGCTAACCTCTGGCACTTCAGCTGTGGTGAAACTACGACTCTCAGCATGCTCCGTTCATTTCTATGGAGTTCTGAGAACAGCCAAGCAAGTGTACATCTTGGGAGTCGTAGTTTTACCACAGCTGGAGTGCCGGAGGTTAGCCATCACAGGACTAGAGCATCCATAGAGCTTTTCTGAAAGCTGGACCTGTAGCAGCCCTTATCTGTACCTAACAGCTCCTAAACACTCATGAGTGTTTATGAGCTTTCAGAAGCTCAGAGATCAATAGTCTGGAAGTAAAAACTGTTGAAAATGTTCCTGCAAAGGTGTTTAAGCTTGTAAAATAGCACTTTAGATGCCTGGCAGACTTCTCCCCACCTTCTGCTCGGCCTGACATGCAGCTATGTATAACGACGGCATGCACGGTTTAAAGGGAACTGGTTATTTTGATCATTGTACTGAATTAAATCATATCTACTCTTCTAAAAGGATATAGCTTTTAAAGGAATGTGTCTCTATATCTTGGAATATCCGTTCTCCTCAATTGCCCCAATGATGTAATCCCCTCCACTGTGCCTACTAACAAATCAGGCTGGATTCACGAGACTGTGAGCTGGCAGCAAGGACCCCAAATAATTTTCCGTATATTTCCATGTTCTAAACATTTGTAAATATGTTGGACTGTAGTTAAACATTTATATATATAAGCACATGGACTCCATAACTGAATGCTCATGGCTCTTGTTCTGCTCCAGCAGTGCATGTGGATTACCTAAACCACCCTTATTAAATAATCCCTTTCAATGATTTTAGATGGACATTTACATATACCATGCATGCTGTCCTTAGAAAACTGAACTGGATATTTCATGAACCAGTTTCTTCTTTGTAAGTCATCAGTCGCTGTGGTGCAGTTACTGGACTTTCACAGCCAGTGTGTATGCTTGTATTGTATATCTGTCTAAGGCCTCTTGCATACGAACGTGCCGTGTTTTGCGGATCCGCAAAACATGGATGTCGCTCGTGTGCCTTCGGAAATTTGTGTAACGGAACAGACTGCCCATTATAAAAATGCCTATTATTGTCTGCAAAACGGACAAGAATAGGACATGATCTATCATTTTTGCGGGGCCATGGAATGGAGCAACGGATGCGGACAATTTGCAGCCCCATTAAAGTGAATGGGTCCGCAACCGAGCCGCAAAAAATGCGGCTTCGATGCTGAACCAAACCATGGTCGTGTGCAAGAGGCCTACGGGTTCACATGAGCATATTAAGGCTCTGTGCAGGTGCCAAGAGAGGAATCGGATCAGTTCCTGTTATGAGGTAAGCCTTTTAGGGTGGTTACAGTTTGTTTTTGTTTTTGTTTTTTGTTTTTACTATTTTTGCAATTTTTTCACAGTGTTTATGCTGCATTTATTTTAATGTGGCCAGATACAGTCCTGTTTAAAAGTTTAAGACCACTTGAAAAATGGCAAAAAATCATATTTTACATTGTTGTATCTTAAAGGGTTTCTACCACCAGATTTTCACCTATTTAGCTGTCTGACACTAGCGATCTGCTAGTGTCTGCTGTATTTAACCATGTTCATGTATTACCTTTGTATGGAACGGTTAAGCTTAAAAACGTAGTTTTATTGATATGCAAATGAGCCTCTAGGTGCTATGGGGGCGTCTTTTCAGCACCTAGAGGCTCTGTCTACTCAAAATTTCTGCCGCCCATCTCGTCCCTCCAGCCAAAACATTTTTTGAGCATTCAATTAATTGAAAATAATGATTAAACTGAAACAGGCTGTTTTTGAGCTGATCCAAATTTTAGGACCACATGCCTTTAAAAGGCCAAATCTGTGCAAAGATGTGGATTCATTGTCATTTTCTGTCAGGTAGTCACACGTTGTTATGGCAAAGGCAAAAAAACTCTCTTTTTGAACGTGGTCGGGTTGTTGAACTGCATAAGCAGGGTCTCTCACAGCGCGCCATCGCTGCTGAGGTGGGACGCAGTAAGACAGTCATTTGGAATTTCTTAAATTATCCTGACGGTTATGGAACAAAAATGTCAAGTGGAAGACCCCAAAAATTTCATCAGCACTGAGCCGGAGGATCCAATTGGCTGTCCGTCAAGACACTGGACGATCCTCGACCCAAATTAAGGCCCTTACTGGTGCTGACTGCAGCCCCATAACCATCAGACGGCATTTGAGACTGAAGGGCTTCAAAAACAAAAAACGTCTTTAAAGACCTCGTCTCCTTGAACGCCACAGAACTGCTCGTTTTGGACTTTGCAAGAAAGCACCAAACATGGGACATTCAAAGGTGGAAGAAAGTTTTATTCTCTGATAAGAAAAAACCTGATGGTTTTCAACGTTACTGGCATGACAAGCAGATCCCACCTGAGATGTTTTCTACGCGCCACAGTGGAGGGGGCGCCATAGTGGTCTGGGGTGCTTTTTCCTTTAGTGGAACAATGGAGCTTCAGGAAGTGCAGGGGCATCAAACGGCCGCTGGCTATGTCCAGATGTTGCAGAGAGCATTTCTCATGACTGAGGGCCCTCGTCTGTGTGGTAACGACTGAGTTTTTCAACAGGACAACGCTACAGTACACAATGCCCGCAGGACAAGGGACTTCTTCCAGGAGAATAACATCACTCCTTTGGTCCTTCCTGCGTGTTCCACTGATCTAAATACAATTGAGAACCTTTGGGGATGGATGGCAAGGGAAGTTTACAAAAATGGACAACAGTTCCAGACAGTAGATGGCCTTCGTGTGGCCGTCTTCACCACTTGGAGAAATGTTCCCACTCACCTCATGGAAACGCTTGCATCAAGCATGCCGAAACAAATTTTTGAAGTGATAAACAATAACGGCGGAGCTACTCATTACTGAGTTCATGTTTGGAAGTTGGATTTCTGTTTTGGGGGGGGGGTTTAAGGTTTTTTTGGAGGTGTGGTCCTAAACTTTTGATCAGATCAAAAACAGCCTGTTTCAGTTTATTCGTTGTTTTTATTAAATTGAATGCTCAAAAAATGTTTTGTCTCACTCCCATTTCTTCTTGTTGCATGTTGAAGCTCTACTTGGAACCTTGTTAAGATCCAGCCATGCTAAATATGATTTTTTTGCCGTTTTATCAAGTGGTCTTAAACTTTTGATCAGGACTGTATTACTTTAAGTCTATATAAAATGCGTTTTTTCAGTATTATAATTTTTTTTTTCTTTTTACAAAGCACAACACACTGTCGGAATGATTTTTTTTTTGCGTTTTTTTTTTCTGTGTCATCAGAAAATGACCTATTGTTTAAATCACACTTTTATGTTTAACATATTTTAAAGAATTTTTGATGGTTATTTTTATCCATATCACTATCTATATTTTAACAAAAACTATAAAATCCTGCCGTTTTCGCACTGGCCACTAAGCCTAATAATAGGCTCCATATCCTGTTCTGTACAGATCATCGTACTGCAGTTATCTTCTTATCTGTCATTCTAATCATGCCTATAATAATATCACCTCTATGTATAGATAAGAGAATAATAAAGGATAAGCAGCACTACAGACTCCAACAATTGGGAAAAGTATCTACCATTAATGGGAAAGGTGGTGCTCGCGGGTAGAGATCCTGGCTTGGGATCCCGACATGTACCAACAATATGTAGAAATCCGCAGCACTCTTCCGTTTGTAAAAAATCCTGTCTTTTTATTTAAATCAGCAGCATATGGACAGCGACGTTTCGACCATCTCTGGTCTTTATCAAGCAGTGCTTGATAAAGACCAGAGATGGTCGAAACGTCGCTGTCAATATGCTGCTGATTTAAATAAAAAGACTGGATTTTTCACAAACAGAAGAGTGCTGCGGATTTCTACATATTGTATGTACAAATAAGACTACTTTCACATCCGCGCTTTTGCTGTCTGGTTTTGAGATCCGGCATGGGATCTGAAAACCACATTAAAATGTTTCCATTATAATAATACAACCAGCTGCATCCGTTCAGAATGGATCCGGTTGTATTGTATCAAAAATGAAAAAAACTGATCCAGCTCTAAAACCATTGTAAGTCAATGGGCGCCAGATCTGTTCTTTTTGTGTCAGAATTTTTTTTAAAAAAATAGCTTCTTCAGTTTCCCATGCCACACACACACAAACGCTGCTTGCGGTATGGGAACGCAACAAACCGGAACGGAATGCATTCTGGTGCACTCTGTTCCGGTTTGTTCAATTTTGTCCCCATTGACAGTTTTGTGTGCGGCTTTGAGACCCTGTTCCGGATTTCAAAACTAGACCGCACAACGCACATGTGAAAGTAGTCTAAGACAGGATCCTCAATTCACAATAGGTGATTGTCAAAGCTTATTTATTCGTTCCTTGTACAATGACCTCCGCACAGGTCACAGAGCATGTCTAAAAAAACTCTCCCATAGAAGTCATTGAGGTCCACTCCTGACCATAGTGTCTATGGACCATGTGGCTGCAGTAAAGCAATTATCTCAATGCCTTCTAAATGCTGTTAGGGAGAGTTCTCCTGATCCGTCAGAAGAACAGGGGGAAAAAAACAGGATCCTATAAAATAATGGACCCTATGCATCAGTTATGCACATTTGGCATCTGTTTGAGCAATTTCCTTCTGAGATCCGTTTTTTTAGATGGAAAAAAAAGTCCTGCTTTCTTTTTTTCCATCTAAAAAAATGGATCGCTGACAGGTCAGAAGAACGGGAAAATGATAGGGATTTTAACTCTTCCTAAAGAATGGCTCAGGAAAGATGGCTACCCCTATAATCATGTTCTGTAAATAATAAAATCTGCAATCAGAATAGGAGAACAGATTAGATAAAAAAGGAGATGTATCGCTATCTGGTTTTAACTGGCAGATAAAATTTTGGGTTACACATTTCCTTTAAATGTATATGCCTTATGCTCCTTGCTGTATAGGACACTGATATATGGTTGCTGTAATATTAGGGCGATCTGTCACAAAGACCGGGATCGTCGAACGGTGTGTTGTCTTCCTGGCACTGGAGTTCGACACATCGCGGCTTGGGTTGACAGATTACTGGGAGGGGCTGGAGAAGATCCAGCGGTCATGGTCCATATCGGAACCAATGACAAAGTTAGAGGTAGGTGGAGCGTCCTTAAAAATGATTTTGTGGATTTAGGCAAAAGGTAGTGTTTTCTGAAATAGTACCTGTACCACGAGCCACACAAGAAAGGCAGCTTGAGATTAGGGAGGTTAACAAGTGGCTCAAGAACTGGTGTAGGAAGGAGGGGTTTGGTTCCTGGAGAACTGGACTTCTCTGTCGGCTACAGGCTCTATCGTAGGGACGGGCTGCACCTCAATGGGGAAGGGGCGGCTGTGTTGGGGGAGAAGATGGCTAGAAGGTTGGAGGAGTGTTTAAACAAGGGACTGGGGGGGGGAGGGTCATTATGTTATAGGATGGGAAGATAGTGCAGATAGAGACCTGGGGCAAGGTAATGGGACTGGGGGAGGAATGGAAGAATGGACTAGAACAGTTCATAAGGAAAGGTGTAGGGTAAAAAATATACAAAAACCTCTCAATTGTATGTATACTAATGCCAAAAGCCTGACTAATAAAACTGGTGAACTGGAATTTGTGATATGTGAGGAGGAATATGACATAGTGGGAATAACTGAGACATGGCTGGATGATAGTTATGACTGGGCGGTTAACATACAGGGTGACGTCTGTTTAGAAAGCATCGCCAAAACCAGAGAGGGGGAGGGGTCTGCCTTTATGTAAAGTCCTGTCTGAAGCCCACAGTCCGAGAAGATAAAAGGTAGGGACATGAACATGTGGAGTCACTGTGGGTAGAAATACATGGAGGCAAAAACAATAACAAATTACTAATAGGAGTTTATTATAAACCACCTAATATACCAGAGTCCACAGAAAATCTACTACTAAACGCAATACACAAGGCGGCAGATCATTATGAGGTCGTTATTATGGGGGACTTCAACTACCCAGTTATAGACTGGGAAATGGAAACCTGGATATCTCATAAAGGAAACAGGTTCTTGGCAATAACCAAAGACAATTACCTCTCCCAACTAGTTCAGGACCAGTGATGGCCAGTTCGACGTGTTCCCCCACGAACACATGCAACACATGCCATCTTAACTCACAAGTCCGGCAATGCACAGGTAAGTCCGTGCCTGTGCACGAGCCGTTCTGAAACAAATGCGGTCACCGGGAGTAGGCAGTTCCGAGAACAGCCGCTGGGGGCCTTCATCGGGCTGTTCTCGTAACTGCCTCCTCCCGGAGACCGAATTTGTTTCAGACCGGCTCCCGACACAGGTAAGGATTTACCTGCGCATCGCCGGACTTGTGAGTTAAGATGGCAGCTCGCATGTGAACACGGCGAACTGGCCATTACTGTTCAGGACCCGACTAGAGGGACGGCCATACTAGACTTAGTTTTAAACAATAGACCTGACAGAACAACAGATGTGCAGGTCGGGGGACACCTGGAAAATAGTGACCATAAAGTAATAATCTTCCAATTCTCATTCAAAAGAGCGTTTCTTCAGGGAGGAACAAAAATACCAAATTTCAAAAAAGCTAAATTTAGCCAACTAAGAGTCCTCAAAAATTAAATACAGCCACAAAATGGGATATTTTTAAAAGCATCCTAAAATCTAATTGTCAGAGGTACATACCTTATGGGAATAAAAGGTTAACCCCTTCCCAACCAGCGCCGTAATAGTACGGCACAGCAGTATGTGACTTGTCACCCAGCGCTGTACTATTACGGCGTGCTGATTGGGCGGGTTCAGGAGCTGCGCCCACCCGATCAGCGGCAGGGTTCTGGCATTCACTGATAGCGGGACCCCTGCTCTATGCACTGGCATCGGTAAAAACACAGATGGCAGCGCATTAACCCTTGATGTACCGCGGTCAGCGCTGACCGCGGCACGTATGATGTGTGCAGAGGCAGAGAACTTCCATCGTGTTCCCGCGCTGCTGTGACGGTGACCTGATGGTAGGGAAGGCAGGCCTGATGCCTTTCTTACGCATCGTGACTGACTTCCGTGACAGCCTGTCAGATCCAGCCCCCTGGATCTCACAAGCAGGAAGACTGTAAGTGTATTACACTGGTAATAGACTTACAGCCAATGCATTACAATACAGAAGTATTGTGATGCATTGTAAAGGGCATCAGACCCTCAAAAGTTGAAGTCCCAGAATGGGACAAAAAATAAAGTAAAAAAAAATAAGTTTTGAAAAAATTAAAAAAGTTTCAAGTAAAAAAAAACACGTCTTTTTCCCAAAATAAAAAAAATATATATATATATATTTTATTTTTTTAAATGGGGAAAAAAGAAAAGTAGACATATTATATATCGCCGCGTCCGTATCGACCGGCTCTATAAAAATATCACATGACCTAACCCTTCAGGTGAACACCGTCAAAAAAATAAAATAACTGCTGAAAAATTATTTTTTTTCGTTACCTTACATCACTAAAAGTGCAACACCAAGGAATGAAAAAGGTGTATGGCCCCAAAATAGTAACAATTTAACTGTCACATAGTCCTGCCAAAAATTAGCCCCCTACCTAAGACAATTGCCCCCAAAAAAATAAATTAAAACTATGGTTCTCAGACTATTGAGACCCTAAAACTTGTTTTTTTTTAGACATATTAGGTATTGCCGCGTCCGTGACAACCTGCTCTATAAAATTATCACATGACCTAACCCCTCACGTGAACACCGTAAAAAATATGACATAAAAACGGTGTAAAAAAAATGCCTATTTTTTGTCACCTTACATCGCAAAAAGTGATCAAAAAGTCATATTCCCCCCCAATCAAACAGTCATCTCATCCCGCAAAAATTAGCTCCTACCTAAGACAATCGCCCATAAAAAATTATATATATGGCTCTTAGAATATGGACACACTAAAACAAGATTTTTTTTTGTTTCAAAAATGCTGTTATTGTGTAAAACTTAAATAAATAAAAAGTAGATTACATATTAGGTATCGCCACGTGCTTAAGAATCTGCCGTATAAAAAAATCACATGACCTAACCCCTCAGGTGAACACCGTAAAAATAAAAAAAAACTGTGTGAAAAAAGCCATTTTTTGTCACCTTACATCACAAAAAGTGTAATACTAAGCGATCAAAATGTCATATGCAACCTAAAATAGTACCAATCAGTCATCTCATACTGAAAAAAATGAGGCTCTACAATAAGACTATGGAGACACTAAAAAAAAATCTTTTTTTTTTTCCAAAAATGTGATATTGTCGCGTCAGTAACAACTTGCTCTATAAAAATACCACCTGATCTAACCTGTCAGATGAACACTGTAAATAACACAAAAAAAGTGCCAAAACAGCTATTTTTTGTTACCTTGCCTCACAAAAAGTGTAATATAGAGCAACCAAAAATTATATGTACCCTAAAATAGTACCAACAAAATTGCCACCTTATCCCTTAGTTTCCAAAATTGTGTCATTTTTGGGGAGTTTCTACTCTATGGGTGCATCAGGGGGTCTTCAAATGTGACACGGCAGCTTAAAATTATCCTAGCGAAATCTGCCTTCCAAAAACCATATGGCGTTCCTTTCCTTCTGCGTCCTGCCGTGTTCCCATACAGCAGTTTACGACCACATATAGGGGGTTTCTGTAAACTACAGAATCGGGGCAATAAATATTGTGTTTAGCTGTTAACCCTTGCTTTGTTAGCGAAAAAAAAATATTAAAAAGGAAAATCTGCCAAAATAGTGAAATTCTGAAATTTCATCTCCATTTTCCATTAATTCTTGTGGAACACCTAAAGGATTAACAAAGTTTATAAAATCAGTTTTGAATACCTTTAGGGGTGTAGTTTCTAAAATGGGGTCATTTTCGGGTACTTTCTATTATGTAAGCCTCACAAAGTGACTTCAGACCTAAACTGGTCCTTAAAGGGATTCTGTCACCTGGATTTTAGTGACAGAGCTTTTTACATCATCACATGTCTGCTCGTTTTGTATTAAAATATACTAGTATTACTACCCTAAGTGTTGTCCTTTGTCTAGAAAATCGCTTTTATTAATATGGTAATTACCTGAGTAAGGAGCCCAAGGGGCTGTCCCTCCGGCTGTTGGAGCCCAGACGCGCCCCTTCTCCTGGAGCCCAGCACCGCCCCCCTGCTAATTTATTCACTCCTCATTGCCGGCTGGCACGTGTGCAGTGCGTCCTGTGAGGCCGATTCCAGGCGCTGACATGTGTATCCACGGCGCATGCGCAAGCTTATGGCTCAGCGAACGCATTCTGTGGATACACGTCAGTGCCTGGAATCGGCCTCACAGGACGCACTGCACATGCGTCAGCCGGCAATGAGGAGTGAATAAATTAGCAGTGGGGCGGTGCTGGGCTCCAGCAGAAGGCGCGTGTCTGTGCTCCAACGGCCGAAGGGACAGCCCCTTGGGCTCCTTACTCAGGTAATTACCATATTAATAAAAGCGAATTTTCTAGACAAAGGACAACACTTAAGGCTGGTGGGCATTGCGGGAAAAGATGCGGGTGCATTGCGGGAACATGCACGATTTTTCCGCGCGAGTGCAAAACATTGCAATTTGTTTTGCACGCGCGTGAGAAAACTCGGCATGTTTGGTACCCAGACCCGGACTGCTTCACAGAAGTTCGGGTTTGGGTTAGGTGTTGTGTGCAGTCGTGGCCAAAAGTTTTGAAAATTACATAAATATTGGAAATTGGAAAAGTTGCTGCTTAAGTTTTTACAATAGCAATTTGCATATACTCCAGAATGTTATGAAGAGTGATCAGATGAATTGCATAGTCCTTCTTTGCCATGAAAATTAACTTAATCCCCAAAAAAACTTTCCACTGCATTTCATTGCTGTCATTAAAGGACCTGCTGAAATCATTTCAGTAATCGCCTTGTTAACTCAGGTGAGAATGTTGACGAGCACAAGGCTGGAGATCATTATGTCAGGCTGATTGGGTTAAGTTAAAATGGCAGACTTGACCTGTTAAAGGGAGGGTGATGCTTGAAATCATTGTTCTTCCATTGTTAACCATGGTGACCTGCAAATAAACGCGTGCAGCCATCATTGCGTTGCATAAAAATGGCTTCACAGGCAAGGATATTGTGGCTACTAAGATTGCACCTCAATCAACAATTTATAGGATCATCAAGAACTTCAAGGAAAGAGGTTCAATTCTTGTTAAGAAGGCTTCAGGGCGTCCAAGAAAGTCCAGCAAAGCGCCAGGATCGTCTCCTAAAGAGGATTCAGCTGCGGGATCGGAGTGCCACCAGTGCAGAGCTTGCTCAGGAATGGCAGCAGGCAGGTGTGAGCGCATCTGCACGCACAGTGAGGCGAAGACTTTTGAAAGATGGCCTGGTGTCAAGAAGGGCAGCAAAGAAGCCACTTCTCTCCAAAAAAAACATCAGGGACAGATTGATATTCTGCAGAAAATATGGTGAATGGACTGCAAAGTCATATTCTCCGATGAAGCCTCTTTCCGATTGTTTGGGGCATCAGGAAAAAGGCTTGTCCGGAGAACAAAAGGTGAGCGCTACCATCAGTCCTGTGTCATGCCAACAGTAAAGCATCCTGAGACCATTCATGTGTGGGGTTGCTTCTCATCCAAGGGAGTGGGCTCACTCACAATTTTGCCCAAAAACACAGCCATGAATAAAGAATGGTACCAAAACACCCTCCAACAGCAACTTCTTCCAACAATCCAACAACAGTTTGGTGAAGAACAATGCATTTTCCAGCACGATGGAGCACCGTGCCATAAGGCAAAAATGATAACGAAGTGGCTCGGGGACCAAAACGTTGACATTTTGGGTCCATGGCCTGGAAACTCCCCAGATCTTAATCCCATTGAGAACTTGTGGTCAACCCTCAAGAATCGGGTGGACAAACAAAAACCCACTAATTCTGACAAACTCCAAGAAGTGATTATGAAAGAATGGGTTGCTATCAGTCAGGAATTGGCCCAGAAGTTGCTTGAGAGCATGCCCAGTCGAATTGCAGAGGTCCTGAAAAAGAAGGGCCAACACTGCAAATACTGACTCTTTGCATAAATGTCATGTAATTGTCGATAAAAGCCTTTGAAACGTATGAAGTGCGTGTAATTATATTTCACTACATCACAGAAACAACTGAAACAAAGATCTAAAAGCAGTTTGGCAGCAAACTTTGTGAAAACTAATATTTGTGTCATTCTCAAAACTTTCGGCCACGACTGTAGATTGTATTATTTTCCCTTATAACATGGTTATAAGGGAAAATTATAGCATTCTTAATACAGAATGCGAAGTAACTCCCTATAATCCACTTGTTCGCGCAGCCTGGCTTCTCTTCTGTCTTCATCTGTGAGGAAAAGGACCTGTGGTGACATCACTGCCATGGTGATGGATCATGTGACGGACGATTTGATGAGCGCAGTGACGTCACCACAGGTCCTTTTCCTACTGCACAGCAAATATGAAGAAAGAAGAGAAGCTGAGCTGCGCGAACAAGTGGATTAAGGTGAGTTAAATTATTATTATTATTTTTTTAACCCCTCCAGCCCTATTGTACTATGCATTCTGTATTAAGAATGCTATTATTTTCCTTTATAACCATGTTATAATGGAAAATAATAATGATCGGGTTTCCATCCCAATCATCTCCTAGCAACCGTGCGTGAAAATCGCACCGCATCCGCACTTGCTCGCGGATGCTTGCGATTTTCACGCAGCCCCATTCACTTCTATGGGGCCTGTGTTGCGTGGAAAACGCACAATATAGAGCATGCTGCGATTTTCACGCAACTTAGAAGTGATGCGTAAAAATCACCCCTCATCTGCACAGCCCCATTGAAGGGAATGGGTCCGGATTTAGTGCTGGTGCAATGCGTTGACCTCACGCATCGCACCCGCGCGTAAATCTTGCCCGTGTGAAAGAGGCCTTAGGGTAGTAATACTAGTGTATTTTAATAGAAAACGAGCAGACTGATGTGATGATGTTAAAAGCTCTGTCACTAAAATCCAGGTGACAGAATCCCTTTAAAAATTGGATTTTTAGGAAATTTTCAGAAAAATTTCAAGATTTGCTTCTAAACTTATAAGCCTTTTAACGTCCCTAAAAAATAAAATGGCATTCACAATTAGTTTTTTTAAAATAAATGTTACCACTGTCATGAAGTACAATATGTGACGAAAAAAAATCTCAGAATGGCCTGGATAAGTAAAAGCGTTTTTTAAATTTAATACTACATAAAGTGACATGTCGGATTTGCAAAAAAATGGCCTGGGCAGGAAGGTGAAAACTGGACCGGGGTTGAATGGGTTAAGGAACAAGAAAAAAAAACAATGTGGATAAATAGAACTCGAAAAAAAGAAAGCATTTAAATCACTAAAACAGGAGGGCAGCAAGGAAGCACTGAAAAACTCTAAGGAAAAAAATTGAACGTGTAAAAAAACAAATAATAGGAGCCAAACTAGAGGCCGAGAGATTAACTGCCGAAGAGAGCAAAACGAATCCTAAAATGTTCTTCAAATATATAAATGGTAAAAAGTTTAAATCTGAAGGTGTCATGGCTACAGTTTAGATATGAAGACTGCTGTGAGCGGTGCCAGGTGTATTGGGTGTCACTGTTTTCACAGGGACACTGTTATGATGGGGATCTGTGGATGACACATATATAGCATAAGATGCTATATATGTGTCATCCACAGATCCCCACCATAACAGTGTCATCCACAGATCCCCCATAAGTGTCATCCACAGATCCCCCATAAGTGTCGTCCACAGATCCCCCATAACAGTGTCATCCACAGATCCCATAACAGTGTCATCCACAGATCCCCCCCATAAGCCTCATCCACAGATGCCCCCATAACAGTGTGTCATCCACAGATGCCCCCATAACAGTGTGTCATCCACAGATGCCCCCATAACAGTGTGTCATCCACAGATGCCCCCATAACAGTGTGTCATCCACAGATGCCCCCATAACAGTGTGTCATCCACAGATGCCCCCATAACAGTGTGTCATCCACAGATGCCCCCATAAGTGTGTCATCCACAGATGCCCCCATAACAGTGTGTCATCCACAGATGCCCTGCCCCCATAACAGTGTGTCATCCACAGATGCCCCCATAACAGTGTGTCATCCACAGATGCCCCCATAACAGTGTGTCATCCACAGATGCCCCCATAACAGTGTGTCATCCACAGATGCCCCCATAACAGTGTGTCATCCACAGATGCCCCCATAACAGTGTGTCATCCACAGATGCCCCCATAACAGTGTGTCATCCACAGATGCCCCCATAACAGTGTGTCATCCACAGATGCCCCCATAACATTGCGTCATCCACAGATGCCCCCATTGTAAACCTGAAGAGTTCCCTTAATTCAATAATTTTTTTGTCAGAATTTGCTTAGATGCATTTGGATCAGTCGGGTCAGTTTTCAGAACAGGTTATCATTCCACATTTTGTTTTATTTTGTATAGTAGATTATATGAATGTAGCCAAAATGAGGAGGTTGTTAGTAAGAGGATGTGCCGTTTTTTATATGTAAATGTAACACTTGTTTATTATTGTTTATATTGTATAAATAAATACAAATTTTACAAGTTTGATACTAGCACATCTAGTAATACTAAGATAAGTAATACTATTATAAGCAGTAAATGTGCTAGTTGTGTCTTAGTTTTACGCGTGCTGCTATGTAAATGTACTATTTAATAATGCCCCCTCCCCCAGAGATCTAGGATTTAAATTTCACCTACTGATATGTAAAGTATATATACAGCAGGGCGAATTTGATTTAAATCAAACTGATTTAAATCACGATTTAAATCACGATTTAAATCACTAGTCAGTAAGGCTTGATTTAAATCTTAGTTTTCTACATAAAGACTAATTCTTGCTGGTATAACTTATAATATGCAAGTAGATGAAGATTTTTAGAATAACACTTTTCATATTAGTTTGATTAGGTTGATTGCATTCATAGGTTTGTAGAAGTTAGGATTAAGGTATTGTTCTCAACTCTGTTCATGTCATAACATTTTTGCTGTGAAGAAGAGGCATGTGATCTCTGCTGAGTCAAATTCAGTTTTGAGAACTGCAAAAGTAAACCAAGCATCCGTGATAATATCTTGTAGGCAGAGAAACTGCCCAATAATCTTACAAAGACCTCTGGAAGAGCATGACATTGTGAATGGATTAATGGAATTTATTTACCCAAAAAATTAAACATATACATATTCTACATAATTAAAAAACAAATCTTTATTTCATGATGGAATAACCTTTGGATGGTAATATTTTTTTCCGCAAAAAGCATTTTATATAAAAAAAAATCTCCTATATATATTTTTTTTTAAATCATTGATTTTTTTCCACCCTGATATACAGTATATATGTTGTTGCAATTTTTTAGGCCATTCTTTAACAGTGTATTTCTTTATGTATTTAATTTAGGACTCGTTTGCATGAAGTCCAGTACGTCGGTGGTGGAACTGGTCATGTTGCTTTGCTCTCAGGTAATTTGTGTACCTATTGCTTGCCCACAGATTGAGAATGTTACTATTTGAATCATTTCCCATTCATTTAATTATTGAAATATTTTAATGTGACATTTTTACAAGTCAGAGGATTACCCTAATGAACTTGGCAAATGTATACAAAAAAAATATACGTTAAACGGGAGCCTCAGACTGATGCCATACAGTGGCATCTATTCCCGACAGAGTTCCATTGTAAAAAAAAAAAAAAAAAGTATACTTTTTTTACCGGACTGTGCAGGATCCAAGAACGTGGTGTGATGCGTTTTTGTATCTTTTTTTTTTTTCTAATGTATAATTCAAACTGAGGCATAAAATGTGATGTGAACCCACCCATAAAGGTCTGATGAGAGGTTCCCATAAAGCTTTATTTGCATGACCATGTTACAGCTCAGTGTGAAAACCGTATCTAAAAAGTCCAAAAACTGAATCGGGAACCATCATGGGAAAGCAGGAAAATCTTTACCAAAGGTTTGCTTTCCCATGACGGGATGTAATCCCAAATTTGGCAGTGAATAATTTCCACCATACATGCATATATAGCCTAACTCACATCTACACTCAAACATGGTTGATGTAAGAATAGAAATGGGTAGATTGGGTCCTAGATCATGGATAACCCCAAACCAAAGTTATCTTCTAATAAAGAAAAGCTAGAACATTGAAAAATGCTGTTAAACCAGCAACTTGTCACCTAGAGATGCAAACTAATATGTTACAATGGTGAAGATAGAACTGTATTCACCTTTATTTTGCAAGATCATGAAATTCCATTAGGGTTGGTTCACACATAGCTTTTTGATGGGGTTTGTCTGAATTTGTGTTTTTATTGACTTTTTTTGCAACTGCAGTTTTTGATGCATTTTTGTATTAAAAACATGTTAGCCCAATGCCTATGGGGAATATGAATATGAAATCCAAGCAGTTTTTGCTAATAGTGTTTTTGACTTTATGTCTTCTTTAAAAAAAAATAATAATAATGCACTGTGCTGAAGCGGTGACTTTTTTCTGGTGTTTTTACCTCTTTCAGTGTATGAGAAAAATTCAGTTAACAGCCATGTGGAAAAATTGTTACTAAAATAACACCATAAAAACCACATGTGGCATGGAAAAAGAAACCAAGTGGTTTATTTTATTTTATTTGTTTTTTTATTTTTTATTTTGTGGTATAAATATAAACAGCAGTGAAAATTCATTTGAGTAGAGACCGTAAAAGGGGCACTGAAAGTAGTCTTTTTTTATTTTTTTTATTAATTATTGCATTAAAAAACAAAAAAGCATAATAAAACCTAAAAATAAAACATATCACTAACGACATTACAGATCCCTCACGAGATTGTAACAGAAATCAATTTTTTGATAAATGAGTCTATATTTTTCTAGAAACCATTATTCCTCTAATGTCCTTCCCATATTTTTGGATCAGTAAATTGACTATAAATACCTACTTACTATAAATATCTATTAGTAGATGCATAAAACTATTATGAAGTATAATATGAATAAATATCACTGTGTAAGAAAAAATAGACCAGAAGACAAATGAGTTCTGCTAATTCTAAAATACAAACCTAAAGGTTGCAAGACCATTGAGAGGTTGCATTTATACACCGTGAAATATATTTTTTAGCTGTGACAACTTGCAACATGATTTCTTCTATATACAGTAGTCACCTGCAGTTTTGTGTGTTGAGATAACCATAACTGAATAATAAAATTACTTAATTCTCGAAGAGTGTAGAACCACTGTTGATGCAAGGGACACTGAGGAGCAGTTTTTTTTTTCCTGGTATATGTGGTACAGTAAATTTTTATATTTCAAGGTTCCAATTTTTTGCCTTAAGCAACCTTACATGAAATCTCAGAATATTATGTGGGATGTAACACAGTGATAGCCATGCACACACACTCCTGTACTTGCTTCAGTTCCTCCGATGTTGACAGGTTGCTCGAGAGCCCACGGTAAGGTCTCTCAGCTTTGTACAATTTCTGACAGTGACTAGCTTGTATTATGTGAATCACTGCTTGCTTGAACTTGTGTTCTTAGATTCACCTGTTGGATTGTCTTTTTGACAGTGATTTGTAGACAGAACTTTTTTTTTCTACTGTCTGTTAAAGAAATGGATTTCCAGTGTGTTTTCTTTTACTTTTAAAATTTGCACAGTGATAAATCCCAAAAAATGGTGACAAATCCTTTCGGAACAGTGTCTCAAACCAATTTTTTTCTATTTGTAAAATTGTAGTTATACCATTTCCATTATAACATTTTGAATCACTAGTTTGATAACAGATTCCAGTTTTAAGTCAGGATTAACTATAGATGACCTTGGGCAAGCAGTTCACGTCAAGCTCTATAGGTCTTTGTAATGATTAACCACTTCCAGATCGGGCCATTTGCCCCCTTTCTGACCAGGCCTAATTTTGCTAATCTGACATGTCACTTTATGTGGTAATAACTTTGGAACACTTTTATTTATCCAAGCCATTCTGAGATTGTTTTCTCGTGACACATTGTACTTCATGAAAGTCATAAATTTGAGTCAATATATTTCGACTTTTTTTATGAAAAAAATCCCAAATTTACCCAAAATTTTAAAAAATTCTCAATTTTCAAAATTTCAATTTCTCTGCTTTTAAAACAGAAAGTGATACCTCATAAAATATTTATTACCTAACATTCCCCATATGTCTACTTTATGTTGGCATCGTTTGTAAATGTCATTTTTTTTTTTTTTTAGGATTTAGAAGGCTTAGAATTTTAGAAGCAATTCCTTAAATTTCTAAGAAAATTTCCAAAACCCACTTTTTAAGGACCAGTTCAGTTCTGATGTCACATAATAGAACCAACCCATAAATGACCCCATTTTAGAAATGACACCCTCAAACTATTCAAAACTGGTTTTAGAAATGTTGTTAACCCTTTAGGTTTTCCACAGGAATTAAAGCAAAATAGAGATGAAATTTCAAAATGTAACTTTTTTTTGCAGATTTTCCATTTAATCAATTTTTTCCTGGAACACATCAAGGGTTAACAACAAAACAAACCTCAATATTTATTACCTTGATCCTGCAGTTTGCAGAAACAACCCATATGTGGTCGTATACCGCTGTTTGGGCACACGACAGTGCACAGAAGGCAAGGAGCGCCATATGGTTTTTGGAGGGCAGATTTTGCTGGAATGGTCTTTGGGCACCA
The DNA here is from genome assembly GCF_014858855.1 of Bufo gargarizans. Lineage (NCBI taxonomy): Eukaryota > Metazoa > Chordata > Amphibia > Anura > Bufonidae > Bufo > Bufo gargarizans. Next base: position 72,654,382 of record NC_058082.1, on the reverse strand, counting down.
TGTTGCATTTGAAGAGGCCCTGAGGTAACCCCACAGTTAAAACCTCCCAAAAATGACCACATCTTGTAAACTACACCACCCAAGGAATTTTTAAGGGGTGTAGCGAGCACTTCACTCAACAGCTGTTTAATAGATTCTTTTATGTGTGAAAAATGTCAAATTTAATTTTTTTTTTTTACATGAAAATGGTGCTTTAGGCCCAAACTTTCTTTTTCACAAAAGATAACAGGAGAATCTCCCCCCCCCCCCCATTTGCTACCCACTTTCTCCTGAATTCAGTAACTCCCCAATTGTGGTCGTAAACTGTTATTTGGGGATACTCTAGGGCTCAGAAGGAAAGGAGAGGGATCTAGATTTTCTAACATGGAATTTTCTGTCATGGTTTTTAAGAGCGATTAACTTTTTAATTTTTTTGTTAAATTAGCTGCGTGAGGGCTTATTTTGTGCGAGACAAGCTGTAGTTTCTATTGGCACCATTTTGGGGTACATTTGGCTTTCTGGTTGCTTTTTAGCTCATTTTTGGGAGGTGAAGTCACAGAAAAAAGCAGTTTGGTGTCATTTTTTATTTTTTATACACCGTTCACTTGATGGGGTAGATCATGTGATATCTTTAATGATCCGGTCATTACGGACGCAACGATACCAAATATGTCTAGGTTTTCTTACGTTTTACACAATACATTTTTTTTTTTTTTAAAAAAAAAAAAAAATCATGTTTTTGTGTTGCCATTTTCTTAGAGCCATATTTTTTTCATTTTTCTGGCTATAGTCTTGTGTGATTGCTACCATTTTGAGGTACATACAACTTTTTGATTGATTTGATATTATGTTTTTTGTGAGGTGACTAAAAAAACTGTTTTGGCATAATTTTTCTTATTTTTTATTTTTTACACCGTTAAGTTGATGGGGTAGATCATGTGATATTTTTGTAGAGCCAATTGTTAAGGATGCGACGATATCAAATAGGTCTATTTTTATTTTATTTTTTTACATTTTACACAATAAGAGCATTTTTTAAAAAAATTAATCATGTTTTTGTGTTGCAATTTTCAAAAAGCCATATATATATTTTTTTTTTTCTGGCTATGGTCTTGTATGGGGGCTCATTTTTTGCTGGATGAGGTGACGTTTTTTTACTACCATTTTGGGGTACATATGACTTTTTGATTGATTAACATTATGTTTTTTGGGAAGTGAGCTCACTAAAAAATCAGTTTTGGCGTAATGTTTGTTTATTTTTATTTTTTTATGGTGTTCACCTGATGGGGTAGATCATATGATATTTTTATAGAGCTGGTCGTTGTGAACACAGTGATACCAAATATGTCTTTTATTTATATTTTTTAAATAACTGGTTTGGCGGGAAACTTTTAATTTTTTTCAAAACACTATTTTTTATTTTATTTTATTTTTATTTTACACTTTATGTCCCCCATTCATTATATTTTTTTTTTTAACTATTGATTTCTCCTGTAACTGGGGCTGACATAGTATCCCCAGTTACAGGGGAAATACACCCCCCAGAGAGGCTGTACAGCACGGTCCCTGCCTTCTCTCTGGGGTGCGCTGCTGTCACTGACAGTGGGCCCCCCCGCTCGGCAGCTGCACTATTAGCATTCAGCTGCCATCTCTGAATGGATCTTTCAGAATGTCCATTCAGAGATAAACAGACAGCTCAAGGACGTTTATAGTCAATTGGCGGTCGAGAAGTGGTTAATATGAGTTTTGCATGTTCATGGCTAAGGGAAGTAGAACATTGGTAAATTAAATTGCACCAAATACCATTACCAGTTCTACATAGACTGATTTAGGCTTAGTCTACCTTAGCAGTCTAGCTTCTTGCCATTTCATCGAAAGTTCCAGAATTTTTGATACAAGAAGACTTGAACCTCGACAGAAGCCTGACAGACCCACTATAAAATCACAAAAACATGCAATGCATAAACATTGGCCCTGATTCATCATGCCTTTACTCCAGAATTCTGTGTAAGTATGGGTTGGAAAGTGGGTGTGGCTAGCCATGTTAAGGAGTTCCAGTCCAGATTTATTACTGAGACTTTAAAAAAAAAAAAGGCGCAATCTCACTCCAGTGGAATGGTGGAGGAGGAAAACTGGAATAGCTTTTCTAGACAAAAGTGTGAGGTCTTAAAGGGAACCTGTCACCAGGATTTTGTGTATAGAGCTGAGGACATTGGTTGCTAGATGGCCGCTAGCACATCCGCAATACCCATTCTCCATAGCTCTGTGTGATTTTATTGTGTAAAAAAAACGATTTGATACATATGCAAATAAACCTGAGATGAGTCCTGTCCCTGACTCATCCCACATACAGGACTCATCTCAGGTTTTACATATGTATCAAATCGTTTTTTTTTTTACACAATAAAAGCACACAGAGCTATGGGGACTGGATATTGCGGATGTGCTAGCGGCCATCTAGCAACCCATGTCCTCAGCTCTATACACAAAATCCCGGTGACAGGTTCCCTTTAAAGTCCTTTTTCTTACATGGGACAACAATCTAATAGATTGTCGGGAAGGAAGTGTTCCTTCCCAACAATCTGCTGATCGCTAGTGGAGGAGACTGGTGCATTTTTACATGCTGCGATCTCCTCCAGAGCATGGGGAGCAGTGATCGCTAATGCCATCGCTCTTCCCCGTACTGTCTCGTTGTTTCCCGACAGCAGGTCATGTTTACACAGCACAATCTGACATTGGGAAACGATGATCTTTTGTGCTGCAGAAAAGATATAATTACCCGATGAACGATCGCTTTGCTCATTCATCGGGTAATCGGCGGTGCATTTACACCGCCAGATCATCGCTGACGAGCATTACTACCACATAACACTGGTTAGAGATGATCGGTTTAAATGGTCAGCCATGTTAATGGCCTTTAAGGATGAGACAAATTGATGAAACAACATGCGACATTTGATAAATGTGGCATAAAGTACAACGCAGACTCAAGCATAACTGACTTCAAATATTCTCCTCATGATACATTTTCCCCATTGACTATATTCCTCATACATTTTACTAATGCTGATTCACTAAATAAATGAATATTAAGTACTTGGCAAATATTTACTGACCAAAATAATTTGTGCTCATCCACCACAACAAGGTCACCTTTTATAAATGAAACCCTACTCCAAAATGAGTGGCTTTTCTTTGGCCTCAATTGAATTCGGGGAATATAGGATCCATCGCTCTCTCTCTCTCTCTCTATGTATATATATTATCTAATTAAAATCACCCTTTGGGGTCCTTCAGAATCCATCTGAAAATAGAACCGACATAACTGTCATGGCAGTATTAACAGAAAGAATATCTGCATTGTCTTAGCCGGTAGATAGAGAAGATAAAAATTAGATGGAGGCCATGATGCTGGTGTCACTAGAGCCTAATAATAAAGTACATAATCAACACTAACAACCCGAAATAGAGATCGTTTTTAATCAATCTGGTTTACATTTCACGGCCATTTCTTTTGTCATTTTTATATGCCTTTTTATAGCGATTTTGCACAAGCTAACATCAAGTGATATAACCTTCTGAGAATTTCAAGCAAAAGTTTGAACATTTCCTCACTTTAGCTTTAATGAATACAGAATTCCCTATCTATTATGCAATGTGCCTTTAGATCTGAAACTAGAGATATTTGCAGCATGCAGATTATTGAAGTGGCATGTATCCTCTACGTACCTGCTGTTTGTTTGCCCATTCTCCTCCGCTTGGTCTGTAAGGAAATGATTAGTTTCATTTTTTCTTTGGATAGAAGATGGTGAGAGAGGACTTGGAAAAATACAACCTTGGCAGGGATCCTCGGTGGGGTTCCAGCTTCAGGCTCACTCCTGCAGGGCATTTGCAAAATCCGTTGCCTGTTGATTGTATTGAAGGTTGGAGGCAAATTCCACAAGATCTATTATGGCCTCTGATCTTTATGTCGAGCAGTAATTTAAAAAATTACTATTTTTTTTTTTTTTAAGTTGTGCTCCTTTTGTTTGGTAGAGAAGAAAAATGGTACAGAGCTACCTTCATCCTTTGCAGTTCACATGAATAAAGTGAAATGTAACATGAGGTTCTTGATGGCCTCATCATCTAATCAGAGGTCTAGCATTACGCTTTTGCTGGCTCCAGCAATTCCTGCCATTAGTGGCCCCAGAGATGAAACTTTGCCTCTAGTATTGATTGAAGGAAAGAGTGAGAAATTTAAGCCCTATCAATGTTTCCTCACTAACAACATTTAGCAGAACCTTATGTATGATACCCTCTTAATGGCTCTCCATATTACATGTTTTGAAGGTACAAGAAGATGTCCAAAGCTTTAATTTTTCAAATTTTCGCTCTCGGTTATATCCGATATCTAGCTGCATATAGATGGACAAATAAAATACCGTTATTTGACACTTCTGTTTGCTGCTTGTGCAAGGGTAAAAGGTTACAGACTGCAAAACATGTCTCCTGTTACATATATGCCACATTAAAATGGCTCTCAAAGCTTTCAGTTTTAGACATGCTAATAGCAAGGTAAAAGAGATGAGATCATTTCCAAGTATTCATCAGCGTTGCCTTTAAAACATGTGTTGCCTCAAGTAGAGCGCTGTGTATTCATGTAAAATTATGAATTTCTAATATTTATGTTTCTACTATACCAATGGATGTGCCCGACATTTGATATATCAAAGGTATACTGCCAACATCTTGAAAACTAATACTTGCATTTATTCTCTGCTGAGCTGGTGGTGAATTTCATTCTCTGGTAGGAATGGTAGGCGTACCAGGTTTATTATACTTGGCCTCAAGTGTATCGGATTCACAGTACCTGGCCTCCGGTGTACTGGCTTGTTACCACCGGCCTTGGGTGTACTAGATTCACAGTGCCCAGCCTCGGGTGTTCTAGGCTCCTAGCAATGGCCTCCAGTATGCGGAGTTCAAAGGAACCCGGGCTCGGTTGAGCACAGTTTGTCTTCCTTTCAGAGATTAATGCCGGAGAGAGAGAAAATAGAACAGCTGCCATCTGATCACACACTCCATATTCTCCCAGACGATAGCTGGTAGTACCACCAGAGCATGACACAACATCCAATGTGGTATAGTTGGCATGTTCATGAGGGAAGACATTTGGGATGTGTACTTCAAGCCAAAAGTAAAATATGTGTTTACAGACTTCCTCTTGCAAGTTCGGCCATTTCTTTTCCAGGCTTCTAATGCCTTTAGGTATATTTTAGGGCAAATATCTTGGTGTCCTCGTCATAATGTTAATGCTTATATACTTAAAAATGCTGCCAAAGTTAAAAGGAAAAAACTGCAGCAACAGTAAATTGTCTAAAATTTTAAGAATTCATACAATTTTACTCCCCTGCTGCTTCTTGCACCATGCTCCAATCTTGCAGAGGTGCTATCATCTTCCTGGCTGCAGCAGTGACATCCTGTATACCTGAGGTCATCATGCATCCAATCAGTAGCCTCGTCAGTGCATTGGATGTGACTTCTGAGGCCAGTGATTGGCTTCAGCGAGTATGTGTTATGCACAGACATCACTGCTGCAACCAGGACAACAAACAGTGGCAGGGGAGAAAAGTAGTGTGACTTTTGTTATATTAGATCATTTGCTGTTGGGGATGGGAGTATTGTATTTGCATAACTCATATATATATATATATATATATATATATATATATATATATATATACCGTGCATTAAATAATATATAAACAGACATTGAAAGTGAGCTATCTGAGCTTAGCATGCTAGGAAATGTAGGTCAGTGACAAACATTAAAATATGCAATGAAATGTGCATTTTATATGCAGCCTAAAGCCTCATGCACACAACTATAGCAGATCCCTGCTATTGCAGCCCACAAACAGCAGGTATGCAATATACGGGCACCGGGCATGTGCGCACCGTATCACGGATGCAGACTCAATTACTTGAATGGGTCTGCAATCTGGAACATATGGTGCGGAATCCAGTCATGGATCAGAAACACTACGGAGTGCTTCCGTGGGCTTTCTATCCATGTCTCGGCACCATAAAAAAGTAGTGCATGTCCGTAGATGGCGGGCACACGATCAGTACCCGTGCATTTGGGACCGCAGTTTGCGGTCCACAGCACGGGCACAGCCAGCCCCCGGTGTGCACGAGGCCTATCACATTGGATGTTGGAAAATTGTAAACCAAAAGATGTATTAAAAGCAAAAAATTGTGGTAATGTTGTAGACTCGATGACACTATGTCGCCGACATATCTAGAATAATTTTGTCTAGATCACTTTTAAAAAAGAAATAAAAATGTTTGTTTTTTTTTCAAAATAAAAATAAACAAAAACAAACAAGATATATAATTTTAAAAAAACAATATCCCCAAAAATGTAACTCTCTTCCCTGCTGAAGAGGAGGTATAAAAGACCTGAACAACCCTCTCATGTTAAACCTGCAGAACAATTTTTCTCTTTTTACATAGGCAACCATTCCATGTATAATTGTCTCACTGTCGTTAACCAAATTCATAGAGACATTTCAGCTGCATCTTATACACAAGCCTCAAGTTGAACAACATTTATTTTATTTTAATGCCCCCATGCAGTTTGGGATTAAGATTTATTTTAATATTAGTCAGGGAATTCTTCAAAATTCCCATTTAGCTAATTTTGCCTAATATCTCTTAGGTAATTCTGCTTTTATTTTCCAACAGCCAAATGGTCAAGCATTAAAAATGTTCACGACAGGACAAGTATGTGCCCTATGCTATATATACACAAAAGCTGTATTAAAGGCGTTTATTCAGGGTTTTCATATGATGGCCCATTCTCAGGACCAATATCTGATCTGCAGGGGTCCAAAACCCCTCACCCCCACCCATCAGCTGTTTCGGTGTGGGGTGGAGCTGTGTAGTTTTGGTGCCTACTTACAGCTCAGGAACTACTTTATAACAGCTGATTATGTTAGGACCCCCACCTATCTTAAGCATAGGTTATTAAAATTCCTGGACTTCCCCTTTAAGCACTTAATAAATTACGTTTTTTGCATGGTTAACTTTGGAAACATTTTAAGAATATGTGATGGGCCATTAATGGTAAAACTGGGAATATTTGTTTGGTTTTCTTAACAAAGTTAAAGTAGTTTTTTCAGAAAAATAATTTACCCGGGGTTCATATTGGAAGTAAATGTCTTCTCATGCATGCAAAGAAAACAACGGTTTGTATTAATGAGGCTGTAATGACATATGCAATCTGATACAAGTTCATAATGAGAAATATCCCTTCCTGGGTAATCTATATATAAACTAACAGCAGCTCACGTCTTGATACTTTTCTAAGAAACACATGCAGGCCGGGGAGATACTTGATTAAATCCAGTTGACGTTCTGGTTAGCTGGACACTGAATATTTGACTGTGAATATACAGACAAAAGCAGCTAACAGTCTGGAATTGGGCAATCAGTGACAGAGTGAAGCTTTGTTTGAGAAGGGGCTTCACTTGTGCATTAAAATGAACTAGACACGCACCATATTGACAATAAGTTGATGATCTCCAGATTGGGTCCTCACTTATACTGTTCTCCTTTCAACCTGCGTATTAAAGGGGTTATCCAATATCTAACAAAAATGGCTGGGCACTTCCCCTTCCATGGATTATACTTGCATGCTCCCCGGCACCCGCGCCACTCCCTGACGCTGGGATCAAAACATCCGGTGACAGAGGGAGCAGACAATAGCAGGCCGCGACAGTGACCAGCCTCAAGGGGGCTTGTCTCCATCGCAGCCTGCTATTGGCTGCTCCCCAAGACCCCCTTCCACCCCCTTGATCTGATCGACAGGGAAATGCAGAGGCGGCCGTGCAGGGATCCGGGCATTGGGGGGGGGGGGGGGGATATTTTAGATATTGGATAACCCCTTTAATTACTGTGTGATTTTGATTAAATTAAAGGTATATTCTGGGACATAGATACTGATAACCTATCATCAGAATACAATCTTCAATATCAGATCGGTGGGGGTCCAACACCCTGCAACCCCACTGATCAGACAGAGCTGGAAGCAGAAGGTGCCAACCACTATGTAGTGACCCTGCCCGTGTACTGTGGCTCAGCTCCCATTCATGTGATGTTAGATTTTGAAGATATTAAAATATTAGAACATCTATTCTTTACTTAGTAATGTAGTGCAGAGCATTCATACATTCAAAAGATATTAAGTGGTCGCTTTCAGACCCTCATGTAATGGATAATTTGTGGCAGCATACGCTTTGTATAGAAATGCCAGAATCACAATTTTGCCTGATAATAAAATTTTAGGATGGCTAGCAGTCGCTGTATACATGCAGTATATATAGCTGGTCTCTGTACACTGTCTCTCTGTCTCCCTGTCTTCTGTATTGACTGCCGGACTCTCCTGTAGCTCGGCAGCGGCTAGTTAGTGAGCACGCCAGGGATATCGAGCACAGATCTACTCGGCTCTCACCACTGACTGTATAGAAGTCAGAAGGAGGTGTTTTTATAGCATCTAAGGTCACTTGATATCTGTAGGAGGGAGGCAGTGAGGGTAGAGGCGGACACCCTGTGCATCCAACAGTAAGCCGGGAGCGTCCTCAGTGTTCTGTGCTTTAAGAGCATTGCTAAGGGGCAACTTCAGAGCCAGTTTCTGTTGTTTTTTTTGTTTTAATTAAACCAAAAGTACAAAATCGCCTAATAAAGTATATTACAAAAATAGTCCTAATCGTGTCCCCTACACAAAAAAAAGTTAAAATAACTTCACCTTGTTAACCCTTTTGCTACCAGCGCCATACCATAGGGACACTGTGCATATGGAAATCACTGAATCACCGCCCACGTCAATGTCCACATTTATACACGCAGAACTGGTAGTAGTGAAATCGGTCTAAATAGCAGTACGATGTTTACTTCCCTGTAAGGAGAGGTTCACACAGAGGTTTTTTGGTGGAGGCTTTGAAGCAGATTTTCCTGAAGGTTTTTCAGCCAAAGCCAAAAGTGGATTCAAAAGAAATCCGAAATGTAAAGGAAGAATTAAACTTAGGCCGGAGCAGGTTTCCTTGCTGTTTAGTGGAGCAGTAGAGTATTGGACACATGTAGCAAAGTGCAAACTGTATCAAGTGTTTGTATGGAGGTTTGAGCTTTCATGTAGGTTGGAGGTAGTTACTTCAATCACCTCAATCCATCCAGTGTTTATAACCAGCAGGATTTATAGCTCATACTATCGGATCAGCAGCCCATTTATTCCACTGTTAGGATCTCTTTCACTTACAGAAAGCAAATGACATTAGATTTATTTGCTTACATTGGATTTCCCATGTCTTACAGCAGAAGTGGAAATCCATGGACGCTTCTCCCCCCAGTCTTTTTTATTTTTTTCTTGCAAGCTATAAGCAGAGGAATTGGGTTACTGTATATATTCCGACAGGAAGAGGAAATGCCAAGTTTGTTTTTCTTTAAATTACTACAGCAAATTAGATACTTTTATGCCCTTTAAGATGGAAATTCCATGTTAACGACTGTAGATTAGCAAAAATGTCAGATTTTCTTCTCCCCCTTATCTCGGCTCCTGAATAGATGTAGCATAGCCAGAGGCTCCTTTTTGAGGTATGGTCTAAATTTACGTGAAATATCAGATTACGAGTGTCTGAAGGTACATGTCATAGATAATTCAGTTCATATGGACGGCCTCTCAGACTATACAGGATCCACAATCGGGACCAATGGACATCTAGGTGAATGAAACATATACTTTGTGTAAGTCCTGTACAAAGCCGTCAATCTTTGATTTAGCAATCTCCCATCATTTATAACATTATTTCCTTGATTTGTATCCTTAGAAGTTTAAGGCAATTATATATATTTTTTTCAGTGAGTGCCATCTCAATGATATAAGGTTTTCCTTCAACCTAAGCTGGAAAGCATTAAATATAAATTATTTTTCTTGATTTTCAAATCCATATGTGAAGCTTTATAAAGAAATGAGTTTGGGTAATGGGTATCATATTAGCCTATGATCATCAAAATGAGATGGATACTATTGAATATCAACCTTTTATGCTTAGTTGCAAACGAGCTGCATGGTATCTGGTGGTATTGCATTGGGTATATTTTTGGAGGTATTTTCAATATACAGTCTTAGCTAAAACGTACTAATACTGTAAAATTCTGATCATCCGAATATAGGAAAATGTGACTGAGACCAATAACATCCTAGTAGTCCTTCATCTAACCCATCAGTAAAGGTTTAACATGGTTCCTACACTTGACCTTCACAGATCTTCTGATGCCTTTGACCTGTACAAACTTCTAGCTAGAGATATTGGATTAAATGTGTGTTTGGGACTATTTTTTACAAGTTTGTCTTGAGTCTGAGATTCCTTTTAAAGTGAAGAGCTGTGATATTGAAAATTGGTCTTAAACCTATCGTATGCGCTGGATTAGTGATTCCCAATCTTATTACCATGCGCAATTGTACCACTCTCCAAGAAGCCCCTGCTCCCAGTCGTACTGCAAATAGATTGAAAATAGGGGCGAGTAAAGCATTGCTTAATTCTTGCCCAGCATTATATTGTCTTAAGCCTCATAGACAATAATGGGCGTGATGGATCCGTGAACACAGATGAAATGGAGCATCATCCTGTGCTAAAAAAAAAACAGACCCCCGGACTGTGCTAAAACACTGATGTGTGAAAATGCACAGTAAAAGGAATGGGGACATGTGCTGTCCGTGGAGAACACGTACAGCACACATCCGTGGAACACTGACATGTCATTGAGGCTTTAGGCGTGCTGAGGCTTTTATCTAAGCATCTTCATTCCTGCTGTAAAAACAACAGGTCTTGCTACTGTGTTACGAAGAATCCCAGCATGTTAGGGGAGACTGCTCTGAATTGACTATCACCATGGATGCTATAAGTACAGATAAGGCTACTTTCACACTAGCGCTTTCCCTTTCCGGAATTGAGCTCCGTTATAGGATCTCAACGGCGACCCGACGCAGCCGCCGTTTGCCCCATCCATCTGTCAGTTGGTGGTGAGCAATCCGTAGCACTATCAGTCTGCGCACCAGAGTCTCTCCGTTCCATTCCATCTTTCCCATGACGCACACAAGGCCTGAGCTGCAGAGCGGTGTAAGTCAATGGAGAGAGATCCGCTTTCTCTGACGCAAAAGAATGCTGATCCGTTCCCCATTGACTTACAATGGTTTTAGAGACTGATCCGTCATGGCTATTTTAGAGATAATACAACCGGACCGGTTCATAACGGATGCAGACGGTTGTATTATCATGACGGAAGCGCTTTTGCTGATGCATGACGGATCCAGAAAAAACGCTGATGTGAAAGTAGCCTAACTTATTATGTGAATTACAATACCAAATAAGATTTTGTCTATGAAAAGGTCCTATATACATAAATGGGAAGCAAAGCTGCAAAACAACAGCCAGGAAAAAACAGGCAGGATCCAATGTCATATACTGTAGTTAAAAAAAATATATAAATAAAAAATGCAGTGTTTTAAAAATGCTCCCAGGAGGTAGATAAGTCCAAATACAGTCAGTACATGTAAAAACTGTAAGAGCTGAGCCACCAGAAGATCTGCCACACCAGACTTGTGACACTAGGAATGTGTTTGCTTATCACGATCGGACACTGATCTTTAGAAGAAAAAAAGATGTTCCTAGGTGCACTTATATTAGGAACCTTACATACTGAGTGTCAAGAAACAAATGGCAAAAAGGAGAAGGGAACAATCCACAATGACATTTTGATAAGGATTGCTTCCCCCTCTCCTTTGTGTGAAGACTGTCTTCATATAACTTTGTTGTGGCCTTAGCAGAGAACCTGAAGAGATCCTGATTGTTTTCTTGCAGCCCTAAGGCCTCTTTGACACGAGCGAGCTGAATGAGATAAACCCGCAGTGTGCGTCGGTGAGAGGTCCGGTTCTGGCCTCCGCTCCACTGACGGAATCGCAGAGCATTAGGGCTCATGCACACGACAGTATAGCTTTTTTAGTGTTTTGCGGTCCGTTTTTTACAGATCCAATGTTCAGTTTTTTTTTGTTTTTCCGTTCCGTTTTTTCATATGCCATATACAGTATGCAGTAATTACATAGAAAAAATTGGTCTGGGCATAACATTTTCAATAGATGGTTCAGAAAAAACGGAACAGATACGGAAGACATACGGATGCATTTCCGTATGTGTTCCATTTTTTGGCGGACCCATTGACTTAAATGGAGCCAAGCACCGTGATTTGCTGACATGAATAGGACATGTTCTATCTTTTAACGGTACGGAAATATGGAAATACTGAAACGGAATGCACACGGAGACACTTCAGTTTTTTTTTGCTGAACCATTGAAATGAATGGTTCAGTATATGTACCGCATACTGAACTAAAAAACGGCCAGTATACTGAACGCTAAATACTGTCGTGTGCATGAGCCCTTATACTGATTTATAATGCAGTGCAACCTTAGGGTACTTTCACACGAGTGACTCCATTGCAGGAATCACGCTCTGTGCGTGAGCGTGATCCTCCGTTCTGGACTCACAGGAGCACACGAGATTATACAGATTTATAATGCTGTGTGCTTCTACACAATCATACTGACATAAAGCTGTCAGTATGATCCTGTAGAAGTAAGGTCATGCAGAAACACACAGCATTATGAATCAGTATAATGCCACACTCGCACACGGAGCGGGATTCCCGCAATAGATTTGTGTGAAACGCCCATTAGTGTCCTGAAATCTGCTGAATTAGGCCTCATGCACACGAACGTATTTGGTTTCCGCGTCCGTTCCAATTTTTTTGCAGATAGGATGCGGACTCATTTATTTCAATGGATCCACAAAAAATGCCGACAGCACACCATGTGCTATCCGCATCCGTATGTCCGTTCCCCGCAAATAAAATAGAACATGTCCTATTCTTGTCCGTCTTATGCATTGTTACAATGGATCCGCAAAAAAAAAAAACTGGCATATGGATATGTTTTATTTTTTCACAAAATTCAGCGTGTAATTTGTGCGGGTTTTTTTTTAGCGTGTTTTTCCATGTGTTTTTGATACGTCTTTTGAGGCTTTTATTTTTTTAAACAATTGTTGTTCACTTCAATGCAAAACTGCATTTTCAGCTTGTGGTTTTTGCCATCCGTTCAAACAACACATGGACATGAAGCAGTTTTTTTTATGCTTCCCATTTCCTTAAATGGTAGATTCAGCGTAGATTCCACCCCAAGATAGTCCATGTTGCTTTTTGTTTCTGCAAGTGCTTCTTCCCTATTGAAATGAATGCGGGGCTGTTCTGACACGTTTTTTGGAGCTGATTTTGGGAGGAAATGCTCCAAAATCTGTGCCAAAAAACTCAGTGTGAACTGGCCCTAAGAGAATCTAAAATATAAGTAAAAAAAAAAAAAAAGTCTAAATTTCACCAAGCAGCAGAAGTATGATCAATTTTACAGTCTGGTCAGCCTCTGGGTTCTGCAGGTAAAGGGTGCCGGATTATATTTCAGGTTTCGTGGTCCTTTAAGTGAATGAAGATATTTTTCTTGGCCCAGCCGGTCTTTGTTCTCTTCAGACTTTGTCATGCCTTTGATAACGTTGTTAGTGGTGGATTTTCAAAATAACTCGTGTAGAAATTTGTTTCACTTTTTTTTCCCCCCATCTTTGATGACTAGCAGATCTAGAGCTTGCTTCAAGAAAAATCCTGTCTTCTCTCAGATTCTATAGTTATCTCTAATTGCTTCCAGTTGCTGCTCATAAGGTTGTCTTAACCCTTCGGCAACTATAGCAACTGAATGTTGTGCTGATTTCTTTATTAAAACAAATGGCTGCGTGAGTAGGAATGTGAGGTTCAGATTGAATTATTTACATTAGGTTGGCTTCCATGTGTCAGCTGGAGTTTCTTTAGCACTGCAAAAATGCCACCTCCTTCCAGTGAAGGTATGGAAGAAATTGTCTGCAGGCTTCCAACAATTGGCCCCGCACATTTGTCAGGTTTTGTTTTGTTTTGACCTTTTACTCGGTTTAACAGGAACCATAACTGCAATAAGGAGAGAAGGAAAATCAGATTTGGGGCTTTGTATAGCGAGCACATAATGAAGCAACCTGACTCGTTTCGACTTCCTAGTAACAGTCCTGGAAAACTGCATTAAAGATGATAGCTATCTAAAATGACTAACACATTGCAGAAGGTTAAAGCCGTGGTTATGTAGACCCAGGTATATATCCCCAAACATCTAAAGGGCGCGTGCGAGAGTTCAAATAAGTCTGTGTTTTTTCTCCCATAAGTAGCGCCACTTGATTCTATGTCTGGTATTGCAGTTGATCATGGAAAAAAGAAAATCTGTAAGCTGTTTTACAGAAAATATAATTAATGAATAACAATAATGATTTTTCCATGGCCTGTATTGTATTTAATGTTGTACTGATTCATTTACTATAGGGAAGATACTCAGTACTGTGGTCATACAGACAACCATATGTTTCGACTATAAAACACACCTGATTATAAAATACACCCCAGGATTAGACAACAGAAAATATTATATTATTTTCTAATTATTAATGAGGTGTTCCGTTAATTAATATTGCTGACCTATCCTCAGGATAGGTCTTCAATATCACATCAGCAGGGGTCCGAGTCCCAGGACCCCCTGAGCCAATCAACTGTTAGAAGAGGCTGGCACTCCATGAGCGGTCACACATAGTAGTGAATGGGGCTGAGCTGCGGTACCAAGCAGAGCTGCTATACTATGTATGGCGCTGTGCTTGGAGAGATGCCGGGAGCTGGCTGTGCTCTCCAGAGCTCTGAGAGCGGTAGCTCCCTGTAACAACTGATCGGCAAGGGGTGCTGGGACTTGGACCCCCCACCAATCTGATAATGATGACCTATTCCTGAGGATAGGTTATCATTGTGTGTGTGTGTGTGTGTGTATGTATATATATATATATATATATATATATCATAATTTTTTTTTCTTTATTCACTCTCCATGATCATAACATTATACTAATACACATACACACCTCTACAGCACGCACATTATGCACACACACCTTTGCGGTACAAATATTATGCACACACACAACCCTGCTGTATACACACAGCTCCGCTGTATACACACAGCCCTGCTGCATATCCTCTCCTGCCTGCACTGATCATACAGATCGGCGTCAGACTGAGAGAGTGAGAAGTGTGCAGACCCTCGCCTCTCTCTGTGATTGGGGAGAATGCTTTGCCGGATCATTGAGGAAGCAGTCAGGGAGGTCTGGCACTGCTGGATGTGTCTACAGCTCCTATGCACATCTTTATGTTTCCATGGTTACACACACAAGCCCTGTGATCTTGTTATGGATTACTTACTTCCATCTGTCCATTCCTCAAGTGCCTATAAGAAAATTCTTGGTCAGTGCGCCAAGGAATAATTAATAACTGCAGGGTCAGACTGCAGACAGGTTTGTTTGTAGTCTGTAACCATGGAGACATCTACATAATAACTGTAGGCACCAAACAGTAGGGGATTTTTAATCAAACTATTTACAAAATTACTTTATTTCATGCTTTAAAGACATTACAGCAATGGGAAGCATTTTTGCAAAGGTGGAGATATACTTAAAGTGGTTTCCATATAATATTGATGACCCATCCTCAGCATAGGCCATCAAGATCTGATCAGTGGGGATCTGAGTCCCACCACCCCCGCCAATCAGCTATTTGAAGAGGACTACTGCGGCCTCTTCCTAGGCAAGTTAAGTCACGTTCATCGGACACAGGCCCCAGGGTGCAACTCAGTCTCGTTTAAAATGAAGGGGCCTGGCCTGCAATACCAAGCAGAGCCGCTATACAGTGGATGGAGCTGTGCTCTTTAAGCTGCGACCCCCTGCCAATGTCTGATTTTGATGTCATATTCTGAGAAAAGCTCATCAATAAAAAACACCTAGAAGTTGGGCTTCTTCATACTCATAGCTCTTCTATAGTCCATAGCGGTCAGGGAACTGGAGTTGCTTAGAAGTAATCTGATAGTTTTCTATCGTTCAGACATCCATTAAATACTAAAAGTATGTGTGTAGGCATCTCTAACTTAAAGGGAATATGTCACCATTTCTTTCTGCCAGTAAAAAAACATTTAAAACCAGATAACCAGATCTTCTTTTCTTATTCTATATCCTGAACATGATTATTGGGGCGGCCATCTTGCCTGAGCTGTTCTTAACAGCATTTATAAAGCTTTAAGAAAATTGCTTTAAGACAGCCCCATGGGCCATAGACACAATAGTCAGGAGGGGACCTTACTGACTTCTATGGGAGAGTTTTCTGAGCATCCAGAGGTCATTGTACAAGGAAACAATAGATAACATTTGACAACCACCTATTGTGAATGGAGGATCCTGCCTTATCTGTACACAGAGGTGGTATTAGTACAGGCAGGGTTAGAGTGACAGATAAGCAGATAACTGCAGTAAAGTGATCTGTACAGACCAGTGTCGCTTAGTGGCCAGTGCGAAAACTGCAGGATTTTATGGTTTTTGCTTATAGATATTGACATGGAAAATTACAAATAACATCACCAAAAATTCTTTAAAATATGATTTAAACAATCAGTCATTTTGCAGTGACACAATCCCTGTAATGAGGTTAGCCATTTCAGGTGCAGTCATTGCTAAGAATAGGGATTTTGCCAAATGGGGGCCCATGGAAATTGTTGGATGCATGCCGGTATCCATATTTTGTAGAACTGCAAAATACATAGGGTCGTGTGCACGAGGCCTGATACCTAAAATGTAATAACTTTATACAAAAAATAACCTTTATTTGCTCAAACCCGTAATAATTATACCTCTTTAACTGCATCTTTATACGTTGCTACCTGTTTAACAAGTTACATTGGTACAGCACGGTTAATGCCCATAATGTATCAGAATGCATCTGTGACCAGATATGTATTTATGTGGCTCCTGTCTAATAATAATGATAATAGGATGATTTCATAATTAAAGGGGTTGTCTCACTTCAGCAAATGACATTTATAATGTAGAGTAAGTTAATACAAGGCACTTACTAATATATTGTTATTATATATATATTGCTTCCTTTGCTGGCTGGATTCATGTTTCCATCACACTTTACACTGGCTGGTATCCAGGGGTTATGACCACCCTGCAATCCAGCAGTGGTGGACGTGCTTGCACGCTATAGAAAATCCATCGGCCTATGCACACTCCCATGGTCCTGGCTACTGAGGACGCATGGTGTGCAAGCATGGGGACCATGGTCATGACCCCTGAATACGAGCAGTGTATAATGTGATGGAAAAATAGATCCGGCCAGCAAAGGAGGCAATATGGATAATCACAATACATTAGTAAGTGCCTTGTATTAACTTAATCTACATGATAAATGTCCTTTGCTGAGATGAGACAACCCCTTTAAGATGAGTTTTATGTACAGATAAATGTCACCTGTAATACCTGCATGATGCAAGCACTGGATGAGTATGTGGCTACAAAAAAAGTGATTGATTTAGAATAGATTGAATCTTTTCCTGACATGCTAAATATCTGTTAATTATCAGACACATCAAAGTTTTAGTTCCAAGCTGTAATCAGGATTCTTGTGTTACAAGCAATTACAGTTCACCCATACATCCAGTCTACAAACGCCTTATACACAATCCACTTCCACTAGGATCTTCTTGTTACTATTAGATAATCATGTGCATTAAAAGTGATGTGATATACCATAGAGTCCTGTAAATGGATATACAATCTATATTATGCTAGTAATTAATAAATTAACTTGTTTCTTCTAGGAATGGCAGAACTCCATTCAGAAGAACGCTGGACTGGCTTTTATTGAGCTCATCAATGAAGGAAGGTAATGTATATGGCCACTGTAGCAAGCATTAAAGATCTATCTGTCTGTCTATTTCTGTTTGTTTGTCTGTCTGTCCTTCTGTCCTGTCTATATCTATCTATCTCTGTCTATCATAACGCAATAGCCATTTTTACACAGGTTCAGGAAGGTTTTGAATGTTTTCCACCATCCTAGTAACAACCTAGTAACATTGTTTCACACTGAGAAAGTAGGAGAACCCAATCTGCAAATCCATCTGCTCTCCCATCTGTTTTGGGCAGTGCAGCTCCACTTGCCGCATTTACTCCTCACTGTACTCATCAGGGCATAGGAAACAATATTGCAGTTGAAAGACTTGGTGCTGTCCAAGGTGCTGCTTCAGTCGCCTGAGCTGTAGTCCTGCATAAAGGAAACACCATATCCAGTAATAAGAGCAAAACCCAATGTCACACTGCAGACGGTGGCTCTTCTCTTTTTTTTATATGTATTGTTCTTTGCTACAAAGTAACAAACCGTTTCTGAAAAGTTCATCTATCTGTTTCTGTTGAGTGTGTTACTTGATAGTGTTCTGTATTGCGTTTCTATTTTTATACAATGACATCATATTCTCCTGTGTTGTGCCTGTGAGGCTCACATTGTCATTCCCCCGATCACACGCTCACATGTTTAATTTAATTGGGACATGAACCATATCACTGTATTATTATTAGATTATTTTTTACATTTTTAGTTTTCCTTTATTGTATCTACTTTAATCACTATATATGAAGGGAAGTGCCAAATCTCATAGTATAAAGAAATATTGAATACATAGCATATTATGGAGTCCATGAGTATTGAGTACATAGCATATAGATGTGTAATGAAAACATCCATGCCTGGTCCTGTCAATCAAAGTGCAGAGGGGGCGGCAGTTGCAGAGAGAGCAGAGACTCTAGGTGTAACGGCAAAGCCTCAGTTGCTCCTAGAGCCTAATTTACATATAATAAAACATCATTTTTCTCAGCAATGCAGGCACATATGAACATGGGACCTACACAGATGCCTTCAGCTGCCAAGCGCACATGTAACAGGTCAGCCAGTGTCATAGGGACAAATCTGCTGATAGATGCCCTTTAAAAGGGTTTTTAGGATTTCAATATTGATGGCCTGTCTTAATAATATACAATTGTAGGGATAGACAGATAATGTAAGGTTTACATAGTGTTTCTGTAGTGCACAGCTTTTCTTTCCTTACCAAGGCAGACAAGAAGTGTGTGGTCAATGTCATACTTAACTTGTACTTATGAGATTGTTTTTAGCCTCTTAGTGCTTGGAGAACAGATGCAGACATGGGAAGGATGAAGCACATTTGTCTGCTTGTAATCCAACCCTCGGGCCCAGCACAATCATCTAGTGGTATTAAAGATTTGATCCAAAATTGGCCAGGAATGCCAAGATACTTAGGACTATAGTGACACTGTTTGTGCAGGAATTTTATGCATTTGTGGGAATCTTTTTAGTATGAGCCACTAAATATACAAGCTTGTAACTTGCCTTGAACAGTTGTGAATAAATATATATATATATATATATATATATATATATACCGTATTTATTTATTTTACTATAGGAAATATTGACTTTAGAAAAGAAACCATCCAATATTTTGTAATAGACATTTGGTGATGATACCAGTTGAGACCTAGAATCTTTCTTGTAGCATCGCCTCTGGCTTTACATGAGTATTGCACTTGTTGCTAGGCTCTTTATCTTACATAAGTGAAAAGGAAATGAGAAGACAGTGGAGAGAGCAGGAAGCAAGGATCTTTACGGCTTGCATTACATTTCCGCACGCTCTTGGGAGGTTTGTGATAGGAATCTGAAGGGGAGAAATAGTTATAAATATTTATTCTCCTCTGCTACTCCTCTCGTGAATGCAGTTCATCAATCATAGCCGGGCTGTGTAATTGTGCGCTTGTCAACAATTAACGGGACATAAACAGTTGATGAATGGGCAGTTAAATTAAGTGTTCCCAAGGACAGGCTGAAATTATAAACTAGGTCCTTCCAAATATTACAACAAAAGGATTGCTATAATTAAAACAATGCAAGGTTAATGAGATGTAAAATTGCATATAATGTCTGCAGTATGATGGTTGCATCCAGCAAATCACGTGTCTGATTCAAGTGTCAGACAAAGAGAAAAGTGCTGCACAGTTTTATTTTGTTGTATTACTTTGTATAGTTGTTACAAAATTAACCCCCCAAAAAATGCTGTGTAATTCTGGACTTTATTATAGTCATACTCGGTGACTAGATGTCACTTTACTTTTTCCAATGCTGTAACAATGTGTTTGAGAGTCAAAAATGCTAATATTTGTTAGATTTTAGGCTTTATTAATATGTCCACAAATATTTAATGTTTATAGAGCTATGGCAATAGATAATGTGTACAACATCTATACAGTCATATGCATATACATATATAACTAAATTAAATATTTCAATAGGTAGATATAGATATGTGATATTATAAAGATAGATATTGGAGAGATGGATGGATAGACTTCATAGATATTAGATATATTGGATGGATATTATTATTATTTATTATTAAAGCGCCATTCATTCCATAGCGCTGTACATATGATAAGCGGTGCACATACATAATACAGACAATTGCACTAATCATAAACAAAATGTTACAAACTGGTACAGAAGGAGAGAGGGCCCTGCCCGTGAGGGCTTACAATCTACATGGATAGACACATATTGGATATATGATAGATGGATATTGTGATTGATACATAGATATATAAAAAAATAAAAAAAAGACAGCACTTCAAACTGAAAAAAATGGAATTTTGAGTGCTCCAAATTCCATTTTTTTTCAGTTTGAAGTGCTGTCTTTTTTTTTGGTGTGGAGTATTGTTAACAGGAAAGGAGCCCAGCACCGCCCTGTGTCCTCCGAATCTCCTCCTTGCTGTCTGACGTCACAGAGATGGAGCGCCGAAATCTCGCGATGTGCGAGCTAGCGCATGCATAGTTCGTTCCCTGTGCTGATGCGCATCGCGAGATTTCGGCGCTCCAGCTCTGTGACGTCAGCCAGCAAGGAGGAGATTCGGAGGACGCGGGGCGGCTCTGGGCTCCTTTCCGCTGGACTCCTCTCCGGATACAGGACACATATGAGGTTCATTTGCATATGGATGAAAAACTTTTTTTTAACACAATAAAAGCACAGAGAGCTATGGGGACTGGGTATTGCAGTTGTGCTAGCGGCCATCTAGCAGCCCATGTCCCCAGCTCTATGGCCAAAATCCTGGTGACAGGTTCCCTTTAAAGGTAATCTGTCAGCTCTGAAACACACCCAAATGGTGTATAGTGTAGGAGTCAAATTATAGCATTTTTATCTTTATACTCCCTTGCATTCTGACACTGTGCTCCGACAAACCAGCAGTAAGATGCATGAAAAGTACTCCTGATGCTCAAAGAGGAGTCCTCCCCAGTCATCTTACTGCTGATTTGCACAGTATCAGAATGCAAGGGAGTATAAAGCTAAAAATTACATAATCGGACTCTGCATCCCTTACACTATACACGGCTTACTCTAGTTTGGCAGGTGTTTTAGAGCTGAAAGATTCTCTTTAAAGGGAACCTGTCACCGGGATTTTGTGTATAGAGCTGAGGACATGGGTTGCTAGATGGCCGCTAGCACATCCGCAATACCCAGTCCCCATAGCTCTGTGTGCTTTTATTGTGTCAAAAAAACGATTTGATACATATGCAAATTAACCTGAGATGTGTCCTGTCCCTGACTCATCTCTCGTACAGGACCCATCTCAGGTTAATTTGCATATGTATCAAATAGTTTTTTTTACACAATAAAAGCACACAGAGCTATGGGGACTGGATATTGCGGATGTGCTTGCGGCCATCTAGCAACCCATGTCCTACACTCTATACACAAAATCCCGGTGACAGTTTCCCTTTAAGCATTTTTACACACACACACACACACACACACACACACACACACACACACACACACACACACACACATACACATACATACATACACACACACACAGTGCATTCAGACCCTTTCACTATTTTCTCATCTTATTTTGTGGTCAAAAAAAATCTAGTTTTTCACCATCAATCTGCTCTTAATAACCTTATAATGAGAAAGTGAAAATAGAATTTTAGAAACTTTTGGAAATTTATTAAAAAGGAAAAGCTAGAATTTCATATGGACATGCATATCCAAACCCTTTGCTATGACCGTTTCAGTTTAGCTTTGGGGCCTCCATGAGGTGGTAAGAACTGCCTGTAGAGCACAGGGAAAGGGTTGTGTGGAGGCACAGGTCTGGAGAAGTGTACATTCTTAGTTGGAAGAAGTTGAAACAACCAGGATTCTTCCTACAGCCCTTTATCAGGGCCTTGATAAATGAGGTGACCAAGAACCAAATGGTCACTCTGGCTGAGCTCCAAAGATCCTGTGTGCAGATGGGGGAAACTTTCAGAAGGTCAACCATCACTGCAGCACTCCACTAAGCATGGCCAGAAAGAGGCATCTCCTCTGTAAAAGACAAATGAAAGTTTGTAAAAAAATAAAATACATATAAGACTCTCAGACTGTGAGAAACTAGATTCTCTGGTCTGAAGAAACCAACATTGAACTTTTTGACCTGAATTCTAATTGTCATATTTGGAGGAAACCGGGCACTGCCCAATACCATCCCTACAGTAGTGGTGTTTTTTAGTAGCTGGAACAAGGAGATTGGTCAGGATTGTATAGAGATATTCTTAATTAAATCCTGATCCAGAGTGCTCTGACCCCAAGAACACAGACAACACCACTGTAATTTGAACCCAATCAAAAATCTCTGGAGAGACCTGAAAATGGCTGACGGTCTCCATCCAACCTGACAGAGCTTGAGAAGAATGACCGAAAATCCCCAAATCCAGATATGCAAACCTTGTGGCATCATACCCAAGACCTTCATCTAAGTCTTGGGTAAAGGGTCTGAATACTTATGTCAATGCAAGATTTTAGTTTCTCCTTTTAATAAATTAGCAAGATTGTTAAAAATATTCTGTTTTCGCCTTGAGTGCAGCAGATTCATGGGGGAAACGAGAATTATTGTTTATTTTAGCGCAAGGAGCAACATAACAAAATGTGAAAAAAGTGAAAGGATCTGAAGACTTTCCAAATACATTGTGTATGTGTTTATTTATATATATATATATGTGTGTGTGTGTGTGTGTGTGTGTGTGTGTGTGTGTGTGTGTGTATATATATATATATATATATATATAGATAGATATATTGTGTGTTTTGAAACTTGCACATCTTATGTAGTGTTGTAATTGCTGTCTGATAGAGATGCGCTGTGTCCTCATGACAACACGCATGCTTGTTTATGTGTCCTATAGTGATGGATTGTTGTCTTCTGACACTTTTCCGTGTTTTCTTTCTCGTAGACTGCTGTGCCATGCTATGAAAGATCACATAGTGCGGGTTGCTAATGAAGCAGAGTTTATTTTAAACAGACAGAGAGCGGAGGATGTGCACAAACACGCCGAGTTTGAGGTAAGCAGCGCTGATGATGAAGTCCTGCCTCTCTGCTTTCAATCAGTCAACACTTCCCCTGGAACGCCATTCCCAGGACTCTTTTCTTTTTTATATTTTAGCAGTAGGAATGTGTGTTTAATTCAGCTCAGGCCATTTTGGAAAGCTTTGGTTAATGTCAGGCACAAGGAACTGGTTGTTATTTGCTTCCCTATCTGAAATTCATGATCATATTTGCAGCTTGGAGCAAATCATTCACCAGAAATGTGCATTTATTGCGCCGACTATTACTGAAGTCCCACAGATTCATTACAGAACCCCTCCCCCGCCCCATCGCTTTTACAGCCTCTCATCAGACTAGTTTACATATTTCCAGATTGTGCTTCTTATGAGGAGGAAATTGAACAAATGTTTTCTATATGTATGGGGAAGGTGGACTTAAATTGCAATTAAAGTTGTGTTTGTCTTTCCAAGGACTTGCTGGCTAGGATCCCTGTAATCATGTGCGTGTGGTTAGCACTTACAGTTGACCTAAACCTGTGTAGCATATGCAGGGACGGACATATCTTCAGCTGTGTATTTATATCTACTGTTCCCCGGCAGACGCGTTTTCAGGCTGCGGAGAGGCTGACTGTAGTGCTTTTTAAATGGGGATGCCAATTTTGACCAATAATAATAATTAATCGCACAATATGTTTTTGACCAAACCAAGCCAAGTATGGTAGCAATGTTTTTTTTATTCTGTTGACTGCTAGGGCAAGGCT
This sequence comes from Bufo gargarizans, assembly GCF_014858855.1. Lineage (NCBI taxonomy): Eukaryota > Metazoa > Chordata > Amphibia > Anura > Bufonidae > Bufo > Bufo gargarizans. The sequence continues at coordinate 72,630,201 of NC_058082.1, read as the reverse complement.
TGTTTTTTGCACCTGTAGTTTTTATTACCTTTTGGCTACATTCACACAAACGTATTTTGCTTCCGTGTCCGTTAATTTTTTTTGCGGATAGGATGCAGACCCATTCATTTTCAATAGGTCCGCAAAAAATGCAGACAGCACACCGTGTGCTATCCGCATCCGTATGTCTGTTCCATAGCCCCGCAAAAAAAATAGAACATATCCTATTCTTGTCCATTTTGTGGACAAGGATAGGCATTGTTAGAATGGATCGTCATCCGTTTTTTTTTTTTGCGGATCCACAATGTGTGGACCGCAAAACACATACGGTCGTGTGAATGTAGCCTTTTATCATGTTTTATTCAGTTCTTATCATTTTGATAAGAATTTGGCTACAACTGAGTGTTTATTCAGGAGTTCAGAGATAAGGGCTACAGGTCGAGCTGACGGATTCAGTGAGAGACAGAAAGCAGTAATCCATGGATGCACTGAAACAGAAGGCTGTAGAGGAAAGAGTGTTGACATTTTTTGTAAATAATTAATAAATTAATTTAAAAATATTGCCCCCAAAGATGTCCATAAAGTTTAATACTATACAGGTCTTATAATAAACCTTATCTCTAAACTACTGAGAGGTCATAAATAGTGTTGAGCAAAGCAAGCTTCGGATGCTTCATCCGAAGTCGCTTCATTCAAAAGTTTAAAATAATACTGTACAGAGATTCGTCGCCGTACAGTATAGAATGTATGGGCTCAGATGAGCCAAAGTTACTTATTCACGAAGTGGCGTGTGACTTTGTTGAATAACTTTGGTAATTGGCTTTTAAAGTGGAAAACAACTTGAAAACTTGAAACCGAACTCTGCTTCAGGTCCGACTAGTGCCTTGGAGCTAAAGCCAAGTTCGGTTTCACGTTTTAAAGTGGTTTTCCACTTTAAATTACTGCTACTGAAGTTATTCAACAAAGTCACAGAGACTAATCTCCGTACAGTATTATTCTGAAGTTTTGAACTAAGTGAATTTGGATGAAGCAACCGAAGCTCAATTCGATCAACACTATTTATGAACTCTCAGTAGTTTAGAGATAAGGTTTATTAGATGACAGGCACAAAGTGAAAGTACCAGTCACACAGAAAAACTGTTAACCGGTTGTGACAGAATGGCTCAATATTTTTAATAAAGGCCAATTGAAAATATGATTTTTAGCCAAAAATTTGTAAAATGCAATCATTGCCTCTGAAGGTGTACATAGCCTTTGTTTATTTTTTCCTATTTTTCTTACAAAACTTGCATCTGGAGTTCAGTTGTCTATAAGTACTTTGGAATCTCACTGAGGGCAGTATAGTATAGTGACCGACCCAACATTTTTATCTGATGGAACAGAACAACAGAAAAGTCAACACAGATAAGAAATTAGGGTGGGTTCATATCCCTTTTTTCCCATCCTTTTAACATGTACATAGAACATATACCTTAAATGGATGCCTCAAACTGATGCCATACAACGGCATCCGTTCACCATAGAGTTCCATTTAAAAACAAAAAGTATATGTTTTTTTAACGGACTCTGCAGGATACAGGAAGCGGTGTGCTGCGTTTTTGTATCCTTTTATTTTGTAATGTATACATCCAACAAAGGCATAAAACGTGATGGTGAACCCACCCTTAGCCTTATAAGTAAAGTGCTTGTGCATGAAAATACCAGTGTACAATATGAGTGATCGATACAATAAAAATAATGACAATTCACGTCATCAGATGTAAGAAAAAGCCCAAAAATATTACCATGACATAAGAAATAATATATACATTGGCCTCAGGTTTTATAGTAGAATGAGTCTTTAGGTATACAAAGCTCAGAATTATAACTTTATTTTCTCCTCATGCATTATCATTGCCGTCCATAAGGACTTGGTCAAAATTTGTAAAAAAAAAAAGCCAGGAATGATAACTAGGTGATCCTTGCTATGTGGATGTGCTGAGAAGGACATCAGAAATGTAGGATGGTGTCAGAATTCTGTAAAGGTGCCCTCCAGCTGGAAAACAGGAATGATCCGAGACTTGATGAGCTTCTTATCTCTGCTAGACAGTTCTCTGAAGCCTGCAGTTTGATGTACCGGCCCTTGTGCTTGTTGACCTACAAGAGAAGGATCGAATGAGAGGCTGGAGCTGTAATTTTCATCTTCTGTAAAGCATCTTTACATCTGTAGATATTCATTTTTCAGAAATGATCAGTTCGGAGATTAGGGGATAAATATAAGAATAATTAGAGCAGGGAACATGTAAAGAGAATGGCAAATACAAAGATCCAGAAGTAACCAGCAGAGAATTTATATTGATCGCATCAAGTAACCTAAGGGGGAATATTCCTGTGCATAAGTAATGATATATTTTGCTGTTCAATAATTTGTATTGTAAAGAAACCACATATGACAAGAGGTAATCATTTTATGGGTATAATATACAGCAGGTAGAACAATAGCATGAGTCACAAATATGTATGTGAAGATGGCGGTATATAAGTGTGTGTGTGTGTGTATGTATGTATGTGTATGTGTATATATATATATATATATATATATATATACACACAGTACAGACCAAAAGTTTGGACACACCTTCTCATTCAAAGAGTTTCTTTATTTTCATGACTATGAAAATTGTAGATTCACACTGAAGGCATCAAAACTATGAATTAACACATGTGGAATTATATACATAACAAATAAGTGTGAAACAACTGAAAATATGTCATATTCTAGGTTCATTAAAGTAGCCACCTTTTGCTTTGATTACTGCTTTGCACACTCTTGGCATTCTCTTGATGAGCTTCAAGAGGTAGTCACCTGAAATGGTCTTCCAACAGTCTTGAAGGTGTTCCCAGAGATGCTTAGCACTTGTTGGCCCTTTTGCCTTCACTCTGCGGTCCAGCTCACCCCAAACCATCTCGATTGGGTTCAGGTCTTGTGACTGTGGAGGCCAGGTCATCTGGCGCAGCACCCCATCACTCTCCTTCATGGTCAAATAGCCCTTACGCAGCCTGGAGGTGTGTTTGGGGTCATTGTCCTGTTGAAAAATAAATGATGGTCCAACTAAACGCAAACCGGAACCATGTGGGAACCAGGCATGTAGAGTCCATCCGTTCAGTTTTTCTGCGTCGCACAAAGACACGGTGGTTGGAACCAAAGATCTCAAATTTGGATTCATCAGACCAAAGCACAGATTTCCACTGGTCTAATGTCCATTCCTTGTGTTCTTTAGCCCAAACAAGTCTCTTCTGCTTGTTGCCTGTCCTTAGCAGTTGTTTCCTAGCAGATATTCTACCATGAAGGCCTGATTCACACAGTCTCCTCTTAACAGTTGTTCTAGAGATGTGTCTGCTGCTAGAACTCTGTGTGGCATTGACCTGGTCTCTAATCTGAGCTGCTGTTAACCTGCGATTTCTGAGGCTGGTGACTCGGATGAACTTATCCTCCGCAGCAGAGGTGACTCTTGGTCTTCCTTTCCTGGGGCGGTCCGCATGTGAGCCAGTTTCTTTGTAGCGCTTGATGGTTTTTGTGACTGCACTTGGGGACACTTTCCAAGTTTTCCCAATTTTTCGGACTGACTGACCTTTATTTTTTAAAGTAATGATGGCCTCTCGTTTTTCTTTACTTAGCTGCTTTTTTCTTGCCATAATACAAATTCTAACAGTCTATTCAGTAGGACTATCAGCTGTGTATCCACCTGACTTCTCCACAACGCAACTGATGGTCCCAACCCCATTTATAAGTCAAGAAATCCCACTTAGTAAACCTGACAGGGCACACCTGTGAAGTGAAAACCATTTCAGGTGACTCCCTCTTGAAGCTCAAGAGAATGCCAAGAGTGTGCAAAGCAGTAATCAAAGCAAAAGGTGGCTGCTTTGAAGAACCTAGAATGACATATTTTCAGTTGTTTCACACTTTTTTGTTATGTATATAATTCCACATGTGTTAATTCATAGTTTTGATGCCTTCAGTGTGAATCTACAATTCTTATAGTCATGAAAATAAAGAAAACTCTTTGAATGAGAAGGTGTGTCCAACTTTTTATATATATATATATATATATATATATACACACACATACACAATTACAGTGAGCATAAAATCCAACATCAAATCGGAAGAAAAGACCAGACGCAACCGGGAGAATTGGATAGAAAGGAGGGATAAAAAAAAAAAAAAAACATAACTCCCTATCAGAAAACCCGAGAACCTGTAGGAAACTTACAGAAACACAGGGAGAACACACAAACTCCATGTAGATGTTGTCCTTGGTCGTGCTACCCACAAGTATCTTCAGATATCAACCATATAATGATATACAGGTCCTTCTAAAAAAAATCGCATATTGTGATAAAGTTCATTATTTTCTGTAATGTACTGATAAACATTAGACTTTCATATATTTTAGATTCATTACACACAACTGAAGTAGTTCAAGCCTTTTATTGTTTTAATATTGATGATTTTGGCATACAGCTCATGAAAACCCAAATTTCCTATCTCTAAAAATTAGCCTATTTCATCCGACCAATAAAAGAAAAGTGTTTTTAATACAAAAAAAGTCAACCTTCAAATAATTATGTTCAGTTATGCACTCAATACTTGGTCGGGAATCCTTTTGCAGAAATGACTGCTTCAATGCGGCGTGGCATGGAGGCAATCAGCCTGTGGCACTGCTGAGGTGTTATGGAGGCCCAGGATGCTTCGATAGCGGCCTTAAGCTCATCCAGAGTGTTGGGTCTTGCGTCTCTCAACTTTCTCTTCCCAATATCCCACAGATTCTCTATGGGGTTCAGGTCAGGAGAGTTGGCAGGCCAATTGAGCACAGTAATACCATGGTCAGTAAACCATTTACCAGTGGTTTTGGCACTGTGAGCAGGTGAAAAATCGTGCTGAAAAATGAAATCTTCATCTCCATAAAGCTTTTCAGCAGATGGAAGCATGAAGTGCTCCAAAATCTCCTGATAGCTAGCTGCATTGACCCTGCCCTTGATAAAACACAGTGGACCAACACCAGCAGCTGACATGGCACCCCAGACCATCACTGACTGTGGGTACTTGACACTGGACTTCAGGCATTTTGGCATTTCCCTCTCCCCAGTCTTCCTCCAGACTCCGGCACCTTGATTTCCGAATGACATGCAAAATTTGCTTTCATCCGAAAAAAGTTCTTTGGACCACTGAGTAACAGTCCAGTGCTGCTTCTCTGTAGCCCAGGTCAAGCGCTTCTGCCTCTGTTTCTGGTTCAAGAGTGGCTTGACCTGGGGAATGCGGCACCTGTAGCCCATTTCCTGCACACGCCTGTACACGGTGGCTCTGGATGTTTCTACTCCAGACTCAGTCCACTGCTTCCGCAGGTCCCCCAAGGTCTGGAATTGGTCCTTCTCCACAATCTTCCTCAGGGTCCCGTCACCTCTTCTCGTTGTGCAGCGTTTTCTGCCACACTTTTTCCTTCCCACTGAGGTGCCTTGATACAGCACTCTGGGAACAGCCTATTCGTTCAGAAATTTCTTTCTCTGTCTTACCCTCTTGCTTGAGGGTGTCAATGATGGCCTTCTGGACAGTAGTCAGGTCGGCAGTCTTACCCATGATTGCGGTTTTGAGTAATGAACCAGGCTGGGAGTTTTTAAAAGCCTCAGGAATCTTTTGCAGGTGTTTAGAGTTAATTAGTTGATTCAGATGATCAGGTTAATAGCTCGTTTAGAGAACCTTTTCATGATATGCTAATTTTTTTAGATAGGAATTTTGGGTTTTCATGAGCTGTATGCCAAAATCATCAATATTAAAACAATAAAAGGCTTGAACTACTTCAGTTGGTGTGTAATGAATCTAAAATATATGAAAGTCTAATGTTTATCAGTACATTACAGAAAATAATGAACTTTATCACAATATGCTAATTTTTGGAGAAGGACCTGTACATTAAAGGGGTCCTCCAGTTATTTAAAAATAAATAATAAATCTAAAATGTTATAAAATACTTGAGAGGTCATTCTCACCTTGCCGATCAGATTCTGATGCTTTCCAAGTCACCCATCAGTCTCTAGTTCCTGTTCTCTCAGAAAGTGACTGTTGCAGTCAAATCCCTGGATAACCCCTTTCAACCAGAACTTCCTGGGCTTCAGTGTAAAATGTGTAACGCCCCCACCCCAGCTTCCATATGTCATACCAGTATCTTTTTATGTGTTAGAAAGGCCTTTGGGCCCCTTTAGACACCAGGCCACTGGGGCAACTGCAACCTTTGCACCTTCTATGGCTATGTACCTGCTTTGAACTGGCCTTTTTTTCGGCAGCGCTCCATAGGCTGTCTAATAATGAATGGTGATTGCGTGAACAGCGTAGCTACAACAATTCATTCTCTACAATGAGGGTCAGTGGAACAAGCAGTACGGAAAGTGTGGTCCAAATCTCAAAGTCTCTTCATTTAGGGAGCATTCACATGACCGTATGTATTTTGTGGTCGTCAAAATGCAGATTCTCAAAACACACGGATGACATCCATGTTGCGTCGTCATTCTTTTTTTTTTTGTGCCCCCATTGTAACAATGTCTATTGTTGTCTGCAAAAGAGACAAGAATAGGACATGTTCTATCTTTTTTGCAGGGCTGTGGGACAGACATACGGATGCGGACAGCACACTGTGTGCTGTGCACATTCTTTGCATCCCCATTAAAATGAACGGGTCCACATCCAATCCTCAAAAATACAGTTGTGTGAATGGGGTCTTACATGGTAAAAAATATCAAGGCACTGTAACCCACTCAGATACTGGATATTAGTGTGAATAATTACTGTCCACTCAATGAGCAAACTGTTAATATTCATTACCGCATCAGTCATAGTGAGGCATGATAATTTAATCTTACAGTCCAATTAGAGGATGAAATATTAGCCTCATTACCAGGGCAGACTATTGAGCTAATTGCTTATTTGCTTTGGGTATGTTTGATAACGAATTAACCCACTTTTTTTCTTTTTGTTGAAATACACATTCTCCTTTCATATCATTATTAGAATTTGCGCTATGGTTTAAAATAAAATATTACTCCCAACAGCAAAAAATTTGTTCCAATGCCATTTTATCAATAACATTTTTAAGAAGCCTGAAAAAAAAATATAAACGGCGCATGCGAAGAATAAGAAAAAAAGTTTGTCTTGTACATAGCATTCGGTCAGATGACTGCTTTCATTTTCCCAATATTCTGTGATTGGCTGACCCTTGCATTCACTGGTTATATTCACACGTAGCAGCTGAGCTGTGGTGTCAAATGCAGTTTCGCAATGGCTTTCAATACCGTTGGGGTTGCAATTCACCTGAAAAGACTGTAGCTTCACTGAAAACGGCGACAAAACTGCATGCGCTTTTCTGACACTGTTTTTATCTATGCCTTAACAGCTGCCTGTGAATATAACCTTGCAGTGTGGTTTCCATATTGCAAGTGCTCATTGACATCATATCCATTACATCTGTTCTTCCAAAGAAATATGTCAGATGTATGTTACCTTTCCAAGTGTACAAAGTTGTACTACTGATAAGCTTCTTCGAGGATAGGAAAACTTTAAGGGATTTTCCAGGACTTAGGATATTGATGGCAGTCCTCCAGTATGGGTCCCCAGATCTAGGAAACTATACAGTGGATGGAAGGCTCCATCCAATGTGTGGTCTTCTGGAGCTGGCTCAGCACTCATGAGTGGGAGGTGTGCTGCCGTAGACTGCCACTACACAGTGGATGACACCTTGAGCGTCTGGCTTCATCCACGCTATAGTTTTCAGATGCCCTGAAACAGATGATTGGTGGTGGTGCTGGGACGTCCATTGATCTGGTATTGATGTCCTATCCTAAGGACAGGATATCAATATCTAAGTAGTGGAGAACTCCATTAAAATGAAGCATCAGAAAATGAGGCATCTTGTGACCCGACTCTTCTACCATTTTATGCCTGGTCATCACGGGGGCACTGTAGGGTTTCAGTAAATGTAACATCATGTAATGGGTAGAGGTTTTACTTTAGTGCAATGTTGTTTTTCTTTAATGTTCCTTTTAGTATTATCTTTTACATTTGTTTACTGCCTGCAACAAAAATTCATGCCCTATAATATGGTCAGACCCTCTGATCACGCTGTCAGACACCGACACGATCACCAGTTAATAATATATGTATTTTTTTCCTTAAAGTCACAATGTGCACAGTACGCTGCAGATAGGAGAGAAGAGGAAAAGATGTGTGATCATCTCATCAGTGCTGCCAAACATAGGGACCATGTGACGGCCAACCAGCTGAAGCAGAAGATCCTCAACATCCTGACCAATAAGCATGGTGCGTGGGGAGCCATATCTCAGAGGTAAGACACATTGACTAGCTACAAATATCCATTTGCCCTAATGAGGTTTATGTTGTCCACTATTACATTCAGGGCACCATTGTTGTGTGGTCTAGTTCTATCCTAGCTTTAATATCCTCTTTGAATTAATAGAATTTTGGGAATAGTAATGAAAAGTTTAGGATGATTTTGATACGTAATAGCAATAATTCTGTAAAGCCTCATGCACACGTCCGTGAAACACGGACCGTGAGATACCAGCCTGGATTCCTGCTGAGTGCAGGAGCGCACGGCGTCATTGATTGCTATGACGCCGTGCGCCCGCTGCTGTACAGTAATACACTCGTATTATTTATACAAGTGTATTACTGTACAGCAGCGGCGGCACGAAGCGCACGGCGTCATAGCAACCAATGACGCCTGTGCGCTCCTGCACTCAGCAGGGATCCAGGCCGGTATCTCACGGTCTGTGTTCCACGGACGTGTGCATGATGCTTAATAGTCTGTGATCCATGAGACTTTCCGGTTAATGGGAACCTGTCATTTGATTCATGCAACTGGAATTTTCATAGAGCAGGAAATGTGTTAAAGATCAGGAGGAGCTGAGCAAATTCACATGTAGTTTTGTTGGAAAATATTCAGTATGATATGTATCTTATTTAATGAAATCTGTGCTTAAGAGTACAGGTGGGCGGTCCTACTCCTGATGGCTCTGTGTGCAGGCTCATAAAGGAAAGGTTTCAGTCACTGGACTTCTAATCATGGATGACCAGAAATTTAGATCATTACATTTTAAAGTGGTTTTCCAGGAGTTGAATACTGATATGCTATCCTCATGATCGGTGAGAGTCAGTCTTCCTGCAGTGACCTCTTCAGAAACAGTCAACTGTTTGGAGAGGTTGCGACGCTTCGGTGAGTGCGAGTGCCTCTTCCTGGCCAAGTGATGTCACACTTACCAAGGCGCAGCTTAGCCCCATTCAAGTAAACAAGCATGAGCTCCAATACCAACCAATGCCACTGTACAATGTATGGCGCTGTGTGGAGGCTGCAGTGCTCACCAGGGTGCTGCAACCTCTTCAAACACCTGATCGGTGGTGGTCCTGGGTGTTGGACCCTCTCTATCAGATATTGATAACCTGTCCTGAGGAAGGACCCCCAAAAAACTTTTAAGTCGTACTAAATCTCTTAAGACAAATATATGTAATTATCACTTTACTCGGCTCCTCCTCCTGCATAATATCATACTTATGCAACTCAGCAACGTACTCGCTTGTCATTAACCCTTTGCTTACATCTTTCAACGACCTTTTACCTACTTTAAATACATTTCTCTGTCATGAGCTGAGATTTTTATTTTCCACTCTAATATTATAAACTTATGTTTGATTTGTACGACATTTTATTGACTTTGCATATGTGAGCTATATCTTAGTATTTTTACATCTGATCCAAGGTTTATTAAGGACAAGGACGGGAATGTCAAAGCAAGCATTGTACATGTACAGACAAGCGAGTTTCACTGTTGGAGGGGGTAGAAGAAACACATGCGGCACATGCCGAAAATCTCAACTGTGGGACACGGTCATTTTAGACAAAGACAGAGAATGCTCGTAAATCACGTCCCGATACGACGGGCACACGATAAGACTTTATAAATTAGAGCCGCTCCCTAATATACATCTTGAACACCCCTCTCTCAGCTCTGGTCCCTCACCATTGCTGTGGACCACAGATGGTAATTGATAGGATCTTGTGATCTAAAGTAAAAGCAGCTTTCTGTTGGCTGCTGTGGATGGGCTGGCAAACCTAGACTTACCTGGTATTGTTCTTATTAAGTATTCCTATAAGTCTATAAACTGGCACAGCATAAACAAAGGTCTGAAAGCCTATAATGGGATCCTCGTCTTCGGGTGTTTTTGATGAATTTCAGGTGAACTCGCTACAATATGTATTTTTATAGCCGTGTTAAGAGGCATCTGTTTTCATACGGTTGAGCTGTAACATTCCTTTAAAGGTTCCGCATTCTGTGACGAATTACTTTGAAAAATCAAATTTAGAAAAAAACACACCCGTAATAAAGTCCAGATGAGATTTTCTAGAAGTAAATTGAAATGTTTCTGCTTTGTGGTCTTCTATCTGTACCTAAAGACTGCCACTAGTGCACAAAGCGAATCAGTCAGAGGTTTGATGTGCCCCCAATTTAGACTCCAAAGCCACCAACTCACAATCCAATTTTACAGGAATTGATGCAAGAAAATTTGTCTGCATAAAATTGATCAGTTATGGATCTAATATGCCCTATACATGATGTTTATATAGATATGTTTTTTTTTATACTTTCTGTATAAACAGTATTTTCTTTAGTAATAAGTATATCTAAAGCACAGTTAACCCTAAACATATACTAATAAATCCATGCTATGCTTAATGAAGTGTATTTACAACCAATTTCCTGGGGTTTATGCTGGCCAATATTTGAGTTTCAATTGTACAGGTAAAAAAGTTAATCATATGGAAGGTAAAAGGCAATTAGGCAATTAACACCCCCCCCCCCCCCCCAGTTCCATCTGACTTTACCAAGACAGTCACAACTGAAATATTTACAGAACGTTTAACGAATTGTCATATTACAACAACTAATCCTTTATGCACAGGATATGTGTCTGATCGGCAGGGGGTCCAACCGTGTGGCGCATGCAAGTCCTCTACTTCATTCAGATGGGCCCCCCATTCACGTAATCAGCAGGGGCCCTAGAGGATGGACCCACACCAATCAGACACTTATGATCGACCCACACCAATCGGACACTTATAATGGACCCACACCAATCGGACACTTATAAGCCGTTGTAAAGGGCCAACCCCTTTAATACCTGGATCAGAATTTTTTGTAGCCTGCCTGGCCCACGATGATCTATTTGTCCTGTAGTGCTTTTTAGAGGAAATCCATTTATTTGTGCTACTGGAAGAGGTACTGTACCTCCTGGCTTTGCTTATCTTTATATTGCAGAAAGAATTTAGCATTTTAAAATTCAACATTGATCCTTGTTTCCCTTCAGAAAGCCAGAAGTCAGAGTACAACGGGGCCTATATTGTTGTTGGGTCCTGTTTATATCGGTGAAGTTGATTAACAATTATCTAATACTTTTGTCCTGCTTAAATTGGCCACATAGTCAAAGTGAAAGGGAGCTCCACTAATTTTACCCCTATAATATCTATGAGCAGCTTTTAGAAGCTACAATCTTCATATGAAAGAACTGCTATATACCTCCATATGCATGCCCTCAATGAACCGCGTAAACAAAATCTTTAGGCTCCGTGTAAAACGGATCCAAAATACGATCATATTTGTGAAGCATAGCAATAAAAAGAGGAGTCTGCAAAAAGAAGCTGAAGTACAGCAAAGGAAATTGGGTTTCCAGCTAGCCTCTCTACCAGAATAGTTTCTACTTAAAGGGACTCTATCAGCAATATTAACCGTGCTAAACTGCTGACAGCACTAGGTAGGAGTTGTGGAGTGTTTATCTGCAGGAGTAGTGAAAATATGAAGTTTTAGTCTGCCAGATTCTGCTATAGTGGTCTGCTTGCCAGATGCTATAGCCCACACTCAGAGCTAGGACTTGGAGGAGGGGCTGTGAAGCATCTCAATGAAGATTACATTTCACAGTGAAGTTCCGCCTCCTGGACACCTGCAGGAGCTGAATCTGGCAGAATAAAACTTCATATTCACACTACCGGATGATAAAAGCAAGAATGATAGGTTTGTACTAATGTCTCCAGCCTCTGCCTAGCGCTGTCAGCAGTTTTGCATGGTCAAGACTGCTGAACTCTTCCCTTTAAGCTATTCCAATTTTAACATTGTTAGAGAATTTCCCGTGAATGGGACAAGCTGCAGTACCTTGCACGGCTATTATGGAGTAGACCGCTTGCAGTAGTAAATAATGAGGAGGCTACAGAGATCCCGAGGTGCAGCTTCCCTTCAAAAAGCTAATCGGGATGGGTGTCGAGAGCTGGAACCCCACCAATCTGATACGGTTTGGCCATTAATATTGTGAACCTGCAAATGTCCTTTAAGGGGTTATTTGATGAGTCTCCTGTGTTCTCCCTTTCTTCCCATATATACTATACATAAAATTATAAAGGTGTTGTATAACATATATGATGGAATTAATCATATATCCATCTAGTTTGTATACATGACTAACACGTCAATTGTTTCAGATGTGGTTCCTTGTATTTTGTTTTTAGAGACATTAACCCCTTGGCTTCCCAGGCTGATCTCTACCCTTCACAGCTCTCAAGTTTGATTAATGATCTGTGTTCAGAATCCAGCCTGCAAGTAATGAGTTATTTGTCGGTCATCACACAGGGGCTGTCTGAAGACATAGACGGGGTATGCAACCATTGTATCTCACCGTACAGGCAGCCCGGCTGATGCGGAAGGACATGCAGGGATTAACTGCACAATTTATTAGTGATCATGACCCATTAGTCTGTGTCATTTTACTGACAGTGTTAAATCACGCTCTCTCATATAATGCCGGTTTTGCAATTCTTTTTCTGGCATGCCTGCCATAACCAAGCCAGAAGGGAAATAATAGATTGGAGTAAAGAGTAATGACCCTAGTTAAGTGGGTGGCATGTGTGTGGTTAGTCGTATAACACTTCCTGCGCTTTAGTGGCCGAGGTTGTGGTTTCTGTTCTGTTTTAATTCACTTATTGAAAAAAATATCTAAATCTGCAGGCTTGAAAATTGAATGATTGCTCTGAATGGTGCACCTAAACTCCAACTGCAAGAGCAGCCAGGAATGACCACATGTAACCTGTCCATACTGATTTCCCTGATATTCTCTTAAAGTATTCCTCCTGTTCCACAGTGCTGCAATTAGACTGCCAGCATTTACATTGCCCCTAGTCCTCAGTGATGTATCCTCAGTCCTATGATGTATGATGGGAAATATGGAGGTAACCCTTACGATCGCTGTGATCAAATACAAACCCTATGCAGATGTTGTCCTTGGTCAGATTGGAACCTAGAACCTAACCACTGCTCCACCTGTCCAATCTTCTGTTGCCCTGTCCATGTGGAAGTATAGGATGCATTACTGGCAGATCGGGCGGTAGCAGGAGAGGCTTTGGGCATACTGCAATTGGCTCAGTAACTGTACATCTTGCTGTACTGATTTGTGTCTCCTACATCAAACTTATAGGGGTTGTGCTATCATTGATGTAAAAAAATGAAAATTGGACATCATATAGTACATGACAATCTCTTTCTAAAAAACTTAGGCTGGATTCACATCACATTATATACCTCTGCTTGACGTGTACGTTACAAAAAAAAGGATACAAAAACTCAGCATGCCACGTTCTTGTATCCTGCACAGCCCCGGTAAAAAAAAAAAAAAAAGTGTGTTTTTTTTGACAATGGGAAAAAAATGTATACTTTTTTTTTTTTGTATAAGTTAAACAGATGGGAAAAACGTGATGTGAACCCATCCTTGGAACCAGCCCTGTATTTCAGGCTGGCAGCTGAGGGGGCGTGCCCTTTCTGTGTGTGGGGGGGATCCAGGGCTCCAGATGGCGAAAAAAATGGTCGCCAATGCGACTTAGAATTTACAAATGTCGACAAGACTTTTTACAGCGATCGCGCTGTAAAACGTCCGACGCCCCAAGAAGTCTTGTCGCGCGTTCCCGTACATAGACTTTAGCAGGAACGCGCGACAATGGGCGTTCGCTTGTCTCTGTATGCGCGATTGCAAAAGCCCGTACAATCGCGCATACAGAGCGTACGTTCAAGTACGCTCAGGTCTGAACCCAGCCTCAGTCTCATCTCCGTGTGGAAATGGTGAGATGGGACAACCCCTTAAAACTTCTTGAGGGAAACAAAGCATGTAGCAACTCTGGAAGAAGGATTTAAATGGGAATTACCATCTCGGGCATTCATGGCTGAGATTGGAGTACCCACTGTAAGTGATGGCTAGAGGTGGCAAGTGTTAAGGAAACGGCCAAGCCTCAGAAGTGAAGAGGCTTTATGGAAACTGTGTAACACAATGAGCTAGATCTTTTCATAGCTCCTAATCAGTTTGTGGGAGTTACAGAAACAGGGAAGGCCAACTACCTCTGACCACTGCACAAGGCTGGTATTCCGATCTCAGCCTTGAATGGAAATGGCCATTTAAGTTCTCCAAACATGAATCTAAGACTTTGGTTGCCCACTCCATCCTAATAGTTAATATCAGGTGAAACAATTAGATCTCTAGCCACATTGCGTTTTATTTTGCTTCTCAACGAGAACTTCTTGCTGCCATCTTGTACTTGTTAATGTCTCCTATAATTCTGTATCCTTAATACCGATGAAGTATTAATTGTAGTCAATCATAAAATCTGTATTTATGTATTAAGATGACAAGTGTATTCTCTGAGAGATCATAAAATATTCAATGATGAAAAATCCTTTATAGATGAATGGCGTGGAATGATTTGTTTGGTAAAACAATGGAAAGATGCACATATGGTCCCGAAAGTGGAATCCTCTGCATCAGACAGAATTGAACATATGGTCATCATTGATTCAAGTAATAAATGCCAACATCATAAAACAAAGCTTTCTTGATTTAATAAAAAAAAATCCTTAATTTGTACCATGTAAGCCTGTGCATATATTGGATATTGGAGCTACTGGGGTGCTCACTCCTCATCCATGTCATTTGCATGAGATTGCAGGGACCAATGAATAGAATTCTTGAAGATTGACATAGTTTAGGGAATTTATTGGCTTCCCTTGCATGAATATTAATTGTAGTATTTTTTAAATCTCTCCAGTCATGTGAATTCTTCCCATTGAAATGAAAATACAAGATCTGACCATACATTTTAACCATCTCTCCTCACCCCCATACACATGCACACGTTGCTCAGCCAAATGTACATGTGTTCTTATTAGAGAGCGTGTAGACAATTTCTACCATGCTCCTTTGGTAGTGGCTTATCCTCCTTGAGAACATAGGATTAGGATAATTGCATGGGGAGAAGGGAGTAAGCTGCTGCCAGCTTATCTCTCCGGAAACAAGAAGATCAAGCATGTTGAAGTCCAACTGACCTATCCTTCTTTCTCCTTGCATCCTCTGTTGGGGGAGAGTTTGGGATGTCCCCATACAGATTAGTTGGTTGTCCAGTCCTACTGAAGTCTCCTGGTGTTTCCAAAATTAATGTAATGCCAACTGTAGCCTTTTAAGTAGCTGATGGAAATGTTTGTAGACCAGGTGAACCTCAATATCATTGACTTTTGGTAGATTTGGCACTGCTATCACAGATAGGATCACAGGACCACAAGAGAATGCAAAGGTTCACACCTATTATGTGGCCCCACACAATGGGTTCCTCAGAGGATCTGTCATGGAAGAAGAACTTCAGTGTTGGACAAACCAGGACCTGACCAAAATTGTATGCAGGATGCCTTCTTAGCAGCATCTGCTAACCAAACATACAGATGTTAGCATTGCTGCCTTGTGGCGTAAGTCCTCCTCTGACACCTTTATATTTCTATCTCATAACTCAAACCTTATGTTTAGACTAATCAGTATAGATATGTGTGAAAAAGCACAATCTACAGCTGCCTGTCTAAGGCCTCTTTCACACGAGCAATATGGATTGTGTCAGGATCTGTTCAAGAAAAAACGGATGGTTTTGCAGTCAAGTTCAATCTTTTTTTTTTTGTAACTACATTCAGTGTGTGTGTTTTTTCCATAAGGATGTGATCAGTTTTTGATGCGTTTTTCACATGTGAAGAAAAAACGGAAAAATAACAATCTACATCTCCTCAACTATTAGTGAAAAACGCATTGCATCCGGATGTCTTCCGTTTTTCACACAAGTCCCATTTACTGTTATGGAGCCTGGACTGTGTGAAAAAGGCACAATATAGACCCTGGACAGAAAGCTCTCTTGTGTGAAAGAGCCCTTATGCATTAAAGGGGTTGTGTGAGAGGGTTCTTTTTCCAGAAACGGCACCTCTCCTCAGGTTGTATCTGGTGTTGCCATGCAGTCCCAACAAGGTGAATAGGATTGAGCTGTATTACCAGACACGGCCCAAGAGTGGCGCTATTTATTGTGAAAAGGATGTGGATTTCTAATCCTGAGACTCTCTGACTTTGAGTCTTTTAACCTTGTGCTTTTCTAGGTAAATGTATACCAAGCAGCGAACAGGGGATTGCTCTAAACCAGTCTGTACTCACGACTCCTAGTAGTAAACCTCTCGTGACTCTATCACAGCCAAGATGTACATTCATACAATTATGTATATAGATACGTTACAATTATTCCTGTGACCACATAATGTGGGGGTGGGGGGGGGGGGGCTGTTCCTGACAGTGTCTTCCTTTCATTTTAAATGAGTTAATGTCTTTTAAATCGAATTCAATACCTGCTACCATCTTGACCATCTTAACTGAAGAAATTAGATTAACCTTTGGAAATGCCATAGATTTGTTTTCTGTGATGCATGGCGGCAAAGGTTAATTTAGATTTTAACTTCTTCAATGCTTTGGGCTTAACCTCTGAGATATAGAACAGGAGATCTAAATGTATTTAGAAATCTAATATCCGATTATCTGTTTTTATTGTTTTTATTTTGAGCCTATACGTCATGTGAGTACAGATGTAGCAGAGCTGCATTTGTCATTCAACAGTTTTTTTTTGCACATTGTGTCTAGTAGGTTTGCATATACAGATAACAACGTATTGTGATATTACAATGTATGTACCATATCTGAATGTTCATCTGCACGTTTATACCCTCTCCAGTGTTAGTCGACGTCACGTCTACATACAGTAAACATACGACTGACATTTCACTTTCCCCCGGGGTAAATATTCAATCTCTGAGAGGCTAGATGAGGAATCACACCTTTGTGTAGAGGATGTCTTAGCACAGCTGAGCCACTTTCAGGCTTATAGATTTCATATATATAACCCAAGCTTGGTCTCCAAAAATTGAATTCAAACATGTCGGTGCTCAATTATAGAAATGTGTATGGGTGGAAATTGTTGATCACTCCATGTCATCGGTTCCCCCAAAAGGAGAGCAACCCATTTGTAGACAGCTGTTTCAGGGTTGCTGGCCCTCATCAGTGCAGAGCTCAGGGTACTTGATGGCTACATAAGATGTACAGTAGCTCAGGGGTGGTACTGGTCCTCATTAAAGAGAACCAGCAGTGAATTTTCAGGCAGTGCTTTATGAGTCTTTTCAATGAGAACTAGAACCTTCTTGAGCTGTGTTTAAGGCACCTCATCCAGCCAACCAGTACTCGTCTTTGTACCGATGAGGGATAAGAACCCCGAAACAGCTGTCTACGGATAGCTCTCGCTTCCTTTTGTAGGATTCTCTGATTTGGCTGACATTATGCATACTTTTTCCCATGAAGTATTTCTTTGTTCCCCTCGTTGGGCTTCTTTAATGAGAGCCAGTAATCCACTAAATTGGATCTTAGAGATTTCAGTCTTTGGAAATTCTGAGCATGGGGATCGGAGGATGGGAAGAGTGGCAGTGGTTATGATGGTGGTAGTTGCATACACAGTTGATGGTGGTGGTTTCCACCCTAGGGCCCCCTGGGGCCGTGCAGTGATGGGAGGGTGCACCCTTTCTTCCCTTGCAGCACACCCTGGACTTTTTGGGGCTCCTGCCCAGTGTTAGGTGGGGTGCCCATGGTGTTAGGTAGATGGGTGCAAGGCAAAAGAGCAGGTGCAGTGGCCAGCAGATGTATAGTGCTGTCAGTAACCAGGCTCGGTGGTTGCATTCAAAAGTCTTTCTTTACTGCAGTTGATGATGGGAGCAGTAGTACAGTAAAAGGCACAGTTCCAAAGGATATATCACAATGTTATCTTCTCCCAATAGCAGCATACAGGCAGCAACTATGATGGTAGTTGTAGTATTCCCTCTCTCTCTCTCTGAGGACACTCAGCAGTCTCTCAACAGAACCAATGGCATGCAGTTAGGTTCTTGTTAACCCTTTCTACAATTCCTGGACTGAGATGTGCAGATCTAAGACACGGATCGCCCTTCCGTCTCAGTGTGGTAGATGCTGAAGGCAATAATCCTTACCAAAGCAGCAGAGACTGAGGTCCTCAGATTGGGCCTGGTCTGCAGGAACTCTCTCACATACCTCTTTATTGTAGCTTTCCACAGACTAGACTCCTCAACTAATCAGGGGATGGACCCAGTCCATCTCCCCAGTAACCTAATCAGTCTGCTAATTTGTTAACCGTTTGGTTGTCTTCACATAGCTATTCAGTACACATAAAACACAATAACAACATTTAACTCCATAACTTTACATTAACCCTTTTAGCTTTAGTTGACCCTTTGCAGTATTCCTACTGGAATATTGCACGTTTGTACTATATACATTAAATCTGTGAGCTGAAATATAACTTTTTTTATTTCAGATATTCCAATAAATACATTGTCATTTGAAACAGTAAACTAATAATTCATCTGATAGGCGACACATTATTAACTATGTTTTTGTGGATACGTCACAGTCAAAAATGCTATATATTTTTTTTTTATTGTTTATTTTTTAAATCCGAGTTGACAGCTGAAACCCATGGGCCCTAATACAAAATGTTTAGCAGGGCTCTCCAACTTTGATTTGCTATTTGTAATACTGGTGTCTTATGTGGATGTTGGGCATTTGAGACCCCAGCAGGACCCAGGCGAAACTGCTTCCACTTCATGCATCCTCCAAAGCCACACCCCTGCTTAAAGAGATTGTCTCACTTCAGAACATGGCATCTATCATGTAGACAAAGGGGTTATCGGGGACTTAATATTGGTGTCCTATCCCCACAATGGATCATCAATATCAGATTGGCAGGTGTCCGACTGCTAGGACCTCTGCTAATCAGCTGTTAGAAGAGGCCGGATGCTCCATGAGCGCTGCAGCCTCTTCATAGGCCATGTGACGTCTCGTTCATCGGTCACATGGCCTAGTTGCAGCTCAGCCCCATTGAAGTGAATGGGGTTGAGCTGCAATACCAAGCACAGCCACTATACAGTGTACGACACGGTGCTTGGAGAGATGCCGGAAGCCTGTAGCACTCACCAGAGCTCCAGTGAGTGCAGCAGCTCCCTGAAATGGCTGGTCCAAGTCCCAGCACCCAATGTGGTAATGATGACCTGTCCTGAAGGTAGATCATCATCATCATTTACTGGATAACCTCTTTACTACAAGGCACTTACTAATGTATTGTGATTATTCATATTGCTTACATTGCTGGTTTGATTCATTTTTTCATCACATTATACACTGCTTGTTTCCATGGTTACGACTAGAGATGAGCGAATCGAAGCTGACGAAGTGGAATTTGATCCATATTTTAGGAATTATTCGATTCGCACCGAATCCGAATTTCCTAACGCTTCGTGGTGACGAATCACATTTTTTCCTAAAATGGCTGCTGCACATGTTAGGACATGGAGCAAGGAACTCTGGGAATGAGGGATCACCCACAATGCCATGCATGCAGCCAATCAGCAGCCAGCCAACCCTGTGATGTCACAGCCCTATAAATGGCCTCAGCCATCTTGGATTCAGCCATTTTCCAGTGTACTTAGTGCAGAGAGAGACATTAGCAGGCGCTAGGGACAATGATAGGAAAGACTTGAAAACGTATATATTGCTCAGTAGAAGTTCAGGGAAAGAGCATTAGAAGTGTAGGGAAAGGATAGGGAGGAATTATTCCACTGTACTGAAGCAGAACAGGGTTCAATAGTGGTGTTTACAGCCTGGGTAATAGGAACAGTCCTATTACACCTTGCTGCACTGACTGCGGATCCAGATTGCCATTATACTTCTGCTCATTTCAGGTTTGCAATAGATGATACCTCTGTAATTCTAGCAAAGCGTTCTTGTTATTGGGGTCTTTTTAGCCCTTGTGCGGTGCAGTTATATAAATACAGTATGTTCTAAAGCCTTTTTTTTCCCCATGTATTTGTGGGGGAGGGGGGGGCTTCTTAGCCATTGTGTGGGGAAGTGAGAAAATTATAGCTTTTTGGCGTGTGTTAGTGGCAAAAAAAAAATATTATTTGCTGTTCAGCGGTGAAAATCCATTGTACTACAGCCATTTACGGGGTGCATAATTAGGATAGATGCATAAAATACGTCTTAGCCAATCTGCAGTGAATTGGTATACAGCCATTGTTGGGATGTATTAGATGTATTAATGGTAAAAATACAAACCGGATTCCCAAAAAGTTGGGACACTATACAAATCGTGAATAAAAACTGAATGCAATGATGTAGAGGTGCCAACTTCTAATATTTTATTCAGAATAGAACATAAATCACAGAACAAAAGTTTAAACTGAGAAAATGTACAATTTTAAGGGAAAACTATGTTGAATCAGAATTTCATGGTGTCAACAAATCCCCAAAAAGTTGGGACAAGGCCATTTTCACCACCGTGTGGCATCGCCCCTTCTTCTTACAACACTCAACAGACGTCTGGGGACCGAGGAGACCAGTTTCTCAAGTTTAGAAATAGGAATGCTCTCCCATTCTTGTCTAATACAGGCCTCTAACTGTTCAATCGTCTTGGGCCTTCTTCGTTGCCCCTTCCTCTTTATGATGCGCCAAATGTTCTCTATAGGTGAAAGATCTGGACTGCAGACTGGCCATTTCAGTACCCCGATCCTTCTCCTACGCAGCCATGATGTTGTGATTGATGCAGAATGTGGTCTGGCATTATCTTGTTGAAAAATGCAGGGTCTTCCCTGAAAGAGATGACGTCTGGATGGGAGCAGATGTTGTTCTAGAACCTGAATATATTTTTCTGCATTGATGGTGCCTTTCCAGACATGCAAGCTGCCCATGCCACACGCACTCATGCAACCCCATGCCATCAGAGATGCAGGCTTCTGAACTGAGCGTTGATAACAACTTGGGTTGTCCTTGTCCTCTTTGGTCTGGGTGACATGGCGTCCCAGATTTCCAAAAAGAACTTCGAATCGTGACTCGTCTGACCAGACTTCCATTTTGCCACACTCCATTTTAAATGATCCCTGGCCCAGTGAAAACGCCTGAGCTTGTGGATCTTGCTTAGAAATGGCTTCTTCTTTGCACTGTAGAGTTTCAGCTGGCAACGGCGGAAGGCACGGTGGATTGTGTTCACTGACAATGGTTTCTGGAAGTATTCCTGAGCCCATTCTGTGATTTCCTTTACAGTAGCATTCCTGTTTGTGGTGCAGTGTCGTTTAAGGGCCCAGAGATCACGGGCATCCAGTATGGTTTTATGGCCTTGACCCTTACGCACAGATATTGTTCCAGATTCTCTGAATCTTCGGATGATGTTATGCACAATTGATGATGATAGATGCAAAGTCTTTGCAATTTTTCGCTGGGTAACACCTTTCTGATATTGCTCCACTATCTTTCTGCGCAACATTGTGGGAATTGGTGATCCTCTACCCATCTTGGCTTCTGAGAGACACTGCCACTCTGAGAAGCTCTTTTTATACCCAATCATGTTGCCAATTGACCTAATTAGTGTTAATTGGTCTTCCAGCTCTTCGTTATGCTCAAATTTACTTTTTCCAGCCTCTTATTGCTACTTGTCCCAACTTTTTGGGGATTTGTTGACACCATGAAAATTTGAATCAACGTATTTTTCCTTTAAAATGATACATTTACTCGGATTAAACGTTTGATCTGTCATCTACGTTCTATTACAAATAAAATATTGACATTGGCCATCTCCACATCATTGCATTCAGTTTTTATTCACAATTTGTTTAGTGTCCCAACTTTTTGGGAATCCGGTTTGTAAGTACGTTATTAGCCGTTCTGCGGTGAATTTACATTGTCATACAGACATTGTTGCGCTGTATTAATAGCAAAAATAATTGTTATTAGCCGTTCTCTGGGGAATTTACATGGTCATACAGCCATTGTTGGTGTTTATTGTTAGGAAAAATAAGTACTTCTTATTAGCCGTTCTGCTGTGAATTTACATTGTCATTCAGTGATGAAGTTTTTTTGTGATACAGCCTTACCTGGGAAAATTGGTAGGTGAATGTAGACTTTCTTCTATAAGGACTGAGTAATTGCATCAATTAGCCATTCAGTGGTGAAATTTGTTTGTGATACAGCTTTTTTGGGGAAAATTGGTAGGTAGCTGTAACTACAGTCAAGGACAATACAATGTCCTTTACGGCCCACTGGGTAAATGTGGTTCCTGCTCAGCAACACCAGCAATTTGGCCAGGTGACGCCGCTTCCTCCTTCACGTTCTCACGCCGTTGGTCCTGCAACTCTGCCTCCTCATCCTCCACCGTGTCCTCAGCCTCCACTGCAGGGACAATTGACAGTGCTCCTCCAGCATATCACATGTGCAGGGCACGGCGCTGTCACGCTGTTCTACGCCTAGTTTGCCTGAGCTAACTGAGTCACACAGGGGAGGAACTGCTCCGTGTCCTTAATCAAGAAATCAAATCCTGGCTTTCTCCGCGACATCTCAGAATTGGAACCATGGCGACCGATAACGGGAAGAACATGGTGTCGGCGCTTCATCAAGGAGGGCTGAACTATGCACCCTGCATGGTGCACGTGTTCAATCTGGTTGTAAAGCTGTTCCTGAAGTCTTCCACCCATCTGCAGGATATTCTAAAAATGGCCAGGAAACTTTGCATGCACTTCAGCCACTCGTACATTGCCAAGCACACCCTCCTTGAGCTGCAGCGGCAGAACGGCATCCCCAAACATAGGCTGATATGCAACGTTTCCACCCGTTGGAATTCCACCCTTCATTTGTTGGACCGACTATACGAACAGAGAAAAACCATAAACAATTTCTTAATCATCCAAGCAAGGTGACCCAGGCACACCGTGGCAGTATGCAGTGGAGATAGAGGCAGGGAGTCCCTCCGAGTAACTTGTGCAAATGGCCCGATGCATGCTCAATTGCTTTCATAGTGACAGCCGAATTGTCACAATTCGCCAGAGGGATGACTACTGGCTTTCCACCATGTTAGACTCCTCGCTACCGGTCCAAAATGGGGGCCTTTTTTACACCCGCTGAGAGGGAGGACAAACTGAATTACTATAGAGATATCCTATATAGTCAGTTGGCCGCTGCATATTGTCCATCCTCTCGCAGGTCTGACTTTGGGGCCCTCTGCACTCATGTTCCACTGCCATGGCTGCTGGGGATGGGGTGGCAGGAGTAGTACCAGCTCCATCAGCGTTAGTCTGATTCGCTGATGAGCAGCTTTCTTCACCTGCATAGTGAAGAAACTACTCACCAGCAGCTAGACATAGAGCAGAACCTGAACCAGCAGGTGGTAGCATACTTGGAGTGCACCCTGCCACCCGCCATCGAAGACCCACTGGACTACTAGGCAGCCAAAGTGGATTTGTGGCCGCAACTGGTCAAGTTTGCCCTGGAAAAGCTGTACTTCCCAGCCAGTAGTGTGGCATCAGAGCTGGTGTTTAGTGCTGCAGGAGCCATAGTTATCCCAAGGAGAACTCGCCTGTTCTGTCTCACCTTGCCACTCTGTGGCCTCCTAAGTCTTCTACTGCCACCTCACCACTGGGCCACTCTGTGGTCTCCTCATGCTGCTTCCACCTAACCACTATGTCATTGGGCCACTCTGTGGACTTCTCAAGCTGTTCTCCCGCCCGCCCCACTCCGACTAGGCCACTATTTTGCCCTTTTGGCCTGGATGACATAACCATTTATTTGACCCTTCTTCTGCTCTGTCAGAAGGAAGGAAAAATGACACACTGTCTGTGTAGCAGCTGTAAGGCCTGTATGGTCCTATCAAAATTGGCTTATGATTTGGTAGCCAAAAGCAGGAGTGGGTACAAAACACAGAAGACATGCAAATATTCCTTTCACATGTCATCTCTGTTTTGGATCCACTCCTGTTATTTTTGACATTAGCAATACTGATGGATTACTGACCAAATGCTGATCGAGTGAAGGCAGATGCTCAACAGAAAGGATCAGTTTTTTGGGGGGGTTATTGTTCTGACGGATCAGAGGAGGGGCAAAATAATCGGTGACGTCAACACAAACTTACTGCTAACACCCTCTCCACTCTGTCGGGGGCCTCTACTTGTATAAGCATTTAATAGAACAGGTTCTGTAGACATCTATGTGGAATCACTTGAAAACGGTGTAAAAGGAGTGCGCTTCTTCTTGACGCTGACATTGACCTCTAAGGGTCCTTTCACACGTCCGCAACGTGTTTTGCGGATCCACGGATCCGCAAAACACGGACAGCGGCAATATGCGTTCCGCATTTTGCGGACCGCACATTGCCGGCACTAATCGAATATGCCTATTCTTGTCCGCAATTGCGGACAAGAATAGGACATGTTTTATTTTTTTCGGGAACAGAATTGCGGACACGGAAGTGCAGGTCCGCAATTCCGTGTCCAGGCAGCACATCGTGCTGCCCCATAGAAATGAATGGGTCCGCAATTCCGTTCTGCAAAATGCGGAACGAAATTGCGGACGTGTGAATGGACCCTTAGGTTGAGTTGATACTTCAGTTATTTGGTCAGTTTTGGTCCCATAACTGTCCAAATAAGTGAAGTATGCAGTGATTCTAAGAGCGACGCCTGTCATCTGCGTGTCATACTGACTCATAGTATTGTTTCACTACCACAGCAGACTCCCTATGCATGTTACTGCAAGGCACAGTGTTCTACACCACTATACAGGCTTTCTGCAGCCAGAAAATAGCTGCTTTTTAACGTGATTCACCACAAATATATTTAGATTGACTCGTTTCGGAAAATTTGGCGAACTGGCTGAATCAAATTTTTAAAAAATAAGCTCATCTCTAGTTAAGACCGTCCTGCAATGCAGCACCAGTGGTCGTGCTTGCACATTATAGGAAAAAGTGCCAGCCTATGCGCACTCCTGCGGTCCCGGCCACCAGAGAGGCCGGTGTCTTTTTTTCTACAGTTGGGAAATACCACCACTGCTGCTGGATTGGAGGGTGGTCATAACCCCTGGATACCAGCAGTGTATAATGTGAAGCGAAAATGTATCAAACCAGCAATGGAAGCAATATGGACAATAACAATTAGTAATTGCCTTGTATTAAGTTTCTCTACATGATAAATGTCATTTGCTGAAGTTAGACAACCCCTCTTTTATTGTGTTAAATATGTTTTTGGATGTGTGTTTATATATTGTGGGGTTTCGCTCTGGTAGATAGGGTAAGCGGATGCAGTACAGAGGCAAAACACAAGTTCTTAACGCAAAACTTCAGTGTTTATTCACACTTAAAGGGCTTCTGTCACCCCACTAAAGTGATTATTTTTTTTTGGGCTGGTGAAATTGGTTATATTGCGATATATCACAATATAATTCTGTCACTTACTTTGATCCAGCAGTTTCTTCCAAAAACGAAGTTTTATCATATGTAAATTAGGTCTCTAACAGCAAGTAGGGCGGCTACTTGCTGCTAGCTGCTGCAGAAATCCGCCCCCTCGCCGTGTTGATTGACAGGGCCAGCCGGGATCTCCTCCTCCGGCCAGCCCTGTCTGCATTTCAAAAATCGCGCGCCTCTGTGGGTTCGGCGCAGGCGCTCTGAGATGAGGAGGCTCGTCTCCTCAGCACTCCCTCAGTGCGCCTGCGCCGATGACATCACCGAAATAGAAGACGTCATCGGCGCAGGCGCACTGAGGGAGTGCTGAGGAGACGAGCCTCCTCATCTCAGAGCGCCTGCGCCGAACCCACAGAGGCGCGCGATTTTTGAAATGCCGACAGGGCTGGCCGGAGGAGGAGATCCCGGCTGGCCCTGTCAATCAACACGGCGAGGGGGCGGATTTCTGCAGCAGCTAGCAGCAAGTAGCCGCCCTACTTGCTGTTAGAGACCTAATTTACATATGATAAAACTTCGTTTTTGGAAGAAACTGCTGGATCAAAGTAAGTGACAGAATTATATTGTGATATATCGCAATATAACTAATTTCACCAGCCCAAAAAAAAAAAATCACTTTAGTGGGGTGACAGAAGCCCTTTAAGGCAAATGCACAAAACAATGCGTTACTTTGCAGTCTTGGTGTTTACTTCACACAAAATGGAAAATGTATATAAGACAAGTCACCTTGATGTCAGTTCTGCCTCCAGCAGTCCACGGCAGGCTTTAGGGGGCCTGTTTCCTCAGCCCATGGGTCTCGGGTCTCAGCCCTCCAACCTGGCACCAAGCCTCAGATCCCAACACAAAGATTCTGCTGCTGAGCCCAGCTGCCTATTTAAGGACAGCCAGGTGCTGCCAAAAACCCAGACTGGCAATTAAAATCCAGTCCGGTATTTGACCCCACCTGGCTGCAAATCAGCCCAGCAGCGCACAGTGGGAGGAAAATACCTGTTTTCCTAGACCATTCCCCTCACTGTGTCACAATCCCCCCCCCCCCCCCCAGCTTTGTTCAACTGTCTTGGTGTTACTTCACACAAGTTGGAAAGTTCATATAAGACAAGTTACCTTGATGTCAGTTCTGCCCCCAGCAGTCCACGGCAGGCTTTAGGGGGGCCTGTTTCCTCGGCTCATGGGTCTCAGCCCTCCAACCTGGCACCACACAGTGATCCTGCTGCTGAGCCCAGCTGCCTAAGGACAGCCAGGTGCTGCCAAAAACCCGGATATTAATATATAAAACATATATATATCCTGTAGTTTTAATAGCAGATTTTCTGAGTTTTATTTACTAATTGAACAATGCTCTTGCGATCTCCCTCGCCATGATAGTATTATATTGATATATTTAGATTGCACATGGTAAATGTTGTGTTTTCTTGGGGTCTAGAGGACTGTAAATAATATATAGAGGAGCATTATAAAATATCTGAAGCTTCTCTCTGTATAGCTGATGATAGATTCCTCTGTGCTGGTTATATCAAAAAATCAATATTTGTAAAATTGAAACAGTATAGGCTTGTATTGATCCACGTAGCTAAATCAGGACCAATGACTCAGTAACAGCTTTCTCGCGTTGCCCGCTCTCAGTAATACCGAATTATCAAATTTAGCTTTCCACTGATAAATCAGCCTGAAAATTGCATGTCAAATTTTTCTCCCAAACTAACCTAATGATTTTTTTCTTCTGCACTTTAACCTTCTGTAACCTAGTGAATTGGATTGTAATATGGAGTCTAAGGAAAAAAAATAATAATCAGGTTTTCTAGGCTGGTGATGCCACCTGACAAGATTTTGAAGGTGAAACCATTTAAACCTTTTTTGTTTTCCATGGAATGAAAAATTTACATTCCTAATGGATTCTTAACCCTTGTTTTTTCTGTCTGTGTACGTGTGTGTGTGTGTGTGTGTATATATATATATATATATATATATATGTGTGTGTGTGTGTGTGTGTGTGTGTATATATATATATATATATATATGTGTGTGTGTATATGTATGTATATATATATATATATATATATATATATGGTACAGACCAAAAGTTTGGACACACCGTCTCATTGAAAGAGTTTTCTTTATTTTCATGACTATGAAAATTGTAGATTCACATTAAAGGCATAAAAACTATGAATTAACACATGTGGAATTATATACATAACAAAAAAGTTTGAAACAACTGAAAATATGTCATATTCTAGGTTCTTCAAAGTAGCCACCTTTTGCTTTCATTACTGCTTTGCACACTCTTGGCATTCTCTTGATGAGCTTCAAGAAATGGACATTAGACCAGTGGAAATCTGTGCTTTGGTCTGATGAATCTAAATTTGAGATCTTTGGTTCCAACCACCGTGTCTTTGTGTGACGCAGAAAAGGTGAACGGATGGACTCTACATGCCTGGTTCCCACCGTGAAGCATGGAGGAGGAGGTGTGATGGTGTGGGGGTGCTTTGCTGGTGACACTGTTGGGGATTTATTCAAAATTGAAGGCATACTGAACCAGCATGGCTACCACAGCATCTTGCAGCGGCATGCTGTTCCATCCGGTTTGCGTTTAGTTGGACCATCATTTATTTTTCAACAAGACAATGACCCCAAACACACCTCCAGGCTGTGTAAGGGCTATTTGACCATGAAGGAGAGTGATGGGGTGCTGCGCCAGATGACCTGGCCTCCACAGTCACCGGACCTTAACCCAATCGAGATGGTTTGGGGTGAGCTGGACCGCAGAGTGAAGGCAAAAGGGCCAACAAGTGCTAAGCATCTCTGGGAACTCCTTTAAAGACTGTTGGAAGACCATTTCAGGTGACTACCTCTTGAAGCTCATCAAGAGAATGCCAAGAGTGTGCAAAGCAGTAATCAAAGCAAAAGGTGGCTACTTTGAAGAACCTAGAATGACATATTTTCAGTTGTTTCACGCTTATTTGTTATGTATATAATTCCACATGTGTTAATTCATAGTTTTGATGCCTTCAGTGTGAATCTACAATTTTCATAGTCATGAAAATAAAGAAAACTCTTTAAATGAGAAGGTGTGTCCAAACTTTTGGTCTGTACTGTATATATATATATATATATATATATATATGTGTGTGTGTATATATATATATATATATATATATATATATATAATGTGTGTATGTATGTGTATATATATATATAATCAATGGGGACATTGGGAGAAAAAAAAATTACCCAAAATTCTACAAAAAATATTTAACACAAAAACATATTTTAAACAATAGGTCATTTTCTGATGACACGTTCCCTTTAACCCCTACTTGCTTGTTGACGTTGGCCCGTTTTGTGTTTGCTTAAGCATAAGGCATTGACAGCTGACAGGATGACTTACCTTCACGGCTGCCCCGCACACATGTGGTTGGTTTAACTCAATATTGATTGTGAAGTTTGCAGTTAAATAATTACTTTTTGCTTGGGGAAATGCGCTGCGAATTGATCTGTATGGCAGCGTATGAAAAGCAGTTTCCCTTTCCGAGCGGTGAATGTCAACTCTCCTTTCTGATAAATGGAAGCCTGGCATAATTAAATTTTTGGCAAATCATCTCCTTCCAGTTGTTGTCACTGTCACAGGACTGCCATCAACCTGAGGGGAGTCTCAGAGCATAGCACGGTGGATAGGTAAACTCATATCTTCCGATCTCTAGGCCACGTCCACCAGACGTTCTGTTCAGGAAATGTCTTTTCCATCCATGGGGATTATTTCAGGTTCCCACATTCAGCCATTTTTTGCTGCTCTTACATTGTGTGAGTGAGACCATATGCTGTGCGGAGGAGGCACAAGGAGCCCTTGTGGCTCTATAATATAATAATAATATAGAGATCTGCAGTCACTCTTTGTTCTGCTATATTGTGCTTTTTATGTTACCTGATTGTGAGGTATTCTCCCCTAGAGACAGTGGAGAGAATATGTCACTCCCTGTATTAAAGAATTTTGCCTTCAATAAGTTGCACAATAAGGCTTTGCGACTTTTGGGCTTTATTTGCGCAAAAATGATGTGACATTTAATATTTTTATACCACTCATTCCAGTTCTGAGAAAGTGGATGGGAAAGTAGCTGTGATTAGCCTGTCTAGCTGATTTATGCCAGATTTATCAACTTCAACTTTTGAAAAAATTGCAAAAATTCACAGGCTTAGGCCTCATACACACGGAAAGAAACCCCACGGAAGCACTCTGTAGTGCTTTCGGTGTTCCGTTCCGCATCTCCTGAATTGCGGACCCATTCAAGTGAATGGGTCCGCATCTGTAATGCGTGGTGCACACGGCCTGCGGCCGGGGATTGATGACCCGCCATTTGCACACGGTTTGCCGGCCAGTCACTTGAATGGGTCCGCAATTCCGGAGATACAGAACGGAACACCGGAAGCACTACGGAGTGCACAGTCTGACACTATCCAATCAGTACTGTCAGTGGCACATGTGCAGGGACACACCCCTAACTGGTAACTCCTATCGGTACCTACAGTACAGACCAAAAGTTTTGACACACCTTCTCATTCAAAGAGTTTTCTTTATTTTCATGACTATGAAAATTGTAGATTCACACTGAAGGCATCAAAACTATGAATTAACACATGTGGCATTATATACATAACAAAAAAGTGTGAAACAACTGAAAATATGTCATATTCTAGGTTCTTCAAAGTAGCCACCTTTTGCTTTGATTACTGCTTTGCACACTCTTGGCATTCTCTTGATGAGCTTCAAGAGGTAGTCACCTGAAATGGTTTTCACTTCACAGGTGTGCCCTGTCAGGTTTAATAAGTGGGATTTCTTGCCTTATAAATGGGGTTGGGACCATCAGTTGCGTTGTGGAGAAGTCAGGTGGATACACAGCTGATAGTCCTACTGAATAGACTGTTAGAATTTGTATTATTGCAAGAAAAAAGCAGCTAAGTAAAGAAAAACGAGTGGCCATCATTACTTTAAGAAATGAAGGTCAGTCAGTCCGAAAAATTGGGAAAACTTTGAAAGTGTCCCCAAGTGCAGTCACAAAAACCATCAAGCGCTACAAAGAAACTGGCTCACATGCGGACCGCCCCAGGAAAGGAAGACCAAGAGTCACCTCTGCTGCGGAGGATAAGTTCATCCAAGTCACCAGCCTCAGAAATCGCAGGTTAACAGCAGCTCAGATTAGAGACCAGGTCAATGCCACACAGAGTTCTAGCAGCAGACACATCTCTAGAACAACTGTTAAGAGGAGACTGTGTGAATCAGGCCTTTATGGTAGAATATCTGCTAGGAAACCACTGCTAAGGACAGGCAACAAGCAGAAGACTTGTTTGGGTAAAGAACACAAGGAATGGACATTAGACCAGTGGAAATCTGTGCTTTGGTCTGATGAGTCCAAATTTGAGATCTTTGGTTCCAACCACCGTGTCTTTGTGCGACAGAGAAAAGGTAAACGGATGGACTCTACATGCCTGGTTCCCACCATGAAGCATGGAGGAGGAGGTGTGATGGTGTGGGGGGTGCTTTGCTGGTGACACTGTTAGGGATTTATTCAAAATTGAAGGCATACTGAACCAGCATGGCTACCACAGCATCTTGCAGCGGCACGCTATTCCATCCGGTTTGCGTTTAGTTGGACCATCATTTATTTTTCAACAGGACAATGACCCCAAACACACCTCCAGGCTGTGTAAGGGCTATTTGACCATGAAGGAGAGTGATGGGGTGCTGCGCCAGATGACCTGGCCTCCGCAGTCACTGGACCTGAACCCAATCGAGATGGTTTGGGGTGAGCTGGACCACAGAGTGAAGGCAAAAGGGCCAACAAGTGCTAAGCATCTCTGGGAACTCCTTCAAGACTGTTGGAAGACCATTTCAGGTGACTACCTCTTGAAGCTCATCAAGGGAATGCCAAGAGTGTGTAAAGCAGTAATCAAAGCAAAAGGTGGCCACTTTGAAGAACCTAGAATATGACATATTTTCAGTTGTTTCACACTTTTTTGTTAAACAAAATATACAATGCAACAGCTCACTGCAAGCCAAATAAAGTGCAAAATTGTGTCACAATTGCAAATGCTATACTAATAACTTAGAGATGCTTGGCAAATAATTTTGTACAAAATTATTTGAGCCCGTCTGCCGCACGTCAAGGCGATCTCTAGTTAGACGGGTTTCTAACACTAAATTCTATCTGTTATGTGCCACGACGGCTACCATATAATTCAGCAAGTGTAGGTTCCACATGCATGCTGGGCCCGCTTTAATTTCTGTCATTTTTTGGTGCCAAAATGGCCTACATTATATCCAAGGAAAGCAGGTACCAACATGCATGCCGGGCCCACTCGTGCGGCAGACGGGCTCAAATAATGTTGTACAAAATGATTTGCCAAGCATCTCTAACTTATTAGTATAGCATTTGCAAATGTGATGCAATTTTGTACTTTATTTGGTATATAATTATGTATATAATTCCACATGTGTTAATTCATAGTTTTGATGCCTTCAGTGTGAATCTACAATTTTCATAGCCATGAAAATAAAGAAAACTCTTTGAGAAGGTGTGTCTAAACTTTTGGTCTGTACTGTATATCCATAAACTTCTTGTAGAAATAAGAAAAGAATGACAACAGAGATTCATAAGAAATGATTCTTCAGTTATTACATTTGGAATGCAAGTAGCTACTAAAACAGACAAGTCAAGGAGGGTGAGAGCCCCTCTTTGAAGACGCACCAAATTTTTCAAACGTGGTAAGATATTTGATGAATTTGTCACAAAGTATGGCGTCATGGGGGGGGGGGGATTTTTTATATATTTTTTGCTTTAAGTTACTGTCCGCATCAGTATGTCCATTCCGTTGGCCCGCAAAAAAAATATTTCATGTCCTATTTTTTTCTAGTTTGCGGACAAG
The DNA here is from genome assembly GCF_014858855.1 of Bufo gargarizans. NCBI lineage: Eukaryota > Metazoa > Chordata > Amphibia > Anura > Bufonidae > Bufo > Bufo gargarizans. The sequence continues at coordinate 72,597,556 of NC_058082.1, read as the reverse complement.
GAGAGGCATTATTACAATGGATCGGCAAAAAAACGGATGCCATACGGAACGGCATCCGTTGTTTTTTTTGCGGACCGCAAAATACTTGTGGTCGTGTGCATTTAGCCTTACACAGACAGTGCTATACTATAAATTCGTCTCCAGCGCATCTCCTACTAATGGTACGTGAAACTCATTGACAGAACACAGATTCCATTCATGGGTTTTCACTGACCCGTTGAGTTCAATGGGTGTGTTTGGTCAGCATCATGGACCAAAGTGGTGCATGTCTCCATGGTTTTTCCACCGACCCACAGTCAGTGGCAAACCACTAATTTGTAAATAAACACATTACATTCAATAGGTACATGTGCTGTCCATGGAGAACACAGACAACCTATGTCTGAGATTCACCTTTGTGTGAAAGAGGCCTTACATGTGGATTGCCTTTGCAAGAGAAAGTATAAAGGGCAGATACGACTTCTCCCCTTTTTTGAAAACACTCCTGGTTTTTGGCTTCCATGTGGCCGTACCCTTAACAGGGGGTTCAGACCTGAGCGTTCTGAAACGAGCGCTCTGTATGCGCGATTGTACGGCGTTTACAATCGCGCATACAGAGACAGGCGTGCACACATTTTCGCGCGTTTCCGAATATCTATGTGCGGGAACGCGCAACAAACGCCCCAAAAAAAGCTCAAGAACTTGTTTGAGCGTCGGGCGTTTTACAGCGCGATCGTACGCGCTGTAAAACGCCCAGGTGAGAACCATTCCCATAGGGAATCATTGGTTTCTCCGTGTTGAGCGTTTTACAGCGCGTAGGAACGTGCTGTAAAACGCTCAGGTCTGAACCCAGGGTAAATCTTCTGCCTAATATTTCTCTACAGAAAATCCGCCACATGTGAACTTACTCTAACTGTTGGTGATGCACATCAGTACAATCTGATGAGGTTGTTATTAGCCTGTATCGATGCCTTGTTTGTTGCAGGTTCAGAAGAATAATGCAGTTTTCCTCTGAGATCCATTCTACGTTACCTTCTTTTCAAGCTTAATGTGTTGATTGAACCTAAAAAATGATCAAGTGAATCAGAAGTGGACTAATCGTCCCCATATATCATAGTCCGTACAAGGTGAAAGATTCCTTGGCTCAAGTTTTCTTAGAATTCAGGATCAAGTTACGTGAACGACTCTCAAGCGAAGGTTGTGTCTTGTTGCTGAAAACCTGTTGGTCTGTACGTGCAAGTAGTGTGATACGGCCCTGGGGCTAGGAGGGTCTTTTTCTTTTTTTTCTTTGGGGTAATCAGTGTTATTTAAAGAAAATCTGGCAATGGTTTTAGATCATTTTAACGCAGCTGAGAAATGTTTGGGGAAAGGTCAACTTCAATGATTATCCTTAGCCAAATAAATGCACAAGTTTTTACAATGGGGACCTTGCTTTTCAGTGAGCTGTCATAAATTTCCTGTCCCCACATCTGGGAATTGTGAGTGAAATGCTGGGCTTTTTGACTGCAGGGCACGATATTTGCTAGCTGACTTGTTTGTCTTCTGCTAATAATTCTGTGTAAGGGAGGGGTGTTGCTTTAATTTTGTCATCATTGAGATCCACTCGTTTTTGGCAGGTCAGTTCCGCATGGAATAAGGATTGTTTTCCCCTATTACAGAATCTGGTTTGTGTGCAATTTTTTTTCTGCTTTCCTCCCTGTAGCTTAATCCCTAATAGTCTTCCATTTTCTGGCAGATCGGCCTCCACTGTGACCCGTGTGCAGATTCTGCGCCTTTCCCCGGCCCCAGCTGGCCTTTTGCTGTTCACAGCTGAAAAGTGAAATGAATTCTGGGGTGTAACATAACGCAGATGAAAGTCATTCTCAACGTGTATAGTCATTTCCCGTAATTGTATCGGTCTTTTCTTGTTGCAAACTATCTCTGGAAGCTATTGTTTGCTCATGTTAAAACAATGCGTGCTTTACGGTTGGGTTTAGCTCCTTCTCCGAGATGGCGGTACCATATCACACATCTGTAGACTTTTAGGAATCAATGAAGAAATATTCAGGGAAAAAGCAGAATTGAAATGTTTTATTTAATATTTATTTGTTTATTTAAAATGTTAGATGACAAAAATCTCTAAATCTATATCTTTACATGAGTAGATAAGGCTACTTTAACACTGGCGTTTTGGCTTTCCGTTTGTGAGATCCAGGGCTCTCACAAGCGGTCCAAAACGGATCAGTTTTGCTCTTAATGCATTCTGAATGGAAAAGGATCCGCTCGGAATACATCAGTTTGCCTCCGTTCCGTTTCCATTCCGCTCTGGAGACGGACACCAAAACGCTGCCTGCAGCGTTTTGGTGTCCGCCTGACGAAACTGAGCCAAACAGATCCGTCCTGGCACACAATGTAAGTCAATGGGGACGGATCCATTTTCACTGACACAATCTGGCACAATAGAAAATGGATCCGTCCTCCATTGACTTTCTCAGCTATTCAAAACTGATCCGTCTTGGCTATGTTAGGCTACTTTGACACCTGCGTTCGGTGCAGATGCATTTTATATCTGCACAGACGGATCCGCACCGATAATGCAAATGCTTGTATCCGTTCGCATTATTCTTAAAAAAAAAATTGTCTAAGTCAAAACGGAACCGTCCTGACTTACATTGAAAGTCAATGGGGGACAGATCCGTTTTCAATTGCACCAATATTGTGTCAGAGAAAACTGATCCGTCCCCGTTGACTTACATTGCAAAACGGAATGTAGGCTGAACGGAGCCAAACTGATGCATTCTGAACGTATCCCTATCCATTCAGAATGCATTGGGGCTGAACTGATCCGTTTTGGGCCGCTTGTGAGAGCTCTGAAACGGATATTACAAGCGGACCCAGAAACGCCAGTGTGAAAGTAGCCTTAAAGATAATACAAACGGATGCAGACGGTTGTATTATCTGAACGGATCCGCTCCAAACGCGAGTGTGAAAGTAGCCTTAAGTGTATGTACTAGTATAGTGGACTATAAATTAGCAGATTTGTCCCTATGACACTGGCTGACCTGTTACAAGTGCAGGGATCAGCAACCATCGGCACTCCAGCTGTTGTGAAACTACAATTCCCAGCATGCCCCATTTATTTCTGTGAGATTTCTGAGAAGAGCGAGAGGAAGTATGCCTGCTGGGAGTTGTAGTTTTACAACAGCTGGAGTGCCGGGGGTTGCCTACCCCTGGTGTAGTGGATGAAGCTTTCTGCTGTGCTGCTCCCATTCACTTCCAGTAACCAACTGATCGGCGGAATGTCAGAACTCAGGATAGGCTCTGATATCAAAATACTGGCATCCCACTAATCCATGCCCTCTTGGCTGACGAGGCTCAGTGGGTTATTCTTTTGGCTTAATATGTGTAGATTAAGAATCACCAAATTGTGCCAAAATGCCCCAAAGTTCAGGTGCAGCCACGATAGTGGATGTGGCTGTTGGAGATGGTAACAATGCAGGACTGCCTCCTTTACTGGTGTCTTAATGCTTCTTCATGGCTAGCTTTCATTTGCTGCATTTGTGTGTTATTATCTGAATGTTATCATTATAGCAGTATGCTCCTAAGGTTAGCACTCTACAGCCCGCCTGATTGAAAACAGCCTCCCCGGTTACAATGGTTCCTGCTTTGATTATAGGCATTTATGACAATCATCAGGAGATTAGTCTGTTCCTGGATAATACCCACGGAACTTTCTAAAAGGATTATAATAGAGGTTTATTGGATTTAGCAAAAACATATATATTGTTTTTCTACTTGTGAAACTGCAGTTTAATTGTGCAGCAAGTCCTAGGGTTTTGTGCCTTAGAGTTGGCAATGCGCAGTATGTTTTGGGTTTGTCTATGCTTGGGTAGCAAAATACTGGTACTGGTCCACGTTTTCATCTGTCAGTTGTGGTGTTTGTCTCAGTTTGTTGGTATTTCATGGTGCAACTTTTTTTTTTTAATAAATGTCTCAAAATGTGTACCTGTTCTAAGAGCAGAACAACAAAGATGATATATGGGTTTCCTTCATAGTTTCCAGTCTTGGACTGACACAATAGCTCAGCATGGTGCTGTCTGGATATTTTAAGAGAATCTGCAACGGTGGCTCCTAACAGAGCATCCAACACTGATGTGAACAGAGTCTCATTCTGCGCTAGATGCAATTCTGGACAGCATTCTCTTTACAGAAAACATTGAGGTGATATTCACAGTTAGTTTTTTTTTTTTGTTTCCCCTCCATCAGTGTTAATGGACTAATTGAATTCACATGTTGTGATCACTAACACCGCCATATGTGAGCATAAGGGACATTCTTGGCGCTTTCGCAGTCTCGCAACATAAGCCTCTGTATTGTTTTATAGAAAGTAGGAGCTTGCAGAGGGATGAAGGTCAACCTAAAGTCTTTGGCGTGTTCTGTTTAGATGCAAATTTTTGTCGCCAGAACTAGAGGTGCAATAGAAAAAAAACTGAATAAAAATCTGTCCTAAATTCATTCCCTCTCTTTACAGTCCACTCCTGCATAAGCTGTACCTGTGAAAGCACCATTAGGTTAAAGTGAGTATCCAGCTTTCTAATATTGATTGCCTATCCCCAGGACAGGCCATCGATATTAGATTGTGGCTGTTCAGCTCTCAGAACCGCCGCCTATCGGCTCATATGGCTGGAACAATGTTGCATTGTGTGATGCAGATGTGGCTGCTTCCGTTTTGGTCTTGCAGCCTAGACCCCCACCCCCCATCTTTCTGAAGCTGTTATTAATTAAAGCAGGTGGGTCAGAATAGCCCTGAATTAATTTGGCACAAGGAAAGGTGAGTCATTTAGAGTAGAGTCCCACCTAAAGGAGGTCACCTTTTCCATGATGGATGGGTATAGATGATTTTGTTTAAACTGTATTTACCTCGTATTCATTTATATAGTGAATATAGCGTTAGTACAATTAAAGGAGTTATCTGAATTCTAAAAGATTCCGTCATCCCCCTACCCCCAATGCCTGGGCGCCTCGTATACATTATACTTACCTGCTCACTGGCCTCCGCGTTGCTCTGGAACCCTGCACGGCTACCACTGCATCTCCCCTTGAGGCTGGTCACCGTCGCAGCCTGCTATTGGCTGCTCCCATATTAGAAAGCTGGATAACACCTTTCACAGCTTAACTGTTTGCACATGGCCGTATTGCAGATCCATGCATGAACTGTATAATTAGGGCCATGGAATATCATCCATACAAATTTCACCATCCAAGAGCGATACCCTTTGGAAAAGTTTTTCCTGCAGCCTCATGCACAAAGCCCTAGCATAGTAAAGTTATGATATGTTTGGAAGAAAACCAATAAGAAAGTCATTGCCTTTAAACAATGAAGATAAGTAATTGCAAACCATCTTTTCCCACCATATTCATTTAAACAAATATATAAAATGGTGTTTCTTTAAGTCCCCAATAGAATGGCTGGCCTCAATTGAGGGGTCATTTCCTGTATGTTGAGAGAGACAAGGATTTCAAGACCAGCAGGGACCACGGAAGTGTTGGAATGGGAGCAGAGGGGATCAGTGAAGGGAGCATCACTTGTTGTTTTTTTCCTTGCATTATGACTTTTGTATTATAGCGTACCTCAGTTTTAAAAAAATGTTCGCTTAATGGCTCTGCCTCTTTGTACAATCATAACTATAAAGGAACAGTAATGTTTGGGCTTCCCTAATGTTTTTTAAACCTAATTAGTCCCCTCTTAAGCAGCATAGCTAGATGCATTTCTCTCACAAGCAGTGGACATATCCCTTCTATTGAAGTCTCCTAGCACTGTATGCCGTCACATCCTTTCCCTTAATTCTCACTACTATGTTTATTTTCTTCTAGGGAGCTCAGAACCGTTCAGACACACAGGAGGCTTCTGTAATGTACAGAAAAAGTGTAGAAGCAGTTCTTTTATCAGGCTGAGGATGACCCCATTTCCTTTGAACCGTCTTCCTTGTCTCTGTTACCAAGGACAGATCTTGCCTCACAACAGGAAGTGAGACCCCTAGTGGCCATGACTTTCCATCTTTTTTTCCGGGTGGATGCATGCAGATTTCTTAAATGAAGTGGGCAACCCTGTATAAGCACAACAATACTGCTAGCATAGGCTCACATAGTTGAACATATTAAAGGGGTTGTCCAGTCTTTAGTAAGTGATTGCCTGTCCTCTGATCAGCTGTTTGCTGTAGCTCTGTCAACATTGTAGCGTACCCAGCTCATTACTGCAACGCTGATCCCATTTATTTTTAATATTACATTAATAAATGTTGAGTTTTATATACATTTGTAGCAAGTTTGGAAATAGAATATCTAATACCCTAGGGCGATGGACTTTATGCGTATATTACAGATGTAACTAAAATGACCCAGCCCAAAGTCTGTTGTGGAATCGCCCAAAATGTCTTACTGTAAAAGGCAAATTCTTCTTACAATGTTTCCCTTTATTAATGAGTTTTCTCTTTCATTAATTTAAACTGTTACCATCTATTTTTTATTGCACAAATTCTGAACTACAGTGATTTATGGCTGTGACACCCCCCATAATTAGTAGCGTTTTCATGGTGCCTCTATTGTTGGAAGAAAATAGAAAGTTTCTCCCGCTGTGTTTCTGGGCTTACTACTGTTCTGTAAGTAAACTGTTCTGGGATGTAAAATCATGCTGTAGATGACTTGAAAAGATCCTTTGTTGAAGGTCAAGACCCTGGAATTAGGATCAGTGAATTGCCAGCCCTGACCTCCTGTGTCCCGCCATGTTTCTGTGTCGATGGTTATAATACTTAAAAATGTCTTTCTTCGCAGCAGAAATATGAAGTTGATTTAGAGCCCGATAAGGAAATATGTGAGCGGTTAGGCATGAGCTGTAAATCTTGTTAATTGATGGCTTCATAGCCCTCTGTCTATATAAGCTTCAGTCCAAATAATTTATCTACAGGGCACGTCTGTAGATCATATGTAGTATTGTCTCCCCCCCCCCCCCCCCCTGACGGTGTAGTGTGTATGTCGTACTTGTATTATATATTACAATATCCTCTATTATAACCCATTAGATATAATGATGAGTTAGTTCTCTAAGCATCACCACCGAAAGGATTCATGCTTTCCATAGAACCCTTTAGTTTTGAATATCAGGGCTGGTCCAAGGTACTCAGACTTCTCCAATCTTCCAGAGGGGTTCCCATTGTGGAGCTCCCAGTGAGTAGTGTCTGTACATAAGAAGCCACCAGTAATTAAATTTCACCTAGGATGCACTTGTTCTCAAGAGCATTGGACTGGCCCAACATTCAGACCCCTACTGATCTGACTCTTACATCAGACAAGTCTGATTGAAGTAGTTAAATATAGGACTCCACAACTCCCGAAGCAGCTCTCATGTTTATTTCAATGGGGTGAGGCTACTACCAGGGGTCTTCCTTGGGAGAATGTTGGCATGATTAAACCCGACATGCTCAATCCTTCTTTCTTCTTACATCTGCCATCAAGGTAGAGTACGTTGGCCCCATGGCCATTTTAAACCATTGATGGGTTTGACTGAGTTTTGTCTGAAAGTTGGAACCAAGCTGGGGGCCATAACAAACAGAGTTATAATAAGGAATAGGACTGAGAAGGGAGCAGAGATGGACAAGTACCAGTCCCATAAGAAAAAAATGGTCATAGCCACAATTTAAAAAACAAAACATGTACTGCAGAGTCTAAGAGTTTTATGGTGGCCCATTTATATAAAGCTAGGCAGTTTGCTGCTCTCTTGTACTGGTACAAATAATGTATGCCTGATGCACACCACCTCGAGGACATTCTTTTGGCCTCAATCAGATGAATTCCTACTTTCAGTGTATAGCATATATGCCAAACATGTCTGCATGGAGCAGTGTGAACAAAGCCTAAAATGTTGTTGCCACATTTCCATTAGAAGAAATCGCTGTGCCGTGCCAGAAGGTTTAGAGGGGTTTTCCAGTTTGCATCAACATTCTTTAAAATAATGATGGCGGTAGCTGTAATTTTGTAAGGTATTTCCCTTACCTTTCTTGCTCCTATCTTCCGTTCTGGCCTGTGGTCACATGACTATGTCCATGCCGCTCTTTCTTATTTCCTGTGATGTTACGTCCACACAGCAGCACTGATAGGGGAGTGTCTATGTAACTAGCTGGGTGGGAGGAGTTATAAACTAGCTAGGTAATCATAGGGGAGTGTCTATGTAACCTGCTAGGTGGGAGGAGCTATAAATTAGGTGGGTATTTTTAAGGGCAGTGATAGGGGTGTGTCTATAGAACCAGCTAGGTGGGAGGAGCTATGAACTAGCTGGGTGGTGTTGGGGTCAGTGATAGGGGTGTGACCATGTAACTAGCTGGGTGGGAGAAGCTATAAAATTGCTGGGTGTTGTTAGGGATATTAATAGGGGTGTGTCTATGTAACAAGCTGGGTGGGAGGAGCTATAAATTAGGTGGGTATTTGTAGGGGCAGTGATAGGGGAGTGTGTATGTAGCTAGCAGGGTGGGAGGGGCTATAAATTAGGTGGGTATTTGTAGGGGCAGTGATAGGGGCGTGTGTATGTAGCTAGAAGGGTGGGAGGGGCTATAAACTAGCAGGACATTGTTAAATGCATTGATGGAGCTGAGGGATAGAAAAGAGAAGTGCATCATGGGTTTGGTTGGATACAGGAACGGGATGTGCCACATACAAGATGGGAACACATCAGAGGGATTTGTCAGGAGAGTCCAAATTGAAAAAAAACAGAGGAGATGTAAATGAGGACAAGCAACTACGTGAGTGTATTTGTGATTTTTTTTTTTTTGTAATAGCCGAAAACCCAATTAAGCTTTTTGTTGGGTGTTTTTGCATCTCAGATCTCCCTACCATAACAAGGTCTACACATTAACAGGATAGGGCATGTCTTGCTTATTGTGGAAGGTCCAACCACTGGGAAACCATCTGTTGCTAGAATGAAGAAAAATGTCTGCGTTACAGTTATCCACACGGCACCTGGACTGGTGAGGCGCTGTGCAAAAGAAGCTCAGTAGGTACTGTACCTAAGCACCCTCTTTTTCACAACTGGTGAGGGTCAGCGAACAGATCTGACTTTTCTGGCCTATTTTATTTATACCCTTAAATGCTGATTTTTAGTGAAATATATTTTCCTTCCGTCTCCAGTCACGACTTTAATATAACGCAGACCTTAGGGAAGAAAATGCTGAGAGACTATAGAAAAATAGTTGTCATAGAGCCGGCTGAAAAATGACTTGCGTGTAAGTGGTGTATTCTATTTCATGGGAATGTATTTGGTCATATCAACACCTGGAATGATAGCTGCTGTGGTAGTGTCAGGTTTAAAGGACACTTTTTGGGGAATTGCAATCAGATATATTTTCTTACAGCAGTCCTAGTGTCATGACTCTTATCTTTCAGCATTTCCCTACTTTCTTCATTTAATGGTGAAGAAGGGGAGTCAGACTGAAGAGACGGGAGACTAAATGCAGAATGTTTCACCAGCACCAACGAATCGGTTACTTGTGGAACCAAAACTTAAGGAATAGGTCATCAATATCTGATCAGTAGGGGGTTACTGGAGCGGCAGCTGATTGGCCTTTGATCCCCCATCAGGGCCAGCATCAGCACCCGGCAAACCTGGGCAAGTTTTGGGGCCCACTGCTCCTAGGGGGCCAACTCAGGTCTATGCTGAAGATCGCTGTAGGGGGAATCCCCCAGTGTTTCTGAACAGTCAGGACTCTAGTTCCTGGCTTAGAAATCAGTGCTATGAACATGAAGCATATTTAAGTCTAATTTAGCCTCTATTTAAGAAATGTTTCTGCCGGGATTTGAACTCCCAACCTTTTACATTAGAGGCAAGAACCTTAACCACTGAGCTATGCTAAACTGTGCTAGAAAAACCTCATAGTAGTTTCCCATGTATTAGGTATTCCTATACAGCAGAAGTATAATTTTATATTTTTTCTTTTTTTTGTAATTGTAAAAAAAATGTATGGCGCAAAATAAATGTGTAATTATGAAAAAAAAAATTATATATATATATATATATATTCATACTTCTGATATATATGAATGCATAATATGTTGGAAACTACTACTGAGGTTTTTAGCCATAATATATGTACAGTAGGTGAACGTGAAGCTCTATAGCCCAGTGGTTAAGGTTCTTGACTTTAATCTAGAAGTCTGTGAGTTCGGATCCCAGCATAATCATAAAAAAAAGAGGCTAAATAAAACTTAAATAGACACACCAGCCTTTTTAATTTGTGTAACTATTATTTTTTGTTTGAAAAGGTGGCAACCCTAGCAGAACCCCTGCTCCCCGGTGACCCTCTAACTTTTTTTTGTAGTTATGTCTACAGAGACGTGTGGGGGCTCATTTGAGGGAAATCTTTTTTTTTTTTTTTTTTTTACAATACCATTTTAGGGTGTGTATGACTTGACCATTTTTTATTAAATTTTCTTGGGAGATAAAGTGATAAAAAAAAATGGCAAATCAGCATTCTTCACCGTATGGGCTACTTTTTTTTTATATTTTCATAGTATGGGTGTTTTCGCATGCATCAATGCCCATCATTTTATTCTTTTTTTGTTCATTTTTGGGGAAAGTGGTGTGATTTAACATTAAATTTTTTTTTTTTAATATATTTTCAAACCTTTTTTTTTTATTACTTTTCTTCAGATTGCAACTTATACAGAGTAATGGAAATTGCTCCATTATTCTCTATAGATATCCCTATATCACAGTTTCGTGAACTGGGATATACTGACAATGAGCCTGGAAGCCTAGTACAGGCTGCGGCTAATTTTTAGAACTGGGTGCTTTCCCTGATCTCCGCTGGGGAAGGCGCATCTGAGTAGGAAGCCTGCGCTTGAGTTTTTTAACACTCTCGGGTACCGTGGTGACATTTGACTAATGCCACAAGGGGGCCCACTGAGATTTATCGCCCAAGGGCCCACATGAACCTGCAGCCAGCCCTGTCCCCCATAATCAGATATTGATGACCGATTCTGAGGATAGGACATAGTAGATGCTTTATCAGTCCTGCCCAGATCTGCTGGTTGAGCTCGTGTTCATCTGCCATGTCTGCCCAGCATTTTACCCATCATTCTAACCACAGTGCCATTGGATTGAGTGACCGTATGTTCAGAATGCTGTGTCAGATTTCCCGTGACGTGCTTTTCTGTAATTTAGGGAATATATGGAGGTCTAAATTCTTGGATTGCACGGTCGTCATCTTTTGACATTTCCATTTGCTATGTCAACACAGTCCATCACTTTTGTTGGATTTGAAGCCTCATCACAGTCCGTACATAATCTGGTCTGTGAGATTAGTGCCAAATCTTAATTTACACCAGGTTGCATAACCACATGATCTTTTTTTTTTTTTTTTTTTTTTTTTTTTTATGTTGTAATACTTTATACTAACTGTGTGCCCATTAAACTTAGATGCCTCACAGACTTCCAGAGTTATCACTGGTGCCTTGCAGCGCTGGGGTCCTAGTTTCGAATCCGACCAAGGACAACATCTGCATGGAGTTTGTATGTTCTCCCCGAGTTGGACTGGGGTTTCCTCCAAGTATTCCAGTTTCCGCCCACATTCCACTGATGGGATCTGAAGGTTGGCCTAATTCAAGGAGTTTAATTCAATGATCTTTTCTTCAAAACCCCTTTAGATAATAGATCATTTTAAGCATGTCTTCCCTTGCGCTCCTCTATGATATCATTAGACTTCCATACTGTCAGCAGTCCATTCAGATACTACCACCTGTTCTGCTCCAGCCATTTACGAAGGTAACTAATCTCTGACAAGTTGTTGGGTGAAGAGAGCAATGATATTACTGATCTTGCCTCTAGAGCAGTGGTCTGTAACTGGTTCCAGAGCTGTTTTGAGACTTCCCTGCTGGGAGGGTATCCTGAGAGTTGCAGCTGAAAAGTTTCAGGTTTTTGGTTTCCCACCCTACCAGTGATATGTTGACCTTGGTACCATGTTCTAGAACGTAATGGCATCTGTCGCCACTGATGGTTATATCTGCAACTACCAACATCTTGGAGTCACAAGTGGCTCCTTTTGGGGACCACTGTCCTATACAGTTTAGTGCAGGTCTACATATAACCTTTGCCTCCCAATGTATTATGTGCAATGGGCTAACATTTCCAAGACTTGAGTGCCTAAAAGAGAACTTGTCACCTGTAACCTTTCCTGACATGTCTGTTTCCAGGGGCAGACAGGCCATAAACCCTACAGGTAAATCTCCCGGGGGGCATATGCTTTGGGGGCCCGCCCAATCCCTCCTCACGGCCACCAGCTGGGTACAAAAGGATCTGATACTGTTAGCATTAATTAATGCTAGGAGCATCGAGTACCTTTGCTCCTGGTCAGGTGCCCTCCTGAATCCAACTGTATGGCCATCCTCAAGATGGTGATCTAGTTAAATAGTGCAGCAAGGACAGCAGAATTCTGTGCTGCACTGTAGTATTTGGTTCTGCAGGTGCGTTATTTTTTGCTACCCTATAGTATTGCTGGCCCGCCTTCTTCTCTTGTCTCTGTCTACTTGTGTTGGCCACTTTTAGTGCCCAGTACAGCAATGTCTGTTTTAGTAACTACTTGCATTCCCCATGTGATAACAATTCAGGAGCCTCTATTCTTATGAGTCCATGTTGTACCATTCCTATATTATTCCTGCTAGAAATTAGGAAAGAATTTTCAGCAGTACTGTAATGACTGTCCTGATGATACCAGTTGTGTCCGACTGTGCAGGGACACACGCCCAGCTGGAAACGCCCATCTGAACCTTCATTACAATCTACTGGCAATTCATTTATGACTTCTAGCAGGAATAATAAGGGAATAGCACAACATAGAGTCATAAGAAGAATCGATACTCCATAATTGTTATTACATGGGGAATACAAGTAGTTGCTAAAACGTGCATGTCAGGAGAGGCGACAGCTCCTCTTTTACAGTCTCTCGCCTACTTCTTTGTGAGGCAGCTTTGAGATATTCCATTGTTACCCTGAAAACACATTTATTTTATTTGCTTGCTCATAATGGTGATTTTCATGCTGTTTACATCATTCCGTGTAAAATATAACCTCAGCATTAGCCGTTATTAGAGCAGCCCGCCATTTACCAGCAAGAAATAAAGCAATTTGCATTTGTCGAAACAAAAGCCATTTAACCTGGAAGTATCCACGGCCCAAAATGGTTTGTTTTCACTAGGGCCCATAAACCGTAATACGCAGCGCATTAATGGTGGACGGGTAATAATTCACCACAACAATTACCGCACCCGGGAACATTTTTGCACCTCTAATTCAAAGTTATTAATAATGAATAAAATAGCAATTTTCTGAGCTCGCTGGGGGCAGTGGGGAATCATTCTGATGAATATTTCAGCACGTTATTTTAATCATGGTCCCGCCAAATTCATGTGTGTCATATTTTCTGCTTATAAATTCCAGGCTGCCGAGGGACCGGAGTCATTAAAAGGAACTGTTTATAGGGAGGTTTGCTCTTTGATTTACAAGGCGCGTTAAACCACTGTAAAGGAAAGCAAGCTGCATGTCATTAATGCCTGTAATGTGATGCAGCAGGAGTGAATGGGCTGCTTGTGATTAATGCTCTTTACCAGTACGAGAAGCCATTTAATACTGGCTACTTTAGGCTGTTTAACATGTATATACATTGTGGCAGCCTGCCCTCCATCATGATTGTGCTCTCCATCGCTAGTGGTGTCACACGTTAGGTTCTTGATAAACTTAACACAGTTGTTAAATCATAGCTTATACGAGTTTTTTTTTTTCCCCCCAAAGGACTGTGAAGACGGCCATTTTGTTATTTGGCTTGGGCATGGATCACTTAAAGGGGTTGTGCCACAAAAAATATTCAGTATTTTTTTAAACGAGCACCTGGATCTGAACACTTTTGTAATTAACAATGAAGTATAGCCACTGAGCTATTCGATAAAATGCATCTGTTTGTCGCCACCTGCTGTTTGTTCTTTTCCTTATTTCTTGTCCACCTCACTGGGGCAGTCGTAGTCACTCAGTTTCACTTCAACTGCCACCAGCCATATCTTCTGTTAGAAGCTGTGACAGTTTAGGCTCCATTCACACGTCCGCAGTTCCGTTCCGCATTTTGCGGAATGGAATTGCAGACCCATTCATTTCTATGGGGCCACACTATGTGCTGTCAGAGTCCGGAAATGCGGGTCCGTAATTCCGTTCCCGAAAAAAATAGAACATGTCCTATTCTTGTCCGCAATTGCGGACAAGATTAGGCATTTCCTATTATAGTGCCTGCGATGTGCTGTCCGCAAAATGTGCGGTGTCCGTGAATTGACCCTTACAGGGAGAGAGCTGCAGCAGAAAGGACATACCCCTGAGAAAGGACGTGTCCCATAAGCTGAACAATTGGACAATGAATGAGGAGATCTCTGGATCCATGTGAGGTTCAGGGCTGGCTCTAGCTTTGTTAGAAAGAGGTTGTCATGTCCTATATGATGTCTGATTTGAATTTTTTTGACATCAGTTATGGCATAACCCCTTTTAATTGGGTGTTCTGGTTTCATGTAAAGAGTTTGTCCCACAATAAACATCATCTGTCCACAGGATAGGTGATAAATGCCTCATAACTGGGGGTCCCACCTCTTGATCAATAGGATAGGGTCCTGAACACAGTTTTTCTTGACTGAAGAGGCGGCCAAGCATGTGTCCTGACACTCCCCTCATTGTCCATGGTGTTCACATAAACGGGCAATCGCTCAAAGTTCCCTCTGCTACAGTCATCAAATTAGGAGGGACAGGGGACTCAGGACCTCCATTCTACCGAATAGTGGAGCCCCCAGTAATCAGACATTTATCACCCATTGTGGGAAAATCCCTTTAAATAAAGCGTAAAAAGATTCTATCTGAGACATTTCTGGCACATCTACTGGATAGATCATGATCTTGGCTATGAAAACTCCCTTACCCAATGGAAGGGGGCAGATGTGGATCTCGATGTGGAGCTCCCAGCTATCAAACCTAAATGGTATATCCTTTGGCTACGCCATAAATGCTTCAGTTGGAAATAGCTCTTTGAAGGGGTTGTCTCACTTAAAGGACATGGCAGCCGTTGGATTGCTGTACTATTTAGGTTGCTAGGGAGGTTGCCTTTGCTTGTTCTCCACCCTGACTTGTAGGGGTGGAGCCTAAATGAAGAAAAAAATGCATGGCAGCCCTGAGCTGTCGTACATTTCAGTACAGGCACACGGACTGCTGGAGGATGCGCCTTATATATGACAACACTTGTGCCTCTCCATGAATTAGGCGCATTTCTTGGCTGCACAGGAGATATGAAGATCAAGAGATAGGAAATGCTGGTCTGTAGTAAATCACCCACTTTATTTCAGTACGTCATCGTTTTTACAATGTCCTTATGCTCGCATTTTATAGAAGTATTGTGTTTACATCTAGAGGCCGTAAACTTGTTCAGACCTAACCAATCAAACTCTAGGGTGCCATGGTGGAGGTAACCTGAGCCGACCACCATCCAGCAATATTAGTGCCTGATTAGGGCAGGTTGATGATTGGGCAACTGAACTACTGTAGATCTCCATCTATCTATGATTCTACTAGATTGTAACCAAATCTAATGCCCTTGAAAAGGCTTTCCAAAACTGGACAAAATATCAGAAAATGGGGGAAATGCCATAAAATCACCAAAGAACCGATCGTGCGCTTCCTGATGGCCATAGCTTACTGCTTCAGTGATGACGTGGCTTCAGGGATCTTGTGTTGGAAATCGCCAATAATTGGCTGCAGCGGTCTCCTGAATAGATGGGCATGTCATCACTGCAGCAGAGTAAACTAAGGCTACTCTCACACTAGCGTTTCTATTTTCCTGTATTGAGATCTGTCATAGGATCTCAATCCCGGAAAAAAACACTTTACTTTTGTCCCCATTCATTGTCAATAGAGGCAAAACATAACTGAACAGAACAGAGTGCTCCAAAAATGCATTCCGTTCTGTTTGGTTGCGTTCCCGCATGCTGCGGTTTTTCCCATCATGGGATCCGGAGCAAAACCAATCCGGCATCACCCACAATGCAAGTCGATGGGGACAGATCAGTTTTTTCAGACACAGTAGAAAATGGATCTGTCCCCCATTGACTTTCAGTGGTGTTCATGCCGGATCCATCATAGCTATGTTAAAGATAATACAACCGGATCCATTCATAATGGATGCAGACGGTTGTATTATCAGTAACGGAAGCGTTTTGGCTGATCCCTGCCGGATCAGGCAAAAACGCTGGTGTGAAAGTAGCCTAAGACCATCAGGGATTGGTGGAGCAACAGGGGATCAGAGGATGAAGCCTTTTGGCCAGTTTCTTTTCAGATCTTGGAAAGCACCTTTAATCTTATGTCATGATTTTCTCTTTTGGGTGCAGCACCCTTGTACGTTTGTTGCACCAGCATGCATAGCTTTTTGCTAACTTTATTATATCTTTTCTTTTAGTCAACTCCATGACTTCTGGAGACTGGATTATTGGGAAGACGACTTACGAAGGAGAAGACGTTTTGTGCGCAATGCATTTGGCTCCACTCATTCAGATGCCAGATTAAAGGCTGCCATTGAATACGGTCAGTATGATGATCCATGTTCTCAGACACTATATTAAATTAGCTTTGTGTGCCCTGATTTATTTTTTTTCCTCCAGCTTGGATTTAGTTTTTAAAAGTCAAGAAACACAACACTTTTGTACTTTCGTGTTCGCTCCGGTTCACTTTTCAAAAAGCAGATGTGCAGATGTGTTTGTCTTTTTGAAGTTTGGACACATGGAGATCAGCCTATGAAACTTCACATGGACCCTTTTCCACTTCTACGCCTCTTTTACACTGATGCTATTTCTATTCCTCTTGGTGATACTAATGAGTTGAATAATTTATGAGCTTGTCATGTGAAAGGGATTTGGTGCAGTTTGATGTACTCTCAGCGTCTGGTGCTGGAATGTGATTAATAAGAGAGCTAGAGGCGGAGAGGGCTTTTTTTTCATGGCAATTAATTCTCATTATTTTATTTCTTCATACACATATTTGCACCTTTTAAAGTACATTTTGTCCTTTCTCTAGTTTATATACTGTGCCTTCCATCCAAAGCCATTTTTGGTTGTGTATTCGATGTTCTCCAACTGGCCTGTTATTGTTGAGGACTATTAGGTGTTGTACTTAAATGGGTTCTCTGAGACCTCTTTTCATATGGGTAGGGTGCCGGGATTAAAAAAATTAAATTAAAGAAAAAAACTCATCAGCGTTCCAGTGCCAAGATCCCTCCTCCTCCGATCGTGGTCTCTTCTGAACCAGTAGTGTGACATACCATCCACTTGCATGTGGCCGTGGCTTTCACGTGCTGTACCTGCACACGTCACCGCTGAGGCCGTTGTTTGTCCGGCAGTGGTGAAATGCATGTAGACGGTGCGTCACACTTCCAGTAGAGTGGGGACCAGAAGTGGAGAACAAGGGAGCTCGGTGTTGGAACCGGAGCACCGGTGGCAGGTGAGTCTTTTCTTACACCTTCACCCTGCCTGGCCATATGAAAAGGAGTTCCTGGTCTCTATGAACCCCCTTAATTGTCGCCAGGCCTTGTTAATATTAGCAGGGAATGTATAGCATATGTATAGTGGATGATGACCATGAAGGGTTGGACACTTTTTATTGCTGCTCCTAGGCCACATGACAGATGAACATATCGTCACTGTCCTAGGAAAAGCTGAGAGAAGGGCACGGCCTTCTCAAACAGCTGATCAGTGGGGGTCCCGGGTGTCAGACCCCCACTGATCAGTCCAAAATAAAAAAATAAAAAACTAGGAAAACTCCTTTACAGAAATTTCAAATCACACTGCAGAAAATTTTCACGACAGAATCGACACATAACTTGCCCTTCCGTGCATGTGTTAAATTTGCAGAGTGTCAATGTATTTGGATTTCTGCCATAGATTTCATCCTTTGCAATGTTTTCCTGCATTGAAATTCCGGCAGGTCCACCACACGGGGCCATACCTTGGAGGTGTTTCCAAGTCCAGGGAGAAAGTTCCTTCCTTTGGGACCGCTACTCGAAAAAAGTCATGATGTTTGGATGATCTCAGATGCTTGATAGGTGGACGTTTTTAAGTTTTAGGGCTTGAATTAAAGGGTTTTACATCTATGATATACATGAAACATGAATCATTAGTGTGATATGTATCATACAAAACATTAGCCATATCTTACAAGTAGTTACATGGAAAACCTTCACTTTTGCAGAAGTCAGTCAAGAATGCGGGATAAATGCTTGTGTTTTGTCACACAGACAGCTCCCTAATTACATTTTAATAGGTCTGGAACTCTGTACCGGGCAACTGACAGGAACCAGTGTTCCCCAAAATCAATGCTTGCCAGAGTAGTTGCTCTTTTTTTTCGTCAGTGAACTCATGAATGAACGCTCTTTAAAAGTTCCATATGGTTCTTAAATTTGATTATCTGCCTCGTCCAGCTCCTGTATGATGTACATACATAACCATTTAATTATCCTGCTGCAGGCATAGTAGACCACACAACTGATCTAAGGACCATGCACGTGAAACCCCCTCTTTACTTTTGCTCTTCTTTAACCACTCAGCCAGGTATATGACTGTATCCCAGTTGGAAAATTTAAGTTTGAGGAAGAATGTACATTCCTGAAGAACAGAATGAGGAAATCCAGTGCATAGAAAACACAGGTCTGCTTGGAGAATAGGAAGATGTGTAGATATGGTGATAGAAATGATGTCAATGAGAAAAGACGGGACATATTAGAAAATTATAAGAGACGGTTGTTTGTCTAAACCAACTTGATGGCACTTAAAGGTAATAAATCTAAATTATTAAGCCACCTTTTCATAGTCCATGCAAGTGCTTATCAAATATGCCAGCCGTCTGGTCTTAAAGTCCCATTTACAAATTCCCTATCAGGCAGTTCTGAGTTAGTAGAGGGAGGTCCTCTATTGAGGACCCTAGTCCATTTGCCAGAGCAGCTACAAAGAGATCTCTAGTTCTGGAGGACCAAACATGTCTGTGTATTGCATGGTAGCCTATTGATTTCAAAGGGAAACTGAATTCCAGCTGCCATCAGCTGTACTCTTTGTGATCATCTTTATAGTCCTGGGATCGGCAACCTCCGGCACTGCAGCTCTTCTGAATCTACAACTCCCAGAATCCTCCTTCCATTGGAGTTACAAGAACAGCCGAGTACCTGTGTATGCTGGGAATTGTAGTTTCACAGCAGCTGGAGTGCCGAAGGTTGCCGACCCCCGTTACAGTCTGAGGGCCCTGATGACAAAGTGAACAAGCCCTTTAAGCAAATCGTTTTTTCTCACTCAGCAGAATTTGTCTGGAAATGCAGATGATGATGATTATGTGAAGAGAAAAAAACTTTTATAGTTCAGCTCACTTAACGTTTCTGGCCACACCGCTGCATCTCACATGGAGAAACGTCATCTCCTTTCTCAGAACCTGCGAGATGAAGCAAGACAAAAACTCCAACACTTGAAGAAAAAGATTCCTTAAACCGATCTCATTATTGTGAATCCATAAAAAGGAACATGACACAGTCTCTCGATTGCGCATTTCAAACCTATGTGCACCAGTTCTTAATCATAGCACCAACTTAAAACCGATGCACACAGGTTCGAAATATGCAGCCTTTGTTTTAATTATTTATTATATTTTATTATTTATTTATTACATCATACTGCTTTTTAGGGATTTACAATAAAGAGATTGCTTTTCGTAACCCTTTTCTTCAAGTGCTGGAGTTTTTTTCTTCCTTCCTTGCCCAAGATGCTGATGACTACAGTAGTATACCTTCTGCTTTCTTTTTCTTTGAGCTCCTGACAGATGCTAATCTGTTCAAAAAGAATTATGATGGATGTACCAGAGTGTTTCCAGGGCCCTTCTTTCATCTGAGAAATGGGCTGTCCGAACAGAAGGCAATATGGAATAGAAGATAATGGATAATTAGTATAAAAATATTGTGCCTCTAAAACACAAGCTTTCCCATCGCCCTTTTTGTCAGCAGAATTGGGAATGTATTATTTTAATCGTTAGATTTTTCTTCTCAACCCGTGTGCCGGATTCTGGGATGTCACTTTGTCACCAAACTATAGGCATTGAAATATTAATACATGAACCCAGTGCACGGCTTGTTATAGGCATCAGTTGAAGTAAACCTGAAGGTGCGTTGGTCTGGCACAAACATTGAACAAAGGGGACAGAGAATCGGTTATTTTTTTTGCCTGGTATTAGAAAGAACTGCAGGGACCGCAGCCGACAGGTTTAGCGGAGAGCGCCTTTGTGACCTTCAAGAAGAAAACCTTTTCTTTACAACAAGTGCAAATCTAAATCATTATTGATGGGGCACTCCTAACACCGCGCTGATACGGTCGAAGGTGCACAGCGCATCAGCAATGTGTCCAGCCAAGCATGGTGTCCTGTGATTTACCCGTGAAGTCTTCCAGCTATTTTTACCCTGATGCGCTTGAAGTACATTGTGCATTGTATGATGTTTGCCACAGTATTGGTACAGCTACACCTGCAACATTATAATATCATCAGTCACATAGTGCGGTATGCATGGTCACTGCCAGGACTGACCATTTTTACAGGGAGTCTGTCACCAAGTTTTGGACTGGTTATATAGCGTTCTTGCACACACACGATTATAACAGTACCTTTGTTGTTTTTGTCCCATCTAGTAAGGCGGAAACAACGAGTTTATAAAGTTATGCAAATAAGGACACGCAAGTGCCCAGGGTGGCGTTTTGGCTGCAAGTGCCCAGGCCCCTCGGTGATCTGCACACCAAACACCTTCCCATTGTATCCTCCGGCCTGCCTTGTAATGATCTTGCGTCATCCTCTTCAGTTCTCGCCTGCACACTTTACTGCTGGGCCCTAGGCATGCGCAGTGCTCTGCCCACTATAGGCAGAGGCACACACATGTGCAGTGAGCATGCGCCGGTTAATACCATGGCTCACCAGCAGAGGGCAGGGAGAGTTGGCATTAACCAGCACATGCGCACTGCACATTTCTGTGCCTCTGCCCATGCACATCCGTACATTACAGATAATTCATTTTTCCTGCAGCACCCCCACAGGAGAAATAAACACATGCCTGTGGGTTTTCCCATAGACCACAGTTGGTTGCTGGTAGTCTAGCTGTGGGTTAGGCCACGGTCAGTGTTCCATCAGTGATTGTGAACCAAAACCAGGAGAGGCTCAAAACACAGAGCAGTTTGAAATCTTCCATTAGACATTATCTGGAGGCTCCACTCCTGGTTTTGGCTCACAATCACTGATTTAAATGACTGACCAAACACTGACTGCGTGAAAGCGGCCTAATGCCTATATTAGACGGATCCGATATCATACTGAATGTCGTTATGTGAATGAAATTGAACAAGCCTCGCAAGATGTAATACGTATGAGTGATTAAACGACGAGCAAGGAGATCAATCGTGATCTTTCATCCTGCTAAAAAAAATATTGATCCTCGGTCACAGATCCAGTCGTATAATATGGAGTCGTCTACTCGCTTACAGATCACATAGAGGCGTGCTACTTTGTAGCGAACAATTAACAAATACGTACGAAAGTACGAACAAACATCGCTCTATGTAATAAGATCATTTTTGGCCGCTAACGGGTCACAACATCTTCGATCTGTAATAGTTATCTGCAAGACATCTGCTAGTCTAAAACAAGCCGAACCCTGTGATCAGCACATTTTTTCAGGTACTCATAAACAAAGTGGACAACCCCTTTAAACTCAATGCAGTCGTTTTTATAAGGGTGTCCTCTACAAATGTCTTCACAGGTGTGCAGCGTAACACAGATTAGGAGTCATGGGGGAAATATCTTCACCTATAATGCAATATCAGAATAAATTGCACGTGTAGCTTGAGTCCTATATGTGAATGCATGTTGCCTAGGACTGACAGCACTGAACAGTTAGGCATTCACTGTCTGTGAATAAGGGAGAAGTTTAAATCTTCAGACAACCCCCTTAATAGAGGACCTTTCACCACTCCTGACATGTCTGTTTTAATAGCTTCATGCATTCCCCATGTAATAATAATTCTGGAGTCTCTATTCTTATGGCTCTATGTTGTGCTATTCCTTTATTATTCCTGCTGGAAGTTATGAATTGCTGTTAGCCTTCAGTAAGGGTACAGAGGGGAGGTAACCAGTTTGGGGGGGGTGTACCTGCACAGTCTGAAAATGGCAGCACTGATTGGCTAGAGTGAGACTGTGCAGCTACACACCCCCAACTGGTTACCTCCCCTCTGTACCCTTACTGAAGGCTAACAGCAATTCATTCATAACTTCTAGCAGGAATAATAAAGGAATAGCACAACATACAGACAGAAGAATAGATGCTCCAGAATAGTTATTACACGGGGAATGCATGAAATTATTAAAACAGGCATGTCAGGAGTGGTGAAAGGTCCTCTTAAAGTGTTGCAATATTTATGCATGACCTTCCAAGATGTTCATAAGGGGTACATATAAAAGGAAGGTACACCTATCGGGCCTGGTGTCATACAGCGTTTCTCCAGAGTATCCAGTTCCTAATGGTTTCTTGTAGGTTCTACACACTTTGTTGACTCTATAGCTGCAATATAACCTTCTTCTATGGTTATACTACTGGTCCAACTCATGGAATACACTTCTTATCCTTATGGAGATCCAGCCGAGTCTTTCTCCCTGAGAAAAATACAGTATATGCAGATTAGCAGTCCTTCAGAAGGAAAAAAATGTCTCTCACGTGCCACTTACACACAATACACCACTGGAATTACTTTGAGGTGATTTTGACTTCTCCTTTATAATTATAGAATCCCATCTGAAGAGAGAGTAACTTACTGGGTGTGGAGGTGTCAGATTTTACATACTGCATTCATGTAATATTAATACACAAGAAGGTGAAAATCACTGTCGGTTTATAGAAAATATCTCCTGTCAGGTAGGGTTGTGGAAGAGCTTAGTGCATCTCTAAAAAGCAGCACAGTCCTATTAGCAGTGCTGTCAGTGTGGAGAACACTCCATTTCCCGTGCTTTTCCTAATAACCTTTCTTGTGTTACGCAAAGGTAACTCCCATAATCAGAGTATATTGTCAGCCCTCCCCTAACTGGGCAAGCATGAAATGAAAAGCTTGTTAATATTGATCCACTTCTTTTTTTTTTCCTTCTGTGTGTCCTTGATGTCTTTCCGCTGTGAGCTGCAGGTCCTAGGCCTATGTCCACTTTCACAATGATAAATGCAGACCCTTCATTGCAGTAACTATACGGCCCCGTATTGATGTAATAAAGTAGGTTCTAATTGAGTAGCTGCAAAACCAATCTGCTCATTGCCACTCTTTGTATCTTGGGTAATATGTACTATGTTTCACATTAGTGCTCCCAGATCTATCTCTTTTGGGCTTAAACTAGTTATTGATTGTAATCTGCCAACATCAGATAAAATATAACTTTAGCCATCTTTGAAGTTTGACTCTTCCAGACCATGCATCAAAAAAAGAGATTCAAGATATACTCCTCAACATGGAAGGACAAGCCATAAGGTTATTCAAATCGAGGAAGTAGCAGGTGTTGCTAAGATCTGCAAATGATCATAATTTCAAGCACCTAGCTCTAATCTGTAGCATGTGGGAGGGGCATTAAAGCCAGACTGAATTTTTTTTTTATCCACATGAATCCTCAAAAATTGGAACGAGTCATGGGATGATTGTGTGATGCCTCTTGTTCATCGACATGCCAGTTATCTCCACTTGCCACAAACTGAGAGGAATAGAATCCGTGAACTGGGAGACCTTGGTTTATCATTCCAGCAGATAGTTATGTGCCTAGGCCTGGATTTCAGCACTGTTGAACGTTTCATGTCCCACTGGTTGGGAGACAAAAGACAAACTGGAATGACAGCAAGACGTGCACAGAGGCCCACCTCTGCATGGACAGAGCATCTAATAAGAAGAATGGCGCGTAGTGATCCATTCTGTACTGCAATTTAAATTGAACGTCACATCCCAAGCCTAGGGCGGAAAACATTGTCTACACAAAGCATCAGAAGGAGTTTTCACAACTTTGGGTTATGAGCCAGATGTCCATCTGCAGGTGTTCCACTGACTTCACATTACCTCTCTCAAAGGCTATCATGGTGCACAGCAAGATGGCAGTGGAGGTCTGTCCACTTCAGGGATGAGTCCCGCTTTTGCCTCCAAAACAATGATAGCCAGAAATTGGTCTGGAGACCATGTGCGCAATGCCCCAAAAAGACCTTTATAAGGGAACATCCCACTGCTCCTACTTACAGGATTATGGTGTGGGGTGGCATATTGTACAGTAGCCAAGCTCCTTTAGTCTACATTTTAGGTACAGCAACGGTTCAGCATTACACAGATTTGGCCACGGAACCAGTGAAACGGCCATTTCTCTAAGTGGCTCTTATTTAATAGGAAAATGCCAGGCCACGTGCTGCCCTTCCTACTGCTAGTAGCCTGCATGGCTTAAAGGTGCTACCATGCCCTGAGGCCTATTCGACGTGCACATTTGGGATATAATTGTTCTGCAACTGCAAAGGGAGCTGCCAGCAGCGGATCTTGATGATTTGCATGCCCAAGTGCATTCAGTGTGGCAGAGCATTACTCAGACAACCATTAATAACCTCATTGATAGCATACCAAGGCATGTATGCACGTGTATTGCTGCACATGGCACTAATACTTCATAGTGAATAAATCAAGAGGATTTGAATATTTTATTTCCATTTTTTATCATTTGCATATCAACATGTCTATCGATCCTGTGATATCCATCATTCCACGACTTACCTTTTTGGTGTTGCAATAAGAATGGTTAATCGTGTACATCTTCTACAAACTTGTGCCGTGAAAGCTGTAATGGTGGACCATTAAAGGAAAATCAGTCTGCTGCAACCTAGGTTTATACAGGGGAAACTCAAAAAATTAGAATATTGTGCAAAGTTTATTTATTTCAGTAATGCAACTTAAAAGGTGAAACTAACATATGAGTTAGACTCATTACAGGCAAAGCGAGATATTTTAAGCCTTTATTTGTTATAATTTGGATGATTATGGCTTACAGCTTATGAAACCCCAAAGTCACAATTTTAAGGTACCCTTTGCTGAGGGGGTATGGATTAATTAGGTGACACTTTGAGCCTAGAATATTGAGTTTTTTCACAATATTCTATTTTTAAGCTGCATTAATGCAATTCCTTCCTTTAAGTTGCATTACTGAAATAAACTTTTGCACGATATTCACGTTTTTCGAGTTTCACCTGTATACTGCTAAACCTTAGAGCTCCCTTTCGGCTATGCTCAATGCAGTTGCAAATCCTGCAGACGAGGAGTAAAGGCAATGGGACCAAAATGTACCCTCATAGTGGAATCACAGTCTGCCTCAATAGCTCAAAGGGCAGCAAAAACTACTGTGAATAAAGCAAATTAAAAAACAATGCATGGCGTACGCACACTCATATCAAATATTTTTTTCCATTCCACAGTTTTTAAGCAGTATCTTATTACCTTCAAGAGGTCCTGTCATCTCTCCTGACAAGTCTGTTATAGGAAATAATAGTATTTTTCGTAGTATAACATTTGTCTTCACACTGACTCTCCCCAGTCAGTGCTGCCAGTGCCCAACACACACCCCTTTGACATAATTTTTTTTATGGAGGAACCTCACAACACAGAAAGGATGTTCTAGATTTGTTAGGTCATGCGAAATGTAAGTATTTACTAAAACCAACAAAGCTGACCAGTGCTCTTTATTGATCAGCTGAAGATCTCATGCATTTCACAGAGCTATACCATATGCAGGAGGCCGTAGTGTAGCGTCCCTGTGTCTCTGAGCTTTGTTTGTTGCCATATGTAGGGAAATAGTCTTCTCTAGAAGCATCCCACGGTTCGATAAATGACATAGCGCTGAACACCATAGGGTGTTACAAGGAGTCCCTGCAGCTTTGTAAACCTCTGTATGAAACCGGAGGCAAAGGAATGTCTAGTAAAGCACCATTGAAGTCTACATGTGATACATGCATGTCGGCACTTGAGGTCTTATGGTAGGCCAAGTTATGGAAGAACATCAGCTGTCAGATGGACTTTTGTACATGTACGATACGAAAATTATACAATAAAACCTCTATGACGAAACATCCAGAATTGCTCCTGAAATGGCCTTCTAGAGGAGCAGTCCATTCAAGGAAGATTGCCTTATACATAGATTAGCACATATTAACAAATATCACAACCTTCAGAGATACTGATAGCTTTAAGAGCCAAGCTCAGGGGACAAGTTCAAGTCACTCGATGTGTGCCTGATTTTACATCTAAGAATATACTATACAGAGCCTGAGATTTATATTTCTGTATGTAATAAGACTAATTGTCTGCAGAACCACAGCTGAAACAGCTGAAGTAGCGGTGGAGCAGACCCTTTTATCTATTGCTGTCATCTCGCTGGAGCAGTAGTTTTTCGAAGTTGTCTTCATCTGGCCTCATTCGGTTAGTTCTTAACTCGCACTCTGCAGGAGATGACTGCAGCTCAACCCCAGGGACAGATAGTATTTCACTGCGGAGGGGAAGGATGGAAATGTTACCTTAACTTGAAACTAGTCTTGTTTGGTTTTATACTTCTTCTCATGCAACGCCGTGTCCCTGTTTATCCAACACTTCACATCTTGTTACATTAACAGGGGTCTATATTACATATTGACTTCTGCTTAATAGCTTTGCAGACCGCCTTCTTTCACATAACCTAATGTAATGCTTGAAATCTCAACAGGCATTTCTGTCCATGGCCAACAAACGAGCTTATATTCACCTTGCCGATTCCCTACCATTGCTGTTCTAACGGTGCCTGGGTCCTGCTGATGTTCCAGCACAGACAAAAATGGTTGTGAATGGACACCCCAATGCTGCTAGCGATTGTCGGGAGGGAAGCGTTCCCTCCCGGCGGACACCACTGCTATTACATGCAGCGATGTCCTCCGCAAAATGGGGAGGAGTAATC
This sequence comes from Bufo gargarizans, assembly GCF_014858855.1. Lineage (NCBI taxonomy): Eukaryota > Metazoa > Chordata > Amphibia > Anura > Bufonidae > Bufo > Bufo gargarizans. The sequence continues at coordinate 72,570,495 of NC_058082.1, read as the reverse complement.
ACTATGCCATAGTTCACCCCCATGCAGGACAGTGATGTGCCGGCAAATCCAGATCTTTTATCGGGTATTTAGAGGCAGTATTAGACTGCCAGATGAAAGTTAATGAGTGTTCATAGGAACGCACGTTAGCAATTATCGGGCAGAAAATCTGTCCGTCTAATATACCCTTTAGTCATTCACTGGTTGTTGTGGGTCATTACTTCAGCCAGTAATTAGCTGAGCAGAATTTGTGGCGACGTTTCAGCTCTAAAATTGAGCCTTTCTCATATATATACACTAGCTGATGGACTCGCCTTTGCTCGGGTATGTTTAATCTATTTCATTTAATGTTTGTATGTGTAGTTAAAAGATATCAACACTATCCACTAATAACAGTGACATCTACAGCACCCCCCCCCCCCAAAACAGTGACCCCCACAGTGCCCCGTCCCTTAAAATTGGACCTCCACAGCAGCCCACCCCCTTAACTTTGACCTTTACAGCAGCCTTCTCCTTTAACAGTGACTTTCACAGCATACCACCCCCTTGACAGTGACCTCCACAGGGGCCTGCCCCCTTAACAGTGGCCTTTACAGGATTGGGGGCGTGTCCTTTTGAACAGCTCACTCTAAGACAGCAGCACTGTACTGTCTGAGTGTGATCTGCAGGGAGAAAGTCACCGTCCCCTGCAGCTGACAGAAGTTGATTTTTACCTTCCTTTTTTTTTTTAATCCCTGTCGGCTCAGGAGTGGGAGGGGCCGTAACCTAACCAGATTTGGGTGTGGCTTAGCGGGACCTAGAAGTTGATTTTTAACTTCATTTTTTCAATCTGTCAGCTGAGGAGTGGGAGGGGGCATGGACTCATCGGCTCGGGGGCGTGTTGTTTTGGACAGCTCACTCTAAGACAGCATCACTGTGCTGTCTAAGTGTAAGCTGCAGGGAGAAAGTCACCCTCCCTCCCACCCCTGCAGCTGACAGAAGTTGATTTTTACCTTAATTTTTTCAATCCCCGTCGGCTCAGGAGTGGTAGGGGCGTGACCTAACCCGATTAGGGGCGTGGCTTAGTGGGCCCTGGGGGCGGGGTTTTAAGTCTTTTGAGGGTGGACACATTGTGGCAGGGGGCGTGTCTGGGCTCCTTCCTGCAAGAGTTACGCCCCTCTGGGCACCTTACTGGCTCATTTGCATACCAAATAAACTGGATTTTCAGAGGATAAAAACATCTATTGCTAGAACAAAGGCACATCTTGAAATAAGGTACTAAGTGCTATTAGGCCATGGCTTTACTGCAATAGAAATTATCCTGACCAAGCTTCTATTGGCTAATGCATTTTTTGGGGGAATATCTCGGGAACGCAACGTCCTAGAGAGCTGAGACCTGCTCTAAAACCTTCCCGGACACCTGATGTACCTGTGTGCCCAATTTCGTGATTGTAAATGCAATGGTACGGGTTCCTTTAGCGGACATACATACACACACACACATACACTCGGCTTTATATATTAGGGTGTTACCATTCCACTTGCCAGTTTATTGTGTCTCCATCCAATCAGCTCTGTTACCCTTTTGACGAGGAGAATGATGGCACCCATTCGTCAGCCAGACTAGTTAAATTTTAACCCGTTGCTAATATTTCTATGAATGGCTCTTTCCCCCCATTTATATTTTTTCCCCTGTTCCAATCTTTATCAGGGTATGAAACTGCTAAAGATGTCTTGTTGGTCACATTATTGCTGAGCCTTCCCTTCGATAATACGTAGCATACATGCACATTGGCTAAGGAATGTCTACTAAATTAGGAATATTTCTTCAAGGATCAGTAATGTAGGACTTATGCTTAGAAACAGCAGTGTAATATAGAATAATCTGGAATGCCATATGCAATTCCTGACGAAAACTATAAAAAAAATGAGTACAGGTTCCTTCACATATGTCTGGCTATCCAGACGTTTGCGGGAAACTGAAGCTAGGACTGAGTTCATTTCTATGAAATCCTTCATGTTCATTTGGTACATCAGTTGCAATGCCAGATGTCAAACAGTGCTTGCTGCATGCAGCGCTATCAGTCTATTGACACCGGACCTGTGCACACATACATATATCCTCTATCCACTGGCCAGACACAACTGATGTATCCTCACCCAGTCTAGAGGTGCATTTAAACATGCCGAGAAGCAGGCAATTATTGGGAAGGGACTGTTAGTTCCCGGTAATAGCCTGCTCGTCAGTTGGGGGGAGAGCTGTATTTACATGCAGCAATCACCTCCACTGTATGGGCACGCGCAATGCCTACACATGGTGTACACCTCTTCTTTATGCTGCCTCTTCCATTGACTTCATAAATTCATTGAATTTGGCACATTTTATATCTTCTCTGAGCTGCACCCTGTTTTTCTACCTTAAACGTCATCATAAATTTCCCTCGTTTTCCTTATTTGTCTGTCCTTGTACATCTTCTAGAAGGGAGATCTTCATTCATTATTATTAATTAGCTGCCACCAATCAGGGATCTCTACTAAGCAATTCCACCTGAAGTTTCACCTTCTTTAACCCTGACATGTTCTCGCAGAATAGTCACCAAAGTAGGTCTGGAAGATGGCTGCACATTAATGTCATCACTTGCGGTGTTATCCTGGAGAGCATGTCGTCGACACTGTTCTGTTGACTTCTCCTGCCTTTTATAGATTACACAGAGTGCTGCTTCACAAAGGGAGACGTATAATCGCATACATTTACCGAAAACTGAGGTGTTCATTTCACAAACACGTATCCTCCAGAACATCCTCACATCTTGAAATCATTGCCATCATTGTACTGTACTTGGAAGGAGTTGTCTAAAATGGTCATATTGATGTGTTGAACTTTCAATATACCGCTAGGAATAGCATCTTTCAAAAGGGGGAAAAAAAAAAAAAAGAGAAGTTCCATTGAAGCAGATTTCCAGATGTTTGGAAACATTAGAATTTCCTGTCAGTACATTTAGGTAACACTGTGATGAGGTTAACTTTCCATCCTGCCAGCCTTTTCTGGAGATGAAAGCTGGCTTTTATACATACATTGCCTTATCAGTGATCTAGCGTGGTTGAGAAAGCAACCCAAATGGCATCTTGCATGTACTAAGAGCCGTCCGTTGTATCACGGGCGTGCTTACTGTTTAATTAAAGCCCTAATTGTTGTTACACAGAATTCCTTAGCCTGTAATTTATTAATAGATGTGCCAGTATCCGTGCCAAGTCTGGGTGGTGAACTTGCCAATTCTTCTGTTTTTCTTCTTATTAGGAGAAGTGAGGGTTCTTACAATTAAATCGAGCATCTAAAAATCCACAGAGCTCAGAGGTACTGAGACTCTTCCACAGACTCAGTTATCACCAGATATGTCCCTTTTCATAAGGGTTTAGTCAATATTTCTAAAACGATTATATTTTTTAATAAGTGCCACCAATTTTTTCTTTAATTTCTCCCCTTCATTTCATTCTAATTTGTCTCATGTTGCAATTAAAACTGAGAAAAACATAAAGCCGGTGAGGAGGAGGAGGGGACATGGCTGATCTCCTGGGACACAAAGAGATTTTTTCTTTAAGACAATGGGCAGAAGCAGGAGCCGTCTTTCCCTCTGCTTTACCTGTAGTAGCACAATGTTATTAAGCTCTGCCCCTCAGTTGATACCCAGTCCCTAGTGCATTGCAAATTTGCCGCCGTCCCCTGGGGTCACTGTATCATTATCCAGTTGTAAGACTGTGGCACTTTGTGTTGCCCAGCACTGTACTTTGTGCTTCGTCACGGGACTGTACCTCCATTGAGTGCCATTGTTAGTGGTGTCACCCACCTCACTAACTATTACATTGTTGGGCCTTATGTGATGTACACTCCTCTGCCTATGATATGTTTTTAGGTCATACACCTTGTATGCACATTCCTAATTATACCCAATAAAATATTTATTATTTTGTCCCTATCAACGTCCTTGTAGTTATATGGTTCCAAATCTTTGAGGACGTATACATCTCCACGCACATTTTTGTAGCTCAGTTGATACCCAGCCTAAAAATGGAAGAGCTCTTGAGAAAGTGTATACCCTGTCTTTCCAAGGTTTCTCCAAGATTGTTTGCTTTAGTAATATGCAGAAAATCCTGTAGACTGATATATACTGCCAGAGTTCTCATTGGTGCCTTGCAGCGCTGGGGTCCTAGTAGGGGTGGGCGATATGGCCTAAAATCTATATTGTGATATAATTTTAAGCATGTGCGATATGCGATACATATCGCAATATATTGTTTTCTATATTTGGCTTTTTTTTTTTTTATTAACTATTAGCCCCCTTAAGGGCTGGAACCCTTGTCATATTCACCCTAATAGAGCTCTATTAGGGTGAATAGGACTTTACACTCTCCCTGCTGCCCTGTGCTTGGTGCACACAACAGCAGGGAGCTGACCATGGCAGCCAGCCTCTCATGTGCCCCCCAGCCTCTGATCAGCCCCCCAGCCTCATGTGCCCCCCAGCCTCTGATCAGCCCCCAGCCTCTGATCAGCCCCCCAGCCTCTGATCAGCCTCATGTGCCCCCCAGTCTCTCATGTGCCCCCAGTCTCTCATGTGCCCCCCAGTCTCTCATGTGCCCCCCAGTCTCTCATGTGCCCCCGAGTCTCTCATGTGCCCCCGAGTCTCTCATGTGCCCCCGAGTCTCTCATGTGCCCCCGAGTCTCTCATGTGCCCCCGAGTCTCTCATGTGCCCCCGAGTCTCTCATGTGCCCCCGAGTCTCTCATGTGCCCCCGAGTCTCTCATGTGCCCCCGAGTCTCTCATGTGCCCCCGAGTCTCTCATGTGCCCCCGAGTCTCTCATGTGCCCCCGAGTCTCTCATGTGCCCCCGAGTCTCTCATGTGCCCCCGAGTCTCTCCTGTGCCCCCGAGTCTCTCCTGTGCCCCCGAGTCTCTCCTGTGCCCCCGAGTCTCTCCTGTGCCCCCGAGTCTCTCCTGTGCCCCCGAGTCTCTCCTGTGCCCCCGAGTCTCTCCTGTGCCCCCGAGTCTCTCCTGTGCCCCCGAGTCTCTCCTGTGCCCCCCAGTCTCTCCTGTGCCCCCCAGTCTCTCCTGTGCCCCCCAGTCTCTCATGTGCCCCCCAGTCTCTCATGTGCCCTTCAGTCTCTCATGTGCCCCCCAGTCTCTCATGTGCCCCCCAGTCTCTCATGTGCCCCCCAGCCTCTCATGTGCCCCCCAGCCTCTCATGTGCCCCCCAGCCTCTCATGTGCCCCCCAGCCTCTCATGTGCCCCCCAGCCTCTGATGAGCCCCCCAGCCTCTCATGTACCCCCTAGCCTCTCCCTCTTATCAGCCCCCTCTGGTAACTCAAACCCACCCCCCCTCTCTCCCCAGTATTAATCATTGGTGGCAGTGGCCACAGGGTCCCCCCCCCCATCATTGGTGGCAGTGGGCAGTGCGCCCCCCCCTCCCCAGTATTAATCATTGGTGGCAGGGCCCCCTTCCCCCCCACATCATTGGTGGCAGCAGCAGTTCCGATCAGAGTCCCAGCAGTGTAATGCTGGGGCTCCGATCGGTTACCATGGCAGCCAGGACGCTACTGAAGTCTTGGCTGCCATGGTATGTCAGTGAGCAGCATCATACTCACGTGCGCCGTGGCCGCCAGGCGCTCCTTCTTCTGTCTGTGCGGCGCATTGCTAATAATTATAGCATTAGCAATGCGCCGCACAGACCTATGAGAAGAAGCAGCGGCCACGGCGCACGTGAGCTATAAGCATTAGCAATGCGCCGCACAGACAAAAGAAGGAGCGGCCACGGCACCGTGGCCGCCAGGCGCTCCTTCTGTCTGTGCGGCGCATTGCTAATGCTTATAGCATTAGCAATGCGCCGCACAGACCTATGAGAAGGAGCGGCCACGGCGCACGTGAGCTATAAGCATTAACAATGCGCCGCACAGACAGCAGAAGGAGCGACCGGCGGCCACGGCGCACGCAAGTATAATGCTGCTCACTGACATACCATGGCAGCCAGGACTTCAGTAGCGTCCTGGCTGCCATGGTAACCGATAGGAGCCCCAGCATTACACTGCTGGGACTCCGATCGGAACTGCCGCTCTGTGGTCATATCGCAGTCCGGCGATATGCACAAAATCCATATCGTGGCACAAATGTATATCGCATATCGCCTATACCGCCCACCCCTAGGTCCTAGGTTCGAATCCGACCAAGGACAACATCTGCATGGAGTTTGTATTTTCTCCCCATGTTTGCGTGGATTTCCTCCGGGTTCTCCGGTTTCCTCTCACACTCCAAAGACATACTGACAGGGAACCTAGATTGTGAGCCCCATTGGGGACAGTTGGATGCTAATGTCTGTAAAGCGCTGTGGAATATAGTAGCGCTATATGAGTGCATTATTTGCCAGCTTAGAGTGCTCTCTCTGGCTCCGTACCTCCCAGGCCTCACACTAGCTACAACATGGATGTGCTATGAGTGTTAGGCTCTGGCATAAGTTGCTCATTGGCCACAGTCTATTTTGCTTCCCTGCAGTAAAAAGAAAAAGGGGCAGCCAATGCATACAACCCAAAAGAGGCCAAAAGGACGCTCTTTTGGCCTCCATCTGGGGAACTGTATATTTTTATTTTTTTCTTACCCAGTGGAACACACTTGTCACTGTATAAGAAAATACATATAAATACCTCCCACATAGGCTCTGATGGGATGTGAACAGAACCTACTTGAATGTATCCTTTGTGGCATGTAAAAACATAGGTTGGGAAAAAAAAAAAAAAAAAAAAAAAAAAGTTTCTTACCCCTGCACAGAAGGTCTATAGCAGGGATGCTATAGACCCTCTATAGCAGGGTTGCCCAACCTACAGCTATTAGGGCATGCTGGGAGTTGTAGTTTTGCAACAGCTGGAGGGCCGCAGGTTGAATATCCCTAGTCTATAGTATCAGAACTACAACATTGGGGGTCATCATGGCATTTGTATGTTCTTCCTTAAGATGCCATAGATGTCTTCTGTGGCTATATGTATTAATTTCCTATAAATGTTGTACAAGCATGATAGAAAATTGTGTCAATGTCATGTAACTATTTATTACATCTCTTCAGTGTGCGACCAGAACTTTGTGTGTGTGTGTATGTATGTGTATATATATATATATTTATTCATGATATTTCTCATGTCCTCTGCTCTTTTTTAACACGGGTGGAAATTATCTATCACGGTATTTAAATGATTTCTTTCTGTGGGCTGATTGAATCTGTCTGGCTATGTGGCGCTTTCGTCTGAGCGCAGTTCATACAGTGTATTATGAATTAATGAAGATGGATGATTTACGTATGACTTCCTGGAACAAAACATTGCCTTGTTTTTCTGCCTTCGAGTCTATTAAATCAAGGACGTTCTGCATATCCTCATTGGTATCAGTATCCTTTAGGATGAACACGCCATCGCTTGAGAAAGTTCCTGAAATTCTCAGCAGCGGCATTTGGAATGTACATTGGATTAAAAAGATTTTGTAGTGTATGTTTGGATCACTTTCTGTATGTGTTTGTGTGATAGTTGAGAGATTTATATATTATACATTATTTGTCAATAGTAGCTACAGTGATGACATAAAACAACAAGAATAAAACAACAAAAAGAACCAAAATCATGGAATACAGTAGGATAATGTTCTAATATACTTTTTATTTTTATCCGCATCAAAATGTATGTTGGTTTTGACATTCAGCTCATTGACCAAGCAGTTCCTCTCCATAACTTGCTCTTGATTTGTGGAGTGTTAAAGTAATATAGTGGGAGGACAGCCTTTACAAGCCATGTAATGAGCCCGCCCTTGGGAGACCTCATTCCTCCTATGCCTCTTATATTGATTAATGAGACCCTAATTCATAAAAGATTCCCGTCAGGCCTTCCATTTAGGTAAATGTACATTTCATACATCTGGAAAACAAACCCCGGTCTTCTTTAATGAGAGATCACTAAAGCGATAGAAATGATACGTGATTGAAACAGTTTTATAGTGGACATATGGACAGCGAGCGTAAAGAATCTGTAAGGTTTACGTCTTATCCAGTGTCACGGTGGAAGTGATGTGCAGTTCTGGTTGTCTGGGATTTCTAATAGATTTGGCTAAGTCACTGAACCTGATGCTCGTAAATATGTCTCTGATGCTCAGAATACTGTATATCCATTGCATATAACGTCTTATATGTTGATTTATAAAACCTTTGTGTTATAGGCACAGAAGAAGATGTCATGAAATCAAAGAAAACTTTCCGAAGCCAGGCTGCGGTAAATCAAAATGCAGAAACTGAGCTAATGCTGGAAGGGGATGATGACGCTGTTAGCCTTCTTCAGGAAAAGGAAATCGACAACCTTGCAGGTAGACCACCCCTCTGATAGTAACATCTGGAGTGGACTATAAAGTCACACACTTTTTTTTTTTTTTTTTTTTTTCATTTAATTTTCAATCTTTCATTCTTTGACCTAAACTCAAATATCCAGGGCGTACTAAAACAAATGGTCCCCCAATATTTCATCTACCGTACATATTCATGTTTGTAAATCCTATCATGTTAGATTGTATTACAATTTAGTGTGTACTGGTGCCAGCAGACCACCTCCATCACCAGTACTTCCTATAAATTCATCTCATCCCACTCCTCCATAGTCATATCGTACTGTTTGACCCATCCAAAAATGCAGACTATTGGGAGAATCCCATTTGATAACTGGGAGACAGAAATCTGCCCAATGTCATCTGAAGTGTTTGATCATCTTAAAACATCAGCAAATACTTAAAGGCTATGCCATTTATGTTTTTTATGATAGCATTTTACCCATCATTTTTCCATTGGTCTTTATTAAATATGTCCAGCTGTTATAGAGGTACAGGGGTTAAAAATCAGTCTGTTTGCAGAGGTCAGGAGACCAGTGATAAACATGAGCCGTCAGCTGACAGGACTAAGAAGTGATACCCTGCAAACAGACTGATTTTTAACTTCTGTATCTCAAAAATGGCTGACAATTGCCCTGAAGGTGTTCATAGCGTTTAAAGATAATGGTCGACCGTCGACCATACATTGGTTATATTGACCTTCACTAGCTGTCGGGACGCATTCAGGCGACAGCTATTCCTTTCAACCTTCTTATACACATTCAGTTTGCCAAATGCTTCTGTTCTGAACAAGTGACAGATTAGTCAATGGCTTAATCAACAGAGATAAAGAATATCATTAAAGGTTTTTTTTTCATGACAACTTACCCCTTATCCGAAGAATAGTGGGTGTGGCGGAGATGACTTGTTGTGATGGGACAACCCCTTGAAAGATATTCTGTAAGATTTGAAAAACATGTCTGCTTTTGGAGTCTGGTATTACAGCTTTGTCCCCATTCATTTCATTCACTATTTTTTGGCAGCGCTGACGGCTCAAGCTGCCATAGCAATCCATCAGTACTCCGCAGTCATGCTGGGGCGGGGGGGACAAAGGTTCCCCTCTTTTTGCTTATGTCCCTAAAGTGCTCTTATCGACTGAAGTTTAGGTAGTTTCCACAACAGTTCAGTGGTTCCCAAAAAAAAGGTTTCCCCAGCCATACTATTATGAGATACATATTAAATACCATATGGATAGATCTGATTTCTTTAAAGGGAACCTGTCACCATGAAAATGCAGCACAATCTGCAAGCAGCATGTTATAGAGCAGGAGGAGCTGAGCAGATCGATATACAGGTATATGGGATAAAAGACTCAGTATAACATGTGTGTTATTCATTTGAATCTCTGCTCATTTTCAGTTTTGAAGTCCAGGAGGCGGTCCTATCAGTGATTGACAGCCTTCCCTCTATGACTATGTATACAGAGAGAGCTGTCAATCACTGATAGGACCGCCTCCTGGACTTCAAAACTGAAAATGAGCAGAGATTCAAATGAATAACACACATGTTATACTGAGTCTTTTATCCCATATACCTATATATCGATCTGCTCAGCTCCTCCTGCTCTATAACCTGCTGCCTGCAGATTACACTGCATTTTCATGGTTTCTGGTTACCTTTAAATGACCTTTAAAACTCTTTACAGCACTGACGATATTCACCTACAAAGGAGGGAAATATTATTTTATACAAGGGCAGCCTCTTATTTAAGGTTCACACATCTTTCACTTAGGGCTCATGCACACGGCCGTTGCTCGGCTTTGCCCGTATTGCGGCCCGCAAACAGTGGGCCCACAATATGCAGACACTGGATGTTTGTGCACCGCATCACGGATTGCAATCCGGAAGGTTTGATGTAGAGCGGAGGCACAGAACCCCACAGAAGCACTATGGAGACATGTTCTATTTTTTTGTGGTGCAGACGATTCACGGACCCATTCAGGTTGAATGTGTCTGCATCCGTCTGCGGCAGCCACACGGATGTTGCCCAGGCTTTGGGGAACGCAAGTTGCAGTCCCCAATGCACAGAACAAGCAACGGCCGTGTACATGAGCCTTTAGAGTTGTCTTCTGGGTCACTTACCTGACAGGTGTATTGAGAGAGCCCGTCTTTTGTTCTGATTTTAGTCCATCATCTAAAATTGAAACCACTGGCTTTACCCAAGTAAGAAGCAGAAGGTTGATTTCATACTTATTTCTGTTTCAGTTTTAGTTCCTTTCGTCCCCAGACTTTTTACATCGAGAGGCAAGTTGCGTAGTATTGTAGTAATTATTACCCTACTCATATTCTATACAAATCGTCAATCAGATCCAGAAGTACTAAACTCCCCGCCCTGATCTCAGTCTCGATTATTACACCTAGTTACCACTGCTGTCTCACTAACCAGTTTCCTAAATGACAGATGCTCATAAATCTTCTAACATATCTGATGTTTGTGTGAATTGGTTAAATTGTCAGTTGTTGGTATGGAATATAAAACCGTATGCACAAACCATACAGAGAATATACAAGGTTTTTGGAGAAAACACATTGATGGCCTACTGTTAGGATAGTGCCTGGTACTGATGCTGATCCCATTCAGCCAATGCAACGGTCGCATGTCTGTGCTACTGCGTCTTCGCTGGAGCATAAAGAAAAGAGAGATGAGGCAAACCTGGAAAAATGGGTAAATATCCTGTACACTTGTCAAACTGGTGGTCGGTGTAGACCAGCCTCTGGCAATTCACCTGTGCCGAAACTACAACTCCCAGAATCCTCCTTTTACTTCTGTACGAGTTACAAGAAAAGCCAAGTAACTGTGCATGCTGAGAGTTGTAGTTTCAGAGTAGCTGGAGTATCGATGGTTGCTGGCCCCTTGTGTAGACAGTGTGGGAGATTTTTCAAACCCTTTACACCACTTCCATGGCATAATAAAGTTGCAAATTGATGGGGTTCTCCAGGTTACAGATATTGATGACCTATTCTCCAGAAAGGGCATTGATATCAGATAGATGAAAGTCCAGCACCCAGTACCCTCACTGATCAGCTATGTTGGGTAGCCGCGCCGCTGGAACCTATACAGTGTATGCAACTGGATGCAGATAGCGCCACACACTGTTTAGTGGCCATGCCTGGGTACTGCAACTCAGCTCTCAATCAAGTGAATGGAAGCGGAGTTTCAATACTCCAGTTTCAGCGTCTCTGTGTGTGCACCACAACTGGGCGCTGCTCAGTAAGCATCTGTACAGTGAGAGGAGCTGAAGTAGGCGTACTACACATGCACCCAAATGACGATGTGAGATTACAAGGCAAGGAGTAAGAACATCTGGCCTGGACAATCACATAAGAGGGGAGGGCCAGAGCTTGAGGCTAGGGCTACACGGCGACGCTGGTCGTGGCCAGGATCTCTGAGTAGCTATGATCCCATAGAATCGAATGGGATCACCGCGGCAGTCGCAAGAAATCCAACACAGCTGGATTTCTTGCAACTGCTGGGCGACCCCGTTCATTTTTTATGGGATCACCGCGACAGGTGTCGCCATGTTGCCCTAGCCTAAAAGTGGAGGAGCTAAGCTGCAAAGAGGGGCTATGGCGTGCCTCTCAGTGTACGGAAGCCATCATTTGCTTTAAAATAAAACAATTTGCTACAGAATGATGTAATGGATTTGCACAATAAGGATATGCTTTTAGCCGTCAGGATCAGCCCTACCAGGCATTACACTTGGTTTAGTAGGGTTGATCCTGCTTGGCAGATGCTCTTTAAAGGGTTTTCCAGGATATTGATATGGACTATCTAGCCTAGTGGTGGAGAACCAATGGCACGGGTGCCAGAGGCGTCACTCAGAGCCCTCTCTGTGGGCACCCGCACCCTGGAAAAAAACTATGGTGTACCAGTATGCCTTAGACTTCTCCTGCCATTCATCAGCGCAGGGCGCACTATGCACGGCACAGGCAGCGCACTGAGTGCAGGCCATTATAGCTAAATGATAAAGTGAACTTGTCCTTGTGGGACTGATTTGAATGCAGTGTTGGACATGCAAGTAATGAAGGCACTGCGACACATATCATTTTTCAAGGCTTAATAGAAGTTTTCCAACTGGAAGTGTAAAGAAAAAAAAAAACTTGTAATTTCAGGTAGAGAATTTTTATTTATTTTTTTGTGAGGTGTTAATTTGTTACCAAGAAACTGTAGAGCATCTTCTAACACCTTCCTCACCCTCGATCTAACACAGCAGCCTTGTGTGACATGTTATATCAATGGTATCCAGAGCAATTAAAATGTTTTACGTCCCCCCCCAGTCAAATGGAAAAGAGATTGTCAGATTATTTGTGTATCGGATCGTTCCACTTTACCAAGTGACAGTACCGGTAAGAGCTCGACTCATCATGGGCTCAGATACCAGCTTGATCAGCTGCCCAAGGTTTACAAGATCCCACATGACCATAAAATGAAGAATACATTGTGGTATTTGGAGCGGAAGAGATCAGTGAGCGGAAAACTTGCCTGGTTATATAAGGAAAGATATTTTTACTAGCCGTATATGCAAACCTTGCTGTTTTCAATGCAATGGGGCACATTTACTATTGTCACTTTGGCATATTGTCACAAAATGTTAAGTGAATACTCTGAAAAAAGAACATTCAGACACAAAAGTATTCAGATGCAGGTGCTAGTTAAAATTTTTTAGAAAATACTCGTTGGGCAACCCCTTTACCAGGCTTTCATCTTCAGTCAGATGTTGACCCACACTACTGGTTGTACTGTATGAGTACATATGCAATACTTTGGCATCAACATGACCTGAATTGTCCTCAGAGTAAAAGTCGAAACGCTGGACTGTCCCAGAAGTTGGATGGTATGTGGGCTTACTGGGTCAACTCTTAAAGGGGCATGTCACACAAGCCGGGTATCCACAGTGAATTGTCGTGTGTTCCGTATGTCTCCAGAATACATCTGCTGTAATGTGCTAATGGCCCGCTTGCATTGACTGCAGTAACTGGCCACCACGTCTCTAGACGGTAACAATTCTGCTAGGATCCTCGGCCTGTGTGACGTGGCCTGTAATCTTACTAAAATCTCATTACCACCAGATTTTGGAGCATTAAATGCCTTCTTGCTGACTGAAATGTAGCAGAAGTGTTACATTTCAGTCTACATTCAAAAAGTTTCATTTGGCCGCGACCCAGAAGTAAAATGATATTTTTTCTGATAGTAAAATGCTCCTTAAGGTGCACTAATCGTCTGATGGTACCTTAGGTAAACATTATAATATGGGATGTGAGGAGAGCAGAGCATCTCCCAGTGGGGATTACCACATAATCCTCTCTCTATAGCTGGAGTGGATTAACTTCACATTCTCCGAGGGGTTTGTGTGCTCCTTTTGACTGCGACAAGACGTCCTCCCTCCTCAGACATGCTTTACCAGAGTCATGTAATTTCAGGGAGATATTGTAATAGCCACCACCTTCTTCTCCTCTACCTTGTCATGGACATACAGTAATACCACCACTGCATTGTGAAATTAATAATGGGATTTCTAGGTCTGTCCCTCCGGAGTTGACATTAATGAAATGCGTGAGCACTAAAGGTACAAGGTATATAAATGGAGGTGCTAATATCCCTCACAGCGTGGACGCCCACAAGTGGACATAGATTAGATAAGTAATGATCATGGAGGGGACGTATTTCCTGTCTGTAATCCCATTGATCGCTGCACTCCTTGTCCCACCATCTTTAAATCCCCAATGACAGACAATAGACTGTATTCAGCTTTACAGCATTTGCCGTAAAGATGTTTTTTTGTGGCTAGATTTAAATAACGTCCAGGTATCGAGCTTCGTACAGCTGTTCTAGAGTTGGCTGAGACACCCCGGAGCGGGCTCTGTATAAGCTAATGGTGTGATGCGGTCACAGCGCGGGTTACTAATGTGCCTGGAGGGGTTAATGCAGTAGGCTTCGTGCAGGCTGCACCTGGCCATCTGTGCTGGAAACAGGCTTTAGAGGAGGGTGGCTATTGCCTGTGTCTACATGTGATTGGCACCAGCTAAACTGAATCACTCGCCCCTTCCAGAAACAACACAGAGTATCCACGGCTGGAATGCTTTAACTAGTGTGTGCCCGACGTGATATCTTGGTGCCCTCTGAGGTTGGATAGGGGGGGTTGTACACAGCACAGTGGGCCACATTTATCAAGCTCGCCAGTTTTTTTTTTTGGTGTAAAAGTCGCACATCAGTTCACAAATTAGACTATGTGTAGTTTTATTAGTCTGACCCCTGCTGGTTGTTTTTCGGTTAGACAGGTTCATATTCACTTACGCTGGGTTCAGACCTGAGCGTTCTGAAACGAGCGCTCTGTATGCGCGATTGTACGGGCGTTTACAATCGCGCATACAGAGACAGGGGTGCACACATTGTCGCGCGTTCCCGAATATCTATGTGCGGGAACGCGCGACAAACGCCCAAAAAAAAGCTCAAGCACTTGTTTGAGCGTCGGGCGTTTTACAGCGCGATCGTACGCGCTGTAAAACGCCCAGGTGAGAACCATTCCCATAGGGAATCATTGGTTCTTGCCTGTTGTGCGTTTTACAGCGCGTAGGAACGCGCTGTAAAATGCTCAGGTGTGAACCCAGCCTTAGACAGGACACATTTATTTGCGCATGGAAAAAGTTGCATCTTTGCGGAGAAAATTTGCATGTCTCCCGGAAAGTGCGACTTTTAATGCAAAAAAATAAGTCGCACTTCACAGCTCCAAACAGACGAAGAAAAGTACGCCAGCCCTAGAGTGGAGTAGAAATTAGACTGTGTTTGCGTAAACTTCAGGCACAAAAGTTACATAACTTCTGAATTAGTCTAAAAATCTAAAAAGGTGAACAAGGCGCAAAAGCCTCCAAAACTGACACATTTTCAGTAGTAACACAGCATTTATTTTTATTTATTTTTTTACTAAAAACCGGTTTAAACACTTTAGTTCACCCAGTCCAAGTGAGTTCACGCTTGCATTCGGGAACTCCGTTATAGGTTGCGTTATAACGGAATTCTAGGAAGGAATGCAAAACAGGACAGGACTATTTTTTCCGTTGTGTATAACGGAAACAAACAAAACCGTTATGTGCCCCATAGACATGTATTAGGATGGAGCAAAACGGAATGTCTCAAAGGCCTCCTGCACACGAAAGTGTGCGCCCCGTGGCTGTGCTGAGACCCGCAATGCACGAACACCGACCGTGGGGCAGCCGCAGCGGATCGAGCACTTATTTACTTTAATGGGTCCGCGATCTGCCCATTCCGCAAAAAGCACTCTGTAGTGCTTCTGTAATGTTCCGTTCCGTACCATTCCGCATCTCCGGATTTGCGGACCCATTGAAGTGAATAGGTCTGCATCCGTGATGTGGAATGCCCACGGAACGGATCCCGTGTAATGCGGTCTGCAATACGGCAACTGGGCGCACACTGGGCTTCTGTTTTGCATTCTGTCCTATAATTTCGTTATAATTCTGTTATAAAGGAATTCCCGAACGCGAGTGCGAAGCCGCCCTTACACTCGGGTAGCTATTCATGGCAGTAAATGGCTCATCTTGAGTATTATCTGCTCACACATCCATGTGACGCTCAGCCTGAAAGCGCCAAGCTATTATCAGCTCATTCCTCAGTGTACATGAGACTCTGTATAATCCGATGGCTGTTATTATTAGTCATTCTACAATGGTGATATATCCCATGACATGATGATTTTATACTACTTTTAATATGTGGTACTCATCACCCATCCACTGTTGGTCTTGTACGAGCAGCTCTCTCTCTATGGAAATGTGGTCCTGTCACTAGTCTGTACAGGAGGTAGAAATGTGCAGCGCTGCTCCGCGGACTCCTCCGGTGTTGCTTTTATTCCCCTCAGGATGTGGAGATGCTGTACTGACCCGTCCAGGGAGCTGCTTCTGCATCGGTGACTACAACAGCGGCTAAATGTGTCCTGCACACAGCCTGTATGCATAGTGTGCGGATGTGCGGAATACAAAATACATACCGACCTGTGCATTGGTGACATGCAGACATTTGATGCCAACTTAACTGGGCCTATACAAGAATGTGGCAGATCAATCATATCAGATCGTACATAATGTATCATCGGTAACATGCCAGACTGAACTGGCAGGTCAAATGCTTATTTAAACCCTTAATGACCAGCTATTTTTTTTTTTCGGTTTTTGCCTCTCCACGTTTATTTTTTCATTGACATCGCCGTACAATCCCTAGTTTTATGTGGGAGTAATTGCATTTTAAAACTACATATAATTTAGTTTGTAATTTATATACATTTTCTTTTCACTGCAAATCTAAAATAAGTGATTTTTTTTACATAACTTTTTTACTTCATTGTACATATTTCACACTGAATAGCTTGTTAAATGACTTGTTCAGGTGATTTCAGTTGTGTGGATACCTAATGTTAGTGGAGGTTTTTTTTTTTACATAAAGTATGCCACAAATTTATTTTATGTAAAATTATCACTTATTTATTATATTTTTTGCAAGCTTTTTTTATTACAGTTTTATTTTAAAAAATGTAAAAGCCCATTGAAGAATTACTATCTTACAAAATGATTTTATGATTATAACGTCGAAGCAACACTCCTTTATGCTAATATATTATGTTGTGTCTCTGTGGCACAGTGGATTAGCAGGATTACTGAATTTACAGTCCTGGGGTCCTTTCTAGGGCTCACTCTGTCTCCGGTCAGATCACTGGGACACTGTGAGAGGGGGGAAATCCCCTTTGAACATGCTGTGGTCACAGACTGTGGCAGTCAGTGGGTTAACAATTGGGATCGGAGCTTTCTCCGATCCTGGCTGTAAAGCAAAAGGCTGCTCTAAGAACTGGAGCTGTCACGTTCATTCCTAGAGCATGATCGCTCACTGAACATTTAACATAGCAAAGACAAAAGACCTTAGGGGGTTAGGTTAAAAAATGCAAAATGCAATGCACATGGGCAGAGTGACAAATAATTGGCCAGATTCAATTGCGCCATAAAATTTTCAAATGATTTTGCCCATTAGTAACAGTTGCACAACTTTCCTCTTCCCAATTCGTGTGCATAGGGATCCTTACACGCGTGAATTTTGGCGTCCCTTTATTTTTTTTTATATATAACCTATTAAAAACACAAGAATGATAAACCATGGGTATTTTTTTTTTGCAACCTGCATTTTTTGCTGTTTTTGTGGCATTTTTTTTTCAGCTTTTTTTTTTCATGTAAACAGTGTGTTTGCCCACTAAGGGTACTTTCACACTAGCGTTATTCTTTTCCGGCACTGAGTTCCGTCCTAGGGGCTCAAATCCGGAAAAGAACTGATCAGTTATATCCCCATGCATTCTGAATGGAGAATAATCTGTTCAGGATGCATCAGGATGTCTTCAGTTCATTCTTTTTGACTTTTCAGGACGGAGATAATACCGCAGCATGCTACGGTTTTATCTCCGTCCAAAATTCCGGAACACTTGCTGGAATGCCGGATCCAGCATTTTTTGCCATTGACATGCATTAATGCCGGATCCGGCCCTGAGTATTTCAGCAAAACAGATCCGGCTTTGCGGTCTGCGCATGCTCAGACCGCAAAAAATGTGAAAAAAAAAATTTGACGGATACATTTTCTTGATGACACCGGAGAGACGGATCCGGCATTTCAATGCATTCGTCATACGGATCAGGATCCTGATCCGTCTGACAAATGCCATCAGTTTGCATGCGTTTTGACGGATCCGGAAGGCAGTTTCGGCGACGGAACTGCCTGCCGGAATCCTGTGCCGCAAGTGTGAAAGTACCCTTACATTGTTTTAATGGCATTTTCTCCTATAGAGAAAGTGATGTAAAAATGCCTGTAACAACGCGGAGAGCTCCAGCATGCTTGGCTTTTGAAAAGATGCCAGAAAGGCAAGAAAAAACGTCACCTAATGGGAAAAAAAATGCCAGTGGCAAAAAAAAATTAAAAAAAATATTTTTTGTGTCCTGCATTTCATATTTCCCATAGACCTTCAGCTAACATCTGGAGCTGGCATTTTACTACAAAGAAACGTGCTTACAAAAAAGAACTCCACTAAAAATGCAAAAGTAGAAATCATCAGCAAAAGCCTGTCTATGAAAGCGTCCTAATACCTCCAGCTTCACTGCACCCAGGCCCAAATTGAAGGAAAGTCAAAAAGGCAACTGTCCAGGAGCTTCCACCACCTTAGAGCCTCCACTTTTTCCAGCAGGTCCATGCACAAAGCATAGGACTGGTGTACACACATCTGTAACACTACTAGAGAGGGAGTTCTACCAAATGTTACTGGAGGGTCTCCACTAACTTTGCTTGGGCCCTGGCAGCTCACCTTGCTTGTACAGACAACTTTCAAGGGATATTAATATGGCTATGGCATGACAGAATATCTAGTAGAAAGACATGGGGTGAAAAAGAAAAAAAAAGCATGCATGTAAAAAGTTTGTATTGAAGCTGCTCGGTGGCTGTATTGTGGATCTGTGTATAGACTGCTATTAGGCCTATGGTGTCCCTGGACATGCAACTGATTTTATGTGTTACATTTTATCATTGGAGGCCATATTACCAAAGTTTCCTCCTCTATAAGGGCCTGTTCACATCACGTTTTTACTGTACGTCAAGCGGACACGTTTGTAAACTGAAATAACATGTAGAAACGTATGGCCTGACGTACCCATAGACTATAATTGGGCAAACGGTTCAAAAGTGCATACTTTTGACTCCTTTGTCATTGTTTACGTTTCTGTACTTTTTTTTTTTCCAGTATAGGATGATGTAGTATACCACGCTATTCTGTCCCGCAAAAAAAAATAATGAAGAAACGTATGTTTTGGGTTTTCTTTTACATTGTAGTGATTGGGAGACTGATGGAAACGTAAGACAATTTGTTTCCATCTGCTAAATGTATCCATTTTTATCCAGATACTTCCTACTTCCTTTGATATATTTCCAATCTTTAAAAAAAAAAAAAAACACTTGCACAAAAACTGATACTTTTTGTTTAAAAATACGTATTGAAATATATGCACATCCTTCAAACCTGTATGTAAAAAAAAAAAAAAAAGGATAGGTAACCACTAGATTGCATACTGTTTGTATACTAGAAGTTCTTCTAGTGTAGAGGAGACTATGGTGCCTAAGGCCTCATACACACGACGGTATGTATTTTGCGGTCCGCAAAAAATACAGATGACGTGTGCATTCTGTATTTTGCAAAACAGAACAGCCTC
The DNA here is from genome assembly GCF_014858855.1 of Bufo gargarizans. Taxonomy (NCBI): domain Eukaryota; kingdom Metazoa; phylum Chordata; class Amphibia; order Anura; family Bufonidae; genus Bufo; species Bufo gargarizans. The sequence goes on along the minus strand of NC_058082.1, from coordinate 72,550,858 downwards.
CCTCTAATAGAACAGTCCTATCCTTGTCTGTAATGCGGACAATAATAGGACCTGTTCTATTTTTTGGCGGAGCAGAAATACAGACATACGGAAACTGAATGCACACGGAGTAACTTCCGTTTTTTCTTATGCGGACCCATTGAAATGAATGGTTCCATACAGGTTCTTAAAAAACGGAACGGATGTGGAAAGAAAATCCGGTCGTGTGCATGAGCCCTAACAGAGGAGATCTCCATCTGCTGCCATACTCTGTGCACTCATGTGTGTCAGCTGGGGGAAGCCTGCATGGAGGAAATGGGGCTGAATGTTACTGTTTCTTTAGAAAAAATCATAAGGAAAAAAAAATGCAAAAGGTTCATTGTATCCCCTATTATATTCCATGGGGAATTAATCTAATAAACAGTGAGAAAACTGCTGTAAAATATAATACATGTAAAAATCTTCTATTCCCTGCTCCTCACAGTAAATGTCTGGTCACTGTAATATTATAAAATAATTCTCAAAGAACATAATTCTCACCCCCTGATGATGATTAGTTGTAGTTTCTTATGTATTTGATCATGTTGTAGTAGAAGGTGGTCAGTGGTTCTCCATAAAATGACTAGGAGAAGAGCTCAGACTGGAGATCTGGGCCATTACACAGGCTGCCTGAGAACAACCACCACCATCATCATCACTGGCACTGATTGAAATCTACAGATCTAGTTCCTTGTAGATGGCATGGTCTTGTTGAAGAACTAGGATTGTATTATTGATGCATTGTCTATCTGATGTCTTCACCCCCAGTATATATATATATATTACACAGTATACAGGCCTGTGCTCCCTGTGTGCAGCTTTAGGAGAGACTTCCTAAGATAACTATTTGCTGGTTTTGCATCTTGTAGATGATACAGTGATGTTTGTGGCAGAACATGAATAATAAAACAATAAATCACAAGTAACATAGAGCTGGCTGATGTGTGTGTCTGTGTTACAGGTCCTGTGGTGCTCAGCACCCCTGCCCAGCTGATCGCACCCATTGTGGTGGCCAAGGGCACCCTCTCCATCACCACCACCGAGATCTACTTTGAGGTGGATGAAGAAGACCTCAGCTTCAAGAAGATCGATCCCAAAGTGAGTAGTTACTGTAATAACCGCTAAATAATAGAGTGTGAGCAAAGCATGGGTGATGGATAGATAGATATTAGATAGATAGATATTAGATAGATATTAGATAGATAGATAGATATTAGATAGATTATTAGATAGATAGATATTAGATAGATGGATATTAGATAGATGGATATTAGATATTAGATAGACCAATAGATATTAAACAGATATATTCGAGAGATCTATATATAAAATAGATATTAGATACAGATAGATAAATTACATATATTAGCCAATTAGATAAATAGATGTTAGATAGATAACTACATGATAGAGAGAGAGAGAGAGAGAGAGAGAGAGAGAGAGAGATACTAGACAGATATAGTAGAGAGATCGATAGATATGAGATAATAGATATGACAGACATCCTGCACATTTATATTAGGCCTGTATTGTCAGTTCTATAATATGGGGTGTGATTATTCCCAGTGTTCTATGTATGAGGTTATCCCCCCCTATATACAGTATACACACATTATATTACAGCTGTGATTATTCCCAGTGTTCTATGTATGAGGTTATCCCCCCCTATATACAGTATACACACATTATATTACAGCTGTGATTATTCCCAGTGTTCTATGTATGAGGTTATCCCCCCTATATACAGTATACACACATTATATTACAGCTGTGATTATTCCCAGTGTTCTATGTATGAGGTTATCCCCCCTATATACAGTATACACACATTATATTACAGCTGTGATTATTCCCAGTGTTCTATGTATGAGGTTATCCCCCCTATATACAGTATACACACATTATATTACAGCTGTGATTATTCCCAGTGTTCTATGTATGAGGTTATCCCCCCTATATACAGTATACACACATTATACTACAGCTATGATTATTCCCAGTGTTATATGTATGAGGTTATCCTCCCTATATACAGTATACACACATTATACTACAGCTGTGATTATTCCCAGTGTTATATGTATGAGGTTATCCTCCCTATATACAGTATACACACATTATACTACAGCTGTGATTATTCCCAGTGTTATATGTATGAGGTTATCCTCCCTGTATACAGTATACACACATTATACTACAGCTGTGATTATTCCCAGTGTTATATGTATGAGGTTATCCTCCCTGTATACAGTATACACACATTATACTACAGCTGTGATTATTCCCAGTGTTCTGTGTATAAGGTTATCCTCCCTGTATACAGTATACACACATTATACTACAGCTGTGATTATTCCCAGTGTTCTGTGTATAAGGTTATCCTCCCTGTATACAGTATACACACATTATACTACAGCTGTGATTATTCCCAGTGTTCTGTGTATAAGGTTATCCTCCCTGTATACAGTATACACACATTATACTACAGCTGTGATTATTCCCAGTGTTCTGTGTATAAGGTTATCCTCCCTGTATACAGTATACACACATTATACTACAGCTATGATTATTCCCAGTGTTCTGTGTATAAGGTTATCCTCCCTGTATACAGTATACACACATTATACTACAGCTGTGATGATGTAAAATAATGAGGAGAAATCAATTCATCAGATTTGAGAATAAACGTCTTGTTTTCCCCCGGAGGTGAGAAGAAATCTAATCTCCGGCCCCGCGTATTCTTCTCATCCCAATCCTAACCCCGACCCTCCTCACCTATAGAGAGTCGCCTAAATCCTTCCCGCTATTAGAGGGTTAATACTGCAGACTATTCCTCCACATTCCTTCACCAGCGTTTTATTATTTGTCCATACTGTGTTTGAGCGTTTTCTATAGGACATTTGCCGAATTTTTATGTTTTTCTTTTGGGACGATTCTGTGGATTTATGTAACGATGTTGCCTGCGTCCAGTATATCTGACAGTAGTGTGTAGAAAATGTGAAGGAAGGAAAAAGGGTAGAAAGAAGGTGAGGACTGTAATAATTCAATGAAGGAAAATGATGAAATAAAGATATGGAGGAGGCGGAAACAAATACTGCAGTGAATGTAAGGTCTAAGACTATCAAATAGCTGCTTAAAAATCTATATAATATTTATAAAATTATAAGTATTGAATAAAAGTGTAAAAAAGTAGGAAGCACAAAAAATAATTAAATAAAATATGAAAAAATCTCTAATATGTACACAATTATAAAATATCAAATAAAAGTCTAAAATAGTAGGATGCACAAATAATAATGAAATGAAATGTCAAACAAATCTATATAATATGTACAAAATTATAATTATTAAATAAGTCTAAAAAAATTATGAAGCACAAAAAAAGAAATATATGAAACAAATCTATATATGTACAAAATTATAAATATCAAATAATAGTCTAAAAAAAGCACGAAGCACAAAATAAATAAAATATGAAACAAATGTATATAATATGTATAAATTTATAAATATCAAAGAAAAGTCTAAAAAAGTACAAAGCATTAATAATAATGAAAATAAAATATGAAACAAATGTATAGAAAATAAAAGGATGGAGAGACTGAATGAGTCCTAGAAAAAAAACGAATGAATTAATCCTAGAAAATCTGCTAGAAGATTGTTTTTTTAAAATATTTTTACAAACCCAAATGAATGAAAAACTCTCAGCAATATCTTTTCAGGCCATTTATTTCACCGTCATTAAATTAAAATCTCCATCACAGAGGTCAGGATCCAGTGTTATCTCAAGTGCATCGTCCAATAGATAGAATTCCAAGCGCCATCATAAAAGCCCAAAAAATAATAATACAAATTTCATTTGAATAATTTTTTTTTTTAAATAACATTTCAAGTATTTTCACGGAATGTCAGGAGAACAAGAGCAAATGTAAACTTCTGAGTTCTGCCTCCAAAATTAAAGAAAAGCTTCCTGATCCCCCGGCATCTCCAGAGCAGATCTAGATCAAGTCCTGCAGTATCCCCCAAAAAATATAGAACAGGTCACACCAGAGCACAGAACGACGACAAGCTGACACACAGTCACAGAGATGCGGAGAATGGGAGTACTCCTCCCGTCATCCTTCTAGAATGAAGAACGGATGGATAATTCCAGTGGAGCCCCCTGTGGCTGGGGGTGCTATCCAGGTAGTGTGGATGGTGGTGGTAGTCATATCCCCTCCCCAGGTAGTGGATGATGATGATGATGGGGGTGGTAGTCCTCTCAGAGCTTCTCCAGGCTCTTGGGGTTGGTGAGGATCTCCCGGGCCAGCCTCCACGTCTGTTTGGCCGCGTTCTCCAGGGCGGAGTGGGGCTTGCCCTGGAAGAGGTCCAGGGTGGGCAGGAAGTAGTGCGGGCACCTGCGGCACTGCAGGCAGGAGATGAGCTGCAGGAGGATGCCGTTCAGCCGGTCCCCCAGGCACGACTCGTCCCAGTCCGACTCCCGGGGGTGCTTCTCGCACTCGTAGGAGACCAGAGTCTTCATGTGGTAGTTGTTGAGGGGCTGTCCGGGGAGCTCCAGGTGCCGGTCCCGCAGGGTCTTGAGCACCGACAGGCACTTCTTCCTGCAGCCCCCCAGCTGCAGCCGGTTCTCGGCCTCGGCGAACTGCAGCACCCAGGCGTCGCTCTCGGCCGAGCTCTGCTTGCCGGCCAGGGTATGGCACTCCTTGGAGAGCAGGTTGAAGCCCTCCGCCTTGACCTCGGCCACCCGGTTAGGACCGGGCCAGGGGATGTGCGGCAGGGGCCAGTGGGCAGCACTGCGGGGCCAGATGCCGGTGCACTTGAAGGCCGGGGTGATCTGCACCACGTAGCGGTCCCTGATCCTCAGCTTCACCTCGCTGGTGTCGGCCACCATCTTCACCACGTCCCGGTAGCTGCACTTGTCCACCGCCTGGGCCACCAGGGTCTGGAAGCGGGAGCGGATCTTGCGGGCGGACAGGTAGCCGGACGCCGTGATGAACTCCACCCACAGGGACATGCTCCTCTTGCGGCCGTCGCTCAGCTTCAGCACGGCGCAGCCCGGCAGGGAGCCGTCGTCCACGAAGTTGAAGACCCCCATCTGGTTGAGGTAGAGGACCACCTCGAACTCGGTGGGGGAGATGACCTCCAGGCCCTCGAAGCGGTTGTCCATCTCGTTGAGGGAGCTGATGAAGCGCGGCTCCTGCACCTCCACCTCCTTCAGCACGTCGGAGACCACCTTGCACACCTCGCGGATGGTCTTGGCGATGGCCACCTTCCTGGCCTGGCACTTCTCGTTGTAGTACTTGTTCAGGTGGTACACCAGCTTGGCCTGGGCGGCGATCATGTTGGGGCAGAGATCCGGATTGTACACCGGAGTCTCGCAGTAAGCCGAGGGATCCAAGGCGGCGGCTATAGCGGGAGCCAACTTTACCGGAGGAAGAAGAGGAGCTCAGGAGGGTGGCATGGGTTGGGGTGCCAGCCCCTCCTCCACACACAGCAGGGCAGAGGGCAGGGTGCGCGCAGGTAGGTACAGCGGCGGCTGCCCCGGACAGTCTGGATAATGCATTGCTACAGCCCGGTGTGGGGATGATTATAAAGGGAGGGGGGGGGGGACTCCGCCCCTCACAGGAGCAGCACCCCCTCCCCAAATCTCAGTGTCAGAGCTGGCACCCAGGGCAGTGCCACCCGGGACAGGAGCCCCGCGTGATGGGCAGGGCGAGGACTCTGTCATGTGTGTGCTGACGGATGGGGGCAGGAGCCAACTGCAGGGTACCAGGGACCCGGCTGTCACTGGAGTGACATCACTGCGCACCTGTCCTGTGTACCCGGAGTGTGTACCTGTCCTGGGTATGTGGAGGATGTCTACCTGTCCTGGGTACCTGGAGGATCTGTACCTGTCCTGGGTACCTGGAGGATGTCTACCTGTCCTGGGTACCTGAGGAGGTCTTCCTGTCCTGGGTACCTGGAGGATGTCTACCTGTCTTGGGTACCTGGAGGATCCGTACCTGTCTTGGGCACCTGGAGGATGTCTACCTGTCTTGGGCACCTGGAGGATGTCTACCTGTCCTGGGTACCTGGAGGATTTGTACCTGTCTTGGGTACCTGGAGGATGTCTACCTGGAGGATACCCAGGGCCACACAGTGTACAGAATGATTCCAGGAAGAGGTGCCAGCTGAGGGCAGAGATACAGAAATCCCAGCCAAAGAATAAGTTGTGCTGTGTTTCCAGGACTCGGAGGTGGTCGGTGTTATAGGGTTGGTTTATTGGTACCTGCAAGATGATATTGTATTTTCTGGTAAATAATAAAAAACACATAAAACTTCCACCGCTGTCTGTGTGTGAACTGTGCTGTGTACGCTGACTGTACATGGATTGTGGGGTCTCTGTGACCATTTATCTCAATCTGTATTGTTAGGCCTTTTCTATAACATAGTTCCTTAAGTAAGATGTATAGAAACTGCCTGTGGCTGCTGATATATTATATAAATGTGTGTATATGTGTATGGCCATATAACTATATCTAATATGTATGTATCTATCTTATATCTATCCATATCTCTCTCTCTCTCTCTCTCTCTCTCTCTCTCTCTAACAACATCTTACCTGTCTACCTATCTCTATATAATGTGTGTGTCCTATACTAATACTATACCACACATATACACATACACCCGATCCTGGGTGACTGGCATCTTGTATGACTTGACCCCGGTGCGGAGTATACAGGGTGACTGGCCGTACACTGGGCGGTCACATGACAGGTCTGCCTTCACACCACATCCCGCTCACACTGCGCCGTCTCCTAGCAACCAACAGCGGCTCTTAACCATGTCATGTCCTGATGCCAGCACCTACTTCACATTGACACATCCACCTCCCCTTACTCCTGTTCTATCCCACTGCTCCACTGTGTACTGTATGTACTATACTGCTCCACTGTGTACTGTATGTACTATACTGTTCCACTGTGTACTGTATGTACTATACTGCTCCCCTGTGTACTGTATGTACTATACTGCTCCCCTGTGTACTGTATGTACTGCTCCCCTGTGTACTGTATGTACTGCTCCCCTGTGTACTGTATGTACTGCTCTCCGTGTACTGTATCTACTGCTCTCCGTGTACTGTATGTACTGCTCCCAGTGTACTGTATGTACTGTATGGCTCTCCGTGTACTGTATGTACTATACTGCTCCCCTGTGTACTGTATGTACTGTATGGCTCTCCGTGTACTGTATGTACTATACTGCTCCCCTGTGTACTGTATGTAGTGCTCCCCGTGTACTGTATCTACTGCTCTCCGTGTACTGTATGGCTCCCCTGTGTACTGTATGTACTATACTGCTCCCCTGTGTACTGTATGTACTATACTGCTCCCCTGTGTACTGTATGTACTATACTGCTCCCCTGTGTACTGTATGTACTGCTCCCCGTGTACTGTATGTACTGCTCTCCGTGTACTGTATGTACTGCTCCCCATGTACTGTATGACTCTCCGTGTACTGTATGTACTGCTTTCCGTGTACTGCTCCCAGTGTACTGTATGTACTGCTTTCAGTGTACTGCTCCCCATGTACTGTATGTACGGCTCCCCATGTACTGTATGTACTGCTCCCCATGTACTGTACTGCTCCCCGTGTACTGTATGTACTGTACTGCTCCCCGTGTACTGTATGTACTGTACTGCTCCTTGTGTACTGTATGTATTGTACGGCTCTCCATGTACTGTATGTACTGCTCTTTGTGTACGCCTCCCCGTGTACTGTATGTACTGTACGGCTCCCCGTGTACTGTATGTACTGTACGGCTCCCCGTGTACTGTATGTACTGTACGGCTCCCCGTGTACTGTATGTACTGTACGGCTCCCCGTGTACTGTATGTACGGCTCTCCGTGTACTGTATGTACTGCTCTCCGTGTACTGTATGTACTGTAGTGCTCCCCGTGTACTGCATGTACTGCTCTCCTGTGTACTGCATGTACTGCTCTCCTGTGTACTGCATGTACCGTACTGCTCCCCTTGTGTTGTATGTACTGTACTTCTCCCCTGTGTACTGTATGTACTGTACTTCTCCCCTGTGTACTGTATGTACTGTAGTGCTCCCCGTGTACTGCATGTACTGCTCTCCTGTGTACTGCATGTACTGCTCTCCTGTGTACTGCATGTACCGTACTGCTCCCCTTGTGTTGTATGTACTGTACTTCTCCCCTGTGTACTGTATGTACTGCTCCCCTGTGTACTGTATGTACTATACGGCTCCCCGTGTATTGTATGTACTGTACTGCTCGTGTATTGTATGTACTGCTCCTCGTGTATTGTATGTACTGCTCTCCACGTACTGTATGTACTGTACTGCTTCCCTGTATACTGTACTGCTCCCCTGTGTGCTGTGTACTTTACTGCTCCCCTGTGTACTGTATGTACTGCTCCCCTGTGTACTGTATGTACTATACTGCTCCCCTCTGTACTGTGTACTGTACTGCTCCCCTGTGTACTGTACTGCTCTCCTGTGTACTGTGTGTACTGTACTGCTCCCCTGTGTACTGTGTACTGTACTGCTCCCCTGTGTACTGTGTACTGTACTGCTCCCCTGTGTACTGTGTACTGTACTGCTCTCCTGTGTACTGTGTGTACTGTACTGCTCCCCTGTGTACTGTACTGCTCCCCTGTGTACTGTACTGCTCCCCTGTGTACTGTACTGCTCCCCGTGTACTGTACTGCTCCCCGTGTACTGTACTGTTCCCTGTGTACTGTACTGCTCCCTGTGTACTGTACTGCTCCCTGTGTACTGTACTGCTCCCTGTGTACTGTACTGCTCCCCGTGTACTGTACTGCTCCCCGTGTACTGTACTGCTCCCCGTGTACTGTACTGTTCCCTGTGTACTGTACTGCTCCCTGTGTACTGTACTGTTCCCTGTGTACTGTACTGCTCCCTGTGTACTGTACTGCTCCCTGTGTACTGTATGTACTGTATGTCTCCCTGTATACTGTATGTACTGTACTGCTCCCTGTGTACTGTATGTCTCCCTGTATACTGTATGTACTGTACTGCTCCCCTGTGTACTGTGTGTACTGTACTGCTCTCCTGTGTACTGTACTGCTCCCCTGTGTACTGTGTACTGTACTGCTCCCCTGTGTACTGTGTACTGTACTGCTCCCCTGTGTACTGTATGTACTGTACTGCTCCCCTGTGTACTGTATGTACTGTACTGCTCCCCTGTGTACTGTATGTACTGTACTGCTCCCCTGTGTACTGTATGTACTGTACTGCTCCCCTGTGTACTGTGTACTGTACTGCTCCCCTGTGTACTGTGTACTGTACTGCTCCCTGTATACTGTGTGTACTGTACTGTTCCCTGTGTACTGTACTGCTCCCCTGTGTACTGTATGTACTGTACTGCTCTCCTGTGTACTGTATGTACTGTACTGCTCCCCTGTGTACTGTACTGCTCCCCTGTGTACTGTATGTACTGTACTGCTCTCCTGTGTACTGTATGTACTGTACTGCTCCCCTGTGTACTGTACTGCTCCCTGTATACTGTATGTACTGTACTGCTCCCTGTGTACTGTACTGCTCCCCTGTGTACTGTATGTACTGTACTGCTCCCCTGTGTACTGTATGTACTGTACTGCTCTCCTGTGTTACTGTACTGCTTCACTGTGTACTGTACTGCTCCCAGTGTACTGTACTGCTCCCAGTGTACTGTATGTACTGTACTGCTCCCCTGTGTACTGTATGTACTGTACTGCTCTCCTGTGTACTGTACTGCTTCACTGTGTACTGTACTGCTCCCTGTGTACTGTATGTACTGTAGGTCTCCCTATATACTGTATGTACTGTACTGCTCCCTATGTACTGTACTGCTTTCTGTGTACTGTACTGTTCCCCTGTGTACTGTACTGCTCCCTGTATACTGTATGTACTGTACTGCTCCCCTGTGTACTGTATGTACTGCTCCCCTGTGTACTGTATGTACTGCTCCCCTATGTACTGCTCCCCTGTGTACTGTATGTACTGCTCCCCTGTGTACGTACGCTCCCCTGTTACTGTAGTACTGCTCCCCTGTGTACTGTATGTACTGCTCCCCTGTGTACTGTATGTACTGCTCCCCTATGTACTGCTCCCCTGTGTACTGTATGTACTGTACTGCTCCCCTGTGTACTGTATGTACTGTACTGCTCCCCTGTGTACTGTACTGCTCCCCTGTGTACTGTATGTACTGTACTGCTCCCCTGTGTACTGTGTACTGTATGTACTGCTCCCCTGTGTACGGTATGTACTGTATTGCTCCCCTGGCGCTCAGTATATAGCAGCCAATGAGGTCACGGCTTTCAGTGCGCTTCCCGCTGTGGAATGACAGCTGATCTGTGATTGGCTGCTGTGTTTATTGCCTGCATCAGGATTTATTGTAGTATGATGTCCTCCCCAGCACTGACATCTTATACAATATCTCATCATCCACTTTATGTATTTGTATTATATGTTTTTATTACCAACCACAATTATCAGAATGTTGTATTTTTGGAAGCAATCTTTTTTTTCTTTTTTTATGAAACACACAGATCCATATAGTTACACATTTTGGAATACACAGGGTGATTCTCCATACTTCATAATGAAAGCAGTGCTTATGGCTGCAGCATTCACTGGGCATCTCCCTAATGTGCACCCGTCCTTTACTGGATTTCACTACTGGTTACAGTATGGACCAAGAGAACACTCACTGGAGTATTTTATGTATTTAATTTTCCCAGTTTAAATTAACTATTTTATATATATATATATATATATATATACACACTTATATACACACACTACACACGTATATATTACAATTTGCATGTTTTCTTCTTTTTTTTCCCAATTTTAAATATCTAGAAATCAAATCCTTAAATGCTATATTTTTTATTTATTTATTTATTTATTTTTTAAGTGTTTGCCCTCGTGAAAAGTTGCCTGCAAAATTTGAAATCTGTAATTCAACTGCCTGGAGCCAATTCCGCTTGGTTGCCTAGCAACTCCTCCATTATAGCTCCGCAAATGTCATATGAAGTCATTTTATGAAATAGAAAACAAATGGGAAGAAATGGCTCCCAGGCCATAATTTTTTTTTTTGCATATTGTATTTGTATAAAGGACACGTTTATTGCAGATCATGTGTTGTAAGAAACTGAAATAAACTGATAGTAACCAAAAGCATGGTCACCAAAAGAAAGGAGAATTTTCCAGTAATCTAAGAAAGTAATGTTGATGCAGTACATGTGTGTGTGTGTGTGTGTGTGTGTGTGTGTATATATATATATATATATATATATATATATATATATATATATAATATATTTGTGCCTCATTACTATTGGAAGACAGGAATTTCGTCCCTCCTATAACGGTTCCTTGAGAAGAAGAATAGTTAACGCTCATAAACTGCTTCAAAGCCGCTTTCACATAGTAGAAAAGGAAACAATTTTCCAAGACGAGGGCAGCAAAGGTCAATGATGTAGACAGGAATAGAATAAGAGAGCAGATTTTAGCATGGAGGGGGGACTGTGACGGGTTCTACAGCCTCACAATACCAAGATCAATTAATTGTAACCTCATTAGGATAATTGCAGAGCGGGAATGGGGACAGGACATGTCTTTTTACCTGCTTACTGAAGAAATAAAGGAAATTGTATCAGTATATTCCTTTAATAAGTATGGTGACCAGACAGGATTCCAGGAAAATGTTGGAATTTTCAGGCAGTGATTCCTTGTTGTACACTAGAATATTTGACATCCATCATTTTAGCAACTAAAGTAATTTAATTTTATTTGCATTTTTGCATTAACTGCAGTTATCTTATAATGTAATGTATAACTTGTTACTGATGTTATACATTTAAATTGATGGTCCTTTTTGCATTTTAAAATCCCACCTTTCACCATTCTTCAACCATTTAGTAAGAGTCTTTTTATAAGCCACTTTCTGGATCAGCACAGGGCATTCATTTTCTTTTTTCCCCCTAACATGCCAGTGCACAGGTCAGCCATGGGTGTCCTTGCTCCTTGTGGCGTTCATTATAGCAGGCAAAAGCCATTTGTGTGTAAATAAAAAATAAAAAAAATTAAGTATACAGAAAATTTTAAAAAAGTCATTTTTTTTTCATAGCCGGGTGACTAATATTGTTATGCCTCCAGACAGCGAAATAAGTTCAAATAATTAATGGCTCCTCTTCTCCAAGCATCTTCACTTCTCACTTGCAATATGGAAGGCTTGTCAGCTTTTCTGATCAATGAGGGGCCTTCATTTACATACTTTTCACATTAACACAAAAATAATTTTTTGATTTGGATGTGAACTGGTTTACATAATAGAAAATCTCAAGCGACACAGAGCCAATTATAAAGCAAAATAATCCATGAGAAAACAAAAATTGCATGGATCTCTCTCTATATATATTATAATATATTTATATGTAATTCAACTTATTTCTCCCTTTAGTGTGTGTGTATATATATATATATATATGTATGTATACTTCGTATTTTTATATAGTATTACATATATAATATATAAAAAATGTTTCATTATTATGAATATTATTTTATTTTATTTTTTTCTGATCCGAGGCAATAGATTAGTCTCTAATTATGTAGGTCAGTTTCACATCATCTTAATTCCTAGAAATTGACTGCACATTGTTAAAACATCACACTGTGACTATGCCATAGGCTTTATTTAGTGGATTATTTATTGGACATCCAACTTGATCACCTCTTAGTGCACAACATCTAAAGACAATGGCAACTTAAATGCAGGGTTTTTGTTTTGTTTTTTGCTACTTTTCCTAAGCTGGGACACAGTGGGTGCCAGCTGTCAGAGCTCAGCTAATGATGACAAATGCCCTTCTAGATGCAGATTGTAGTGTTCGCAGGCTGTTCTCCAAGTCTGCCAGATTACCTTCCCTCAGATAGTAATTTAACCTTGTAAACTCTTATGTCACACGGACACGATCCGGTTTATCCAAGAAGCACAAATATTTGTTAAAAAGAAACAAAAACAAAAAAAGAACACTATGTATAGAATTTTACATATCCCATCTAAAAATGCAAACAGCAGTTACGGTACATAAATCATCTTCTATTTAGAAGACGCCTAAACACGTTTAGATGAAGACGATCAGTCACCTATGGACTGGAGGATTATTATTATTTGATGGTAACTTTTTATAAGCAAAAATAAATAAACAAATCTTGACAATGAAGTCTGATTTCTTCCTCCTAAAGGGTTAATGTGCATTTTGAATCGGGGTTAATTCTGCAGGCTTGTTAATGAACGATTCAGGGAATGGCGTTTCCTCCCCCCCCCCCCCAGCCCCCCCCCCCCCCCCCCCTTTCCATTTGCCTTCCTCTTTTTTTTTTTTTTTCTTTTTCTTTCCTGGAGAGCAATCTGCATTTAGTTGCTTGAATGACTATCAAATCAAGTCCTGAGTGCAGACAATAGAGGCCCCTTTTCATGTTTGGTTTTGCCCCATCTGTGTCCTCTGGTGGTTTATGCACTGGGAGGTGTTGCCACATGAATCCAAATGTGCCAGGCGGTTGTTTTATGGACTCTCCCTCTCCGCGAGAAGGAGTTTATAAGTTGTCCACCCTATTGTCTGGCCCTCCCAGCTGACATGTGTACGTTCTGCTCACCATATTTGCAGGGTAATAATAACTAATGAAGCCTGGAACACTGCTTGTTCAGAGTGATTGAATCTGGTCCCTCGCTGGGGCTTTTCTTTGTAGGTCTGCGGAATGTCCACTTGACACTCATTAGTTGGCACATGCCTTGCCTTTTTCCCCATTGTCTGTCTCTAGCTTTTATGGGCAAACTTTTCAGCTAGACCAGACACGACACTGGACATTTTTTTAGTCCATGCCTTTAAAGCTGATAATGATTTCACTGTTTCTCGCGACTTTTACACCATTAGATTTTTTTGTCTTCCTCTTTAGTATTTTGCCTTCATTCATTCTGTCTGTTGATTCATCTATTAGGCTGGTGTCACACGCAGGTTTTTCTTGGCGTTTTTGAGAGGGTTTGCTTTTTTTATGCCTCTTTTTGGCTACAGTTTTTTAAACTTAGATTTTTTTTTCTCCCTTGATGTGGGCTTTTTTGAGGAGTTAGTAGCATTTAAAAAAAAAAAATCGCTAGATCCGTTGTAACAATGCCTGTCCCTGAACTCAAAACGCACAAAAATAGGACATGTTTGTGTCCATTAGCCCTAAAACACATGTGCAATTGTTGCATGCTCTTTTTTTTTAACCAATGTTTTTTCCCCAATATGGCTCTGTTGAGGATATGACATTAGAGAAGAGGGTGCACATTGTTTTGTTTAAAAAAATAACAGGTGCTAAAATTTACTATTGGGAAAAATACCCCAAAATACTTCAAAAACACTGTCAGACATTTTTTGCGTCTTTTTTTTCTTTTTTCTTTGCCCAAAAAAATGTCAGGACCAAAAATAAATATATTAAATATATATTAAAAAAAAAAAAAATTTTGGCCAATTTGTTAAAAATGTTAATACACCGTTTCCTCCCTTGTGCTGCTCAGGTCCTGTCGGATCTGCTCGCACAGTCGTGTGCTGAGATCATGTGGCGTCAATACAGTTAGCTGTTACTAGCCGTCCCGTATACATGGCGTTGTGCCCCTATGGACGATGCCCTATTTTGTGAGAGTGTAAACTGATACAGCAGGAGACCGAGTGGCGGGAGAATTCTAAAAGTTGTTACATTGAAAGGTTTATAATTTTCACATCTTGGCTGCTTTTTAAACCTTTCTTCATTATCATTAAAATGAACAAATACAATTTCCAGATTACCGCACTTTTTTTTTTTTTTTATTGCGTAGAGTCATTTCTGGAGGATCTGGTTATTACATCGGTTGGCATTTTTGTATGTCTTTGGCAATGTTAATGCAGTCAGTTTAGTGGGAAATAATTATTTTTAATTTTCTGTCATTTAACATATTGTGCAGCACTCTGTGTCCTCACATTTGCCTGTTTCTAGTGGGGCTCACAATTGAATTCCCTTATTTCAAGCTTACATGCCCTCTAGGGTTTATTATGTAGGACGTCTATTAACATATTTCAGAGGAGGAAACACATCCAAAGTCCATACAGACATTGCCTTTAATGCAGTGTTCAAGAACCCCCCCTCTGTCCTTTAGAGCCAGGCACCCAGAAAAACCAGTGGGGTTGCCCATTGATTATGTGGGTGGCATGCATTGGAGACGAGCATTTGTGCTGAGGCTTACTTCATGTTACTGTTTGCCGGGGAGTGACCTGCGAACATGGGGCGTCACAGCAAAACTTAAAAATCAGGATAACTACATCAGAGCTACTTTCAACAGTGAGTTCAGTACTCGAAATGTGTAAAATCAGGTCCATAAATCTATCACACCTGCTGCCCCAGTAGTGGCACCTATTCCTAGCAGCAGCAGCTAGACGTACTGGTCTCTAAATAGTTAAGAAGCATTAGGGACTTTTTCAGTTCTTTCTATGTAAAGGGAAGGACCAAGTGTGTCCATGCATTGCACATAGCAGATTGGTCTTAATGAGGAGCTGTCCCCTCTCCTGACATGTCTGTTTTACTAACTACAGTACTTTAATTTCCCATGTAATAATTCTGAAGTATTTATTGTTATCACTCTGTGTTGTGCTATTCTTCTGTTATTCCTACTAGAAGTTTTTAAATGAATTGTCGGCAGTTTGCAGTAAAGCTCCAGATGGGTGATACCATTTGGGAGGGTGTCTCAGCACAATCTGACAATGGCAGCCCTGATTGGGTAGTGTTAGACTGTGCAGGGACACCCCTAAACTGGTGACACCCCTCTGGACCCTCAATTCAAACTCCTGATAACTCATTCAAAACTTCTAGTAGGAATAATAAAGGAACGGCACAGCATAGAGTCCTAAGAATGCATGCTCAAAAATTTTTATTTCATGGGGAATATAAGTAGTTACTAAAATAGACATGTCCGGAGAGGTTACAGACTCCCCTTAACTCCTTAAGGACCCAGGACGAGAATGCTCGTCCTAAATGGCCGGTACTTTGCACCCCAGGACGAGCATTCTCGTCCTGCTGTCCTTTCTCCCCACTTGAGCGGTCAAGCAATAAGCAGCACTGATCCGACTGTTACTCAGCACTGACCTCGGCATATGGGATGTTTGCGCTTCCTCTCCTTCGCCATCAGGTCCCCACGCTGCTGTGGTGGGGACCTGATGGTTGCCATGGCAGCCCCAAGCCATTCCAAGGCCTTGGAGCCCGGCATGTACGGAGGCCTATGAGGCCCAGACCCCAGGCTGGGTCTCATAGGCAAACTATCATTGTATTGCACTGTGTAGTACACTAAAAGTCAATGCAGTACAATACAGATGTATTGTGCTGCATTGAAACAGGGATCAGGCCCTGTAATGTTGATGTCCCATAGTGGGACAAAAATAACAAATATTAAAAGTGAAATAAAAGTGTTTCTAACTATCAAAAAAAAAAAGCCCCTTTCCCATAGAGACGTTATAAAATTGTAAAAAATAGAAAAAAAAAACAGACCTATTAGGTATCACCGCGTTCATAACAACCTGCTGTATAAAAATATCACATGATCCACACTGTCTGGTCAACACCGTAAAAAAAAAAAAAAAACTACTAAGAAAAATCAATTTTTTGTCAACTTTCATCACAAAAAGTGTAATACCAAGTGATCAAAAAGTGGTTTGATTGGTACTATTTTAGGGTACATACTGTCATCTGACCCCGCACAAAATGAACCCCTACCTAAGGCAATCACCCCAAAAATAAGAAAAACTATGGCGCTCAGACTATGGAGACACTAAAACATGATTCTTTTTGTTTGTTTAAAAACTGCTTCTATTTTATTATGTAAAAAAAAAAAAAAAAGGTGACAAATTACGTTTTGCTGTGTCCCTAACAACCTGCTCTTTAAAGATACCACATGACCTAACCCCTCTGGTGAACACCGTAAAAAAAAAAAAAAACTGTGTAAAAAAAAAAGCACATTTTTTTCACCTTGCATCACAAAAAGTGTAATACCAAGCGATCAAAAAGCCATACATACCCCAAAATCGTACCAATCAAACATCATCTCATCCCGCAAAAAAATTAGACCCTACCTAAGACAATCGCCTAAAAAAAAAAAAAAATATGGCTCTCAGAATATGGAGACACTAAAACATGATTTTTTTTGTTAACAAAAATGCTGTTATTGTATAAAACTTAAATAAAAAAAGTATACATATTAGGTATCGCCACGTCCGTAAAAACCTGCTGTATAAAAATATCACATGACCTAACTCCTCAGGTGAACACCGTAATAAATAAAAAATGTGTATCAAAAAAGCCATCACAAAAAGTTTAATATCAAGCGATCAAAAAGTCATATGCACCCTAAAATAGTATCAATCAAACTGTCTTCTCATACCGAAAAAAATGAGCCCCTACACAAGACAGTCGCCCAAAAAAAAAATATATGGCTTTCAGAATATGGAGACACAAAAAAAACATTTTTTTCAAAAATGCTTTATTATGTAAAATGAAACAAACAACCAAAATATTTGGTAATGTCGCGTCCGTAACAACCTGCTCTATAAAAATACCACATGATCTAACCTGTCGTGAACATTGTAAATAAAAAACAAAAGCGGTGCCAAAACAGCTATTTTTTGTTACCTTTCCTCCTAAAAATCATATGTACCCTAAAATAGTACCAGCAAAACTGCCACCTTATCCCGTAGTTTCCAAAATAGGGTCATTTTTTGGGGAGTTTCTACTCTAGGGGTGCATCAGGGGGTCTTCAAATGTGACATGGCAGCTTAAAATTATCTTAGTGAAATCTGCCTCCCAAAACCATATGGCGTTCCTTTTCTTTCTGTGCAATGGCGTGTGCCCGTACAGCAGTTTACAACCACATATGGGGTGTTTCTGTAAACTAAAGAAACAGGGTAATAAATATTGAGTATTGTTTGGCTGTTAACCTTTGCTTTATTACTGGAAAAAATTGATCAAAATAGAAAATCTGCCCAAAAAGTTAAATTCTGAAATGTCATCTCCATTTTCCTTTAATTCTTGTGGAACACCTAAAGGGTTAAAAAGGTTTGTAAAATCAGTTTTGAATACCTTGATGGGTGTATTATGTAAGCCTCACAAAGTGATTTCAGACCTGAACTGGTCCTTTAAAAGTGGGTTTTGGAAATTTTCTGATTTTTTTTTCAAAATTTAATTAAACTTCTAAGCCTTCTAACGTCCCCAAAAAATAAAATGTCATCTACAAAATGATCCAAACATGAAATAGACATATGGGGGATGTTAAGTAATAACTATTTTAGGAGGTATCACTATCTGTTTTAAAAGCAGAGAAATTTAAATTTAGAAAATTGCTAATTTTTTAGATTTTGGGGTCAATTTGGTATTTTTTTATAAATAAAAATGAAATATTTTGACTCAAATTATATATCTATATACAATATGTGATGCGAAAACAGTCTCAGAATGGCCTGGATAATTAAAAGCGTTTTAAAGTTATCACCACATAAAGTGACACATGTCAGATTTGCAAAAAAAAAAAGGCTTGGTCCTTAAGGGGTTAAAGAGCACTGTGTAATGTTTGGTTTTCCCTGTGGAGGCGCTGCAGAGACATCAAACACTTGCTGCTAGATTCCCTAGTAGATTACAGCTGAGACGCTGTGTGATTGAGCCCCTATTGAGCCCCTATTGCTGAACCCTGCCGGATCCAGCAAAAACACAAGTGTGAAAGTAGCCTTAGGCTTGGTGTACATATGTGGCAGATATAGTATAGAAACAGAAAACATCAAGGAAGCACCAGATCCACCATATGCTGGACACCAAGGGCACTCCGACGCACACCATTAATTTTAATGGGGTTAGTCGGGACTCTGGCATTCTGTCGAACAAAATTAGGGTTGCCAACCAGAATTTTTCACTTTTCTGGACAATTTATCCCAAAATGGACAAATTAGAAAACCATAATGAATGATAAAGATTATAAGTAGGGATGAGTTAAACCGAACCCTGACTTCTGTCTGAAGAATGCTATTATTTTTCGATATAACCATGTTATAACGGAAAATAATAAAGTGAAGTTCTGGTCACCGATGACCTTAATGAGGTTCGGGGTCAAGTTCAGGTCCCGAACCTGAACTTTGACCTGAAGTTCGTCTGAACCCGGCAATCCCAAACTTCCACGGGTTCGCTCATCCCTGATTATAAGTAGTACATGTCTATAGTTCAATATACTGATAAAAACAGCATTTACTATGAGCTTTAAAATTATGACAATTACCACCAAAATTTTTAGTCAGGTATCACTAACCTCAAAAAAACAATCACGGACACATCTATTTTTGTTTTCACGGACACAGCAAAAAAGTCGCCTATTTTTACAGACTGTCCAAAAATTTCTGGACGGTTTGCAACCCTGGACAGAAAACTGCTCCACGCCTCTATGGTGGCTCAGATCAGTAAAGCAGTGGGATAAAAAGATGAGGGGCAGATGGAGTGAAGTAGCACTTGACTGCAAGATCAGACTGCACAGGTTTGTAGTCTGTAACCATGGAGAGATCTAGGTCTGCGTAGGAGCTGCATACATAAAACGAGACTTGTCAGAAATGCTTTCTTTTTCCATGCACTGGAACAATTAAAATGGTCATAAAATAGAGATGTGTGAGAAAATAAATAGGTGTGTGTGAGTACGTTAGGCAGGGTGATCTGGGCAGGTTAGGTCCATGTGCCACCTTTTGTGTGTAACCTCATCGCATCTATTTACCTGGGTGATATTCAGATTGCTGTATTGTAGTGACAGTGTTTTGGCAGCATCTCTGAAGTGTCTGAGCTCAGAAAGGACTACAAGGCTGAATGAAAGCCAGTGTTGACACCACCTAACAAGAAGGGATTAGGTGTTTACAGAAGAAGCAATATGATAGGTCAAGTAGAAGAGGCACTTCACAAGAGTGCTGAGCACATAATGAGTGAGTGACACTCCGCATGCTGATGCCTCGCGTCTCCCTAGCCCTCTTGATCATGCTCAGCTGCTCTGCTCTTGTGTGGAGACTAAAAAGCCTCTTTCTGACTCATTTTCCTTCCTAATTTACACATTCGGGTCCGTTTTATTTGCTCACTTCACTTGTCATTCTTTTTATTGTGCTGCTCTTTTTTTGGTGTCCAGAACCTGAAGAAATTATATATATATACACACACACACACTTTTTTTCATTTTTCATATTTAGTTTTTTATATATATATATTTCAGTCTTCACGTTCTCATCTGAATTCCATATGTATGTATTTTCTAATATTCAGGTGAATCATCTCCTGAGCAGCAGATCTTCAGTTACATATAGTTTGAATACTTGCTGATAGTTATTACTAGAAGCATCATTGCAGTATACATCTTTGGAGGACTCCACCTCCCGTCTGTTATAATCGCCATCAGACTCCATAGTCATATACAGTAGGTCCATTTAAAGAAATGCATCCTACTAATACTACAGCTGGAGAAAGATGTGACTCAGCTGCTGACAAACTTTTGTGTTGCTTTCCCCTTTCCCAGGGCAAATCCAGCATCCAGCAACCCCATGGAAATGTTCAGCTTGTACAATGGGAACATTCCTATACGGTTCTGTTCACATCTATGTTGTGGATCCTGTTTATAATGGGAGCCACAATGCCAGTGGCGGACTGGGAACTTAAAGTGGCCCTGGAAAAAACAAACAAAAGTGGCCCCATTTTGTAGGCAGGTCCAAATTAACAGAAGGGGTGGGGGGGGGGGGGGGAAACACAAGTAGACGGGGTCAACAATACCATAGTGCAAAATACCATACCAGAAGAACCAACATATACTGCTCAAAAAGCTGACCCTCAGTGATGGCCATCAATAGCTACCATTTTCTGTCTTCCTCCTCCAGTTGTCTTTGATTAAGATATGGAGCAGGTGGCTTAGGAGATGAGGTGTGGGCCACAGCAGTTGAATTCAAGAGGGCATGTGTGGCCACTGGCCGGGTACATTAGTACCTCATTTTTCACAGCGTTAATTACTGTTAAGAACTCATTATGTTACCAGTTAGCGGCAGAGAGGAGGACTTGGGTGGCTTCCTGGGTCATCGGCCCACCAGGAAATTTCCCTGTAAGGTCTATGGCCAATCCGCCCCTGCACAATGCCATGCTGGATCTGTCAGGTGGTAGACACTAGCAGATCCCAGATGACCCCAGGGGTTCCACTAAGGTGCACGCAACACTTATTTTCCCCTCCAAAACTATAGGAATCTGCTACAAAGTGTCCGGTGCAGATGTGATCATAGCGGTGGACACTCATTAGTCATCTTGTTTCCTCCTTATGTCTGATGTATAAAGATTGGATATGACGTGAAGAGCAGCCACCTACCTGACAGCGTGGCTCACAGTACCTGGACCAGATGTTTGTTTTTTTATGTTACTAGAATTACTCTTCAATATCCATGGATGATCGTAGGACGTTTTACGCGCTTCTTTTACAGAAGACACATTGTGCTCCTTTTTGTATCTTTTGAGCATTTCTATTTTGATAAATTTGGGTTATTTGATGACTGACGAGACCTGTTTTTTTGTTCAGCATCTTCCCACATTACCAATATACTCCTCGAGCTGGAAGAGCGGAGGATGAAGCCCCAGGTACTAGAAAAAATGTGCTTCATGCAAATAAATGGCTGGATGCACAGCAGGCTAGCAGCAACATTATTAGTTGTCTTTTTTTGGCCGTTGTCTTGTAGAATTAGCGATCTCCCCTTCATTCGTTGTTGCAGGCGCCCTCCACCACCAACAAAGGCTGGATGCGTTCTCTGTGTAAGATTCTCACCCGGCAGTCTTTGCTTCCCCAAGATACAGCTGAAAATATACACCATTCAAAGCCTCCTGAGCATTCATTATTTTTGATGAGATGACAACTGCTTAGGTTTTTGCAATTATCGTTCACACTATGTTCAAGCTTCACATAAGAATTTCGCTTGTTAAATCTTTCACACAGTAAATGGGTTTACAGGTTGTTACATCTTCTATGGGACAAACCTGAAATCGCTTTATATGCGTTTCTGCTCCCCCCCCCCCCCCTCCTCCTCCCCTCCCCAAAGTCAAGTTGCGCAAGAAAGACCTAAAAACCCTATGGTGAAGCCATGCATTTCTTCTAGTGTATGATGGGTGGAACCGAATGTCATTAATAGTGTGTGTTATGTGGAAGCCTGTCCTTGTGGGAAGCTTGTTCAGTTTTCTAGAGATATTGAGCAATATCTGATCCGTTACCTTCCACGATAATTTACATGCTCCATTAAACTTCACACATTTTTGAGCGGATTTGGTGGCATACTTTTTTTCTCATGTAGTAGTTTAAATATGCAGGTTTTCTGGAATTCTTCAAATCCTTTAGATAATCCTATAGGAACATCATACCTAGAGCATTCTGTTCATTGTCTGTAGCTTGCGTCCTAATGCACTATAGACTTTGATATAACGTCTTGCTATATACAAACGCCAAATAAAGCCATCAAAAATGCTTCATCACAACACCTTTAAATCATACTTGAGTTTTCAAAATAAAAAGCTGTGCTTCTATGTACAGTCATAACTGTGAAGGAACATGTTTTTTTTTGGGCTACTTTTTTAGCCATATTAATCCCAGTTTTATCTGCACAGCTAGATGCATTTCACTCAGAACCAGGTGGTCTCTCCCTTCTGTGAAATCTGCCAGCGCTGTAACATATTTTCCCTTACTTTCTGCTGTGTTTGTTTTCAGCTTCAGAGGTCACAGAAAAGCTAATGGGGGAAAATTACACTTTCAGACACACAGGACGCTCCTATTATCTGTAAAAGCTTTGTAGAAGCAGTTTTTTTTTTATCAGGCTCAGTATCTCGGCTAGCTTTGACACTCGCCCTTTTCATGTGAGGCGTCTTCTGTATCTGTTACAAGGAACGAATCCTGTCTGACAACAGGCAGTGGACTACAATTAGGTGGGAGTAAGACCCCTAGTGGCCATAACTTTACAGCTTTTTTTTTTAGGTGTAGGCAGGCAGATTTTTATATGAAGTGATTTAGAAATTTACTATTTACACCATTTTCTGTTTTAATGAAATTAAATTGTGTGAAAGTACAGTGACTCTTTACTGTCACCAGGAAATTCAATTATAAACCAGGCACAATGCCTTGTAGGGCTAGCTTAGCCGAATGTAATGATACCTTTCACTTAGCGCCCCATTGCTTCATTGTGGAGAAAAAAATACTTTGAGGGCAGGCTCAAGTCACTCTGTGGACTGTTGCTTCACCCGCTTCCTCTGCCGGTGTCTCCTCTTGATTGACAGGGCCAGGTAAAAGGACGATACAGGAACCTGGCTCTGTTAAAGGGGTTATCTCATCTTAGACAATGGGGGCATATCGCTAGGATATGCCCCCATTGTCTGATAGGTGTGGGTCCCACCTCTGGGACCCACACCTACAAGGTGAACGGAGTGGAGAAAGTTGAGGAGGGTGCTCTGCGCATGCGCAGCTGCCCTCCATTCATTTCTATAGAGCCGCCGAAAATACCAGAGCGCTGGCTCAGCTATTTCCATCAGCCCGATAGAAATGTATTGGAGCGGTGGCCGCGAATGGGCGGTGCACTCCCATTCACTTCAATAGGAGAGACGGGGAGCTGCGCCTGGTGGTGGACGGACCCTGGGAAACCCGGGGTCCTCCAGCCACAACTCTCTCTGGCTCCGTTCTCCTTGTAGGTGCGGGTCCTAGAGGTGGGACCCGCCCCTATCAGGCAATGGGGCATATCCTAGCGATATGCCCCCATTGTCTAAGATTGGATAACGCCTTTAATCAAGAAGGAGAGAGAGGAGTTAACAGAGGAAGGAGGAGGAGCAATAGTGCACATAGTGGCTTGGACCCGTAAAGATAATTGTTAATCAACAAATGTTTTGCATGTAAAGCCAACTTTAAACTCCTTTTATAGATTGTACAGTATCCACCCAGTAATTGTTACAGCTTATCTACTCCCCCTCCCTGTATAATGACGTGTCCACATCTCGCAGAGCATGTCTAGAATACTCTTTCATAGAAGTCAATGAACATCTCTTGTCTTATTGCAGGGATGCCCAACCTGTGGCCCTCCAGCTGTTGTAAAATTACATCTCCCAGCATGCCCAGACAGCTTACAGCTATCCGCCTACAGCAGGGCATGGTGGGAATTGTAGTTTTACAACAGCTGGAGGGCCGCAGGTTATTGTGTCGTTGGTGCATGTGGCTGCCATAAAGCATCTCTCTAAATGCTGTTGAGCAGCTCAGCCAATATGGCTGCCCACAAAATCTTGCATAGAGAAAAAATAAATAAAAAAATTGAAAATAAAATCAGATTAGCAAAAATGTATGTTTCTCTTTCTGATTTTAATTAGTAAAACATATTTCCCTATCTACCCCTTGAAAGTGAAGTAAACGTATTAATTTTTATCCAAAACATGTGGTCTGGTGATCTTATCCTGTTCCTGCCATTATAAGAAGATGGTAGATGCATTCCACAATATGGCAGACATTTCCCCCTTCGTTCTGCTCAGCTTAACGGACAGTGTTGTTGGCTCTGCTCTGGCGCTGCTCCTGTAGGTGGGGTATGGGTTGCAGGACTGCACAATGCCTCCACAGCAGCTTTGTCTGCGCCACACAAAGTCGCGATTTATCTAAAAATAACACTTGCATTGTTCTTTTTCCTCTTGAAAACCATTAATACGTACTTTAGCGTCATGCGAGGTTTCATAGTTTAATCCTTTCTCAAAAGCTTTTCAGAATAAAGGCTCTAAATGGTCCTCAGCATTAATTTGATGTGACTTCTGTACAATATGTTTTGAAGCCCTCAGATGCAGGTTTTTTTTTTTTTTTTGCAGCTTACGTCTTTTCATTGGAGACCAGCTAAATGTTTAATGGAGTCGGTACTATAAACCCTTCCATTGTGCTTCGTTATTCTGCCACCCTTTCAAGCATTTTGTTTTATTATCATTACCCCTCTATGTACACCAGATCAGGGTCTTACTGTTTCTCCCCGTTTTGCAAGTGTAATTCAAAGCATTTTTCTTAACCCATATAACACGGAGAGTTCAGTGGGAATAATCTCCTTAAAGACTGCTCAGAGTGTTACATAGTGTAACGTACAACCTAATTCTCCGATAAAATAAAAACGCATAATTTATGATCCCATTTCTACCAGTCTTAATAAACCCTTTGCATGTTCTCTAGATTATGCAAAGCAAAAAAAATAAAAAAATCCTCATTGTTTTGGCCCTTTATATAGAAGACCAAAGCCCCAATTCAGGCTGAGTTGCGTTTTAGCCTCTGCAGGGTCTTCCTTCTTGGAGTATATATCTGAATACCCAGAAACGGTATTAAGATGTATACTGCGAGTAGAACATTCATTTTAATGGTGCCTTTCTACTCTGTTGGACCTGCTTGCCGCTTTTTTTTTTTTCATTTAGTCGAGAAAGCAGGTCAAACAGAGTCCAAATATGAATGTTTTGAACTTCATTGACCCATTAAAATGAAGGCACACAATGCAGGATATATTTTTGAATGCAGTTTTCTGGTATTCAGACGTATACCGCCACCCGGAAGCCCTGCAGAGGCTAGAATGCAATCTGAACCCAACTTCAGTTTGCAATTCCAATAACGCTGGGCGTTTTTTTATTTTTTGTTTGACTGAACTCCTGCCCTTTTATATGTAGCTATGGTACCACTGGATGAAGGTCCTAGTGTGCAGTTGATTAGGTTAGAATGGAATTTTTGGACGCTTGAAGAAGGGGTTTTGCCATGACTGATGTAAAAAACAAAAACAAAATTAGACCTCATATAGTACATGACATTTTTTTTCTAACAAAGCTAGGACCAGCACTGTACCTCACATGGGTCCAGAGATCTCCCCATTCATTGCTCCATTTGCTCTGCTAGATTATCTTCACCCAGGCAGCTCAGGGAGCGTGTCCTTTCTGCTGCAGCTCTCTCCCTGTTACTGCAACAGCTTCTAACAGAACATATAGCTGGTGGCAGATGAAGATTTAAACTGAGCACCTTCGACCAGCTCAGTGAGACGGACAGAAAATAAGGAAAATAACAAACAGCAGGTGGCTCAATACAGATACATTGTATTGAATAGCTCACTGGCTGTAATATATTTTTAATTACATGTAATTACAAGTGTGTTCAGATCCAGGTGCTGGTTTGAAAAATGTAGAATATTTCGTGACACAACCCCTTTTATAGTTTTTTTTATTTATTTAGAAAGCCCATTTACAAACACATTATTGGGGCATTATGACCTAATAGAGGGAAGTCCCACATTTGTGACCTCTATGGATTAGTCAGTACAGAGAACGCCTATATAGTATATACTCTCATTGACAAAAAAAAAATATTTACAAAGATAGATATGTTGGATTGCTGCAAAACTCAGCGTGCAGTTATGTCTCAGGCAGATATGTAAATAATGACATGTCTTGCCACAAGAGGGCATAAAAGTGATTCCCTGCTGTCCTATAAAAATGCTCTCAGAGGCTGCTTTTGGATAGTGTACCTCTTAGTGAGAGATCGCTGACTGCTAGACATGTCTTTAGGATGCACTCAAATACATTTTGTCCAGTGACAGACTTTAAAAAGTAGAATGATCATTTTGACAAACTGCCCGTCATCTAGACCATTCTGACCTAGTTGTTAGTTTTTCATCTGTGGTTATGTAAAGGTCAGTGCAAACAGCTCCAGACCATCGACATTGACCACCAGTAAAGAGGATTGTTTGATCCGCCGACAAGCACAAGGAGCTCCCTTGGTTTGGTTGTCCGTCATCCAGACACAGGTGGCACCTTCATTACATCCCTGTCTCTGCCCAGACCATTTCCAAGTGCTTAGTTTCACAGCGCCCATTACGTGTCCTGCCATTGCCAGCCAGCCACCTTCGCCTTTGTTTGCAGTGGTGTCGTGAATGAGAAACCTGAACTGCTATGGACTTTAACGGTCTTGTATATCCAAGTTCTGTTTGGAATCCCACAATGGTTGAGTTAGAATATGGAGGCCTCATCATGAGTACTTCAGTCCTGCCTTTGCTGTGGAGTGACACATTGCCCTTATTACTGGTGTGATGATCTGGGGAGTAGTAGTGATACGAAGAACACCAACAGCTCAGCGAATGTGCCACATGTGATGCGTTTTTCAGCAGGATGATGCTCGTCTACCCACTGCAAGGGTTTCCCAGGAATGTCCGATCACTAGATTTATCTCCAGTCAAGCATTTATGGGACCAGCTGGGATGCCGGCATCAGCAACCTACAAGTGTGCAGGATCTACAGGCCCAACTGCAACATCTGTGGGCAAATGTGCCGCAGGATTCCATACGGAACCTGTATGCCTCCATGGCCAACCTTTTCTTATCTTGTATCCAGCCCAACAGGTCCTAGAGACACCTTTCCATTGTACAGCTATCCCCAATAAACCTTTCCTTTGTCTCTAATATTGTAATCACTTCCATATATCATCACTACATTCACACATGTCAATCCATTCCAACAACAGCTTTTTGGTGTAATATATTTATTTATTTTTTGTCAATGAGTGAACATGTGCATATATGTATAGCCGGCTTAGAATAATAGCTTATGTATAGTAGGAATTAGTTAAAGAGAATGTCAGCTGTCTGAAGAGACGGCGCATGCAGTGTGCACGTGCCGTATACCTTCTCTCTTCCTGCTCTGCTGCTGTATGTCTATGGGGCAGGAAGAGAGAAGGGAGACGTGGGTGCTGGGTGCCGAACCCCCGCCGATCTGATATTGATGACCTATCCTGAGGATAAGTCATCAATATTAAAAGCCTGGACAACCCCTTTAAATACATGAAACTGTCTAAAAGAGGAACCGTCTGCTCTAAGCAGCCAATCACAGCAAAGCTTATATTTCCCACAGTGCGCTAAATGAAAGCTGTGCTGTGATTGGTTGCTTTCTTTTACACCGTTTCTTATCTGCACAAGATGTCTTCGGTCTTATATTCAGAGATGGTTTTGTTTTTTCTCCCCATTCTGACACGTCTTAGAAGCAGAGAGTCAGAGAGGTTCCTCTGTTCTTTTTCCTGAGAGCTGATGAGCAGACTGGAGGTATTTAAATTTTTCATCAAAGGAACCCTTGAGGTGGAAAGTTAAAGAAGACTGTATTGCTTTAGAGTAGACAAAATGTCGTTTGCATTTTGCTGCTCACGAGTTTGATATACTCATTTGCTGATGTGAACCGACGAGAGCTTAGAAAGCATTTTTTCACCCTCTGTCTACAGACCAAGTGGGGCCTTGCAGAACCCAGTCAGCAGGTCATTAGCTCTGGAGAAAACAGCTTGCATTAATATGCTCTAATCCGGTATAATTAGTCAAATTACTGCACGCCGACCAGCTTGTCATGTGTTGTCAAATTTGGCATGCAATCTGGATAGCCGGGGTCCCTCTGGAATGCCACCCCAGATCAGGGGAAACGGCTCGTTTGCGACAGGGCTGATCTTTTGATAAAGAGAGCAAGCTGACTTTGCTGGCATGGAGATCCAGGCTGGGGATCACAATTGGTGGGCTTCAGCTGTAGATGTCTCAAATGCTCAAGTCATCTGGTTAAGCTGGCGTGTATTCTCTCTGAAATATTCCTCATGTACCAGGGCAGTAATAAGAATATTTTGTGATGAACTATAGCAGGTTGGTATCTAGCGACATGTGACACAAGTGATCTGCTCGGAGACGGCGATCCCGAACAAAACACTTTGACGGCTGCCTGTATGACGATGGTTTTACCTGCCGCATTGCTTACATCTTCCATGTGTATGAAAGAAAATGAGACCCTATAGCAGGATATGGTCTTTGTCTCCTGCGGGAAGGCCAGAATTCGGTTCCTCCTTGACATCCCTGTTCCTATATTATAGTGTTATAGTGGGATCGGATCCGCAAAAACTATACGGTCATGTGCATGTTGCATTTTTATTACGGTGGTCTAATTATGGGTCTTGCGCTGCAGTATAATGTAGATTTTGAAAAGATCTGGTAAATTGAACCAGTAACAAAAACTTTGATTAACAAGGAAAATTATAAAAATATATTTTCTATTTTTTTTTTTTGGGGGGGGGGCTTTCGAGCTAGCTGACAATACAAATTACTATAGCGATGGATGAACTAAAGTGTGAACGTAGCCTTATCCTAGGAAACTATGAAAGGGACACATTAGCATACATTTACAAGCGCTCCATGTCCTGGCTCCCTGATAAGAACCCATTTTACCTATGCATTACCACCAGATTGCTTGTTGTGCTTTTGGCAATGACAGATAAGTCAGTGTAATTCCCCTCCACAAGGAAAATGATGCTCCAGATTCCAAATGCATCCTGAAGATGTCACCAACAATAATCTTCAAAGTGCGGCCAGCAAAAGTGGGCTGTGTGTTTGCCGGATGATATACTGCAAATGACAGGAAGAATTATGCGAGGGAAGACGAATCTGTAACATATTATTAAGCAATTTCATGTGAATAACGGGGATAAAAGGATAATGGATGAGGGTGTCATTACTACCTTGGTGTAGAGAGAAAGCCGGTGTGAAGGTAGGACGACAAGATTAATTGAGGGACGGTAAGCCATTCATCCCTCATCAGCTGGATTGCGAAGCAGCCTCCTAAAATTTCCCGGCCCTCCGCGTGAAAACCAAAATGGCTGCAGCTCGGCATGTTAATTCCTGAGCTGGGAGCAATAAAATAACAGGTCACATATCAGCCTCGTTCTAATGTATTACCTCTAAGTGGCCTAATGAAGAGTTGATTGTCTCGGCGCTCACACTTCTAAGAAGGAGCAGGTGAGTTTACCGTTCACTTCCCGTGTGAGTGTCAGGCACTTAACAAGGTGTTCCCAGATAGACTTGGGTTTTAATTGTCTTCTGGAATACTGATTAATAATGTGCCGCTCACATTCACACCGCCACTTATTAAGGCTTGTCCTGTTTTACAGGACTGACTCTTCTCCAAATGCATTTTGCTAATTAGGCAGCTTTATACTTGATTCATCTATATAATATACGTTTGGTGAATGCATCATTTTATCTTATGTATAAGGCTAAATGCACATGATCAGGATTCGCGCGCACCGTAGGTCATGTACATTGTATTCTATGAGAATTTTTAATTCTCATGCACACGATGTGCAATTTTTCCGCACGGATTTTGACCTATGGTGCGGATTTTTAAATCTGCAGCATGTCAATTTATTTTTTTCCTGTCCGTATTTTCTCCATTCACTTCAATGGGGAGAAGAAAATCTGCATCATATTCACATGCAAATACGCACCAATTGATGCGGATTGACCGCACGGATTTCCCTGCGAACACCTGCAGTTTCAGTGCGGATCGTCCGCAGATAAATCCTGAACGTGTGCATTTACCCTTATACTTCATTGTTGGGTATTTTAGACATATCTGGCATAGGCTGTGTTCACATTAGCATCATGGCTTCCATTTATACCAAAGCCATGGCCGTTATGCTGGATCCAGGTATGGATGCTGTTGAAACCAGGTGTCACAGATCAACTTAAAATGGGACCCGTCAAGTTTTCAGCAAAGTTCAAGTATTTTACAGGTTAAGGCCCCATGCACACGGCCGTGTTTCACAGCCGTGTGCGGGCCGTGGAACCGCGGCCTGGATCCCTCCTGAGAGCAGGAGCGCACGGCGTCACTGGTTGCTATGACGCCGTGCGCTCCCTGCTGCCGGCACAGTACAGTAATACACTGGTATAGACCATACCAGTGTATCACTGTATTGCGGTGGCAGCAGGGAGCGCACGGCGTCATAGCAACCAGTGACGCCGTGCGCTCCTGCTCTCAGGAGGGATCCAGGCCGCGGTTCCACGGCCCGCACACGGCTGTGAAACACGGCCGTGTGCATGGGGCCTTAGTCTAGAACCTCTTACTCATTGTCAGGAATGCCAGAGTGACCAGAGCCTTGTCCGTACTGTATGCTGTCATAGAGGTGACCCCCACCCTATCAGCCAGAATGGAGTACCCCTTTATATGTGTGACTTGTACAGCCATTTATCTGAATGGCCACCATTATGTACATTTCCCGTGCAGTAGCCTCTCTAGGGGAAATACTTGGCTGGACGTAGCTACCTGCAAAAAATTACTTGTTTTGCAGGGTTGTTGGCAGCAGGACCTGGGACTGCATTTTGAAAGGAGTTTTCATTGACAAACACTTTAAACGGCATCTATCAGCAGTTTTGTCCCTATGACACTGGCTGACCTGTTACATGTGCACTTGGCAGCTGAAGGCGTCTGTGTTGGTCCCATGTTCATATGTGCACACATTGCTGAGAAAAATTATGTTTTAATATATGCAAATGAGCTTATAGGAGCAACAGGGGCGTAGCCATTACACCTAGAGGCTCTGCTCTCTCTGCAACTACCATGTCCTTTGTACTTTGACAGGGCTAGGCAGTGAAAACGTCATCACACCTGGCACTGTGCGCGGAAGGTACAGAGAGAGCAGAACCTCTAGGTGTAATGACAACGCCCCCATTGCTCCTAGACGCTCATTTGCATATAATAAAACATTAGTTTTCTCAGCAATGCAGGCACATATGAACATGGGAGTCCTTAAGCAATTTTGTCTATGCTAAACTGCTGGCACCAATAGGTAGGGGCTGAGGAGAGCAGTACAAGCATACCTTTCGTGGAGAGTTCATTATCAGTAGTATTTTGAATGTTTTATTCTGCCATGTTCTGCCCCTGCAAGTGCCCAGGAGGTGGAGTTTCACTTTGAAGTGCCCTCCCCTCTGCTCTGAGTGACAGCTATAGCATCCAGCCTACAGACCTCCACAGGTGCCACTCAGGGCTTAGGGGGCAGGCTGTGAAGCAGTTCAATGCAGAGAGCCCTGCCGCAAGGGCCTTTCAGGAGCAGAATAACACTTCATATTCTCACTACTTCTGATAATGAAAGCTCTGCAAGAGGTATGTTTTAAGGCTACTCGCGTTTGGTGCGTATCCGTCATGGATCTGCACAGACGGATCGTCTCAGATAATACAACCGCATGCATCCATTCAGAACGGATCCGTTTGTATTATCTTTAACATAGCCAAAACGGATCCTTCTTGAACACCATTGAAAGTCGAGCAGCGTTTTGCAAGCAAGCAGTGTTTTGGTGTTCACCTCCAAAGCGGAACGGAGCCAAACTGATGTATTCTGAGTGGATCCTTTTCCATTCAGAATGCATTAAGGACAAAACTGTTCAGTTTTGGACCGCTTGTGAGAGCCCTGAACGGATTTCACAAACGGAAACCAAAACGCCAGTGTGAAAGTAGCCTTACTGCTGTCCCTGGCCGCTGCCTAGTGCTGTCAGCAGTTTAGCATGGACGGACTAAATGTCAAATTAGAGGAGTTAAAAAAAAATGCAGTAATGTTTCGTACTCCATCGCCAGGAAAGAGGCACCAGACTAGTAGAAATCTTGACCACATGATCCAAGAGAAGATATTTTATTCTAAGGCTACTTTCACACTAGCGGCACGGACCTCTAGCAGGCTGTTCCGTCGGGTGAACAGCCTGTCGGATCCGTCCTGCCGCTAGTGAACGTGTGACATGTCTGACATTCATTCCGGCAGCCTCTCGCGTGCGCTGACTACCGTGCCTCTGCCGGAACTCCGCCCCGCCCCCATTATAGTCAATGGGGACGGAGCGACAGTCTGGGGGCGCACGTTCACTAGCAGCAGGACGGATCCGACAGGCTGTTCGCTCGACTGAACAGCCTGCCGGATGTCCGTGCCGCTAGTGTGAAAGTAGCCTTACCAGTTGTTTCCATTTATCTATGAGGATGCAAGTTTTCATTTATCGTTATGCATTATATCTAGCGCCAGGCTAAAGGCATCTTCTGTGATGAATTCATGGCTATACTGTATACATGGAAAATGTATGTGGTCCATGGTCCCTCTGAGATGTTGGCATTGTGACTTGTCACAGAATGGTTGTTGTAGTACATCGTCTTTACAGTCATTGACTTCCCCTTCTCTGTAGAATCTCACATTAGTGGCTGTAGATCCTGGTCTTTTCTATAGACCACATGTAGAACTGCTCGTTTTATGTATTTTTAGAGGCATCATGAATTAGTCCATTCATTGATTTTGACTCACATCAGCACAATGTTGCTGTCTCACTAAAGACTTTGTTACATGGCTAAAATGGCAGAGGAATGAGCATAATTTATTACCAGCATCCTGGTCAAGTGATGACATCATTGAATATGCTGCGTTGTGTTTCTTCCCAGCATTGTTCAAGACTTGCACCGCCAGAGAGTTCCAGTCTAGCATTCTGCTGAACCTGCCAGACCACAGCATCTCTGTACAGAACACATCACCTACAGATATCTGAGTAACGGGCTGTGTATCCAGAAGACTTATGGAATCGGCTCATCTAATTTAATTTCTAATTTGCATTTAATTGGATATACGTTGCCTATTTGGAATGTTTTATTGTATGATATGTAGGGATGCTGCTCTTTGTCCTTAGTCTTGTGGCTTTGTGGTCATTCTTTCAAACCTGCTTGTATTATTTGGGTTGTTTGCCAGTTCTGAGCTCACATCTCCCATTAGCCTCCTGCTGGTTCAATATCTGATTAGTATTCTGGGGCTGTAGCCTTTACACCATACACTCTGTAGTGGTAAATTATCATAAAAACCAACAATCTGCCACTTTACGTAGTAAACTGCATCGTAGGAACTTGCCTAATGTGCTGCTAGGCCCATGCTGATGAGAACGGAGTGTAGTACATGAGCATTCCTGTGCTTGAACATTAGTACAAGTTAAGTAAAGCAAGGTGGTTCCTTAGGTGTCATTTTGGAGATGGATTAGTAGTAACGCATTGCTACCAGATGCTATAATACAATCATAGACAAATAATAAAGGGAACGTCCTCAACCATAGTATAAGGTGATACGGATATCTTCTCACTACTAAATAGCAACCCACTAGGAAATGCCTTAAAACACTTATTTGTCTCCTTGAGTATTTGAAGTCGATCATCAAGTGATTGACACATTTTGTGAATTCCACCATCTGGCGCTCGGTCACAGAATCTGACAGTAAATAAACCCTAGGTTTCGATGTGACGGCTGTTCCTCCATGTGTAGATCTGTAAAGTGTAGCAGCGCTGGTTAAATCTTAGATACTTTGTAATTCCTACTGCAGCTCTTGTAATTCAATCTAAACCGAGGTCCTACTGTACATTTAGCTGATAATTTGATGGTGGATGGGGAGCGGCTCCTCTTCTATTACCAGACTGGAGACTGTTACATGTCATGCTGAAGCCATCTGCTCTGTGGACGTCATGGGGTTTATAGACAGTATAACTTGTCTCCATGCTCACATAGTAATACACTATTATTCAGGGCTTCCGTTGGCCTGATAAATTGAGCATCTGTGTTTGTGTGTTTTTTTTTGTAAATGTCAATGAAATTTAGGGTTAATGAGGATTGAATCCTCTTAAAGTGAATGTCCTCCTTTTGACACCTTGTCACTTTTCTGCTGATTAGTTTTTTAATGTCTTTATAGTGGTCTGAGCTTTTTTTCTTTAGCTACAGGGCTTCAAATCCGCTGCTTTGACATGAAGGTAAATGATAACATTCTGTCTTCCTACAGTTACCACTAGAGGGAGCTTAGGTGATTATACTTTTTTCAGGGCCAGACTTTTGTCCTGAAAGAGCTAGTTGCAGTTGTGAGGCTGGCTTAGCTATTCTCCTAGTTAGGCCTCATGCACATGGCCATTGTTTGGGTCCGCATCCGAGCCGCCGTTTTGGCGGCTCTGATGCGGACCCATTCACTTCAATGGGGCCGCAAAAGATGCAGACAGCACTCCGTGTGCTGTCCGCATCCGTTGCTCCGTTCCGCGGCCCGCCAAAAAAAATATAACGTGTCCTATTCTTGTCCGCAAAACGGACAAGAATAGGCAGTTATGTCAATGGCCGCCTGTTCCCTTCCGCAAATTGCGGAAGGCACACGGGCGGCTTCTGTTTGCGGACCGCAAAAAGCAGCACGGTCGTGTGCATGTAGCCTTATGCTGTGTAATGCCTTATTCCATGTCCGTGATTTCCATCAGTGATTCTGAACCAAAACCAGGGTTGGAGGCTACTCAGATATAAGATCTGCACCTGTTCTTTGTTTAGACCCACACCTACTTTTGGTCCAAAATCACTGATAGAAATCTCTGATCAAACGCTGACTGTGACAATGAGGTATAAGTCTGTTTAAAAGGCTGATCATTGACTGGTAGACTATACTGCGGTTGTGAAACACTTATATTTTCAATACTTTCGGAAGGAAGGCTGAATTGCACATGTTTTTCATGTGCAAGTCTCTCTTGATTTCCTGAAATTAATTGCAAAATATTTGTTTGTTTTTTAGAATAAAAAAATTTCTGAAATTCTAGGATGAATTCCAAATTGATTTGTTCATCTCTAGTATGTATATTTATACACACATTTCAATCAGTGTTTTTTTCATAATACGATTTTTCTTTGTCCATTGCTGTGCTCGCATCCCCACATAATGCTTCTCTGGAAAATAAACATGCAAACTAGTCTCCTTTCTAAAAGGAAAGCTGAGTGTCTCCTACCCATAAGCAGCTGAGCTGCCTGAGAGGCCTTGGTTGAGGTACTAATTCTCCTTATGGAGGACGACAAGTATCCATAAGGAGTATCGTAAGCCAGTCAACACTGCACTGGATTTCTGGGAAAAATATATGAAAATGGGCACATCTTGTATCTGCTGGCATAGGCTTAGGAAAGGAGTGAGGAAAATACTGAATGTGCACAGAAGGTACGGTATCTGTATTTTGCCAATCTGTGAAGCCTCACAGTGATAATTTACAGCCTTACCACACTTCCCAGTGTAATATAAATTGTGGTGGATGGCATCCGTTAATAACCGTAAGCAATATGGTGTCGTTCAGCCTGTGTACTTTATTACAGGTCAAACATGCAATGCTAATTGGAGCGATTAAACACCCACTCTAATGCCACTAATTACTTGGCCGTCTATTTCCTGTGCATGAATGTGGCAGCGTCAAAATGCCTCCATTGTTCTGTACAGGCAGAGCTCGGATGAACCCACTCAGATCTATCCCTTGGAGTAGTCGCAGAATAGCACACGGGGATAATGTAGTTCTGCTTATCTGAAATCCAAAGAATATAAAGAAAATCCCAGTTATACTATTTTGATTAGTGTAGGACGATGATGCGAAGTAGCAGAGCTGAAGGAAAGATATACTAGAACAGTGGTCTCCAACCCGTGGCTCTCCTGCTATTGAGGAACTACAGCTGCCTGCATGCCGTGACAGCCGCTTACACGTTGAAGTGACGCTCCACCGCGAGCGACCCCAGATTGTGTGGAATTTGGATTCAGATTTTCTGAACTAATTTTTCAGAGGTAGAGATAGGTTAAAGCGGTATTCAAATGCATAGAAAAACTTCTTCGTAAGGCGTTATGTAATAACTTTTCCCGTAGGAATACTGACAATGTCATGTGACCAGCCTGTGACTTTGTCACTACGTAGCCTACGCCATACATTAGCCCTCTTAGTTGAGCGGACCTCAATGGTATACTCACAGGGGGTAGTCTGAGCTATAAGAAAACTCCCCCAAATGTAATACAATAATAAAAGTACAAATACTCCCCACTTAACCCCCTGCTGTTTCCAGCGCTGCAGCTTTGTTCCTGCTCCTTTCTGTGGACAGGCTGCAGCAGTGACGTAGCTGTATATGGCATGTGACCACTGTAGCCAATGGCCTTAGTGGTCTCCTGTATTATACCAGTAAGGCCAGTGATTGGATGCTATATATAGGTGAGGACTATAGTGGCGGATTAAGGGGTAAATATTTGTGTTTTTTCTATTTTATTACATTTGGGGGGCACTGAGATACCCCCTTTAACCTGAATGGGGCTTTCAGAGATCCATGCACATGCTGCAGAAACAGGATGTATGAAAGGAATCATTTATTATCAATTATTATTATAAAGCACCATATTTATACCGTACATGCTTGTATGTTTTTCAGCATATATATGTTTATGTATTTTTGTATATGTATAATTTGTGCTTATCCTGTAGGCGTGTTGCATGTAATTTATGTGTGTGAATGTATAAAAAACAGTGTGGGTTAGGGAACATAGACACGTCTAGTAATTTATGCGCTGTGTTTTTTCATCTCCTCTTGTGTCATGGTGTTTCAGCTACTTTTCATATGGCCTGATAATTACTTTTGGACCCCCTCAAGAAAGGTATTTCTGCAAGGTCACGTTTATCCTTGGTGGTAATGCCATTTAATTATTGTGTGAATAGGTATGTAATTGAAACAAAAAGCATTGTTCCCATCGCTGCTCCTCTTCACCCCTCTCTGCCTGGAGCCCATCCTGTCAGGCTGGAAGCGTGAAACTTCTTTTCTGCTGGTGTGATTAGATTGGGGCTGAACTCTCCAGCTGGCAGGGCTGTCTATGACTGCCGGCACCCTGTCCCCTGTGCTTGTCATTTCTTGACACTTCTGACAGGATGGGGACAGCAGCCCCAGACAGGTTCATTAGATAGCTTTTTCTGCAGCTGAGATAAAAATATATATAACGAATGAAGCCCATAATCCTGTGCTGCAGAGGACGAGCCCTTTTTTATGCTTTTTTTAAAGCAGGGCCCATGTTAGGACACATTTTCTTCTGTCCTTCTGGTCAG
This sequence comes from Bufo gargarizans, assembly GCF_014858855.1. Lineage (NCBI taxonomy): Eukaryota > Metazoa > Chordata > Amphibia > Anura > Bufonidae > Bufo > Bufo gargarizans. The sequence goes on along the minus strand of NC_058082.1, from coordinate 72,513,044 downwards.
CGTATTCTTTGTCTTCTGTTTATTTGACCTGTGCTTTGTGTCTCTTCTGTCTTACCAGGAGATGCACAAAGCCTTAGAGACGACGCACAATCGCATATACACATTCCCTCATTTCAGTTCTTTTCAGGGTTTCTAGAAGATCATTGCTGGACCGTATGTGATTGTATTATGGACGCTTCAATAATTGGTGCTCCTGTACTGACAGCACTGTCACCTCCGACCATAGGAAAACTGATCCATTGATTTCTTCTTGAATGTGTTAAAACTATGTCGTCTTTGTCAGTGGATACATAGTGAAGTGCATGTTTCTATTATATGCAACCTGTCACATTGCAAATGCAGTCCGATCTGCAGGCAGCAGGTTACAGAGCAGGAGGAGCTGAGCAGATTGATATTGGGGAAACAGGATCACTTTTACCACATTTACCTAATGTCACGATCAGTGTGGAGGGAAGGGGAACAGTAACTGGGACTGGAAAATAGGGAAGAAACAGGTCACCTCCTAGAAAACCCTAATCCGGGCCCTAACTACCTATCAATATGAATAGACCTTGAAGGTAGGAATATTCATATGCAGGATACCTAGGCCCTGATTTCTCTATAAGGCCCTGGAATAAGTTAAGGACCAGAGACAACCCATTCCTCCCCAGATGGACGAATGGAAGTCTCTGTCTCAGGCCCAGATACAAACAACAGGGAATATAACAAATACAAGCAAATGCGACAATTAACTACTGTAGAGATGGAAGAACAGGAAAACCAGAGACGACCTCACACCAGCTCAGCCAAACCCAAATGAAGATTTCTACCGCATAGTCAGAAGGGTGGGGTCAGAGTATAAAGGGTAGAAGTGATGACCACTGAGCAACAGCTGAGAAAAGGGAAGTGGTCATTAACCCTATCAACACTGAAGAAAGAGAAATCAAGGAGGCAGTTAGATTCCAACACGCTCAGCCAGTCTCTCTGATCTCCTGACACCAGTCACCTGAGGGACCGTGACACTTAAATCCCTGCTCATTCTGGACTTCAGTCCATCAGAAGGTCCTACTTGACTGCCTTCTCTCTATGACTTTGCATAGTGATAGCTGTCAATCACTGATAGGACCACCCACTGGACTCAAGACCAGAATAAGCAGGGATTTAGATGAATAACATACAAGTGCAAGCTTTATATCAGTCTGCTCTGTTCCTCCTGCTCTATAACCTGCTGCTTGCAGATCAGACTAAATTTGCACTGTAAAAGGTTGCCTTTAATAGAATTTTTTTTATTTTTTAGATAAATGGAATATACATTTATTTTTACAGCATCTTTAACCACAAAATTATATATCAGCTCTTCCTGCTGCCTGCAGATCAGATTATCCTTTCATTCTGACAGGTTCCCTTAAAGGGCTTGTCCAGCCTTGTGAATTTATTTATTTATTTATTTTTACAAGACACGACATGTGACCACTGCAGCCACTGGCCGCCTGCAGAGACCTCAGTAGCGTTGACACATCAGTGATTGGCTACAGTGGTCACATGTCAACAAGCCATCACTGGGGGGGGAATGATGTGCGACTCGAAATTCGTTCACACAGGAGCAGCAGGGAAAACAGGTTTTTATAGTGAAATATATTTACATTGAAACCTTTATAAAATTCTACCCAGAACTTTGTGTTTATGATCAAGTTCCCATGCACGTGGATGTAACGTCTATAATCGTTCAGACTTGATATGGAGGTTTTATCTCAGTCCGTGAGAAACAAAAATGATGGCATGCACTAACACATGCAGTATTACAGAACCACTCATCCCTAAAAGCTTTGCTGCTAGAGGAGAGTACAGTGCCACATGGTGAGGAGCACCGCCATATAGATGCATGCACATAGTGCCAGCACCTATAATAGCTTTGTGTGTGGGTCCAGATCACCAGGGAACTCTAAATCCTGTACATTGCAAGGTCTAAATAGTTGAATTCAGGCTTCACCCTGTATCACTCTTGTAGCCGATAGTTGCTAACGGGATTAGCTCTGTTACCATAGTAACAGATGATCAATATGCCGATAGACCGCTGCTTCCTCCCATTGGCTTTAGGTGAAAATGCGCATGTGAAACCTATTATCTCTGACATGTGGCAGTAGTATATAGTACTACAAGAAAACTTTGACTAGATCCTTCAGAATCACGGGTGCATATCCATCAAGCAAACATGATTATAAAAAAGAAAATGGCTGCACACCATTATACATACAAACAATAGAGCTAAGAAATGGGGATCATTCTAAATAAAAGTGGTATATGTGGGCCCGACACACGTTGGATCAAATATGTGCGCTAAGAGCTTCCATTGCCTCATTTATAGTAGTAGATAGTAGTTAGATGTTCCTGGATGTGAAGGCAGCCGGTGAGGAACCTCTGTGAAGTCAGCCTCCCCTCCCTGCACTTCATGCAAGTTGTGAGGCACTGGGTCAAGGAGCAAGCAAATGTAGGCATTGGATTTAACAGTAATAGAAACCTGTGTTTTTTAGGACTTTTGTACACAGCTGTTCCACGTACAAGGAGTTATACATGGGTACATAATGCAAACCCTCAGGCACTCTGTGTGCCCCCATGCCGTAACTTAATGATGCACCGTAATTAGCACCACTCAGAATCCACCTGGAAAACACAATGGCCAAGATTTACTAATGCTGTAGAATCTAGATGGTTTAAACTTAGACAGATCATCTAGACCTGCACCAGATGTATCACAGAAGCTCCCGCTGGATGATAAATGTGGTGCAGGGACAGACACTTTTCTCTGACTCAATACCAACTATGGGTTTGCTTACTTTAAGACAGAATTTTACGCCAGAATTGTGGCATAATTTTGGCACAAAACGACGCATCTTGGGCCACACAGTTTCTGAGAAACTCCATCCATTCCCACCCTTTTTTGAACAGGACCCAAAGTAAGCATAGAAAGCTGGGCCCAAATTACTCTAATTTACGCCCCTGTTTACAAGTTTCTAGGCAAAGTTAGTAAGTAGTAACCCTGGGCCTGTGTGTGGCACTGTGTGAGCATCCGTGTGATACAGATCCCGAGCATGTCCATGGTGATCCCTAATTGGTAAGGTTATTTTTTTATATAATATTTTTTTAATAAAAAATATAATTATTTATAAAGGTGATTGAATAAAATCTCTGCCCTTGTAACCTATGTAAAACTTGCAGGTTTAATGTAACTTGTACTCCTTAAAAGTTGGCATGATCTGAAAGCCAGTTACGTCTGAAAGGATTCAAGATGTAAGGAATTTGTAAGAAGCATGTGACAGGTGTCAATGCAATTTTTTTTATTTTTTTACACGGAGGATGAAGTTGCCAAATGATTGTTTGACTTGAACCACTGCGTCTTCCCATTCACAGGCAGCATCCAAAGTAAAACCTCAACCATTAGTGCTAATAGGCCCATACCTTCAGGGAATTAGTTCTAGATAATTTGAATAGTTAAAAGGTTGTTGTCTTGTTATTCAGGATATTGAGTGTTTGCTGTAATTTGCTTGTTTACGTGAGTATCATCGGGGATCTAAACCACCTCCAGTTATAACATGAATAATTAATGGGAGTGTTGTGTTTTCTGTTTAGACATAGATGGGCTAGACCACCAACCCACCCACTGATCTTAAATTCCATGTGATGGTTGTCTACATTGTTGTATTATTGTAATCTTTCGGATAAATACTGTAAGGCAGTATGCGTGTTTTTTATGTGGTAGTGCATGCATTGTTGTCACATTTTTATAGTATGACATTTCTATATATAAAATGATCAGATAAAATCAGTTTGCATATTTTTGGTTGAGAAAGCCCATTTTAAAATGTTTATCTGAATTCTAAGTCAATAATGAAAGATCCTATAGTAAAGTGTTTTTGACCACTTTACTATAGGATCTTTCATTATTGACTTAAAATTCAGATAAACATTTTAAAATGGGCTTTCTCAACCAAAAATATGCAAACTCGAGCATCTCGCAACTGAATTGTTTTGGAAATTTACAGTAATACTTAATTTCTCCTGTGGAGGCACTGCAGGGAAATTGAACACTTGTGACCACAGACAACAGCTTTTAAAGTAAATCGTGTTACAGCAATGGCTCACAGCCGTCATTCCTCCGCTCACTTCTCTCAGTGGTCCAGACCCACCTCCCGCTGTCTCCTTCCTGGCTGCACGACCGCCAGGCCTGCTTTGCCCCTCCCCAAAGTCTGTAGCCTGCTTGCCAGCAAGGCCTCCCTTCCTTTTCCCAGACACTTAATGGGCCAGCACACACCCTAATCTTCACCAGCCAATGGCGAGAAGGTGCCTGAACAATAGGTTCCTAAGCTCGGTAAATTCCACCAACAGTGTGCTGTCTCTGTTGTTTGCCTCTGTACAACCTCTGCCTGTTTACTAGATTCTGACCCTTTCTTCACTCCCAAACCTCCATATTGACCTCCTGTTGTCGGCTCTGTCCTCAGACCGTTTACTGTTAAGTTTTGTATGATGGGGAACCAATTATTGACACCTTCTGTTCACTAGAACAAGCTACACTAGTGCTAGGATAGCGCCATTCCATGTCCTCTCCTGTTGTCTGACTTTGATTTCTCTAGATCTTACATGGTCAACCATTAACTTGAATGGGTTGACCACCCTGGCCTTTTACATTGGGAGGGTTATCCGTTTTCAGGAGGAAACTGGTCAGCATAGGAGATCACCTGTATTAAAAGCCTGATCACTACTTACCTGTCGGATCCCTTGCTGTTTCAGTGGCTCTCCCGGCCACAGGCCTTAGCGAGCATCGGAGAAGTCTGATTGGCTGCATATGCTGGAAACAGGTAAACTGATCCCAGGAGAACTGGAGCAGTGTTGTGGCATCTACCAGGTAAGTAATGATCACTTCTTTATTGCAGGCGTATTACCTGGGCTAATCGGTTTCCTCCTGAAACCAGACAGCCCCTTTAATACCGGTCTGCCAATATAAGATGGTCAAACTTGTAGTCTGTTATAAAAAGTCTTTACAGCGGCAGTGACTGAATTCTTTCTTGGACTGCTCTGTACTACAATAGTTAACCAGTAGAGGATTTATCTCCAGCATAGAAATGAGGCAAATAAAATCGTTTTTAGGAAGGAGAGCTTTTTGCCTCGTCTTTAAGCACATTACAGGGGAAGGGCCTTCATTCAGAGAAATCCCCCTGCTTACCTTGCCTTTGTCCTCTTAGATGTTGCTCCTCTTAACGCTTGGTCTCTATGACAACTGTTTAAATTGGGATGGGTACCTGTCATCTGGAGTATTACCGAGAAAAGTGTTAGTGAATACCCAGTCCCATGGATGGAGCATCTCAATGTAATCCAATTTTAATTGAACTCTAGAGACTTTGATGTAGTGCACAAGGTTGGGAGAGTGCTATTCCTGAGAGAAATTATAGCCGCCACCACCGCTTCGCTGGTCCAGACTGTCACTGCTTTAAATAAGCATTAGCATCAGCCGTAACCTTCCCCATAGAACATCTTACTCCTCTCGCATCACGAAATGTGCATCGGCTATTCCCCCACCTTCGGCACGGGCAATCAATTTGTCTTTTCTCTGTTTACTTGACGCATTTAATAATTGAGAAATGAATTTGTGTTTTATAACAGTATTTATTCAATTGACTTATTATAGCGCTTAAATATGCAGCAGCGATGTACAGAAGTGGTTGTCACTCACATCCCACATACAGTATTGTCTGTACAGAACTTATCATTGATATGCTCCACTTTACTACTCACATTCTAGATAGAGATTTAAAGGGGTTCTCCCATGATTAATGTAGAAAATTAAAATCAGACATCATATAGTACACGACAACCTCTTTCTAACAAAGCTAGAACCATCCCTGTACCTCACATGGATCCAGAGATCTCCCCATCCATTTCTCCAATTTGCTTCTAGATTTATTCTGGCAGCTCAGGCAGGGTTTCCTTTGTCAGGGGTGCATGTCCGTCCTTTCTCCCATGAACTATTCAATCCAGGTCCTTCCACAACAATTCTTTTGGATTAAGGTCAGGGCTCTGACTCCAAAATTTTTACTTTATCTTTGGTTTTATCTTGGTTTATGACTCCAGCAGCTCACTATGTGCCTAGGGCAAGATGTCAGCACTGGTCAATGTTTACCGGTGATTGGGAGAACGATGACAAGCTGGAATGACAGCAAGAGGTGCACAGAGGTGAACCTCTGCTCGTATGGATCTTCTAATTGGAATAATGTTGTGTAGTGATCAATTCTGTACTTCAAGTGAAATTGGACATCACTTCACAAGCCTAGGGTGGCAAACAGTGTCTACACAAACTATCAGAAGCTGTTTGCACGACATTGACCTCATTCCACTGTGGTGCACCTCTACCATGGTGTATAGCAAGATGGCAATAGAGGCTGGAATGGAGGTCTGTCCTCTTCAGCGATGAGTCCTGCTTTTGTCTTGGACACAATGATAGCCAGAGATTAGTTTGGGCAACACATGAAGAGGCCTTCACAAAGGAATATTCCAATCAAAGGTGACCACAGCACTCGTGTATAGGGCTTTTGTGGGTGCAAGCCTTCAAACGATTCCTTCCACCCCAGGAGTCTTGTATACAATTTTCCACAAAAGATGGCGGAGACAGCACACCTAATGAAGTTGCTATTTGAGTTTTATTCGTACAGTAGTACACACGATTACATTTTACGGCTTATGCAATGTTTCGGGCCCTAATACGGTACCCTTTGTCAAGCTTGAAACTGGGTTATGACAGGTATGGCGTGGCCTTCACAAAGGAATGTCACACCAGTCCTACTCCCACGATGATAGTGTGGAGTGACATAGTGTATAGTAGCTGGACCCCTCTAGTCTACATTTCAGGTACGGTACAAAAACAGCTCGGGGTTACATTAATTTGGCCGTTGAACCAGTGGTACGGCTATTTGTCCAAAGGAGCTGTTTTTAAACAGGACAACGCAAGGCTGCATGTTGCTTGTGCTACTGTGAGCGGCCTGCATGTCCTAAACATGATACCATAGCCAGTGTCTCCGGACTTGGTTGCCCATTGCAATGGGAACTGCCATCGGATCTTGTTGATTTACGTGTAAGTGCATGTATTTTTGCACATGGCACCCATACTAAGGCTCGGACTGGCCAACAGGGGTACAGGGGAATCCCCCGGTGGGCCCCTGAGCAAGGTGGGCCCTTAGTCTCCCACCCCCTGCACAAGTGGCACATAACACAGTAGGCTTTCTGCACTACATACATATATTCAGTGTACAGCACCTCAACCAGCCTATGTTCATATAAAAAAATAAAAAAAAAAGTTAATTATTTATTATATTTGAATGTATCCGTACAGTGGGCCCCCAAAATAAATTTTACTGGTGGGCCCTAGGTACCCCAGTCTGACACTGCCCATACTCCATACTGAATAAAAAAAATTGAAGATTTTGTTTCCATTTTTTTATCATTTGCATATCATTAACATGTCTAGCGATCCAGTGATTTCCATAATTCCACAAATTTTTTCTTCTTGGTGTTGCAATTTCAATGTTAAGGGGTGAATATATCCACGTGCTCAGCTCCTCCTGCTCTGTAACATGCTGCCCATAAATACTAAATGTGCAATGGGACAGGTTCCATTTAAGTGACATATTTGTCCCTTACGCCATAGCTCTATAATTTCAACTTAGAAAGTTGGTACCCAAAGCCTAAACTGAGGGCTATGACTGAGGGGAGTGTTTGGAATATTTGTGGCCTGTATGAATATGATTTGTAAATAAGGATCAGTGTAGCTATCATGTCCATAAAGCCTGCTGTATGCATGTGCATAAGTGCCAAACACTGTCTGCTGCTGTGACCCCCATAATCAGTCTTTAGGGACTGAATATTGGCATGTAGCACTCTCCCCATCACTCATTCTTACATATAATGTAAATTTGACTTAATCTAGGACACCGCTTTCTAGATTTGCAGTGTGACGTGAACTTGACAGGCTTTTCAGCCTCATCAGCCATGTTAATAAGTTGGACTTCTTATTTTCACCATGAAGAAGCATTACATGCAGCATGAAATCACCATCTGCCCCCTGCTCATCTGCTCTTGAGCTAATAACACAGAAGGACTGGTGAATTTATGTATTAGCACCCACAAATGGAGTCCAAGGCTCGGATCAAGGCAATAGACATAAACATGGACTCTATTGTAAATGTGATAAGTGATCGAAAAAGGAGTCTTCAAGGTTGTGCCCAACATTAGTCTATGAGGTCTGTGCAGCCAGAATTCCTAAGAATAATAGATGAGTGAGGAGTAATTCCTTTATTGCCTTTACATATCTATGTGTGTGTGTGTGCATATATATATATATATATATATATTCAGTCAGGCTACGGGCTTGTGCTCATGACTGTTTGTTTTTCTTCCATTTTTTTAATCCGCACACACTGACCCATATAAATAAATCTATTTTTGTAGATGAAAATAACCCTTCCTATACATAGAAATGTGGAAAAACACAATACACATAGAAACTATAAATTTTTCAAGGATCCATCTTTTGCTGGCCAAAATTGATTACAGCCTTGTGGCTTAACAGTGTGAATTCTCTATTTTATCCTTGTGTATACATGTTGAAAACCCATGTTTATAATGTAAAAAAAACTGCAGTAGATCCACACAAACATGAGATATGGACGCATGGTCCCAGAGCATTTTTTACTTTTAATGACTGACCAAAGTTGACCTTGTATAGAGGTACACACAGTCCCTATATGGTCTGTATGGTGGATGGGTATTTGGCGGTACATTAAAGGGGATTTTCAAGATTACTTTGGTATTTAGCAGATACACTGGCATACCTAGAACAGCAAATTTTTGAACGAACCCCCTCTTCCCATTTAACCCTCTTTCCTGCTGCTAGTTAAACTTACTCTCTTGGACCAGGCCCGGCAGCCGCTCCATCCGTTTCCTACACTGCAACTGCATACCTCCCAACTTTGTAAACGAACAAAGAGGGACACATTTTTTCCGCACTACCCCCCACGCCTCTAACTCCAACTAAAACATAACTATACACCTAATCCCACCCAGTCCCCTTAATGCCCCACATAGTAATTATCCCCCCTTCATGCCACCGCATAGTATTTATGCCCACATTGAGCCTCCTTCACGGAATTATGCCCAGTTATGTGCCCCTAGTAAAATGCCAAACTATGCCCCCAGTAATATGCCCACATTGTGCCCCTCACCTTCTTCCTAGCAGCAGCTGCAGGACATTCGCAGCTCTAGTCTGTGGAGGAGGCGGAGCTAAGTCTGACTGCCGGCCCCGCCCCCGCACAGACCAGAGGTGGGGAGAGCCGCCAGGGGGAGGAATGATGAAGCAGGGAGCCGATGCCAGCTCTCTGCTTCATCATATTACAGGCAACTGTCTCTGCTTCCTATGGACGTAGGGACAGCTGCCAGAAAGCGGGACATACCTTCCCCGTATCAGGACAGCCACTGTATAATATTCTTGATGGGGTCATGACAATAAAATCTTTCAGTCCTCCTCCTGGGTGGGCCCCTTCTGAGTTTGACCTCCATAGCGGCCACTTTCTCTGCTTCCTACTATAGCTATGCCCCTGAACAGAGATGCTCATGTGGTTGCTTACCTCATGTCCATCTTTTCTCTATGTAAACAAATCACTCTAGTTGGTTCCCATCCTGTATGTGGCCCTTCCTGTTCCTGTATCCAAACAAACCCATGATGCACTTCTCCTTCCTCTACCACAACTCCAGCACCACCCCTGAAAATGCTCAGCTAGTTCATAGCTCCTCTCACCCAGCTAGTTACATAGACACTACCCTAACCCTGCCCCTGTATGGACATAACACAGGGAATAAGAAAGAGCGGCATGGACTTGGTCATGTGACCACAGCCCAGAACAGAAGATAGGAGCAAGAAAGGTAAAATACATACAATACAAAATGACAGCCACCTTCATTAATGACTATTATAAAGGGTGTTGATGCAAAACAGAACTCCCCTTTATAGCCCATAAACCTCTGCACGCTACTCAGAGCCATAATACACTTGTGTCCTCGAGTCCTCACTTTCGCTATCTACTTCTTACTATAGTACCAGCAATTTTAGGTTGACATCTGAAGATTGTTTTCTGTTGGATATTTATTATTGGAAGGATTTTCTTTTTGTCGCACTGTTTGCTGGTTATTTTATATATTTGTTAAAATAGATGCCAATGTTACATAGGGATCATATTCTTCATGAATGTAATCTGTCTATATGTGCATGCAAGAGTAAACACCAACCACCTAATGGGCAGTGAACGAGAAGTGAGGAGCTACCATAATATCTGAAAGGTTCTTCAGGGTGAATTGCTCTTTTCCTCAACATAGCATATTAAAGCCAAGGAGTGACGGTACATCACGTACCACCATAACGTGCTACTCTGCCATTCTGCCATCAAGTAGACAGTTGAGTCACATTATTTTGACCACTTCCTACTTTCGATGTCGGCAGCGCATAGCTCATGAAGGAAGTCACGTGTTGTCAGCTGGCTTGGTGGGTATATGAGGTGCACAAATATTCCTCTTTGAACAAATGGCACCATTGCGAATTAGCGACATGAAAACTGCGGAGCACTAAGTGCCATTAATGTGCGAGTTGAACGCCAGCTACGATGGTGCACAAGGGTGGACCGACACTCTATAGTGGAGAAGATCACCACCAAAATGAACCAGGGGGCTACCAGATGTGTGTCTAAAACAACAGTTCCTTGAACCCTACTGCGTATGGGGATCCAAAGAAGACTGATGTCACTGCACCTCTGCTAATGAAGCTGCATCAACAGAAAATACTTTTGCTAAGGGTTGCCGTCTCCAATAAGTCACCTTTTCAGCTTTATTGAACAGATGGAAATTGTCATGTCAACCAAGAAACATCAGAGAACAAACAGCCTGCAACCATTGTTGGCATGGTCTGGGGAATGTTTTCTTGGTGTTCTCTGGGCCCACTCATCCATGTGGAAGGCACTCTCAACCGTTTTGGCTATGAATCCATCCTTGCAGATCACTTACACCCATACATGCTGATCGTCTATCCTGTAGCGGATGGGATCTTTCAGCAAGAACAATGAGACTTGGTTAGAAATGTCCAACATTGGTTTGAAGAGTGACTAAGAAGAATGACTAAGACTTCCGTATACTACCCTCGCCCCCTAAATCCCCAGACTTGAACCCAATTGAGCATCTGTGGTACCACCTTGATCGTTGTGCTCACTCTATGGATTCTTCCCAACGCACCCTCCAGCAGCTGTGGGAATCACTGCAGTCAGCATGGCTCCAGATACCTGTGACAACCTACCATGCCTTATCGAGTGACTCCCAGCTCATCTAGCCGCTGTCCGTGCTGCACTTGGCAGTTACTCTGGATATTACCTCACACACAGGACCAGTGAGGCACCATTATCTTGTGTATACGGGCCACGGCTGGAGTGATAGTGGGTACACTGCTAACCCCACGGACAGTTTGGTGCCGCCCTGGCTGTGTCCGTAGACGCAAGTAGTATCTGGTTACTTGTTTATCATTACACATGTCATTATACATATGTGGTTGTCTATAGAGGTCGTTACTCCGATTATCCACATTGGGACTACATATCTGCATGAGCTTGTATAGCCTTTTGGGAGTCTGCACCCCATAGGGTAATACCTTCATGCACTGTGGCCCCAACGGCGAGTGATTTATACATTATGTGCCTCTCTAAGGTCCTTAAATACGGTCTTTATATCTGACCCTTTAAAGCTATTTCATGATTGAACTTATTAGGCTAGTAAAATATCTAGTCAAACTGTGTCATCATAACTGAGGGCCCTGCTGACTGCTTCGCCACTTCTTAATAATTACTGATGCCAAAAATAGCATTGTACCAAAATATGTCCCCTGAGGAACCCGGCAATCAATTAGGGTGAAACGCGTTGGGACTTTGGCACCTGACTGTATGCCACCAATCTAGGAGGCAGTGCTCTGGTGCCTAGCGTGTATATATATATATCCTGACAATACATCCGCATGTACAAATGTGTACGGCAATTTTTCGTGCATGAGCATTACATATTAATAATTTTGGTGTGTGAACGTTACACATTAGCATCTTTTACTTGATGATATATATATATTCATAGATAATCACACATGTAGTTGTCTTTGCACCGTCCGTGACGTAACATTTCGGGCATCTGTCCACCCGCAGACGCAGCATCCATGAGTGTGGGTGGTCCATTGCTCTTCATACTGTAAATTATAATTTTCTTTTTGTTCTGTGTACTTAGAGTAGGCCCCGATTCAGGGACTCGCCAACATCATAGGGTCAATTTAGGACCCACTAGGAGGTTCCAGAACACGGGATCGTCCTTATTAGGGCGGCTATTCCGTTCATAGGCAGGGGTGCCGAGTCTAGGGCTAGATACAGGGACAGATCAGAATCCATGACTGTCCACCCTGTCTATCATTGACTTATGCCATTGAGCGTTACAGTATTATCCCTTATGTCGTCATGGTGATATCTCTTTTTTTTTTTTTTCTTTTTCTATGTTTGTCTGTGGGAGTTTGTTATTTTATGTGTAAATTAGATTAAAGGCTACGTTTTCTAACAGGTTGTACCCTGTGATTACATTAATTATACTCTGGATATTAGCTAGTGGCTACAATATTGTCACTCTACTGTGTATATTGTATATGCTGCTTTTTTTTTTTTTATAGGTGTGAAAAACTTAAAACAGTAGTTGTGTACATATATACATACAGTATGTCTAAGACTAGTTTCACACTAGTGGCAGGGGACTCTGTCCTGCCGCTAGTTCTCGGCGTGTGCACTGCTGTGTTGCCGCCGGTACTCCGCCCCCACCCCCATTACAGGGAGTGCAGAATTATTAGGCAAGTTGTATTTTTGAGGATTCATTTTATTATTGAACAACAACCATGTTCTCAATGAACCCAAAAAACTCATTAATATCAAAGCTGAATATTTTTGGAAGTAGTTTTTAGTTTGTTTTTAGTTTTAGCTATTTTAGGGGGATATCTGTGTGTGCAGGTGACTATTACTGTACATAATTATTAGGCAACTTAACAAAAAACAAATATATACCCATTTCAATTATTTATTTTTACCAGTGAAACCAATATAACATCTCAACATTCACAAATATACATTTCTGACATTCAAAAACAAAACAAAAACAAATCAGTGACCAATATAGCCACCTTTCTTTGCAAGGACACTCAAAAGACTGCCATCCATGGATTCTGTCAGTGTTTTGATCTGTTCACCATCAACATTGCGTGCAGCAGCAACCACAGCCTCCCAGACACTGTTCAGAGAGGTGTACTGTTTTCCCTCCTTGTAAATCTCACATTTGATGATGGACCACAGGTTCTCAATGGGGTTCAGATCAGGTGAACAAGGAGGCCATGTCATTAGATTTTCTTCTTTTATACCCTTTCTTGCCAGCCACGCTGTGGAGTACTTGGACGCGTGTGATGGAGCATTGTCCTGCATGAAAATCATGTTTTTCTTACCTTGCAGACTTCTTCCTGTACCACTGCTTGAAGAAGGTGTCTTCCAGAAACTGGCAGTAGGACTGGGAGTTGAGCTTGACTCCATCCTCAACCCAAAAAGGCCCCACAAGCTCATCTTTGATGATACCAGCCCAAACCAGTACTCCACCTCCACCTTGCTGGCGTCTGAGTCGGACTGGAGCTCTCTGCCCTTTACCAATCCAGCCATCTGGCCCATCAAGACTCACTCTCATTTCATCAGTCCATAAAACCTTCGAAAAATCAGTCTTGAGATATTTCTTGGCCCAGTCTTGACGTTTCAGCTTGTGTGTCTTGTTCAGTGGTGGTCGTCTTTCAGCCTTTCTTACCTTGGCCATGTCTGAGTATTGCACACCTTGTGCTTTTGGGCACTCCAGTGATGTTGCAGCTCTGAAATATGGCCAAACTGGTGGCAAGTGGCATCTTGGCAGCTGCACGCTTGACTTTTCTCAGTTCATGGGCAGTTATTTTGCGCCTTGGTTTTTCCACACGCTTCTTGCGACCCTGTTGACTATTTTGAATGAAACGCTTGATTGTTCGATGATCACGCTTCAGAAGCTTTGCGATTTTAAGAGTGCTGCATCCCTCTGCAAGATATCTCACTATTTTTGACTTTTCTGAGCCTGTCAAGTCCTTCTTTTGACCCATTTTGCCAAAGGAAAGGAAGTTGCCTAATAATTATGCACACCTGATATAGGGTGTTGATGTCATTAGACCACACCCCTTCTCATTACAGAGATGCACATCACCTAATATGCTTAATTGGTAGTAGGCTTTCGAGCCTATACAGCTTGGAGTAAGACAACATGCATAAAGAGGATGATGTGGTCAAAATACTCATTTGCCTAATAATTCTGCACGTAGTGTATAGTCGATGGGGACGGAGCGGCAGTCCGGGGGTACACGTGAACTAGCGGCAGGACGGATCCAACAGGCTGTTCACCCGCCCGGAACAGCCTGCCAGAGTCCCCTGCCGCTAGTGTGAAAGTACCCTTAGTCTCTGTGCAGACTGCATTTGAGCCTTCACATTGGAGTTATACATTTGAAAAATTTACCTCCAACAGAAGACTCGGGCATATGCCAATCTATAGGCATACAGTGGCTGACATGTATCACCCAACATAGGCCGGAAGGATGCTATTTTGGCCTTTTTTGGGTGAATAGAGCCCTATAGATTTGTATAACTTATACACTGAGAGCTTTTTCTAGGCTCTGAAGCAGTATTTGTTATATACATGCATAGATATAACATATGTATATACCGCCACATAGCCACTTATGATCTCCAGCAGATAAAATCAGAGCGCCTAAATATTAACCTAGTAAATCGTAATACACTGTAGTTTTCCAAAGGCGGTGAGATGTATCCTCAGCTGTGTTGTGTGATGGAAATGCTTGTTTTTGCAGATTGTTGGCATTTCAGTGCGTTTTTGTTTCCTGACGCTGGCAGAGCATTCACATGGGCCGTTGTTCAATCTTTATGAAAGGAGAATGAGAGAAGTAGTGTCACAATACGCAGCGTGATTAAAAAAAAAAGTTTATTCAAACATGTCTGACAAGTGTCGTCCTCAGAGACCATTCAATCATAGCAGACTGTCTTCATTTTGTATTTCCCATAGGTTCCTGTTATAGTCAATAGCAGCTGATCCTCAAAGACTAACCTTTTCTAATTAATCTCTCCTACTAAGTAATGATAATGAATTCACAGGGAAAGCTCTGCAAAAAGAAATGTCATTTCTTGTAAAAACACCCCTGGAAGCGTATTTCACAATATAATTTTTGGGATTTTCCTGTACTCTTTTTGCTAGGTTCTTGCTTACACCGAAGGCCTCCATGGAAAATGGATGTTCAGCGAGATCCGAGCAGTTTTTTCAAGACGGTACCTCCTGCAGAACACGGCCCTGGAAGTCTTCATGGCTAATCGCAGTGAGTTTATATATATATATAAAGATATATTGAATACATGTTATCAGTCTACTGTCTTCCAGTATAGACAGTCACAATCGATGAGTAAAAGGGACATAGGGGGGGGAATTTATTCTTTGAGTTGTGCCACTTATTATAGTACATGGTATATCTTTTAAAAAGAGCTTGAGTTTAGCATGAGGAGACATAGCCAACAACAGTGCCACAAACCTAGACTTGCTAAAATCTACACAGCATTGTATTTTGTCAAGGGTACGTCCATACGAAGATACTAGTCGCACGACCGCTGTCATGACCAGGCTTGCAGGGGCATCACATTGTAGCAGTGAACCAATAGAAATGAAAGAGGTCCCAGCATGAGTTACATGTGGGCCGCTACTGAAAACCCTGAATCGCAAAAGATCCAGCAGAATTTCAGGGGTCGCAGTCGCGGCATACATGCAACTCATGCTGCGACCTCTTTCATTTCTACTGGTACTGCGACCAGATTCATTTCTATGGGATTAACATCACACTGCGATGCCCCTGCGATCCTGGCCCCTGCTAGTGTCGCCGTACCCTCTAAAAGGGTTGCTTCATCTGGACATTTATGAAAAATTGATAGGATACTCCATAAATGTCCGATAGGTGCTGGTCCCACCTCTTGAACCTGCTCCTATCCCAAGAATGGGGCTCAACTATGAATAGAGAGCATGCTCAGCGTCCTCTCCATTCACTGCTATGGGACTCCCAAAAATAGCCTAGCCAGCGCTTGGCAAATATTAGAGGTTCTAAGCAGTAAATGAAGAATTAAATGTAGGGCTCCGTTCTTGAGATAAGAAAGCAGGTCCCAGAATCAGGACCAGCACCTATCGGACGTTTATGGCCTATACTCTGCATATTTCATAAATGTCCAGGTCGGACTGTCTCTTTCTGCAAAAAAAAATTATAAAAAAAATACATTTCTGTCAAAGTACTTAAACTTACATTATGTTCTCAAAACTGTTCCTGTACTTAGAGCAGTAGTTTGAGCTCAAGAGCTGTTCTTCCTACTGTTATTGGAAATGACAGTAGTAAATTGCAACCCTAACCAGTCATTATGAATCTTCTGATCATGATGCATCTTGCTCTGTCTGGCTTCCCCTTTCCTTTCTCCATGTCTCCAAATAGTGTTATGTTATGTTCTTGGTGTCATCCCTTTGTACCAAAGGAAGACACACCTATACCTAGCTAGAAACAGGGTTTTTAGGCTTTAAGTGCTCAACCTGAACTACTTTTTCCACCTCTTTCCATTCTGTAGCCTCCGTTATGTTTAATTTTCCCGATCAAGCCACTGTCAAGAAAGTTGTATACAGTTTACCTCGGGTTGGCGTTGGCACCAGCTATGGTTTACCACAAGCCAGGTATGTGTCTTCTTTTATTAGCTGGTTCCTTGTGTAGCTAGAGTTTGTTCTTAACTTATGTTGCTGCAGTATTTTCCACAGCGCTGTACAACAAACACGGGGAAGCAAATATATAGAAACCAATACGTTATTTACATAACATATAAAAATATCTAAAATAATTAGATACAAAATAGCAATGACAGGAATAGGGGGAAAAAATGGAGAGAACTGGATGGTTGAAACTTATGCTAAAGTGTGGCGTCAGCCCTCATATATAACCACCTGATATAAGCTGTTGTGAACTGATGTTTCCATGTGCTATTAAGTAAATGGCACAGAAGGACCTAATGATATAAAACAGATAAAGCTAGAGGTGGGAAAGAAATAGTGGGCAAAAAACATACAATTCACACTCATGCGTTTCGCATGTAGCCTCTTCTGTGGATAGGTCCTGGGGACAGCACTGTACATATTTAGTATTTGTACACTACCAGTCAATTTTTGACAATCAATGCTGTTTTAAGGGGTCTTTGGAAAACCCCACTGTGCAGAAGCTGTGCATGGAACATGTGCAGAGAGCCCCAGGGGAGTCAGTGCAGGAGATGGAAGTGGTAGTAGCCCTGATGGAGTTTTGTCACAGTGCACTCCCTCAGGCCGTTGCTCCCTGGGGATTGGTGCAGTGGAAATGTAGCGTTGAAGAATAAGGCCTGAAGTAAACTTAGAACAGTCTTTTTTTTTACGAAATGCAAAGTGTAACTTCAGGTACATTCAATAGCAGCAATTTCCAAGTGCAGTTTTTTGCCACCAGTAAGGATTACTGGCTGGCTGGAATTTAGCACTTGTATTGTACTGGCCTAGTAGTAGTATGGGTGACGGGTGTCTTAGTTGTAGTCCCTCACCTTACAGCAGCGTCCTTTAATGCTGGTCTCAGCTGGTCACTCTGCTGTCTCTCTTCTCAAGGATTTACTTGAGAAAATTGTTGGTTGTTCTCTCTGGAGAATCCCTCTCAGGAGCTCAGACATGTGCTTCCTCTCCTGTCTCAGGTTGCTCTGGAACTCCCCCTCCTGGCAGGAAGCAGGACCAGCCCACTCCTACCAAGAGGGGAGGAACAGGGTGATTCCAACCATTGCCATCGCCAAACATCTAAAATACATGACAGAAGAATACATTACTATTCTTAATGCATAATAAGAAAACATTTGCCGATACCCCCAGGTCTGGGGTACTGCACATGCAATGGTTATTTACAGCACAGCGCCACGTACTATGTTGGTGTTGTATAACTAGGGATTATTATTATCAAGCGAATCTTCTAAAGATACAGTAACAAGCCCAGAAAAGATCACTGAAGCTTTTTCTACCACTGTGAGGCCGTTCTCGATGTCATATATCCAGAAAGTAAAGACATTTTTGACAGCTTGCTAGAAGATCATAAGAGCTGCACGGGCAAAGCAAAAGCTGTCAGTCATGGGGTCTATGATGCTCATCAAGAACACGTCTCCCATTCCTATCCCTGATGTTAGCGATGCCACTTATCGGAGCCGCTGACATGCAGTAACTATAAGATATAAAGAGAAGCTTACTATGTATTTACAGCTTTTTTTTTGTAATATATTTTATATAGGAAAATTACCATTATTGTCTGGCTGGTTGTTGCATGCTGTGATGGCCCCTTCCTTCATTATTTTACAGGAGAATCTCCCTGGCCACTCCCAGGCAGCTCTTTAAATCCTCCAACATGACTCAGCGTTGGCAGCGACGAGAGATTTCAAACTTTGAATACTTGATGTTTCTTAATACCATAGCAGGTAAGGCTTCTGGCTCTACAATCCTTTCTAATATGTTTATGTTTGTCAGAATCCTGAGCAGCGTGACTTGATCGAATGCGTTTATCCCTCCGGGACTCAGCTGCAGCCCTATGATAGACTCTGAAGCACTCACATTAAATTTGATAAGGGAAGGCAGGAACCTATCAGCCCAGCTCTAGATGCATTGATTGGTATGGAGGCAGTGCCTAACTCTCTTGCCATTTCCCCAGCTGACAGCTTTGTCTGAAGCTTTATTAGAGGCAACAAACCATTGCCAGGAACTGTCTGGAAATAATAATGGGGGGGGGGGGGAGGGATGTAATTTTACTATTCAGTCATTTTCAACAGCGGAAGCAGATACAAGACTAACAGCAGCATGCCTAGTACAGATGTCACCTACAGTGTGGCATGATTAGGTAACCATGTTCTGTCTACTTACCTCTAATCCCGCTCTTCACATAAATTATGCTGTGGATCCAGTGCTTCTATTACTTCTGATAGCATTCTTTCCTGAATCATATTTATTAAACAGGATATTCATCCCAGTGTAATTATTCTCTGTATGTTTTTTGTTTATTTTGTTTTTATATATTATTTTTCCTTTATTTTTTTTTATTTTTTTATTTTTAGAGGTTTTGTTATGCAGGATCTCTGCAAAACCTATGGCAAAAGACAACAGTATTTAAAATAAATTTTAGGTATATGTGAATATATTATTTTAGGCTACTTTTACACTCGCGGTAGCCTTTTCTGGCAGGCTGTTTCGGCAGGGGAACAGCCTGCCGGATCCGTGCTACCACTAGTCCACCACGCCTCTCTGGCTCCATTCACTATGATGGAGGCGGGCCGGAGGTTTGGCTGTAGCACGGCAAACAAGCCGAGAGGCAGACGGACAAAAAACGCAGCATGTTGTAGTTTTTGTCCAGCCACCTCTCGGCATGTTTGCTGTGCTACAGCCAAACCTCCGGCCCACCTCCATCATAGTGAATGGGGCCGGAGCAGACTTCCAGTGGCATGGTGGAGTAGCGGCGGCATGGATACAGCAGGCTGTTACCCCGCCAGAACAGCCTGCCGGAAAAGGCTACAGCAAGTGTGAAAGTAGCCTTAAAGGGGTTTTCTTGTAATACAGTTTTTTTTTTTTTTTTTTTTTTTTTTTTAAACAAATGCCCTCAGCCTGCCCCTGAAACAGAAGATTAGTACTCCGCACTGTCTCCATCTTCCTGTCCTTGCGCTATTTGCTTCCAGCGGTGCATGGGCACCAAAGACTGGCTTCAGTAGTAATGTGGCCACAAGCAGCACGTCACTGCTGAAACCAGTCATTGGCTGGACCTGTGTATGTGACCATGCCCATATGTCGCTAGTGCGGGGACCAGAAGATGGAGGCAGCGCAGGGGACCAGAGCTGGTAAGTATGAATCTTCTATTTCAGGGGGCAGGCTGCTGCTAAAAGATCTGTATTACCGGAAAACCAGTTTAATGTATACCTGTCAGGTCATTATTTCTGCCTTAGGCATCATGCACATGACCGTGTCCAATTTGTGGTCCACAAAATACGGATAAAGACTTATTGACTTCAATGGGTCCATGCTCCAGATTTTGCAAACATATTCTATCTTTTTGCAGAACAAACATACGGATGTGGAAAGCACACGGATGGCCCATGTACTTTCCACATCCGTATGAATGTTCTGCTAAAGGATAGAACATGTCCTATAATTGGCCGCAAAATGCGGACCATGGACTTCTTGAGGCCCATGGGTCCGCAAAAAATATTTTGTGGGTCCACAATTTGTGGACCGCAAAATACATACGGTCGTATGCATGAGGCCTTATCTGTGAGACAGAGGCAGAGAAGTTGAGCTATGGGATATATTGCTTTATGTGGTTTGGAGCAGGATTTTTGAGAAAGAACAAGAATAAATCCTGACAGGACTCCTATGAGTGTGTGCCATCACCTGTTATTTGATAAAGGCACACACTTGTGCCGAAACACGCGTCACAAATGGGTGACGAATAAAGAAATATCTTACAGCAAAGAAAACTACGGAGTGCTGGTCTTTCTATTACAATTATATGGGGATTTGACCTGTTGACCGCGCACCTGGATCCCAATAGAAGCACAGTGCCGTCCATTTTTTCTCAATCAGGACTCCTATGAGAGACACTGAGAGTCCGGATAACCAAGCCCATAAAAGATTTAAATCTTATGCAAAATGTAACTTTTTAAAAAAGTTTACTAGATAGATGCTGATAGGGACTTGGATTCACCTATTATATTGTGTAATATAAACTTTGTAATGTTGGATATTTTCTCCCTAAAAATACTGACAGAAAAGACAAAGATAGCAATAATCATAAACTGGCATTACAGATCCCTTTGGTATTAAAGGGGTTTGCTGAGACTAGAAAAAGATGGCTGCTTTCTACCAAAAACAGCCACACACCTGTCCGCGGGTTGTGTATAGTATTACTGCTCAGCCCCATTCCCTTTGGTGGAGCTGAGCTGCAATACCAGAAACAACCCATGAACAAGTGTGGCGCTGTTTTTGTAATAAAGCAGCCATGTTATTCTAATGCTGGACGACCCCTTTTAACGTCACTGTGGAAATATAGCTTGCTTTCTGTTCTACAGTGATTCTCAAAATATTCTTTCTCCTCCTGATCCCTCTACTGAGATACAGCCCAGAACTGACACGTGCTCCTGCATGGCCTAAAAACACTCCTGTCCAATAGGGTGGACTGGAGTGTGAAGGAGATCAGGGGAACCTTAAAGGAGTATTCTCATCTTGGACATTGGGGGCATATCACTAGGATCTGCCCCCAATGTCTGATAGGTGCGTGTCCCACCTATGGGACCTGCACCTATCGGACATCAGCCAAGTGGGACCCACACCTATCAGACATTGAGGGCATATCCTAGCTATATGCCCCCAATGTCCAAGATGGGTCAACCCCTTTAATAAATACATCATGATAGATATATATATATATATATATATATATATACACTGCCTAGCATTTCACATCCAAAGCCTCTAAAAAGCACCATAAACAGGCGCAGCAGGTGTAGAATATTAGTTAACACCGCAGTAGTGTCCTTACGGCACTGGACGACCATAACCTTGAAATTATTAATTAGATTGGGAATATAGGTGAGCCCCCTCACCCACAATTTTCAGAGTTTTTTCCCCTCTGTGATGTGCAAGCTTTTGCTAACTAATTATGTGTATATTTAGCTGCAGTCTGTGTTGGGCTTATTATTGTCATGTAATTAGATGTAACCCGAACTGCCGGCTTCTAAAAAAAAAAATAAAATCATTAAAAATTCCTTCCTAATGACCTAGAGATGACAAAATGTCTGTAAAGTGTGAAAACGCAGACAAGCATAGGAACATCGCTCGCAGAGTGTTAATCCAGATGCTGGAATCATCTAATTAAACAATATTTTGCTGTCATTAACATGATCACCAAGAAAATGCAGCTGTAATTTTTTTTGGCAGCTCTTCCCGAGTTTTTTCACCTTTTAAAACTCAACCAGTAAATTGAACGTTTTAATTAAGGAAATAAAAAAAAAGTATTTAGTTGTTTTGAGCCTTTGTCTGAAGCGGCCGTTGTGGATCCCTTCATATCGATGCGGGCGCGGTGTTACCCTGTCCTGTCTTCTGGTTTTACATGTGCGTCCCCAGTGACATTGTCACCTGGTGTAGGTGGTCCGGAAGAACCATATTAGGACTTATGCACACGACCGTGTGTATTTTGCCGACCCACAAAATAGGGATACTGTCCGTGTTGCATCCTCATTTTTTGCAGACTCGTTGGCTTCATTGGGTCTGTGGTCAGCATTCTGCGGAGACGAGTATCAGACTTGTTCTGTCTTTTTGCGGAACGGAAAGCACACGTTACGGCCATATGCTTTCCGTATGAAAAGTGTAGACTGTCTGCTATTTCTGAAACTCCCATAGAGGTGACTGAAGAGGTGTCCGCCCATGTGCAGTGCGCTCTCCATTCACGTCTTTAGGAGTTTTGGAAATAGTCAAGTGCGCTCGCTCAGCGATTTTTTGAACTTAAATAGAAGTGGAAGTGAGAGCAAGCAGCGCATGCGCGGTGCACACTCCATCTAACACTGGTGGCCAACGATGTCTCCGATGACACAACCTCTTTAAGGATGACCCTGCACTTGTCTACAAATGTGCACATTGCAGGAAAACCAACAATGTTTTTTGAACATGGAAACGGCTGCATTTCGATGACTTCTCAGAGAACAAGGAGCGCTCTGTTCAGTATTCTCAGGTCTGGTAAACCAACCATCATTAAAACCTAGAAGGAAGCCGTCCTATGACAGCACTGTAAATCTGCTCCTGGCCTGGGAATTGATAACCTAGGTTCTTTTTGTCAGGTTTAGCAGGGATAGATTTTCAATTTAGTTTGTAGCCAGGGAACACCAAAAACAGATCATTAAACATGGGTGTTATGTGACCCAGTGAAAGCAATACCAGTTTTCTCAGCGCAGTGGGGGGCCTTCTGACACCATTTGCTGCCACATACCATTCAGCGCTGTATGGAAATTTGTTATATGTTCACAAAATTAAAGGGTTTGGCCTCTTTGCAGTGTTTTTTTCGTTACTCCTGATGGGTTCAGTAACATCCACATTCTGTTTCTTTTGCACTTTTAGTCCTGACGGCTGTGGTGTGTTCTTGCAGCTGCGGCCCCCACATATAACATCACTGAAAATGGCTGTGTTACATCTCCTGTCCAGTCGGCATTGTGCACTCTGGTCCTTTCTTCTACAGCGCAGACTTTACACGAGTTGTCCGGCGTCTGCGCAGTAGAAACCATTCTCTGCCTCCAGTGTCCTGTCCTATATGCGCCTAGTGAAGCGGGCGTGCCCACTGTGAAAGCCCCAGTGCAGTCTCAACTCGGATTCTGCACCTGTGGATAAACGAGGCATTTTACAGTGCGCCTGCTCGCTTTACATGGCAGCTGCCCATATAGGAAGGGACACAGGAGCCAGAGGAGAATTGTCTATACTGCGCAGGCGCTGAAAGTCTGTGCAGTAGAAAAAAAAACACAGTGGAGAAAAAACAGCCATTTTTAGTGATGTCATAAGTAGGGGCAACAGTTGCAAAAACACCACCGCCACCATTTACAGAAGGGGCAGTGAGGAGCAAAAGTGCAGAAGAAATACAATATGGATAAAAGTTACTGCACACATCAGCAGAAGTGTCATACAGAAAAACATTGCAAAGTGGCCAACACTTTTAAATAGTGATATATTTATTATTTTTTCTTGCTTTAATTAGTTTTTATTGCTTTTATTATTACAGTTTTATTTTTAATTTTTTTTATTTTTTTTGGGGTGGTTACTCTAGGGGGTTTTAGTGGATATTCTGCTAACCAGCTCATTTTATCAGTTTAGCTTCTTGTAATTTACAGACAAAAACTGTAGCAGAGTAATTTTCTATTTGCCTTCATATACACTTTATGTGCTGTTTTTTTTCTATAGAGAAAAATTAGAAAAACTGCCTTGAAAAAAATTTCCAACTTCCAGAGCATCTCCAACCAATGGTCCGTAAAAATCTCTGACAGAACACGGATGCTATCTGTGTCGTGTCAGCGGTTTTCATGGACCCATAGACTTCAATGGATGTGTTTAGTCTGCCTCACATATCTCTGGTTTTCCAACTGACCCACTGTCAGTGGAAAATCACTGATGTATAAACACATTAAAATCCATGGGTTAAGTGTCCTGTCCGTGGAGACCAAGGACGGCACGTGTCCGTGATTCACTGACATGTAAAAGAGCCCTAACATTGTTTACAAGTGCTGGTAATGATGTGGCCCAGAAGATTCAGACCAAAGGCTCATGCACACGACCATTGCCGTTTTTGCAGTCCTCAAATCGCGGATCATCATGACACGGATAACTGCTGCATGCATTCCACATTTTACGGAACGGCCGGCCCATCCTTGTCTGTAATGAGGACAATAGTAGGACGTGTTCTATATTTTTGTGAATGCCACGGAAAAGACATACGGATGTGGACAGCACACAGAGTGCTGTCCGCATCTTTTGCGTCCTCCATTGAAGTGAATGGGTCCGCATCCAACCGACAAAAAATGCAAATCGAATAGTGTGCATGAGCCCTTAAAGTGCAATCGGTGTTCGGTCAGTGATTGTGAGCCAAAACCAGGTGCCTAGGTCTAAATTTTTCTCTAAGGCCTCATGCAAACGAACATTGTCTTGGTCCGCATTCGAGCCGCATGCGGCTTGGGTGCGGACCCATTCACTTCAGTGGGGCCGCAAAAAATGCGGACAGCACTCTGTGGGCTGTCCGCATCCGTGCTCTGTTCCGTGGTGCGCCAAAAAAATATAACCTGTCCTTTTCTTGTCCGTTTTGCGGACAAGAATAGGCAGTTATATTAAATGTTGTCTGTGCCGTTCCGCAAATTGTGAAATGCACACGAACGCCATCTGTGTTTTGCGGATCACAAAACACACACAGGGGCATGTGCATGTAGCCTTATAACCTTACTTCTTGAATCCAAATAATACACCAAAACGGATCAAAAGCCACAGAAATTCCATAAATTGTATCTGTATAGCGCCACCTTATGTTTGTTCTTTTTCCTTATATTTTGTCCAACTCACTGAGGTGGTTGCATGCGCAAAGTTTAATTCTTCAACTACTGTTAGAAGATGTGGCAGTAACAGGGAAACTACAGCAGAAGGACACGTCTCCACCCGAGCTGCCAGCCTAAAGAAAATCTAGCAGAACAATTAGAGACATTTATGAGCTCTCTGGATCCATGTGAGATACAGGACTGGTTCTAGCTTTGTTAGAAAGAGATTGTCATGTGCTGTATGATGTCTGATTTTCCTTTGTTACGTCAACCATGACATAACCCTTTTAAGCGGATTTTGATCTGAAGGCCTGGTGCATTGTTTGTAATGTGGTTCCAGTTATGAGAGAGACCCTATCTCCTGTCCCCAGACACTGGCCCAGGCAACTGTACAGTGTTGGAAGCCTGTCCTGCTAGGTGAACCTCCTGCTGGATTTCCCGATTGCGCCTTTTTAAATCTCTTGACGGGAGACATTGCTTCATTTTATACCTGGAACAATACATTACGTACCCTATTTGCGGTGTTTTGTGTGTTATTTTTAATTGCAGGATTTTTTTTCAGGGAAATCAGAATATAAAGGACAACATTGTTTTTCAGCGCCCCAATAATTTATTTTTATAGAAAACAGTGATGTTCTTCCTGTGATGAATACAACCCTATAGGAGGTGTCTGTGGTGTACAGTATCACCATAAATGCGCTAAAAAGTCTCTTGGGAATGACGGTAACACTTCTTTTTTTTGGTCTGATTTTCTCAGGGAGAACCTATAACGACTTGAATCAGTATCCTGTATTCCCATGGGTGTTAACAAATTATGAATCTGAGGAGTTGGATTTAACCTTACCAGGAAACTTCAGGGATCTTTCAAAGGTAATTCATATTTATGTAGAAACTTTTCTTTTCGCAAAATATAAGAAACTTTGTAAAAAAAATAACTTCTCTGAAGACGGTCAAGAATAATTGTATGTTTTTTGATGGTTTGTTACTATATATATATAATTTTTTTTGTGTTCTCTAAGCATATTCCTACAGAGGGTGGGTTTGTCGTTGGAGCTTGAGGGTGCCTTTAGGAGACCAGTCCTACACATCATGCATGATGGTGGGGAGATGGAACTGCAACAGATTTTGCATTGGTGACAAAAAATATGTCCCTGCATGGGTGTATTTTCACAGATCTGTACAATGCAATACGTCCATGTGCATGAATCCTAACCTCCACTAGAGGCAGCATTTTCTGATAGTGGCTGTCGCAGCGCTGCTCCCACTGTAGTCCGCCTCCAGTTTCTTCTTCATTGGGTCCGTGTTTCTCATCTATGTTGATGTTGCCATAGTTGATAAATACTTTTTGTCTCCTTTCCATTCTTACACTTTCCACCGTTCCCTGTGGGTTCACTGATACAATATATGACGATGAAGAGAATTCCCTTCGAACTCTTGCGGCTCCCTATAAGTTATAACTGTTAACAAGTTTTTGGTGTGGCGGTCTCTGTGGGACTCTGCGGTGTGCACATTTTTCAGTTTTGTTGTTCTCTATAAAACAATAAGACTCAAATCCTCTAATTTCAGATTAATATGGTATCCAGCTGTTAGATTTACTGATGTGCTAATTGGCGTTCCCCTCCCTACTCTGCAGGGAGTGTGCCGTAAATGTTAGCAATTAGTAGACGCGTATTTAGAGCGTAAAGCGTCATGTGTTACATACATACAATATTCTTTCTGTACATAATGGGGGATGTTTGATACAGGAAGACTTTATGTACTGCACATTATTTCATTTCCATTGGCGACAATTATTACCATTATAACCAGAGGGGGGGGGGGGGGGATAGAGTGGAGGGGCAACACTTATAGTGGGGGCTTCCTTCAAGTCCTGGTTAGCAGTACCACACCCCTATCATGGCATGGGGAGAATTGGTAATATTTACTCATTTCTCCTTTCCATGATCTTTGGGTTAATTCCTCAATATCAGATCTGTGGGTGTCCGACACCTGGCACCCCTCCGATTATCTGTTTGAAGAGGCAGCGGAGCTTGTGCGGGTGCTGCATCGTCTTCATTGTTTGCCTGCGCGTCGTCGTCCTTGTAGCGGCGGTGCGGTGTAATTACAGCTGTTCGAGTGAATGGGAGAGGGAGGTGTAATTGCACTGATCTCCGCTATAAGGGAGACAGTGTGCAGAAGACTCGGCACTTGCAGCCTCTTCATCCAGCCAATTGGATAGGGCAGGGGTAGGCAACCTCCCGCACTCCAGCTGTTGTGAAACTACAACTCCCAGCATGCATACTTCCTCTGCTCTTCTCAGAATTCTCAAAGAAATGAAAGGAGCATGCTGGGAATTGTAGTTTCACAACAGCTGGAGTGCCAAAGGTTGCTGACCCCTGGGATAGGGCATCAATATCCTGACTCTGCACAACCCCTTTTAGGCCCCCCATACACATTAGTGTATTGTTGCCCAAACCCGCCAAGATCACCGGGTTCGATCAATGGTCTTTTGTGTATGGGGAGCTCCTGACTCTGTCCCAACAGATGAGAGAGAGAAGGATCTGTCAAATGAAATATTTTCACTTGATCCCTTTGTCCTCCTGGGAGATGAGCCTCCACAAGTCTGGCTTTCTCCTCTCTTCCAATTAACGGATTATCTGTGTGTTTATGGGGGAGTCAACAGAGATGGCTGATGAATGTGTATGGCCAGCTTTAGGCCTCTTTCACACAAGCGAGTTTTCTGTCCGGATGCAAAGTGAACCCATTGCTCCCGCGCTGAATCCTGACCTGTTCATTTCAGTGGGTCTGTGCACATGAGCGGGTTTTTTTCATGCATCATCTCTGTGTTCAGGTAAAATCCCAAAGTATATTGTGCAGTTTCCACACATCTCTGGCTCCATAGAAGTGAATGGGGATTGCGTGAAAAATGGAAGACATCCGGGTGCAATGCGTTTTTCACTGATAGTTGAGGAGATAAAAATTATTTTTCAGTTTTTCTTTCCGCACGTGAAAAACGCATCAAAACTGATTGCATCCGTAGGGAAAAAACGCACACACTGAACGCCATCGCAAGCAAACTTGAGTGAACTTGCATGCAAAACCATCAGTTTGTTCCTCAACAGATCCTGACACAATCGGTATCGCTCGTGTGGAAGAGGCCTTAGGGCTGTTTCACACGAGCGAGTCCATTGCAGGAATCACGCTCCGTGTGTGAGTGCGATCCTCCGCTCTGGACTTGCAGAAACACACGGCGTTATCATGATTTATAATGCTATGTGTCTCTGCTTGACCTTATTTCTACAGAATTATACTGACAGCTTTATGTCACTATGATTCTGTGGAGAAAAGGCCAAGCAGAGACACATAGCATTATAAATCATGATAATGCCGTGCGCTCCTGTAAGTCCAGAGCGGAGGATCACGGAGCGTGATTCCAGCAATAGACTCGCTCGTGTGAAACAGCCCTTAGAATTCAGTGATGGCTAACCTCCAGCAGTCTAGCTGTGGTGGAACTACGACTCCCAGCATGCTCCATTCATTTCTTTGGAGTTCTCAGAACAGCCAAGCAAGTGTGCATCTTGGGAGTCATAGTTTTACCACAGCTGGAGTGCCGGAGGTTAGCCATCACAGCCCTAGATGGACCTGCAAGTCTCCATGTCTGTATTGTCCATATGTCCTTCATTCTGTCCTTTTTTTTTTTGCTTCTGGTATTTACACGCAATGACAAATCACAGTGAGCGCAGGGATAGTTCTGCGGCTGGGCAGACTTCCTGGGAAGTCAGTGGCTGCCATAGGCGACCACTGACGCTGGCAGTCAAGGGTCAATTTCATAGGAAGCCAATTTTGTATATTTTTGGAGTGTGGGAGGAAACCGGAGTGCCTAGAGGAAACCCACGCAAACACGGGGAGAACATACAAACTCCATGCAGATGTTGTCCCTGATCGGATTCAAACCCAGGACCCCAGCGCTGCAAGGCCCCAGTGATAACCACTGATCATAGATGGCCTTGGGCATTTGTCGGATTGTTGGACAGATCACAACATGTGCACCCGTCACCACGCTGAACTCGCTCTGACTAATCCAACAACGAGTCGGAAACCACACACAGCCTTCAGCCCTGCGGTTGAGTTCATCACAGTTCACTGTTACCGGCAATGATGGGAGTGTGAGGCCGCGGACAAGCCTCCTCACTGAGCACCAGATATGCTGTTTGCTAATACTTGAGCTGTTTGAGTGGCAGGAGATAAGAATGACAATTAGTGTGTTGCAGGAAGTGATCACGCCTGCAGGCCTCGTACTGTAATAATGCAAATGAAAGCATTGACGTGTGAACTCTTCTGCCAAAAGCAGTGTGCAGTTCGTTTTCTCTTCAGCAGGGAAAACGATGAGATGTCCATTTTCCTTACGTTTTCTATGGCGGTTTTAGGGAACTCACTGGACTAGGATCATGCACTGCTGATGGTGTTTATAGGGGTTATCCAATACTATATAAAAATGTCCCCCATATGCCAGGGCCCCTCACACACAACTCCCTAGCATTGCGGGTAACGGTAGGGAGGCCCGTCCCCGTCTGCCATTGGCTGCTCCCGAAACCGGATGTTTGGATCCGCGCACGGGGAGAGGCAGCAGCGGTAGTACAGGGACCAGAAGCGGCACGGGGAGCCAGGTAAGTATATTCATTGTGAGGGGCACGGCATAGGGGGGACATTTTTATAGTATTGGATAACCCCTTTAATGGCACCATAATCATGCTGTAGTTAATAATAATTTCCATAGGTTTAGACTATTGTCTCCTAATTTTATAGGAGTTTCTTGTCCCCGTATGATGCAGTGCCTGTACTGCCATTTGTAACCATAAAAAACAAGTAAGCCTACTTTCACGTCTGCATTTTTGCTGGATCCGTCATGGATCAGCAAAAACATTTCCGTTAGTATAATGCAACCGCCTGCATCCGTTCTGAACGGATCCGTTTGTATTCTCTAAAATAGCAATAACAGATCCTTCACTAAAACCATTGTAACTCAATGGGTGCCGGATCCGTTCTCTTTTGTGTCCGTCTTGCTCCGCATCCCATGACTCACTCAAAAACACTGCTTGCAGCATTTTTATGTCCAGGATGGGAACACAACCAAAGAGAACGGAATGCATTCTGGTGTACGCCGTTCAGTTTTGTCCCCATTGACAATAAATGAGGACAAAACATCGGCTGCCCTGCAGTAGCTCTGGGGCTGTGACTACGCAGCTCCGTCCATTGTGTAGTGGACAAAGTTGGTTAATGCAGCACTGCTCCTGGTGAAGTGAATGGACGCAGCACTGAGAGTAACCAGCTCCGTCCACTACATAGTGGATGGAGCTGTGTTGTTCCAGTGCAGGAGCTGCTATAGAACTGCCTTGAGCATGAGTAAGAATTTTCCTTGAGCATGAGTAAGAATTTTCGAAAACGCGTAGGTGATTACATGCAGACCAAGTACCATGGTGATTTTAGTCTTGTCTACAATGAAGAAGAATTATTTTATGCAACACGTTTCAGTGCTAGATCAACTTGTATGTACTGTAGAACTGCTGATCCGTTAGGGGTTGGGGGGGTGTCAGACCCATGCCAATCAGATATTGATGACCTAACCTGAGGATAATGCGAAAATTGAGTTGCAATCAAACATTTTTTTTTTTTTTTAGTTTTGCAGTAGTTTCATCCAATTGCCCCATATTTATCCTCAGTGTACAAACAGAGTCCGAGCCCTGATGACCTAATCTCCCCACCAGAACAGATAAAAAATGTGACCACTGATGAAGGTCTGAAATGACCGAAACGTCTGGTCGAGATACTCTGTTTGTACACTGAGGATAAATATTGGGCAATTGGATGAAACTACTGCAAAACTTAAAAAAAAAAAAAAAAGTTTGATTGCAAATTAAAATCTGTGTGCCTTCATTTTCGCTATATGTACATTGGCTGTTCTCAGCCCTTGATTGGCACCAGAATCTATTGAATTGAGTGCGGTTCTCCATTCTACTACATACTAACCTGAGGATAAGACATTAATATAAAAGTACCGGAAAAAACAATCTAATTGGTAATACTCTGGCATGCCTGCCACATTAGACTATTTTAAGGATCATAATAATATTAAAAATATATAATCAGATTGGTGTAAAGCATTATCCAAAAGTCAGTAGGAGATTTCGTCTGAGTCCCACCTGGTACACTTGTGTTACAGAGGATAACCTTCCCAGTCTTCATTGCAGAGTCTTCAAAATATGAAAATTGCTATTAGCCAATTGCACTTCCAGTTGAGGTTATTGGCCTCATCTGCAGAGCAGCGCACTGCGGTACTTCACTACATAACTTTAAAAGATAGCCTGTCACCAGGTTACCTTTAGATTAAGGCATCAGTTTGATATACGGTCAAAGCTGAAGATTGCACCCTGTAAATCCCATCACCAAAGTGTCAATCAAAGTAGCAGAATAAGTAAGTTGCCACAGTTCCTCACATACAGCATGTTTCCTGTTATTTTAGGAATCTAGAAAATTGTGTCACGTGACCCCTTGTAGGCTTTGCTGAATCTTATTTTCCAATCCTAACTATGGTAGTCAGATTTTTAACCAGTTATAATAGGTGCTTTCTGTTTTCAGTAACTCATTAGTGACTTTACTGTATAGATTGGGACAGAATAAGCAGAGCCATCTCCTCATTTGAGACTGGATGAGCAATGAATGCTCCATTTTACTTATAGAGGCATAGATAAGTTAAGATAGCAACACTAGACAAGTAGAGAAGAGGCATCACCAGACTGCAGAGTAGGAGCTAGACCTATATGAACCGTGCATGCTTGTCCACCACCGCTTGACTCACTAGGGGGATACAGCTATTGGCAGTGAAGGAAAAATAGAGGGTCACTACCACTGCCACCAATGTAAGTTATCTCAACAGAGACAAAATATTATTTTACCATGGTTTTAATTTTTTTTACTACATGAGACCTTCTCGTTAAGCAGATCATTTGTTCCCAGACCTAGTCATGTCTCCTCTTGTATGTTCTACAGCTGCTGAGATTTCTGAGGTTTGTTTTTTTAACATGACTTCAGCCCTGTTCACAAAATGTAAAATTCAACCCCACTATGTGTAGAATGGCTGCTCAGTGTCACCAAACACCATCAGCCATTCTCCATGAGCCGTTTTCATCATTAAACGTGCTTTACAAACGTATCCTGTGCGAGCCAACGTCTCTTTCCATTAGACGTGTTATTCCAGTGATAGACTTCAGCAGGCATATTGATCTGGTTTGTAGGCAGCCTCTGCACACAGTCTCCCCAAGCTTCATGGCCCTGGGGCAAGTAGCCCAGTTATATGCTCTTATTTCCTTCTGAGAGTAATTCAGTTTTTTGTTGTTTTTTACACACTTTTATGAGCACCTTTTATAAGGCTGAATGGTGAAACCCATGTACAGGTCTCTTATATTATTTTCTGAAGGCATTCAGTGGATAATGACTATCTTAGGGAGTTCACATCTCCATTTCATTTTCCATTCTTCTTATCTGTTAGTAGAACAGGAAAAAAACTAACAACAAAAATGGATCCTGTAAAAAAATAAAGGATCCTAAGCATTCATTATGCACATTTTGCATCCGTTTTAGCCATTTCCATCTGAAGGAAAAAAAGTTATGCATACAAGACTTTTTTTTTCATCTAAAAAAATGTATCTGAGAAATGGATCAAAAGGATTCCAAATGTGCGTAAGTGATGCACAGGATCCGTTTTTTTTCTTCTTTATTTTTCTGTTCTTCTGACGAATCAGAAGAATTGAAAAGTAACGGTGATGTGAACTCTCCCTTAATATAATTGAGGTAATAAATGTGTAATATTTTACATTGGCCACTGGTCATTCATATAGATTTTCCAGGTTTAGATTAGACCTATGAAAAGTGGAAATCCAACCCCTCTGACTTCGGATGGAAGGGGAACTTGAACAGCCTGAACTGTAGTATCTGACAGCCAAATGTGAATGGATGTAACTGTGCCGAACTGCCGCCACATGTCAGCAATATGTAGAAAATTGTTATAATGTAGTTCATGCTGTATACCAATTACGGTTGAAGTCATGGGGGTGGCACCGCTATCCTAAAGAGTCACAAAGTCTAGTCTTCAAACCTTCACTTCCAGCTTGGTTGATGTGCCCCTCACTCCATCAAGGCTCAGATTTATAAATATATCAGGGGTCAGTACAGAGATCTCTCCCATCATCTGTTTATCCCCAGGACTGTGACGAGGGGACATCCTCTGCGTCTGGAGGAAAGAAGGTTTGTACACAAACATAGAGGAGGATTCTTTACGGTAAGAGCAGTGAGACTATGGAACTCTCTGCCTGAGGAGGTGGTGATGGTGAGTTCACTACAAGAGTTCAAGAGGGGCTTGGATGTATTTCTGGAGTGTCATAATATTACAGACTATAGCTACTAGAGAGGGGTCGTTGATCCAGGGAGTTATTCTGATTGCCTGATTTTAGTCGGGAAGAAATTTTGTTTTCCCCTTAGGTAGGGAAAATTGGCTTCTACCTCAGTTTTTTTTTTGCCTTCCTCTGGATCAACTTGCAGGATAACAAGCCAAATTAGATGTACAGATGTACAGTCTTTTTTCAGCCTTATAAACTATGTTACTATGCATTTGCTGAACCGCACAAGCCCAGGAAGTGCACCTTGCTGTATTAGGCATGAGCGGGGAGTACAAGGCATCAGCACATCCAAAACCTGTAGGAGGTGGAGGAGGTTGTCAGTCAAGCTGGAAGAGACGTTTTGTAGCCCGAACTTTGTGACTCTTCAAGATAACATCTCACGAGTCTTCAACCATAATTATCATACAGCGTGATCTAAATTATTTGATTATTATTTTCTAGATAATACTTAAAATGGATAATCTATATAGGGGCATCTTTATACAGCTTCTCTCCAGAGGTATAATGTGATGATAGTGGTTGAAGATGTCTCAAATCTCAGATTTGCAGTAATTGTGACTACACAAAAATAAAACTATTTTCAGCATTTTTTTTTCATACTGTTCATGTTTTAGACCAAATAACATGATAAATAAATTCTTCAGATTATTACAGTTGCATGAACACCCAATATGTGCATGTTTTTTTAATGATATGTATGTTTTTATTTTATACTAAATAATGTTTCATTTTTATATATGTATTTATTGTGGACTTTTTTTGTGTATTGAGTAAGTCCCTCCTAGGGGCAGCTGCTGGCTTCTTTAATTCTAAGCCATAGCTTTGTTAGGCCTCATGCAAACGGCCGGTTTGCAAATTGCAAAACACGGATACCAGCCGCGTGCGTTCCGCATTTTGTGGAACAGAAGGTTTGGCCCTCAATAGGCCAAGTCCTATCCTTGTCCGTGATATGGACAAGAATAGGACATGATCTTTTTTTTTTTAAGGGGCTGCTGAACACCTTCCAATTCACTGACCACTCGTTCTGCCCTGTTTTCATTTAGATTATATTCAGTGCACATTGATTTTGGAAAGTTTCAGTTTACATCTCCGCTTTGGTTTTTTTTTGTTGTTGTTTTTGTACGATGTGCCCCTCTTTCGATTTCCCTACTTGCTGTGTGAAGCAAATCGAGCTGTCATTTAGTTTTGTGGAATGTGACAGGCGTATTTGAGCTCTTAAACACCCAACGTTGTGTGTTAACCCTGAAAGGTAAGGCTTTTGTATTAGGCAGAGCTGTATTATGCATAAACTGTTGATTAATGGGAAGTTATTCAATTGTCAGGTGTCGGTGTTCATATGACAACTTCTAAGGCATTATCTGTGAAATCAAACAGCGGCCTGCGTTCTCCTATTACCGGTATATCCTTAGTGAGTTCTGTAGCTATTATGCAGGAAGGGTTACAGTAAACATATGCAGCTGTTGAAATGTATCTTAATGTGAAAAAACTGAGTTGATGTCTAAAAACAAAATCATATATTTTATATTTTTTTATTGTAGCCTATTGGTGCTTTGAATCCAAAGAGAGCAGTGTTTTATGCCGAGCGTTATGAGACCTGGGAAGACGACCAAACGCCACCCTATCACTACAACACACATTACTCCACGTCCACCTTAACGCTGTGCTGGCTTGTTAGAATCGTAAGTATAGCTTTGGGTTCATTGTGTGTAAAAAAAAATCTTTAAAGTGACCATCTGGTTCATGAAAAAAAAAAATCACATTAACTGGGTAATGAACATAACACATATGGTTCTCTCCTTGTACGGTAATTTTTTTAGCTGCAGATCAGAAGGTTCCTGGGTGTCTCCTCTGCCTTCCAAGATGGACGTACCGCTTCTCAGACCCTGCTTGTCCAGCCCTGCTCTTGGATTGGCCAGCGCTGTTCAAATGAGCAGTACGGGCCAATCTGAGGGCAACAGGAAGTGTCTTGGACCACCAAATAGGCAGTCTGAGAAGCGATGTGACCATCTTAGATGGCAGAAGAGGATCCTGGGAATTAGCGGACCTACAGCTGAAAAGATTAAAAGGAGGGAACCGGGTAAGTGTTCTGTTCATTCCCCAGTTCATGAGACTTTTTTTTTCTCTTGAAAAGGAGAGCTGCTATATGGATTTTAAACCCAAACCATTATCCTTGGGTAACAAAAGGACTTACCCCACAAATACACTATTCTGGGTACAATCCTCGATTTACAGTTTTATTGTATCCTTGGAAAACCAGGTGCTCATCTACGCAGAACCCGCTCAAGAGTATTTTTCTACTATTTTATAGAGTTTTATTATTTTTTCTGTTATTGTATTTATTATGACATTTTTCTTAATTATGCTCCTCTTAGAAGCTATTGTTATATCTGTTTTACTCATTATATCTGTTAAAGGGGTTATCCAACAACAAAAAAGCCCCCCCCCCCCCAATGCCCAAGCCCCTCACGCAGATTGTACTTACCTCACTTCCCGGCACCCGCATCACTTCAAATGCTGTCACAGCCGCAGCTGCATCTCCCCGCCGCGCAGATCAAAGCATCTGCCGATGGGGCAGCCAATAGCAAGCTACGATGGGAATGAGCCTCCCTAGCATCGTTGGCTACGCTAGGGAGGCTCGTTCCTGTCGCGGCCTGCTATTGGCTTGACTTTGTGGCTTTTTGGTCTTACTGGCTCTAAAAAATTGCACCATTTTGCATTTTTACACCACTTATTCCAGCTTAGAGAAATGGGTGCGAAAGTGGGAATGGTTAGCCCCTTGAGCTGATTTAAGCTAGATTGATCAACTGCCACTTTTCAGGGGGGAAAAAAGTCTCAATCTTATTCCAGTATAGGGGTGCATAGAAGGTTGAGTAACTGCTCAAGACAGAAATGTTAGACTTAAAGATGCACCACATTTATCAAGCTGTGTGTGATATTTGATAGATTTGGTGCAAATTACAGCAAAGCAGATTTCTGAAAAACTGGCTTTAAAAATTCCCCTTATAATAAATATTTGCCAGGGACTTTATTATTAGTGATGTGTGTTAGCACTAAGGCCCTGATTTATCAAGACCGGCATCTGCTACTTACTTCACTGCAACTTCTAAGCCTTGATCTTAAAGCGAACCTGTCACCAGCATAATACCTCCCCAACCATCCACAGTACCTCATAGCTGAAGTCATCATGTCTCCATTGATGAAAAGTTTGCCAACATAAAAAGCAACTTTATTCACCCCGAGTGGCGTATGCAAATAGACTGCTTGAAGTTAAGGGGGCACTGGTCTTAAAGAGGTTGTGTAGCAATTTATATTGATGACCTATCCTCAGAATAGGTCATCAGTATCTGATCTGTGGGGGTCCAAAACCTGGAATGAAGAGGCGGCGCTCTATGCTAGCAAAGCTTCCTGTTCTTTACGCTGCACTTTATCTCGGAAGTGCACTGTAATGACGCTCCACAGGAGATGCCGCGCAGTATAATGACCAGGAAGCGGCACTCACATGGAGCGCCTCTTTCTTGTCAAAAAGCTGATCGGCTGGGGTACGGGGTGTCAGACCCCCACAGATCAGATATTGATGATGATAGGTCATTAATATAAATCGCTGCACAACCCCTTTAACACTTACGGCCCCGGTCAGGCCTCTTTCCTACTGGTTGAAGCCTCAGTGCTTTTTTTCTTCAGATACAATGCGCCTGAGATCCCGCGCATGTGCTGTTTTGTTTTTAGCACCTGCACAAATGTCAGTCTCTGCGCAGTGAATTAGTCGGGTCCTGCGCATTGAGTCTCTGAAGCCAGGTACGCCAGGCCAGGCTCACCGCAGAGGCCCTGAAGACAAAGCAGTATGGCGCACACACAGAATCTCAAGTGTATTGCGTCTGAAGAAAAGAAAAAAAAACGCACAGCTTTTAATCAGGAGAAAGCGCTAAGAAGGTGGCACCACTCGCTTGCCTTGGAGCATCAAAACCACTGCCCCCTTGAATTCAAGCAGCCCATTTGCACACACCGCGCTTGGGGAATAAAGTTGTTTTTGGCAAACTTTTCCATTGGATGACAAAGACATTGTTGGAGACATGTTGACTATAGCTGTGAGGTATGGCCGGCGGTTGGGGAACATTATGGTGGTGACAGGTTACCTTTAATATTAATTACTACTTATAGGAAGTTTTCTGCCTTTGCATGTACAAAGCCTTCAAGTTATCTCCTTATGTTTTGTAGGTTTTGTGATGCACAATACTTAAAAAACTGGAATGACTGAAATTCTTCCGAAACGGGTCCTTATAAACCCACTATTACCTGTAGCCTTATATAAACCCTATATAACCGAGAGGCTTTTGGAGGTCGTAGCCTCTGCCCCTGGTTACATCTTGTTCACGCCTTGACTTCATCAGGATCCATCTCCCTTACACCGTCCACCCTTTTACCATAAGCTGCTTAAGTGACTAATTGTAAATTCCATTAACCTGTCAGGTGTCTGCTTCCTTCTCACACAATCCGCGACGTTATCATTGAAATCAAACAGCAAATTGACTTGAAAATGTAAAAAATTCTGAGCAGCAGGTATTTGAGTGACACGTCTGTGTGCAAAGGTTTTCTCAGCCAGCAGCTGCGGTTCTGAGGAAAGTCATGAGTGATGATGAGAGCAGCGCTCCTACTGATTACTAATGTAGTCACAATGTAAAGAGCATGTAGCCGTCACTCCTACTAACACTACCGGCAATACTCCGCCGTGGCAGAGCTCTTAAAGTGTCTCTGAAAAAAAACAAAAAAAAAAAAACTTTTGATATTTCATAGCTATATATCAAAGGTTTTGATTGTTGGGGGTCTGAATGCTGAGACCCCCACTGATCGCTAGAATGAGTACACTGAAACACTCACATAGCGCAGTTCCTCTTCTTCCTGCAAGAGATGAGCCCATAGACTTTCTATTGATCCCACCTCCTGCAGCGAGGGAGGTGCTTCTTTTCCTTCATTCTGATCAGTGGGGGTCTCAGCACTCAGACCCCCACCGCTATGAAATCACATCGTCCTTTCTTTTCATTATATTTTTTGGGGGGGGGTTTAGGAGCAAAAAAATAATCCATTATATGATGGAAACCCTGCTGACTATAAATGGGGGTTCCTTTTGTCGCACAGTGTGTAACTTCACTGAACCCCCTTTGTCTTGCTTGGGTGGGTGATCTCTCTCATAAAGGAGAACTCCCCCCACGTAGCTATGGGGAGCACCAACTGCTCGCTTTCAGCCTACAGAGTTTTTCCCCTTTATCCCCTAGAGCTACTATCAGGGAGACCTGAGCAGATGCCAGGTCTTGGAGAGCCCATGGTGTTCTTGGTGACCATGAAGTAGTGGAGTAGACAAGAAGCCTACTGTGACTTTAGTGCCTGAGGGCCCACATATACCTGGAGCCAGTCCTCTACAGCTCACGGGCATACTGCTTAATACATCTCTAACTTATTTGCATTGGAAGGGCGCTTCAGTTCATCTGTCATCAACATTCAATGGACATTTTCTATTCCTGCCAATAGTCTTAGCTGCTGCAGTCTAAAATCTTTCAGACCTTCCTTTAACTTGAAAAACAATGTTTTGAAGTATGTGGAGATTGAGGGTGTAAAAAACGGAATTATTCTGGCTTTATATATTTTTATATATCTGATGTCTGAGTACTAATCTTAGGATATGTCGCCATCGGTGAGATTCTCTATATTCTTATGTCTATATGAAAATAGATTTTTATGGATGTAAGAAACAAACAGGCTGTCTACCCCTTTCCAGCTGCTGAGACTTTTACACTGACTATAGAACATTAGTTCTGTACTTAAAGGGGTTTTTGAGGATCAGAAAAACATGGTTGCTTTCTTCCCAAAAATGCATGCCATCCATGAGTTGTCTCTGGCATTGCACTGTAGCTCAGTTGCATTGGAGTCAAGGGGCAGAGCTGCAATGCAGCATGCAGAATGCAACCATATTTCTCTAATCTTGAAAAACCCCTTTAAATGTCTGTTGTAATAACTACTAGCATCCCCTATGTCAGTGATGGCTAACCTTGGCCCTCCAGCTGTGGTAAAACTACAACTCCAAAGATGCCCCCCTTGCTTGGCTGCTCTCAGAACTCTATAGAAATAAATGCAGCATGCTGGGAGTCGTAGTTTCACCACAGCTGGAGTGCAGAGGTTAGCCATCACTGCCCTATGTAATAACAATTCTGGAGCATCTATTTTTATGGCTCTATGGTGTGTAATTCCTCTATTATGAATTACCAGCAGTTTGCAATGAAGTTCCAGGTGGGTGTTACCAGTGTGTCCCTGCACACATTATCCAAACAGTGCTGCCAAGCTTACTGTGCAGGAACACCTCCACAACTGGTAACACCCATCTGGACCGTCACTTCAAACTCCTAGCAGAGGACCAGTCATCACTTGGTATATTTCTGTTTTAGTATATACTTGTATTTACTATTAAATAACAGTTTTGGAGCATCTTTTTCATAACTTTGTTGCGTTCTTTCTGTTATTTCTCCTGGAAATGTAGGAAGAAATGAATAACTAGGTGTCACCATTCTTCTTGTTAAAGGGGCATGTCCCTACATAGTCTGGCTTTGTCAGTACTGATTGGACAATGTCGGACTGTGTAAGGGCACACCCTTAAGTAGTAACACCAAGTTGTCCATTTATTCATGCTTTTCTAGGAGGAATAACAGTGGAACAGCTCAACACGCAGTTGTAATAAAAGGGAACCCAGAACTAGTTCATGAAAAATCCAATTATTTACTGAAAACAGAGCTGACAGACCCTTTTTTTACTTAAAACCCCCTATAAAATCAGTGGTTTTATATCTTCAAAGACTTCTACTGTTATGTAAAATACAGATAAAAGATCAATGCAATCATAACATAATCCTAACAAACTATTGGCGGGAAGGGTCCTGTAGAAGTTCTTTGTGGGTCACAGGCCTCGTAGAGCTCAGGACTGGTGACTGGTTTCATAGCACAAGAACATACACATTGCACAGGACTGTAACCCTCTGTTACTTGGCGAGGTGAGCACATACATGGCCTCCTAGCTTTCCCACGTTCACTTGTAACTCTATCCAAATGTTCCCTAAGAAAAATAACGCCCCAGTATACACTAAAAGTTTGTTTGTATGGGATACGGGTTATTAAGACCCCCCGGGGGGCAACCAGGTGACCCTAAGCTCATTACAAATTCAGAGTAGAAGCCAAGAACAGCAACTCAGAAAAGCCACATCACTCCTGAAGCCACTAGTATGTTTATAAAAAGAGCAAGTTCATCTGTCCGCTCCTGGTGCACTACATGAAATATGGACGCTTATATTAGCATGACATTAATGATATTTTCGTTGGAGGTTTGCAGACAAATGCTGAATCTGTAATTTCGTAGACTATAAAATGTGTAACAGGGTTGTTGGTTTCCTACCAGCCTTTAATAGAAGAAAGCAAACTGCAGGCAGATAACATTGTAAAAAAACAAAATATAATAAAGTAGAAATACAGCATAAGAGGCCTCTCGAGTTTCCTTGCTTCGAGGACCACATCATTATGCATTCTATGTGCAAGGCCTCCATGGGCTCTTTAAAGGTCACCACTTGAAAATGTAAAACAATATTCTAGACAAAAGTTATTTGAGAGTAATTTCTGTATAAGAAGGATTTGACAACTCAATGAGGTTGAGGGCAGAGCTCATACTTATTACAGTGTTACAATATCAACACAAGTAACGACGTTTAAAATGGTATCACAGTATTAATACCCAACTAACAAAAGAGTGATAAAACAACAAGACTTGTTACTGTGGTACAATCCCTCAGAAGGAAGACACGTTGACAAGTCTGAGAGGCATGGGCGGATTAAGTGGCCCAGAGGCACTGAGATGTTCCTCAAGCTGAAGCCCCCAGTGCTAAAGAGATATTTAGATAGACATTACATTCAGTGCTACCAAACATACAACACTACTTACCTATTACATCCAGTGACGTCTCCTCTGATGTAGATGTTCTCTTTCCTCGTGTTCTCCATTCGGAGCAGACCACAATGAGGACATCTTTCAGCTACGTCTCGTTTGCCACACAGACATCTTGGGTTCTTCACCTTTCTATCATCCTTCTCCTGGTTCCCCAACATTGTCATCCTACTGATACCCCACTATACTGCAGAAATAATAGTGCCATACATATAGTCCCCCATAGTAATTGTGCCCCTACAGTGCCTCCAATAGTAATATTGCTTCCCGAGAGTGCTCACTAATAATAATGACCCCATATTGCTGCGGTAAGGATAACAACCCCACAATGCCCCCAGTAGTAACAGTGCTTCCTCGGTGCCCCAATAATAACACTCCCACAGTGTCCCCAGTAGTAATATAGCCCCTCTGCAAATCATGCCTATAAAGTCTCCAGTAGTAATAAGTCCTCCTATATTTTACCAGTAGTTCTAATGTCCTGTAATGCCACCAGTAGTTATATTATGCTCCCAGTAGGCATTTTGTCCAGTTTTGTTTAGTATTTTTGCTGGATCTGTGACAAGCGCTTAATGGAACCTCCTCCAGAGATGTGAACCTGTGGCGCACACGGAGGTGAGCGGGCAGTGATCAGAGCACACAAGCAGTGCTCCGAGGACTCTGGCCAGCCTCTTGCTGCTCAGATTTGCTTTTTTGCATATAAATAAAAAGGCAGATCTTTCTGCAGCTGTTTAACATACAGACAGAAAGAAAGGTATCATTTCACTCAGCATGATCAACCCTACCAGGCAGTATGCCTTATTTAAATGGGTTGATTACATTGACAGATGCTAGTTAAGGTAAAAAAGGAAATTTTTTAAATAAAATAATGAAATATTATGCTGGATTTCTTTGCATAATTCTATATTAATAAATGCATGGAAATAGTATGTTAGGCTAGGTTCACTTGTATTGCATAGATTCCATTAAGAGCTTGTGTCACAGAGTCCATCAAAAAAGTTGTACAAAATACAGCTGTATGGAGTGTTCAAGGAACCCAAGAAAACTGCGACAGGAACCCGACAGTGGGGTCCGTTGACATTTGCTAGATCGGACTCCCATGTTGCTACACTGCAACAGAAAAAACAATATAATTGTATGTTAAAAGGGTTGTCCAGTTTTTCATCAGGATAGGTCTTTAATATCAGATCGGCAGGGGGCGACTTCCGGCGCATCCACCAATCAGCTCACAGAGTTTGTGCAAGCGCTGCCTTCTCTTCACTGTTTATCTGCTCGATGATAACATTTCAGCGGCTGAGCAGTGTAATTACAGCCGTTTCCATTCAAGTGAATGGGACGGATGAGCTGTAATTACACTGCTCAGCCGCTGCTATGTTGACATCAAGCAGATAAACAGTGAAGAGAAATCGGCACTCCCAAGAGCACTGATCACAGAGGGGCAGGAGTCTGACCCCCACTTATCTGATATTGATTAATTAAAATTATACTAAAAATATACAACACGACTTGCAAAGAAAAAAAAAACTATAGAATTCACAGAGGCAGAAAAAAACAAACCAATAACCCCGCTTGTTTAATGCAGACATTTCTCTCTGCGCTAGAGGCTCATTTCTGCTGGCTGCTTTGTTTCTTTAATGGGTGACACGGAGCACAATTAATTTCCATGGCACTGCCAGTTTACAAAGTAACGTACTGAGGCAGCGGTAGCCTGGTAACTTTGAAACCTGTCATTGCATGTTTTACACCAAAGCAGACTGCAGTGACAAGAACAAAACAAAAAGAAATGAGCTTAGGAGTGGACCCGAGTCGTGTGGATGCAGAGCGGCAAATTATGTGTGAAGAGGTTTTAGGAATAATTATTGCATGTTTGCAGAGTGATGGCATGTCATTTACTGGTGGACTGGGTAACTGGGTGGATATAATGGCCAAAAGGGAGATGTTTCTCAGTGTGGCTCTCAGATTTAGAGGACTTGTCTCCTCTCCTGACATGTCTGTTTTAGGAAATAATTCTATTCCCCGTGAAATGACAATTCTGGAGCTTCTATTCTTATGACTTTCTGTTGTGCTATTCTTGCTAGACGTTTATAGATAAAGGTCCAGATGGGTGTTACCAGTTAGGGGCGTGTCCCTGCACAGTCTGACATTGGCAGCACTGATTGAATAATGTCAGACTATGCAGGGACACCGCCCCTATTTGGCAACACCCAGCTGGACCTTTATCCTTAAACTTGTAGCAGGCATAAGGATAGAATGACACAACATGGAGTCATAAGAACAGATGCTCCAGAATTACTATTACTATTACTATTACTATTATTACATGAGGGACACAAGTAGTTACTAAAACAGACAAGTCAGGAGAAGGAGAGGCGACAGCTTCTCCTTAAGCAGCACATTATCAGTACCTAGGTTCATTAGGTTCATATAAAGATTTGTTTCCATATAATTGGTTTCAAAGACTTATCACCTCTCCTGACATGGCTATTATAGTAAGGGTACATTCACACTAGCGTTAATACCGGAAAAAAACTGATCAGTTTTATCCTAATGCATTCAGAATGGAGAGCAAAATAGCGCAGCATTCTGCAGTTTTCTCTCCGGC
Organism: Bufo gargarizans; assembly: GCF_014858855.1. NCBI lineage: Eukaryota > Metazoa > Chordata > Amphibia > Anura > Bufonidae > Bufo > Bufo gargarizans. Next base: position 72,468,729 of record NC_058082.1, on the reverse strand, counting down.
CAAAAATCCTGAACACTTGCCGGAATGCCGGATCTGGCATTAATTTCCATTCAAATGCATTAATGCCGGATCCGGCCCCAAGTGTTCCAGCAAAATGGATCCGCATGCGCAGACCTTTAAAAATGAGAAGAAAATAAATACCGGATCCGTTTTTTCGGATGACAACCGGAAAGACGGATCCGGTATTGCAATACATATGTGAGACGGATCCGTCTCACAAATGCATCTGTTTACGTCAAGATTGCCGGACCTGGCAGGCAGCTCCGGCAACGGAACTGTTTGCCGCAAGTGTGAAAGTACCCTAACTGATTGTATTTCCCCTGTAATAACATTTCTGGAGCATCTATTCTTGACTCTGCATTGTAATATTCCTCTTTTAGGGCTCATTCAGACGGCCATATACTGTCCGCAAAAACGCAGATCCGTTTTTTTGCAGACAGTTCAACATGTCCGCAAAAAAACGGATTGCATTCCGTATTTTTGCGGACCCATAGACTTTAATGAGGCCACGTCCTGATTTTCACTGAAAAGTATAGGACATGTTTCAGTTGTTTTGTGGAGCTGTGGAATAGAAGAAAAGGGCCCCATAGAAGTGAATAAGTCAGCATCTAATCTGCAAAAAAAAACGGATCTGTATATTTGAGAACAGCATATGGTCGTCTGAATGAGCCCTTTTTCTTCCTGGAAATGTATGAATAAAATGAAAACTGCCTGTTATCATTCCATTTGCCCACACACCGTCTGAAACTGTCCAAACTGTGCTGACAGTATCAAACGGATCTGCTTACACATGCCTCCCAAGTGTCCCTCTTTTTGACCCAAGTCCCTCTGTCCCTCTTTGATCCTTAAATGTCCCTCTTTTTGACCTGGGGAATTAATCTATAAATGTGCATTAATACATTTACTAAATTGCTCCTTACTAAAGTGTCTGTATGGTTTCTATCTGTATACTAGACCAGAACTTCATTATTTGTGCTATTTGGACCTTAAAACATCTATATTGAGCCAATATTTAAATAGATATTGAAGAGCAAGAGAAAAAATTGCCCCGGGGCTCCACATGCTGTAAAAAACATAAAGGAACTTATACTCACCTAGCCGATCCCCAGCTGCTGCAGTTCTGATGGAGTCAGTAATTGCTTTGGGCGGAGTTAGAGGCGTGGCCTAGTATGGAAAAAATTGCCACGATGCGCGCTGCACATATTGTCCCTCTTTGCAATTTTTAAATGTTGGGAGGTATGTGCTTACAGACGTAGTCATAATGTCGTCTGCATAGGTAGTGTTTTGTGGAATATAAGAAAAAGCGCTGGCCTGGATCGCTAGAGTGCCATAGGCCGCACTTTTTCCTATAGTGTGGAAGCACGACCACAGCTGCTAGATTTGCAAGGTGGTTGTAACCCCTGAACACCAGCAGTCTATATTATCTCTTTGTGTCTATGTACCTTTCTAGGCTCCATTCACTTCAGTGGGGCCGTAAAAGATGCGGACAGCACTCCGTGTGCTGTCCGCATCTGTTGCTCCGTTTTGTAGCCCAGCAAAAAAAAAAATTAAATGTCCTATTCTTGTCCGTTTTTTGTGGACAAGAATAGGCATTTCTACAATGGGTCCGTTCCGTTCCGCAAATTGCGGAAGGCGCACGGGGGGGCTTCCATTTTTTGCTGACTGCAAAAAACAGAACGTCGTGTGCATGAGGCCCATCTCATATCTCTCTATCTGTCTAGCTATCTCTTTCTCTCTCTCTCTTCTGTATGTTTTTTTAACTCCCGCCCTGCAGTCTACATCCAATTTAACTTAATTGCAAGTGTATGCAATTCTAATGTAAATTATTATTTCACCATTGCCAACTGTGCATGTGTAAGTAAATAAGATTTATTATTTAAAAGCCTTGCAAGCAGATAATTCAGGCGGCGTGCTGGTATAATCTACCCCCAGCTGAGGGTAAAACCGTGCTGTGGAGGAATACAACCGCGATCAGTTCTGCGTTTGCAGCTTTATATAAAGACAGTGAAAATACCGTGCTCTGTATAGAAACCCTTTCAGACATTTGTGGTTGTGTGATTAGTTACAACCCAGTAACTGTACATTTATGTTATATCCTCTCTGGAGGTCTCTATAGGGATCTATTCTTGGAACTGTTTACTGTCATTTGTATATCTTTGTCTAACGAAGCATCAGCCACTGTATAGGAGAATGGTTTAGTTCAGGACATCTCTACTTGAGGTAGAAAAACCTAGAATCCCTGAAATAAAATACCGTATTTTACCATTACTATTGCAATTTTACATTGATACATTGCTGCTGCGCTGCTGAATGAAGCAGGCGGAGCAGGCGCGTGATGTAGTGAGTTACACTGCCGGCTCCCGCCCGACCTCCTGCCTGCTATGGAAGTTAGTAGTAAGTACCCTACTACAGCCAGGATGAATGAATTTACTGTTTAACATTGACTATATGATTACTACAGTGAGCGGGGGGCCCGGTGTAGTAGAATACAGTGACTGCACCGGGCCCCGCAGCCATTACAAAACAAAATTCCGACCCCACCCCCTGTATTGGGATCATTCACTACACAGGGACACTATTATGGGGGGGATCTGTGGATGACACATAGCATAAGATGCTATGTGTCATCCACAGATCCCCCCCCCCCATAGCAGTGTCATGCCATCCCCAGATGCCCCCATAACAGTGCCATCCCCAGATGCCCCCATAACAGTGCCATCCCCAGATGCCCAAAAACAGTGTCTTCCACAGATGCCCCCATAACAGTGCCATCCACAGACCACCATTAGTTCAAAACCCACCAAAAGCACACCTTTTGGTTCAAATTTTTTTTCTTCTTCTTTTCCTCCTCAAAAACCTAGGTGCGCCTTATGGGCCGGTGTGTCTTATAGGGCGAAAAATACAATAACAGCATTGTGAACCAAACCTTAGTTTGAATTTTTATCCGATGGTTCAGTATTTCTTGTTTGTTGGTGAGGACGAAATCAGACAACATGGCATATTTTAAGTGAGAAGAAGCCAAGACGTGGTCTGCTAGTTCCCTAGTTTTGTTCCTTTTTTGTTTGTTCGGTACATTCTGGGGGGTTTTCCTTAGTAGAGTGTGCTTCTGAAATACCCAACTCATGTGATCACACTTTTTTCTTTTTGATATTTTACAGGAACCCTTCACTACATTTTTCCTTAATGCCAACGAAGGCAAGTTTGATCACCCAGACCGAACGTTCTCCGCTGTGGCAAGATCATGGAGGAACTGCCAAAGAGACACATCTGATGTGAAGGTATGCAGCAAATTAGTGTGGTATTAGTTACAATATAAGAGGGTCGCATGCACAGTGGAAGATATTCTACAGTATGGTAATTGCAACTGTGGGCATCTGACCACTATGACCTCCAGTGAACGCTAGAACAAAGTGCCACCATAGTTTGACTATAATGGCCATCTGTGCGTCTTCCTGGAAACAGCTGTGTGGAGCCAACAGAAGATGAAGTAACAGTTCTTTCCTTGCAAATTTTTGAGGTAGGTACACTGATCAAAAGGATTCAGAGAAAAAAAAACTCAACTGGTGGGAGCCATCCATTTCCATTGCTCCTCCACCTCTCCTTGCCATGCTGGAAGTGGGATATGACATTCGTCACTGCTGTTAGGCAATCAATGATGTCAGCATTTACGTCACTAACGAGACTTGGCCACTGAGCCTCAGTGTTCACATGCTGTTCCTGCACATGTTACGGCTGAGGGCTAGGTAACAGTAACATGCATGTAGACAACATGTAATGTTTCTGCTCCAGCATGGACCCTGAAGCTCGGAAGACTAGAGTTGCACTCCTGGAACTGGGAGGCTCTGATAAGGTGATTTAGTGTTTTTTTATTTTTTGTTTTCAGGCTATGCACGGCAAACCCTAAAACTTTTTAGATCTTGGGCAACCCCCTTTAAATGCTCTACACCATAATTCCATACGATATCACATCACAGAAAATCACATGCATAAATTGCATATGTTTTTGAAGGTGAAATTATAAAAATTGCCGTGCACATGCAATGTCTTGGAACCCCATAGAAATATATTTATTAGTGCGATAATTATGTTGGTTTTATTGCCCTGACTTTAAAAGAAAGCTCCTTGAGACATGACCTGTGGGGGACTGGTTCGTGAAACGATTGGGCTAAATTTACAAAAACTTTACGCAGGCTGACTGTGCAGGCAGTTATGATGGTTAGAATGGTGCGGTCCTGATAATTGCCTGCTTGTAAGAGAAGGTGAGAGCCGCATTTACATGCAGCAATCATCTCTACTGTAGGGGGACGAGCGATTGCTACAGCGATCACTCATCCTAATGCAAACTCATTGGCCGAGATTTACTAATCCTAAAGATGGTATAAAGGTAGCCTGTCTAGACCTGAACCAGATTTATCACAGGGGCTCAGGCTGGGTGGTAAGTGTGGTGCAGGGACTGACACTTTACTCTGACTCTATACCAACTATTGGTTAGTCTAATTTAAGACAAATTTTTATGCCAGAATTGTGGTGCAATTTTGGTGCAAAATGGTCCATCTTGGGTCCACCCCTTTCCAGTGGCGTGCCTAGGGATTTTGGCACCCGGGGCAGGTCCATTCTCTGGCACTTCCACCCCCCATTACTTTAACTAAAATTGTCTCCCACACAAAGTAGTATTGCCCTCATTGTACAACCTTCACAGTAGTTTTGTACAGATGTGTGCCCCCTCACAGTAGTTATGCCCTCTCTGTGCCCCCTTCACAGTTGTAATGCCTTCTTTTTGCCGCCTTCACAGTAATAATCCCCATCGTGCCCCCTTCACAGTAATAATCCCCATTGTGCCTGCTTTATAGTAATAATCCCCCTTGTGTCCCCTTTATAGTAATAATCCCTATTGTGCCCCCTTTATAGTAATAATCCCCATTGTGCCCCCTTCACAGTAATAATCCCCCTTGTGCCCTCTTCATAGTAATAATTCCCATTGTGTCCCCTTCATAGTAATAATCCTCATTATGCCCTCTTTATAGTAATAATGCCCACTGTGCCCCCTTAATAGTAGCAATGCCCATTGTTCCCCTTCTCAGTAATAATGCCCTCTGTGCCCCGTTCATTGTAGTAATGCCCTCTGGCTCTGTGCCCCCTACAGAGTAGTAATGCCCTCTTTGCCCCCTCCAGAGTAGTAATGCCCTCTGTGCCCCGGGAAAACAAAAAAACACAGTAACTACTCACCTTGTCCCGTTCCTGAAGCTCACATATCCCTCTTCCCTGCAGGCACCGATCGCTCTGCAGCACTGTGTGGGCGGAGCTTATGCAGATTTGCAGGCTCTGCCCACAACAGCCTGCAGAGCGATCTGTGTCTGCAGGCTGAGTGGTGGAGCGGGGAGAAGTCTTCCTGCTTCACCATTCAGAGCGCTGCCGGCCTGAAGGATGGGAGGAGCCTGGGGAGCTGAGCGGTGAGTGACAGGACCGCAGCTCCCTGCGCTCCAGCAATGAACGATTCGATCTGTATTGATGAAAACGCTCTTCGCTTCTAGCACCCCCCTGAGAGCGGACACCCGTGGCAGACCACCCCTCACACACACACACACACCCCCCCCCCCCCCTCCCCCTTAGCACACCACTGCCCGGTTCCCATAAAGCCCCACCACCATCAAACATGTTGTGGGGAAAAGTGTACAAATCGTAGATGCGCCAAATTGCTGAGTTTTTGTGCAGACTCATTAGTAAGTCTGGGTCATTGTTTCTCTGCTGCAGATCCCTGTTTACATAGGACAGATCTGCTGCCCAGAAACCATGATTTTGGTGTCCGCATCAACGATGTTTTCACCTGTTTAATGAGCTTGTGCCCTTTCATCTGATGATCGGCAGCACCTTTACACAGGGCAATTATAGGCAGGGGTGGATTGGCCATAGATCCTACAGGGAAATTTCCTGGTGGGCCAATCCCTTGGAAGGTCACTCGAGCCCTCCTGACGGCCGCCAGCTGGTTACATAATGATCTGATTCTCTCCTACTCACCTGTCCAGCAGCCGCAGGTGTCCTCCTGAATTCAACTGTATTGACATCTTCAGGACAGCGATACAGTTCAATACTGTGGCGCAGGTGGCAGTATTTTGTGCTGCACTGTGGTATCTGGTTCAGCTGGGGTGGTATATTGCTCTGCACTATGGTATTGCTGGCCCTGCCTAATTATGTTGCCCAGCCTTCTGTCAATTTGGACCCACCTGCAACATGGGGCCACTTTTATGTATTTTCCAGGGCCACTTTTAGTTCTAAATCCGCCTCTGATTATAGGAAATGAGCGTTGGAGCAAACTTTCATTGCTGGTAATTGGCCAATGTAAGGGGGCCTTAGGCTTCTTTCACACTTGCGTTAGGCTTGTCCGACCGTCGTGCTGCAACCGAATCTCCAGCCCATCCCCATTATAGTGAGTACGGAACAGCCTGTCGGACAAGCCTAACGCGAAAAGAAGCCTTAAAAAAACACTTGTCTTTGTTCACCATCACAGCCAATCGCAGTGCAGCTTCCATGTTTCCAGAGCAGCTTAAAAAATAAAAAGCCAATATCTAATTGGTTGTTATGGACAATAAGGTCCTTTTTTCCCCATTACGTCTTTGTATGTCACTACCAAGTGCATTCTGCCTTCATATCTGAACAGTCCACCAGTTCTTCGCAACGACTGGAAGGACAGACAGACGGTTAAATAACCCCAGCTCCTAAATATCATCATTTTCAGTCATTTAAGCTCCTGTCGTAAATCTGTTAGCATGTCATTGGCAGCCCCATAACGCGGCCTTTCATTTATCCCCATAAAGTGATTGGTCAGGAAGTTGTTATCGCGGTGAACATCTGTACAATGAATAATTTCGAGGGCTGTCTAGAAATTCGGCAAGAGTTATTGTCGCTGTTTAAAACAATTGATGTTTGTTTGATGTCGAGCGCGAAAGGTTTTCTGCCTCTATTAAAATTTCTGCTTTAATTTAGATCAAATGTTGGTGAGACTGATGCCGAAAAAAAACAAAAAACAATAAATTCTGCTTTCCTGCTGTTAACTCAATATTTGGTCTAGTCCATAAAACACAGCAGGAATTGGATTTGACCTTAAAGTGTCATATTGTAGCGGCTCACCCAGCACTGAGCTTGCATCGCCCGGGGCAATTAATAAAGCATTAATGACAAGATCTATTTAAAATGTGGGTTCTCTCTCTCCAGCCTCGGCTTCTGCCTCACTTGCCTGGGGATATTATGCAACAGCGCACATTAGATTAATCCAGCCGGCACGCGGCACGAAGAGCCTGATGGAGAATCCCCCTTATTGCGCTGTTTGCAAGTCGCCCGCATTTATTGTTAACCCGTGATAAAAGGCAAGCGTTGGTTTTCATCATTTGTCACGGCGTTGATGTCGTCTCTGTGTGTGATTTACGCCCGCCGTCTAATAGCGTTTACGCTTCCTAGCGAATTCTTGGGAGAATTTTCTGGCCTGCAGAACCCAGTAAACCGTTTTCCCTACACATGAGATAAACACCATGAATATTTCATGTGCATCAACATGCCAAGCAATAAACGCTAGCTGCAGAGGTGTCGGAGAGGTGCCCAATGGGGTGTTTCTAGGCGCATGTTACTACCGTTACTATAGTTACCCTAGATTGCTGCAGGCCGATTCCACCATTTTTATCCATTTCTGCTGGGGATTTGATGAGTACGGGTGGCTGCTACTTCCACCTCATCCCAGTGTCCATTACGTTAAATTGACATTCATGGTGGTTGTCTCTCCCTTAAAGGGGTTATTCCATGATTGATGTAAAAAATAAAAATCAAACATCAAATAGTACATGAAAATACCTTTCTAACTAAGCCAGAAACCAGCCCTGTACCCCATATGGATCCAGAAGTACCCCATATGGATCCTATAGCATACCGCATTGGGGACGAGCCTCCCTAGCCTCACCCGTGTAATCATGTACAGGAAATAGAATACAAAAATCTGCAATCAGAAAATAAAAACAGATTAGAAAAAAGGAGATGTCTCACTATCTGGTTTTAATTTTTGGAGACCCATTTCCCGATATAGTGTTATGATGCACATGCAGGCTGCAGGGAATTTTGAGCTGTATACTCCTCTTGAGAATCAATTAGTGAAACAGTATTTTGATTTATGAGATTCTGGAGACCACTGATGACCACAGGCTATGCTAATAGCATCACAAGACAGATTGAAAAAAGCGCCTGCATATTGTGTGCGGTAAAGCTTCGGCTTTGTCTGATGACATTGCTATTTTAGGGAATTGCTTTTTCGCTACAATTTTTTCAAATATTGCTCCAAGGCATTTAAAAGAAACCATAAAGCATTTCTGTCAGTCTTAATTATTAGTAACATATTACATAAGGCCGAAAAAAGACATTTGTCCATCCAGTTCGGCCTGTCATCCTGCAAGTTGATCCAGAGGAAGGCAAAAAAAAAAAACTATGAGGTAGAAGCCAATTTTCCATAGTCTCACTGCTCTTACCGTAAAGAATCCTCTTCTATGTTTGTGTACAAACCTTCTTTCCTCCAGACGCAGAGGATGTCCCCTCGTCACAGTCACGGGGTTAAATAGATGATGGGATAGATCTCTGTACTGACCCCTGATATATTTATACATAGTAATTAGATCTCCTCTCAGTCGTCTTTTTTCTAAAGTGAATAACCCTAATTTTGATAATCTTTCAGGGTACTGTAGTCCCCCCATTCCAGTTATTACTTTAGTTGCCCTCCTCTGGACCCTCTCCAGCTCTGCTATGTCTGCCTTGTTTACAGGAGCCCAGAACTGTACACAGTACTCCATGTTTAGTCTGACTAGTGATTTGTAAAGTGGTAGGACTATGTTCCTATCACGGGCGTCTATGCCCCTTTTGATGTAACCCATTATCTTATTGGCCTTGGCAGCAGCTGCCTGACACTGTTTTTTGAAGTTTAGTTGGTTGTTTATTAAAATTCCTAGATCCTTTTCCATTTCAGTGTTACCGAGTGTTTTACCATTTAGTATGAACGGGTGACTTACATTATTCCTTCCCATGTGCATAACTTTACATTTGTCAGTGTTAAACCTCATCTGCCACTTATCTGCCCAAGCCTCCAGTCTCTCCAGATCGCTCTGTAGTAGTATACTGTCCTCTTCAGTGTTAATTACTTTACACAGTTTAGTGTCACCTGCGAAAATTGATACTTTACTATGCAAGCCTTCTACAAGATCATTAATAAATATATTGAAGAGCATAGGGCCCAATACTGACCCCTGAGGTACCCCACTAGTGACAGTGACCCAATCTGAGTGTGTACCGTTAATAACCACCCTCTGTTTTCTATCATTGAGCCAGGTACTTACCCACATACAGATGTTTTCTCCCAGTCCAAGCATTCTCATTTTATACTAACCTTTTATGTGGTACAGTGTCAAATGCTTTGGAGAAGTCCAGATATACGACATCTATTGATTCGCCGCTGTCAAGTCTAGAACTTACCTCCTCATAGAAACCGATTAAATTAGTTTAACATGACCGATCCCTCATGAAGCCTTGCTGATATGGCGTTATTTGATTATTTCCATTGAGATGCTCTAATATAGCATCTCTTAGAAAACCTTCAAACAGTTTACCCACAACAGATGTTAAACTTACCGGCCAATAGTTTCCAGGCTCTGTTTTTGGCCCCTTTTTGAATATTGGCACCACATTTGCCATGCGCCAATCCTGTGGGACACTCCCTGTCAATATAGAATCTGCAAATATCAGAAATAAGGGTCTGGCTATGACATTACTTAATTCCCTTAGGATACGGGGGTGTATGCCATCCGGTCCTGGCGATTTGTCTATTTTAATCTTTTTAAGTCGCTGATGTACTTCTTCCTGGGTCAGACAGGACACTTTTAATGGGGAATTTATTTTTACATTCAGCATGTCATCTGACAGTTTATTTTCCTCAGTGAATACATTGGGGAAAAAAATATTTAACAGCTTTGCTTTCTCCTCGTCGCTCTCTGCGACTCCCCCCTCATTACTCTTTAACGGGCCGACACCTTCAGATTTATACTTTTGAACATTTATATAATTGGAGAACATTTTAGGGTTAGTTTTACTCTCTTTGGCAATTAATCTCTCGCTCTCTAGTTTGGCCGCTTTTATTTGTTTCTCTATTTGTCTATTTTTTTCCTTATAGTTTTTCAGTGCTTCCGTGCTACCCTCCTGATTTAGTGATTTATAGGATTTCTTTTTGTCATTTATTGCTTTCTTTACAGTTCTATTTATCCATTATTGTACTGTTTTGTTTTGACAGGTCCTTTGCAGATCTATGGGTCTCCATGGTAACCGACCACCAAGAAACCATTTGTACTCTGACCCTGTAGTCATATTGGCATCTATATCTCCCTTACTTCTTTTGGAGGGTACTATATCTCCTTAATCGGCTGGAGGAGTCTTAAAGGCTCCTCTGGAATTCTGGGAAGAAGGGATGCAAATGAGCTCTTAGCAAGCTCTGCCTCTAATGCAAGGCAGTTATCTATAAGACTAAGGCACTCTCCATATATGCCTCCCCTAAATCTTGATGGACCTCTCACCCAGTTAAGCCAGTACTCTCTGCTCTGCACTGATGAGGGGCAATCGCCCTGAAAATCTGTCTGCAGATGTGATGCTGGCTTATTTATTATCCAAGTCGTGTCTCAAGGCCTGTTTAAAAGGTCGAACATTTCTTTATAGGATAGCTGCCTTACATCTGGTGGCATCAGAGGCAGAACTTGCCAGGTGCTCCTTTGCATCCCTTTTTCCTTTACATCTTAACATATGGTTTGTTGGGTTAGCAAGAAGCCGAGGACAGATAGATGGGATTATGACTACAGGATTGGATTACACAGGGATTCTTTGTAGTCTGTTACTATGGAGACCTATCAGTCTACAGAGGGACTGGAGAAGGAGGAGGAACACTCAGTCAGAGTTGTTTTGCAAGGTTGCTTTTTTTTATAAGAATACTTTAAAATACACATGGTCTTTATTCTTGGTCTTGAAGTTTTTATTTTATGATTACAATATATGGTGTATTAAATTAAAATTTTATGGTATAAAAAATAAAAAGGCAAGTAGGACGTATATATAATAATATACAACGATCATCATTCTATCTGTGGTTTTTAGTCAATAGCTGACCTTACAACTCTGCTCCACTTTTTTTGGGGAAGTTTAAGATTTCTTTCTCGTATTATTGGTAATGAAAAGAATATGGCAGAAGAATTATCGTTCAGAGAATGCCCTTTCAGGAAGCAAGTCACCCGGAAACGACCTTAGCCTGGTCCGTCGTCTCACTTCTCTTTCCTCTCCCTGCCCCCCTCCCTGGCTCGCCTGTAACAGATGACATCTAAAAAAACCTACTGTTGAGCCTTAATCTGGCCTGAAGCCTCTGAAAATTGTTATATTACTTTCTGGATATTATTTGTCGCGGCCTGAAAAGGTAGTTGTGACAAGATGTCATTAAGTTGATATAGTGTAAATTAATACAGTTAATGGAGATGACCAGGGCTGACTTCCTGACCCATAGCAAGGCTCATTCCAGCTTAATAGAGGCCTGGGGATCAAGTTTTGAAGAAAAGAAATATGGCCGCCATAAAGCCTCCTTGTGATGGATGGTTTAGAGATTGGAAAAAGCACCTCCTTAGGATTTCATTTCATAGAGGGCCCATAAAAACAGTAGGCTTTTGTGGCAAGATGTATTAAAATGAAACGTCAGGTTTGATTCAGAGGGTATACAGTTTTGATAGTGTTAATAGTCGTCTTTTATCACTCGGAGACATTCGCGAAAGTCTCTTTAATTTTTCAGCAGCTCAGGCCTGTCACAAGCCTGTAAATAAGAAATGTGCTGGGGACGTGTCTGCTCTGTTAGCTGTATTAGCTGTATAGGGCTTTATGAAGGCTGGATCTGGATCACATTTACACAGGTGACACGTCACTTATCAGATATTTTATAGCCACATCGCCACCTCCGCCCTCTCTTCAGTATTTTTCTTGTGGGGTGTCACAGGACACCTTATAAGCTCACCTAATGTAGGATTTCTTCATCTTTTTGGGGGGCTTTTAAGGGAGGAATTTAAATAGTTTTAAATTTTTTAATTAACAGTGAAAAAGAATAGCGCAGGGGTGGCTGAGCGGTTAGCACTGGTGTCTTACAGCGCTGGGTCCTAGGTCCAAATCTGACCAAGGAGTTTTATATGCTCTCCCAGTGTTTGGAGTGTGGCAGGAAACCCAAGCGCAGATACAAGGTGGGCAGGATGGGAACTGCTGCGTATGCGCGCTCCCACAGACTCAGCCACCAGAGAGGCCAGCGCCTTTTCTTATAGTGTGGAAGCACGACCATCACTAATGGATTGCAGGGGGGTCGTAACCATGGAAACGAGCAGTGTATAATGTGGTGGAAAAATGAATCCAGCCAGCAAAGGAGAGAATATGGACAATCACAATACATTAGTAAGTGCTTGTATTAACTTTCTCTACAGGATAAATGCCACTTGCTGAAATGACACAACCCCTTTAATGCTTGACATAGACCCTGCCAATAAGGAGTTATGTGCAGAGTTACTTAAAGGGAACCTGTCACCGGGATTTTGTGTATAGAGCTGAGGACATGGGTTGCTGGATGGCCACTAGCACATCCGCAATATCCAGTCCCCATAGTTCTGTGTGCTTTTATTGTGTAAAAAAAACAATTTGATACATATGCAAATTAACATAAAAGAGTCATATCTTACTTGTGTGACCAGAGAAGAGTCATATTTTCAAACTCTGACTCATCTCAGGTTAATTTGTATATGTATCAAATTGCTTTTTTTTTACACAATAAAAGCACGCAGAGCTATGGGGACTGGGTATTGCGGATGTGCTAGTTGCCATCTAGCAACCCATGTCCTCAGCTATATACCCAAAATCCCGGTGACAGGTTCACTTTAAAGCCTATGTACACACTTAGGCTTCGTAAGATTTTTTTTTTATGATTGCATGTAAGTCACTTTTGGCTAAAAATAATTTTTTCAATTGGCTTTTATTAAAAATATTGAGCTGTTCTGTCACAAAGGGTTAACAGTTTTTCTAGCTCTGTGGCTACTTTTACTTTGTGCCAGTCATCGAATAAACCTCATCACTAAATTACTTACAGGTCATAAACACTTATTTATAATGAGTGTTTAGGAGGTCAGAGCAGAGATAAGGAGTCTGTCTGCCCCTGGTCTGACAGAAAATCCAAAGTGTGCTACTAGAGCATCTCAGCTCTGTATAGAAATAAAGACTTCATATTTTCAATAAAGACCAATTAAAAAAAAATATTTTAGCTCAAAATGAGTACAATCCAATAATAATTGGGGTAAGCAAATTGTGCTTCAGATCCAAGATCCAAAGTCAATTTGTTCCCCAGCTTCATGGTCATGCTGTACAGAGACCTGTCACCTCACCCATCAGCTGTTTTCGGCAGCCACCAGAGCTGGAAGGAAAACAGTGGATGGTGCCAGAAGCAGAAGGTCCATGGGAGCCACTGATCTGGTATTGATGACCTATCCAGAGGATAGGTATCAATATCTTAAATATGGAAAACCCCTTTAAGGGAAATGTCATCAATTTTTTTTTCTGCCAAGACAGTAACTTGTATCCTTTTCATCTAATCTTTTTTTTCTGATTGCAGAATTTTTTCTTATCAGCATTTAGAAAGCATTAAGAAAATTGCTTTGGGGCAGCCCCATGGGCCATAGACATAATGGTCAGGAGGGGACCTCATTGACTTCTATGGGAGAGTTTTCTCGGCATGTTCTGTGACCTGTGCAGAGGTCATTGTACGGGGAAAGAATAGATAGGATTTGTATCACCTATTGTGAATGGTGGATCCTGTCTTATCAGAGATTCTAATCCTGCCGGTAATGAGGTCACCTCTGTGTATAAATAAGCAGATAACTGCAATAAAGGGACCTGTACAGACCAAGAAGTGCCGCCTATTATTAGGCTTAGTGGCCAGTGGGAAAACTGCAGGATTTTATGGCCTATTTAAATATAGGTATTGACATGGAACATTAAAAATAACATCATCAAAAATTCTTTAAAAATATGTTAAACCTAAAAACGTGATTTAAATGATAGGTCATTTTCTCACGACACATTCCCTTTACGTAAGGATGCTGACTATAAAATGCTGTTCCAGTAAAGCAATAAATGCACCTTGGAGGTGGAACGCTTGAGATGTTTGTTTTAGCGATGTAATTACCATTTACTATCTTCTCTAATGGGTTCTGTGCTAATACGTATTAATTAGATTTATCAAGAGATTACTGGATGCTGGTGTGTAAGGGATGTAGCCCTGGTTATCTGTAGATCATCTCTTTGTAGTGTCGCCCAGTGACTGAGGCTTTATGAAAAAGCTTTTAGCAGTGATCTGGTTCCTTGTCTCAGGAGCATCATCATAGCGTCCACAGCTAGTCCAGAGGAGAGTGAGTCCTTATAGTCATCTACTGTGCCCTGTGCTGTCTTATTCATTTAGAAGCTTTGTTCGGAAAAAGTTATATTTTTGGCCTATTATTTGTCAGGGTCAGTCTGCTGTCTTCTACCTTGATCAGGGGAGTAGCTATAGGGGGTGCAGAGGTAGCAATCGCTACCGGGCCCAGGAGCCTGAGGGGGCCCAAAGACCATTATAGAAAGTGTATACTGGACAATTTACACCTCTGGCTGGAGGGAAGGGGTTAGGTTAAGAATTTGGCATGAGGGGGTGCCCTTTCAATGTTTGCCTCAGGCAGCAGGAAGTATATGTGCTCCCCTGCCCCTTGCCAACAAGCACTGATGGACGGGGGCCCAAGCTGAACTCTTGCACCAGGGCCCATGAGCTTTTAGCTACGCCCTGACTTTGACCCTCACTACAGTACTTGCTGTTAGTCATGTCGTCTTTGCATCTATACTATATTGGACGCTGGCCAGTATTTGTCAGGAAATTACTGACCTATTACACTGGCAATGAGCTACAAATGTAGTCATCACCCGTTGTGGGTGCAGCTGTAATATTTAGTGAAAACGACTTGTTTTTAGGTAGCTTTTACACTGGAGCATGGCTCCTACAGTCCCCAACAGATTGTTTACATATGTGTTTATCTGTGCGATCACTTCCTGCCGCACTGCACTGTGGGTTCCAGCGCGGCATCTCTCGGTTTCTACATTCTAACATTGCGTCCCTGCGCCCGCCCCCTCATACATATTCATGTCTGATGCACATTACATGGGAGGAGTTTTTTATGCTAACTAGCATAGTGATCTGCCTCCATTCATTATAAAGCTCCATGCCCAGTGACGTCACCGGAGGGGTGGGGCTTAGCACAATGTGGGCTTAGCACGATGTCGGCCAGCCTAGTTACCGCCCCTCCATCCACTCTGCAAAATTACTTAGGCTGCCAGTGACGTCACCAGGCTCCCTGAGCTAATCAAAAAACGACCAAATCCGTGAAAACTGTTTTAAGACTTTCACTGTCTTTGATAACATGAGATGCTACGTACACATATAAGAAGGTATGATCTGCAGAGTGGACTTCCGCTGTTAAAGACATGCTTAAGCGATCTTGCACTGATGGATTTTGAGGAAGATCTCTCTGTTATTACAAAGGGAACACTAGGTTTACCAGCACGGTTGCGTTGTAATTTTCTTTCGCTTAGTGACTTTTACTTGCGGTTTTTGATGTTTCCAGTGTGGCTTTTTACATGGGTTAAATGGCTCTCAGATTTCCAGAGCTGGAGAATCATTTGGATCATGTTACATTGCTGATGAACATAATGCTTTTAGGAGCTTTGAGGAGTGAAGTTCATCCATGTCCAGAGATGATTAGGGTGACATGGCGGTATTCTGGCAGCGTAAATAACAGCATTGCACCAGCATCTTCTATTAGTTCTTATTTTTAATGCACTTGGGGGAAGCTGGAAGGTGCTACCAAATTTAAAGAGCTTTTTTGCCCAAATAGCATATTTAATAAAGTATGGTTTGTTTACGTCTTTTCTTTTTTGTAAGACATGCATTTTTCTACAGGAAAGTATGCACGTCCCCTCTTGTCACTTCCCCTGTAGATCAGAAGACTGTAAAAAATAAAAATAAAATCTTTTTATGTTTCCACAATTTTTTTTATCGTCCCAAGCGACTTATTTCTAATTTTAGAGCATAATGGAGGGAGTTTATTATAGGCTCAAAAAGTTGGAAATTTTAATGCATTGGCCAAGACTCTCTCAGTGATCCGCAACATACAGTCAAAGATAGAACATGTTCTATCTTTTTGCTTTGATCCGTACCTCCGCACTGCAGAAAGATAGGCGAAGTCCTGTCTTCGGTCATATGTTGCGGATTGCGTACCCATTTAAGTCAGAGGCTCCGCATCCGCACCACGGAGTACACATGGCCAGTGCCCGTATATATTGGATCGGTTGTGTACGGTCTGCAATACGGGCCCTTAGAAAGTACGTTCATGGGCATTAGCCATCACTGAAATTGGTGCACAGTCTCATTCATACACTGCTAGAAGATGCGCCAAACTAATTAAGAGGTCAGCCCGTTGGTGATGATATTAATGTGAATTCCTTTGGGCTTCTTCCTTGTGATATTTTTGCTCTTGCAGAATGTAACCCTCTTTTATTTGTCCTCCTCTGCAGGAGCTCATTCCTGAGTTCTACTACCTACCAGAGATGTTCGTTAACAGCAATAGCTATAACTTTGGAGTGAGGGACGACAGCAGTGTCGTTAACGATGTCGATCTCCCATCGTGGGCAAAGAATCCTGAAGACTTTGTTCGTATCAACAGAATGGTAAGAGCTTTATGAGGTAGATCTGTGTTGTGCTGAGAGATCTCTCTAAGGTCATTGCTGGTTTTGGACACCTTTTTCTTTTTTTTGTACTTTATTACCTTATTTCGCTACAAGAGTTTTGGACCAGAGTCTAAAAGTGACTCCCAGCCCCCCTGTGCCCTCTTCAACTGCTGCTTTAAATTAAGAAAAATACTCTAAAAGCCCCCCATTCACACAAGTGTACTCTTGAGCAAATCCGCTAAATGGGGCAGGTTCGGCCAACCCTCTAATGTGCATGGGGAGCTCCTGACTCTCCCCTGACAGATGATGTTGGGGGAGAAAAGGATCAGGCAAAATTAATATTTTCAATGATCCTTTTGTTTTCTTGGGAGATAAGCCACCACCAGAAGTGTCTGGCAGCGTCCTTCTCTGCTCTCTATAGAATACACAGACACGTTCAACTGAGCCAAATGTGCGTGGAGGAGTCGGGAGAGAGGGCTCTCTGCAGAAGTGTTCCACCGACAGCTACTGAATGTGTATGGTTGCCTTAAAGGGGTATTCCCATCAGCAGTTTTCATACTTACCTGCGGCGAGCGCGACGTTCACTTCCTGGATTCGGCTGGGCTTGATTGACATCTTCTCCCGGCCGGGCCGCGCTTGCGCAGAAGACTGAAGATTTTCTGCCGGCCCGCGCAATGTCCTGAACGCCCACCCCGCCGCACATGTGCCTTGGTGACTTATTCCTGGCCTGTATAGTACAGAGCCGGCGTGCGCGTTCGCGGCTCTGTACTATACTGGCCAGGAAGAAGTCATCATGGCGCATGCGCGGCGGTGTGCGCGTTCAGGACATTGCGCAGCCCGGCCGGGAGAAAATCTTTAGTCTTCTGCGCAAGCGTGGCCACAGGATTAGGTCTCATGCACACGACCGTTGTTTGGGTCCACATCCGAGCCGCCGGTCGGGCGGCTCGGATGCGGACCCATTCATTTCAATGGGGCCGCAAAAGATGCGGAAAGTACTCCTTGTGCTGTCCGCATCCGTGGCTCCGTTCCGCAGCCCCGCAAAAAAAATATAACATGTCCTATTCTTGTCCGCGCTTTGCGGACAAGAATAGGCATTTATATTGACGGGCGCTTTCCGTTTTTTGCGGATCCGTGGTTTGCGGACCGCAAAAAACGGCACGGTCGTGTGCATGAGGCCTTAGACAGGCGAGAGGTGGCCGTAACCAGGGGAGACGAAAGACAACAATCAGGTAAGAGGGGACTTATTTTCTCAAAAAGGGTGGGAATTGGGTAATAAAATGTATTTACAAAAATGATCAGTCAAATTATTAACAGATTTAACAGTGATCATTGTGATGGGAATACCCCTTTAAGAAGTCCATGGCAGGTGTCACATCCCAGCATCACTAGCCTGCACTCAGTGCGTGTGCTGGATCCCTGCATGCGCAGTGATATCTGAAGTTGTCGCATCCCCTCTTATAAGCATGAGCCTGAATTGATTTGGACTGTTCTTGTCAAACAGCTAGACTGAAAAATGCTCCATAATAAATAATTGCATGCCCCCTCTCCTGACATGTCTGGTCTAGTGACTCTGTGCATTCCCCATGTAATAACGATTCTGGACCATTTATTCATATGACTCTATCTTGTGCCAATCCTTTATTATTCCTGCTAGAAGTTATGAATGAATTACTAGCAATTTGCAATGAAGGTTAAGATGGGAGTTACCAGTTGGGGGGGGGGGGGGGGGGGGGGGGGTCCCTGTACAGTCTGGCACTCTTTAGGAAAATATGGATGCAGCCCATGTGCATCCCGCAATTTTCGTGGGACCCACTTTGAAAAAGTTTATTCTTGTCTGAAAAACGGACAAGAATAGGACAGGTAATTTAATTTTATTATTCAGTACAGGAGCAGCTCAATGTGGGATCTTTGATGGTCACTATGTAGTTTGTTGTTTTAATTAAATTTTTATCTATTTGGATTTTCACAGTAAAGCCTGTATTACACCTCCCGATTTTTGGGCAGATTATTGCTAACGAGCGTTCATCTTGCAGTGTAATACTGTACGCTTAAAAATCATAATTTGCCGGCGTCGGATCATGATGTCTAATTACAATCTGCCGCCTGCAAACCTCTATAGAGCATGGGGACAAGCAATGGCATAGCGATCACTCCTCCCCATGCTGCGGAGGAGATTGCTGCATGTAATACCTATTGGGATCTCTTGCCCTCATACAAAAATCATTGTTCTAGGCAGCAGATCACTTTTTAGACCGCACAATCCGCTGCCAAGGAATGATAATTGATGTGCCTGCACTAACGGCAGGATCACCCTATGAACGAGCGTTTTGCTTGTTCATAGGGTGATCAGTGGCACCTTTAGATTGTCAGGAACGAGCGTTCGCAGGATCAGGCAGTCTAAATTCACCTTGAGAACGTTGAAAAAGATTCCATCACTGTTAACTAAAAATGTAGCAGAGCTGAGATTGTCATCTGGCATAACTTAATGTGATATCCTAGTGTATTAGCGTAAGACTGCAGGTAGACATGCCATGTTATCCTAATTCACCCATTCTGAAAGAATTGGCTAAAATGACGGTTTTAGCTCTGCTACATCTTTTTAATGTAATGCCCTTTGTTCATCATGATCTTGTATTGAATTTTGGAGCCACTACTACGAGACAGCAGCGATCCGTCCTGCACGCTTGATGTCATGGCGGTGGACCGTGCTGGTTTGTGGGGCAGAAATGGTTGGAAATATCCCGGTTCTGCATTGGGGATGTCGTCCTGGTCTCATTTACCCATAGGATTCCGCCTGATTACTGAGGAGTTACTCATGAAACATTAATAAAGCATTGTGTTCAATGCTAACGCGGTTATGTCCTGACCTCGCTGATGTCACAGAGGACAGGAGCAGTAAGTAGTCCCTGATAACATTACCTTAATGCTGGCTTCATCAATCATAATCTAGCAGCGTAGAGACAGCGCGCACAGATGTGCATCTGCAGCCCTCCTCTGCCCCGCAGTCCCCGCAGGCCTGCATTCATGCCCATGACCAGAAATAGAAGCACAAAGGCAAAATCATCCTTTTTATTAAAATTCTGCATGAACAATGTTAGAGTGCGCGCAGTGAACGACCAGTAAAATAAAAGTGTCGTCTGCCAAACGCCTCTGTGGTGGCCTTATAATGAACTACCTGGGAAAGAATCTGTGCTGGTATTATATGGCCGCCTGGTCCGAGTTCGGAGAACCTGACAAAACCTGTCATTTATTACTGGGAATTGTTTGAACTGACACAAAATGACAGATTCCCAAGACCGTGAGCAAAACGACCAGAAGTAAACATGATCTACCAACAGCTATTCCTGCTCCCTCCCCATACACATGTGCACTTGGTCCTGCCGAGCATGTGTACCCAGTAGGATGAAGGAATTGTGGCTACTTTCACCCATGCGTCAAAGAAATCCCGCATGCTATTCCAGCAGAAAACGCCGAATCCAGCATAGGCGGACAGTGGCACGTGCCTGCCGTACCCCATTGACTATAATGGGATATCAGCTGGGATTCGGCCAGAAAACCGTTGCTGCACGCCACTGTTTTATTTCCGTCTCTATCTCGGCACGCCCAGATTCCTGCTTCATTACAGCGTAGTCAATGGGGTCCGGCGGGCACACGCCACTATCCAGTTCTGCCAGATTGTGAAATTAGCCTAAAGGCCCCTTTACACTGCTCGAGCAGGCGATTGTCGGGAAGAAAGCGTTCCTTTCCAGCAATCGCCTGCTCATCAGTTGAGGAGACCGCTGCTATGACATGCAGCAATCTCCTCCACAGTATCGCTAATGCCATCGTTCTTCCCCATACAGAATCATTATTCGCCGGCAGCAGAGTGTGATTGCTGGCCAACGATGCTTTAGGTGTTTACACCATCGACCCCATCACCGAATGCACAAGTGTTTTGCTAGTTCATCAGGTAATCGGCATCACCTTTACACTGGCAGATCATCACCAGTAACTCTTGTTTGTAGCGATTATCTGCTCGATGTTCGGGCAGTGCAAAGGGGCCTTTAGCCGCTGTCCGACACTGCTTATCTCTCATGAGAACAAAAGGATCAGCCATGCTGCAGTCCAATATGCCTGATTCTTCTGTCCCTCATCAGATGAGTCAGCACCATGCATACTAGATAGTTGGCCTTCCCTGCCAAAGTCAGTGGGTTCAGGCAACTGTGCACTTGTGTAAGGGCACCTTTAGTATGTACCAAAGTTTGGGATTGGAAAAGTACGGGGCTGTTCACGTCATGTTTTTTTCCCACGTGTAACATATGCATTGAGAAAAAAGACTACGAGTCCAGAAAAAAAGATGTATGTTACTGTATGCATTTACAATAGAACTCTATGGGTAACGGATGTCACTGTACGCCATCTGTTTAACATGTAGGTCATGTGTATATGTTACAAATACGTGATGTGAACACCGGCTATTCTCAGCTCAGACATCACAAATTTTTGGGTCATCTGCCTGATCCAGGTCAAACTCTTAAAGGGGTAGTTCAATATGTAAAAAGAAACATTGCTGTATTTCCAGGCGGTCTCTGCTATTGCACTTTATAGTAATTCACTTGCATGGAGGTGACAGTGCCCATGGGCACAAGTGGGGGCGAGCAGCAGGCCCTTGTTTAGGTCACTGATATTTCCATCCAGCCATGGACCTACCGGGCTGCAGGTAAAAAGTTAGGGTCCTATTGTAATTTCCATGGAGGCATGACTACACGCATGTGGCCAACTCTCTGTTCTAGGTAGTGGACACCTAGGAGTCCTTTATTAGAAGCCCCCCTCTCCCGGGAGTTTGGTTCTCTACAAAATATAGGGCAAAATCCTTCTTTAACAGAAAGCTCACTTCGTATGTAGATGGCCGGGTCTGCAGCGTCTGAAGATGGCACAAGGTGTTAAAAAAAAAAAAAGAAGCAGGATGTGAAGTAGCTGATACAGGGAAACATTATTACAGCCCCTCAGCCCCCGGACCCCTGCTCTCTAATGTGCATAATTAGATCAGAGCGCCGCTTTCTGCAGCTTCCATGAATCTTTAAAAGTCAGCGAGATATAGGCAAAAAATCTGTGAATACATTACAGGAGCGTCTTCATGCTGACATCCACTGGAATCCTACTGCAGACAAAGTTATTTCCTCAGGATTTAATAAATATATATATATATATATATATATATATATATTATAGCCTCCTTTCTTTTCCTCTCACCAGATATTTCTCACTCTTCCTGTTTTTTTTTTTACTCTCACTTTCTGTTTCTCTTTTATACAAACTCTATTTTTTTCTCTTACCCCCTCTCTGTCCATCACTTTTACTCTCTTTAACCCTCTCTCTATTTTTCTCGCTGTCTCTTTATTTCTCTCATCCACACTCTCTCTCATATCCACACTCTCTCTCTCTCTCATCCACACTCACTCATCCACTCTCTTTCTCATCCGCTCTCATCTTCTCTTTCTTTTCTCCACTCCCTCTCTCTTCTTCTCTCTCTTTTTTTCTTCCACTCTCTCTTTCAGGAATGTACATTAAAATCATTGGGCCCCATAGCAGGAATCTGAATTGGGCCCCCATGTCCGGATGAGCCAGATCCAGCACTACTGTTGTTGTGCTCCTATGACAGAGCAGAATAGTGAACGTCACTAGCGTAGATGTGAACAAAGCCTTATACACCTCAGCTGCTGCTGGAGCTCTCTGGGTACCATGTGGCCGGCGGGCACTCCGATGACCTCCAGCAGTCCCAGACCCAGCTTGTTCTCTGCCGGAACAGTTTGCTGGAACTACTGTTGGCAGTGTAGTATAGGTGAAAATTAGTGGGCAATACATAAGAAGGGTAAACTAAGAGAGAACTATAACTCCCAGCATGTCCAGGCTGTTGTTATGGAACACAAGATGACATTACAGGGGTAGGCATTACCAGACTGTTGTTATACAGCATCAGTGGATTTTATAAGAGGAGAGTATTGCAACTACATTTTCCTCTCAATGGCTGAGCTCCATCTCCCTGCCCTGGTCAAATGACGATGACATCATCACAGGTCCTTCAGCTGTAAAGCTACTGACTCTGTATGGCTATCCTGATCACATGCTGATGACATCATTGAAGGTCCTTCTGCCCAGCTAGGTTTTCACAGCTAGCTATGGAAGTGTGATTGCGGGTGGGCTTTCCTGCAGGACGGGGCCCCCTTCCTCCACAGGCCCCAAAGTAGTTGTGTGGGCTGCTTCTATTAGGGTCCATTCACACGTCCGTTTTTTCTTTCCTGATCTGTTCCGTTTTTTCAGGAACAGATCAGGACCAGATCTGGACCCATTCATTTTCAATGGGTCCTGGAAAAAATCGGACAGCACAATGTGTGCTGTCCGTTTCCGTTGTTCCGTTCCGCATGTCCGTTTAAATATAAAACATGTCCTATTCTTGTCCTGAAAAATCGGATCCTGGTACAATACAAAGTCAATGGATCCGCAAAAAACGGATGACATTCGGATGTCATTCCGTATGTCATCCGTTTTTTGCGGATTCCGTTCCTGGAAACACATAACAAATTTTTTTTTTTTTTTTTTTTTTTTTTCCAATTTTTTTTCAAAGAAATCCAAACAACTTTATTTGATTATTGAAATGTATACATGCTCCCGTTTTTTGCGGATCCGCAAAAAACGGATGACATACGGAAACATTTTCAGGAACAACGGATCCGCAAAAAACGGACCGTTTTTCAGGATGAAAAAAAACAGGACGTGTGAATGGACCCTTAGGGTGGGATTACATCACGTTTTATGCCTCTGTTTAACGTACACGTTAGGAAAAAAAGAAACAAAAATGCAGCACAATGTTCTTGTATCCTGCGCAGTCTGGTAAAAAAAATATGTTTTTTGTTTTGTTTTAAAATATAGAATAGATTTTGACAGGCACTTGGGCATATGTGGATGCAAAATGTATTACTAGAGTATAATACAAACCATGAAAACGAATTAAAATATAGCAGCACAGGTTAGAAGTGACTCAATCACTGTAAATTAAAACTGTAAGTAGGACCAGGCAAGATGGTCCACCTATATCAAAACCGGGTCAGAATTCCTCAATGTGTAGGAAAATGTTCATATTTACATCAGGAGAGTGTTCACATTGAGGTTAAAAAGAGAAACCGCATGATTATGGTTTGTATTATACTCTAGTAATACATTTTGCATCCACATATGCCCAACTCAGTGAGTGCCTGTCAAAATCTATTCTATATAAAAAAAAATTTGGACAGGGTGTGTCTATTTGAACAGTGCACCCTATCCCTTACGATTAGTAGGAGAGCCACCTTATATTATTTTCTACAACCTTTTTTGTTTTGTTTTAATTTTTTTTACAATAGAACTCTGTGGGTAACAGAGGCCACTATATGGTATCAGTCTGAGGCATCCATTTAACATTTACGTTTTTTGTATACGTTAAACGGACAGGAAAAACGTGATGTGAACCCAGCCTTAGAGGTACACCACTGCTCTCTTTCTCTCATCCTCCATTTTTCTCTGGTTGGAAGATTTCCACAAAACCCCTACACATATTAGATTCCACTGACATTGACAGCTTTCATTAAAGAGGAATTCCAATTTTCTAAAATGACTGTACATTTATTTCTTTAGAGAATAGAATATCAAGCTAAATTTTCAATTATAGATTTTACATTTTGCTTGCCGGCCTGTATTATCTCCATGCAGTAGCCTCTCTCTGAGAAAGAGAAAATGGTATGGCCTGTTTTAGTTCTAAATCGCGCAGGGCAAAGGCTTGTTTAGGAGATCCGATGACCTTCCGTGCTCTCCTTGGGGCTGCCAGGCAGAGGCGCTTCCGCCCAGCAGTGTATTCGGTGACATCACCGGCTCTGATGGGCGGGCTTTAGTGCTGCCCTAGCCTGTAAAATGACATCACCGAATACATTGCTGGACAGAAGCCTCCGCCTGGCAGTGTGTTGTTGTAAATAAAAAACTCCTTGCCCCGCATCGGAGCGTGACATGGCTAATACCCCATACTCCCCGGTGGAACATGTAAGGAGGGGTGTTGTCTCTCATATTTTAGGCAGGGAATAGCAGAGGGATATTTCCAGCAATTTTGCAGGGAAAGTTGATAGAGACAGTGCGAACGGTAGGTAGCCAACAGTGTGTCTGAAATAGGTGTAAATGTGTAGGTGCACTGAATAGCGTGTGCATCTACCTACTGGTGTGTGTGGTAGAAGACGCGCTCTTTGAGCTGACATATAATTGCCACAGGCAGTGTAAGCAGTACTCTCGGAACCAATACTTTTTACTGCCACATTGTAACAACAATCTAACAATGTAGAGATACTGCATAGTTAGCAGTATTGTTGTATCACGCATCTCGCTTCCATAAGGCACAGGTTGCAATATATCTCACTCTACAGGTCACCAGACAAGGCAGTGTAAACACCCATAAAATATATGGCTGGAATATATAGTTATCTATAAGAAAGAGTGGCAACAAATGTAGAGTTGGAGATAAAAACGAGATCACACAATTACCTCCAAAAGAGTGTGTACCAATAACACAGTAAAATAATAAAAAAAATGGCAATGACTGTTGATCTGGAAATAAGAGCACCGCACATTTCACCTTTAAAAGAGTGTTTATTACTAGTACAGTGTTACACAATGAGGCACTGACCCAGTGACCACTATCACAAAATGATGATTGTCCCCTGCTATGCCCTGATAGTTTTAATTACATGTTTGGTTTCTTTTCTGTTTTGGTTTAAAAAAAATTAAAATATGTAGTTTTAAAATTTAGAGGTTAGGACCCCTAAAGGGATTTTTGGTCAATTGACTGGTTGTATATTTGTGGATTCATCCTGAGGGTCCCGACAAGGGCCTAAGAGTTTGGTACATGCTCCGATGGTAACATCAGGGGGGCTGCCTGGGTGAAAATATGGGTATGTCCGGGTTTAGATCTGAACCCCGGACAACCCCTTTAATAGCGTTGACTGGTTTAGGGAGAGTTCACATCTCCATTTCATTTTCCATTCTTCTGATCCGTCAGAAGAACAGAAATCCGTTTGAGCCATTTCCATCAGAGATCTGTTATTTTAGACAAGAAAAAAGAACTACATGCAGTACTTTTTTTCAGTCTAAAAAATGGATCTCAGATGGAAATGTCTCAAATGCCAAATGTGCAACAGGATCCGTTTTTCTTGCAGGATCCAGTTTTTTAGTTTTGTTTTTCCTGTTTGTCTGACGGGATCAGAAGAATAGAAAATGAAATACAGATGTGAACTCTCCCTTACAACACCTTCTCTTATACCCTGTGAGGGCATTATTGGGTAGACAGCCCCTTCTGTAGAACCTCCATCAATTAGCCAGAGTGAAAAGAGACTAGACACAGACCTTCTCTCCCCCTGGAGGAGCTGACAAATCCATGCATTACGTGAACAAACCATTGATTCCAATGGGCACCATGTAATCCTTCTTTTGCCCTGTAGTGAAGCTGAAGGGACATTGAACCTACACTAGCGGGCCGTCCTGTGATCAGTGGATTTTCAGGGCACACGTCTGACAAAATGGCATTGTTACAAGTGGACATCCCACATCATGTAAACTAATAGATAAATGAATAAAGATATGTGTAAATGTACACTGTGTATATAAGTGCTGCTGTGCCTGTTCACCGATTCCTATGAATTGCCTGTACCTATATCCACACTTATGTTACTGTGTATTGCTATAAATTGTTCTCTTTCTGAATGCTCCTGTTTTTCCATTTGATCCAGGCTCTGGAGAGTGAGTTTGTGTCATGTCAGCTACACCAGTGGATAGATCTGATATTTGGCTACAAGCAGCGAGGTCCAGAAGCAGTGCGTGCATTGAATGTCTTTCATTATCTGACATACGAGGGGTCTGTGAACCTGGACAGCGTCACCGATCCTGTGATACGAGAGGTATGTATTTGACATGGCGATTTCTACCTCCTTCAATAGCCCACCTTATCTCCTGCTCTGCTGAATTACAGCACCGGCATTAGGTGGAGGAGGAGGAGAGAGTAGTCACTGATTGCTGAGCCCTCAAGGAGGCAAATGACCCCTTTCAGACTTAATAACTGAACCATAGTAATTAATAAAATAATGACATGACACCTTTTGTTGGAATAAAAATGGCCGCAATGCTTTATTAAGGGTAAATAATTAAAACTTCTAATTCATTAAATAAATAACCATTAAAAACTGAGTGATACAGCCCCTCTAATGAAGCAAAGCGACATAAAGCATAGGAATAGGGAGGAAGGGCGGGCGACAAAACGGGCCCAGAAGTGCAGCCGAAACCCTCTTTTTAAAGGACCATACTTTCCCGCCGCTGGCATCCACACCAATCAGCTGTCTGGAAATCTCCCTCAGCAACCAGCTGCACCAATCAGAGAGGATCCCTGCTTGTCATCCAAGGCTCAGGTCAGACCGGATAAAACCAGCTGATTCTGACAGAACTTAACCACTTGATGTAAACCTGAAATAAAAGAGCGGGAAAGCAAGAAAAAGGTGGGGGGGGGGGGAGAAAGGAGAGCAAAACCATACCAAAATACAAAAAATTATGGTGTCATTGCCCTCATGTGTCCCCCAAGCGAAACGCTCTGGGGGCCTGAACATTCCTCTGGGTGCGGGTGTATACAGCGCTGGCCGATTGTGCAGTGGTTCTTTATATTCTGAGGGTGATCTTTGTGTCTCATTCATTGGATATATCTGCTCTAGTTAATGTGTATGGACTGTAGATATGAGCCACCCTGAATCACATCACTGTCACCCGCACTCAGAGGCCAATGCCATAGGAAACTGTTTGCACCAGCTACCATTTTAAATTGAACCAGGCAAGTAATCCAACAGGGGCAATATGTTGGGGAAACCCACAGATTATCTAAGGGCTAGTTCACACAACGTTTTTTGGCTCTGTTTTGGGAGGCAGAACTTCAAAAAACTGCATGGAAAAAGAAGCAGCATGCTCTGTCTTGGAGCAGAATCCTCGCTGAATCTGCCATTGAAATGAATTGGAAGGGAAGCTGAAATAAAAAAAACACCAAAAACCACACTAAAACTGCATAGAAAATTAGCACAGTTTCCGCACAGACTTTTTCAGCGCGTTTTTCAAAATCAGTCGTGTTAACTGGCCATAATGGTATCCCTGTGTCCCGACACTCCCGCAACTAAAGATTTCAGGCAAAAGAAAGATTGGACATGCTGTATTTCAGAGTGCTCCGATCCTTTGTTCTCACAAGAAATAAGCCGCTGTCTGAGAATTCTGGTGGCTGCTTATTCCCACTTCCCCATTAGCCTCCATTCACACGTCCGTGGTGTGTTGCGGACCCGCAACACACCCGCCCGGCACCCCTATAGAAATGCCTATTCTTGTCCGCAAGCTGCGGACAAGAATAGGACATGTTCTATCTTTTGCAGAGCTGTGGACCCGAAGATCGGGGCCACGCTCCGCAAATGCGGATGATGACAGCACACTGTGTGCTTCAATGAAAGAAAGAACCGGCACTCCTTGCGATATAGTCGTCAATATTTTATTCGCCACTCATGGAAAAAAGTGACGCGCGTTTCGGCACATGCAAGTGCCTTTGTCAAACTCAAACAAACAGCAAGTGGCAATGAAATGAACATAAGCATGTGTTTAAATAGCCCGCCCCTAGTCACATGATAGACGCCTTCAAGTCATATGATTCTGACGTCATGTTGGCAAGGAAACCAAAATTTGTTTACTAACATCTAATCTCGAGAAAAGAAAAAACAAATGTGATCCTTCTGTATCATCGAAGATCGCTATGGATCAATTACACTGAGGAAACACATAACAGAAAGAGTTACATAAATCGAGCACGGATAATGGTTACATGCAGCAAACATCTCCTATAAGACTTCATAAGAAGCTGCTCACCGCGTACTCCCGATTCAACCATAGATAGGGCTAGTTAAGAGGAATATTGATAAGCTGTTAACTCAGTTGAAGCAAGGGGGGCAGTGTAACTTACATCACAATCTCTCGATTATAGAGAGACAAACTATTCGTCATTTATTAGATGATGAAACACTTATATTTAAACCCGCAGATAAAGGGGGAGCCTTGGTGATACTTGATGAGGATTATTATGTGTAAGAAATTTTAGGCCAATTATCCGATAAAGAAACATATGCAATTTTGTCGAGAGACCCAGTCTTTGATATTAAACATGAGCTTGAATTCCTAGTTAAGGCTACTTTCACACTAGCGTTGTTTAAATCCGGCGTTCAATTCCGACACCGGAACTGCCCGCCAGATCTGGAAAAACGTATGAAAACGGATTACATTTGAATCCTGATCAGGATTTTGATCACAATGAAAAAATGCATTGGAAAAAACGGATCCGCCATTTATGGACTTTAACTTTTTTTTCACATTTTTCTGGTTTAACATGCAAAAGCCGGATCCGGTTTGACTGAACACACGGTGCCGGATCCGGCGTTAATGCAAGTCAATGGGAAAAAAGCCTGATCAGTTCAGGGCCATGGGCTGCAGGTGCCAACTCTGATATTAGTTCAGTTCAGTCAAAGTGTGCAGGATTTTTGGCCGGAGGTAAAAATACAACATTCTACGGTTTTCTGAAAAGCCTGATCAGTCAAAAAGACTGAACTGAAGACATCCTGAGCGGATTACTCTCCATTCAGAATGCATTAGGATAAAACTGATCAGCTCTTTTCCAGATTTGAGCCCCTAGGACGGAACTCAGCGCCGGAAAAGAAAAACGCTAGTGTGAAAGTACCCTAAGGAATATGAAGAAAATGCTACTATAGATCGGAAATTAGCAGAATACTTGATTAAACAACATCCAATCACCCCTGTATTTTATACCCTCCCCAAGGTTCATAAGTGTATGGAACGCCCTCCAGGACGACCAATAGTTGCAGCATCTGATTCAGTACTGACCCCTCCTGCCATTCTTCTCGAAAAAATTCTCACACCCTTAACACAAGTTGCCTCTTCATATCTGAGGGATATCCAACACTTTTTAGAGGAGCTTAAAAATGTTTAAATTGACACAGATTGTACATTAGTGACCCTAGATGTGTGTAGTTTTATACACCTCCATAACTCGTACAAAAGGCTTAACCGCTGTGCGGAATATGTTTGATCGAAGTGACTACACACAACATCAGAAAGATTTTTTTCTTGCCCTTTTGACCATAGTCCTGACACGAAATTATTTTCTTTTTCAAGATACCTACTATCAACAGTGCCGCGGGACCGCGATGGGGTCCAAGGTCGCACCGCCGTATGCAAATTGCTACATGGCTCAGTTCGAACAGGATTTTATATATCCTCATTCATTATCTCAAGAGCATTGCATTTTTTGGAAGCGTTTTATTGACGATGTGTTTTGCATATGGCGGTGCGACGTTGTGACCATCCAGACATTTTTTCTTTACATTAACAATATATGGCCCAAGCTAAAATTTACGGTACATACTAATTCCTCCATAATACCTTTTCTGGACACCTGGGTCATAAAGGGTCAAGATGGTGGATGTATAACAGACCTGTACACTAAAAATACAGATCGTAACAGCCTGCTTAGCTATGAGAGTAATCATCCACCCGCTACTAAAAGGTCTATACCTTATTCACAATTCCAAAGGGTCAATAGAATTGTTAGTAATCCCTCTACCCGCAAGACTCGTCTCGATGAGATGACCAACAAGTTTAGGAAGAGGGGATACCCGGAATGGTTACTTGCACATCAGCGAAATAAATGCAAAACATTACCAATAGGCCAAATAAACCCACCACAGAAAAGACTCCCCCTAGTTGTGCAGTACCATCCTTGGATTGGTACTGCCACCTCGAAGGGGAGGTAACAGGGTGGAGTTACTACTTAAACGTGAAGCCTATTGGATTCACTGCCTACAAACGATGACACCCAAAGGGTTGAATCGGGAGCACACGGTGAGCAGCTTCTTATGAAGTCTTATAGGAGATGTTTGCTGCATGTAACCATTATCCGTGCTCGATTTATGTAACTCTTTCTGTTATGTGTTTCCTCAGTGTAATTGATCCATTACGATCTTCGATGATACAGAAGGATCGCATTAGTTTTTTCTTTTCTCGAGATTATATGTTAGTAAACTAATTTTGGTTTCCTTGCCAACATGACGTCAGAATCATATGACTTGAAGGCGTCTATCATGTGACTAGGGGCGGGCTATTTAAACACATGCTTATGTTCATTTCATTGCCACTTGCTGTTTGTTTGAGTTTGACAAAGGCACTTGCATGTGCCGAAACGCGCGTCACTTTTATTCATCAGTGGTTAATAAAATATTGCCGACTACATCGCAAGGAGTGCCGGTTCTTTCTTTCATTGAAGTACCTGGGGCGACGCCCGCGGACCGTGCACCCACAACCCACGCAGTGCCGCTCGACATCTATAACAAGCACACTGTGTGCTGTCCGCATCTATTCCGTCCCCATAGAAAATGAATGGGTCCGCACCCGTTCCGCAAAATTGCGGAACGAATGCGGACCCATTTGCGGACGTGTGAATGGAGCCTTAAGCGCAGATGAATGCTATGCACGGGTGATAGCTGCTGGCGGTCCCTCCCGACTGCCCCGTACACATGCACCTTTGAGTCCTCTGAGCATGCATGTGATTTATAGCCACCTTTATTTTGTACTAGCTGTGCAGTTAAAGCGCTATGAACGAACACCGCTATGGGAGTTCTGAAAATAGTCGAACCAGCAGTCCTATAGCAGTGGATAGAGAGGCGGCTGTGCATGCGCAGTGCTCACTTTATTTACCGCTATATGACTTCTGAAAATAGTTAAGCGGGCTTACTTGTCTGTGCGGTGTGCTTTCCTTAATTTTTGGGGCCCCATTCTGGAGATGGCTGTGGCTCCCATGTCTGGGACCTGGTCCTATCTTACATTGATATGCTATATGCCATGAATGCTTGAGATGGAAATACCCCTTTAAATGCAGCCAACTGCTCCCTGTTATCAGCTTTTTCAGGCTGGTTGGACTTGACTGCCATGTTCCTTGACTGCCAGTGGGATTACTGAAAACCCCATGACCACCGCTTTATGTTACATACCTGCAAACATGTGCAGTTTATGTGTGTGACTCTACCAGATGTTCTGCACAGCTGCCAGACTCCACCTAAGCATTCATAAAGGATACCAAGAAAATAATGCATTTCTTGGAAGGAATAAGCCTGGAATAAGTGTTTAAGGTGCTAAAGTTTAATATTACTATATCTATAACAATAGTCACACAGTTTCTTTTTAAAATCCTCTGTAGCATTTCTGCATAGCTGTGCATTTGCCACATTTCTGAAATGTTCATTTATGGGTTTTTTTATTTCTTGTATTCACCGTCGGTCGTCAGTAGGTTCCCCATATATCACCCTATCGTATACGATTATATGGCTTCATGAGAAACCAACTCTTTCTGATAATTATTGTAGTTGTGGGATGGTCACATACAGTGCAGTGAGAGAACCTGGGCAATTATTTAAATTCAGACCATTAAAGGGTTGCCTAGATGAAGGACTCTTATGACATGTCAGTCAAGCATTGGTAGAGGTCTAGCTGCTGAGACCCTCACCAGAAAGTGATCCTATTTGCACTGGAGATACGGCAGTGAATGTGACACCCCTCCATGGAAATGAATGTAAGGTAGGAGAATGTATGAGAGCTCTTCATCTTGGGTTTCTCTCAGTCAGTACAGAGCCATCTCTTATATACGGGGTCTTGGGACCACCTCCAGACTCCACCAAAAGGACTTCAGTTGAATTATGTTTGTAGTTGAGAAAACCCAATGACAGTACAATTCAGAACTTTCTTGTGTGAGATTGTGAGAACGGTATATTTCATACTATGTGGCTGTTAGCAGTGCCGTATACTGTATTATCTCATTATACATTCATTATGACTCCATAATTGTACTTTTCTTTGTTAATTTATGGCAGCTCCCAACGTTTGGTTATTTGTACATATGTTATCACCCCTATAAGATGAGCTCATCTCGCTACATTGCAGTCACCCAAAATTGGATCCTACTGGATAGTAAAGTATGTAAATCTGATGTGAGAAGTCTCAGAGTGCAACAGCTGCTGGATGAGCAATGCTGAGACGTGGAAGACACTCTCGACATCCTCCATTCCCCATGATATCTGCCATCTGTTGTATGTAAAAGATGCTCTAATTTATACATTGCCAGGCTGGGGGCTGGA
Source organism: Bufo gargarizans (assembly GCF_014858855.1). Taxonomy (NCBI): domain Eukaryota; kingdom Metazoa; phylum Chordata; class Amphibia; order Anura; family Bufonidae; genus Bufo; species Bufo gargarizans. The sequence continues at coordinate 72,435,643 of NC_058082.1, read as the reverse complement.
TTGCCCTCTTGCAGTCTCTATAGGCGCATATACCCCGTATAATTCTCAGGAGCGAATGTTACTACGAACGCTCGTTCCCGATGATAGGCCGGTGTAAATGTGCTGGCAATCACCTGATGAGCTCGGGTGAATTTATCGTAGTACCAGCGGTCTACTGCCCAGAGACAATGAATCTGTCATAGCTGTAGCCATCGCTTGTCCCGATACAGTGGAGGTGATCGCTGCATGTAAATAAAGCTCCACTCACCTTCACTAATGAGCAGACAGTTATCGGGAAGTAATGGTCCCTTCCCAATATTCCCCGATAGGAACGCTCATTAGCGATTGTCTGGTGGCGTAAAGGTGCTGACGATTACCCAATGAACTAGCGAATCGCTTATTCGTTGGGCAATCTGATTGTTTGTGCAGACACCAAAATCATTGTCGGCGGCAAATCGTGCCGTCTAAACAGTGCTCTGCTGACGGCAAACAACAAGTCTGTATGGAAACAAGCGATGGCGTTAGTGATCACTCCTCCCAATACTGTGGAGGAGAAATGTAAATACAGTGGTCTCCTTCACTGATGAGCAGGCGATTGTCGAGAAGGAACATTTCCTTCATGTCAATCTCCTGCTAAACTGTCCCGTGGACCTTAGCTCTCTCTCTATCCCTCTGACTCTTATCTCTCTCTAACTCCCTATATCTCTGTCTCTCTCTCTCAAGGTGGATTTGGACAAGCCAATAATCGTCCAGATAATCTGCCCATCTAAATGTGCCGCCGATCACCTGATGAATGAGCAAAATGCTTGTTCATCGGGTGATCCTGTCGTTTGTGCAGGTACCACCGATCATGATTCCTGGGCAGCAGATCGTGCTGTCTAAAAAGTGATCTGCTGCCCAGAAGCAATGATTGTATATGAGGAGAAGGGTTGCCAATAACCATCCCTTGTACTCATACTGTGGAGCAGATCGCTGCTTGTAAATACAGCAGTCTCCTTCACTGAGTGAGCAGCCAACTGTCGGGAAGGAACACAATCAGTCACTATATCGTCCCGTCTAAACCCACCTTAAAAAGGGACACTGACAGATCGTTAGAGCATATAAAGTGACATATATTCTTCTATTGGTCTTAATATGCTTAATTAAACTATACCATTATCGCCCTTCGCTGCCTTTCCGTTACTTATAAAAAAAGTGTTTTTATCAATATGCAAATTACCTTACTTTGTGCCCAAGGGGCTGTCCCTCATTCAGTTCTGTGCCCAGCCGCGCCCCAACTGCCGTCTCCTAGTGCCCCCCAGCTCATTAGTATTCACTGCTCTGGGAGGCTTTTTTTTCTTCCGACGCAGTGAAATCCTGCGCATGCCCAGTACTATCTTTTACTGGAGCTGGAGGGTGCCGGGGACCATATCCAGTGCAGGCACGGAGAGACAAGATGAAGCTGATGCCAGGAAGATAGATGGGCATGCGCGGGATTTTGCCCCTTCGGGAGAAAAAAAAAGCCTCCCACTGCAGTGAATACTAATGAGCTGGGCGGCATTAGGAGACGGCAGTTGGGGCGCAGCTGGGCACACAACTCAATGAGGGACAGCCCCTTGGGCACAAAGTAAGGTAATTTGCATATTGATAAAAACACTTTTTATAAGTAACTCAAAGGCAGCGAGGGGTGATAATGGTATAGTTTAATTAAGCATATTAAGACCAATAGAAGAATATATGTCACTTTATATGCTCTAACGGCCTGTCAGTATCCCTTTAACTCTCTCCATCTCAAAGCAGCTGATCTGTGGGAGTGTGGGGGGTCGGACCCCCAGATATTGATTACCTATCCTGATGATAGGCCATTAGTAAGTGCTGAAAAACCCCTTTAATGACAATTGTTAGTGATTGTAACATTGGTGGTTTATGCAGCATTTATCAAACATGGTTCAGTATCATTACGGCCCATATCAGGGCTGGCTTTTGATTAAAAAAAATAAAATGACCAAGATTTACTGGGGAATTCAAGACAATTATATCTTCAGTAATTGGAATGATCTTTAACAGAGTGCCTATTAAGAGACCAAGTAGCTGCTTACACACATGGGGAGTGCGTTCTCTCCCTCCCACCAAGTGCCTCTGCCACCATAGAGAATGAAAATCTGAATGATATATCACCCTAGTGGTAGTATATATATATATATATATATATATATATATATAATCCAGAAAAGTAGGCGGCACTCCGATAAAGATGACAAGTGAACTTTATTCACCCAGGTGGTGCAACGTTTCGGTTCTTCACTAGAACCTTTTTCAAAGAACCGAAACGTTGCACCACCTGGGTGAATAAAGTTCACTTGTCATCTTTATCGGAGTGCCGCCTACTTTTCTGGATTATACATTGGGGTAAGAAGCCTATTCCCCTGGAGACGTGCACCCTCTTTTTCTTTGATTGTGTTCCAGTGCCGCCATTTTTCCTGTGTGTATATATATATATATATATATATATATATATACATATACATATACATATACATACAATGTGTAAGGGGGCAGCATGACTGTGCCCAATACCTCCTATCTTATATTATGGCCGATTCTTCTAATCTCTGAGATCAGCGAAGTATATAGACTGAAGCACTAAACCTGGGACAATAGTAAGGGTCACCACCAACGCAACCTCCTCTCCTCCAGCCCGTCAAGGGTTTTCCACTATTCACTTCATCCCACTGAAGTGCTGCCTCTCCTGTTTTCACATTTTATATAGATTCTCTGGGGTAGGGGTATAGCTGTCTCTTTGAATTGGTTCTTCACGTGTTGAGCATCCATGCAGCACAGTCTATGGTCACGATGTATACATTGAAGTCACAGCCTGTCCCATAGAGTTAAATAAAATCCCGCCCATTCATCCATATAGGGATTAGTTTGGAGAGTCTGCTTACATTAGGAGTCGAGGATGTTTTCTTATGATATACTTAGAGTTTGTTAGTAAAAGAGATCTGCATTGCGTTCTATGAAAAAAAACACCGCTCGCCTCTAAAGGCCGTGTCTGGTATTGCAGTTTAGCTCCATTAAATCTTAAAAAAGGTTAAGCTGTAATTGAAAAATTTAAAGGGATTCTCAGGTCTATAGATATTGATGGCTAGTGATGAGCGAAGTTGTTGAAAATTCAATTTAGCTGCTTTGCGATTCTTACAAAAAAATTCACTTCATGACGAATTACTTCATCACGAAGCGCATTTCTTTGTAAGTAGTGGGTGCAATGACAGGTAGAGGCGATTGCACTGCTCCCTGTCTTTGTCCCCCTAAGATGCCATGTTCATAGGTGATTGCGGCATCTGACAGTAAAACCACAGTGTAAAATTTCAAATAAAACAAATTAAATCATACTTACCTCCTCCATTTGATCGTGATGAGCTGGCTGAAATCATCTTGATTAAAGATCTAGCGCGAAATCTAGCGAGGCTCGTGATGAAGTTGGCTGGTGCTGCGACATCATACGTCACTTCAAAAAGGAATTCTTGCAAGATCTTCAGTCAAGATGGCGGCCGAAGGTAAGTATGGTTTCGTTTATTTTTTACCGCCATTGAGGGAAAATCGATTTGGTACCATGAAGTACGAGGAAATTCTTCTTCGCGCTGAATCGAAATTTCCCTGAAATTCAGATCGAAGTCCACGACGTCGTAGACTTTGATTCACTCAACACTATTGATTACTTATGCTTACGGTAGGTCATCAGTATTAGATCGCTGGGGGTCTAACACCCTGCACCCCCACTAATCAGATGTTTCTGGCTGCACCACAGCCTGAGAGTGCACAGATTGGAAGCAGAAAGTTCTGTACACTGTGTAGTTTCTTGTGCTGGTGTTCTGAAACTTGCCTCTTATTGACTTGAAGGTGAGCTGAGCTGCAGTACCCCAGCACGGCCACCACACGGTGTATGGAGCATGTGTAGTAACTGGCACAGCTGTTCGGCAGCGATGCCGGCCCCCCACCTATCTGATATTGATGACTTATCCAGATGATAAGCCATTAATATCTGTAGCCCGAAGAACGGAACAGTATATGACATAAATATACTAATTTGATAAATTTAACTTAAATAAACCTCTTTCTGGCAGTTTCTCATGTTTTACTGCTTTACTATTTTCTAATGCTTTTTCCATATAAGGATACAGTATTATTTTAGTGCATTTTCAGTATGTGGGTTGGTGGGCCTCGCAAAGTAAATGCCATATCATAGGCAATAACTACCGTAGTAAGTGCTGTCTTGTATATCATGCTTTCCTATTATATCTATTGAAGCATAGATTTGCATTCATTCTTATGAAGTTTAGCTTTTCTCGTGACATTTTTTTGTGCAGGTGTGTAGATAGCGTTAGTCGTATGTGTAATGAAACGCACATTATAACCAATGCTGAAATGTGAAGAGACGCTGGAGGGTATTGATTCATTCTTGGTTGACAGGTGAAATCATGGCTGCACGACTAAGCACGGCAATTATAGTATTAAAATATCAGAAGGTCAGAGGAACAGATAATATTCTTCCCTGTGTCAGATTAAAAATTGACACTCTTTGACAGCACGGGATCCCTGGCTGAGAAAATTATGACAGCCTAACTCATATTGCAGTTGTAATTTATAATGAACTTTACAATGACTGCCTTGTCCTGTGGTGAAACATGACAGAACACTCTGGATACAAAGCCGCTATCTCTTTCTAATATGTAAACATCAATTATATGGAGTATTAGATATTAGATATTATTTGGAATTGTCTTTACCACAATAGGGACATCATAATCCTGTCACATTTTCTGTAGGCAGATCTGCTGTGTAATGGTAAAGAATGCTGTTCCAGCCCATTAGACCGCACTGGTATAACTGGTTTCAAAGGGAATGGTTTATTTAAAGGCTATGTACACCTTTTGGGGCAATTCTTTTTATTATTGCATTGTATTCATTTTGAGCTAAAATACATTTTTTCAATTGGTCTTTATTAAAAAATGTCAACCCCTTTCAGGTTTGAGATTCTCTTATTAGCAGACTCTAGTTTACGCTGTGTCCCGTCAAGTAACTCAGCTGATGGCTCATGTGAAGCTTATCTCTAATTCCTGACAGCTTATTTAAAGGGGTTATCCGAGACTAGAAAATGACCCCCATATGCCCGAGCCCCTCACACTGAATATACTTACCTGACTCCCAGCTTCCTGCTGCTTCTCCCTGTGTGTGGATGAAAACATCTGGTGGGGGGGGGAGGCAGCCAATGGCAGGCGGTGTGACCAGGATGAGCCTCCCTAGTGTCACCCCCGATGCTAGGGATGCTCGTCTCCGCCTGCCATTTCTATTTGCTGTTCCCACCCCGGAGGGGAGAAGCTGCAGCGGCGGTGCGGGAACCTGGAGCAGCGCGGGGAGCCAGGTAATTATATTCAGTGTCAGGGGCCCGGGCATATGGGGGACATTTTTGGGCTCGAATAACCCCTTTAAGCTATATTCTCATAGTAAGATAGGAATTAAGCTATAGTGAGTCTTTATAAGTGTTAATGAGCAGCTCATAGACATGGGTTTACATTGTTGAGATGACGGCTCAAAGTGAAAGTAAGATGCTCAGACTAAAACTTAAAGATGTTATCCAATGTCTAAAACATGACCCCAGTGCTCGGGTCCCTTATATAGAGTATACTTACCTCGCTCCCCAGCACCCGCGCTGCTCCTGATCCCCGCAGTGCCACCGCTGCATCTCCTCGTGATTCTAAGGGGGCTCATCCACATTGGGGCCTGCTATTGGCTGCTCCCCCTGTCGCCGGGTGTTTTCATCTGCGCTATGGGGAGATGCAGGAGGCGGCCGTGCGGGGATCAGGAGCAACACTGGTGCAGGGGAGCGGGGGTAAGTATAATCTATATGAGGGGCCAGGGCATTGGGGGCATGTTTTAGATTTTGGATAACCCCTTTAACTCTTTATGACAGAAAATGCAGAAAATGTTTAATAAAGACCAAATGAAAAAATTATTTTTAGACCAAAATGAGTAGAAAGCAATCATTTAAAAAATTGCATCCGAAGGTGTTGATAGCATTTAAAGAATGTGTGTAAGTGTTTCAGATCCTCACAGTAAAAGTAGTATTGTGGAGTCGCACTCACCAGAACTTATGGTCACCCGGAATGCAGCAGCCTGCCTGATCCATCAAGGCTCCTATGTGTACAGTCCAATCAATGATTATGGAGGCAGCATGTCCGGTACAAAAAAATCCCTTTATTGGGAGCCGCTTAAGTGAACAAACGTGTACAGGGTTGTTACGTTTCGGTTAACACATAGCCTTTATCAATCAGGGTGTTAGCCGAAACGTAACAACCCTGTACACGTTTGTTCACTTAAGCGGCTCCCGATAAAGGGATTTTTTTGTACCGGACATGCTGCCTCCATAATCATTGATTGGACTCAGATCCTCATAGTGACAGTACCCTCCCAAATAGCCTAGTAGTGGCGGATTATGGTTCCTAATTGTATCTTTTTTTTTTCCAAGGTTCTCAAAATTGTTATAGGAATCTTTGTTAATGATCCAGCTACAAATATATCAATGATCAGTACAGAGATCTGTCTATCTTTTCATAACTCGGACTATAACATGGGGAAATCAGGATGAGCTGAGCAGATTTATATATAATTCTGTGGGAAAAGATTCAGTAAACGTGTAATTCATTCAATTTAATTCATTCCAACTCTGGTTTTAGTAGTCCAGTGGGTGGTCCTACTCAGTGATTGACAGTTTCCCACTGGATGCCTTAAAATAAAAAAATAAAAAAAGAGCAGATTTAATTGAATAAATTATATATTAATCTGCTTGGCTCCTCCAGCTCTAGAACATGCTGCCCACAGATCAGACTCCATGTTCCATGTGAAAGGTTTCCTTTAAAGGCAGTGGCCTGTTTCCTGTATTGATACCCTATCTTAAGGATAGGTAATCAATATCAGATAAGCGGGGGTCTGACTCCCAGTACCCCTGCCTGTCAGCTGTTTCAAGAGAACACAGCGCTGCTGCGAGTTCTGTGTTCTCTTCACTGTTTCCCTACTCGCTGTCAATTTCACAGCGCCTGTGCAGTGTGATTACAGCTCCTCCGTCCCTATTCACATCAATGGAAAAGAACAGTTACACTCCGTCTGCTCCTTCTCATAGAGGTCGATGGGGATGGAGGAGCTGTAATTACACCTGCTGGTCATTGCGATGTTGACAGTGAGCAAGTAAACAGTGAAAGAAGGTAGTGCTCGTATGAGCTCTGTGTTCTCTTCAAACATCTGATCGGCAGTGGTGCCAGGAGTCAGACCCTCACCCATCTGATATTGATGACCTATCCTGAGGATAGGTTATTAATACAGGGAACTGGCCAACCCCTTTAATAGAAAATGGAATTGTTATTCACACCACTGGTGTAATCAGAACATCTTACTGTATAATCTCTTTATTTTTAATACATGTACATACTTGAGAGGCACTGTACTGATAAAAAATGATGCACAGTAGGTAAGTGAATCTGTCACGGGGTGGAGGGGGTTAGGGATGCGAAAGGAAGTGTAATCGGACACCAACAATATTCCTTGGCATACGTATGATATTATTAGTAGTAATAAGAGACTCCTTAATGTAAAGGGTGTGATTATGGTCTCATAGTAACCAGAATTTGTCATTGTTGGGGCGGTGATAGACTGCAGCAGACAATTTTTTGCACTGGAGAGCTCCCGGTAAAGTCCTCCTCTGGGGACAGGGAATGATCTAGTTAGGTGGGAATTGTTTCATAACATGTTACTTATATGAAATCTGATGAGCTGACATTCAGCCTGCAGGAATGCATGAAGCACTTATTATAATTGCTTTACCATATATATATATATATATATATATATATATATATATATACACACATTAGAATATCTTTAACTTGACACTTAAAAGGACTTTTCTCCTTTTTTCACGTCTGCTTTAGTAACTACTTGCATCCCTTTGTAATAACAACTCTGGAGCATCTCTTCATATGAATTTGTTGTGGCGTTCCTCTATTATTCCTGCTGGAAGTTAAGAATGATTTAATAGCACTTTGCAATGAAGGTCCAGATGGGTGTTACCAGTTGGCTTGTGTCCCTGCACAGTCGGATACTGGCAGTACTGATTGCATGATGTCAGACTGTGCAGGGACACCCCCCATCTGGACCTTCATTGCAAACTGCTAGTAATTCATTCATAGCATCTTAATAAATAACTGTTATAACCCCATTACAAAAAAAAAAAAAATACATCTCTTGACCCGTCTTGTGCTGCTACCTACTGACCTGTCTCTAATCTCCCCTTTCTCTCTAAACTCCTGGAACATCTGGACTACTGTCGCCTAATAAGTGTTACCTCTCTGCCAGTTCTCTCCTTGACCCTTTACATTATAGCTTTCATACTCTACAGAAACTGCCCTTACCAAAGTGTCTAATGACCTCCTGACAGCGAAAAGGAATGACCACTACTCTCTACTGATTCTTCTGGATCTCTCTGCATCATTTGACACTGTAGACCACAAACTCCTCCTCGCCATGCTCCACTCTATTGGCCTTAAGGACATTGTGCTCTCCTGGTTTTCTTCCTATCTCTTTGTCCGCTCTTTCAGTGTATCATTTACTGCCTCTACTTCTTCCTCTTCCTTTGCAGTTGGAGTTCCTCAGTCCTTGATTCTCTCCTCTTTTCTGTTTATCCAGTCCCTATCAGACAGACCATCAGCAGATTTTGGTTTTCAGTACCATGCCCACTGTCGTATTTGACTTCTATCTTTCCTTTGCCACCCATATCAATCACTGACACGGTCATGTCATCTACTTCTCAAGAACATCTCCAGAATCTGCCCTTTTCTCACAATGGAAACGGGCAAAACTATAGTTGTTGCTTTGATCCATTCTTGTCTAACTCATGACTAATTGGTCTTGATGTCACTAATCACTCCCCCTTCAGTATGACCTAAATGTATCAGCCAGGCTCATTTATCGTTGCACCGATGCCTCTAGCCCAGTGATGGCGAACCTATGGCACGGGTGCCAGAGGTGGCACTCAGAGCCCTCTCTGTGGGCACCCACACCCTGGAAAAAGTCTATGGTGTACCAATATGCCTTAGACTTCTCCTGCCATTCAGCAGCGCAGGGCGCACTATGAACAGCACAGGCAGCACATGGAATGCAGGCAGTCTATTGTAGATAAATGATAAAGTACATGGAAGATATTCTATATTGGACTGTAGTATTCAAGGTAAATTGCTGTGTTGGCACTTTGCGATAAATAAGTGGGTTTATGTTGCAGTTTGGGCACTCGGTCTGTAAAAGGTTCGCCATCACTGCTCTAGCCTGTACCAGTCACTTTACTAGTTGCCCATCCACCACACAATACAGTTCGAACTTCTCAGCCACAAAGCTCTACACATTCCCCTCCCGCCGTACATATCCCTCATTTGTCTGCCACCGTACTCAAGCTCTCCATTCTGCCACTGATCTAAGTCTAGCATCCTCCATAATCCGAATCTCTCAATCCCGTCCTCGAGTCTTTTCTCGAGCTGCATCCCCCCGGCTTCATTCTTCATAACTGAGCGCCATCATCTGACAGTAATCCCCACACTCGGTGCACTAGCTCACGCAGCTCCGTCTGCACTGCTCTATCTAGTAGGCTAGATGGCTGGACCACTTTAGAGAAAAAACAATTTTACCATTTGCCACTCCTTTCCTCATAGATTGTAAGCTCTTGCGAGCAGGACCCTCACGTCTAATGTTTCAATTGTATATTAGTCTTTAATTCTATGGCGTCTGTTTCTATTTGTACATGTACCCTCTGAAAAGTAAAGCGTTGCAGAATATGGGATTTTATGTTTTAGAAGGAAAAGGGTTATTCTTTGTCTAATATAAGGACTAAAAAGTTTCTAAAATACTTACTGTGCAAATTCTGCAAAGGTTTCAAGACCTCTGCTTGCAGTCATTCAATAGGAACATTTATTATTTACCCCTGCAGCTCTGATAACTGTACTGTAATAAACCATGCATCGGTGAGTCCATCACATGCCCATATCCACTGAAAGTAGTCATTTGAAGGACAGCAAAGATCTTGTTGACCGTGAGGAATGTCTACAGGATTTATAGTGTATTGGAAATTAACTTAATAAACGAGACTCCTAGGAGAGACAGTGAGAGTCCTGCTTGCCTTGCCCACACACAACCTTCTGTACACTCAGACGTCCTGATCCAAGTCCTATGGACCTATATATCACAGAGGTCAGCTTCTGTCCCTCTAACAGGGTAGCAAATCGCCTGACAGTTTCACGGTAAATACTGCGGCAAGCTCCTTTTTAGTTGTCATTGCCAAGTGTGAAGTCCCATTTTGCGATGTGTATTCTCCTTGTCTTGTGTTCTTAACTGTTACTTTTCTCATTCCTCAAGATTCCTGAAGCATACTTTATAAGAGACCCCCAAACATTCCTCCTTACTGGGGATTTTGTTAAGGTATCTGTGCACTGTTGGTGATGTGGGCACATATGATTAAAATGTTCACGTGTGTTCTCGGAGAGTCTGAGACATCTCTCCGGTCTTTAGCTGCATGTCACCACAGGTTAACATTCAAAGATAACCCAGATCCTATCATAAAATGGTTATTTGGTTAAGTGAAGCATGCTCAAGAGAAAGCAAAGCTTGTCTACAAAAATACTAACACTTGGATGAGTCTGCAGCCCGGGAGAAAAGCACCGGTGAATTTTTCTGGACTTCTTTCATGGCTGACTTGGGATGTGCTTGCATTGTCAAATAGTGTGTTGACCTATCTCTTTGATGCATATTGATTATGACAATCACTCCTCTCTCCCTGCAGGCCATGGAGGCACAGATACAGAATTTTGGACAGACGCCATCTCAGTTGCTTATTGAGCCACATCCGCCTCGGAGCTCAGCCATGCACCTGGTGAGATATAACGGCATGTAGGGAAAATTTTTTTTTTTTTTCTCCAGTTAGAAATGGGCCTGGTATTTTTGAAAAATGAGGGTACATTCAAGGAGATAGTGAGTACATGGATGAACATATATTCCAAAGCCACTCACAGTTTTTTCCACATTGTGTCCTTATTCATATTACACTTTAGGATTAGGAGAGAGGAAAAAAGATATTAAATTGTGGAGGCCGGACACATGGCTTAACCCCTTAACAGACTCATGAACATTGCAAAAAACCCTACTGAGCATGTCACTACTTTATTCTAGATTCGGCAGTTATGTCTCAAATAAATATAGTTTGCGCACAACTCAGGTGACTTAAAGGGGTCGTCCGGGATAATTAAAAGTCTTGGACATCTACAATTGCTTAAAATAATAAAAACCCTTGATATATTCACCCTTTTCTCTGCAGTGCTGGTTTGGTACTCCTGCCACTTTTTACAAACGGCAGCGGTGACATTTGGGATGTGGCACGTGACCCCTGCAGCTAAGCCACTGTCCTCTTCTTCAGGCTGCTGAAGGCAGTGGTTGCATTTTAAGCAATTGTACGGTTATCTGATATTTTTAATTGTCTTCTACAGTCCCTTTTAAGTGCATTTTAACCCTTTTGATGACATACCTACAGTAATTTTAGTCTTAAAGAGGATGTCCCAAGCTCCCATAGCAATGCATTGTACCGACAGAAATTGCACAGCAAACTGTGCTGTTTTTTAGTTAGAGGAAACAGCAGTGCATGGGAGCTACGGAAACAATGTAGTGTCGCCTATGCTGTCTCCAGATTAGGGAAACACAGGCATTGACCAAAAAGAGTAAGATGCAATAATTGAAAAAAATGTCCCCAAAGGAGTCCATAGCCTTTACGTATAAAGATTAAAGGTTGTGTTCTAGTTTAACTTACCTAAAGGGGTTATCCAATGTCTAACAAATTCCCCCCAATGCCCAGGTCCCTCATATACATTATACTTACCCCACTCCCTGGCACCCGCGTCACTTCTGATCCCCGCACTGCCATCGCTGAATCTCCCAGTTGCGCCAGATCAAAACATCTGGCGACAGGGAGAAGCAGCTAATAGCAGCCGGTGATGAGCCTCCCTAGCATCGCGGATGACGCTAGGGAGGTTCGTCCCTGTCGCGGTCTTCTATTGGCTGCTCCCCCTGTCGCTACATGTTTAGATCCACACGATGTTGAGATGCAGAGGTGGCCGTGTGGGGATCAGGAGCGAGGTAAATCTCAGTTAATCTGCTATAGACTTGACCCAAGCTTCAAGTGGCCCTGTTCTATATACAGATTCATGGGGGGAGCAGGAGGCTTTTCCAGATCATCTAAGCAGCAGGGCACCGAAGGTTATAGAAGAGGCAGTGATCCAATAAGTCTCTGCATGAGTCCAGTGCCGAATATGGATTCCTAGCATATTTAATGTAATAGTTTGTCAGTTTGGCTTGTAAATTTTGTGTGTCTCCCTGTAAATCTACAAAGCTGACATTAATTATCTTGTATTGATCCCAAGTTATAGGCTGTGTTTTACTCCTGAGCTGTATTCACAATTCTTATTGTTATTCAAGCTTGGCCAGAGACACCCCAAACCACTTAACTCCGCTCCGATAACGGAATTAGTTTTCCTTCATCAGACGACACATTTACCATAACAAAATCTCTGCAGACATTAAACCAGCAAGGAACGATGGAAGATTTCCGCTCTGAGGTCAACAGAATTGTAAATACAGCTCTGGGCTAGAATACAAGCTGTGACTCAGGATCACTAGATATGGTTTCTTATCCTTAGAAATGATGCTGTCTGCCCTATTAATGACATATTCTTTCTCCTTCCCCCTCCACAGTGTTTCCTTCCACAGAGTCCTCTCATGTTCAAGGACCAGATGCAGCAGGACGTCATTATGGTGTTGAAATTTCCATCCAACTCCCCAGTGACACATGTTGCAGCAAATACACTGCCCCATCTAACTATCCCTGCCGTGGTGACTGTCACTTGCAGCAGGCTTTTTGCAGTGAATAGGTGGCACAACACTGTGGGTAAGTTGTGACCTTATCCGCTGTAGGCCATTTTGAATTGCATTACAAGTGTGTCATATAAGATTTAGGATGCATGAAGACTTCTCCCAGGCATCAGAGCTTGTGTTTAGAAGGAACATAGAATAATAACATGTACACACTAGTAGCGGCACATAATTGCTGCCGAACATGTCTGCCAGTAGTGTTCCTTCCATCACAAGTTATCATTGTGTAGGAGTCACCATTTGTAAGTACTTAGTATAAGGGAACTTAAAGTGGCACAGAGCATTCAAAAAACTTTGCATTAATCAATAGTACAATGTGTGTGCATGAAGAATAATGCTATTATATCACTTGTATCTGGCATTCTTTAGCAGTTTTCCTCTGTGCTTGCTGAATATCTGGTTTGCAGTGCTCTTAGACATGGTAGGTATAGATTAGCTGACATCCACTGCTCACACAGAAAGTAGAGGAAAATTCATCCTTCAACTGTCTCACAGTCACTCAGCATCCGCAGAATAATGGAGGGCTTAACAGAGAAGTACTGACCTGTATTTTTGTGAATGAAACGCCTGTGCTGAACTATAAGATTCCTATGTAGCTGTCCAGTCTGTCTTTGTCTGTGCATGTGTCCTTAGCTACTCCTCAATCTTTCCCCCTCCTCTCTCCATAGACTTGAACTGACATATGTAATATGATCCTCCTGCAGAGATGATCAGTCCTAGACCGAAAAAAGGCATTTTTCAAAGTGAAAAGCAATTAGCAAGGGTCCGGTTGGGGGGGGTAAAAAGCTGATAACAGGAGAACTAGATAAAGTATTTCTCACTGATAAAACATATTATAAAGTTTCTTGTAGTCGCTTGTACTATTGATTTATGCAAAGTAGCTTGAAATTTTATTAACAATATTGTGCAAGTCTGCCTAGCAATCAGCTGATCTTCATGGCCTGGCATTTTTGTTGTTGGGGAAACCTGCCATTCATATGCCTTAAAAGGGTTGTTCACCCCTGGGGGTCTCTTGAGTAGACTGGCTCCAGTGGTGACACATCTCCCATATGTTGTGTCACTGGGTCACGTGACCCATAAGAGAACCGTCACTGCTGCAGCCAGCCAGATGTTGACATGGGAAGACTTGAGAGCTGCAGCGGTCCAGGAACAGCAAAGGAGCAGGAATCCAGGAGAAGGGGTCAGGTAAATATGATTCCCTCTACAAGTCCAGCCATGCTGGGGCCCCCAGGGGTGAATAACCCCTTTAATAAGAGAGTGTCCTTGTGAGACAACTTCTTCAAGTTCTAAGCATTTTCCCCCATTTTCCTCATTTAGTTAATAGGTTTTTATATAATCATATTTCTGCGGTGCCTCTAGAAAACACAGACTGCTTAAACAGCAGCAAGAAATTTCACATTCTCTGTAGCCCTGCAGTTCACGATTAGATCTCAGTTTAGGCAATAAGATATACATCATATTAGATACATTAGTAGGCTCCAGGCTTCCTTACCAGGTTATTTTACAGTTGTGTCCATTCTGTACGTAGCCTAATATGACAAGCAGCTTGGGTAGTGTTGGTGTCTGCTGGCTTATCTTCCCTTGCTACCATTAGCATTTGGGGAATTGAGTTCCCTTTGGGTAAGTGTCTTGTTACTTCAACGTGTGCTTGGTTATGTAGGATCTTCCTTCACAGTAGGTATCTGGCACGTTGCATTCCTCAGAGACTTTTGGAGAACCACAGAGAAACAAGGAACAGCTTGTCAGTTCTTCTCAATACACTTTACTGAAAGCGTCAAATACATTTCTTCCGAAGAGTATGGACTGGGAATCAGAATGAAGTAGTTACATATCCCGTACGATGTATGCTGCACTGCAGGACAGATGGCTCTGATTTATAGGTGTCCTTTCTAACTTCTGTTGGCTAGCAGAAATGAAGCAGTGGTCTAATCATAATCTCATTCCATGCAGGTCTGAGAGGAGCACCAGGTTACTCACTGGACCAAGCCCACCATCTTCCTATTGAGATGGACTCTCTGATTGGTATGTATCATAAGGGTTACTGACAATAGCAATAAGACTTTTAAACATGTATAAGACAGCACTGATTCCACTTGAACATCTCCAAGTTGGTAAAAGGCACAGCTCCATCAAAAATCTTTTAGGTCCACCTGGGAGGGGGAGAATTGGAGAAGATGAACAATCTCCGCCACCTATTGTCAATGGTACAATCCTTTGTTATCTGCCTATAATAAAGGTGTTACTTTGGTAATGGTAATCCTGCCTTATGATGTAATGAGATGACTGCTGACCCCATCCCAGTGTACACAGCCCTAGTTAGGGCTCACGCGCACAAATGTTTTTGTCCGCATTCAATCCGCAGTTTTTGCAGATTCGATGCGGACCCATTCACTGCAATGGAGGAGCAAAAGATGCCGTGTGCTGTCCACATCCGTATGTCCATTCCACAGCACCTGCAAAAAAAAAAAATAGAACATGTCCTATTTCTGTCCGTATTACGGGCAAGGATAGTACAGTTCTATGGCGGGCCGGACGTTCTGTTCCACCAAACGCCGAATGCACAGGGCCAGTAACTGTGTTTAGCACATCCGCATTTTGCGGGGGCACAAAAACGGCAATAGCCGTGTGCATGAGCCCTTATACAGAGATGTCTGCAGAATAGGAAGTGCCAGCCTATTCGGGTGTTCAGTGACCAGTATAAAAAACTGCAAGATTGGTAGTAAATGTGGAATCATGTGAGTCCGCTGTATTCGGTTTATTGCCACAGTGTGTAGTCATCAATATATTCATGTTTCTGGAAGGAATAAGGGAGGGGTGGCACAAAAAGGAGGTCTAAAAAACAAAAACATGCTCCAGAAATGTTATATTATGGATAATACAAGTATTAAAGGGGTTTTCTGGCAGATACCTGGCATCCCCACTCCCCATAAATCATAGAGGTGTCCCCCTATTTTGGGAAGCTGCTGGCTCCGGAAACTATACAGTGGGCAGAGCCCCATGCAGAAGTCTCCATCCAGCGTGTAGTGGCCGCGGCAGGGAACTGTCATTCAAGTGAATGGGAACCGAGCTGCAGTCCGGCAGCGCACAGAGCTGATCGATCTGGGTCCAGAAAACCCCTTTAACTAAAACACGTCTGGAGCTGTGACATCTCCTATGAGTATTGAAGAAATAATTATGTCATTTTCCAACAGCCAATAATTCCGGAGTTAACAAACGCCAAATCACTGACCTCGTGGATCAGAGCATTCAGATTAATGCGCACTGTTTCGTGGTCACAGCAGATAATCGCTACATCCTCATCTGTGGCTTCTGGGACAAAAGCTTCAGGGTATACTCATCGGAAACAGGTAGAAGTGACATCCTTACCATTTGTCTCTACAAGTGCAGTTATGTATCTTTGTTCTGCTTTGTTCCTGTACGGCGCCCATACATACTGCGGCGCCATCTCCAATGTTTTTGAATGTAATGTAGCTGAGCTCTACGCCATCCGCAGCTTCAGTCTGATGGACTCTACATGGCAATGTTTCAGCCTCGGGACTAATCTGAATTTCTTTGCACCAATATCTATTTCTGAGTTTTTTAAATTTGTTTTTATAGGAAAACTAACACAAATTGTGTTTGGTCACTGGGATGTTGTCACCTGTCTGGCCAGATCAGAATCCTACATCGGTGGCGATTGTTATATCGTGTCAGGCTCACGTGACGCAACGCTGCTTCTCTGGTACTGGAGCGGGAGACATCATATTATTGGAGACAATCCAAATAATAGTAAGTGCCCTAGTACTGGTATGTACGGTACATTGATTGCTTGCTGACCCTGTCTCCTTGCCCTGCTACACGGTGCACGCTCAATGGCAATTTTAAGAGAAATTCGAGATGCAGATAAGGCCTCATGCACACAACCATATTTTGTTTCCGTGCCCGATCCGTTTTTTTTGCCGATAGGACTCGGACCCATTCATTTGTGTGCTGTTCGCATCAGTATGTCCGTTCCGTTGCTCCGCAAAAAAAATAGTGCATGTCCTATTTTTTTCTAGTTTGCGGACAAGGATAGGCATTATTACAATGGATCCGCAAAAAAAACGGATGCCATACGGAATGTCATCCGTTTTGTTTTTTTTGCGGATCCGCAATTTGCGGACCGCAAAACACATACGGTCGTGTGCATGTAGCCTAAAGGAAAGAACCCAAACTAGTGATGAAGCCCATTAGCAGGTTATACGCTTCACGTGAGGTCCTTTGCTGTGGGACCGCATGAGCGGTTTTGTGATTGCACCCCAATAGTGTGTGAGAACCTCGGTCAGTATGGAGAATTACAGTAAAGACCATGAGGATCTACTCTGTTATGTTTGCTATGGACTGACACTCACCCTTTAGGTTGGTCCCATTGGTAAAGGCTGGCTACCACCAATCGTTGCTGATCATAGGCATGAGGATTTTTTTTACCTAAAGGTTTGTCTCATGAAAAATATTCTTCATTTTTAAAACCGCATCGGGATCTGAATACTTTTGTAAATAGAAATTTAGTATAACCAGTGAGCAGTGAGTCATTCACTGAAATCTATATGGCGCCACCTGCTGTTTGCTCTTTTTCTAATTTCTCTGTCCTGCTCACTAAGAAGGAAGCACAAGCTTAGTTCCATCCTTCACCTGCCTCCAGCTGCAGCAGAAAGGACACGTCCCCTGAGAGAGTGCATGCCTTCTAAGCTGCCAGCTTGAAATAAATCTGACTGTGGATATCTCTGGATCCATGTGCGGTACAGGGCTGGTTTTACGTTAGAAAGAGATTGTCATGTACTTAATGATATTGGATTTTCATTTTTACATTAATCATAGGATAACCCTTTTAATTGTCTGATTGTCTAAAGGCATCTGTCGCTCAGAAAACCGCTAACATCACTACAAAGGTGACAGCGAATGAATTTTCGACATCTTCCTTCTAGCATAACAGAAAAAAATCTAATATTAATGATTTACACTACATTTGCTAATGAGAAATCAAGTGTCCACTGGACGTTTATCAACCAGGGAAATGTCTTGGGTTCTTGGCTGTAAATATCCCCCTCTGTTCTTGGTTCACCTTTCTGGTGGTGTCCTCTCCGCTCCGACTGCACTGCACATAAGAGTGGAAAGGTTGGGGGATGTTTACAGCCAGGAGCCCAGGACACTTACCTGGTTGTCATTAACATATGGCGCAATTTAAATGGGGACAGAACTGAACGAAACGGAGTGCACCAAAATGCATTCCATTCCGTTTAGTTGCGTCCCCATTGCGGACAGAAAAATGCTGCAAGCAGCGTTTTTCTGTCCGCAATGTGATGCCGAGCAAGACGGATCTGTCCTGACACACAATGTAAGTCAATGGGGACAGATCCATTTTCTCGGACACAATAGAAAACTGATCCTTCCCCCATTGACTTTCAATGGTGTTCATGACGGATCCGTCATGGCTATAGAAGACATAATACAACCGGATCCGTTCATGACGGATGCATGCAGTTGTACTATTGTAACCTAAGCGTTTTTGCAGATCCGTGACGGATCCGCAAAAAATGCTAGTGTGAAAGTAGCCTTAGTTACAACAGAGAGCAACTCCAAAGACCATTTCTCTGGAGGGCTGAACACATCTGTCATTACACATTCTGCCCGTTGATTTTAATGGGTGCCATGTATTTTTCAGTTTCCCGTTTGATGGTGCTGCTTAAGAATGTAACACTTGTTGCTGGATTCCACAGATTACAGCCAACTGTAGGAGGACTCTCTGTAAACAACTTACCTTTTGGGGTAAAGCATACAAGCCAGGGACCAGTTGGATCCCTCCTTGGTAGAATGCAATAGAAAGGAGAAGCGCACATAGGGAAGACCGCTGGGACCTTTGTAGATTGCCAGAAGATGGAGTGCTCACCTGAAAAGGTTATGCTGGAGGCACAACCCTCTGCAGATGTGTAATTCCTGCCAAAAAAGATTGTTCAGATTTAGGCTACATCTACACGACGACATTTGTTGGCCTAATGTTGCGCAACAATTTTTATAATGGCAGTCTATGGTGTCGCACTGCAACCTGCAACATGCAATTTGTCGCGCGACAAATGTCGTCGTGTAGGCGTAGCCTTATACTTCTCCCCTTGTTCCTTCCAATCCACCAATATGGGCAGCGCTACCGTTCTTCTTCTTGTTCCTTGGTAGAATGGCCGATCATATATGAAATGACACGTAGCCTGCACCTCATCTTTATTAACCAGCGTTTCTTCAAGCAAATTAGGGCTTGTTAGATGAAAGTTAATGAAAGCAGGCTCACTATGTAGGTTAAATCCAATTAGTTAACATCATTAGGATGAGTGTAAAAAATAAAAAGCTGCTGATGATACGCTTGGCAAAGAATTGGGTTTCAATCCTGTCATCTAGAGGTGCCTATAGGAGATGTAGAGGAAGGAGGCATGAAAAGCTGTTAGGTTATTATAATTAACTGGGCTAGGTGCTTGACTTGTGATGTCTTTCTGGGTTTTTCCTCTTTCTTTTCATGACATGTAAGACAACTAATTATCTGTTTTAGCTCGTGTGCATCCAATTAGCAAGTGACAGGTGTTTTAAGTATGTTGTATGTTCAAAACATCCAAAACCACGGATTGCTTAAAATGCACATATAAATGGTGGGGCATAAATCATTGTCCTTGAGTGATTCTTCAAAGTAGAATTCAGCGTAGTAATGTATAGGAATGCCAGTCGGAGATTTCAGTCCGGTTATTCTAAACCAGGTCCTTCATTTAGTAACCTGTTATGCGGACTGCTGGAGGAGACGTGTGCAGTTAGGGGGTTGTATTAGCCAGACAGTGTCCAGAGGGTACAACTTTAAAAAAAAAAAAAAAAAAAGTCGCCACCAAAATCTATATTTTCCACCCTTGTAGCTTGGTGGGCCAGTGGTAAACTAAGCAGTCATGAGGCTGAATGTGATCAGGGCAAAATATCGCACAATTGTTGCTTAGATTACTACTGGGTTCTCTAACATCTTCCCACAAATTGATTCTTATGAATTTTTGAGAGACTCAAAATGCTGTAGAGCATTAAGAACCTATTCAACTGTCAAATTCCCCACCGCCTTATGCTGTTCTCCCATTTAATCCTATGCCTATTGTCATCCAGTAGCAAAGTGATTGGGCCTCCTCTCTTGAAGGACCTCTTCGACCAACCTCATGTTCTGCTTATATAATATGTATTGCCCTTGGATGTATTCTTTGTGGAGCACTGCCTATGATGCCTTATATAAATATGAACGTGTAAGCTAGAATATAAAAAAAGTAGATATGTTTTCACATTTGCTTAGCGTTACAATTTCTTTCTTATTACCTAATATTTGGTCACTTACTGTAGACATACAAAATTTGCTCATGATCCAGTAGGTCAGCCTCACTTAGGGCTTGATGAATTTTCTGTAGTGTCCCATGATTGCCCCCTTTTTCCACAAAGTATTTCACCCATTAGAGCAGCAGATCAGTCCATTCTACAGTAATTAGGGGATTTCGAGATTTTTTTTTTTTAACTAATGACCTAGCCTCTGGAAAGGTCATCAGTATCTGATTAGTGGGGGTCTGACACCTGGGACCCCCACCGATTAGTACTGCCGCAGCCTTCTCTCACTATACATTGTATAGTGCTTTGTATTGCGTTCCGCACCGTTTACTTCTATAGGGCACGTAACAAATGAACGTGACATCACTTGCCTAGGAAGAGCTGAGAGAAGGCCGCGGCACTCACAGGAGCGCCGGTGCCTTATCAAACAGCTGATTGGCGGGGGTCCCGGGTGTCGGACTCTCACCAATCAGTTACTGATGACCTATCCAGGGAATAGGCCATCAGTATAAAAATCTCAGAAAACCCCATTAAGTACTGCCCCATTGTGGTGGTTCACTAATCATGCCTCACATGTGGACAGTGTAAACGTAGACATGCTGTCCATCACAGTGGATTAGACCTGGATGAGAAAATTGGTGCAAGGCTAAACATTTTTGTGAAACTTTTTACCTACTATTTTTTCCCTCAGCGCGTGGTTTAATGGTGCATATTAAGCCACATGCCCTTTCCTGCTAAACTTAACTCATTTCCTGCTAGGCTGCAACCCATTAGCGGGTGCGACACTGTGGATTATTCTTTCTAGTTTACTTGCTACATAAATATGTCTAAAATGAGATGCATAAAATTACACCAAAGATGTTTCATGTTTTGGCCCAAATTTTGTTAGAATTCAGAGGCAGCTACAAAAGTAAGTGTGGTTGAGTATCTTGTAATTTAAACAAAAATAGTATTGCTGCACCCTGACCCCTGCACCCACACAAAGGGCTCATGCACACGACCGTATGCCCTCTGAGACACACGGGAGCGCACAGCATCATAGGTTACTATGATCATATGAGTGCAGGACAATAGCCCCGCGGGCGGCCCGACATCTATGATGCTGTGTGCTCCCGTACGCACGATGTATGCCGCTCCATGTATGGCCTGCTTACATACGGTCATGTGCATGAGCCCAAACACATATATAAACACATGCACGAATACACACATCTTCATACACACATATCGCGCATGCTATTATTGTGCACCTTTCATTCTCAGATTTAATGTGCTGAATTTTCTATTATCTTCAGTAAATGAAACATTTTAAATCTGAAGTAAGAGGCTTGATCTTTATGAAAGTACTTCGGCCGATTTTTATTATGGACAATGAAAAAGATGTTAGCTTGTGCAATAGCCTATGGCATTTATTGGTACCCTGCTAAACACCATGGCAACTGATGATATTTTATGTGGTATTTTCTTATAGTGGAATTATCAGTCTGCATTTTATGGTATATTGTGCACACTACATTTTTGTAATGTGCCTTTACTTTGCCACATACTGTTCTGTTTTGTGCAGTATATAATGCTCATTAGAGCGTACGTTCATAGCACACATTACTTTTTAATTTGCTGTAATGATTCTGTGGTCATTTCCATTGTCGGATTGCCCTGCTACAATTACTTTTTGTTGAGAGTGACACATTGAGATTGTGTTAACAGTCTATGAAGATAAATTGTTTTGTAACAGAATATTGAACTTAAGGTCGTCTGTATAAGTAATGCTAAGATCAATACACATTGACATTTAAATCAACATAAGTCATCTTGTATGGATCTCCAGGGGAGAGCTTTCTAGGATTCAGCCAGTACATAAAATAACCATTCACCACTTGTAATTCCTTGTTAATCTCTGAGTTGTAGAGACAGAAATTGCCTATAATATGTGTAGTCAATGGATCTGCCTTTCACAAGAATATTCCTGTATATAACAATATGTACCTTCATACTCTACTTCTACTCCCCTGCTGTATGTGGCAGTCTGTATAAACCTAAAACGTAAGACAATGTGACGTCAAAGAACATCTCCACCCACATCATGTTACTCTGGATTGTGCAGGACTTGTTAGACCAGGCATCCTCAAACTGCGGCCCTCCAGCTGTTGCAAAACTACAACTCCCAGCATGCCCGAATAGCCTACAGCAGGGCATTGTGGGAGTTGTAGTTTTACAACAGCTGGAGGGCCGCAGTTTGAGGATGCCTGTGTTAGACGTTAGACTGAAAATGCCGTCCAGTTTACCTGCAGCTTGTTACAGAGCAGGAGGAGCTGAGCAGATAGATATATACACACTCATTGGCAAAAAAAATGAAATAATGCATCTACATAGAAATGTTGGATTGCTGCAAAACTGGGCATGTGAATAAGTACAGGTGTGGTCTGCTTAGACCAGGCATGTCCAAACTGCGGCCCTCCAGCTGTTGCAAAACTACAACTCCCAGCATGCCTGGATAGCTTACAGCTATTAGGGCATGCTGGGAGTTGTAGTTTTGCAACAGCTGGAAGGCTGCAGTTTGGACATGCCTGGCTTAGACACTGGGTCTTGCCACAAGAGAGCATAAAAGTGCTTCCCCCACTGCTCTACAAATGGCTCTCAGAAGTTACTTTTGGTTAATTTACCCCTTGGTGAGAGATCATTGACCGCTAGACATGCCTCTATGCCACACTCAGACATTTTGCCCAGTCAACAGACTTTGAGAGGGGGCACATCATTGAACTAAGAGTAGCAGGATGGTCGTTCTGACGAATTGCCCTCTATCTAAGCTGTTCTGACCTGGCTGTTAGTAGGTGTCAGGAGCAGTGGTTACATGAGGGCACACACATATGGCGAACAGGCTCCGGAAGGTCCAGACAGACCACCTGTAGAGAGGATCACCAGTAAGCATGAGCAGCTCCCACAGTTTCATTGTGCAGCACCCCTATCTCTGGCCAGACCATTTCCAGGTGTTCAACAGAAGGAAATTTGCTGTCATGGCACCCATTAATTGTTTTAGACCCTACAACAGTCGGGTTGGAGTATGGATGCCTTGTGGTGAGCGCTTCAATCCTGCCTTTGATGTGGAGCGACACACTGCCTCAACTGCTGGTGTGGTGATCTGCGTAGCCATCGGATATGACAGTGGGTCTCCCCTAGTAGTGATACGATCGACGCTAACAGCTCAGTGGTATGTGCAGGACATCCTGTGGCCACGTGTTGCCTCTCATGGAAGGGCTTCCAGCGAGAGTTGTTATAGCAGGATAATGCCCGTCGAAACACATGAAGGGTTTCCCAGGAATATCTCTGCCATGACCTGCCCAGTCACTAGATTTATTACCAATCAAACATTTATGGGACCAGCTGGGACCCCAGCTTTGGCAACCTACGAGTAAACAATCTATAGGCCCAACTGTAAGATCTGTGGGCAAATGTGCCACAGGATACCATACAGAACCTTAATGCTTCCATCCCCAACAATATCTCATCTTGTATCCAGGCTAGATACTCTTTGGACATTTTTGATGGATCCGCAGGGTTCAGCAAAAACGCTTCCGTTACTGATAATACAACCATCTGCATCCGTTATGAACGGATCCCATTGTATTATCTTTAACATAGCCAAGACGGATCCGTCATGAACTCCATTGAAAGTCAATGGAGGACAGATCAGTTTTCTATTGTGTCAGAGAAAATGGATCCGTCCCCATTAACTTGCATTGTGACGGCTCCGTCTTGCTCCGTATCCCAGGACGGAAAGCAAACTGCAGCATGCTGTGGTTCGCTCTCCGGTATGAGAACAGAATGGACATTTTGGAGCACTCCGTTCTGTTCAGTTATGGTTTGTCCTATTGACAATGAATGGGGACAAAACTTAAGTTATTTTTTTTCCGGTATTGAGACCCTATGACGGATTTCAATACCGGAAAATATTAATGCAAGTGTGAAAGTAGCCTTAAGCCCAAAATTGGCAGTGGTTTCAATTAATAAATACAGTAAATAATACTAGTTCTACTGAGTCTTCTTCCCACAATACCATAAATCCATCTGCTCAGCTCCTCCTGTTCTATAACTTGCTGCCTGCAGACTGCACTAAATGTGACTTTAGGCAGTGTATTCTTGGAAGTTATTTAAAAGTAGGTCTTATGGCTGTCATATATGGATGGTTTCTACTTCAGGATAGGAGGACATTTATCTTGTCTACTAATACTAGTCAGTACAGAAAGCATTTGAACATTAATATATACTCAGTTATAACATAAATGAACAGTGAAGAGGAGGAGTAATATTATTGTATGCATGCAGCATGAGTGACTGGCTGGCCCAAACTCTGCCACTAGAAAATCTGTGCATTGTTACAGTAAGGGCGCAGTAAGAAGAGCAGCTCTGAAGTACAAACAGCTTTACAGCAAGTAAAGTACTGTGAGGAGAACAGGAACATTTATGAGCCCTGATCTGATCTTTCTAGGAACTCTTTCCAGAACAGTTTTTTTCCAATGCCCTCCATATCTGAATGGAGTTTTAACAAATCTCCTAAACAAGACTCCAGTTCCGATTATTGTAAAGTGGGAATCTAAAGAGGTGCCAAAATCAAAAATGGAACTTGGCATACATCAAAATTACAGTAAATACAAGGAAGAATATATTACTCCTGAAACAGGTTGGATTAATACGACATTTTGGTCCAATTTTGGACCTTCTTCAGGTATGGACCTTATCCTCATAACTTATTGTATGAACATAACCCTACTCCAACCTAGATTTCCGTGAAGTTGGTCTGGGATCATCCAACCTTGAGATCAGTTTCTAGATTGCATTCCATTTTAATGTGTACAGAGTTCCATTTCTGGTTTATGTGAACCCTCTACCCAGAGGTGCTGAAGACCCGACAGATGTCCACTGTTGTAGTCGTTTTCTCAGTAAAAAAAAATGTATTTGATGTCCAATATAAAAGAGGAAAGAACCTTATTCTTAA
This sequence comes from Bufo gargarizans, assembly GCF_014858855.1. NCBI lineage: Eukaryota > Metazoa > Chordata > Amphibia > Anura > Bufonidae > Bufo > Bufo gargarizans. The sequence goes on along the minus strand of NC_058082.1, from coordinate 72,410,334 downwards.
ATTGGGAAAGAGCATACGGATATTACACAAAGCTAATAACTCAGCGACTCATCACCAGCAGATGATGCCATGACAGAGCAGAAGGGAGAGCGGGAACAAAAGCCTTCACTGAAAAACAAGCTTTCACAAATCCAGAAACTAATTTGAAAGTGATAAAAATTAATTTGCACAGTTTAATTGGAAGCAGTCTCCCTCTCGAATGCCGGCAGAGGAGCTCAGGCGGCATGTGCTGATTGAATTTTTTTGTCAGCCAGGTATGTCGGACTCGCCTGCTTATCCTCTCGAGCCTTTCTGTGCAATATATTATGTTCAGCTTCTGACTGGTGTTCTTTAAAAGGATCAATGCTATTCATGTTACGTCCCCAGTGTCTGAAACTTCATTGATCTCGGGACTTCACCTGACATTTCTCATTACTTTGCTTCCAACAGGGTGCTCACCGAAGGTGTGGGCTTCAGCTTCTCCATGTGAATTACAGCTATTTCTAAAGGGACTTTTTCACCCCGGTAGATGAGGATCCTGTATCTTCCAGCACACATGTTCAATATAAATCCTAAACCGTTCAGTGAAATAGGATTATTGTCTGCTCTCTGCCATTTTGGATGACTTTTTTTTTTTTTTTTTTAATCTAGCTTTTCCTCACGAAGCAGAGTTATATTATAGTGGACTGTTATAGGATCTACTGTATAGACCTGGTCCTACACTATGGCCTTGCCTATATAATCCATAGCACTATGAATCTGATGCAGCTTCTTGGTTTTTGCTACAATTGGATAGGTTACATAAGAAACTCTGTTCTTGCTATAAAAATTGTGCACAGACTTGGCTGGAATTTCAGGGTTTTCTTTCTTTATTACATTGAGTCTAAGTGGAAAATGATATTTGCAGAGCAGCTGAAATATGGCTATAAATTACTATATTGTCTGTTTTTACTGTAAAACATTATGGCGGAATTTATTATGCGTCGTGACATTTTACCTTATATTAACACCGTACCTACATGCTCAGTTACTGCAATCGAGCCGGGGATCACAACATGGAGATGCATGGAGGCTTCATCGGGATTAGATTTCAGCAGCCCATGATTAGACCTCCGTTCTTGATGTAGCAGCTTCACTCAACGACCACTTACTACTTTCCGTCAATAACATTTTTAAATTTCAAACATTTCTCGCTATAAACTTAGAGCATAAACCTAGACCAGACATGCAGATGACAGATGCGCCAAATGCATCTTAGGGGTGTGCGGTGTGTGATAGATTCGACACATTTTAATAGACCTGTTAGGGGCCGTTCCTACTGGTTTTTGCAGCCAGAATTTGGCACAGATTCCACACCAAAAATTAACCGGGTGGCCATACGGAATGTCCCTCCCATTCTTTTCACTGGTTATGGCCGCGACCTCGTGCGGTAGTGGTCATGAATAGCATTGAAAACAGTGGGAGGAAGATTCAATGCATCTGTCAGAGGCTTTTTGCACAGAATCCAAATTCTACCTGCTCCAATCACCCTGTGAACAACCACTTAGACACTTTTCTGTTATTTCCCCGACCTCTTGACATTCATTGCCTATTCTACATGCACTTTGCATGTGCGCCAAATTAATTCCGAGAATTGAACCAGAATTCTGTTGCATTGGGCTCAGTAAATCTCCTCTTGTGTATTAGGTTTTCTTGCCCGTGGGTTGTTTATGGTATTTCAGCTTATCCCCATCCATTTGACTAAGGCTATGACAATACCAGACACAAGCCATTGGTAAGAGTGCAGCTGTTTCTAAAAAGCAGACAATCCTTTTAAAGGAAACCTATTGGGTTATGTACTGGATTTGATTTGTTTGTAAGCTATTAAGGCCAGGACAGGGCAAGATGTCTTTGAGCATGTTCTCTAGGTTTGGGGTTAAATTCTTGTTATGTACCTCAACACCACAATAATGCAGACTTCAATAGGTCTGCGGTCCGCATTTTGGGGACAAGTACTGTATGCAGTAGGACATATTCTATTAGTGGCATGGACATACAGTACAGATGCGGAAAAAACACAGATCCTCTGTGTGCTTTCTGCATGAGCATGTCCATTCTGCAAGAAGATAGAATATGTCCACAAAATGCCAACCAAGGGATCATGGTAAACAAAGGTTCCTCAAAAAAACATGGACAGCACACAGACCGCATTCGTACTTTGCGGATCTTCAATTTGCAAGCGACAAACTGGATACGGTTGCGTGGATGAGGCCTTAGACTGGGAAAATAAGCAGCGTATCTTCTCCTAACATCCAAAGCTCTCTTCAAAGCCCATCAAACATATCTTTCCCATTGTAACTAAACCTGATTTGCTCAGTTGGGATCTTTCCTCATAGATTCCATAGTATCAGGACCACAGTATGTTTTGTGGTCCTGTATTTTACACCTTAGCTGCGTTTCGTTGTTTTGTTTTTGACTTTGTGTTTCCTTCCATGACTTTCTGCACGTAGAACATAAGCAATTTCTTCACATGTAATGGTGTCCTGCATTATACCGTCCCCATCTGACCCGCTATATACGTAGCTAGCTGACCACCCTTCTGCTGAATTGGTTCAGCCTGGAGCAATACAATTTTCAATTCCCAATAGCATCTCATCGCCTAAAGCCCTTTTTGTTCCTTAGCCTTTAGCCCTTTGCTACATCTATCATTTAGGATGTGACAGTATGCGTTGCTGAATTTTGAGTGATTGCTGCGGTGCTTGGCATCTGTCCCTAGGAAGGATGGAGTTTGTCCCCCCTTTTTCCTGCATGATCTGAGGATACAAGGTTTTTCTTGTGCCGCTGTCCTGATATTATAAAGATAACTAGACATTTACCCGTTTACATGATATCTTATGACGCTGTGGTCGCTCTGGGACTGACATTACTAGTAATGCTTCTAAACAGTCGCGCTGTCATTGAAAATATTCCCGTCTGTTCACGTTCCTCCCTACTATTACTGCATAAAGGTTTACAGTGGCACAGACATGTTTATGGGTCAGTGGATGTTTCGTGGCTATGTACGTTTATCATTGTAGTATATAGCAGTGTTCATATCCAGGATATTACATACAGTAATACATTTTGCTTGGAGCCTACATGATGTGACTTTCCTTCATTTGTCACCAGTTTTATGTCCTATCACAAGATTATGGTACCTTTTTAACGGTATCTGTCAGCAGATTTGTCCCCATGACACTGGCTGACCTGTTACATGTGCACTTGGCCGCTGAAGACATCTGTGTTGGTCCCATGTTCACATGTACCCGCATTGCTGAGAAAAATGATGTTTTAATATATGCAAGTGAGCCCCTAGGAGCAATGAGGGCGTTGCCATTACACCTAGAGGCTCAGCTCTCTCTGCAACTGTCGTGACCTCTTTACTTTCAATAACTTTAGGAGAAGTCAAGGCCAAGCATGATCACGTTTAGGCCTTTTACACGGCCGTTTTTTTTTTTTTTCAGTTTACGGGCCGTTTTGGGCGTTCCGTATACGGAACCATTCTTTTCAATGGTTCTGCAAAAAAAATAAAAAATATTTACTCCGTATGCATTCCGTTCCCGTTTTTCCGTTCCGTTGAAAGATAGAACATGTCCTATTATTGCCCTTAAATCACGTTTCTTGGCTCCATTCAAGTCAATGGGTCCGCAAAAAAAACTGAACACATACGGAAATGCATCCGTATTTCTTCCGTATCCATTTTGTTTTTGCAGAACCATCTTTTGAAAATGTTATGCCCAGCCCAATTTTTTCTATGTAATTACTCTATACTGTATATGCCATATGGAAAAACGGAACAGAAACGGAAACACAACGGAAACAAGAAACGGAACAACGGATCCATGAAAAACGGACCGCAAAACACTGAAAAAGGCATATGGTCGTGTGAAAGAGGCCCTACACTGCCTGGTCCTGTCAATCAAAGTGCATAGGGAGTGGCAGTTGCAGAGATATCAGAGCCTCTAGGTGTAATGGTAACGCCCCCGTTGCTCCTAGAGGATCATTTGCATATATTAAAACATAATTTTTCTCAGCAATGCGGTCACATATGAACATGGGACCAACACAGATGTCTTCAGCTGCCAAGTGCACATGTAACAGTTCAGCCAGTGTCATAGGTACAGAACTGCTGACAGATGCCCTTTAAGGCACGTCTATACTTGGCATATACACTGCAGATATTTTGTAGTGGGATTGCTTGCAGTGAATGCGGTAGCAACAACTTAAAAAAAAATCTCATCCACGTGCTGCGGAAAATTTCCACAACAGAATCTGCACATACCTTGACATGCGGTGCAGGTTTTAAATCCACAACATATCCATTTATACTGAGGATTTCCCTAGGGGCTTTCACCTTTTGCAGTGCAGATCCACATGAAGATTTCCAGCAACAAAACATGCCATGGGGTGGATTTTGCACAGCAGAATATCCACTGTGGATTTTTCTGCAATTCCGCAGTGGAATTTTTATTGCAGATTGTAAAGGGTGAAATCCATGGTGGAAATCTGCACCATAAATTGGCATGCTGCTTATCAATTTGATTTTACAGATTTTTTTATATAGCGTGTGGACGAGATTGATGTCAATCTCATTCCCTTTGTTACTACTATGAAAGCGTGGATTTGCTGCTAGAAAATCCACAGTGGTAAATCCACAGAGTATCTGTTCATGGACAAACACTTGGTGTATGTTTCAGTGGAATGCTCGCTTCTTATTGTTTCTCAATGAGAATCTGCATCCTGGAGAGATAAAAAGAAAATGAATCCACGTGTTGCGGCAGGTGGCCACATGTGGATTAGTGCTGATCCATGGCATGCACAACTGAAATACAAGGGTCAGCCTCAGATTTCTCCTGTGGATTCTGCAGCCAATATTTCCAACTCCCCCTCCCCCCCCCCCCCCCCTCATGAAACTCCATGGCTAAAAACAATGGTACTTGTATTGCTATGTATGCAGCATTCAATAAAAAGTCCATGACACAGTTCGTAGCTACATGTTTGTCGCGCATTAAGCGCTGAATCCTCGCTGTAACCGAAATGACACATACTGGACTTTACATAATGTACAGACATTGTCTGCATTGATATGTGCTTGTAAAAAGCATTTGTGGATGTATACGTTGTTTTTGATAAAGAAGCAAAGATAAAAAGAAACCTGTGGTTTTTGTGCGTTTTTTGGAATTGAATGTTACTCTGTATGCAGCCATAGCTGATTGTGTCAGTATAAACTTGAGAGAAAAACTTTAACTTATAATAATTTGTAATCTTCCATGTACTTTAAACATTTCAGGTGACTACCCAGCCCCAAGAGCAGTCCTAACGGGCCACGACCATGAAGTTGTCTGTGTGTCCGTATGTGCAGAACTGGGTCTCGTCATCAGCGGCGCTAAAGGTGAGTGCGCTGTTTTTATTTCTTCTGTTATATTATTGCTCTTGACCTTTGTACTAAATGTATATAGTTTTTGCTCAGTTTATAGAATTTTTATCGTCAACACCATTTAGCAAAAAAAAAAATTGAAACGATAAAGACGCGAGGTACTGTAATATATTGTGTTTAGCTCTGGGGTCCTGGGTTGTAATCAACGACAACATCTGGTACTGATAGGATAATTCAGAATTTAGATGATGAGGCCCAATGATGATCCATAGGTGATCCCATTGCAATGCAAAGTGGGTTCCTGACATTTACTTTACATAGGATGGCTTGTGTTGACTGACAGTCTGATGATTCGACCAGTTTTGTCACAGTGACTGGTGCGCCGGAATTGTGCACAAAAGTTCTGCACCAATTTTGACTCACATTGTTGCATCTTAAGCCACAACCACTTTCTGCTAAGCCAAGACCCCTTGTTGAGCGCAGCAAACAAAGTGTTTAAAACCCTTAGGCCCCTTGCAGACGAGCGTTCCTCCCGCAGCGAGTCCGCATCGCAGCACCCGGCCTGACTTTCCAGCGCTGACTGGATTCACATAGCATTATATTGATTTATGATGCTATGTAACCCTTACAGTTCTGGAATGTATTGGATAACATTGGCAGCATTATGTATCCAATGCATTCCAGAACTGTAAGGGTTACATAGCATCATAAATCAATATAATGCTTTGTGACCCCCGGCAGCGCTTGGAGGTCATCCCGGGAGCTGTGTTGCGCACTCACTGCGGGAGGAACGCTCGTCTGCAAGGGGGCCTTAAAGGGAACCTGTCACGTTGTACATGGTGTCTAACCTGAAGGCAGCATATGCAGCAGAAGGAGCTGAGCAGATTGATATATAGTTTTATGGGAACAGATTTAGGCCTCATGCACACAAACGTATTTTGTGTCCGTTCCGTGTTTTTATATTTTTGCGGAGACGATGCAGACCTATTCATTTCAATGGGTCCGCAAAAAATACAGACAGCACACTGTGTGCTATCCGTATGTCCGTTCCGTAGCCCCACAAAAAAAATATGACATGTCCTTTTCTTGTCCATTTTAGGCATTGTTTCAATGGATCCGCAAAAAAAAAAAAAAACGGATGGCATACAAACCGCAAAACACATGCGGTCGTGTGCATGTATGCAGCCTTAGTGTAATTTGTAATTTATTCACTTAAATTCCTGCTCGTTCTGGGCTTTGAAGTCCAGGATTCAGTGATTGACAGCTCTCTCTGCATACACAGTCATAGAGGGACCGCTGTCAATCACTGATAGGACCGAGTCCTGGACTTCAAAGCCCAGAATGAGCAGGAATTTAAGTGAAATACAAATTATACTGAATCTTTTCCCATAAAACTATATATCAATCTGCTCAGCTCTTCCTGCTCTATAACATGCTGCCTTCAACCCAGACACCATGTTCAACTTGACTGGTTCCGTTTAATAGTGTGACATAATGCATGTGTGGCTGAATTCTGGCACATTTTCATTAGTAAATCCACCCAATTTATCAGTATTTCCTCCAGTGTTCTGATGATTCAGATGCTGTTTTGGCAGTTATTGAACTATTTTTGTCTAAAAATACTAGAAGAAAAATTGGACAGTTGACGATTAGCATGATAGCAATTCATGGCAAACGTCAGGACTGGACATACATTTTTTGGCGCCCTTTGTCATTCCTGTTGCACCCCACTGATTTGGTATAGGTATTAGTGTGGAGCAAAGGCAAGCATCCAAATTCGATCTAAACTAATCCAAATTTCCTCGTGCGAATCAGTTCTCCTAAAATAGCGGCTGCACGTGTCTGAAAGTAAGTGTAGAGAAGAGAAGCTTGGAAACGACCTATCCACAGATCATGTATCCTGATAACGGCTATTCCATCCGGAACCTGACCCTAAAACCTACATGCCCTAAGACACACAGGATGCGGTGAACGCATACAGTGCCCAAATAATACAAAGTTATAGTGACTAGTGACGCAGTAGTTTGTGAAGGTCACAAACCTTGAATACCAGGCCAGACATTAGTCACCCCTCACAGTGCGAACTTCACACCTGCCAACATCCCATACATATCGCACGCCCATAACTCGGTCAACTTCTCACATTTGAGACCATGACATTCTTTTTCTAATCTTTCGGCCCCAGTGAGGGAATCACATTCTGATGAATTCATCCTCCATAAATGGTGCTGGATTTACATGAATTTTCCCAGATGATTAGCTTACAAGTTATTTTGTCCCCGGCTGACACCATTGAACACTCTACGATCCTTTGATTGGATTTTCTCTCCTGAGAAGGCCTTTGGTATACGGTTTCACTTAGCGTGTTTTTGCAAATAAGAGGACAGATGTCAGAAGCGCTTTAGGAAATCTCTCGATTGCACTTTATACCTAAGCTGCCGGTTACTTTGATCAGGATCCACCTCCTGTGCAGCAGGACGTGCCTGATAATGGCCATGTTAACATGCATTTCTCAATAGATTGCTTGTAGGCTCGCTCATTCTGATATACGCTTTGCCAGTGTCTATTCTTTCCCTCATTTCTCCTGCTTGCTGACATGAATAACCCCAATGTTAATGACAAATCTGAGCACCCTTAACTTAATCGCCTGTCCCCGCTGCACCCTGCTGACTGATCTAGTCGCTGTTTTTACCCTATTATAGTTTGTTTTATCTGCTTTTATTCTTTATTTTTAGTCATTTTTAGATTTATTACACACGGGTGCTCTCTACACATTACATATCTATTTTGACTGGAGATATGGAGCTAATTTACATAATCTCATCTGCTGATGGGTTTAAACATCTCGTGTCCAGGCACCGAAACGACATTGCTTTGCACACTGGGTAGCGGATGTGAATGGTACTGTATTATCTAGGCATCAGGCTGGCCATTTGGGAGAAGCCCTGCAGTACCTTTCACGGCCACTAGTGTGTGGAGCTGTGCTGTTCCAATGACTGGTTAAACGACTGATCGATGGGGGTGCTGGGAGTCGGACCCCACCTAAGGACAGGTCATCAGTATTAAAGTCCTAGAAATCACCTTTAGGGTACTTTCACACTTGCGGCAGGACGGATCCGACAGGCTGTTCACCATGTCGGATCCGTCCTGCGGCTATTTCTCCGTGCCGCCGGACTGCCGCTCCGTCCCCATTGACTATAATAGGGACGGGGGCGGAGCTCCGGCGCAGCACGGCGGTGCACGGAGAAAGCCGCCGGACTAAAAAGCCTGACATGCAGTAATTTTAGTCCGGCGCCCTTTCTCCGTGCACCACCATGCTACACCGGAGCTCCGCCCCCGTCCCCATTATAGTCAATGGAGACGGAGCGGCGGTCCGCGGGCACGGCGAAATAGCTGCAGGACGGATCCGACATGGTGAACAGCCTGTCGGATCCGTCCTGCCGCAAGTGTGAAAGTAGCTTTAGTAATCCTTTGCATCTAAGGCTACTTTCACACTCGCGCTTTGGCTTTCCGTTTGTGAGATCCGTTCAGGGCTCTCACAAGCGGTCCAAACGGATCAGTTTTGCCCTAATGCATTCTGAATGGATAAGGATCTGCTCGGAATACATCACTTTGCCTCCGTTCCGTCTCCATTCCGCTCTGGAGGCGGACACCAAAACGCTGCCTGCAGCGATTTGCTGTCTGCTTGACGAAACTGAGCCAAACGGATCCGTCCTGGCACACAATGTAAGTCAATGGGGACGGATCTGTTTTCACTGACACAATCTGGCACAATAGAAAATGGATCCGTCCTGACACACAATGTAAGTCAATGGGGACGGATCTGTTTTCACTGACACAATCTGGCACAATAGAAAAAAGGATCAGTCTCCCATTGACTTTCAGTGGAGTTCATGACTGATCCGTCTTGGTTATGTTACAGATAATACAAAGTGATCCGTTCATGACAGATGCATGCAGTTGTATTATTGTAATTAACGGATCCGTTTTTGCAGGCCCATGACGGATCTGCCCAAAACGCGAGTGTGAAAGTAGCCTAAAATTGTTACAGCATATCACAGTGATTGGTGGGGTCTGATCACGGGGGTCCCCACCTGTGCTGAGACCAAAGCGGTCAAGAACCATTTGGCTTATTCAAGAGGGAAAACATATTTTATTTATACCAAAAATAATTTCCCAGGGAGAAATAAGGAAAAAAATTGTAATGTGGACACTTTAAAGGGTTTTCCCACAGAACTACTTGCGTCCAGTCGGTCACACCTAAGCCAATTAGCTGTTCCCTGCAGCCTCCACGCTCAAGAACTAGCACGTTGAAGGTAGCCGGAAGCATAGCGCCATCCAAAGTGTAGTGGCCGAGCTGGGTTACTGCAGCTCACCTCCCGTTGAAGTGAATGGTAACCTGGCACAGCCACTACACTTGGAACGGAGCTGTGTTGTGGAACACAGAGGCTGCAGGGAACAGTCGATTGTTGGGGGTGTGGGGCGTCAGACCCTCAATAATCAGATATTAATCACCTAACCTGAGGATAGGTCTTCAGTGTCAGGAGCCTAGAAACCCCTCCCTTTAAAGCATTGATGATGATGATGATGATTAGAGATGAACGAAGTATTGGAAAATTCGATTCGGCTGCTCGTCATTGTGCCGCAAATAAATTAAATCAAATTTACCTCCTCCATTTGCACGCGACGGGCCGGCCGCCGCCATCTTGCTTGAAGATCTAGCGCAAAATCTCACGCTGCCCGAGATGATGTCATCATGCCAGCCAGCGCATGGGATTTCGTGCAAGATCTTCAATCAATATGGAGGCGGCTAACCTGTCGCGAGCAAATGGAGGAGGTAAGTATGATATTTTTCTGTTTGTTTTTTTTACACTATTTCAGGTGAAATCGATTCGCTACGACGAAGCACAAGGAAATTCAGCTTCGTGGTGAATTGAATTTATCCTGAAATTCGGATCGAATTCCACTTTGTCGGGTTCAATTTACTCAACACGAATGATAATAATAATCTGCAGATATTAAGATTCCAAAATGTTACAGTTGTCGCCAAGGGGACCCTCCGATTATGAAGTGGTTAAAAAGTGGCAAATAGCAGGCATTGGTGACCTGATTGATTTTGAATTAATAGTAAGTAGCTTTATGCTAAAAGCACATCAGAGAGCCGACCCACATAGAATTAACTCAATACTGCGCTCTTAGAAAACAGTGATTATGCGGGATGTTCTCTACACAACATTACAGCCCTCCCTGTGACTTCTTCAGAGGCCAAATTACTTTCATTTATGTGCAGCCAGCGGTGAATAATCCACGTTTCATTGAAATGACAAAAGGAGCAATCACCCAGAAGGCGGCCATCGCCTTTACATCTGTGTTCTCGCTTTCAGCAGTAAAAGAGGAGTGCTGTATAGAGGCGTGTAGTAGATATGTGGGGAAGATGGGGGCCGTGGTAGCACCTGCAGCCGCCACCGTCCAATCTAAGGATAATTCATTCTAAGAACAATCTGACAAAATATTGATCGGGGGGGTGGCACAACTCTGACATCTTGTATCGGGTTATACTCAGTGTCAGAGTTCAGGAATTGATGAAAGGGTAATATACATTTAATCACATTAATTATTTAATCCAATTTTTTACTTTTTGCAGCCTTAAAGGTGTTGTCCTATGTCGGCGGGGCGCAACCACATCCGTTTCCACTGCGGCGTTCAACTCTGTGAGCGCTTGTACTCTATCTCTGGCAGCCCTATACCGTTGAATAGAGCATGAGAAACGCATCGTGGTCTACCGCTCCATTCAGTTAGGGGAACGTAGGCTCCCCTTCTACTGATCACAGGGGCCCCAGTGGTCAGTCCCCCACGATCAGACACCTATCACAATTTTGAATTGTTTATCAGCAATATACTTTTCATTTCCTTCATAGAGAAATGTAATAATCCAAAAGTTCTTAGAATCCAGAACCTGTTTCAAACCTAGACCTACATTCTGTGCTTGATGTTTCCAAGACTAGAACCAGAAGACAGAACCTAGTGAGGGGCCTTTTACCAGGGCTGATGACTGGGAATGAATGTTGTTAAGGACATTTATTCGCCCGATCATTGCCACGTGTAACTTCACCCCGATCGGCCTTACCAGTGAGAGAATGCTGATTGGATATTTTATGCGGCAGTAAAAATGATTCTTTTTTTGGCAGCACCCCTCCCCATAGAAATGGGATGTGCTGCCAATGTAATGGAAATGAACAATCGTAAGTAGGGAATGATCGTTTATAGGGCATATTGTTAGGCATTTTTCTGTTCAAGTGAAAGGTCCTTAAAGGGTTTGTCCAGGATTTTAATATTGACGACCTATCCTCAGGATTGGCTGTCAATATCAGACTGACGGGGTGCAGGTTGCTAAATGAGCTGTTTCGGGGTATATCTACACAGATCCGTCCTCTGTGTAGTGGATGGAGCTCGTTACTGCAGCATTGCTTCATCACTACACCATGGATGAAGATCTGTAGTTCTGGTGCTGGAGCTACCCTTAGGCCTCATGCACATGACCGTTGTTGTGTACCGTTCCGCAAAATGTGGTTCCGTTGTTCCGTGATCCGTTTCCATTTTTGTTTCCGTGTGTCTTCCTTTATTTTTAGAGGATCACCAGACATAAAGGAAAGTAAAAAAAAAATCTAAGACAGGTTTGCCATGCAAATGATTGGAAAAAAACGGACGCGGACGACAATCTTGTGTGCCTCTGTGTTTTTTAGCGGTCCCGTTTTCCGCGAAAATAATAGGACAGGTTATATTTTTTGGACGGACTGGAACCACGGATCACTGACGCGGATGACAAACGGTGCATCAGCCGAGTTTTCAACTGACCCATTGAAAGTCAATGGGTCCGCAGAAAATCACGGAAAACGGAACAACGGACACGGAATAAAACAACGGTCGTGTGCATGAGGCCTTAATGAGCTGATTAGGAGGGTGCAGGGTGTGGACCCCCACCAGTCAGATATTAGTGATGTATCTGTAGGATAGGCTATTATTAGTCAAATCCTGGACAACCCCTTTAAATGAGCACCGCTTGTTACGACCATGTAAAAGGATCCTAAGAAATTAAGTGATATCAGCATATATTTACCTTCCAAGTGGCTCTTACCAGTAAATTCCATGTAATTATGTCACCATTTTTTTTTACCGTACTATAGTCTACTGTGTCTCATGCCAGTTTTCCTCTTTTACATAGAAATCAAACTTCAGTATTAGCATTTATCTTGTGTTAATGCTATTTTTTCTGTTTCGTAGAGGGTCCATGCTTGGTCCATACAATCACAGGGGATCTTCTCAGAGCGCTGGAGGGACCCGACAACTGCTTGTACCCTCGCTTGATTTCAGTATCCAGTGAAGGACATTGTATTATATACTACGAGAGAGGGAGATTTTGCAACTTCAGCATAAATGGCAAACTTCTGGGCCAAATGGAGATCACTGATTCAACCAGGGTATGTGTAGATCTGTATACGATTTCATGTTTTTATGGTAGTGGTAAGATATATATATATAATTGTAAATTAAATTGAGTGACCTTTATTGTTTAAAGAGTATCTGTAAACCATATAGACCGTTCAGTGAGGGCTCTGGGTCCAGGGGTTGTTTTCTTTGGACATTCCCTTTTTATTAGTAGCATTGCCCTCCTCACAATATAACCCGCAGGGGAACCTTGCATCAAGTGTTCAGTTTCCCTGAAGTGTTAAAGCATTAGGCTACATGCACACGACCATGCTGTGTTTTGCAGTCCGCAATTTTCGGAACAGAACGGGCGGCCCATTATATAAATGCCTATTCTTGTCCGCAAAATGGACAAGCATAAGACAGGATCTATATTTTTTTTGCGGGGCCACGGAACGGAGCAACGGATCTGGACAGCACACGGAGTGTTGTCCTCATCTTCTGTTGCCCCATTGAAGTGAATGAGGTCTTACTCAAAGCTTAGTAATGTATAGATGTGCCAGGTCCTCCAAAGTGAGAGATTCTTTCTAACTGCTACTAAGTGAGACAACCCCAGATTAGTCCACTAAATGGTAATGTGATGTACTGTTGTTTGCTAATAGACTTAAAGGGACACTGACAGGCCCAATAACCATAATTAGCTGTACATATGCATGTACAGGTCTTCTAATGTGCATTAAAAACATATAAGTATAACCCCTGTCCACATTATGAATACAGTAAACTCACGTTTTATAACCTGAAGTAATCGCTTTTCTTTCTGCCCAAGGGGCGGAGTTTCAGCTCCACTTGCGCCCAGCCAGCATCAGCCCAACCGCCGTTTTGAAGCGCCGCCCAGCTCATCAATATTCATTTAGCTGGGCGGCTTCTGCAGTCCCCGACCTTCCGAGATCCGGCGCATGCCCAATAGAAAGCTATAGCTTGTCAGTGTCCCTTTAAATTGCACATAAACTTTAATTTAATTTAATTGTATAGGTGATAATAGTGAACTTCGTAATATATTTTAATATAGAAAAGTGCCTGCTTCTACACTTATTACCTGCTTGCCTAGTCTCTGGCTGCCTCTGCAGCTCGTCCTTCAACATGTATATCGACCAGATAGATAAAGTATAGAGCAGTGATCATATCATACCTGCCAATAACGACCTAATATAGGATTTCCCTATCGGTAGTTCAGTTTTGGTTACTTTGTGCGAGTCTGCTTGCAGCTGTTCTGAATGGGAGCTTTTTTCTGTTTTGCCCAGGCCATCCTTCTGAGCAGCGATGGGCAGAATCTTGTGACTGGTGGAGATAATGGAGTCGTAGAAGTCTGGCAGGCTTGTGATTTTAAGCAACTGTATATTTATCCTGGCTGTGATGCCGGGATAAGAGCCATGGATTTGTCACATGATCAGAGGTAAGTTTGCGACCTCCAATATAGTATATGAGATTATCTGTCTGTCTTCGTCTGTCCTTGCAATGTATAATAGCAGTGTTCTAAAGCAGTGTTTCCCAACCAGTGTGCCTCCAGCTGTTGCAAAACTACAACTCCCAGCATGCCCAGACAGCCAAAGGCTGTCTGGGCATGCTGGGAGTTGTAGTTTTGCAACAGCTGGAGGCACACTGGTTGGGAAACACTGTTCTAAAGGATAGCGTAGTGTACCTATGTTTTGGCTCCCGTCCCATTCCTTCAGTGGGACTTGTGGGAAATAACTGCAAATTCCATCACTCTCTGATAATTTGTTATTTTTTTTATTTATTTTTTTGTAAACGACTTGCCGCAGACATAGCATGAACTGCAATATAGTATGTAACTTAATGATCCTCCAAACTTTTCACTCATTGTGGCGGAACCCTTACTTCTCTCCCTATCACTAGTTCTGGCTTCCAACATATTTACTAATTGGCCCCATTCTGTCTGCATTCTCCACAATTGACAATTGGGGGGGGGGGGGGGGGGGGGGGGGGGAGAAATACCTAACCAGGTAGCACAGGACCCCAGGCTACTGAAGAACCAGCCCTTCCCAGACACTACCACCTGCAAGTCATAGGACTTTCACAAAAGTGCACACGATACAATATTATTTAAAAAAAATATGTGAAAAACAAAAAAAAGAACAGAACTGGTGAGTAACCTCAAATAAGACTTAACTTTTAATACATCATTAAAAATACCCAAAAGGAGGTGAAAAGGTCGCTCGTCACAGTACAAGACACTTATTACAAATCACTCAATGGTGAAAAAGTACAAAATTGCTATATGTAGTGCCAACAGACCTGAACGGGAGCAAAGGAGTGGGAGTGGAAGGGAGACTGGGTCTCATTCTCCTATTGATCCCTCCCTATATGTCTACACCTCCTAAGTTGTCCCTACGCTGCGCCATGTGACTGCCCAGTCTCGTCAGAGAAGGGGGCAAGCAAGGGAACTATGTTGGCACACTAAGGGATATACTATAAATGGGCTAATTTGTAGTATATCCCTTAGTGTGCCAACATAGTTCCCTCGCTTGCCCCCTTCTCTGACGAAACTGGGCAGTCACATGGCGCAGCGTAGGGACACCTAGGGACAACTTAGGTGTAGACATATAGGGAGGGATCAATAGGAGAATGAGACCCAGTCTCCCTTCCACTCCCACTCCTTTGCTCCCGTTCAGGTCTGTTGGCACTACATATAGCAATTGTGTACTTTTTCACCATTGAGTGATTTGTAATAAGTCTCTTGTACTGTGGCGAGCGACCTTTTCGCCTCCTTTTGAGTATTTTTAATGATGTATTTAAAGTTAAGTCTTATTTGAGGTTACTCACCAATTCTGTTCATTTTTTTGTATTTACAATTGGGTACCCATTTTTTTTGGTTATTATTAGTGACCATTATACTCCCGTGGTTAATTCAATAGTTAAAAAATTTGTGCCAAAAATGGAGATTATGTACTTTTTTTTTCTATTTATTACGCAGGGTCTGAGCTTTGCTGTCCATGTACAGAGGTCAGAGAGCTCTTCTCACCTCCAGCCTCTCCTCTCATTGATGATCGATGGACTGCTCGGTATAGCTGCCTGTCAATCGTGGTCCTGAGAGGAGGGGGAAAGCAGGGAGAGCACTCTGTTCATGAATACACAACAATACAATATTTTTTGTGCCATTTTGGCTACTGGTACCAGAGACATGTACTGTAGTTAACATATACTACTGTTTCATAGGAGAAGATATTAAAGGGGTCCTCCACTACTGACAGGCAGTAGTGTGTTAAAGGGGCTGGCCACCTTCTGGTTATTGTTGACAGAGGTGTTTGTGAGATGAATATATGACACTTACTAATATGGTCTTCCTGCACTATTTTCTAGATTTCATAAGGTATGCCCTCTTGTTTACAATGTCTTTTGTGCTGTCCACACAGAGGTCCTGTCCATAAAATGGCCGCTGATAGAGGGTCATGTGCTAATCACCTCCATGTGACGTCTCCTCGATTCAAATGCACTGCACCTGCCATCTGCACTTGTTCTGTTAGGAGTTTACTGCAGGTGCAATGTGTTTGAATGGAGGATAGCACAACATTTCAAATAAGACTATATTAATGTAAAGTGTCGTATAATCATCTTACATACACATTGGTCAGCAATAACCATAAAGTAGACAACCCCTTTAAAAAAAAAAAACATCTTTCAAACCATCCTCATTTGTGGCTCCTGGCATTCCGCACCAGACAGGAAGTGACAGACACCCGTTCTTGGTCATGAGAACACTGCAGCCACTTGCTGGCCTCAGTGGTTACATGTGCAAGAATAGCATGTCACTTCCAGTCGAGTGGGGGCTACCAGGAGTCATGGTGTTGTAAACAGTAATGGCCAGTTCGCAGTGTTCGCCAGCGAACACATGCAGGCTGCCATCTTAACTCACAAGTCCGGCGATGCACAGGTAAGCCCTTACCTGTGCCTGTGCACGAGCCGGTCTGAAACAAATGCGGTCACCGGGAGCAGGCAGTTCCGAGAACAGCCGCCGGGGGCCTTCATCGGGCTGTCCCGGAACTGCCTGCTCCCGGTGACCGCATTTGTTTCAGACCGGCTCACGCACAGGCACAGGTAAGGGCTTACCTGTGCATCGCCGGACTTGTGAGTTAAGATGGCAGCCCGCATGTGTTCGCGGGCGAACACGGCGAACTGGCCATCACTGGTTGTAAATGAGAGTCAAGTTTTTTTTGGGGGACATACTCCTGCCCTGCCATTAGTTTTTAGGACAGGAAACCAATTTGAGCTGACAGATCCAGTTTAAATCTGATGACGATTACCCAATGTTTGTGTCCGTTGTTTTTAACGTATGGAGCCGTTTAACCCGTGTCTCTTTTTATTGTCTTGTTAGGACCTTGATCACCGGCATGGCTTCTGGTAGCATTGTAGCTTTTAATATAGATTTTAATCGATGGCATTACGAACATCAGAACAGATACTAAAGTTGACTGAAGTGCTGAATGCCAAGTTTCATGCTGAGAGCACAAGCGCTGCAGTTAAAAGGCGCTGTCATCTCTGGTGGAAAAAGCAAGGCCGCGTTGAGCTCCATTGTACATTCCATTACACTCAGCAATAGCTGTACATTGTAGTCAGCAGACCACTTTACATTGTGTGTGTTTATTTTTTTTGTCACAACTGAACACCAGCTGCTAAAGGCAAGCTTGTACTGTGTATATTATGATGAGCGGCAGGAGGAGTCTCAAAAAAATTTGTTTTTTGTTTTATTTATTCATGAAAACCTGGTAGGACACATGGCAAAGAGACTTCTGGTCACTCACGAAGAAGACTGTGTCCGGCTGCTATGGTGTTTAGTCCATGAATCTTACATCCCATTTCCAGCCTCTTTTCAAGCTGTGAAAAAAAAATAAAATAAAAATATAAAAAATATGTTTGATACTTTGTACATCAGATGCACATCTTTAACTTTAAAAAGGGATACTTTTGTAAAAGTAAAACCTTGTATAAAGAACAAAAAGAAAAAAAAGTTTCTTAGTTTTATCGTGACGCTAAACCGTGCTTGTACTTTACACCTGAGGGATCAGGTGTCTCCACGAAACAAAAAAAAGATGCAGCTTGCATTAAAAGGTTGAAGATGGGTTTGTCCAATCCTTTTAACATTTACACCAAAATATCCTTTTGCACTTTTTTTTTTCCTTTTTTTTTTTTTTTTACCCCCTTCTTAGTGAAATCCCATAAACTTTTAAAACCTAGGGATCTGAAGCCATGGTTTGCCATAAATCTCTCATAAGAGACATAATTGCTGTGGTTCTTGGTTGGTTTGTGATCACGATGAAGGAGAGATGAGGCAAATATATACATGTATATATACCTTGTTTTTTTATTTTTTGTTCCTAAGGGTCTTACATTTCATAGTGCCGATCAACATGGGTTCAAGATGAAAAGTCCAAGCCCCTCTGTACCCAGGGAAAGGAGGTTACAATAAAAAATTGAAACACTATTTACTGCTTTTAGGCTTTGGTTACTGATTGACATCACGGTGGTAAAGCCTCATGGCCGGCCTAAGACACCGCAAGATATATTACTGCAGTGAAGGCAGTCGAAATATTTTCCTGCACATTGTACTGTTATAAATGACACACCCAGGGGTAAATAAACTTGTTTCTTCTTTGTATATTTAGTGACTGTATTGTCATAGATGTACATATTGTGTCGGTAGGGCTATGAGGCATGTAACAGGAATGTAATTTACACTCACTTGCAGTCATTTATTTAAAAACAAAAAAAATCAAGAAATTGTCAAATAAAAATGAGAATTTGTATTGGCACTTTGCACCAGGAACATATCATAATTTATTGACGTGATTAATTATTTGTTCTCCACCTTGTATTAGTACATTTTACCACTTGGTTTCTTCTACATTGTTGTTTGTATTTTAAAAGAAGAAGAAGAAAAAAAGAAGAAGAAATTACGGTAATTGATTCCGATCCATTGACGGAGTCGCCGTAAATATTAAGTTATTCATCACCAGTCTGTAAGCAATATCTTGAGTTTTAGCTTAGAGTAGAAGAATATTGAACACCTGGAAAACAAGTTCATTTCATCTTGAAATCATGGTGAAATATTTTGGATAAATGAATTCCTTAAGCTATTGTAACCATGTTTTATTGCAAAGATGTAAAATATGCCAGATGTGTTCAGTTGGAAATAAAAAAATAAAAATAAATTTAAAAAAAAGAAATGAGAAAAAAATAAAAATAAAATATGCAAACAACAAAATTTTGCTTTTTTTTACTTTTTTTTTTTTTTTTTATTAAAAAAATGACATATTGGCAAGTGCAAAACCTGAATATCTTTATACTTTTTCATATCTATGCTGGTCAAAGCAGTAGAAAGGAAGATCGTGAAGTTGATCTGAAATGGAAAAATTGGCTTAAACCTTAAAGAGAGTCTGTTGACTCATTCTCCCGTATTAAACTTCTGCCTGTGGACTGTAGGTGACATAAACAGCATGTGGCAGTGGCGTAACTAAAACGGACTGGGCCCCACAGCAAACTTTTTGAATAGGGCCCCCAGCAACACCCTCCTCCTGTGCAATTCTCATTCCCGTGCCTGGTCAAGATAGCTCTTTCAGACAGGCCAGGCAGCCGCTCTATCTATTTACGTATATACTGTACGTCATGCAGGGCTGTCTTTAACGCGGAGCAAAAGGGGCAGCTGCCTCTTGAGCCCCGCCGGCCACTGCCCACAAATTCAATGACATCGTTTAATAGCATTCTTTAATACAGAATGCTATGTAAAATGTTCATTGAGGGTTAAAAAATAATAAAATAATTACTCAGCTCATCTGCTTGATCGCGCAGCCGTTATCGTCTTCTTTCTTCTTCTTGCAGGACCTGCAAAAGGACCTTCGATGGTCCTTTTGCAGGTCCTGCAAGAAGAAGAAAGAAGACGATAACGGCTGCGCGATCATGCGGATGAGGTGAGCAATTATTTTATTATTTTTCAATACCATTTATTAACTGCCTGAATAAACAGAACGCTTAAAATAAAATTTTATTAAATACTACTTATTAAAAACTTGTGGCTCTCCACTAGATTTACAAAAACAGGCTCAATGTGAGAGGGCGGTGTTTGTCCACAAATTATTAGGACACAGCATCCATTTCACTGTTATCTCTCACACATTAGGCTACTTTCACACTCGTGTTTGGTGCGGATCCGTCATGTATCTGCACAGACAGATCCGTTCAGATAATTCAAACGTCTGCGTCCGTTCAGAACGGATCCGTTGGTATTATCTTTAAAATAGCCAAGACGGGTCTGTCTTGATCACCATTGAAACTCAACGGAGGACGGATCCGTTTTCTATTGTGCCAGATTGTGTCAGAGAAAACGTCCCCATTGACTTACATTGTGTGTCAGAACGGATCCGTTGGATCATTTTCGTCAGACAGACACCAAAACGCTTTGGAACGCTTGTGAGAGCCCTGAACGGATCTCACAAACGGAAAGCCAAAACGCCAGTGTGAAAGTAGCCTTAGTATATAGTTGTCCACTGTGGGAGATGTGTGCCAATATTGTTTATTTACAGTGTCAGTGTATGTCTACAGACAATGTATCACTTTCCCTTTAAAGGGTTTCTACCACTTCAGTTTGACCGAATTAGCTTTCAGACACTAGCGATCTGCTAGTGTCTGATCTCCATAACCATGCAATTCTTAGACCTTTGTGTGGAGCCGTTTCATAAAAAAACTAACTTTTATTCCTATGCAAATGAGCCTCTAGGTGCTATGGGGGCATCTTTTCAGCACCTAGAGGCTCGGTCTACTCACACTGTATGCCCGCCCATCTCGTCTTGAATGCCTGCCTCCATTACAGCCATGGGACGAATTCACGCGCCTGCGCCGTTCACTTCTGTCTTCGGCACAGGCGCAGTGAGTGAAGGCCGCTCTCCTGATGCTGGTTTCCTCACTGTGACGTAGTCGGCGCAGGCGCAGTGAGGAATCCGGCGCAGGCGCAGTGAGGAATCCGGCACTTCTGTCATCGGCCTGCGCCGATGACAGAAGTGAACGGCGCAGGCGCGAGAATTCGTCCGATGGCTGTGATGGAGGCAGGCATTCAAGACGAGATAGGCGGGCATACAGTGTGAGTAGACGGAGCCTCTAGGTGCTGAAAAGACGCCCCCATAGCACCTAGAGGCTCATTTGCATAGGAATAAAAGTTAGTTTTTTAATGAAACGGCTCCACACAAAGGTCTAAGAATTGCATGGTTATGGAGATCAGACACTAGCAGATCGCTAGTGTCTGAAAGCTAATTTGGTCAAACTGAAGTGGTAGAAACCCTTTAAAGTGGTGTCTATAAGATACAATGGGATGTTGTCCCAGGATCACTAATTCATATGCAAGCGCTATTGTTTTATGTGCCAATTCTGGCCACCAGCACCATACATCCAGGATGTGACCAGGGATCTAATAATGTATGGTGCTGGTGGCCAGATTTGGCACATAAAACAATAGCGCTGGCATATGAATGAGTGATCCTGGGACAACATCCCATTGTATCTGATAGACACCCCTTTAACCACCTCAGCCCCCCTAGCTGAAACACCCTTAATGACCAGACCACTTTTTACACTTCTGCACTACACTACTTTCACAGTTTTTTTGCTCGGTCATGCAACTTACCACCCAAATGAATTTTACCTCCTTTTCTTCTCACTAATAGAGCTTTCATTTGGTGGTATTTCATTGCTGCTGACATTTTTACTTTTTTTGTTATTAATCGAAATTTAATGAAATTTTTGCAAAAAAAATTACATTTTTCACTTTCAGTTGTAAAATTTTTCGAAAAAAACGACATCCATATATACATTTTTTGCTAAATTTATTATTCTACATGTCCTTGATAAAAATAAAATGTTTGGGTAAAAAAATAAAATGGTTTGGGTAAAAGTTATAGCGTTTACAAACTATGGTACAAAAATGTGAATTTCTGCTTTTTGAAGCAGCTCTGACTTTCTGAGCACCTGTCATGTTTCCTGAGGTTCTACAATGCCCAGACAGTAGAAAAACCCCACAAATGACCCCATTTCGGAAAGTAGACACCCTAAGGTATTCGCTGATGGGCATAGTGAGTTCATAGAACTTTTTATTTTTTGTCACAAGTTAGCGGAAAATGATGATTTTTTTTTTCTTTTTTCCTTACAAAGTCTCATATTCCACTAACTTGTGACAAAAAATAAAAACTTCCATGAACTCACTATGCCCATCATGAAATACCTTGGGGTGTCTTCTTTCCAAAATGGGGTCACTTGTGGGGTAGTTATACTGCCCTGGCATTTTAGGGGCCCAGATGCGTGAGAAGTAGTTTGAAATCAAAATCTGTAAAAAATGCCCTGTGAAATCCAAAAGGTGCTCTTTGGAATGTGGGCCCCTTTGCCCACCTAGGCTGCAAAAAAGTGTCACACATGTGGTATCGCCGTACTCAGGAGAAGTTGGGGAATGTGTTTTGGGGTGTAATTTTACATATACCCATGCTGGGGGAGAGAAATATCTTGGTCAAATGCCAACTTTATATAATAAAATGGGAAAAGTTGTCTTTTGCCGAAATATTTCTCTCACCCAGCATGGGTATATGTAAAATGACATCCCAAAACACATTCCCCAACTTCTCCTGTGTACGGCGATACCAGATGTGACACTTTTTTGCAGCCTAGGTCGGCAAAGGGGCTCACATTCCAAAGAGCACCTTTCGGATTTCACAGGCCATTTTTTACAGATTTTGATTTCAAACTACTTCGCACGCATTTGGGCCCCTAAAATGCCAGGGCAGTATAACTACCCCACAAGTGACCCCATTTTGGAAAGAAGACACCCCAAGGTATTTCGTGATGGGCATAGTGAGTTCAAGGAAGTTTTTATTTTTTGTCACAAGTTAGTGGAATATGAGACTTTGTGAGAAAAAAAAAATCATCATTTTCCGCTAACTTGTGATAAAAAATTCTAGGAACTCGCCATGCCCCTCACGGAATACCTTGGGGTGTCTTCTTTCCAAAATGGGGTCACTTGTGGGGTAGTTATACATTTTAGGGGCCCAGATGCGTGAGAAGTAGTTTGAAATAAAAATCTGTAAAAAATGCCCTGTGAAATCCGAAAGGTGCTCTTTGGAATGTGGGCCCATTTGCCCACCTAGGCTGCAAAAAAGTGTCACACATGTGGTATCGCCGTACTCAGGAGAAGTTGGAGAATGTGTTTTGGGGTGTAATTTTACATATACCCATGCTGGGTGAGAGAAATATCTCGGCAAAAGACACTTTTTTGCAGCCTAGATGCGCAAAGGTGCCCAAATTCCTTTTAGGAGGGCATTTTTAGACATTTGGATCCCAGACTTCTTCTCACGCTTTAGGGCCCCTAAAAAGCCAGGGCAGTATAAATACCCCACATGTGACCCCATTTTGGAAAGAAGACACCCCAAGGTATTCAATGAGGGGCATGCCGAGCTCATAGAAAAAAAAAATTTGGGCACAAGTTTGCGGAAATTGATTTTTTATTTTATTTTATTTTTTCTCACAAAGTCTCCCTTTCCGCTAACTTGAGACAAAAATTTCAATCTTTCATGGACTCAATATGCCCCTCAGCGAATACCTTGGGGTGTCTTCTTTCCAAAATGGTGTTATTTGTGGGGTGTTTGTACTGCCCTGGCATTTGAGGGTCTCCGCAATCATTACATGTATGGCCAGCATTAGGAGTTTCTGCTATTCTCCTTATATTGAGCATACGGGTAATGAGATTTTCTTTTTCCGTTCAGCCTCTGGGCTGAAAGAAAAAATGAACGGCACAGATTTCTTCATTCGCATCGATCAATGTGGATGAAAAAATCTCTGCCAAAAAAAAAAAAGGAGGGGAAAGGCGTCTGCCAGGACATAGGAGCTCCGCCCAACATCCATACCCACTTAGCTCGTATGCCCTGGCAAACCCAATTTCTCCATTCACATCAATCGATGTGGATGAATAAATCATTGCCGGGATTTTTTTTTTTTTTTATATATATACAAAGTGTTTGCCAAAGCATATGAACACTGCTGCCTCCTCAGCGCATATGCCTCGGCAAACGTATCTTTTACTGCAGAGGAGAAATCTCATCTTGCAGCTCCGCATACACCGACTTTTGTGTAATCTGACAGCAGCGCAATGCTTCTGTCAGAATGCACATCAGTGCTGCAGCTAGTCGATCGGTTGGTCCACCTGGAAGGTTAAAAAAAAAAAAAGAAAGAAAAAAACCAGGCCGCAACGCAATAATTTTATTAACTTTATAATAACTTTTGAACAGAACATATAAACTTTAACTTTTTGAACTGAACGTTAACTTTTTTGCTTACTGGTGATTTTTATTTATTTTTTTACCTTTATAGGACAAACCTCTCCTTCCCCATGGGACAATGTGCAAAGCGCAAATCGCCCAAAGATGTGGTGAAGTACATTATGCACTTTGTCCCAGGTGAAAGGAGCGGTTTGCAGCAGCTGTGTGTAAATGGGCCCTAATAGCCCTGTGTGCCTGGCCTGTGAGATGTGATCCCTATGCTAGGTGTACCTGTGTGTGGTACTTCTGGAAACACTCTCCAAAGCATAGGGCAGGGTGGTCAGGGCAGTCAGGACAGAAATAGCGGGTGTCACGCCTTATTCCACTCCTGCTACAGACACAACATATTTTTCGGGGTGACTGTTGGGTTGAGGTACCGGCAACGACACTGGGGAAATGTCGCTCGTGTAGACGGCTAACTACACTGGTGGATGGGGCCACGGAACCTCCTGGATACAGGAGGTTCTCGATGATCTCTTCCTGAAATTTGAGGAAGGATCCTGTTCTCCCAGCCTTACTGTAGAGAACAAAACTATTATACAGAGCCAATTGACTTAAATATACAGACACCTTCTTATACCAGCGTCTGGTGCGTCGGGAAACTAAATACGGAGACAACATCTGGTCATTGAAGTCCACTCCTCCCATGAGCAAATTATAGTCGTGGACACAGAGGGGCTTTTCAATGACATTGGTTGCTCGCTCAATTTGGATTGTCGTGTCTGCGTGAATAGAGGAGAGCATGTGAACGTCACGCTTGTCTCTCCATTTCACTGCGAGCAGTTCTTTGTTACACAAGGCAGCCCTCTCCCCCCTTGCAAGACGGGTGGTAACGAGCCGTTGGGGAAAGCCCGCGCGACTAGTTTGTGTGGTGCCACAGCAGCCAATCTGTTCTAGGAACAAATGCCTGAAGAGGGCCACACTTGTGTAGAAATTGTCCACATAAAGATGGTACCCCTTGCCAAATAAGGGTGACACCAAGTCCCAGACTGTCTTCCCACTGCTCCCCAGGTAGTCAGGGCAACCGACCGGCTCCAGGGTCTGATCTTTTCCCTCATAGATCCGAAATTTGTGGGTATAGCCTGTGGCCCCTTCACAGAGCTTATACAATTTGACCCCATACCGGGCGCGCTTGCTTGGGATGTATTGTTTGAAGCCAAGGCGCCCGGTAACATGCATTAGGGACTCGTCTACACAGATGTTTTGCTCAGGGGTATACAAATCTGCAAATTTCTGGTTGAAGTAGTCTATGAGGGGCCGAATTTTGTGGAGCCGGTCAAAAGCTGGGTGGCCTCTGGGACGGGAGGTGGTGTTGTCGCTAAAGTGCAGGAAACGCAGGATGGCCTCAAATCGTGCCCTGGACATGGCAGCAGAGAACATGGGCATGTGATGAATTGGGTTCGTGGACCAATATGACCGCAATTCATGCTTTTTGGTTAGACCCATGTTGAGGAGAAGGCCCAGAATTTTTTTTAATTCGGAAACTTGGACTGGTTTCCACCGGAAAGGCTGGGCATAATAGCTTCCCAGGTTGGCGGTTATAAATTGTGTGGCATACCGGTTTCTTTCTTTCACGACTATGTCCAAGAGCTCCGCAGTCAAGAACAGCTCAAAAATCCCAGGGCTGAACCGATCTGAGCTGTCTCCACCCGAACTCCAGACTGGGCGGTGAAAGGGGGAACTAATGGTGCGGCTGAAGTTGGGGACTGCCAATCAGGATTTGCCAGCACCTCAGGGATTCTAGGGGGTCTACGGGCCTGTCTGTGCGGTGGCTGCGACGTGGGAACTACTGCACGTGCCACCGTACCAGCTTCAACTGCCCTTCTGGTGCTCGCCACTTTACCATGTTGTACGGCAGTGCTGGTACTAGGTCCAGGGAGGGCTGTGCTGCTGGTGTATGCCTCACCACGTAATCAGACAGCGCCAGCCCCACTCTGCTGCCCTTGAAGCGGATCCTGCGCAACCTGTGGTCTAGCGACACGGGGCCGAGTACACCTGGTGGTATCAGGGACCTCAACCTCCTCGTCCGATTTTTGGGTCAGACTGCCACTGCTTTCTACAGGTTCATATTCTGACCCGCTAGATTCATCAGATGAGGGTTCCCATTCCTCATCCGACTGGGTCAGAAGCCTGTAGGCCTCTTCAGAAGAATACCCCCTGTTTGACATTTGGGCTACTAAATTTAGGGGTATTCCCTGAGACTACCCAAGAAAAAAAGCAAGCCTGTCTAAGGCCTCATGCACACGACCGTTGTGTGCATCCGTGGCCGTTGTGCCGTTTTCTGTTTTTTTTCGCGGACCCATTGACTTTCAATGGGTCCGTGGAAAAATCGATAAATGCACCGTTTTGCAGCCGAGGCCGTGATCCGTGTATCCTCTCCGTCAAAAAAATATGACCTGTCCTATTTTTTTGACGGACAACGGTTCACGGACCCATTCAAGTCAATGGGTCCGTGAAAGAACACGGATGCACACAAGATTGGCATCCGTGTCCGTGATCCGTGGCCGTAGGTTGCTTTCATACAGACGGATCAGAAGATCCGTCTGCATAAAAGCTTTTCCTGATCTAAGTTTTCACTTCGTGAAAACTCATTTCCGACAGTATATTCTAACACAGAAGCGTTCCCATGGTGATGGGGACGCTTCTAGTTAGAATACACTGCAAACTTTGTACAAGACTGCCCCCTGCTGCCTGGCAGCACCCGATCTCTTACAGGGGGATATGATAGCACAATTAACCCCTTCAGGTGCGGCACCTAAAGGGGTTAATTGTACTATCATATTCCCCTGTAAGAGATCAGGGCTGCCAGGCAGCAGGGGGCAGACCCCCCCCTCCCCAGTTTGAATATCGTTGGTGGCACAGTGTGTGCCCACCATCGCCCCCCCTCCCTCCCTCTATTGTAATAAATCGTTGGTGGCACAGTGTGCCCCCACCATCGCCCCCCCTCCCTCTATTGTAATAAATCGTTGGTGGCACAGTGTGCCAACCACCATCGGCCCCCCCTCCCTCTATAGCAGTAACAACATTGGTGGCAGTGTGCGGCCTCCCATTCCCCCCCCCCCATCATTGGTGGCAGCGGAGTTCCGATCGGAGTCCCAGTTTAATCGCTGGGGCTCCGATCGGTAACCATGGCAACCAGGAAGCTACTGCAGCCCTGGTTGCCATGGTTACTTAGCAATAGTACAACAGTAGAAGATTCATACTTACCTGCTGGCTGCTGCGATGTCTGTGAACGGCCGGGAGCTCCTCCTACTGGTAAGTGACAGTTCTTTAGCAATGCGCCGCACAGACCTGTCACTTACCAGTAGGAGGAGCTCCCGGCCGTTCACAGACATCGCAGCAGCAAGCAGGTAAGTATGAATCTTCTACTGTTGTACTATTGCTAAGTAACCATGGCAACCAGGACTGCAGTAGCGTCCTGGTTGCCATGGTTACCGATCGGAGCCCCAGCGATAAAACTGGGACTCCGATCGGAACTCCGCTGCCACCAATGATGGGGGGGGGGGGTGGGGGGGGGAATGGGAGACCGCACAATGCCACCAATGTTGTTACTGCTATAGAGGGAGGGGGGGCCGATGGTGGTTGGCACACTGTGCCACCAACGATTTAATACAATAGAGGGAGGGAGGGGGGGCGATGGTGGGTGCACACTGTGCCACCAACGATTTATTACAATAGAGGGAGGGAGGGGGGGCGATGGTGGGCGCACACTGTGCCACCAACGATTTCTAACATTAGAGGGAGGAAGGGGGGGCCCGATGGGGGGGCGCACACTGTGCCACCAACGATATTCAAACTGGGGAAGGGGGGGGGTCTGCCCCCTGCTGCCTGGCAGCCCTGATCTCTTACAGGGGGATATGATAGTACAATTAACCCCTTTAGGTGCCGCACCTGAAGGGGTTAATTGTGCTATCATATCCCCCTGTAAGAGATCGGGTGCTGCCAGGCAGCCGGGGGGAGTCTTGTACAAAGTTTGTAGTGTATTCTAACCTGAAGCGTCCCCATCACCATGGGAACGCCTCTGTGTTAGAATATACTGTCGGATCTGAGGTTCACGAAGTAGCTCATATCCGACAGTATATTCTAACATAGAGGCGTTCCCATGGTGATGGGGACGCTTCAAGTTAAAATATACCATCGGATTGGAGAAAACTCCAATCCGATGGTATAAAAGAACTCCAGACTTTACATTGAAAGTCAATGGGGACGGATCCGTTTGAAATGGCACCATATTGTGTCAACATCAAACGGATCCGTCCCCATTGACTTGCATTGTAATTCAGGATGGATCCGTTTGGCTCCGCACGGCCAGGCGGACACCAAAACGACTTTTTTTTCATGTCCGTGGATCCTCCAAAAATCAAGGAAGACCCACGGACGAAAAAACGGTCACGGATCACGGACCCACGGACCCCGTTTTTGCGGACCGTGAAAAAAAACTGTCGTGTGCATGAGGCCTAACAAATGGGAGGCTAGCAAAGTACCGGAGGCCGCTGCGGTTGATAAAAAATATCAAAACTGATTTTTTTTTATCGCCGCAGCGCTTGTAAAGTGATTGTGCAGTGATCAAAAAATATATATTTTTTGTCACTGCGGTGCGGTGGGCTGGGCGCTAAACAATCGCTAAACTACCTAACCAAGGGGCCTAAACTATCCCTAAAACCTAACAGTCAATACCAGTGGGAAAAACAAGTGACAGTTTACACTGATCACTTTTTTCCTTTCACTAGGTGATTGACAGGGGCAAGAAGGGGTGATCAAGGGGTTAATTGGGGTGCAGGGAAGTGATCTGGGGCTAAGGTGTAGTGTTTGGTGCTACTCACTGTGATGCCTGCTCCTCTGCTGAGACCAACCGACGAAAAGGACCAGCAGAGGAGCAGGGAAGCCATTTAACACATTATATTTACAAATATAATGTGTTATCTGGCTTCTGATTCTTTTTTTTTTTTAAATCATCAGCTTGCCAGCCACGATCATTGGCTGGCAAGCTGATGACATGACCCCCCTCGAACTTTTGCCGACCCGCGATGCGCATGCGCGGGCCGGCTAAGCGCGTCTCGCGAGATGACGCATAGATGCGTGACTCTGCCTGGGACAGCCGCCTCCGGACCGCGATCCTGCGTTAGGCGGTCAGGAGGCGGTTAAAGGGAAAGTGATACATTGTGTGTTTACATACACTGACACTGTAAATAAACAATATTGGCACACATCTCCCACAGTGGACAACTATATACTAAAGCCACTTTCACACTTGCGGCAGATTTATCCGTCGCCAGAACTGCCTGCCGGATCCGGCAAAAACGTATGTCAACTGATGGCATTTGTAAGACTGATCAGGATCCTGATCAGTCTTAAAAAATGCCTGATCAGTCAGAAACATGCATTGAAGTGCCGGATCCGTATTCCGGTGTCACACGGCAAAACGGATCCGGCATTTATTTTTTTCACCTTTTTTTTTTCGGTCTGCACATGTGCAGACCGGAAGGACGGATCCGGCATTTTGGTATTTTGAATGCCGGATCCGGCACTAATACATTCCTATGGAAAAAAATGCAGAATCCGGCATTCAGGCAAGTCTTCAGTTTTTTGGGCCGGAGATAAAACCGTAGCATGCTGCGGTTTTATTTTTGCCTGATCAGTCAAAATGACTGAACTGAAGACATCCTGATGCATCCTGAACGGATTACTCTCCATTCAGAATGCATGGGGATATACCTTATCGGTTCTTTTCCGGCATTGAGCACTTTTGACCAAACTCAGTGCCGGAAAAGAAAAATGCTAATGTGTGAGAGATAACAGTGAAACGGATGCTGTGTCCTTATAATTTGTGGACAAACACCGCCCTCTCACATTGAGCTTGTTTTTGTAAATCTAGTGAAGAGCCACAATTAGTATTTAAAGGGATTCTGTCACCAGGTTTCACCCCTTTAAGATAAAAATATGCTTATGTTCAGGGTGCCTTCACGATTCCTAATGTGGTCTTATAAATGTAATCTATAGGCTCGTTTTGCTAAAAAAAACTCTATTACTAACCTGTCAGTCAAAAAAATAAGGTGCCCAAGGGGATGTAAATGGGTGCAAGGTGCCGGCCGCACCCGCCGCCGTTCGTGCCCAGCGCCGCCTTTCCCGACCTCAGCGCCGCCTCATAATCTTCTGTGACGCCTCCCGCTCTCCCTCCCTCCCCATTCCTCCTGCTGTAACATCGCTGTGACGCCTCCCGCTCTCCCTCCCCCTCCTCCTGCTGTAACATCGCTGTTACCTCTCCCTCCCTCCTCCTGCTGTAACATCGCTGTGACGCCTCCCGCTCTTCCTCCCTCCCCCCTCCTCCTGCTGTAACATCGTGTTACAGCAGAAGGAGGGGGGAGGGAGGGAGAGCGGGAGGCGTCACAGCGATGTTACAGCAGGAGGAGGGGGGAGGGAGAGCGGGAGGCGTCACAGCGATGTTACAGCAGGAGGGGGGGGAGGGAGGGAGAGCGGGAGGCGTCACAGCAATGTTACAGCAGGAGGAGGAGGGAGGGAGGGAGAGCGGGAGGCGTCACAGAAGATTATGAGGCGGCGCTGAGGTCGGGAAAGGCGGCGCTGGGCACGAACGGCGGCGGGTGCGGCCGGCACCTTGCACCCATTTACATCCCCTTGGGCACCTTATTTTTTTGACTGACAGGTTAGTAATACCTAAAAAATTTTTTTAGCAAAATGAGCCTACAGATTACATTTATAAGACCACATTAGGAATCGTGAAGGCACCCTGAACATAAGCATATTTTTATCTTAAAGGGGTGAAACCTGGTGACAGAATCCCTTTAATAAAATGGCATTTTAAGCGTTCTGTTTATTCAGGCAGTTAATCAATGGTATTAAAAAATTATAAAATAATTACCTCATTCGCTTGCTTGCGCAGCCGTTATAGTCTTCGTCCTTTTTCTTGCAGGACCTGCAAAAGGACCTTTTGATGACGTCACCGCGCTCACCACGTGGTGAGCATTGTGACGTCAGCGCAGGTCCTGTTGAATGAAGATACAAGATCCTTTATTCAGGCAGTTAATCAATGGTATAGAATTTCGTATAACGCAAATCTAGTCATCAAATTTAAGTTAATCCTTATTATTTTTTAACCCTCAATGGACATTTTACTTAGCATTCTGTATTAAAAAAGGCTATTATTTTCCCTTATGACCATGTTATAATGGAAAATAATAAAATCTACAGAACACCAAACCCGAACTTCAGTGAAGAAGTCTGGGTACCAACATTCAGTTTTTTTTATCACGTGCGTGCAGAACGCTTTGCACTCACGCGGCAAAAACTGAACAACGCAATGCAATCGCAGACAAAACTGACTGAAATTGCGTGTGTGTTGTGGTGGAGGGCGTGATTGCATGCTAGGATGTGGGAAAGCAGGATCCAGGGGGCCCAAGTAATTTCTTGTCCAGGGTCCAATCAATATTAAAGACGGCCCTGACGTCATGTCACTGTGTATTCAGTCACTGTATATAATATCAATGTCATTGAGAGGGCCCTGACAATAAAATCTTTCAGTCCTCCTCCTGGATGGGCCCCTTATGAGTTTGGGCTTCGTAGCAGCCTCTTTCCCTGCTTCTACTACAGCTACGCCCCTGATGTAGACAATACCCTTGTCCCTTGCAGAAAAAGAAGTATGCTCTAAAGGGCAACAGTTGGGAGGCCCATAACATAGCATGTGCCCAGCACCCCTCCCCCTGGCTAATAATTGAGAACTCCCACTCAACCTGGCATCACGTACAATGTGTCTGTGTGAGGTGTCAGAACAGTAATGTGATAAATGGCGGAATGGCCCAGTTTTATCAACTGAAATATTGGTAAGCCTGTAAATGAGCAAATCAAGGTTAAACTTTGTATATCAAAAAGTTGTGGAACTTTCTAATATAGTGATCACTAGTCTGACTTACCATGGAATGTGTACAGTTTTTAGCATCAGTGCATAATAAAGGTATAGAGTGAACCAAAGTAATAAATGGACTGGATGGACTACAGTACCCAGAAGGATTATGCAAATTTAAAAACTATGTACTGTATATCGGGTCAGTACTGAGATCTCTCTCATCTATTTATACCCAGGACTGTAATTGCATCAAGGGGACGTCCTCTAGGTCTAGAAGGGATCATCAACCTTTGTCATTCCAGCTGCTATGAAACTTCAACTCTCAGCATGCAAACATGTTTAGCTTTTCTCAGGGCCGGTTTTAGACAAAATGTGGCCCTGGGCAAAATCAAAAGAGGGGGCCCACATCTTGTAATAATGTGCTAAAATCACAATCCGACATCCCCGCCGATCAGCTGTTTGAAGAGATGGCGCACGCGGTCTCCTCAAACAGCTGATCATCGGGAGTGCCGGCTGTCAGACCCCCGCCGATCTAATATTGATGACCTATCCTAAGGATAAGTCATCAATATGAAAAAACACGGAGAACCTCTTGAAGCTTTTACCCCCAGTACTGTGCCTGTTCTGCTACCCCCCCCATGTTCACAAACACTATACTATACACCCAGACTGACCTCATTAGTAATAGTACCCCCAATAGTGATAATACTCCCCAAGATAGCCCCCATTAATAGCAATGTCCTCCGTATTGCGTCAAATAATAACTCCCCTACAGTACTTTAGTAGTAATAATATAACCATAATGCTCCCAGTGGCTCTAATGTCCTCCTGTAGTGCCCCCCCCCACTAGTTCCAATATATAATGCTTCCCCCCATAGTGCCTATATATATGTAAAATATTCCACCGTAGTGCCAGTATGTATATAATATTTCTCCCCAGTAGTGCCAGTTTTATCTGTGGCTTGTGTTGTTGCGTCCTGATGCATGCGGTCCCAATGACATCAGCACTCCTGCTCCGGGTCTCACATTTTTACGGGACGGTGTATTCGCTCAGGCATGGTCACTTTAACCACCTCAGCTCACCTAACTTAAACCCCCTTAACCCCTTAGTGACCACCCATACGTGTTTTTACGGCGGTCACTAAGGGGCCTTAGGCTGGGCCGCGCGTTTTTACGGCGGCCCGGTCTAAGCGCTGCACGGCTCCCCCGTGCAGCGGGGAGCGCGGACTCGGCTCTCACATGAGAGCCGGGACCCTGCTCTAACAGCCCGGACCGGCAGAAGTGCCGATCCGGGCTGTTTAACCCTTTACATGCCGGGCGCAATGGCGCCCGCTGCATGTAAAGTGGTGACAGAGGGAGCGGACTCCCTCTGTCTCCCATCAGCACCCCGAAAATAAGATTGCGGGGTGCTGATGTGTTCGGAAGCTTACCTTGCTTCCGATCAGGGCCCCGAGCCTGTCTTCAGTTGTCTCCAGCAGGCTGTGCCTCTCTGGCGCAGCCTGCTGGTCAAGGTTTGAATAGCATTGCTATTGAAATGTAATGCCTTAGAGAGATAATGCATTACATTTTAAAAGTAATCAAAATACTGTATATTATAGTCCCCTTGTGGGACTTTTAAGTTGGAAAAAAAAATATACACATTTATTAAATAAAAAAAATTCCATAAAATAAAAAAATATGCATTTTTTTCCATTGAAAATACGCTTTTCAATGAAAGAAATTGCAAAAAGAAAATATCCCCCATATGTTTGGTATTGCCGCGTCCGTAACGACCCGGACTACATAAATATTACATAAATTATCCCCTATGGTGAACGCCGTAAAAAATAAAAACAAAAAAAAGACAGAATTTCTAATTTATTCTTAGTTTCCACCGAAAAAAACGTAATAACAAGCGATCAAAAAGCGCCATTTACTCCAAAATGATACCAATGAAAAATACAAGTTGTCCCTCAAAAATCAAGCCCTCACACAACTCCATAGAAAAAGAAAAAAAAAAGTTATGGGTCTTGTGAAGTGGCAATGCAAAATCATTTTTTGGGTTAATAAAAAGGGTTTTATTGGGAAAAAAAAGTAGTAAAACGTAAAAAAAATTATAAGTATTTAGTATCACTGTAATCGTACTGACCCAGAGAATAAAGATATTATGTTATTTGTACCGAAAAATGGTGCCATTAAAAACTACAACTTGTCCCGTAAAAAACAAGCCCTCATAAAGCTATATAGACGAAAAAATAAAAAAGTTATAGCTCTTGGAACGAGACCATGAAAAAAGGAAGAAAAACGCTTGGTCATAAAGGCCCAAACAGGCTTGGTCACTAAGGGGTTAATGACCAGAGCACTTTTTACACTTCTGCACTACACTACTTTCACCGTTTATCGCTCGGTCATACAACTTACCACCCAAATGAATTTCACCTCCTTTTCATCTCACTAATAGAGCTTTCATTTGGTGGTATTTCATTGCTGCTGACAGTTTTACTTTTTTTGTTATTAATCGAAATTTACCGATTTTTTTTGCAAAAAAATGACATTTTTCACTTTCAGTTGTAAAATTTTTCAAATAAAACTACATTTCTATATAAATTTTTCTCTAAATTTATTGTTCTAGATGTCTTTGATAAAAAAAATGCAATAAGTGTATATTTATTGGTTTGCGCAAAAGTTATAGCGTTTACAAACTATGGTACAAAAATGTGAATTTCCGCATTTTGAAGCAGCTCTGACTTTCTGAGCACCTGTCATGTTTCCTGAGGTTCTACAATGCACAGACAGTAGAAACACCCCACAAATGACTCCATTTCGGAAAGTAGACACCCTAAGGTGTAGACACCCTAAGGTATTCGCTGATGGGCATAGTGAGTTCATGGAAGTTTTTATTTTTTGTCAGTTAGTTAGCGGAAATAGTTGATAGTTAGCGGAAAATCATGATTTAAAAAAAAATAAAAAATTCTTACAAAGTCTCATATTCCACTAACTTGTGACAAAAAATAAAAACTTCCATGAACTCGCTATGCCCATCACGAAATACCTTGGGGTGTCTTCTTTCCAAAATGGGGTCACTTGTGGGGTAGTTATACTGCCTTGGCATTTTAGGGGCCCTAATGCGTGAGAAGTAGTTTGAAATCCAAATGTGTAAAAAATGCCCTGTGAAATCCTAAAGGTGCTCTTTAGAATTTGTGCCCCTTTGCCCACCTAGTTTGCACAAAAGTGTCACACATGTGGTATCGCCGTACTCAGAAGAAGTAGGGCAAAGTGTTTTGGGGTGTATTTTTACATATATCCATGCTGGGTGAGAGAAATATCTCTCTAAAAGTCAACTTTTCCCATTGTTTTATACAAAGTTGTCATTCTAGAGAGATATTTCTCTCACCCAGCATGGGTATATGTAAAAAGACACCCCAAAACACATTGCCCAACTTCTCCTGAGTACGGCGATACCACATGTGTGACACTTTTTTGCAGCCTTGGTGCGCAAAGGGGCACAAATTCCTTTTAGGAGGGCATTTTTAGACATTTGGATTCCAGACTTCTTCTCATGCTTTAGGGCCCCTAAAATGCCAGGGCAGTATAAATACCCCACATGTGACCCCATTTTGGAAAGAAGAAACCCCAAGGTATTTCGTGATGGGCATAGTGAGTTCATGGAAGTATTTATTTTTTATCACAAGTTAGTGGAATATGAGACTTTGTAAGAAAAGAAAAAAAAAAACATTTTCCGCTAACTTGTGACAAAAAATAAAAACTTCTATGAACTCACTATGCCCATCAGCGAATACCTTAGGGTGTCTTCTTTCCAAATTGGGGTCATTTGTGGGGTGTTTGTACTGCCCTGGCATTTGAGGGTCTCCACAATTATTACATGTATGGCCAGTATTAGGAGTTTCTGCTATTCTCCTTATATTGAGCATACGGGTAATGAGATTTTTTTTTTTTCGTTCAGCCTCTGGGCTGAAAGAAAAAATTAACGGCACAGATTTCTTCATTCGCATCAATCAATGTGGATGAAAAAATCTCTGCCAAAAAAAAAAAAAGGAGGGGAAAGGCGTCTGCCAGGACATAGGAGCTCCGCCCAACATCCATACCCACTCAGCCCGTATGCCCTGGCAAACCCGATTTTCTCCATTCACATCAATCGATGTGGATGAATAAATCATTGCCGGGTTTTTTTTGTTTTGTTTTTATATACAAAGTGTTTGCCAAAGCATA
The DNA here is from genome assembly GCF_014858855.1 of Bufo gargarizans. Lineage (NCBI taxonomy): Eukaryota > Metazoa > Chordata > Amphibia > Anura > Bufonidae > Bufo > Bufo gargarizans. The sequence continues at coordinate 72,374,105 of NC_058082.1, read as the reverse complement.
TGAACACCGCCCCTCAGCTCATAAGCCTCGGCAAACGTATCTTTTTTACTGCAGAGGAGAAATCTCGTCTTGCAGAGCCGCATATGCCGACCTTTGTGTAATCTGACAGCAGCGCAATGCTTCTGTCAGAATGCACATCAGTGCTGCAGCTGGTTCATCGGTTGGTCCACCTAGAAGGTAAAAAAAAAAAAAAAACAGGCCGCAACTCAATAAATTTATTAACATGAACTTTATAATAACAGGGCAGTCAGGACAGAAATAGCGGGTGTCACGCCTTATTCCACTCCTGCTAGAGACACAACATCTTTTTTGGGGTGGCGCTTGGGTTGAGGTACCAGAAACGACATTGGGGAAATGTCGCTCGTGTAGACGGCTAACTACACTGGTGGATGGGGCCACGGAACCTCCTGGATACAGGAGGTTCTCGATGATCTCTTCCTGAAATTTGAGGAAGGATCCTGTTCTCCCAGCCTTACTGTAGAGAACAAAACTATTATATACAGCCAATTGAATTAAATATACAGACACCTTCTTATACCAGCGTCTGGTGCGGCGGGACACTAAATAAGGAGCCAACATCTGGTCATTGAAGTCCACCCCTCCCATGAGCAAATTATAGTCGTGGACCGAGAGGGGCTTTTCAATAACACTGGTTGCTCGTTCAATTTGTATTGTCGTGTCTGCGTGAATGGAGGCGAGCATGTAAACGTCACGCTGGTCTCTCCATTTCACCTGCAAGCAGTTCTTCGTTACACAAGGCAGCTCTCTTCCCCCCTTGCAAGATGGGTGGTAACGAGCCGTTGGGGGAAGCCCCGGCGACTAGGTCACGCGGTGCCACAGCAGCCAATCTGTTTTAAAAACAAATGCCTGAAGAGGGGCACACTTGTGTAAAAATTGTCCACATAAAGATGGTACCCCTTGCCAAATAAGGGTGACACCAAGTCCCAGACTGTCTTTCCACTGCTCCCCAGGTAGTCAGGGCAACCGACCGGCTCTAGGGTCTGATCTTTACCCTCATAGACACAAAAGTTGTGGGTATAGCCTGTGGCCCTTTCACTGAGCTTATACAATTTGACCCCATACCGGGCGCGCTTGCTTGGGATGTATTGTTTGAAGCCAAGGCGTCCGGTAAAATGTATAAGGGACTCGTCTATGCAGATGTTTTGCTCAGGGGTATACAAATCTGCAAATTTGGTGTTAAAGTGGTCTATGAGGGGCCGAATTTTGTGGAGCCGGTCAAAAGCTGGGTGGCCTCTGGGACGAGAGGTGCTGTTATCACTAAAGTGCAGGAAATGCAGGATGGTCTCAAATCGTGTCCTGGACATGGGAGCAGAGAACATGGGCATGTGATGAATTGGGTTCGTGGACCAATATGACCGCAATTCATGCTTTTTTGTTAGGCCCGTGTTGAGGAGAAGGCCCAGAAAAGTTTTAATTTCGGAAACTTGGACGGGTTTCCACTGGAAAGACTGGGCATAAAAGCTTCCCAGGTTGGCGGCTATTAATTGAGTGGCATACCGATTTGTTTCTGCCACGACTAAGTCCAAGAGCTCCGCAGTCAAGAACAGCTCAAAAAACCCCAGTGCCGATCCGATCTGAGCTGTATCAACTCCAACTCCAGACTGGGCGATGAAAGGGGGAACTACTGGTGCGGCTGCAGTTGGGGGCTGCCAATCAGGGTTTGCCAGCACCTCAGGGACTCTATGGGCCTGTCTGTGCGGTGGCTGCGAGGGGGGGGGACTACTGCATGTGCCCCCATACCAGCTTCAACTGCCCTTCTGGTGCTCGCCACTTCACCATGTTGTACGGCAGTGCTGGTACTAGGTCCAGGATAGGCTGCGCTGATGGTGTATGCCTCACCACGTAATCCGACAGCGCCAGCCCCACTCTGCTGCCCTTGAAGCGGATCCTGCGCAACCTGTGGTCTAGCAACACTGGGCCGGGTACGCCTGGTGGTATCAGGGACCTCAACCTCATCGTCCGAACTTTGGGTCAGACTGCCACTGCTTTCTACAGGTTCGTATTCTGACCCGCTGGATTCGTCAGATGAGGGTTCCCATTCAGGCTCGGACTGGCCCACAGGGGTAGAGGGGAATCCCCCGGTGGGCCCCTGAGCAAGGTGGGCCCCTAGTCTCCCACCCCCTGCACAAGTGGCACATAACACAGTGGATTTACTGCACTGCATACATATATTCAATGTACAACACCTCAACTAGCCTATGTTTATATAAGAAATGTGTTAAAATATTTATTATATTTGAATGTATCTGTACGGTGGGCCCCCAAAATAAATTTTACTGGTGGGCCCTAGGTACCCCAGTCCGACACTGTTCCCATTCCTCATCTGACTGGGTCAAAAGCCTGTAGGCCTCTTCAGAAGAATACCCCTTATTTGCCATTTGGTCAACTAAATTTAGGGGGTATTGCCTGAGACTACCCAAGAAAAAAAGCAAGCCTGTCTTACAAATGGGAGGCTAGCGAGGTACCGGAAGCCGCTGCGATTGATAAAAAATATCAAAACTGATTTTTTTTTTTATCGCCGCAGCGCTTGTAAAGTGATTGTGCAGTGATCAAAAAAATATATTTTTTTGTCACTGCGGCGGGGCGGGCGTGGGTGAACGCACGTGTGGGCGACCGATCAGCCTGATCGGGCAAACACTGCGTTTTCGGTGGAGGGCGAGCTAAGGTGACACTAATACTATAGCCGTCAATACTAATAAATAAAAAAAAGTGACAGTTTACACTGATCACTTTTTCCCTTTCACTAGTGATTGACAGGGGTGATCAAGGGGTTAATTGGGGTGATGGGGGGTGATCTGGGGCTAACTGTAGTGTTTGGTGTGTACTTACAGTAATGTGTGCTCCTCTGCTGGGACCAACCGACGAAAAGCACCAGCAGAGGAGCACACAAGCCATTTAACACATTATATTTATAAATATAATGTGTTATATGGCTTCTGAATCGGTTTTTAGAAAATCACCAGCCTGCCAGCGATGATCATTGGCTGGCAGGCTGGTGACGAAATACTCCTCTAACTTTTGCCGGCCCGCAGGGCGCATGCGCGGGCCAGCTGTGTGCGTAATCTCGCGTCTCGCGAGATGACGCACGGATGCGTCTACGAGGAATGAATCGACCACCTCCGGACTGCGATCCTGCGTTAGGCGGTCCGGAGGCGGTTAAGTAAATGGCAGGAGGCAGGCCTGGCAGCACGTTTGGATCACACTGCACGCTTACGTGATGTCACGACGTTATCAGCACTGCCAATTCTGGTTTGTGTGGGATTAAAGTTGGGAACAGAGGAAGCGCTGCGCGGGACGGGACCTCACGGGTGCGGGCCACCTCCAGCCTGTGTATAGCCGGGCAGTCTGCAGAGAATCGGCATGTGCACTTGCAGCCAGGAGCAGAGCAGGTTTGTTCAGGAAGGAAGGATAGTGGAGGACAAGCTGTGTGAGAGTGTGGCACCTGCACAGTGTAAACTTTTCTACTTTGCTTGGAGGTTCCGCCGGGGCTGGCTACGGGCACAGGTGTATGGCAGTAATTTGTATGTAGTAGATCCTGGCACAAAGGCAGATCTGCATTATTATCTAAATGGATTACCTGCAGATTATCCCCAGTCTTGTAGAGGACATTTCTGCACCTGCAGTCCTTTCATAGTAGTTCTAAACCCCTCAGCAGATTGCTGAAAGGGTCAATAAATCCTGTGAAGGGAAACCCCCCAGGTGGCGATGGGGCTGTGGTTTCATGGAGGTGGGCCTGGTTACTGGTTTGGGGGCATGGTCGGTGAGGTATGGCTTTCTTGGGTGAAGCCAGTGGCCACCCTATTGCAGTGATGTCTTTTTGGCTTCTTGCTCTGTTCTAACGCCTCACAGGCTTGAGGCCTAGCGGCCTGAGGCTTGTAAAGTTGGACCACCATGAGTACGCCCCCCTTTATGGGTAGCGAAGTGGCACCTTAGGAGGATGACTACCCTCCCCTATCCATCGTCTCGACCCTAATTCAGAGCACATTACTACAGGAGGGATAACAGGAGAGGACTATAACTCCTAGCATGTCTATTATTTAATATCAGAGCACATTACAGGGGGAGGTATAAGAGGATGGGACTACAACTCCAAGCATGTCCAAGCCGTTATTATGTAATATCAGAGTACATTATAAGAGAAGACTACAACTCCCAGCATGTCCAAGAAGTTATTATATATCATCTGAGTACATTGTAAGAGGAGGTATACAACTCCCAGCATATCCAGGGTGTTGTAATGTACCCTGATATTATATAATAATGGCCTGTACATGCTGAGAGTTGTAGTCCTCTCCTCTTATACCTCCTCTTGTAATGTACTCTGATATTACATAGCAAGCTGGACATGCTCGGAGTTGTAGTCCCAGTCTAGCATTTCCCTGGCACTTACATTGAATCCATACTTCTTCACATGCATGGCTGGTCTTCTTCATTACATTACTGCACTGCTGAGCTCCGCCTCCTGGTCTGGTCACATGATGGTAAGGTCATCGCAGGTCCTTCATCTCCTTCTCTGCGGAGCTCCGCCTCCTGCATCTGACATTATCACAGGTCCTGTCAGCACTAGGGCAATGATTTCTCTTTTTTGCGCCATACGCCGACCGTTGCCATCTAAAAACGTAAGTGATCTGCCTCCAATGCCCATTGAGGGCTGACATTATGGGGGCTCATCCTTGTCATGTCATTTTACTTACTGTATATTTTGCATCTTTAATGTGATCCTTAGACTCAGCCATACTCTGCCTGCAGTATTTGCCCCGTGTCCCCTGATGAATCCTGGGGCATCCTGTGAAGAAACGCGTCGGGACACATAAGTATTACCATCACCCTATCCCCCTACCAGGGGATCCATCTGTTGGTGGGGTTACTTTCATATATTGTATGTTGTCTGTCCATTCGGACAGTCTGTGTTTTTCCCTGTGTTAGGGCCTTAATAGGGTCACATACACAGGAAGAGAGTTCCAGTCAGGGTCACCCCTTGCGGGGCTTTTTGGACCCCGTCCCGTGGACACATTGTATAGGGTGGACCAGGCCAAGTAGGGAGGCAATAGGGCTAGCTGATCTTCACTGACACAGTTGCGCCCGGCCTACCAATAGTGGTCCAGCCCACTACTTACAGTACACCTACTCAACTGGTGTCTCATCTGAACCGTTTTTTTTTTGTGTGTGTACACCTTTGTACATGTCTGTTTTGTTGTTTGTCTGTAGGGGCCGTTTTTTATCTCCTTATAATTATTAAAAGTGATATTTTATCTAGTATACTGCCCCCCATAGTTTTTCTTCATTGTCTTTTTGAGCAGTACTCAGGGAGGCACTCCTGCCTCCTCCTGACTGACCACCTTTAATTTCTTTTAATGATTTCTCTTAGTCTACTTTCACACTAGCGTTTTGGCTTTCCGTTTGTGAGATCCGTTCAGGGCTCTCACAATCGGTCCAAAACGGATCAGTTTTGCCCTAATGCATTCTGAATGGAAAAGGATCCGCTCAGAATGCATCAGTTTGCCTCTGTCCCATCTCCATTCCGCTTTGGAGGCGGACACCAAAAGGCTGCTTGCAGCGTTTTGGTGTCCATCTGACGAAACTGAACCAAACGGATCCGTTCTGACACACAATGTAAGTCAATGGGGACGCATCAGTTTTCTAGGACACAATCTGGCACAAAAGAAAACGGATCCGTCCTCCATTGACTTTCAGTGGTGTTCAAGACGGATCCGTCTTGGCTATGTTACAGACAATACAAACGGATCCTTTCTGAACGGATGCAGACGGTTGTATTATCTGAACGGATCCTTCCATGACGGATCCGCACCAAACACGAGCGTGAAAGTAGCCTAATAAGTCAGGGAGGGGACCTTACACTGCATTGTAAAGTGCAGCTGTTCAGCTGTCCTCCCGTTTGCTTCCTCGGACATTCAGCTGAACAGCAGCACTGAAGCAGGGGGGCCCTTAGACAATGTGTGGTGTTTCAGTTCATCAGTGTTTCTGGAATTAGTATGCACATCCCCCTTCAGGTCTTGTCACAGGTCAGGACTCTCACTTGCTTAAAAAATAGCAAGATGGAAACCAACTCACTGTCCTGAAGTCAGCGTTCCACGTGTAAGCATCTCTGGCTCATCGGTGCGCAGAACAGGTGCTGGGCTGGGAACCAGGGGAATAAGAGGAGCAGATGTAGGGATATGATAGCCCAGCGTGCTGTCGGCAGTCCGTGCACCTGAACTGAAATCTACTCTAGCCACTGGCAGGCCTAGATTTCAGACTTCTTCTACACCAGAAAACTGGCATGAAGGAAGATAAATATGGCCTGTCCACTCCCTGCCTCTCCAGAGAAACATCACTTGCACATAAACCGAGTTTGTGACTTGTTCACGGCGTACAGTAATGATAATTCAGGCCCATAGTATGTGAACACCCATTGACAAAATACTCAGCTTAGGCATTTCAAACCTAGAAGCGCTTCTTAGTCATAAGAACTGTCATTAGGCCATGAATAAGAACAGTTTCTGGGTTCGAAATGCGCACGCTGAGTTTTTTTATGGCCCTGATTTATCATGCCTTTACTCCTGAATTTTGGCTTTAAAAAGTTTCAAAATGGGGCTTTTGTGTTTTTTTTATATTTTTTTATATACATGCTCCAAAAAAAAAGTTTGGGGGACGCCACTTACTTTGTAGCAGGCAGTTGACAGCATCTAGGGTATCCTTTGTTCCATAGGAGGTTTCTACGAAATATGTCCCTCTTATAGAGCAAGTAAACGTGACGCCAGTTAAGCAACGAGGACATGGAGTCACCTTTGTAGATGGTAATGTTGGTACCCAGGGTAGGATTGCCAGAGTGGTGTAGAGTGGCCTACAATCTCTATAGATGTTGTTGTATACACGTGTCATGGTGTTCCTACCTGAATATCCTTGGATCCCAGACTTGGTGTAGTCCAAAGCAGTGCAAAAAGGGGTAGTTGAACTTGGATGATAAACACGTGGAATTAGTGTTCAGACTTGTTGCAAAGTTGAACACGGCTTTACTTGGCATAAACGGTAATCCAAACAGTTTCCAAGCGGTATCTTGGTCATCAGCAGGTATTGGCATAATCTGGCAGGCAAATACTTATCTGCAACAATCTCAGCTCTGCTATGCTAGCTGGAGTAAATAGGAACTTTAATTTTCTGCTGGAACTTAGTTTAGCTGTAGTCTGTTTGTTACTTAAATCCTAGGAACTTCTTGTCCTGGCTTTGGAGTACCTCAAGCTCTAGCTTCAGCTTGCATGAAGGCAATGCAAGCCCAGGAGGGGACAAGCAACCATGTAGACTTCAGAGACAGGGCATCTGGGCCTAGCAGAGTAGGCAAAGCTCTGCTAGCCGACACACAACCTCTCCCTAAGGAGGGTGTACTAGACTGACTTTGCAGGCTCATCCAGGAGGGATGAGATCCTGCTGCTTCCCCATACAGGGGCTACTCTGAACTGACTAACTAAACTTCTCCCTCTCTAGAGAGGGCTGGAAGGAACCAGAAGCCCAGCACGCCTCCTAAGAAATAAATGTACTCCTACATCCTTGCCGAACGGCGCCGCCCCCTCCACTACGTCATGTAATTTATTCGCTGCACCGTCCTTGCTTCCTCCTCTCTTGGCCTACGGCGCCGCCCCCTCCACTGCGTCATTTAATGTATTCACTGCACCTCCTCTCTTGGCCTGCTTCCTCCTCTCTTGGCATCCGAAATCCCGCACAGGTGCAGTATCGCTGACTGCCTGCGCCTGTACGATACTCCTGCTCCAGAGGGCAACTGCCTCAATAGTGTCACTGGGCATGCGCCGAGCCCAGTGACGTAATCAGAGCGCTGTTGCCCTCAGGCCTGCGCTGGATTTCGGAGACCAAGAGTGGAGGGAGCACAGACGATGCAGTGAATAAATTAAATGACGTAGTGGAGGGGGCGGCGCTGTTCGGCAAGTATGTGGGAGTACATTTATTTCTTAGGAGGCCGGCTGGGCACTGCAGGGGGGCGTTACTGGGCACTAGAGCAGAGTAATAACGCCCCTCTGGGCACCTTGAGACTTCATTTGCATATCAGAAAAATCGCTTTTTTTTACAGATTCCCTTTAAGGAGCATTTAGAACAAGCTCAAGAGGCCCAAAGCCAGGTGTATGACAGGTCCGCTAGAATAAGAACCTTTAACCCAGGGGACCAAATGTTGGTTTTAGTGCCCGCGGTAGACGGTACATTTCTTGCTAAATGGCAGGGGCTTATTATGAGATAATTGAGCGAGTGGGTGAGGTAAACTATAGGGTGTATCAGCCTTGTAAGAGAAAGCCAGAACAGTTGTACCATGTGAACCTCTTTAAGCCCTGGAAAGACAGAGAGGCTCTGTCAGCCGTGAGTGCCTCCTGCAGTAGAACTCCTGAAGTGCGTGTGTCAGACTCCTTGTTAAAGTCGCAGAGACAGGAAGCTAAGGAGTTCGTGCAGAGCAACCCTGACGTATTTTCAGAGTTGCCAGGGCGGACGAAGCATGACATTGTCACCGAACCACAGGTACGGGTCCATTTAAAACCTTACAGGGTCCCTGAAGCCCGCAGACAGGCCATATCTGAAGAGGTCAAGAAAATGTTAGACCTTGATGTGATTGAACAATCAAATAGTGAGTGGTCTAGTCCCATAGTGTTGATTCCTAAACCCGATGGCACGTTACACTTTTGTAATGACTTCCGTAAGTTAAATGACATGCCAAAGTTTGACACATATTCTGTGCCGTGAGTTGATGAACTTACTGAGAGACTGAGTCATGCTAGATATTTCTCCACTCTTGACCTAACCAAGGGCTACTGGCAAGTTTCTCATATTGATAGCGCCAAAGAGAAAACTGTGTTTGTTACCCCGGATGGGCTCTTCCATTATGTCTGCTTATCCTTTGGGTTACATGGGGCTCCAGCAACTTTTCAAAGATTAATGGACATAGTTCTTAAACCCCATCGTCGGTATGCTTCAGCATATTTGGACTATATCATTATCTATAGTGATGATTAGGAGAGCCACTTACCGAAAGTACAAGCGGTAGTAGATTCTCTCAGAGCAGCAGGGTTAACAGTAACCCCTAAAAAGTGTACTTTGGGCATGGATGAAGCACGTTACCTGGGGGTACATAAATGGAAGAGGAGTGGTAAAGCCTCAGATAAATAAAGTTGAGGCTATCCACAGTGGCCACATCCTGTCACCAAAAAGCAGGTGAAAGCTTTTTTAGGAATTGGGTACTACCACAGTTTTATTCCTCACTTTGCCAGCACAGAAGCCCCGTTAACAGACCTTACTAAGGGAATTAGGTCTGTCATGGTCAAGTGGAGTGCCGAGGCTGAAAGGGCGTTCCAAGAATTAAAAGTGGCTCTATGTAAACAGCCAGTCCTAGTCACACCAGACTTCAGAAAGCAGTTTGTGGTCCAGACTGATGCATCTGATGTAGTCCTGTCACAGGAGGTTGGCGGTGAGGAACATCCTGTGACATATCTGAGCAGGAAGCATACTACCGCTGAGAAAAATTACAGCATTGTTGAACGGGAGTGCTTAGCAATGAAGTGGGCCTTGGAATCTCTTAAGTATTACCTGTTGGGGAGTCACTTTAGGTTGGTCACCGACCACTCTCCACTTACATGGATGTGCCAGCAAAAAGAGAGAAATCCACCAGTGACAAGTTGGTTTCTCACTTTACAAAACTTTTATTTTTCCATTGAGCACATGCAGCACGCCAGACCTGCAGGGTATTAGCGAGAGTGAGGTCACGGTTATAGGAAATCGAGGGTTACTCACTTTGTAGAGGGGAACCCTGGGCAGGCATGCGACAGTGAAGGAGAGGTAGACACTAGTTCCTCTGGGGCACACTCTGTAAATAGGGACCAGGCCTGATGGTGTGTGAGGTGCCCTGGATGTTGCAGGTGTTTTGAGTGCCTGAGGTAAGGTCCCTTTAAGGATCGTGACGCCAGTGCCAGTGTAACGATTTGCAGGAGGACTTAATAGAGTACACAGATGGTAAACCAAACGTTGCTTTACTTTGGAAAACAGTCCAACTTTGTACAGGCAATTGCAGTAGATGATAATGCAGTCCTTTATAGCACAAACGCACAGCAGGTTTACTTTACAATACGGCAGGTTTAAATCTTGCAAGATACTTGGAGGGCAAAGGGTTAATGCTTTGCAGTACAATGCTGCTCTATCCCCTCAGCTATTCTAGCTGGCTGGATCCCAAGGCCCGGATGCCTAATTGCTGGCTTGAATCCTTGGTGTATAAAATCTTCCTCCAGTATTGGCACTTGCTTTATATATTACAGTACCTCTGCCTCTCAGCTGAACTTCTCTGCTGGGTTGGAAGGTGGCTGCAGGTTTCTCCCAGGAGGTGCTGTCCTACTACTGGGGTATCTCAACTGAGCTATCCTTAGCCTCAGGAGCTTCAGGCTGACTAGGTGGCACTTCTAGTCCCCTGGCATACACTGACTCACCCTGTCTGGGCCGTCCTATATATATCTAGGGCTCTCTAGCTCCCTCTAACGTCTGGGAGGCTGAACTGCACCCTGACAGGCCTGACACCCAGATACTACAGGGAAATGCACATTAAACATCACATTAATGCAATAAACACATTAACCCTTGTGTAGTGCCCAGCTTTACCTAGTGGGACACTACACACAGAGCAGGGAAGCTGCAAGGAAATGCAGATGCTCTGTCCAGGACACATGGTCTGATAGCTAAAAGTGTCCGACCCCACAGGTTCAAACAGAGTGGGAGGGTATGTGAGACAGTGAAAGGAAGAATGATTAATGGCAGGTACTTCCCCCCCCCCCCCCCCAGAATCCTGTCATATGCAGCTTAAGCAGGGAGTGCCCAGTATGTTGCGGAAAGCCCAAGCTATCCTGAGGTGGCTTTGTAAAAAAAAACAAAAAAACATAGGGCCTGGCGTTTTGGATTGGGGAAGAGTTGGGTGGGTTCCCCAATCCGCAGACAACTTCTGGTAAGAGTTCTAGCCTGCTGTCTCTGATTAGCTGCACCTGCAGTACTCCCATAAGAGTCGGGGCTGAGGGCTGGAAAGAGCTGAGACTGATATGCTGGTGCTTGTGAGAGAGACTTCAGGGCTGACAGTACCGTGTATAGGACAGTTAGTGAAACCCTGTTTAGTCAGTGCTCAGACGAGCAGGATTTGTTTTTTTGTGTTTGCCTGAAATATAAAGGCCCCTTTGTTTTGCTGTTGAAACTACAATAAAGTGGAACTTTGTTTGGACTTCATCCCGTGTGTCACTGTCTCTTACTGTCTGCAAGCCGGTCAATCCCTCCTCTACCAGAGCTAATTTCCACAAGTGGTTAAGGCTGCCGGGCAGCCTGTATTTGTGGGAGGGGCTGAGGCCGCGCCCCCTCTGCCTTTATAAGCCTCGGCGGGAGTGACAGATGGGACGTGCAGCCAGGTACTTCCGGGTTCCGTACTTATGCCTGGTTCTCTGCACGTCCCGCACCTTCGTTTTGCCGGCTGAGGTAAGTAGTTCAGGCGGCTGTCCTGGCGGGGATACCGCTGCGGCCTCAGGTAAGATAATATTCCCGTTGCCTGATCCGGCGCCAGCAGCTGTGACGGCGGCTCTCCCTGCCCATCATAGGTCTCACCATGTTGGAGGCAGGGGGAGCGGAGGATGGGTCCGCGGCATGTCAGGATCCTGGGGCGGCCCGGACGGCTCAGGGCCGCCCACGTCTGTCACGCGCGCTGTATGCAGCGTTCGGCCGCCGTGTTGCCAGTTGCTAGGCACACACGGCGGCTCCGCCCCCTCTCCACGTCGCTCCTGCAATGGGAAACCTCCGGCAATCACGCGCATTGTTCGGCGGGTGGCCGCCGGGTGGCAGGTTGCTAGGCTCACGCGGCGGCTCCTCCCCCTAACGCCCTGACCTAGCAACGGTACACAACTGCCTGTACTGGCGGTTAGTATGATTGCTCCAGACATGCTGAGGGCTCTTGTTACTGTTCCTTAGTAGGCCTGTGGCTACGGTCCATGGGGGTTATTGTGCAAGAGCTGGTTGTTGGTGGGGTCCCCTCATTTGCCCATGTTCAGAGGGCAATACAGTGGCTCCTGCGGGAGAATGCAGTGGCTGCAGGAGAATACAGTGGCTCCTGCAGGAGAATACAGTGGCTCCTGCGGGAAAATACAGTGGCTCCTGCAGGAAAGTACGTGGCTCCTGCAGGAAAATACAGTGGCTCCTGCAAAAAAAAACAACAAAAAAAAAACAGGCACGTTCACACGTCTCCCATATGTTATGTCCGCCGCACCGGTGGCATGTTGTTCCTCTTAGCACGTCCGTGTTGTCATCCTCGTCTCTCTCTCGTTGCTCGTCTGCTTGAAACGTTCAGGCGCTATTCTGTCAGCCACCCCGGTGACACATGATTCTGCCTGGAACGTCCAGGTTGTCACTTTGTCTATTGTGGTACGTCTGCTTGAAGGGTTCAGGCAATGTTACGTCCGCCACTCCTGTGGCATTTGGTCCTGCCTGGAACTCCAGGGTGTCGCTTTGTTTATTGTGGTACGTCTGCTTGAAGCGTTCAGGCAAAGTTGCGTCCGCCACTCCAGTGGCATGTGGTCCTGCCTGGAACTCCAGGTTGTCGCTTTGTTTATTGTGGTATGTCTGCTTGAAGCGTTCAGGCAATGTTACGTCCGCCACTCCAGTGGCACATTGTCCTGCCTGGATCATCCAGGGTGTCGTTTTCGTCTCATGTGGTACGTCCGCTTGAAGCGTTCAGGCGTTATTATGTTGGTCACTCCGATGACATGTGGTCCTGCCTGGAACATCCAGGTTGTCATACTCGTCTCCTGTTGCACGTCTGCTTGTAGCGTTCAGGCAAAGTATGTCTGCCACGCCGGTGGCACGTGGTCCTGCCTGGAAAGTTCAGGTTGTCTTACTCGTCTCCTGTTGCACGTCTGCTTGAAGCGTTCAGGCAAAGTATGTCTGCCACGCCGGTGGCACGTGGTCCTGCCTGGAACGTCCAGGTTGTCATTTTCATCTCCTGTTGCACGTCTGCTTGAAACGTTCGGGCAAATGTTACGTCCGCCACCCCGGTGGCACGTGGTCCTGTCTGGTACGTCCAGGTTGTCTTACTCGTCTGTTGTTGCACGCCTGTCTGAAGCATTCAGGCAATGTCGCGTCAGCCGCCCCGGCAGCATGCTGTCCTGTCTAAGTACGTCCAAGTTTTGTTTTGTTTTTTCTCCTATCTTGGCACACATCCGCCCATAGCAGCATGCATGACCTAGCAGCACGCCCGGGGGGCATGTCATCATGGTTTGTTGGCTCATCATTGTTTGCCTGAAGCATTTAGGCCATTGTTTTCTTTTGCCCTTAGGGGCAGACTGCACGGCCTGACATAACCAGGTTGGTAATATTCCCAGTGCATTTAGATTTTCATACATTGTTCATTGTTTGTACGGCAGCATGTTGGGGGGTCTCAGTGCCTTCGGCCTTCCATAGACAAGGCCTCCACCTCGGTCGGTGGTGCCGGCCTCCAGTACGGTATCTATTCGATTTTCATCAAATTCCATAACCAGGTGAGTATCAATTCTGGTCCGTCAGGCCCGGCCATAGTCTACGGTCGGTCTTACCTGCCCGTCCGTGATGCCACTTCCGGTTTCACGTCCTCGTGGAATCCAGACCGCGGCGCCTCCGGTAAGTGGGCTTCACTGGTACGGGGGGGGGTCGGTACGGCAGCGCGGGGGCACTAGTCGACGCCGCGGTCCTCAGGTGAGGGACAGGTTCTCGGTGGATATGGCATCCTAACTATCCAGTCAGGCGGCAGGGTCCCGGTGGCCCTCAGTCTTCCTGGGCTTGCGCCGCTCCTGCTGGCCATGCCTGGTCCTCCAACGAGCACCCCAGCTGTCCCTGTCACCAAGGGGCAGCATGGGGGGGGGCAGGCTGTTCCCGGGGAGCTTGGGGTGGCTAGCAGGCGGCACGGCGAGTCACAGTCCTCTGCCAGCCGGCCCGCTGCGGGCGCCGCTCCTCTGTCCCCCACAGATCAGGGGGTGGGTTCTGCCGGCCAGCTACGGCCTCAAAAAAAAAAAAAAAGTGCCCGGTGTCCCCAAGGCACTGAGGTCGCAAATTTGCGCAAGGGACGTTTTGTGTTTTATTCCAGGGTTCTTTCAGTATGCGCATTCCTGGAATCAGTCGGGGGCCATACGTCCCCTGAACCGCTCAGGCGCTTGTGTTTTTGTTTGGTGGTATTTCTTGAAGCACGCCGGTGGTCTGGCTTCCCTGAATCACTCAGGTTTTTGTTCCCTGTTTCGCTCAGGTGTCATGTTTCTCCGAATCACAGGTTTCACGTCCCCAAGAATCGCATGTGTCATGTCTTCCCGGAATCGCTCAGGTTATGTTTTCTCCAAATCACAGGTGTCATGTCCCCAAGAATCGCATGTGTCATGTCTTCCCTGAATCGCTCAGGTTATGTTTTCTCCAAATCGCAGGTGTCATGTCCCCAAGAATCGCATGTGTCATGTCTTCCCTGAATCGCTCAGGTTATGTTTTCTCCAAATCACAGGTGTCATGTCCCCAAGAATCGCATGTGTCATGTCTTCCCTGAATCGCTCAGGTTATGTTTTCTCCAAATCGCAGGTGTCATGTCCCCAAGAATCGCATGTGTCATGTCTTCCCTGAATCGCTCAGGTTATGTTTTCTCCAAATCACAGGTGTCATGTCCCCAAGAATCGCAGATGTCAAGTATTCCCTGAATCGCTCAGGGTTATGTTTCTCCATTCACAGGTGTCACGTTCCCAAAAATCGCATGTGTCATGTCTTCCCTGAATCGCTCAGGTTATGTTTTCTCCAAATCGCAGGTGTCATGTCCCCAAGAATCGCATGTGTCATGTCTTCCCTGAATCGCTCAGGTTATGTTTTCTCCAAATCGCAGGTGTCATGTCCCCAAGAATCGCATGTGTCATGTCTTCCCTGAATCGCTCAGGTTATGTTTTCTCCAAATCACAGGTGTCATGTCCCCAAGAATCGCAGATGTCAAGTATTCCCTGAATCACTCAGGGTTATGTTTCTCCATTCACAGGTGTCATGTTCCCAAAAATCGCATGTGTCATGTCTTCCCTGAATCGCTCAGGTTATGTTTTCTCCAAATCGCAGGTGTCATGTCCCCAAGAATCGCAGATGTGAAGTATTCCCTGAATCGCTCAGGGTTATGTTTCTCCATTCACAGGTGTCAGGTTCCCTAAATCGCATGTGTCATGTCTCCCCGGAATCGCTCAGGGTAACGTTTATCTCCAAATCGCAGGTGTCATGTCTTCCCTGAATCACTCAGGGTTATGTTTTCTCCAATTCACAGGTGTCATGTTCCCAAAATTGCATGTGTCATGTCTTCCTTCAGTGGCTCAGGGTTCAGGTTCCCTGAATCACTTTGGCGTCTGCCTCCCCTTAGTCACTTAGGGGTAACGTTCCAGGTCTGGTGTGTTCCCTGAATCGCTCGGGTCTGGTGTATTCCCTGAATCGCTCAGGTCTGGTGTGTTCCCTGAATCTCTCAGGTCTGGTGTGTTCCCTGAATCGCTCAGGTCTGGTGTGTTCCCTGAATCGCTCAGGTCTGGTGTGTTCCCTGGATAGCTCAGGTCTGGTGGCTTCCCTGGATAGCTCAGGTCTGGTGTGTTCCCTGGATAGCTCAGGTCTGGTGTGTTCCCTGGATAGCTCAGGTCTGGTGTGTTCCCTGGATCGCTCAGGTCTGGTGTGTTCCCTGAATCGCTCAGGTCTGGTGTGTTCCCTGAATCGCTCAGGTCTGGTGTGTTCCCTGGATCGCTCAGGTCTGGTGTGTTCCCTGAATCGCTCAGGTCTGGTGTGTTCCCTGAATCGCTCAGGTCTGGTGTGTTCCCTGGATCGCTCAGGTGTTGTGTTTCCTGATTCGCTCGGGTGTGGTGTTCCTGTTTTGCTCAGGTGTGGTGTTCCTCCCACATTCAGGGTTCCAAGAATACTGCTGCTGATGCGCTGTCCCGGTTTAACGTTGATAGCTTCTTTCTGAACATGCCACTCGCAGACGCAGCGGGGGCAGGCGTTCCGGCATACAGTGACCTGGGGTGGGACTAACATCATTGATCAGCAGAGCAAAGGACCTGTCGCACCAGAGCCTGTCTGAAAATACAGTCAGGAACTATCGTACGGGCTGGAATCTGTATAGAAAAGTTGCCGAGAGGCATCCACAGGGCAACGTGGATGACGTGTCATTCATTAGGGCCTTCATCACGCATTGCCATGCCAACCTCGGTCTTGCTCACAATACCATCCGCCTGTATTTGGCTGGGGTGCAACATCAGTTCACGTTGGACAATCCGGCCCGGATATCTTTCTTTACATCGCAGGCCATCAAGGCCACGCTCCGGGGCATGGAGAAAGCCGGTGCAAGTAGGCCGGTGGTCCGGCAACCCACGTCCGGCTCCTTGTTCAGGCAGTTGTACTTGGCTCTGGATGGTGATTTTTTTTGGGCCCTTGGTTAGCACCATCATTAAAGCCGCCCTTTACCTAGGGGGTTACGGGTTCCTTCGTCCGAGGGAAGTCACCGCCTCCATCCGGAACGTCCGTCATCTCCAGAAGCAGCACTTGACCTGGCATCACGATCATTTCATACTAAGCATCCTGGCTACCAAGACCGCCCAGAAAGGACCTCCTACTCTGGTGAGGATTTACCCCTCGCACAACGACTGGTGCCCGGTCAAGGCGCTGCAGCAATTGTCTTCAGGGCTGCAGGCGGCGGCGCCACATAGTCCTTTACTTCCCTTTTAAGGGGGGTCCATTGTCCACCTCTCAGTTCATGTCCCATGTCCGCTCCTTGGTTGCAGGGTTGGGTCAGGACCCCAAGGCCATCTCGGGCCACTCCTTTCGCATTGGGGCGGCCTCAGCCGCTTCTAGGCTCAAAGTACCACCGCATGTCATCAGGAGTATGGGGCGGTGGAGGTCGTCTTGTTTCTCCAGATATGTACCAAATCCTCAATCCGAGATTCGTGATGCGTTCTGTTCTCTAGCCCTGTAATGCTACAGTAAAGTGTTTGACAGTATGTTATGTCTCCTTTTTGGCCCCTTTTAGGCCTACCCTCGCTCCGGGCTCCCGGCATTAACCAGCCTTCGGTAAGCCCTGAGTGGTACGTTCAAGGGCCGTCGCCCTGACCACAAGGCCGCGCCCCCTCTGCCTTTATAAGCCTCGGCGGGAGTGACAGACGGGACGTGCAGCCAGGTACCCCTCCCTCCCCTTTTCTCTTCAGGTCTGTTGGGGTAGGCCCCCTTTTAGGCCTACCCTCGCTCCGGGCTCCCGGCATTAACCAGCCTTCGGTAAGCCCTGTTCTTTGTTTGTACGGCAGACCGGGTACGTTCAAGGGCCGTCGCCCTGACCACAATATATATATATACTAGACATTAAGCCCGTTACAATAACGGGTGCTAGAACAGTAGTGCATAAACAATGGCGACTGAGGCTGAGATTGCTGGCACTGACTGGTGGCTTTGACGGAGACTGCTGGCTGCGGCTTGTGGCTGAGACTGCTGGCACTGAGTGCTGGCTGTAAAGGGGGAATATTAATCACCAATATTTATGCAAATATCGATAATTAATATTTATAAATAGGAGGAGCCGTCTAGTGATGACTCCGCCTATTTATACCTTTATATAACAATATTTTCACTATACTTTGCCTTACACTAATCACTAAGCTAACTGCATGCGCCTTACTAAACTAACTATCGTTAATAACCACACATTACACAAATAGTTATATATAAAACATAGTATTTATTAATACCTAATACACTAAGCACGCAATACACTAACAATACAGCACTAAATATACAATCATAAACTACACTACACGTTCCCAAATTCCACCCATAAACTAACTATACAGTTCACACATACACACACGTATTAGCAGCCCACCCCACCTGTCTAATTGTATCCCTAAGAGTAGTAGGATTCGGGTAAGGGGAACTAAAGGGTAGGGATCCAGCAATGCAAGGGTTGGATACAGCAATGCAAGGATTAATACAGTGCAAATGATAACAGGGATGCCCTTTTTAGGATACAGCAATGCAAGGGTTAATATCTTGCAAGTGATAACAGGGATGCTCCTGTTAGGTGGTTAGGGATTCAGCAATGCCAGGGTTAATACCTTACAAGTGATTGCTGAGGTACAGGGCAATGGTAGGAGGGCATGACAGGGAGAGAGATCATAGGGTGGTGAGTTATGGGCAAGGGGTTGTAGGGGGTATGGGTATAGTTAGTGGGACATGGTCTGCAGGGATAGGGATTGCAATGGGATGTGTTGGTGGCAGGGAAGGGGTTGGATGTGAGGGGTAGGTAGGGGCTACACAGGTAGATACTTAATCCTTCCAGAGTTAGTAGGCCTTTTCCAGGTGGTCATCATGGAGCTGCTCTCTCCCATGTGTCTCTGATTCTAGTCTGGTTGCAAGAGACCCTGTTCCTTGCTTGGGGCTTCTATATCAGCCTCAGAAACAGCCCACTTCCCCCCTCATCAGGCATGTGACATCATAGTGTGCCTTCCTCAAATCCCCAGAGTCCTCCCCCCTAGTCCCAAAATGCTGGGAGTAGGGGCATGGCCATGGGGCAGAGGTGTTGAAAACAGGTTTATGATGTCTTTGGTTAGAAAGCCCCCTGACAAACGGTGCCAGAGAGTATGATTGTTTGGGGCCTGAACAAAAGAGGACTAGATACTAATCAGCTGTTATCCTACAGGCTATCAGCACAAGTTTTACTCTAAACATGGGGGATGAACTGTTGATAAGAGTTCATAGGGAATTGAATATACTTCCCTCTACATGTATACATATATATATATATATATTTATATATATATATATATATATATATATATATATATATATACTTATTTGGGGGCACATATTTTCCACAGGGGCCACAATGAGTCCCTGTGGACCACTAGGGGCAGACGTGCGCAGATGCTGGGCACATCTGCGCACATCATCCTATGACGTGGCAGTCAGTGCATGCATATATATCACACATGCACGCACGTATTTGCATCCATGTATGGATATATATATGCATACATCTCAACCCTTCCTCAACACTGGCTGTAGCTGAGAATGCTGGCACTGACTGGTGGCTGAGACTGGCGGCTGAGGCTGATATTGCTGGCACTGACTGGTGGCTGTGGCTGGTGGCCGACTGGTGGCTGCGGCTTGTGGCTGAGACTGCTGGCACTGAGTGCTGGCTGTGGCTGGTGGCTGAGTCTACTGGCACTGACCGGTGGCTGTGGCTGAGACTGCTGGCTGCGGCTTTTCATTTTAATTTCTTAATTTTTTATCATGTTTTTGTGTTTACATTTTCTAAAAGCGATATTTTTTCATTTTTTGGGGCGATTGTCTTACGTAGGGTCTCATTTTTTGATGAGAGGTTTGATTGGTACCATTTTGGGGTACATCAATTTTTGATCGCTTGGTATAAGGTGATAAAAAAAAGGCTTTTTTGGCACATTTTTTTATTTTATTTTTTCGGCGTTGACCGGACGGGTTGGATCACATACAATTTTTATAGAGCAGGTTGTTATGGTCACAGTGATGCCTAACATGTGCATTTTTTATTTTATTTTACCCAATAAAAGCATTTTTGAAAAAAATCATGTTTTTGTGTATTCATTTTCTATTATTCTTTTATTATTTGGGCGATTGTCTTAGGTAGGGTCTCATTTTTTGAGGGATGAGATGACGGTTTTTGATTCCTTGGTATTGCACTTTTTGTGATGTAAGGTGATAAAAATAGATTTTTGGGGATTTTTTTTATTTTTTATGGTGTTCACCGGATGGGTTGGATCATGTGATATTTTTATAGAGCAGGTCTCTACGGACATGACGATACCTAATATGTGCATTTTTTTACTTTATTTTATTCAATAAAAGCATGTTTGGAAAAAAAATAATGTTTTTGTGTCTCCATTTTCTGAAAGCCATATTTTTTTTTTATATTTTTGGGACGATTGCCTTATGTAGGGGCTAATTTTTTTGTGGGATGGTTTAATTGGTGCTAATTTTGGATAGATATGACTTTTTTTATGACTTTTTATACGATTTTTTGTGAAGTGCGGTAGGCAAAATTGCAATTTCATCATAGTTTTTCTTTTTTTTTATTATGGTGTTCACTATGCGGTGAAAGTAACATAATCTGTTTATAGATTAGGTCCTTACAGATGCGGCAATACCAAACATGTTTAGTGTTTTTTATTTTTTACATTTTTAACCAATTGTGTGTGGATATAATTTTTTTTTTTTTACTTTTTGGGGACCCAGACCCACTTGGTTCTTGAAGATCCAGTGGGTCTGATGGCTTACAATACATTGCAGTACACTATATAGTGTACTGCAGTGTATTGAACTCACACTAAGGCCTCATGCACACGGCCACTGTTTTGGTCCGCATCCGAGCAGCAGTTTTTGCGGCTCGGATGCGGACCCATTCACTTCAACGGGGCCGCAAAAGATGCGGACAGCACTCTGTGTGCTGTCCGCATCTGTTGCTCCGTTCCGTTGCCCCTAAAAAAAAAATATATAACCTGTCCTATTCTAGGCAGTTATAATCAATGGCTGTCCATACCGTTCCGCAAATTGTGGAACGCACACGGACGCCATCCGTGTTTTGCGGATCCGTAATTTGCAGACCGCAAAACATACAACGGTCGTGTGCATATAGCCTAAGCCTGATCAGGCTCCTGCCTTTAGCAGGAGCCTGATCAGGCTAGATATACCATGGCAAGCCGGATCCCTGTGAAGCAGCGGCCCGATGGTTAGCCCCTCCATACAGTGGTCCCTAAGGACCACGGCATGGAAGGGGTTAAACGGCCGACATCGGTGCCAGTGTTTCAAGCAGAATGTTAGCTGAACATTACAGCTAACACTCTACCCTGCTGCCGCTCTGCCATCCTGAAAGAGGGTGGGGGTGCTGCATGCTCTGCATTTCCTTCATGGCCGCTTATCAGGACTTCAATTCCCAGTGGTCTGTGTGGTGAATGCGCACTGGCTGTTTGTGCGCTATGCTGCTGGTGAGATGAGAGAGGAGTGGACGGCGGTGGGGGAGTTGTGGCCTGCCTATAGGTCTCGGTGGTATCTATGGGCAGTCAGGTTGCTGACACCCTGCAGGGGAATTTGTGTGGAGCGCTGTGTCCTGATTGGACGCCCGCCGTGCATGCCCCGTGCAAAACTGGTGACACACACATGGACACAACACACTCACACAGGGATTTTATTATGTAGGATACACAAACACACAACACTTGTATTAGTGCATGCAATACATGGACCATAAACCATCTTTGCTGGAGGGTGGGCGGCCACAGCTTTTATTTGTTAACACAGTAACAGCTTTAAAACAGGACCATTTATTTTGTAAACTCGACCTTGACTTAGAAATGCTATGCTAGCTGATAACTCCCGGCAAGCAAGTCTGCCTTCGCATCTCCTTCATACACCACCAGGATTTCCATACCACCAGCTGTGACTTGTATGCGATAAACCAAACAAACATATGAACTGTAATAAGTGCAAAATAGTCAATAAATGTGAAAAAAAAACTTTCACCTTAAGAAAAGGGGAGGGTGGAAGGGAAAAACTATCTCCAGGATCCTCGGGGGAAGAGGAAGATGTAAGCAGGGTTTATATAGGCCCCTCCTAAGCATCAAGGGGAGCGTTTTAGGGGTTGTGTCCTATTGGGCAACCTCACTGGGCTTAAGCCACACATCCAAAATATAAGTTAGGGTGGCATTCCGTTATAGGTTCCATTTGTAACAGAATATAACGGAATTCCTGGACGGATGCAAAACGGAAGCCTTTAAGAGGCATTCCATTTTGATCCGTCATAGTAGAAGTCTATGGGCAGTATAACGGATCTGTCTGGTTTCCGTTATGCTGGACAGAAAACAAAGTCCTGCAGTCCCTATACACCCTCCCTATTCTGTCGCGTGTACTCCAAAATAGGAGACAAGTGAATCACGTATTATAGCAATAATATGAAATGAATTAAGGTAGTCGGTACAACTATATAAGATTTCACCCTTTAGGTGCTCGGGTATCCATGTCAAGAGGCCAAAAAGCATTGCCTGTTTACTCTTTCTATACCAGTTACTATAAAAGTCACTCTTGTTGCCACAGTGTTTTTCCAAGAAAGTGATGTGATGCTCCAGACAGGGAGTGTTTTGGTTGGTTTTTATTAGGTTGGGGACCCACAGCATCTTCTGACACCCTGATTTTAATTTGCAAATGGTGCACCTCACTTATTGGAGATTGCAGGTGACACACTCCAAAAGATACGGCACCTGGTGAGTATTGCAGTTTGCAGTGCATTTGACAAATCTTCAGACCCTTTTACTTTTTTTAACATTTTGGTACGTTTTGGCCTTGTGCTAAAATAAAAATATTCAAATTTTTTCCGTCATTCTGCACTCGGTACCTCATAATGACAAAGTGAAATCAGAATGTTTGAAATCTTTGCTAATTTATTGAAAAGGAAAAAACTAAATTCTTGCATTGACATAAGTATTCAGACCCTTTACTCAGGACTTAGCTGAAGCACCTTTGGCAGTGATTACAACCTCCAGTCCTCTTGGCAGGGGAGCTTTTCTGCTGCCTGAGGTGAAAACTGAAATTGTGCCCCCCCTTCCTAATGCCAATTTCTTAACATAACTCATTCCCTTCAGCCCATGGCCCTTCGGCTGCCCCCCTCTTGCTCCTACCTGGTGCTGCCTGAAGCGATCGCCTTACCTGGCCTCATTGGTGGTGCACCCCTGCTTCTTGGGGATCATGCCACAAGGTTTGCACCTGGATTTGTGCCATTCTTCTCTGCAGATCTTCTCAAGCTCCGTCAGGTTGGATGGAGACCGTTAGTGGACAGCCATTTTCAGGTCTCTCCAGAGATGTTCGACTGGGTTAAAATCAGGGCTCTGACTGAGCCACTCAAGGACATTCACAGACTTGTCCTCCCTAAGCCTCTCATGTGTTGTCTTGGCACTTTATTATGTTGGAAGGTGAATCTTTGGCCAAGTCTGAGGTCTGGATCAGGTTTTCATTAGGAATATGTCTGTACTTTGCTCCCATTCAGCGTAAAAGGGGTAGTCCCGTTAATTTTTAACAACAGGTTTCCTCCTCAACGGCGAACACGTGACGTAACAACACGTTTTCATATACATACACCATATATATTCAACACGCATACACATAAATACACCATATACATGGTACACATACATAAATACACCATATATACTCTACACACACATACCACCCAACTAAGGAGCTAAACTATCAACGGTGCACGAAGCAATGAAAGTGAACATCTCCAGCTGCCCTGCTGCCGCCAGAGCACCGGATCGGGACTCAGCCGGTAACATGGTTCTCCAGTTGTAATTTTAAAAACGAGATCTGGAGAACTGGAGGGAACTGGCTGAATCCCATGCTTGCCCGTACCCCCTGCAGCCCCACTGAAAAGAATGGAGCGGCCAGTCACACATGCTCCATTCATTTCTTTGGGAGTTCCGGTGATAGTGGAGCGCTGTACTCAGGTATCTCCGGAACACCCATAGAAATGAATGGAGCAGCCACTCGCATGTGGGACCAGTTACTCTGTTCTTTTCAGGGGGTATGGGGCCCCCTTTCTCACCGCTGGGATCCCCCCTCCCCCCCTCGATCTGATAGTTATCCCCTGTCGACAGATAACTTCAACCAACTGGAATACCCCTTTCACTCAACTCTGACCAGTCTCCGTGTCCCAGCTGCTGAAAAAAAGACCCCCCACACATAAATTTGTTCCAAAAAACTGAACTGCAAAGCAAGACAGACACTCCAGAAAATGACAGCACAAAGTAGCATATTAATACAGTACCGCAAATAGAGATCTTAAAAGTGGGGAGGTATATACAGGGGCGTAGCTAGAAATGCATGGGCCCCATAGCAAAAAAAATTTATGGGCCCCCCCCCAGCCCCCACATATCTATCGGGCCTCCCACCACCCCTTCCAGAGCTCCCACCCAAACACCCATCCTAGATCTCCCACCGCCATGAGCATAGAAAAGTCTGAGGATCTGGAGTTGTCACATCTGGTCTGGCACCTACCAATAAGGCCCCATTCACACGTCCGCAATTCTGTTCTGCATTTTGCGGAACGGAATTGCGGACCCATTGATTTCTATGGGGCCGCACGATGTGCAGCCTGGACACGGAGTTGCGGACCCGCACTTCCGGGTCCGCAATTCCGTTCCCGAAAAAAAAATAGAACATGTCCTACTCTTGTCCGCATCTGCAGACAAAAGTAGGCATATTCTATGCAGTGTCGGCAATGTGCGGCCCGCAAATTACGGATCGCACATTACCAATGTCAGTGTTTTGCGGATCCACGGGCCCGTGGATTTGCAAAACACTTACGGATGTGTGAATGGGGCCTTACCATGCGTCTTCAGTTAGATGAGAGAGAAAAGTCTGAGTGGACTCAGACTTTTTTCTCTCATCTAACTTTTACAAGTCAGTCCCATCAGACTCCCAGTCCAGACTAGCCTGGTGCCTGCCACAATAGTGCCTCTGCCACCACCAGACCACCAGCCCTGAGCCCGCCCGCAGTGGAACTGGAACCATCTACTGCGAGTACAGCAACCTTCAATAAGGAGCAGAACTTAGGATAGTTTCACACTTGCGGCAGGACGGATCCGACAGGCTGTTCAGCCTGTTGGATCCGCCCTGCCGCTATTTCGCCGTGCAGCCGCTCCGTCCCCATTGACTATAATGGGAACGAGGACGGAGCTCCGATGCAGCGCAGCAGTGTGCGGTGAAAGGCTGGCGGCCGAAAAGTACTGCAAGTCCGACTTTTTCGTCCGGTGGCCTCTCACCGCGCAGTGCCGTGCTGCGCAGGAGCTCCGCCCCATCCCCATTATAGTCAATGGGGACGGAGCGGCGGTCCAGCGAAATAGCTGCAGGACGTATCCGACAGGGTGAACAGCCTGCCGGATCCGTCCTGCCGCAAGTGTAAAAGTACCCTTAGTCTGTCATATAAGAGTGTGCCCCCCAAAAGAAGGAAGGGGCGCCCTCCTTATCACTGCTGGCATCTCTTTTTAACTTCAGATCATCAGACTCTCACTAATTACAGCACACACCCTGCGCCCTGGCCTGTAGTGTCCACCATCAGACAGCGGAGGGAAGAAAAGAAACCCCAGAACTAGAGTGTCAGTGTGCCCCCCAAGTGGGGGGCACACTCTAGTTCTGGGGTTTCTTCCCTCCCCTGTCTGATGGTGGACACTACAGGCCAGGGTGTGTGTGCTGTAAATTTTTAATTAGTGAGAGTCTGATTATCTGAATTCTGAAGTTAAAAAGAGCTCCCTGCATATAAAGATAAGGAGGGCACCCCTTGCTTCTCTTGGGGGCCCCACTCTGCAGGCAGCTCTTTTTAACTTAAAAATTTAGATAAAGTTCTGAGATATCATAAGTTCTTACTTCCTTAAATTCACTTTAAGTGAATCACTTACTTTTAGAGTCACAGACAGCAGCAGGCAGTGACAGGACTGGAGACGAGTGGGGAGTGTCATTAAAGCGATAGCAGAGCCGCATAGCGCCGAATCTGACTGGCGCCAGTGCGGCCGGCGGGACCGTCACCCTCCCTAGTCCCTCCACAACAGGTAGCAGCAGACAGGGATTCAGGACCCGGTGCTGCGGGATCCCCTTCCGTCAGAGGGAGGAGAAGGCCTGCTCTGCAGGGGAGTAGTGGCAGCTATGGTTGCACGGCGCAGGCCCTCACAGCTTGGCCCCTTAGCAGTGGCATACGAGGCTGTGCCTGGCGGAGCCAGTAGCGGGCACAGGCCTCGCCAAGATCATCTTCAGTCAGAGGAGGAGGACAAGGTTGGGTCCCAGCCCCAGAGCAAGCCTCTTGGGCGCGAAGATTTGAGGGCAGAGCGTCACGGGGCTGCACATCTTGGCGGAAGGGATGTTCGCAGGCCTCTTTTGGAAGACGGACAGCTTGATGCTGGTCCCGATGGCCTAGATGTGAGGGAGCTTCCCAGGGTCCTGTCCAACGCGCCCAGCGTGGCCGCAGCTGGGGCGCTGCCGCCGCCTGAAGCAAGTGTTCAAGCGAGGACCGTGCCGGCTGATCCAGGACCCATGCGACAGGAATCAGGACCTTCGGCTGCTGGGTTCACAGCGCCCGGGCAGCTAGGTGAGACATCCATGGGATCATTGCTTTCAATACTTCAAGGGTCAGGTAGTTTGGGTGGGAGCAATAGTACTATTATTGGTGGTTTGGGACGCTTGTTATGTGGCCTAGCCGGGGTTAGTCCAGATGGGGGGGGTTAGGTACAGCCTCCTTACAGGCATGGGGACTGGGGACGGGGGGTTGTACTGTGTCAACAACCACTAACGGAGGAGTGCCGGGGTCAGTGTTCGTACAAACGCAGGCGGGGAAAAAATTTGGCACGGTGAATATGTAGAAATTTTTTCTCTCCTCCCGTTAGAGCATTTTAATCTAGATGTGGTAAAGAAGGATGGGGTCAGGAAAGAGGAGGATGATAAGCGTCGTTTTCGTCTGATACTGCGGACGTTTGGTAATTGGCTGCAGGTCTTTGCCATTCTGGCGAGTGTGATTGGGGAAAAGTCGCCTGATTGCTGTTCCCCCCTTTTTTGTTACCTGGATGCAATTGGGGAAGCTTATCGGGTGTATGGCAGTTCTGGGTGGTTGCGGTATGACGAGCAATTCCGTCAAAGGAAAGCTGTTCGCCCTACCATGAGATAGGACCATAAGGATATAGCCTTATGGATGCGAGTTACAGCACCCGCAAGGACTAGTCAGTCCTTTCGGAGTGAGTCAGGGGGGCGGCCCTGTCTTCAGGGACGGTGCCAGCCGGTAAGGGATTCTGCTTCCTTTTTAACGAAGGAAGCTGTAAATTTGGACAGAAATGTAGATTTAGGCATGAGTGCTCCGTGTGTGGAGGCGGCCATGGGGCCAACAGGTGTTTTAGGGGTGGTAGACAGAGGGGGGGATGGGTTTGCAAAAGGGGCGGACTCCAGTGCAGGTGGAAAGGATGGGGGATTACCTAAGTAGATACCCTAACCAAGAAGTGGCAGAGTTTTTACGTTTTTGGTTTTAAGTTTGGTTTTCATATTCCCTCTCACCCGTTACCTGTGGCGGAGAAGCGGAGGAATTTGTGCTCTGCATTAGAATTCCCGGATATTGTGTCAGACAAATTAGACAAAGAAGTTTCTTTGGGAAGGATGGATGGTCCGTTCGTTACGCCGCCCATGAGTAATTTGCGTATCTCCCCTCTGGGTTTGGTTCCCAAAAAGGAGCCTAATAAATTTAGGCTTATACATCATTTATCCTTCCCTAAGGGCGCATCAGTCAACGAGGGCATAGACCCCGTGCTCTGTTCTGTGGTCTATGCTTCCTTTGATGCGGCTGTTGAGTGGGTGAGAAGGTTAGGACCGGGTAACCTATTGGCAAAATCTGACATCGAATCTGCATTCCGGCTGTTACCAGTTCACCCGGACAGTTTGTATTTGATGGGTTGTTTTTGGAATGGCGGTTATTTTGTGGACAGGTGCTTGCCAATGGGCTGTACTGTGTCTTGTGCATATTTTGAGCGCTTCAGTTCATTTTTGGACTGGGTAGTGGTTCAGGAATCTGGTTGCTCATCTATTCTTCACTACCTAGACGATTTTCTATGTTTAGGGCCGGGAGGGTCTAGAGTTTGTGCCTTGCTCTTATCTACGTTGCAATCTGTTTTTCAGTGGTTTGGGGTGCCATTGGCTGTGGAAAAATGTGTGGGGCCTACTACGGAGTTAAGTTTCCTAGGGATAGTCATCGACACCCTGCGCATGGAATGTAGACTGCCAGAGGACAAGGTGTTGGAGAAAAGGAGATCTCAGGGTGTGGGATTCTTTTCTGCAGCATTTTAACAGCAGGGCACTGGTTATGGGTGGGGTTGTTGATAGTTTTGATTTCGATTTGTTTACTGATGCTGCAGGCGGGGTTGGTTTTGGGGTGTACTGTGATGGACAGTGGTGCGCGGGCGAGTGGCCAGAATCCTGGATATTAAATGGTTGGGTGAAAAATGTGGCGTTGTTGGAGCTCTTTCCAATCGTGCTGGCGGTTTTGCTGTGGGGTGAGAAGTTTAGGGACCGGAAGGTCAGGTTTCATTGTGACAACGTAGATGTAGTGCAAGCTATCAATGGTTTGACTGCCTCTTCTCCCCCTGTGATTCGATTGTTGCAACGATTGGTCCTTATGTGTCTCTCTCTTAATGCTTGGGTGGTGGCGGTGCACGTGCCAGGGTCTTCTAATGGTATCGCTGACGCACTTTTTCGTTTACAGTTGGAGCGGTTTCGGCGGTTGGCCCCAGATGCGAGTCCAGACGGGTTGGTGTGTCCAGTGTCGCTGTGGGAGATCTTGGAGGTACAATAGGGGATCTGTTGTGGGCATCTTTAAGTGAAGGCACCTGGAGGGCATATGATAAGACCTGGAGCACTTGGCAACGGTGGTGCTACGACCTGGGGGTCGAAGTGTTGGGTGGGGAAATTCCGCTATTGCTATTCATTGGTCATGTGAAGGAGCAGGGATGGTCGGTTGCGCAGGTGAATAGCTGCATGGCGGGATTGGCCTTTGGGTTTAAAGGGCTTCTGTCACCCCACTAAAGTGATTTTTTTTTTTTTGGGCTTGTGAAATTAGTTATATTGCGATATATGACAATATAATTGTGTTACTTACTTTGATCCAGCAGTTTCTGAAAAAAACAAAGTTTTATAATATGTAAATTCGGTCTCTACCAGCAAGTAGGGCGGCTACTTGCTGGTAGCTGCTGCAGAAATCCGCCCCCTCGTCGTGTTGATTGACAGGGCCAGCCGGGATCTCCTCCTCCGGCCAGCCCTGTCGGCATTTCAAAAATCGCGCGCCTGTGTTGATTCGGCGCATGCGCTCTGAGATGAGGAGGCTCGTCTCCTCAGCACTCCCTCAGCGCGCCTGCGCCGATGACGTCTTCTATTTCGGTGATGTCATCGGCGCAGGCGCACTGAGGGAGTGCTGAGGAGACGAGCCTCCTCATCTCAGAGCGCATGCGCCGAATCAACACAGGCGCGCGATTTTTGAAATGCCGACAGGGCTGGCCGGAGGAGGAGATCCCGGCTGGCCCTGTCAATCAACACGACGAGGGGGCGGATTTCTGCAGCAGCTACCAGCAAGTAGCCGCCCTACTTGCTGGTAGAGACCGAATTTACATATTATAAAACTTTGTTTTTTGCAGAAACTGCTGGATCAAAGTAAGTAACACAATTATATTGTCATATATCGCAATATAACTAATTTCACTAGCCCAAAAAAAAAAATCACTTTAGTGGGGTGACAGAAGCCCTTTAAGTTGCGTAATTCCCCAGATGTCACTAAGTCCTTTTTGGTGCGACAGGTGTTAAAAGGGTATAGGAGATTTCAGCGGGTACGTGACACTCGTCTGTCGGTGTCTTTTTCTCTGTTGCTTCAGTTGGGCGAGCAAATTGCCTTGGTCTGCCATTCGGTTTCGGAAGTGAGTTTATTTCGATTAGCATTTGCTTTGGCTTTTTTTGGGGCGTTTCGGTTAGGGGAGTTAGTATGTAGTAGTGTGAGTCGTGCAGGTGGTTTGAGCGGGGAGGACGTAGTTTTGTATGCCGACCGGGTGGTAATTTATCTTTGTTTTTCTAAAACGGATCAGGAGGGAAGAGGTTAGTATATGACATTGTTTGAGGTCCCTGGGTGTTTGATGTGTCCAGTTCAGTGTTTGCGGGACTTCCGGAGGGGGTCTGGGGTTGGTACCGGCCCGCTTCTCAGGCAAACGGATGAGTCCTTTTTGTTGCGTTTTCAATTTCTGGCGGTGTTTAAGAAGTGTTTGCGTCGCTTGGGAATGGACTCTGGTAAATTCACAGGTCATTCCTTCAGGATTGGGGCTGCCACGGAGGCCGCGCGGCTGGGCGTCTGGGACGAGGTGATTAAGCGCATTGGGAGGTGGGAGTCAAAGCGTTTTCATTTGTATGTGCGTTTAGGATCGGTTTGAGGGTGTGTGAACTTTTCTAATCATTGTTTCACTTTTGTTGTCTTGCAGGTGCCGCCCCGTTGTTAGTGTGTATTTTGGGACATTCCTTTGTTTTCTGCGGGCAGATGTTCGGCGTAATGGGCGTCAGTTAGGGTTTGATCGTGAGGTGGCTGTGGTGCGTTGGATTGGGCGTCGAGGTATGTTGTGGGGTAGTGTCTTGCAGGAGGTGCATCGGCATGCCAGGTTGGATAGGACCCCGGACGTGCTAGTGTTGCACGTGGGGGGCAATGACCTTGGTGTTCGTCCTTGCAGGGAGTTGATTAGGGACATTCGGTTTGATTTTCTACGTTTGTGGTCCCTTTTCCCGTCCATGGTCACTGTGTGGTCGGACATTGTGCCAAGGAAATCCTGGAGGGAGGCTAGATCGGTTGACAGGTTGAATAAGGCCAAGAATAAATTAAATCGAGTGATTGGGCGATTTTGTGCCAGGCATGGGGTTGTGTCGGTGCGGCACCCTGAGTTGGAATCGGGGACCGGAGGTTTCTGGAGAGATGATGGGGTCCACCTTAATGCTGTGGGCATTGATTTGTGGTCGCTGGATTTACATGGAGGGGTAGAGAGAGCTCTCCGTGTGTGGCGGAACGCGCGAGCTTAAGGTTAGAGTCAAGCTGCGTGTTGTTGGCGGGGGGAGGTCATAGAAGCTGGGACTACTGGATGGTAAAGGTGAATGAGAGGGCCTCAATGGTGGGGTTGGACTCTCAGAGTTGGGGCACCTGATTGGCTTAGTGTGGCGTCCATCATTGGGTGTCCCCGAGCTTGTGGTACGCGGCTGGGGGCAAGATTGAATTTAGGGCTGCAGCTAACGATTATTTGAATAATCGATTAGTTGCCGATTAATTTCTACGATTAATCGATTAATCGGGAAAAACGACAAAATTACAAAACAGAGAGGTTTATATGATCTTACTTGAAAAATTATGTTCAAAGGCCATATTAAAACAAATTGTGGACGACACTATTATGGGGGATCTGTGGACGACACTATTATGGGGGATCTGTGGACGACACTATTATGGGGGATCTGTGGACGACACTATTATGGGGGATCTGTGGACGACACTATTATGGGGGATCTGTGGACGACACTATTATGGGGGATCTGTGGACGACACTATTATGGGGGATCTGTGGACGACACTATTATGGGGGATCTGTGGACGACACTATTATGGGGGATCTGTGGACGACACTATTATGGGGGATCTGTGGACGACACTATTATGGGGGATCTGTGGACGACACTATTATGGGGGATCTGTGGACGACACTATTATGGGGGATCTGTGGACGACACTATTATGGGGGATCTGTGGACGACACTATTATGGGGGATCTGTGGACGACACTATTATGGGGGATCTGTGGACGGCGTAGTTATGGGGGATCTGTGGACGGCGTAGTTATGGGGGATCTGTGGACGGCGTAGTTATGGGGGATCTGTGGACGGCGTAGTTATGGGGGATCTGTGGACGGCGTAGTTATGGGGGATCTGTGGACGGCGTAGTTATGGGGGATCTGTGGACGGCGTAGTTATGGGGGATCTGTGGACGGCGTAGTTATGGGGGATCTGTGGACGGCGTAGTTATGGGGGATCTGTGGACGGCGTAGTTATGGGGGATCTGTGGACGGCGTAGTTATGGAGAGGGGGATCTGTGGACGGCGTAGTTATGGGGGATCTGTGGACGGCGTAGTTATGGAGAGGGGGATCTGTGGACGGCGTAGTTATGGAGAGGGGGATATGTGCACTGTTATGGGCATAACAGTGCACAGATCCCTTTCCTCATAACAGTGCACAGACCCCCCTTCCCATAGCAGTGCCATACACAGACCCCCCCTCCTCCCCATAGCAGTGCTATACACAGACCCCCCCTCCCCATAGCAGTGCCATAGACAGATCCTCCCCCCTCCCCATAGCAGTGCCATAGACAGATCCTCCCCCCTCCCCATAGCAGTGCTATACACAGACCCCCCTTCCCATAGCAGTGCCATAGACAGATCCCCCCTCCCCCTTCCCCCTAACAGCCCCGGCCCCGATGCTTGCATCTTTATTTTACCTTTTTACAATGACGCTCCCGCTCCTGTAACAGCCAGGCAGAGCGGACGGCGGCGTAACGTCACTCAATCACGTGACGCGCCTGCTCCGCCCACTTCATGAATGAAGGAGGCGGAGCAGGTGTGTCACGTGAGTGAGTGACGTTACGCCGCCGTCCGCTCTGCCTGGCTGTTACAGGAGCGGGAGCGTCATTGTAAAAAGGTAAAATAAAGATGCAGCGACCGCCCGCCCGCCCGAATAGCAACGAATCGGCGATTATTCGATAACTGGATTCGTCGACAACGAATCCAGTTATCGAATATAATCGATTACATCGATTAATCGTTGCAGCCCTAATTGAATTGCCGTGGTGGTTTTTGGTCGGTCAAGGTGCATTACGCGGCTTCTACGACCTCCCTCGTCAGTTCTAAGTCAGAAGGGTTATGTTATTATCATTGTAATTATTTATGTTGTTTATGTTATTTATATTATTTAATAAAAGACGGCTGCCGTGGCCGATTTAATCCGAACAGTGGCTGTGCGTGGTTATTGGGGATGGTGAAATGGTTGGATGGGTTAGTTAACGGATCGTTGGGTGCCCGAGCTTAGCCTATAACCCTACTCAAGTCCTGTGTATCAAAAACCTGTGGAACTTTTCATTTCACAGTCATTATGCCTTAATTATTGGAAGCCAGAAATCAGTTGAGATCGGCACTGATTGGGCTTATTCCTTGTCTGGCTGGTAAATAGGGATTTAGGCATACAGCTGTAGATAAGGTATTATAATAAAAGTTATGTTTTAGAAATGGTGAGATCTCAGTGGTAAAGAGTTAACTACAGGATATGCTTGGTTACGAGGAGCCTCTGTCCTGCAGATGACCCTCTGTGACAGATCATCTCATCCAGGCGCTGACAGAATCTCCCCAAACTGCTGCATATCTGACCTGCTTTGATGGGTGACTGCATCTGAATCCTGAACTCACAGGCTAGTGACAAGTGACTAACTCAGGACTTTATATACTTTTTGTAGAACGTTCAGCCTTCACACGTGGCAGATTGTGGTGAAGAAATTTCTGCAACTTTAAAATGAGTTCCTATGAATGGAGCTTGTAAAAATCATTGCGCATGCTGCCCAAACAACCCCATGCAGACAAATGGAACAGATTTTCAAGTCATAGATATGTCTCCAACAACACCTACTGGGTGTGAGTGTAACACCCCAGAGTGGTGTTACCACTTCTGCACCTTGCTACTGTCTTTATTGGTCTAACCTCATGTCATCTTATACATTTATTCCAGGTCCTCCACAATGTGCATTTCTAATGTTATGTACCTGTTCATGTAATGTGCCTGGTTCACCAGCAGGTGGCAGTAAACACGGCTGAGTTATACTTAGGTAGAATGGAGCATTCCATTCTAACCCCCCTCTGTGGAGAAGTAGGCTAGCCCTATTTCCTGCAGGAAGGGTGGGGACCAGTTCTAGTGAGTCTAGCTTGCTCCCTGCTAGGGGAAGGGTGTGCAGGGGCATGTCTCTGCTGGACATGCCCACGCCAGCCGGAGTACCCTAAGTTCTGCTGGCCATGGAGGCCAAAGCTTAAAGCCTCAGGAGCCAGGAGGAAAGTTCCCTGGCATAACCTAGACTACAAAGAGAAGTGCAGCATACAGAAGAAGCTGAGTTATACAGCCAGCCTGTCAGTAAAGCAGAGTCAGAGAGAAACAGATATAGCAGTGTGGAGTTTGCCTGCCAGTTTAATGCTAAAGCCTGCTGGAGCCAAGATAAAGCCTGAAACCGTTTCGGAGAAACGTTTATTTAATCTCAAGGTCTGGACTCAAGTTATTCTATTATTCCTCAATAATTCCCCCAATTTGCTGCTTCGGAGCCAAAGCCTGGGGTCCAGCGGTATCCATGTAGGAGCACTGTGACACACAAAGAGACATTTTAGGCAGCAACATACCGCTCAGCATTTCCTACACCTGGGACACGTTACATACTGTATATATAGAGGGCTATAGGGGGAGGCGCCCGTTGCAGAAGCACCATAAGGACTCATGCCAACAAAGGTATTTTCAGTCTGCAACCGCATTTTTTACGGACCGGATGCAGACCCATTCACTTCAATGGGGCAGCAAAAAATGCGGACAGCACACCGTGTGCATTCCACATCCGTATGCGTGTTCCATGGCATCAGCAAAAATATAAAAACATGTCCTATTCTTGTCCGCATTACAGACAGGGATAGGACTGTTCAATTATGGGCCGGACATTACGTTCCACAAAATGCAGAAACCATACGAACCGTATCTGTGTTTTGCATACAGCAAAAATGGCTACGGCTGTGTGCATGAGCCCTGTGAGTGGATTCACAAAGAGTTTAATGCGTTTTTCAGCATTGAAAATGCAGGACATACGATTGTTTATTTTTGTTACTGATGTTTTTTCAGTTTGATGGTGCTTTTTGTATCTCTTTTTTATTTTTTTAAATGGCATGTTGAAGCAATGAAATTTTTTCAGAAATTTATTTTTATCCCCTTTTCTATAGGGAAAAAAACACCATAAACAACGCATTATAGCAAACATGATGTGGCACAATCTCAAGCATTAGAAGTACAAGAAAAACACCCGAGCAAATTTGTGCATGAAGGAAGCCATACTGGGGTTATCTACTACTGAAGGAAATCGCTATATTTCTTCACCAAAGAGCAAAACCGTATTTGTAACATCAAATAAGAAGGTTTTAATCTAGTGTCTTGTATCCCAGCACCGTCCAGGAGCTTCATATCCTGACAAGGTGTTGATTGGCAGCATTAATATCACCTGACAGGGTGCCCGGGGCCATTCATTTACAACTTTTGTTTCTTTTGAGTTTGTTCATTTATCGATGACCTTAAGGCCTCTTTCACACGGGCGTCATTTTTTTGGCCCGGCTAAGAGCCGGGTGCGTTGCGGGAAAATGCGCGATTTTTTCTGCGCAAGTGCAAAACATTGTCATGCGTTGCACTCGCGTGAGAAAAATCGCGCATGTTTGGTACCCAAACCCGAACTTCTTCATAGAAGTTCGGGCTTGGGATTGATGTTCTGAAGATTGTATTATTTTCCCTTATAACATGGTTATAAGGGAAAATAATAGCATTCTGAATACAGAATGCATAGTAAACCAGCGCTAGAGGGGTTAAAATAAAATAAAAAATAATTTAACTCACCTTAGTCCACTTGTTCGCGAAGCCGGCATCTCCTTGTGTCTCCGCTGCTGATGAACAGGACCTGGGGTGAGCTGCTCCATTAAATACCGGTTAAGGACCTTCGATGACGTCACTCCGGTCATCACATGGTACGTCACATGATCTTTTACCATGGTGATTCACCATGGTAAAAGATCATGTGATGACCGGAGTGACGTCATCGAAGGTCCTTAAGCTCTATTTAATGGAGCAGCTCATCCCAGGTCCTGTTCATCAGCAGCGGAGACACAAGGAGATGCCAGCTTCGCGAGCAAGTGGACTAAGGTGAGTTAAATTATTTTTTATTTTATTTTAACCCCTCTAGCGCTGGTTTACTATGCATTCTGTATTCAGAATGCTATTATTTTCCCTTATAACCATGTTATAAGGGAAAATAATAATGATCGGGTCTCCATCCCGATGGTCTCCTAGCAACCATGCGTGCAAATCGCATGGCATCCGTACTTGCTTGCGGATGCCATCCGATTTTCACACACCCCATTCACTTCTATGGGGCCTGCGTCACGTCAAAATCGGACATTATAGAGCATGCTGCGATTTGCACTGAACGTACAAGTGATGCGTTAAAAACAACGCTCATGTGCACAGCCCCATAGAAATTAATGGGTCAGGATTCAGTGCGGGTGCCATACGTTCGCCGCACGGATCGCACCCGCACGGAAAAGTCGCCCGTGTGAAAGGGGCCTAAGGGCTCGTTCACACGGACGCGTGAAGCCCGTGCTGTGGACCGCAAATTGCGTTCCGCAATGCACGGGCACCGTCGGTGGGGCAGCCACATGGGGATCGTGGACCCATTCACTTGAATGGGTCTACGATCCCTCCGTTCCGAAAAAAGATAGACCATGTTCTATCTTCTTGCGGTGCGCAGGCACGGAACAGAACCCCAGGAAGCACTCCGTAGTGCTTCCGCAATGTTCCGTTCCGTGCTTCCATTCCGCATCTCCGGATTTGCGGACCCATTGAACTGAATGGGTCGAATGCACTCCAAATGCGGTCCACAATACGGCAACGGGCAGCACGCGTTCGTGTGAACGAGCCCTAAGAGAGGGAGAAGTATAGGTACTCTTCCTAATAGACTGTGGTCTGTAGGTGAGGAAACCCATCATCCAGTTGCACAATGTATGACCTGTTCCAAGAGTGTTCAGTTTGGAGATCAGTCTGAACAGGATGATGGTATTAAGGGCAGAGGTCTGTTACAATGACTAGTCTGAGGCCATGACCGAAGACAGTATCCATTTCTGGAGATGTCCTAGTTGTGCTAGTCTCTTGTGAACCATTTGTCTATGCGTACAACACAGTACTGTACATACATACATAGTACTGTACATACATAGTGTTGTACATACATACATAGTACTGTACATACATAGTGTTGTACATACATACATAGTACTGTACACACATACATAGAACTGTACATAGACAGTACTCTACATACATACACAGTACATACATACACAGTACATACATAGATAGTACTATACATACATAGTACTATACATACATAGTACTATACATACATACATAGTACTATACATACATACATAGAACTGTACATAGACAGTACTCTACATACATACACAGTACATACATACACAGTACATACATAGATAGTACTATACATACATAGTACTATACATACATAGTACTGTACATACATAGAACTGTACATAGACAGTACTCTACATACATACACAGTACATACATACACAGTACATACATAGATAGTACTATACATACATACATAGTACTATACATACATACATAGAACTGTACATAGACAGTACTCTACATACATACACAGTACATACATACACAGTACATACATAGATAGTACTATACATACATAGTACTATACATACATAGTACTGTACATACATAGTGTTGTACATACATACATAGTACTGTACACACATACATAGAACTGTACATAGACAGTACTCTACATACATACACAGTACATACATAGATAGTACTAAACATACATAGTACTATACATACATACATAGTACTATACATACATAGTACTGTACATACATATACGGTAATCCATACATACACAGTACTGTACATACATAGACATTACTCTATACATACACAGTACTGTACATATAGTACATGGATAGTACTGTACATACATAAACAGTGCTGTACATACTGTGGGGTTTCACTCTGGTAGGCAGGTTAGTGGACGCAGTATAGAGGCAATCACAAAGTCTTTAACTTATAATAGTTCAGTGTTTATTCACAAAGAAGGCAAAACAAAATAACAGTTCGCAGTCTTGGTGTTTGTTCACACCATGGAAAGTCCACAGAACACAAACATTCACCTTGTTAGCAGTTTCTCATCAGCGGTCCCCAGCAGGCTTTTGGGGGCCTGTTTGCCAGCATGCGGCTCTCAGCCCTTTTGCACGGCACATAACTTCAGATCCCAAACCACAGAGACTTCACAGCATCACTGTGAGATGGAGGATAATCGACACCACCTGATTAATGGTGTCTGCTTTTATAAGCCTCCCAAGACCCGGCCTGGAGCGTGGGAAGTAGCCACCCACCCAGCACTTTGGCTACTCCCAGTAAGAGCCGTTGAAGTGTCAGACTGCAAAGCAATAATGACACTTCAGGAAAAAAAACGTCTCTTACCTCACCGAGGCCAGGAACCTCAGTGACACGTACCGACCATCAATGATTGCCCCTTGTTCCTTCCTACATACCTCCCCCCTTTGTTTAACCCTGAGGGGGTGGACACACATTAAACAGTGTACCCGGGACAAGGCATCCGCGTTTCATAGTAACCGACCTGCCCTGTGTTCCACCGAAAATTTTACATTTTGCAAAGACAGAAACCACCGGGTGACCCAGGCATTTCTGTCCTTGGCCTCGCTCATCTATTTGAGAGGGGAGTGGTCGTTCACCAGACAAAGCTTTCCTCCCAACAAATAATAGCGGAGAGACTCGAGTGCCCAGGCACTCTCTCTCCACTATACTGTACCTGGTCTCGGCTGGGGTAAGCTTCCGGATGAGAAAGACAACGGGATGCTCCTCCCTGTTGACCTCCTGAGACAGTACAGCACCAAGACCCACCTCGGAGGCATCGGTCTGTACTGTAAACTCCCTTTCTGAAGTCGGGCGTCATCAAAACCAGGGACCCACACAGGGCCGACTTTAAATCGGAGAAAGCTTTTTCCGCCTGCTCATTCCAGTGGACCATCACTGACTTGCATCCCTTCAAAAGGCATGTCAATGGTGCGGCCATAGTGGCAAAGTGGGGGACAAACCTCATATAGTATCCCACCATTCCCAGGAATGACTTTACTTGCCGAGTAGTGACAGGTCGGGGACAATTCCAAGGTTTGATAACTCCGCATCCAATAAATACCCCAGGTACTTGGTCTCTTCTAACGCTATCACGCACTTTTTTGTGTTAGCGGTCAAGCCAGCCTTTCTAAGGGAGTCCACTACAGCCTGTACTTTAGGTAGGTGACTTTCCCAGTCGGTGCTGTGGATAACGATATCGTTCAGGTACACCGAAGCGTACCGATGATGTGAACAGAGTACAATGTCCATTAGCCTTTGAAACGTGGCGGGAGCGCCATGTAGACCAAAGGGTAATACCTTGTAATGATACAGCCCCTCTGGTGTGATGAAAGCCTTTTTTCCTTGGCAGCCTCCGTCAAAGGTACCTGCCAGCAGTGATTGCCAGTTCGCAGTGTTCGCTGACAAACACATGCGATCTGCCATCTTTATTCCCAAGTCCGGCGATGCAGAGGTAAGTCCTTACCTGTGCCGCGAGCCGCTCTGAAACACATGCGGTCACCAGGAGCAGGCAGTTCCGAGAACAGCCTTCATCGGGCTGTTTTTGGAACTGCCTGCTCCCGGTGACCGCATGTGTTTCAGAGCGGCTTGTGGCGCAGGCACAGGTAAGGACTTACCTCTGCATCGCCGGGCTTGGGAATAAAGATGGCAGATCGCATGTGTTCGTCGGCGAACACTGCGAACTGGCCATCACTGCCTGCCAGTACCCTTTGGTGAGGTCCAACACAGAAAAATACCGGGCTTGGCCTAACTTCTCAATAAGTTCATCCACTCGGGGCATGGCATATGCGTCAAACCTGGAAACCTCATTAAGTTTGCGGAAGTCGTTACAGAACTGGCTATGTCCAAAAACCCACGCGGATGTCGGCCATACAGCTGTTCAAAGGGCGAGAACTCCGTAGAGGCCTGGGGCACCTCTCGCACTGCGAACATGAGATAGGGCAGTAGCAGATTACAATCCCTTCCATCTTTAGACACCACCTGCTTTAACATGTTTTTCAAAGTTTGATTAAACCTTTCAACCAGGCCGTCTGTTTGCGGGTGATATACGGACGTCCGCAACTATTTGATCTGTAGTAGTTTACTGAGTTCCCTCATGACTTTTGACATAAAAGGGGTCCCCTGAGTTTGGCCAAGGTATGTCGCAGCGGCACCGCCAGGACTACCAAGATGTGTTGGTGCCCTCTAGCGGACTTCGGTACTGGGCCTATGAGATCCATAGCGATCTGCTCGAATGGAACCTCAATAATCGGGAGAGGGACAATAATTGGGAGAGGGACCAGGGGACTACGGAAATATGGCTGGGGGCAGGTGTTCTGGCAGGTTGGGCAAGACTTGCAATACTCTTTCACCTCTCTGAACACACTGGGCCAGTAGAACCGCTGTAGAATCCGGTTCTGCGTTTTCTGCTGGCCCAGGTGTCCCCCAAGAACATGTTGGTGGGCTAACCCTAACACAAGCTTGCGATATGCCTTGGGCACCACCAACTGTTCAATATGCTCACCCCATAGTTGATTTACCCGATACAGCATCTCCTGTTGAACCACAAAACGGGGGAACATAAACTCGGCCCCCGGTTGTTGTGGCTCACCTTCAACTACTACCACATTTTCCCAGGCTTGAGATAGAGTTGGGTCCTGGTGCTGTGCCAAAATTATCTCCGGAAACATTGAGGTCTGCCAGCTCAGGACCCGGCGGCAAGTCCTCCATGTCTCCCACCATCGCACTTAGCGGGTTGTCTCCCCCTCTTCCACCGAAGTGGCGGTCACCCCGACCGCTGGCCCTTCGGACTCAGGTTCGGGGAAGTCTCTCCCAATTATTAGTTCATACTGTAATTTTGTGGCGACGGCCACCTCATGAGTCCACCTGCCGGCTACCGTTGACAGAGAGACCAGGTTAGTGGGATAGTCCTTTAAGTCTCCATGAATGCACACAACGCCGACTTTTCGGCCAGTATACTCGGCCAGCTTTTCGGCCAGCTCTTACCAGGGACACCAGACTCCCTGAATCCAGCAGTGCCACCGCCAGAGTGTCCCCCACTTCCACCTGGCACAGGTGGCTATTGTCTATGGCCTCAGAGGTACCTGTGGCACACAGCTTCCTGGCATACAATGAGTGGCGGTAGCCATAGTTGGTATCCATGGGTTCACCCCGATGGGACAGTCGGCCCTTATGTGTCCAGGCTCCTGACACCGCCAGCAGAACACCGGGGCTGGGTCTGCAGGGGGTACGTCCCGGGCGGGTTTTGCTGGCACCAACCGCCAAGTTTAGGGTGGAGATTTCTGGGGTTTTACGGGCCCCCTCCCAAAATAATCCCCCTGTACTTTTCTGGTGGCCTCATAGTGCTCCACCAGGTCAACTATCTTTAAGGCATTACCAGGAGACACCTGGCCGATCAAGTGCTGGAGAGGGTACGGCAAAGCCCTCCAGAACACATCCACCAACAGATGGTCCAGCATAGCAGTGGGTCAATACGTCAGGCTGCAGCAATTTTTGCGACCGGTGTAGCAGGTAATAACATTGTGGTCTGGCGGGTTCAGCCGGGTTAAATTCCCACTGATGCACCCGCTGGCCCCAGACCAATACTGGTTAGTTTCCTGCTGCTGCTTGTTAGCCTCCCGCTGCTGCAAGTTAGTCTTCACAAGGGCTTTCACAACCGCCTCCATTTTGTCAGGGGACACGGGTCGTAACCTTGCTGGTTTAATATAGGACACACACTCGTGCCCGGGAAAAACAAAAAACTTTTGGCACCTACCTGCTCAGACCTTGTTTTTTTTTAGCAATTTTTGGGGATTTGTTTTGATCTCTTTTGCCACCCGCTGTTCGTTTGCTGTTCGTTTTGTATTTTTGCAAATTTTATCTTCTTATTACAGATTTTGTTAAGCCCTTTGTAAACTTCAAAGGCTACATCTGACCCCACAGATTTGTATTTTTAAATGCCCTTTTTTTGTCATTTATTGCCCTTTTTACAGTAGCTATAAGCTATGGGGGTAGGGGGTAATTTTATCCGTTTATACTTGTTACCTAAAGGAATAAATTTTTTAGTGCAATTACTCAATGTGGATTTAAAGCTCCCCCATTTATCCTCAGTATTATTATGTGACAGTAAACCAAAACGAACAAGTGGAAATGATGTATAAAAGTATAAATTTATTATAAAGTATAAAGGATGGAACAACTACAGATAATGCAAGGATACGGAGAAGCGCAGGGTCACAGGCACCACAAAACACCAATGTATTCGTCCTGACGAAGCCGTAAGGTGAAACGCGCGTCGAGGTTGTGCGCCCAGGGTCCGACCGTCCACTCACCACCATGTCCTCAGGTACGTTCTGAGTTAGTATTGTTTCACACCGTTGCTTGGGACTTCTGTATACATCCATAGTGAGTCCCTCAACACACCC
This sequence comes from Bufo gargarizans, assembly GCF_014858855.1. Taxonomy (NCBI): domain Eukaryota; kingdom Metazoa; phylum Chordata; class Amphibia; order Anura; family Bufonidae; genus Bufo; species Bufo gargarizans. Next base: position 72,332,022 of record NC_058082.1, on the reverse strand, counting down.
ATGGTGCATATTATCAAGATTCTTACTTCTATCTGAGTACTTGTTATTTCCATGGTCTGCTTTAATTGTTCAAGTACTGTGTGTAGTGTGACAAAGCTCTTTTTCTTACCTGGTATGGTCATTTGCATGATTTGTGCATAGTCTTATTGCGGAGACACTACATCTGGCCATCTAGGTTATCCCTGAGCTTTTACCATCATTAATGGACTGTACCTTTCTGTGTGTTATAACCCACAGATACATTGGTGTTTTGTGGTGTCTGTGACCCTGCGCTTCTCTGTATTCTTGCATTATCTGTAGTTGTTCCATCCTTTATACTTTATAATAAATTTATACTTTTATACATCATTTCCACTTGTTCGTTTTGGTTTACCTTAGATGCTTTATGAGTGGTAATTGTAGCTGTCTTGTTGACAGGTGGCCTTCTGTAGGTTAATATTATTATGTGACAGTAGCTGACCCAAGTCTATGCCCTGAAATGCTGTCCTCAACCCAAGGAAATTGCCCTTTTTCAAATTATGTGTTTTTGCTCTGCCTGACAGCGTTTGTTTCTTATAGTTTAGGGGGAATATAATTATATTGTGGTCACTATAACCTAGCTTTTTTCGAACAGTAAGGCCTCTTTCACACGGGCGAGTTTTCCGCGCACTGAATCCTGACCCATTCATTTCAATGGGGTTGTGTACATGAGCGATGTTTTTCACGCATCCCTTGTGCTTTGCATGAAAATCACTACATGTTCTATATTCAGCGTTTTTCACACAACGCAGGCCCCATAGAAGTGATCGGGGCTGCCTGAAAATCGCATCGCAAGCAATGCGATTTTCATGGATGGTTGCTAAGGAGATGATGAGATGAGCCCCGGGACCCCATTAAAGTCCATTTACTTCATTATTTTCCATCATAACATGGTTATAATGTCCATTAAGGGTTAAAAAATAATAAAAAAAATTACTTATCTCATCGCACAGCCGGGATCCTCTGCTTTCTTCTTCTTGCAGGACCTGCAAAAGGACCTGCGCTGACGTCAGCGCAGGTCCTGCTGAATGAAGATAGAAGGACCTTCTATCTTCATTCAGCAGGACCTGCGCTGACATCACCGAGCTCACCTTGAGCGCGATGACGTCAGCGCAGGTCCTTTTGCAGGTCCTGCAAGAAGAAGAAAGAAGACGATAACAGCTGCGCGATCAATTGGATGAGGTAAGTAATGTTTTTAATATTTTTTAACTCTTAATGGACATTTTACTTAGCATTCTGTATTAAAGAATGCTAATATTTTCCATTATAACCATGTTAAAATGGAAAATAATAAAATCTACAGTACACCGAACCCAAACCCGAACTTCAGTGAAGAAGTCCTTGTTCGGGTCTGGGTACCAACATTTAGTTTTTTTTATCACACGTGTGCAAAACCCATTAAAATTAACAATGGAACATAATCACAGACAAAACTGACTGAAATTGCATGCGCACTCGCACGGGTTTCCCGTAATGCACCCACAACACATCCGGACCTCTTCTGCAACGCCCGTGTGAAAGAGCCATTTCCAACAAGCTCAGCATCATTAGAAACGACCAGATCCAATAGAGCATCGCCCCTAGTGGGAGCTTCTACAAACTGCCCATAAAGTGGTCCTGCAGCAAGTTAAGGAATCTTCTCCCCTTTGCGGTTAAGGTAGAACCATGGCCCCAATCAATGTCTGGGAAGTTAAAATTTGACCACTGTACCAGCCTGTGCCGCCTGCTCTATTTGGTTATACAGCTGAACATCTATCTCCATACACAGTACAGTACATACATATATAGTATTGTACATACATACACACACTGTACTGTACATACATGGATAGTACTCTGCACATATACACAGTACTGCACATACATAATACTGTACTTACATACACAGTACTGTACATACATACATAGTACTGTCCATACATTCACAGTACTGTACATACATGGATAGTACTCTGCATATATATATATATGTATATATATATATATATATATATATAGTACTGTACATACATACACAGTACTGTACATACATACTCAATCCTATACATACATAGTACTGTACACACATACACAATACTGTACATACATACACAGTACTGTACATACATGGATAGTACTCTGCACATATACACAGTACTGTACATACATAATACTGTACTTACATACACAGTACTGTACATACATACATAGTACTGTCCATACATACACACATACAGTACAGACCAAAAGTTGGGACACACCTTCTCATTCAAAGAGTTTTCTTTATTTTCATGACTATGAAAATTGTAGATTCACACTGAAGGCATCAAAACTATGAATTAACACATGTGGAATTATATACATAACAAAAAAGTGTGAAACAACTGAAAATATGTCATTATCTAGGTTCTTCAAAGTAGCCACCTTTTGCTTTGATTACTGCTTTGCACACTCTTGGCATTCTCTTGATGAGCTTCAAGAGGTAGTCACCTGAAATGGTTTTCACTTCACAGGTGTGCCCTGTAAGGTTTAATAAGTGGGATTTCCTGCCTTATAAATGGGGTTGGGACCATCAGTTGCGTTGTGGAGAAGTCAGGTGGATACACAGCTGATAGTCCTACTGAATAGACTGTTAGAATTTGTATTATGGCAAGAAAAAAGCAGCTAAGTAAAGAAAAACGAATGGCCATCATTACTTTAAGAAATGAAGGTCAGTCAGTCCGAAAAATTTGCAAAACTTTGAAAGTAAGGGCTATTTGACCATGAAGGAGAGTGATGGGGTGCTGCGCCAGATGACCTGGCTTCCACAGTCACCGGACCTGAACCCAATCCAGATGGTTTGGGGTGAGCTGGACCGCAGAGTGAAGGCAAAAGGGCCAACAAGTGCTAAGCATCTCTGGGAACTCCTTCAAGACTGTTGGAAGACCATTTCAGGTGACTACCTCTTGAAGCTCATCAAGAGAATGCCAAGAGTGTGCAAAGCAGTAATCAAAGCAAAAGGTGTCTACTTTGAAGAACCTAGAATATGACATATTTTCAGTTGTTTCACACTTTTTTGTTATGTATATAATTCCACATGTGTTAATTCATAGTTTTGATGCCTTCATAGTCATGAAAATAAAGAAAACTCTTTGAATGAGAAGGTGTGTCCAAACTTTTGGTCTGTACTGTACATAGTACTGTACATACATACACAGTACTGTACATACATACTCAATCCTATACATACATAGTACTGTACACACATACACGATACTGTACATACATACATACACAGTACTGTACATACATACATTGTTCTGTACATACATACATTGTTCTGTACATACATACACAGTACTGTTCCTACATACTCAGTCCTATACATACATAGTACTGTACACACATACAGAATACTGTACATACATACACAGTACTGCACATACATACATAGTACTGTACATACATACACAGTACTGTACATACATACTCAGTCCTATACACACATACACAATACTGTACATACATAGTACTGTACATAAATACACAGGACTCTACATACATGCATACATTGTACTGTACATACATACACAGTACTGCACTTACATACATACATAGTACTGTACATACATACATAGTACTGTCTATACATACACAGTACTGTTCCTACATACTCAGTCCTATACATACATAGTACCGTACACACATGCAGAATACTGTACATACATACACAGTACTGCACATACATACATAGTACTGTACATACATACATAGTACTGTTCATACATACACAGTACTGTCCATACATACTCAGTCCTATACATACATAGTACTGCTGTACACACATACACAATACTGTACATACATAGTACTGTACATAAATACACAGGACTCTACATACATACATAGTACTGTGCATACATAGTACTGCACATACATACATAGTACTGTACATACATACATACATAGTACTGTCCATACATACACAGTACTGTACATACATAGTACTGTACATACATACATACTACTGCACATACATACATTGTACTGTCCATACATACACAGTACTGTACATACATACATAGTACTGTACATACATAGTACTGTACATACATACTCATTCCTATACATACATAGTACTGTACACATATACACAATACTGTACACACATACACAATACTGTACATACAGTCAGGTCCATAAATGTTGGGACATCGACACAATTCTAACATTTTTGGCTCTATACACCACCACAATGGATTTGAAATGAAACGAACAAGATGTGCTTTAACTGCAGACTGACAGCTTTAATGTGAGGGTATTTACATCCAAATCAGGTGAACGGTGTAGGAATTACAACACTTTGCTTCTGTGCCTCCCACTTGTTAAAGGACCAAAAGTAATGGGACAGAATAATAATCATAAGTCAAACTTTCACTTTTTAATACTTGGCTGCAAATTATTTGCAGTCAATTATAGCCTGAAGTCTGGAACGCATAGACATCACCAGACGCTGGGTCTCATCCCTGGTGATGCTCTGCCAGGCCTCTACTGCAACTGTCTTCAGTTCCTGCTTGTTCTTGGGGCATTTTCCCTTCAGTTTTGTCTTCAGCAAGTGAAATGCATGCTCAATCGGATTCAGGTCAGGTGATTGACTTGGCCATTGCATAACATTCCACTTCTTTCCCTTAAAAAAACTCTTTGGTTGCTTTTGCAGTATGCTTTGGGTCATTGTCCATCTGCACTGTGAAGCGCCGTCCAATGAGTTCTGAAGCATTTGGCTGAATATGAGTAGATAATATTGCCCGAAACACTTCAGAATTCATCCTGCTGCTTTTGTCAGCAGTCAGACCATTAATAAATACAAGAGAACCAGTTACATTGGCAGCCATACATGCCCACGCCATGACACTGCCACCACCATGCTTCACTGATGAGGTGGTATGCTTAGGATCATAAGCAGTTCCTTTCCTTCTCCATACTCTTCTATTCCCATCACTCTGGTACAAGTTGATCTTGGTCTCATCTGTCCATAGGATGTTGTTCCAGAACTGTGAAGGCTTTTTTAGATGTCGTTTGGCAAACTCTAATCTGGCCTTCCTGTTTTTGAGGCTCACCAATGGTTTACATCTTGTGGTGAACCCTCTGTATTCACTCTGGTGAAGTCTTCTCTTGATTGTTGACTTTGACACACATAAACCTACCTCCTGGAGAGTGTTCTTGATCTGGCCAACTGTTGTAAAGGGTGTTCACCAGGGAAAGAATTCTTCGGTCATCCACCACAGTTGTTTTCCATGGTCTTCCGGGTCTTTTGGTGTTGCTGAGCTCACAGGTGCATTCCTTCTTTTTAAGAATGTTCCAAACAGTTGTTTTGGCCACGCCTAATGTTTTTGTTTTTTCAGCCTAATGATGGCTTGCTTCACTGATAGTGACAGCTCTTTGGATCTCATCTTGAGAGTTGACAACAGATTCCAAATGCAAATAGCACACTTGAAATGAACTCTGGACCTTTTATCTGCTCATTGTAATTGGGATAATGAGGGAATAACACACACCTGACCATGGAACAGCCGAGAAGCCAATTGTCCCATTACTTTTGGTCCCTTAACAAGTGGGAGGCACATATGCAAACTGTTGTAATTCCTACACCGTTCACCTGATTTGGATGTAAATACCCTCACATTAAAGCTGACAGTCTGCAGTTAAAGCACATCTTGTTCGTTTTACTTCAAATCCATTGTGGTGGTGTATAGAGCCAAAAAAGGTTAGAATTGTGTTGATGTCCCAATATTTATGGACCTGACTGTACATACATAGTACTGTACATACATACTCAGTCCTATACACACATACACAGTACTGTACATACATACACAGTACTGTACATACATACACAGTACTGTACATACACAGTACTGTACATACATACACAATACTGTACATACATACATAGTACTGTACATACATACACAATACTGTACATACATACATAGTACTGTACATACACAGTACTGCACATACATACATAGTACTGTACATACATACACAGTACTGTACATACATACATAGTACTGTACATAGATAGTACTGTACATACATACACAGTACTGTACATACATACATAGTACTGTACATAGATAGTACTGTACATACATACTCAGTCCTATACATACATAGTACTGTACACATATACACAATACTATACACACATACACAATACTGTACATACATACACAGTACTGTACATACATAGTACTGCACATACATACATAGCACTGTACATACATATATAGCACACACAGTGATATGTTCACACTCGGCTGCTTTTCTTTTTTAGGGCGGGTATAACAGTTATGTGTATAAGACGTCAGAGATTCAGCCATGGGCCATTCCTATCGGTGTTGTGCTCATTACTCCATGACATATTAATTAGTACAGCGAGTGCATGACTTGGGTGTGTCCAGGTGATGGGTCGGAATGTCGGAGATTGAATGACAAGGGGTTAGTGGAGTAATATTACCAGGCTAACCAGCGAGCCTAAACTCCTGACCTTATGCTTATGTACAGCTGGAGGCGAATATTTGTGACAGGTTGACTTAGCTCACGGCATGTGATGTCCACTTCTTTACGTTAAGTAGAAGCTGTGGGTTAAATCGCGTTGGAAACATCTGCCAATATGCCACATATTTCTGGTCTATAGAGTAGACATGGAAACTATTTGTCATGAGTAGCGATAGTGATAGCGTACAGGGGATATTATAGGGGATTCATCAAAATTACCTAGGTACAGTACAAGAAATTGGGCTTATGTAATAAAAAACTCTTCTGGTTTAGAGAGGAGCTGTCACCTCTCCTGACATGTCTGTTTTAGTATCAACTTGCTTTCCCCATGTAATAACAGTTCTGGAGCATCTGTTCTTATGGCTCTATGTTGTACCATTCCTCTATTAGTCTTACTAGGAGTTTAAGATTTCATTTCCAGCAGAAAGATCCAACTGGGTATTACCAGTTGGGGCTGTGACCCTGCACAGTCTGCCACTAGCAGCACTGATTGGATAGTGTCAACTGGTAACACCCATCAGGACCTTTGCTGCAGGAATTATACAACATACAGTTATATAGATTGATGCTATAGAATTGTTATTACATAGGGAATGGTAGTAGTTACTAAGGTAGGTCCTTTTTAAGCAAATAAAGCTCAAAAGGATAAACTCAAGCCCTTCTCTAATGACAGTGGCCTGGTCACTGCAGCTTCTATACAACAAGTGTAATTCCTTTACACCGTTTTCCAGCAATATCACATTATCATTATTATAGGAGTTAATTAAATTATCAAATATGTTAATAATTTTAGATATTTGTTTCATAGAGAGTTTCTTTAAGAAAATCATGATTATTTTTCAAATGTTTTAAAATAATTTTTCAATTTTTTTTAAATTGTATTATGTTGTTTTATTTAACATATTTTCCTCCTTTTAATCTTTTATTTGTAATTAAAATGTATTAGGGTATCTGTATTTATTCCACTGTACTAATATCTAAATATATAAAATACAGAAATGTTACATACAGTACCCAGATTTACTAAAGTGTCAGGACCTAGAATTTGTCTACAAACTGGCACAATTTGGCACAGCTTGTTTTTTTCCATTGTCTTCTGACTCACTTGAAAGGGGGTGGTACTTAGCAGGGAAGGGGCATGGTCTAGGATGCTACATTTGGGCTAAAATTGCACCTCAACTTTGGTGTAAAATTCTGTCTCAAAGTGAGCCAACCGGTAGTTGGTATAGAGTCAGAGAAAAGTGTCTGTCCCTGCACCAGATTTATCATCCAGCCCGAGTCCCTGTGATAAATCTGGTGCAGGTTTCAGCCGTTCTAAGAGGGTAATGCATGAAGTTAGCTGCGCCAAAAAATTGGAGTAATTTTAGCAGTTTTGCCGGTGGAGCAGGCATTTGCGCCAAGCTTATGATGCATTTGCACCTTTTTTAGAGGGGTTTGCTCCGTGCCCGGCAAAATGCATTTACTAAGTAGTGGACAGATGTTTTCTGGGCAGGGCTTTTAGTCAGATTTATCAATGCAAATTTTTTACCAAGAAGTTGCAAGTCACCTCAAAAAGTTACAAGTGTACTCCAGTCCACTGGTGGCTTACAGACTGTTGGAAACTTCTATAATAAAAGAGGTTAGAGTTTAGAGTTTAAAAATGTCTTAGGTATTCTGTACAACAAGTGTAAAGAATGGTGTGTGACAAGAATATTTGTCGCAAAAAACGAATGCAACTCATGACAGATGCTCTAAAAGAGCAAAAAATGGCATAATAATACATTACCCCCTAGGTTTATGCTATCTTTAAGATTAGCAGATCTGCCCAAATGTTGTTGGTTGGCATTAAAATCTAGCCCCCCAGGAATGTCCAAACCCACACAAGGGCCACCCACATATCGGTGTGGCTTACATAAGACCCTCCTATTTGTGGCTCAGGGCAGCCTCAATTAGGGACAGTCCCTGAAAATTTGGAACTGTTGGCAATTACGGTTAGGGCAGAACAAGTAAAATATATATTTTTTATATATCAGCTGTTGCTTAAGCCAGAGAAGAGCCTTTTCAGTAGAAGCGATCAGTCACTCCTGTCACCTCCTATGGAGCTACTAGGAACTGTGTTAGGGGATGCCTAATATATACTTATATCCAGGTTTGGACTGGGGTTCCTTGGGCAGAATAAATTATTCTCGTGGGCCATAACACATATCATCAATAAGTCTAATAGAATTTGATTTAAAGGGGTTATCCCATGAATAATGTATATAATGAAAATCAGACATCATATAGTACGTGACAAATGCAATCTCTAAAAAAGCTAGAACCAGCCCTGGACCTCACATGGATCCAAAGATCTCCACATTCATTGCTCTGCTAGATTCATACCAAGTTGACAGCTCAGGGGGCGTGTCTTTTCTACTGCAGCTAAGGGAGCGTGTCTCAGCTCTCCCTATCACAGCTCAGGGGCCATGTCTCAGCTCTCCCTATTACAGCTCAGGGGGCGTGTCTCAGCTCTCCCTATCACAACTCAGGGGCGTGTCTCAGCTCTCCCTATCACAGCTCAGGATGAAACTGAGCATGTGCAGCCATCTCAGTAAGAGTACTTTCACACTAGCGTTTTTCTTTTCCGGCACTGAGTTCCGTCCTAGGGGCTCTATACCGGAAAAGAACTGATCAGTTTTATTCCTATGCATTCTGAATGGAGAGAAATCCGTTCAGGATGCATCAGGATGCATCAGTTCAGTCTTTTTGACTTATCAGGACAAAGATAAAACCGCAGCATGCTGCATTTTTATCTCCGGCCAAAAAACTGAAGAGTTGCCTGAATGCCGGAGCCGGCATTTTTTTCGATAGGAATGTATTAGTGCCGTAAATACCGGAATTCCGGATCCGTCCTTCCGGTCTGCGCATGCACAGACAGAAAAAAAGGTGAAAAAAATAAATACACCCTAATTGTAAGTTATTGGCTTGAAAAGGCAGCTCTAAATGTTTTCTTTCCTCCTTGACCTTTGGGGCCCACTAAGGTATCACAGCCTGGTCCCACCGGAGGATCCTCTGGAAATCTAGTGGGCCAGTCTGATGCTGCATATACCCTAGCAGCCATTACTGGGCATCCTTGGTGGCTTACTTCGGCCTTGGGTGGTCAAGGCTAAAACTTGACCAGCCTTGAAGATCCTGATACTAGAGGTGATAGAGATCAGTAATTGACAGCAACTAAGGAGATAAACCATCTGGATCTGAGGATTTTCTGAAGCCAGCCATCCCTGGCTGCTGTTATTAGCCACCATCCCGCTGTTGATTGCACAGATGGCAAATCATGGAGTACACTTATGTTATGTGGCACCAAAGGGTTAAATAACGAATAGCATTCAGTGTATGACTGTGGTTCCTATATTAGGCTCTATGCAGAATGAATCTTCTCATAATATCATTAGCATCAAAAGTGGATCTTTTCTTTGATCAAACTGAGTTTTTAGAACGAAAGAAAGTTGACAGTTTTCTCTTTAAGTGAAGGAGATGAAACAAATAAATATTCAGTACAGGGGAATGATATCTCATGTGAGCATCAATGGTATTTAAATTTCTCATTAGATCTTACCTCTGGAACAGTGCGGACTGGAAGTCATCTGACACTAGTCCTCCTCTCTTTTCTTCTAATTATAGAGAAGAGCTGAAGGACTTAGTAATGGAGAAGTAAAAATATATGTAAAGTACTTCCAAAAGCCAACACGCGCTCCTTCATGCTAATGTATCTGTGAATACAGATGTGTCCAGCCTCACCTTAGCTCAGACTTAGTTAAGGACTCCAATTTCTCATGAAACAAATTGAACACAAAGGGGGAAAATTAAAGGGGCTGTCCAGTTTCATAATACTGATGACTTATCCTGGTGGTGCAGTGTCATTACAGCTGTTTGTCCCATTCGCTTGAATAGAAAAGGAAGCAGTAATTACGCCGTTTTACAGGTTAGGGTAGCGCTAAAGCCCACCCATTAGTGCCGGTGATGTCACCAGGCTCATTGCTAGGTGCAAGCCTTCGCCTAGCTTTACTCATGGAGAGCCCGATACGTCACTGGATCTCCAAAAAATGCCTTTGTCGTGACCGATTCATCTGATTACAGGGGACTGGAGAGGTGAAGATGTGGGTTATATCTGGGTTCAGCTCTGAACCAGGACAACCCCTTTAACAGATCAGACTAGACCAGTCTGAACTACTTGAAGAATGTATGTGAAAAATGTGGTAGTTCTTTTTTCAATTGTGGAGTATTGTAGTGCTTGAAGCTACATAGGAAAAGTCTGTACCAGGCCCCCATGACAACACCTCTTGCTACATGTATTCAACTGTTTCAGACTCTTGGTCATATCAGTGAACCCGCAGCACCTTCTTCCTCGGTATTCACATCTTGACTTGCATAGAAGCAGTTTTAATTAAATAATTATAATTGCGGTTATATAATACTGGATCAGAAATGACATGCAGTGCATGCTGATTATGAAGCTGCAGGGAAAGGGAAACCTAATGGCTGACATCTGAGAAGAGACGTGATTTATAGTTCTGGGACTGTTATTCTTTAAAAAAAACACTTAATATAGAAAATGCATACAACAAAATAAAAAATTGCAGCAATTCCTTCTTGAACATCCTTTCATGTGACTTTCTCCTTTCTTAGGCTACTTTCACACTAGCGTTCGATCGGATCCGATCATAATAATGCAGACGGAGGCTCCGTTCAGAACGGATCCGTCTGCATTAAAATGGCAAAAAAAAAGCTAAGTGTGAAAATAGCCTCGGACGGATCCGTCCAGACTTTCAATGTAAAGTCAATGGGGGACGGATCCGCCTGAAGATTGAGCCATATTGTGGCATCTTCAAACGGATCCGTCCCCATTGACTTACATTGTAAGTCTGGACGGATCCGCACGCCTCCGCACGGCCAGGCGGACACCCGAACGCTGCAAGCAGCGTTCAGCTGTCCGCCTGTCCGTGCGGAGGCGAGCGGAGCGGAGGCTGAACGCCGCCAGACTGATGCAGTCTGAGCGGATCCGCTCCATTCAGACTGCATCAGGGCTGGACGGCTGCGTTTGGGTCCGCTCGTGAGCCCCTTCAAACGGAGCTCACGAGCGGACCGACGAACGCTAGTGTGAAAGCAGCCTAATATTGCAATTTAATACTGTATGTAAATAAATATATGTCCCAGGTGATCAGCCATAACCACCCTTCTCTCAAACTGTCTCTGTACACTGCGTTTGGAGAGTCTTCAGATCCTTCCACTTTTGTCACATCTTGTTATTTTGCAGCCTTACAAATTTATTTATTCTTAAATCACATTTTCCCCCATTAGTCTGCACTCACTGGCCCATAATGACAAAGTTTGAAATCTTTGAAATCTTTGCTAATTTAAAGAAAAGGAAAACTAAAATCTTGCATTGACATAAATATTCTGATTCTTACTTTACTCAGGACTTAGGCTACTTTCACATTATTGTTTTTTGCGGATCCGTCATGGATCTACAAAAAACGCCTCTGTTTCAATAATACAACCCCATGCATCCGTCATGAATGGATCCGGTTGTATTATGTCTTCTATAGCCATGTCGGATCCGTCTTGAACACCATTGAAAGTCAATCCGTTTTATATTTTGTTAGAGAAAACGGATCCGTCCCTATTGACTGACATTGTGTGCCAGGACGGATCCTCTTGCTCCACACTACATTGTGGACAGAAAAACGCTGCATACAGCATTTTGGTGTCCGCCTACAGAGCGGAATGGTGACGGAACGGAGGCAAAGTGATGCATTCTGAGTGGATCCTTTTCCATTCAGAATGCATTAGGGCAAAACCGTTTTGGACCGCTTGTGAGAGCCCATGACGGATGTCAGAAACGGAAAGCCAAAATGCTAGTGTGAAAGTAGCCTTAGTTGAAGCCCCTTTGTCAGTGATTAGAGCCTCCAGTCTTCTTGGGTATGATGCCACAAGGTTTGCACATCTGGATTTGGGAATTTTCTGCCATGCTTCTATGCAGATCCTCTCAAGCTCTGTCAGCTTTGATGAGGACCGTCTATGGACAACCATTTTCAGGTCTCTCCAGAGATGTTTAGTTGGGTTCAAGTTAGGGCTCTGGCTGGGCCACTCAAGGACATTGTCCCTGAGCCACTCTTGTGTTGCTGTGGCTGGGTGCTTAGGGTTAATGTATTGTTGAAAGGTGAACTTTCAGCCTAGTCTGAGGTCTGAGATTTCTCCCACATGGAGGCCTGGGATGCCCATCTATTGTGATGTATTATAGAGCAACCATCTTAGACCAGCTCAAACATCTATGGATAAATTATACTAGTAAACAATGGGTGAATATGGAGAATCACTTAGCTGACACAACCAATATGAAGTGCTTTCTGTGGTTCACCCCTTTGAGCAGAAACCCTAACCTATCCCCCTCCCTTCTCTTCCAAGCGGGAATCAATTTGTGGACTAGATGTTCCTTTATTAGGACATTAATTCTCCTATGACAAGGGAACTACAACCTCATGGGGCCCAGAAGTGGCTTTACTTTCTTTAGGATTAGAGAATTTGTCCATCGATGACATCACCATCACTTCTCACATCCTTACAGTAACCAGGACATTCATTGCACAACGATGGAAATCCACTAACCTCCCTGTTTTTGCAGAGGTAATTAATAAAGTACAGTATAACTACACAATGCAAGAGATCATTGCTAACCAACTTGGTAAAGCTTCAATGACTGCAGAGAGATGGGAGAAATGGAAGCTATTTATGAGTACATACAAGGCTTGATGTCCTCTAATTATTGTGTTTTTTTTTTTACTTTCTTATTTATATCCACCTTCCTTCTTCCTACTCTTTTTTTTTTTGTTGTCCTTTGCTAAACTATGGATATTTAATATATGAGCCATATATGTTATGCCTCTGCTTTAATTAAGATTCGTTGTTTGAAACTGGTGATTCCCAGATTTGGGGGACAAGAAATAATACGACTAATCTTACTCTGATTTTACTAGGCAATATATGTGTGCTGTTTTATTTCTTTTTTCTGGAAATATGATTTTGTCTGTAATGTTTTTTTTTTTAAACTTCGCAAAATCAATAAACAATATGTAAAAATAGAACGTATCTGTACTTTGTTCCATTCAGCTTTCACTCAACTCTGACCAGTCGCACCTTCTAGAAAATACCCCCACATCATGATGCTGCCACCACCATGATTCACTGTAGGGATGGTGATGAGCAGTGCTTGGTTTCCTCCAGACACAATGCTTATAATTGAAATACAACCGCATGCATCCGTTCAGAACGGTCCGTTTGTATTATCTGTAACATGGCCAAAACAGATCCGTCTTGAACACTATTGAAAGTCAAGGGGGGACGGATCCATTTTCTATTGTGCCATATTGTGTCAGTGAAAACGGATCCGTCCCCATTGACTTACATTGTGTGTCCGGAGTGATCCGTTTGCCTCCGCGTGGTCAGGCGAACACCAAAACGCTGCAAGCAGCGTTTTGGTGTCCGCCTCCAGAGCGGAATGGAGGCGCAACGGAGGCAAACTGATGCATTCTTAACGGATCCTTAACGATTCATAATGCATTAGGGCAAAACTGATCCGTTTTGGACCGCATGTGAGAGGCCTGAAACGGATCTCACAAACGGAAACCAAAACGCCAGTGTGAAAGTAGCCTTAGGTGCTTTTGCAAGCGTCTTTTATTGAGGAGAGGCTTTTTTCTGGTTCCTCTGCCATAACGCCAAGATTGATAGAGTGCTAGAATGATCGTTGACCTTCTGGAAGTTTCTCCCATCTGCACACAGGATCCTTGGAGCTCAGCCAGAGTGACCACTGACTTTGAGGTCACCTCTCTTACCAAAGCCCTTTCCCCCAGATTACTTAGTTTTTAGGGAAGGCCAGCTCTAGAAAGAGTCCTGGTTGTTCCAAACTTCTTTCATTTAAAGTGCAACAGTTGTTTCGGTTTATTTTTAATATTGTGTAGGGACAGGGATGTTAAACATTTTTGTAATGTACTTTGTTAGGGAAAGATATTTATTTCTACTACAAAACAGGGTGCAAAGAGTCTTCTTAGCAAACTCTAACAGCATTGCCAACGAGAATCTGTCCTCAGTCTACAGAAGATACCTCGTCATCCTGCCTATCTCACTTGTTACACACAGGCATCTTTAGTGCTCAAAAAGTGCTGAGGACTGAAGACAGGCTCTCCTTAGTAGAAGACTCATTAAGCCGAAACACCAGTTACACTTTAAGAACTATGGGGGACACTATGCTCTTGGAAACTTTCAGTGCAGCAGAACATTTCTTGTACCCTTCTTCAGTTCTGTGCCTCCACAAATCCTGTCTGTGAGCTCTACAGGCAGCTTGGTTTTTGCTCTCATAGGCATTGTCAGCTATATAGACGGGGTTTATTTTTCCAAATCATGTCCAATCAACTGAATTTGCCACAGTTGGACTCAAATTAAGGTGTAGAATCGTCTCAAAGATGATCAAAAGAAATAGGAGGCCCCCAGAGCTAAGCACAAGGCTGCGACAAAATGTGAAAACACCAGTTACACTTTAAGAACTATGGGGGACACTATGCTCTTGGAAACTTTCAGTGCAGCAGAACATTTCTTGTACCCTTCTCCAGTTCTGTGCCTCCACAAATCCTGTCTGAGAGCTCTACAGGCAGCTTGGTTTTTGCTCTCATAGGCATTGTCAGCTATATAGACGGGGTTTGTCTTTCCAAATCATGTCCAATCAACTGAATTTACCACAGTTGGACTCAAATTAAGGTGTACAATCGTCTCAAAGATGATCAAAAGAAATAGGAGGCCCCCAGAGCTAAGCACAAGGCTGAGACAAAATGTGAAAAAAGTGAAAGGGTCTGAAGATTTTCCAAATTCATTGTAAGGCAATTGGCTGTCCAATGGTCCTGTCTTCAAAAGTAGACCAGTCATACCACTCCCTCTCATTAATAAAGCTCTGCACACTGAAAGACTTTTTAAGGAACAGGCAGAAAATTCTGGAGGTTTGCAAGCATTTTGGAAAACAGTTTTCCTTTGTATGTGGTTAAACAGTTTACCTTTCCTTTAAGTCCCTACTCGGCATTCAAGTGATCATGTCAGGATATGATAGAGGAAGAGAAACTGAGCTTTGTGATATGTAGATTGTCATGGGCAGCAGGTGTGGAATCACTATGTCAACCAACCAGATGGACTTAGGCTGGGTTCACACCTTAGGCTGGGTTCAAACGCGCTGTAAAACGCTCAACACATGAAAACCAATGCTTCCCTATGGCCCTGGTTCACACTTGAGCGTTTTACAGCGCGTTTGAACGTGCTAAAAAAAAACGCCCTACGCTCAAAAAAGTTCTTGAGCTTCTTTGGGGCGTTTTGTGGCGCGTTCCTGTACATAGACTTTCGGGAACGTGCGACAATGGGCGTTCGCTTGTCTCTGTGCGCGCGATTGTAAACGCCGGTACAATCGCGCATACAGAGCGCTCCTTTCAGAATGCTCAGGTGTGAACCCAGCCTTAAAGGGGTTTTCCGGGCTTTTTATATTGATGACCTATCCTCAGGATAGGTGAAAATCAAACAGCGGTTGCAGCATCTCCCATCATTCCATCTTTATTAGAGCTTTACAGCATACAAATAAATCAGCAACGTATGGCTATGTTTAATTGGTTCCATGGGCGTAGGGATCACCATAGCAGCCATAGCAATGGCTATGGGGCCCTACGCCACTGGGGGCCCGGGCTGCCAACTGAGGATTATATATATTTTTCAATTCATGTGGCGTAGCTACAGGGGTCGCAGGCCCTTCCAGGACAGACAGAGAAAGCACTATCTGCAGGGCCTGCAGGCTGTGGGCGGTGCGATAGGGCACGGCCGGAGGCAGAGAGGCATACCTGCAATGAGGAGATGGAGTGGTCCCGCTCCCAGTCTGGGCGGCAGTCAAACTGGCCGGAAGTGAAGGATGCGGAGCGTACAGCAAAATTGCGTGCTGCTGGAGTGTGGGCGCTCAGACGTTCAAGTGGCTGTGAGGTGGGGGCTGGCTGACTCTGGGACTGGTAAAACTTACTCTGGAGTCCTGGACCATTATATCTGGGGAGGAGGGGGGAGCAGCACCCTGGAGGTCTGGAGCAGTACATTTAAGGAGAAGGGGAGAGCAGGACCCTGGAGGTCTGGTCTGGACCATTATATAGGGGGGAACAGGACACTGGAGGTCTGGACCATTATATCTGGGGAGGAGGGGGAGCAGGACCCTGGAGGTGTGGACCATTATATTTAAGGAGAAAGGGGATCAGGACCCTGGAGGTCTGGACCATTATATTTAAGGAGAAGGGGGGAGTAGGATACTGGAGGTCTGCACCATTATATAGGGGGGAACAGGACACTGGAGGTCTGGACCATTCTATTTAGGGGGAGCAGGACCCTGGAGGTCTGGACCATTATATAGGGAAGAGGGGGGAGCAGCACCTTGGAGGTCTGGACCAATTATATATTGGGAGTAGGGGGAAGCAGGATCCTGGAGGTCTGGACCATTATATTTAAGGAGAAGGGGGGAACAGGACCCTGGAGGTCTGGACCATTATATTTAAGAAGGGGGGAGCAGGACCCTGGAGGTCTGGACCATTATATTTAAGGAGAAGGGGGGAGCAGGATCCTGGAGGTCTGGACCATTATATAGGGGGGAACAGGACACTGGAGGTCTGGACCATTCTATTTAGGGGGAGCAGGACCCTGGAGGTCTGGACCATTATACAGGGAGGAGCAGGACCTTGGAGGTCTGGACCATTATATATTGTGAGTAGGGGAAGCAGGATCCTGGAGGTCTGGATCATTATATATGGGGAGTAGGGGGAAGCAGGATCCTGGAGGTCTGGAACATTATATATGGGGAGTAGGGGGAAGCATGAACCTGGAGGTCTGGACCATTATATAGGCAGGAGGGTGGAGCAGGACACTTGATGTCTGGACCATTATATCTGGGGACTGGCGGTGGGAGATTTAGGGTGGAGGTGGGAGGTCTAGGAGGGGTGTGGGGATGTTGGGGTGGGAGGTCCTGGAAGGGTGTTTGGGTGGGAGCTCTGGAAGGGGTGGGGGTCTGAGAGGTATGTGGGGGTGGGAGATCCGGGAGGGGGGCCCATAAAAATTTTTTGCTATGGGGCCCAGTCATTTCTAGCTACGCCCCTGATTGGTTCTGACAATTGTGGGTGTTCCTGGGTGTGGGTATTTATATGCAATTTTGCCATATGTTTTTTATGCCTGACAAAGGCTGTTGTACAGCCGAAACGTTGCTGATTTTTTGTATGCTGTGAAGCTCTAATAAAGATGGAATGATGGGAGATGCTGCCACCGCTGTTTGATTTTCACGTATTCTCTGGCTGATTGGATCCGCGGCTGGCGCGGGGCTGTTGCAACTCCCTACAACAAGGACGGACCGTTGAGTGCTGCTCCTGCACTTTTGTTTCTATCCTCAGGATAGGTCATCAATATCAGATCGGCGGGGGTCTCTCACCTGACACCCCCGCCGATCAGCTGTATAAAGGAAAGACAGGCGCAGTGTGCACGTGCCGTCTTCTGTCTCTCTTCCTGCTTACCATAGACATAGCAGTAGCGAGCAGGAAGAGAGATGAGAGACGGCACATTCACACTGCGTGTGCCTTCCCTTCATACAGCTGATCTACAGGGGTGCCGGGTGTCAGACGCCTGCCGATTTGATATTGATCACCTATCCTAAGGATAGGTCATTAATATTAAACAGAAAGAAAGTGGATTGGTCACTCTTATATGGAAATATAGGATATTTTATTGAACATATAAATTAAAATTGATGAATAAAAATAGTAAAAAGTACTCTATTAAAAAATGTGAAAACACAATGGACTTGTGCTTGATCTCTATCAAAATGCCATAAGTTCATACAATAGTTATTTCATTACATAGCATGTGCAATAATATTGTAATAGGTACTGGTGGCTCCGGAGGCCTCATTCTCTATAGCCCACCTGGACTAATAAGGTCCTGGGTGTGGTAGATTGATCAGTTATGGAGGCAGGTAAATGCAAACAGTATCTATCCAATAAATAAACAAATAGTGCCAAATTCATATAGCATAAAATCCTATATTCAGTATATACAGTGGGTGGACCAATCTTTGTGTGTTAAGCCTTTTCTTTTATATATATATATATATATATATATATATACACACACACAGTTCTGTCCAAGCAAACGAAAAGCTCCAATCCTTATAGGCTAGTAATAGGTTGTGTCGGTTTTTCAATTGCTATTTAGCACAATGTGTTGGTGTGCAACTAACTCGCAACAAAGATACTTTATTTAAATGGTCAGAACAGTTCATTTATATCAGCCGTCTGTGTCAGAGAAAATGCTTCAGCGGCTACAGAGTGATACTATGTTATGTCCAACTGCCGGCCAATGGAATATATTCACGTACATCCACAATGGGAAATCTTCGCTTAGGTAACCAAAGCAGTTTGTTTAGTTATTACTCGGTAGATCTTTTCTTATACCCACTGCTGTGGGCTTACCTTCACTTGCGCCGTCAGGTAGGTTGGGACTGAATTTCGAGCCCTTGCTCTGTTGAGTCTGCCGGCGTCCCGGCGGTGAGGCTGCTTGCTTCCAACGGGTCTCTCACAGGTGATGTTTGTTCACTGTGAGGATCACGGACCCTTCACTGTTGGCGCTATAGGATGACGTATTAAGATCTTCTGTTGTTGAATCCACTAAATCCTTGTCCTTCTAGTGCCGGGACGCCGGCAGACTCAACAGAGCAAGGGCTCGAAATTCAGTCCCAACCTACCTGACGGCGGGGTGACTGGATAGAGCACCTATCCTGAGAGAATAGGGGTGAGCGGATCCTTTTTTTTCTGTCTTCCATTAATATTAAACGCCCGGAGAACCCCTTTAACTCCTGTACAGGGATCTGAATTTGCTGGAGGGGAGCCATCAGACCGCTACCTCTTGAAATAGTCCCGTTGTGGTTGAGAGCTGACCCACAGAGGACAGAGACCTCGGTATGAAAGACTAAGGGTAAAGGCAAAATGAAGGCAGCACTGGGTCAGTACGGAGATCAGGCACGGGTCAGGTCAGACGGCCAAGGGTCAGAATCTGGTAATCAGGCAACAGTTAATACATTGGCAGTCAAGCAGACTATAGCACCATTGATGGATCTAGCAATCTAGTAAACCTATTGCGTAGGCAGAGGACAAGAACAAATCATGGTATATATAGCAGAAGTTTAAAACACCCTGGCAGCTGCACACAAAACCGAAGGAGGGTTTAACCCTTGCTGCACTGAAAAATGAGATGAAGACCAATGACACACAGGACACTGCCACCCAGGCCAACTGCCTGGCAAAATTAATATGGTTGTGTGCATTAGGCCTTATACTCAGAAATCTTGATCCAAATCACACAAATCTATATATCTCAGCGCTTAGCTTCTCTCTCTATCATCTCTGGTTCTCACATAGGGTAGCAGAAATGGCCTTACCGGTTTTTACTTTAACTTTCATGTATTGCAAGCTTAGAAAATAAATCAGTGATAATTTTGTACCAGAATAAATTGTAAATCGGAAGGAGGGGGCCAGACAGCCCGTCAGCACTGTTCATATAAATATTGCAGCATTCAGTTTATCTGAAAACATAATTAGTAAACCAAAATCTACCTGAAAGCATCCATCTCGATGGAGAGTGTTGTGGGCGCTATTTTTTTTTGCATTGTTTGTATCTTCAGGAGTTTAGCAACAATTATCTTTTTCTTTGACAACCATATTTACCACATAAGAGCTCCCATCAGAATATTTCAGGATTTCATTCAGTTGACATTTTTGCTACAAACTTGCCTCATTTAAAGCTCTGCTCAGCATAAAGTGACAGCATGGCTGAACAATACACCACCTCCTCCTTATCATCCTATGGCTTTGAACTTTACTACTGCAAGGTAAAGCAGAAGTCAAAAACCTCTTGCACCTCACCTCATCTGTGAACATCTATAGGCCTGTCTGGGTGGAAAGTTGGATATTTCTTGTCATCAGCACAACCAGTCATGGGCGATATGTAATGTATTATTAACCCTGCTGAGCCTATAAACCACTGATGCTGTCATTCTCACTCTTTTGCATAGTCATGATTTATTAATATCTTCTCATTGCTCCATATGAGCAGCACCTGAAAAAAGGAGATATGGGGCAATAATTTTGTGTTTGGTGACAGTGTGAGATCCAAGTATCTGGAAATCCCAAATCTAGACTAGAAATCTTATACATGAACTCTCATTGCAAACTTCTATAAAACTCTTTGCATTGCCATATAATCCCTAGAATATTTGCTATTGAAAAACAGTATGGCCAATGGGGCAGATATACTAAGACTGGCGATACAAATGCCATATTTTCCAGGGCTGGGTGAGATGACCACTATCAATCTAGAAGGAGAGGGAGGGGTGGCAGAGAAAGCAGGGGACGCAAGGGTGCACAGAGTGGCTTGGTCCTGCCCTCAGTACACCTAACTGCTCATTTGAATAAGTACCACCTTCGTCCTCCCCGACACCACTCCCTTCCTCTCCAACCACCTCCCTGCGCATTCCTCTGCAGCATAGCATGGTGCATTCCTAGCATTTAAAGCATACCTCCAAACTTTCGAAAAGAATGAAGAATGAAGCTATTTGCGGAATTTTTCAACACTAGGCCACCCAGTCCCTTCCCCTTTATGCCACCTCGCAGTATTTATGCCCACATTGTGCCTCCTTCATAGATTATGCCCAGCTTTGCCCCCTCACAGTAATAAGCTAATTGTGGCCCCTCACAGTGATATGCCCAGCTGTGCCCCCTCACAGTATTATGCCCAGTTGTGCCCTCTCACAGTAATATGCCCAGCTGTGCCCCCTCACAGTAATATGCCCAGTTGTGCCCCCTCACAGTAATATGCCCAGCTGTGCCCCCTCACAGTAATATGCCCAGTTGTGCCCCCTCACAGTAATATGCCCAGGATTGTGACCCCATCACAGGCAGTAAAAAAATAAACTCAACATACTCACCTTGTTCCCCAGCAGCAGCAGGATACACAAAGCTGCCTTCCGGCCCCGGCCCCTGCCGAGACGTGCGGTGTGGAGTGCCAGCAAGAGAGCCAACGGAAGGCTCTTGCTTCATCATTACAGGAAGCTGTCTTTGCTTCCTATTAAAGACAGCTGCCAGAGAGCAGGACATGCCTCACCTGTACCGGGACCGCGGGACAGCCACTGAAATCCGAGACTGTCCCATCAAATCTGAGACAGTTTCCCAAGGAGGGCAAGGACAGTACAGAATGCAGCAATTATAGGCCCATATTATTACTAAACAAGACTCATTCATTAAGAGCAAGCTGGGTTCGTGATGGGCAGAGAAAGAAATCTCTAGTCTTGCAGATTCATTAACGCTATATCATGGGCAAGGAAAAAAAGCATCTCCTCTGGTGCTTTTAGGCATGGATGCGGAGAAGGCCTTTGATAGAGTACACTGGCTATTCATGCAACGCACATTACACAGATTTGGCTTTCCCGGGGCATTCATACAAGCAGTTATGTCTCTTTACAACATACCAAGTACGAGGGTGAGGGTTAATGGCTCTCTATCGAAGGCTTTCCAAATAACTAATGCAACACGCCAGGGTTGCCCCCTCTCCTCCCTGCCCCACCTTAAACAAGCGTTTCCACAAATTTTGGTGTAGGTCACGGACAAATCTAATTTCCCCTCGAGAGCAGGGAAACAGAAGAGAGAGAGCGCACAATAGTGTAGTATGTTTAACCGGATAAGAATATCAAAGTGAGAAATATCCAGACTCACCTTACGAAGTTGTGCTCCGGCAGGCACAACTCTACTTGGAGCTTAATCAAAATAAGACCTCTCGACCAGGACTGCAGCCGCAGATTTTGTAGTCTCTCGGATGGGATGTCCAGTCCCCCAAAAGAAATTTGTAGTAGAGAAAAGAGGTTCTGCGTCGGCGCAAAATCACTGGTGGAAGCGGTCTTAAAGATGAATTCTTCTTTTATTCAGAAACAACGCGTTTCGGGGATCAGAGACTCCCCTTCATCAGGTTTCACAAACATATCTTATGTTTGTGAAACCTGATGAAGGGGAGTCTCTGATCCACAAATTTTGGACACCTTTGAAAAATTCGGAAGGCTGTCTAAATCAAAGATTACCTATACCAAGTCCGAAGCTATGGGACTCTCCTTAGCAGAGGGTACAGTCAAGTGGCTTAAAGCATAATTTCCCTTTAAATGGAACCAGAACTTATTACCTTACTTGGGAATCGCATTTACTAGTAACCCAGCATACCTACAGACGTGGACAAAATTGTTGGTACCCTTTGGTCAATGAAAGAAAAAGTCACAATGGTCACAGAAATAACTTTAATCTGACAAAAGTAATAATAAATTAAAATTCTATAAATGTTAACCAATGAAAGTCAGACATTGTTTTTCAACCATGCTTCAACAGAATTATGTAAAAAAAATAAACTCATGAAACAGGCATGGACAAAAATGATGGTACCCCTAGAAAACACAGAACATAATGTGACCAAAGGGACATGTTAATTCAAGGTGTGTCCACTAATTAGCATCACAGGTGTCTACAACCTTGTAATCAGCCATTGGGCCTATATATATGGCTCCAGGTAATCACTGTGTTGTTTGGTGATATGGTGTGTACCACACTCGACATGGACCAGAGGAAGCAAAGGAAAGAGCTGTCTCAAGAGATCAGAAAGAAAATTATAGACAAGCATGTTAAAGGTAAAGGCTATAAGACCATCTCCAAGCAACTAGATGTTCCTGTGAGTACAGTTGCACATATTATTCATAAGTTTAAGATCCATGGGACTGTAGCCAACCTCCCTGGACGTGGCCGCAGGAGGAAAATTGATGACAAATCTAAGAGACGGATAATCCGAATGGTAACAAAAGAGCCTAGAAAGACTTCTAAAGAGATTCAAGGTGAACTTCATGCTCAAGGAACATCAGTGTCAGATCGCACCATCCGTCGTTGTTTGAGCCAAAGTGGACTACATGGGAGACGACCAAGGAGGACACCATTGTTGAAAACGAATCATAAAAAAGCAAGACTGGAATATGCCAAACTACATGTTGACAAGCCACAAAGCTTCTGGGAGAATGTCCTGTGGACAGATGAGACAAAAATCGAAGTTTTTGCCAAGGCACATCAGCTGTATGTTCACAGACGAAAAAATGAAGCATATCAAGAAAAGAACACTGTCCCTACTGTGAAACATGGAGGAGGCTCTGTTATGTTCTGGGGCTGCTTTGCTGCGTCTGGCACAGGGTGTCTTGAATCTGTGCAGGGTACAATGAAATCTCAAGACTATCAAGGAATTCTAGAGAGAAATGTACTAGCCAGTGTCAGAAAGCTTGGTCTCAGTCGCAGGTCATGGGTCTTGCAACAGGACAATGACCCAAAACACACCGCTAAAAACACCCAAGAATGGCTAAGAGGAAAAAATTGGACTATTCTAAAGTGGCCTTCTATGAGCCCTGACCTCAATCCTATTGAGCATCTTTGGAAGGAGCTGAAACATGCAGTCTGGAAAAGGCACCCTTCAAACCGGACACAACTGGAGCAGTTTGCTCATGAGGAGTGGGCCAAAATACCTGCTGAGAGGTGCAGATGTCTCATTGACAGTTACAGGAAGCGTTTGATTGCAGTGATTGCCTCAAAAGGTTGCGCAACAAAATATTAAGTTAGGGGTACCATCATTTTTGTCCATGCCTGTTTCATGAGTTTATTTTTTTACATAATTCTGTTGAAGCATGGTTGAAAAACAATGTCTGACTTTCATTGGTTAACATTTATAGAATTTTAATTTATTATTACTTTTGTCAGATTAAAGTTATTTCTGTGACCATTGTGACTTTTTCTTTCATTGACCAAAGGGTACCAACAATTTTGTCCACGTCTGTATATAGGACTAACTATCTTACACTCTTAAAAAAGATCAAGACCCAACTACAATCTCACTCTATCCCGTGGGTGTCTTGGTTGGGATGGAAAAATGTACTTCAAACATGCATAGTCCCTAAACTGACTTACTTACTCCAGATGGTCCCCATACATCTACCACAAACTTTCTTTAGGCAAGTTAGACACGTCTTTACAACCTTCCTCTGGAAAGGCAAGAAACCGAGATTGGCATATGATAAACTAATGAGAAGCCGGACAGAGGGAGGTTGTGGATTACCAGACTTACAGACATATTATAAGGCAACGCAACTAAAAAGATGGCTTCAATTGTGTATACCTAAGTTCAGACCTTTGGGTTCTGACATTTAACTAGCATTACTATGAGAGAGTCAACTAGCAGGACTCTGGGGCTTGGGCCAAACTACAGCTACCCCAGAAGGCCTCACTAAAGGAATAATCCTAACCATATGCTCCATACACGCCAAAACCCCTCTTTTCTTGGACCCACCAACACATTTGACAGCTGACTTCATCCCATACTTAACGCAAGTGCCTAAAACCCCTGTCCCAGTTTTGGAAACGTATGAGAAATATCCAAATCTCAACACTCTTGGAGCTCCTCAGAGATAAAAAAGAAGTACCCCCTGTATGCACTCAGGCGATTGGGAAAAGCAGTTTTCTGGCCACACTGGAGTTGGAACGCTCCTGCAAATTATTAGTCAAAAAATACAGCACTACTCCGGCTCCACTGTGGTTTGAGAAACTAGCTCTAGGAGAAATCCCAAAACACACTGTCTCACTCCTATACAAATCATTGATCTCTGCCCCTGAGGTAGTTACACCAGCATACATTAGGGAATGGGAACAAGACCTTGATAGATCTTTCTCCACACAAGAAATAAGACAAATCCACCTAAAGTCTCATGGGTTATCAAGATGTGTCAAGATACAAGAGCACTCTTACAAAACCGTGACACGTTGGTACAATGATCCAAGTAAACTATTTAAGATAGGACTTGCAGACTCAGACTTCTGTTAGAGATGTAAAAAACAAAAAGGCACCCTGGGCTACATTTTGTGGTCTTGCCCTCTATTGCACCAATATTGGAGTCAAGTGGAACAAAAGATCAATGAGATTTGTAAGTCTTCCATTAAGCTATCGCCCCAGTCAGTTCTGCTGTGGCTACCTTCCACAGGTTGGCATCCTTCAGCGACAGATTTGCCTACCTAGCTTATTCAGGCTGCTAGACTGCTAATACCGCTTCGATGGTTAAGCACTGATCCCCCACCTTGGGACAATGGTATGATAAGGTCGACCAGTTATGCCGAATGGAAGAATTAGCAGGTTGGGCTAACAGAACGCATACTAAGTATACACACCTGTGGAAACCTTGGAATACATTTTGCCAGCCTCATTGACATTTGTAGGTATAAAACGTGGAAACTAATTACAAAATAACGCCTAGAGGTGCTAGGATTCACCTAACTAGTGTCACCTCAGCCACCTCAACCACTCAGGCCTCAGTTCAAGCCTCAACTCAAGCCTCAACTATATTGCTAATCTTTCTTGCTCTATGCCAATAATCTGAAGAAAGAAACTGTCCATGACCGTTTGATATTGCCTGTTTTTGTTTACAATGTTATTACCTTACCCCCCCACCCCCTACTCCTCACCTCTGGCACTCACCCTCCCACATTTACTTTGTTTATTCAGACTAGGTATTTTATTTACTTTATTTTGATTATTTAATTCATTTTATTTTACTTCACTTAATTTTATTCTATACTACATCATACCGATAGTTATAAGACGGTATTAAATCTCTCTGTATGTGTTCTTTTTAAAACGTACAAAATCTTAATAAAAAGAGATTTGTTAAAAAAAAAGAAAGATCTGAGACAGTTGGGAGGTATGTTTAAAGTGTTCTTTTCATTATATTCTACTTCCATGTTTTCCCCTTGATGCTGCTGATCAATCTCTGCTGCGGGCAGGCTCTAGTCAGAATCAGTTTACTTCCCCTTCTGGCAGTTAACAATATGGTCCCTCTTTACTTCCATTCTAGTTTTACAAACTAAATGAGCTGACTACCATGTTACTGTACTACCATGTTACTGAAGAGGCTTTGCCCCTTCCTTGACAAGCAGGACAGAAAGCTATTTCTATTGGCTGCTCTGTACAGATCAGTACGCAGAGATCTGGCAGTGTCCGTTCTGTTTTTTTTGCAGACCGTATAAGGAACCATTCATTTCAATAGGTCCGCAAAAAAAACGGAAGTTACTCCGTGTGCATTCCGTTTCCGTATGTCCATTTCCGTTCCGTAAAAAAATAAAACATGTCCTATTACTGTCCGCATTACGGACAAGAATAGCACTGTTCTATTAGGTGCCAGCTGTTCCGTTCCGCAAAATACTAAATGCACACGGACATTATCCATTTTTGTTTTTGCGGACCGCAAAATACATACGGTAGTGTGCATGAGCCCTAAGCCTCCATAAAACTGGTGGCAGATTCCCTGGTCATCAATATCTGGTTGGTGGGTGTCAAACTCTTAGCACCTGTCCTCCACCATCAGTTGTTTGAAGAGGCCATGGTGCTTGCGTGAGCACCGTTAGTTCAAAAAAACGGATTCTGGAATATTCTGTCAAATCTTTAATAGCAACTGGCGCATCAGTTTTGATGCCAGATATTTTCTAGCACTGCACATAAAAAATTAGCATGCAGCATTTCTCTGTCTGGTGCCAGCAGGCGTGTCATTAGGCCAAAACATGCGGGACTAAGGCCCTGGATGTTTTGCCCAAGGCCTGTAACATCAAGACGGCTGGCGGCACATTCAAGTGTATCGCCATCCTCAAGACGGACATATAGTTGAATACTGCATGCAGGGTGGCACGAGACCCAAAGGCTCCCTACCCCACCGTTTCCTCTAATAGGCCACTAGGACTGCATGACTAATGGGGCCCTATAGCAGGCATGGCCAACCTGAGGCTCTCCAGCTGTTGCAAAAGTACAACTCCCAGCATACTCAGACTGCCTACAGCTATCGGCCTGCAGCAGGGCATGGTTGGAGTTGTAGGTTGGCCATGCCTTCCATATAGGGTTTGGGCTGCATAACTGCTGGGATCCTATAGATGTCAGGGGCAAAATAACTACTGGGGCGCTATAGGAGACAGGGACTGCAAAACTACTGGGGCACTATAGGAGTCAGGGTCTCTATAACTATTGGGGCACTATTGGAGTCAGAGGCTGTATAACTACTGGGGCACTATAGGGATCAGGGTGGGCTGTATAACTACTGGAGTGCTATAAGGATCAAGGGCTCTATAACTATTGGGGCACTATGGGAGTGAAGGGCTGTATAACTACTGGGGCACTATGTGGTGATTATAACTACTGAGGCACTAAAGGGGAAACTGGGCATATTACTGTGAGGGGGCACAACTGGGCATATTACTGTGAGGGGGCACAACTGGGCATATTACTGTGAGGGGGCACAGTTGGTTCAAGAATTATGAGACCCTATCAATGCCTCTGGGTGCCGGACCGGTGTACTGAAGTGCACTACACATATATCAGTTGCATCTGGTTCCTGTATAAATAACTGGCTGGACACAACCAATATAATGTACTAGAACCCAGCCTAATCCAGACAGTACAGCTGCCTAGGGAGGAATGTCTTCTATTCTGTACATAGTTGTGTATAGTACGTATGGAGAACCTATATATTAACCTTGGACTTCTTGCATGAGTAGAAGATATAAGGTTGTACAGACATGTTTAACACTAGCTGAGATCCAGGTGAAGAAAACAAAGCTAAAGATCTTATAAGGTAACAACCTGAGCAGGTGTCAGAGAGGGAGTGCGATTTCGGATAACAGCCAAAGAAAGAAATAACTTTCTTCTTCTCATTTCTCTGTTGCATTGTAAACCTTTCCATGAAATATTCATTTCAAGTAGCTGAACGCATTTGTAATATTATACTCCAATTTTTACACATATCAGTTCAATGCCCTAATTATGGTATAGTTCCCATAATAAAAAAAAACTAGTCATTACCATGATATCTCGTTTCATATTGTGACTAACCCGGTACTAGAACCTAATATCAGGTGCAGCTGCTTCTATGCTCTCACCTTAATTCACTGAAATCACTTGCTGTACATTGTTCACACACATAAAAATCACTTGCGGAAATCGCTGTGATTTTCCACTATGACATCTGCTATCAAAACGCCACCAACAGCTTCCGATTGACTTAAATCGGAACAATGCCAACAAGTGTGCAACGAGCCCCTGATGAGCCGGATCAGAGGATGGGAGTGGTAGTGACCCTGATGATATGTCACAGTGTACTCCCTCACGCAATCGCTCCCTGGGGTCAGTGCAATGAAAGTGCAGTGAAGGACAAGCACCCTATATTCCCTCTGGGCACTCCTTGTAGATGGGGTGCCCTTGATGCTAAATGTCCAAGTGGGTGCAAGATAGGACTTAAAATGATGCAATGGCCAGTGTGTGGTGTTAGGAGAGTCAGTAACCTGGTCAGATTAACCAAATGAAAGCCTCTCTTTACTGTGCACAAAACAGGAGTTATATGTACTCTTTTTCTTGCTACAGTCTTTAGTACTGGGATTTCTGGCTAGCAACAGTAATCTGTCACAATGCTTGCAATTCACATGACTGGCATGCATTTCCAATAATGCATGGCCAAATTGTACCTGAAGCGTGCAAGATATCTTAACTTGTTATCCCTCAACTGCAGCAGAGGCCTGATAGTGCTATAGCCTGATCACCTTGCTGCCTAAAATGTTGTAGCCCTTGCATCCACCCATCTGGGGTGTATCAGGTGTCTTAACTTGTTTCGTCGATTCAGCAGCAAAGTGTGTAATCCTTTACACTAGTTACCTTGCTGACTCTCACTCTATGGCCATGTAACTTCTCAGAAAATCTTCTCTCCTCTCTGATAGTAGCAGAGGACACCTAGGGATCTGTTAGTCTCTGGAAGCATTGAAGCTGAATGCCTGAGAAGAGGAGCACGTGCTGTTTGCTCCTGCTTCCTCCAGGCCCATCCTCACACTACTAGAACAACTAGAATCTTCTCCTGGAATGTGTGTGTGTGTGGGGGGGGGGGGGGGGGGGGGTCTAGTCTATACCCTAAGAGTGTTCTGGGCCAGGATAGTTAACTCTAGCCATGCCTGTCTCATTCTTAACCATATTTGGTGTGTCACATTACATAGCAGTGTGTAACATAACATTACAGTACCACTTTCCACTGGGGTACTGCCTGGTGGCACTTTTTCCGGCCGCACTAGTCAGATCTACCAAAGAAATTGCATGTTACTTTTTTGAAGCAGCTCTGATTATGGTTCTCCATGCACAGAACATGTATCCAATTATTTTAATGTGTGTATCCACGCATCCGTGATTTACCATGGGCCGGGGTCCAGGGTTACACCGCCGAAGCATGCTCGATTCATCAACAGATTTGTCCCTATCAAACTGGCTGACATGTTACATGTGCGCTTGGCAGCTGAAGACATCTGTGTTGGTCCCATGTTCATATGTGGGCAACCAATAAACGTTGGTCAGTAATAACACCTTATATATGCACTGACTATACTACCCTATGGATATATTTTTGCACTTGCACTTTATATAGATGAATTAATGTTACCATACACCTGAAGCCCATGAGATTTTAAATGTTCTTAATTATGTGAAGCCAGATTTTGGTATTTATGAAATGTTTAATAAAAATGATAATTATTTGAACATATATTGAGTGGTGGAATTGCAGTTTGTTTAAACTTTGATCCATATATTTTCTATTATTGGTTCCATGTTCATATGTGCCTGCACTGTTGAAAAAAATTAGGTTTTAATATATGCAAATGAGACTCTAGGAGCAACTGGGGCTTTGTCATTACACCTAGAGGCAGGGCCGCCATCAGGGGGGTACAGCCGATACCCCAGTAAGGGGCCCAGACCCTGTGGGGGGCCCGGCCAGTTTTTTTACCCCCTCTCATTTGTCAGTGACTTGAGTTGAACTTTATTGCATCGCTAGAAGGGGCAATTGATTATTCCTTGCTAGTGATGTCCAGTTCATGAACGAATCATTCATTTGAATCGATTCAGTTCACTGAACCGATCCGTGTGAAACAGCTCAGTCTGAGTCAGTGAGTCACAGCACACAATAGCAGAGCCGCTGGCAGCAGGGAGGGGAGGGGCTGGGGAGGAGTGTAATCTGATCCTAGAGTGGAAGCTGCTTCTGCCAGCCCCTCCCCTCCCCGCCCACAAACCAATCAGAGCTGAGGCAAGGCAAGCACTAGCAGCTCTGAGTCACTGACACAAGTACAGGGAGTCTAAGAAAGAACGCGCTGGGCGGCATTTTGTGAAGGTAGACCGAGCCTCTAGGTGCTGAAAAGATGCCCCCATAGCACCTAGAGGCTCATTAGCATATCAATAAAAGTTCGTTTTTTATGGAAACGGCTGCACAAAAAGCTATTATATTAGGATTGTTTGGTAGAGCAGACACTAGCGGATCGCTAGTGTCTGACAGCTAAATTTGTCAAAACGATGTGGTAGAAACCCTATAAAATAATCTAAAGATCAGACTTAGTTAGAGACTCATTCGATTCTTTGAGTTAAAAGAGCCATGAGTCACTAGAACAGTTTACACTGAGGCTGAGGCGTTTGTTGCAGCAGTGATAAGATTAAGGGACAGGAGCAGAGAGATAAGAGAAGTGACAGATGACTGTGAAGACCACGCGATCTGTTGCTCAGAAGCCATGAGATTGTAAGGCTACTTTCAAACTAGCGGCAGGACGGATCCGACAGGCTGTTCACCCGGTCAGATCCGTCCTGCCGTTATTTCGCCGGACCACCGCTCCGTCCCAATTGACTATAATGGGGACGGGGGTGGAGCTCCGGCCCAGCACGACAGTGCATGGCGAAAGGCCGCCGGACTAAAAGTACTGCATCAACTTGTTGTGTGGTCTTTGCTCAGGGGTAAAATGCAAAGCTGTTTTCTGGATTATCCTCCATCATTGTTATTAACCCCTCCCTTGCCAGCCCACCCAGCCCTATTTAGCTTTGTGTTCAGCTTTGAAAAAATTTTTTAGGCCATGAAGGGGTTAATTAAGTGTTGGAGGGGGTGGGGGGTGTTATTGTGCATATTGTGTTTGGGATCCATTTAACAAGTTTGACCAGTTGGGTTTGAGAGTGGTTGAGTGTCATCCACAGATCCCTCATAACAGTGCGTCACCCACAGATCCCCCATAACAGTGCGTCACCCACAGACCCCCCATAACAGTGTGTCACCCACAGATCCCCCATAACAATGTATCATCCACAGATCCCCCATAACAGTGTGTCATCCACAGATTCCCCATAACAGTGTGTCATCCACAGATTCCCCCATAACAGTGTGTCATCCACAGATCCCCCATAACAGTGCGTCATCCACAGATCCCCATAACAGTGCATCATCCACAGATCCCCCATAACATTGTGTCATCCACAGATACCCCATAATATTGTGTCATCCACAGATCCCCCATAACAGTGTGTCATCCACAGATCCCCCATAACTGTGTCATCCACAGATTACCCCATAACAGTGTGTCATCCACAGATCCCCCCATAACAGTGTCATCCACAGATTCCCCCATAACAGTGTGTCATCCACAGATTCCCTCATAACAGTGTGTCATCCACAGATTCCCCCATAACAGTGTGTCATCCACAGATTCCCCCATAATAGTGTGTCATCCACAGATCCCCCATAGCATTGTGTCATCCACAGATCCCCCATAACAGTGTGTCATCCACAGATCCCCCATAAGTGTCATCCACAGATTCCCCCATAAGTGTCATCCACAGATTCCCCCATAAGTGTCATCCACAGATCCCCCATAACAGTGCGTCATCCACAGATCCCCATAACAGTGCATCATCCACAGATCCCCCATAACATTGTGTCATCCACAGATACCCCATAATATTGTGTCATCCACAGATCCCCCATAACAGTGTGTCATCCACAGATCCCCCATAACTGTGTCATCCACAGATTACCCCATAACAGTGTGTCATCCACAGATCCCCCCATAACAGTGTCATCCACAGATTCCCCCATAACAGTGTGTCATCCACAGATTCCCTCATAACAGTGTGTCATCCACAGATTCCCCCATAACAGTGTGTCATCCACAGATTCCCCCATAACAGTGTGTCATCCACAGATTCCCCCATAACAGTGTGTCATCCACAGATTCCCCCATAACAGTGTGTCATCCACAGATCCCCCATAGCATTGTGTCATCCACAGATCCCCCATAACAGTGTGTCATCCACAGATCCCCCATAAGTGTCATCCACAGATTCCCCCATAAGTGTCATCCACAGATTCCCCCATAAGTGTCATCCACAGATTCCCCCATAACAGTGTGTCATCCACAGATTCCCCCATAACAGTGTGTCATCCACAGATTCCCCCATAACAGTGTGTCATCCACAGATTCCCCCATAACAGTGTGTCATCCACAGATTCCCCCATAACAGTGTGTCATCCACAGATTCCCCCATAACAGTGTCATCCACAGATTCCCCCATAACAGTGTGTCATCCACAGATTCCCCCATAACAGTGTGTCATCCACAGATTCCCCCATAACAGTGTGTCATCCACAGATTCCCCCATAACAGTGTGTCATCCACAGATTCCCCCATAACAGTGTGTCATCCACAGATTCCCCCATAACAGTGTGTCATCCACAGATTCCCCCATAACAGTGTGTCATCCACAGATTCCCCCATAACAGTGTGTCATCCACAGATTCCCCCATAACAGTGTGTCATCCACAGATTCCCCCATAACAGTGTGTCATCCACAGATTCCCCCATAACAGTGTGTCATCCACAGATCCCCCATAACAGTGTGTCATCCACAGATTCCCCCATAACAGTGTGTCATCCACAGATTCCCCCATTACAGTGTGTCATCCACAGATTCCCCCATAACAGTGTGTCATCCACAGATTCCCCCATAACAGTGTGTCATCCACAGATTCCCCCATAACAGTGTGTCATCCACAGATTCCCCCATAACAGTGTGTCATCCACAGATCCCCCATAATAGTGTGTCATCCACAGATCCCCCATAACTGTGTCATCCACAGATTCCCCCCATAACAGTGTGTCATCCACAGATCCCCCATAACTGTGTCATCCACAGATTCCCCCATAACAGTGTGTCATCCACAGATCCCCCATAACAGTGTCATCCACAGATTCCCCCATAACAGTGTGTCATCCACAGATTCCCCCATAACAGTGTGTCATCCACAGATTCCCCCATAACAGTGTGTCATCCACAGATCCCCCATAACAGTGTCATCCACAGATTCCCCCATAACAGTGTGTCATCCACAGATTCCCCCATAACAGTGTGTCATCCACATATTCCCCCCATAAGAGTAAGTCCTCCACAGATTCCCCCCATAACAGTACGTCATCCACAGATCCCCCCATAACACTGTAACAGTAAACCTTGTGCTTTTTTAGTTTTTTTTTTTTAAATGTGCCAGGGGAATATTGCTAGGGCAGATAAGAACAGGGAGTGTAGTTGGGGTTAGTGTAGGGTCCTGCTTAAAAGAGTCTACCTTGTCGTGGTAGCAGGCTTCATATTATTTGGTCAAAAATGAATTCCTTACTGAAATCACTGATTATCACTTTTTACTGTCTTTGTAGTTGTAAAAAAATTATGTAATTGGGGGTAGGTCCTTGGGGGTTGAGGGGAGGTGGAGTCAGGACGGATTCTAAAGGGGCGGGGTAGGAGGGGGGGCCCAGGCCTTGAGCTGTGTAAGGGGCCCCAAAATTTCTGATGGCAGCCCTGCCTAGAGGCCCTGCTCTCTCTGCAACACCTGGTCCTGACTCTCTAAAGTCAATAAAAGTGCAGAGGGAGCAGCAGTTTCAGAGAAAGCAGAGTCTCTAGGTGTAACGGCAACACCCCCGTTGCTCCTAGAGGCTCATTTGCATATATTCAAACTTATGACCATGGGACCAACACAGATGTCTTCAGCTGCCAAGCGCGCATGTATCAGGTCAGTCAGTGTCATAGGTACAAACAGTAGCATGCCTAGCGTGTCTGGCACCCTGGGCCGGTCCTTTTTCTGCCAGCCCCCCCCCCCCCCCAATACCTTCATAGTAGTTT
Organism: Bufo gargarizans; assembly: GCF_014858855.1. Classification (NCBI taxonomy): domain Eukaryota; kingdom Metazoa; phylum Chordata; class Amphibia; order Anura; family Bufonidae; genus Bufo; species Bufo gargarizans. Next base: position 72,297,318 of record NC_058082.1, on the reverse strand, counting down.
TGTTTAGTTATGTGCCCCCTAACGGTCGTTATGCCCACACTGTGCCCCCTCACATTATTTATGCCCTCATTGTACAACTTTCACAGTAGTTATGCCCAAATTGTGACCCCTTAAAGTACTTATCCCCTCATTGTGCCCCCCTCACAGTAGTAATGCCCACTCTGTGCCCCCTTCACAGTTGTAATGCCCTATCTGTGCCCCTTCTGAGTAGTTATGCCATCACTGTGCCCCCATAACAGTAATAATGCCCTTTGTGCTCCTTTACAGTAGCAATGCTGATTGTGCCCCCCACAGTAATAATGCTCATGCAGTGCCCCATAACAGTTATGCCCACCCCTTTTACAGGAGTAATGCTCTCTGTGCCCCCTTCATAGTAGTAATGGCCATTGTGCCCCTTCATAATAGTAATGCCCATTGTCCCCCCTTCATAGTAGTATTGCCCTCTGTGCCTTCTTTGTAGTAGTAAAGCCCTTTGTGCCCCGTTTGTAGTAGTAATGCCCTGTGTGACCCCTTTGTAGTAATGCCCATTGTGCCCCCTCCATGGTAGAAATGCCCTCTGTGCCCCCTTTGTAGTAGTAATGTCCTATTTCCCCTCCATGGTAGAAATGCCTTCTGTGCCCTCTCCATGGTAGAAATGCCTATTGTGCCCCTTCATAGCAGTAATGCCCATTGTGCCCCTTCATAGTAGTAATGCCCATTGTGCCCCCTCCACAGTAATAATGCCCATTGTGCCCCGTCATAGTAGTAATGCCCATTGTGCCCCGTCATAGTAGTAATGCCCATTGTGCCCCCTTCATAGTAGTAATACCCATTGCCCCCCTTCGTAGTAGTAATGCCCTCTGTGCCTGTGCCCCCTTTGTAGTAGTATTGCTCTCTGTGCCCCCTTTGTAGTAGTATTGCCCTCTGTGCCCCCTTTGTAGTAGTAAAGTCCTCTGTGCCCCCTTTGTAGTAGTATTGCCTCCTGTTCTCCCTTTGTAGTAGTAATGCCATCTGTGCCTCCTTTGTAGTAGTAATGCCCTCTGTGCCCCCTTTGTAGTAGTATTGCCCTCTGTGCCCCCTTTGTAGTAGTAAAGCCCTCTGTGCCCCCTTTGTAGTAGCATTGCCCTCTGTGCCCCCTTTGTAGAAGTAATGCCCTCTGTGCTGCTTTTGAAGTAGTAATGCCCCCTGTGCCGCTTTTGCAGTAGTATTGCCCTCTGTATTGATTGAATCGCTTATTTCTTCTGGCACCCCTCTGAGAGCTCAGGGACCCTAGGAGAAAACCAATCTACCCAGTATTTTCAGTTTCTGTATGGTGGTAATTTTGAGACTTGTAACAATTGAAACTACAGGACACTTATGTAAACAGGTTTTTAATTTTTATATATATCTATAATCTGCACAATATATGGTACTATATGAAGTTATAAATGGCAAGGTTGAGGGTCTGCATTGCATGTTTCCCAGGGCCTCCAAAGAGTGTATACTCACCATGCAAATACATGGCTTTGTGAAAACTTTTCCTGGAAAATATTTAGGACTAAGCTTTTAATTTATCCAACTATTCCCTTATAAACTGATGAATGCTCGACTTTAGAGGGTGTATCAATGATTATAATGAGTTTTCCCCACACAGCGAGGCACAGCATGAGCTCAGTTATTACTCTCCTGGCAGTCAATACCAGGCATTATTAAGAGTAATAAATGTCACTGTCAAAGTTTTAGCTCCTTCTTGCGCTAATGTCTACCAGAGTGTCAAAAGCAGTAAATGAAGAAGTGACAACGTGTCCTCCAGAACCTGCGCATAAGAGCAGCTCACTAGCCAGACACCTAGAATGGAGGTAATGAAAGCTATATTTATATACGCCGTCTGATAGGGATCCCACGTCAAGTCTCTTCTCACCTGATAATAACCATCCTTTGAAGTCTACCAATTATGTGTAATCAATACCTCACCGACATATCACTTCAGGATCCACGTTAACAATTTCTCCTCCATAAATTCAGCCTAGAAATATTAGAATGAACTATATCCATCAACAAACCCGTATTGTGAATCACCTCTCCAGAAGGATAGAAAATCTAATATTACAGCATTTATACTTACATTTTACTTCTCACTATGTTTAATGAATTGTATTATTTACACCCCAAACCTGCACCAACCTAAAGGTGCATTTAGACGGGCCGAGAATCAGGCAGATTATAGGGAATGACCGTTCCAGTGAATGGTCGTTCCCGACAATCTAGCCATGTAAATGTGCCGCCGATCACCCAATGTATGAGTGAAACGCTTGTTCGTTGGGTGATCCTTTCGTTCATGTAGGCACCACCGATCATGGCTTCTGGGCAGCAGATTGTGTGTTCTAAACAGCTATCTGCTCCTCAGAAACCATGAATCTGTATGAGGACGAGCTGGAACGCTTCCTTTCCAACAATCGCCTGCAGAATCGCCCCGTCTAAATCCACCTTTATTCTCCACAAATATATTGCTGGCTAAACCATTTCTTCAAGAAACGCCATGCTTATTAAAAGGGTTGTACAGGATTAGATAAAAATGTCGGCAGCACCACACCTGTCCGCAGTTTGTGTGTGGTGTTGAGGCTCAGCCCCATTCACTGCAGTGGAGCTGAGCTGGAAGAAAGTGGCCATATTTTCTTAATCCTGTGCAACCCTCATTTAGGCCTCATGCAAATGACCGTATGTATTTTGCGGTCTGCAAAATACGGATCCTCAAAAATATGGATGACATCTATGTGCTTTCCGTACTATCCTTGTCCGTAATGAGGACAATAATAGGACATGTTCTATTTTTTTTTTCAAAACGGACATACGGAAACAGAATGCACACGTAGTCATTTCCTCATTGAAGTAAATCGTTCTGCATATGGGCCGCAAAAAAAACGGACACAGAAACAAAATACGTTCGTGTGCATGAGCCATTAGGCTGGGGCTTCACATCTCGGCTGTGTGAACTGCTTTTTTTTTTTTGGGCGTTCCTCTATAGTGAAAGAGATGTAAAAACGTATGAAAAAAATGGCTGCAGCTACATGCTATGTTTTAAAAAAGAAGCAAGACAATGACAAAAATGTCATCTACTTAGTTAACAAAAACGCAGAAGCAAAAAATAATAATAACTTGTGTGTCCTGCGCCCAAACGCCGCACATTTCTGTGGCTAGCCCCTCCCTGGCTGCTTGCCCACTGACTGGCCCTGTCAATCAAAGCAGCCAGAAAGGGGCTGGCCACAGAAATTAGTGGAGCTTGGGTGAAACAAGAGCAATGGTGACACCCTCATTGCACCAAAGGCCTAATTTGCATATTAAGAAAAAGTCTAATAACCCGGGAACAGAGTTTTGGATCAACAAAAGAACAAGAGCACCTAAATCAGATGGACCACAGCCAGTGGCGTACACACAATCCATGGGGCCCCGGTGCAAAACTGAATCATGGGGCCCCCCAACCTCCCTCCACCAGCAGCAGAGTTAGGCTACTTTCACACCTGCGTTAGGTGCGGATCCATCTGGCATCTGCACAGACGGATCCGCACCTATAATACAAACGCTTGTATCCGTTCTGAACGGATCAGTTTGCATTACCACGAAAAAAAAAATAAGATAATGCAAACGGATCCGTTTTGACTTACACTAAAAGTCAATGGGAAGCGGATCCGTTTTCAATTGCACCATATTGTGTCAGTGAAAACGGATCCGTCCCCACTGACTTACATTGTAAGTCAGGACGGATCCGTTTGGCTCTGCATCGCCAGGCGGACACCAAAATGAATCTGCACAGACGGATCCGCACCTATAATGCAAACGCTTGTATCCGTTCAGAACGGATCCGTTTGGCTGCAAGCAGCGTTTTGGTGTCCGCCTCCAGAGCGGAATGGAGGCTGAACGGAGGCAAACTGATGCATTCTGAACGGATCCTTATCCATTCAGAATGCATTGGGGCTGAACTGATCCGTTTTGCACTGTTTGTGAGAGCCCTGAAACAGATCTCACAAGCGGACCCAGAAACGCCAGTTTCTCCGCTTGTGAGATCTGTTTCAGGGATCTCACAAACAGTGCAAAACGGATCAGTTCAGCCCCAATGCATTCTGAATGGATAAGGATCCGTTCAGAATGCATCAGTTTGCCTCCGTTCAGCCTCCATTCCGCTCTGGAGGCGGACACCAAAACGCTGCTTGCAGCCAAACGGATCCGTTCTGAACGGATACAAGCGTTTGCATTATAGGTGCGGATCCGTCTGTGCAGATACCAGACAGATCCGCACCTAACGCAGGTGTGAAAGTAGCCTAACTCTGCTATATTTCTGTAGCCTGCAACCTCTAACTGCCCAGTTGGGCTGAAACTACTACACCCAACATGTTTTGGCAGTAATAGTAAATGGATATTGGTGCAATTCTGAGCTATTAGTCTATATAATACATATGTAGCCTACATATGTATTATATAGACTAATAGCTCAGAATTGCACCAATATCCATTTACTATTACTGCCAAAACATGTTGGGTGTAGTAGTTTCAGCCCAACTGGGCAGTTAGAGGTTGCAGGCTACAGAAATGTAGGAGGGCTAGTTATAAAGCCAGCCCCTGCCAGCCCCCAGCAGAGCCTACTCTGAACTCACTCACTTTTTTCTAATCTTATCTTATCTTAACCTCCGTATCGGCATCGGCTTCTTCGGGCTCTCCAGAAAGCGCCTTCTCCCTGCTGTGTCTTGGCGTCATGTCTGATGCGGCCGCACGGGGAGGAGAATCAGGGGGTGGAGACTCAAGGAGGGTAGGGCTGGCCTGGCACTGACTATGCAGCGCAGAAACGCAACACTGGGCGGCGGGCCCCGGGTCGGCTGCCTGGGTTAAACAGGCAGGCACAGCACTACTGCAGGGCGGGGCCAGGGGTCCACAGGCGGCCGGGCCCCCTGGAGTGCCGGGCCCGGTCGCAACTGCGACCCCTGTATGTACGCCCCTGACCACAGCCATGTCTCCATGCTTCTAGTTAAACCTTTACCACTGACCACTGGGTCACACTGGAGAAGGTTGCACCTTACATCTTGAGAGCTCATGCGAGTGCACTGAATGTCCTTGTTATAATTCACCGTCTCACATGAGCTGAAGGTTATGAGCATCGATGACAGGATGATTCCCTCATGTTTTGTGTGAAGTGTTTGTAAGAGATTTGAGATCAGCAACGTCAAAGTCATTTTTTCAGGCACTGATGAAACAATCTCTGGAGCTCCACCGTCTGACCCTCTCCATGAGGTCTCCAACATTTCTAGTCATGACACGAATGACCAAAAACTCAGCAGCTCTTTATATATTGATAAAAAGGTAGACAATGTTTTTTGCGGCCCACGCGACTTTTACCCTTCAGCCTCCCCTTACTAAGGCTCATTCTGCAGAAATTACCGGATACATCTTTTTCTCATTGGTGGTTTAGTAATCTCTTCTTTATGATCGTTCTACCCTTAATGTAATGAAAATTAAGGGGGTCATTTATTACCCAGAAATACACCTCTATTAGGTGTATTTCTGGCACAGATGGCAGCGCCAGGTTTAGTTGCACCACAATCTGCGACTTCTCCCCGTTCACTCCAGGTCTAAAAAAGTAAGCGTGGGTGGGAAAGGGGAGGGGCCGGCAGGCCCATCTCATTCATCATTTTCTACGCCTGGTTTAGGCGTAGAAAATGGTCTAAATGTAAGACAGCTGGCTTACATTTAGACTGACACTGGATGCGCCAAAGCTATGGAGAGGCCCGCGCTTCTTCATAACTTTGGCAGATCCGCCACCAGATATAGAGGTTATTAAGAACGGCATTTAATAAATGACCCCCTAAGTCTTCATATAATTACTTTTGGTCTGACGAGGCAGAGCTACAGGTGGAGGGAGGGAGGAAGAACTGGAACCAATGATGAGACAGGAGGTGTGTCTCAGACTACCTCAGACCACCTGTAAGCACTGGAGATAAACTATAGTCATAGATTAGGGATACCCAACCTGCGGCCCTCTATCTGTTGCTAAACTACAATTCCCAACATGCCTGCCTACAGCTATTAGGGCATGCTGGGAGTTGTAGTTTTGCAACAGCTGTAGGGACACCAAATGACCATCCCTGTCATAGAGCATCGCTCAAACCTAATGGAGCTGAGTTAACAGCAGCCAATGAGCAAACACAGAGGAATGTAAGTAGGTCCATACATCATAAACCTGCCAAACTTCTGTTCAGACATTTTCATATGCCATCAGGGACAGACTGGGATCTTAAAGTGGCCCTGGAGAAGAACCTAAAAGGTGGGTCCAAATCAACAGAAGTAGATGGGGTCAGCAATACCATAGTGCATAATAATAAACCACCCCAGAGGAACCAAATATGTCAGTGCAGCAGAATATACTGCTACAGCAGAACCAGTGTAGCACAAATACTACCTCTGCAAAACCAAATACCACAGTGCCGGACAAAATACTGCCTCCCACGCCACAGTATGAAACTGTATGATTGTCTAGGGCATGGTGGTGCTCTGATGTTTGCTTTTATCAGCCACCAGCTTTTCACTTGCAGACAAGGAATCAGTGGCACATCCTCTGCCTGAGCCATTTTAGTGGTGTCCCCACTACAGTCTGGTTCACACTCTTGGTCTGATGCTTCCTCAGCAGCAAGTTCCATTAAACCACCGCCTTAGTGTGTTCAGCCAATTTAGCAGGTGTAGCCACTAATGATGGAGACATAGCTCCTTTTTTTCTGACAATACTGGCCATCTTCTCCACCTCTCCCTACTGTCCTGGCCATTTGGGATTTGCTCTCTGTCCCTGTAGGACCTGCCATGCTATCAATATGTCTTTGAGCTCCTGTGCATCACCAGATACAGCACCATCCTGCCGACTACGCCAAAATGCAGGTCATGGCTGGTACTGCAGGCGGTATACCAGTAAAATAACTCAGGCAGGCTTTACTCCAAGAAGGCAATAAGTGTGATAAGTAGGGATGAGCGAATTAGGGATGCTTCACCCAAAGTCGATTCGTATAAAACTTCGTTAGAATACCGTAAGGAGCGAGAAATTAATTTACAGAGTTATTACCCAAAATCCCGCGAGACTTCATGAAGTAATAACTTTGGGTCATCGGAGCCAATACATTCTAATACTGTACAAAGTGCTCGCTCCGTACAGTATTCTAACAAAGTTTTATGCAAATAGACTTCGTATAAAGCATCCAAAGTCGTTTCGCTCATCCCTAGTTATAAGCAAGGTTCAAAATTTGCTGGTTTTGCTTATATGTTTTGCTGCAAAACATACTAGCTTAGTAAATTAAACAGTCACTCATAGAAGTTTGTAGGGAGGATGCAGCCTCTCCATTTTGAGTATCTGCTTGTGTAAATTCACCTGCAATTCCATAGCAATAAACAAGCATTAGTTGTCACACAGAATCCTTAGACTAGTTACATATATTTGACTCTACCAGAATATATTTGCTATTTGCTATATAATGTCCTCAGCTCAGTTGAAAATAGCTATACTGGTAATTTTTTCGTATTTTATATTGTTTGCTTTTTATAGAGCTGTTACAATTATCATAAATCATGTCTGTAAATTCCAGTTTATTAAATATTAATTTGCCAAAGTTTACATTGAAAATCCCTGCACATCTGTCATCGGCCATTAAAAATAATCATATGTTAAACAATATTTTGTGACTTTTAGTAATTTTACACCTCTCTTCCCACTTTCGAAGTGACTAGGAAAGTAGCCATGGTTAGCTTGGCGAGCAGGTGTTCACCTGATTTCTGCAAGTTATTAAGAAATCACACAAATGTCACAATCTTTCTCCAGCCTTGTTCTTGAGATGTATTGTTTTTAAACATGCACCGAATAGATCAAACAGCGTTCAATAAATTTGGTGCAAATTACTGCAACACGGACTCAAACAAAAGTAACTTCAAAAAGTCCCTTCATGGTAACTATTACCAGTAATTGCATTTTTGTACCAATTATAACCCACTAAGGACATGACTATATTGACCCTCAGAAGGCAAAGTTTTTTTTTGCATAGTCATATCTTTTCTTTTCTTCATTTTTTCTGCTGACATTGCTGTGGGAGGCCTTGTTTTATATGTATGTTTGTTATTGCATAGTTTTTTCATCAATATAACATGTAGCTTATTTAAATGCAAATAAATAAGCAAATAAATAAATAAATTTCCCCTAAATTACATGATAACTAAATTGTAGGGGTTGTCACAATTAAGAAATATGCATATATATATTTTTACGTTTTCTTTGAATAATATATATATATATTTTTTATAATTCTAATAATTTATTTCTTGTTTATTTATTTTTTATTAATCTTTATTTAAATATTTTGTCCTACAAGGGGACTTTTATTTTTCATATTTTGTCTCATAATGCCTTAAAGGGGTTATCCAATTCTAAAAATGCCCCCGCACAATGCCTGGGACCCTCTTATAGAGGCTTGCTATTGGTTGGACCCTCTGTTGCCGGATGTTTTGATCCGCGCCAAGAGATGTAGTTGCGGCTGTGCAGAATCCGGAGTGATACGGGTGCTGGGGAGCAGGGTAAGTATGATCTATAGGAGGGGCCCGGGCATTGTGGGGGCATTTTTAGAAATGGATAACCCCTTTAATGTGTATTCCAAAGCACCACTGCCAGTGTATTTTACATGAAAAGGTACCTGTAAAGGCATATCACAGGTGTACCATAAAAAGCATTAGTTCAGGGCATCTCGGGGGGCTTTTTTGAGGCTCAGGGCTCTCTCTTTATAACCATCAACCCCAGGGAAAATCTGGACACCTTAGCACCCTAGTCGTGGCACTCTAGTAATTTTATTTCTGGGTTTGAATAGAAAATACGTCCCATGGCGCGGTGATATTTCTGGACGAAAACATATCTGATATCTCATATAACTGCTTCAGGGCAAAATGGCACAGATAACAGTAGAAAAAAATACATTTTCAAAGTTTTTTCCTAGATTTTTTGCAAAAGGAAAATGCTACAGTACATGAAGCCAAGATGTACGTATTCATCTATAACAGCGTTGTGAGAAAAAAATGACATTGGATTATAAATATTGTATTATTCAATTATCTCGTGATTAATAGAACATTTGGCTTCATCCTCTAGAGACTAATTGTATTGGGTGATTTTTTTTTAGAAGAAAATTTGTTTCGTCGCAAAGGCCATTCACAAATGCGTTTCAATCCAATGAGATCTTTAGACGTCCCTTGAGCCTGCATGAAAAAAGTGTCATTTAATTTCACACTCAAGTAATCCTTTAACAGTTTTCTTTCCAACAGAATATAAAAGGCAAACATTATTAATTTCCTAATTAAATAAAATAAGTCATAAAAGATACGTTCGTAACCCCTGACAGTTCGTAATATGAATTTTCTGAGCAGACAAAGACCATTGCGAGCGGAGAATGATAAATTACTCTTCAAGACTTTTTTTTTTTAATTCATCAGATGGCACCAACTCATTCATTTGGACTTCAAATAAGTTTTTGAAAAGTATTAGCATTTTTTAAAGATTCTTCGTAAGACATATTCCCATATCTGACAGTACAAAAGATGCTGCAGCTGTCATCACGTCTTTCTATTATACATGATCCTCATATCAGAATTTATAAACATATAGGGGGAGATTTATCAAACTGGTGTAAAGTAGAACTGGCTTAGTCCATAGCAACCAATCAGATTCCGCCTTTCATTTTTCACAGCTCTTTTGGAAAATGAAAGGTGGAATCTGATTGGTTGCTATGGGAAACTAAGCAAGTTCTACTTTCCACCAGTTTGATAATTCTCCCCCATACTCTTTTTGTATGGGGATGTAACTGTAATGGGTGGAATTTACATAATTTATCTAGTACTGTTTCCATATTTTTCATCACAAAGAGGGGAGATTTGATAAGACTGGGATGAGTCGGTTGGGAAATATGATGATTTTAGTATCCTCTGCCCTGTTCTAGTAGAACTTTCGAAAATCAATCACACTTTTTTATTATCATTATTATTATTATTATATACACAGACAGCTCCAAATCTTCATCCTGAGAAGCGCATGGGCCCATATTGGATGCCATACTATGTTGGTATTCTCCCCTAGAACCTCAGAGTATATTTTCCTGCAGGGGCGTAGCTAGAACTGACTGGATCCACAGCCCCACCCCCCTCTGATATTGATGACAAGTATCTGCCGCGATATCATTGTCCTAAATATCTGGATAGGAGTAGTAGTGCTCTAATTCTTTATATATATAAACCAGGGGCTTTGCTCGGTTAAAACATTCTGGGCCTGGGCCCCTGATGTTTTATCCCAGACCCCGAATGTCCTGCCTGCCAGCTAGATACAATGTATTACGGAGGACAGCAATACAATTGAATCTAATGCAGTGGAAGAGCTGAAGGACCGGTTGTGACATCACAGGTCATGTGACCAGTAAAACAGGCAGTGGTTGAGAAGGACCTGCGATGATGTCACCATCATGTGACCAGTGCAGGAGAGGATGGCAGTGAAGAAGAGAAGACCTGGGGGAAGAAGCTCTAGTGTATAGGAGCTAAAACCTGCCAAAATTAAAATGAAATTGAAAAAACTAAAATTATAATTAAAATAACGTTTTAACGTTTTAATTTCATCTAGTGTCTGCAAAATGCATGCCATAATTAAAAAGAAAATTCAATTTCTCCATTTGAATTTTCTTTTCCAACTCCAGTGTGGGTCATAAGTGTCAAAAATAAAAAATAAATTGCTTTTTCTATTTTAAATTTCCACTTCTTCCTATAGTGGGTTTTTCATATCAAAATCATAAATCAAATGAAAACACCAAGTAGAAGCTGAAAATGGTAGATTGAGATTTCAATTTAATCTCTTGCAGGCATTTTTCATGCCAAAAGTCAAATGAAAAAGAACGCTCATTTGAATTTTAACGTTGTACTAACATTCAGATTCATTTAAATGAGCAGCAGTGGGCATGGTGCAGAATGCAAAATGTTATTTAATTTCTGACTGAACAGACAGTCACTCTGTATGTCCACTAGAGGGCGATGTGCTTCTCCACATTTCCAATAGCTAACACAGGATCAAGTTTACAATTCCAATAGATGGCGCTGTGACAGTGAAATCCTAGTCCTGTGCTGAATGCATAGGATAAGATTAGGGATGAGCGAATCGACTTCGGATGAAACATCCAAAGTCGATTTGCATAAAACTTTGTTCTAATACTATACAGTATTAGAATGTATTGGCTCTGATGAGTCGAAGTTATTACTTCGCGAATTCTCGCGAGACTTCGAATAATAACTTCAGAAATTGATTTATACTGTAAAAAAACATTTCCTGAACTCGGGAATATAGTCATTTCCCCCACACTGCCCACCTATGAAGTAATTTGCCCCCACACTGCCCACCTATGAAGTAATTTGCCCCATGTAAAAATCTGCCCCCACACTGCCCACCATTAAGTGATTTTCCCCCATGTAATAATCTGCCCCCCACACTGCCCCCCATGAAGTGATTTGCCCTAACACTGCCCCCATGTCCTCTTCTGTGTTGGCACACACAGAAAAATAAAAATAAAAAAATAAAATAAAAGCTAATTGTCTTGTGTCCCTGCACAGGCACACAATGATGTCATCACGCACACCTGCGCCAGGATTATACTACCACAGGCCTACTAGGTATGTGGGCGTTCAGGGTCGGCATTGGGCCCCCCAGCGATGCCTGGCCCGCCGACCTGGAAGCCTCCCCGATGTTAAGTTGTGGTTATTTACATGGGACTGTATGTTGATAATGGCTGTAGGAGGGACTGATGTTATTTACATGGGACTGAATGTTCAAGGGGGCTGGGGAGGGAGTGATGTAATTTACATGGGACTGTATGTTTGAAGGGGCTGGGGGAGGGATTGATGTTATTTACATGGGACTGTATGTTGAAGGTGGTTGGTGGGGGGGAATGATGTTATTTACATGGGACTTAATGTTGAGAGGGTGATGTTTACTTGGGATTGCATGTTGGAGGTAGCTGGGGAGGGGGTGATAGTATTTACTTGGGACTGTATGTTGACGGCGGCTGGGGAGCAGGTGATGTTATTTACATGGGACAGTATTTTGGAGGGGGCTGTAGATTGAGCGGAATGTTATTTAAATAGAAATGTATATTGGAGGGGGCTGGAGAGATAGTGTGATGTTATTTACATGGGACTCTATGGCGGAGGGAGGGAAATAGTGTTATTTACATAGGACTGTATGTTGGAGGGGATGAAGGGAGGGGAGTGATGTTATTGACATAGGACTGTATGTCCAGGGGACATTAGGCGTTCTTATTACTACTGGGGGCTCTATAGGAGGGACTAATTCTACTAAGAGCACTATGGGGGGGGCCTTATTACAACTGAGGGGTCTGTAGAGAGCTTTATTTCCACTGGGGGAACAATAGGGGGTCGTATTCCTACTGCGGGCTCTGTGATGGTATTATTAATACTGGAGGGCTCTTTTACTAATGGGGGCACTCTTGGGGAGCGTTATCACGGTTAGTGGCACTGTGGGGGGCAGTATTACTATGGGGGCACTTATTTTTCTTCAGGATAGTATTTGGGGGGAATCGGTAGCACAGCGAGCAGCAGGATAACACTGTGGGGACTCCAGGTTGGGGGATGATGATAGAAAAGTGAAGAAGCTGCAGAGATGAGGCGCGGCTAAAAGAAGTTGTACGGACGAAATGTAGAAGATGATAACAGAGAATACGTCACCTGGGAGTAGGGTTGCCACCCGGCCGGTATCTCACCAGCAACGCCAGTATCTTAGTGGCCCTGCTGTTGCAGGTAATTTTACATTGCCGGTATTTTCCTGTTACTAATGAGCTCTTCCATTGTGGAGCGCTCATTAGTACAGCCCTTACCTCTCAGACCCTGCCCCCCACCCGTGCTGACTGGATGTGCAAGACAGGACCTGTGAGACGTCATCACGCTGGAGCGCAGGTCCTGTCCTGAGCTTCCAGTCAGCAGGGAGCGTTCACACAGCAGCTCGAGCAGAGGCTCGGTGCTCTAAAGGGTCGGTCTGTCGGTCATGTGACGCTGGCCACGTCACATGACCCTCACTCCCCACTATAAATACAGGCAGCCTGCTGGCCACAGGTTGCCTGTTAATTTAGGTTCCTGGCAGTTGTTGGATACCTGTGTACTTACGTGATCCTGTTCCCTGACGATCTTTTGCCTGCTCCTCCTGTACTGCGCATCCTTCCTGGTATATTGACCTTGGCTTCCACCTGACTATTCTTTGCGGACTCCTTTGGTACTTCTCGACTCTCCTGGTATTTATGACCCCGGCTTCTCCTGACCTTTCTTTGCTTATCCCTCTGTACTGCGTTGTCCTCTTGGTTTTGAACCGGTCCGTTCACTATCTGTTATTTGTCTTGTCTGTCCTTCCCGCACGTATACTAAGTTAGGGACTCCAGTTGTCCCCTGTCATCAGGACTCGTGAGGCAAGTAGGCAGGGCCAGGGGTGAGGGTGGAGTGCAGTGGTCACCATCCTTCCCCTTGTGTGTGTGTGTACGTGACCGCTACAACATTATTCTTAATAGGGGCATTATTCTAACTGGGGGGCACTAATGGAGGCATTATTCTTCCTGGGGGGCACTAATGGGGGCATTATTCTTCCTGGGAGCACAAATAGGGGCATTATTCTACTGGGGACACAAATGGGGGGCTTTATTCTTCCTGGGGGGCATTAATTCTGGGGGGCACTAATAGTGGTATTATTCTTACTGGGGGCACTAATGGGGGAATTATTTTTACTGGGGGGCACTAATGGACCCATTATTCTTACTGGGGGCACTTATGGGGGGCATTTATTCTGGAGTGCACTGATAGGGGCATTACTCTTATTGGGGGCACTAATGGGGGCATTAATATTACTGGGGGCCACAGTATGATAGCGACTTAACACCACGTGTTAAGCCACGCCCAGCAACTACACCCACTCTGGGGTGTGACTTAACTTGGCTGGTATTTTTTGTTGGGAAAGGTGGCAACCCTACCTGGGAGGCACTGGATGTGACAGGTATGTGCTGCTGTATAGCAAGTACAGGAAAATGTGGTGTGTGGGGAGAGGGGGTATGCAACTTAGAGAACTGGGCCATATTCATTGGGGCTTGGGCCCCAGATCTTTTGAGACCCTAGCAACTCCCCTGATATAAACACTACTACCCATATCCAGATAGCTCCTGTATACACAATAAGCAGATGTTGACATAGATAAACAAACACTCACATACTAACTCACACACAGATAAACATATATATACACACATACAAACACATATATACATACACACACAGATATATATATATATATATATATATATATTTATGTATACACACACACACACACACATATACACACAAACACACAGATAAACACATACATATACACTGTGAGGACTCGCTCTGGTAGACAGGATTAGCGGACACAATATAGAGGCAACAACAAGTTATTTGGATCAAACAGTTCAGTGTTTTATTCACACTTTAGCCAAGTGACAAAACAAGCAGTCATATTCAAACAAAAAATCACGTTGCGGTGTTGGCGGTAATTCACACCATGCGGCAATTCTGCCTCAAAGAGTACTTGCTGATAGCGGCACCAACCTGTTTTCATGTCAAACAGGTAGCAAGCCTTCATCCAGACACAAGGCTCCCAGATCCCAACACAGAGACATGGCTTCTGAGTCCAGCTGCCTATTTAAGGACAGCCAGGTGCTGCCAAAACCCAGACCGGAATTTAAAATCCGGTCCGGTATTTGACCTCACCTGGCTGTAAATTAGCCCAGCAGCACATGCTGGGAGGAAAACACCTGTTCCCAGACCAAACCTCTCACTGTGTCACAACACACACAAATATATATATATACACACACATATAAATTTACACAGATAAACACATATACACCTAAATATATATATATATATATATATATATATAAGTAAGAAGGAACAAGGGGCCTACGTTGACGGAAGATACGTGTCACCGAGGTTCCTGGCCTCGGTGAGGTAAGAACCGGATTTTTCCCTGAAGTGTCAGTTTTAAGTTGCAGTCTGACACTTCAGCTGTTAGTATGGCTGTACAGCCGATCCGGGCCGGTTCTTATTAGGAGCAGCCAAAGAGCAGGGTGGGTGGCTGTTCCCCACGGTTCCAGGCAGGGTTTTGGGCTGGGATATAAAAACCCTGCCAGCACGTTTAGCTGGTGTGGATTATCCTCCATGACAGAGGATCTGAGGAGTCTGTGGTTTGAGCAGGGCTGGCCTTAGGTGTTCAGGCGCCCTGTGCGAGCTAATCTTGTTGCGCCCCCTCCCCGGTTCACCTAAACATACACAAAGAGGAAAACAATCTTTGTAACAAATAGTTTTTCACACAATCTCGGGCCGGCATGCTGTAAGAGACCAACTGCGAGCTGTGTCCAGTGGCGGATCCAGAGCCCGGTCTCGGGAGGGGCACTTCCAGATTATTTTCTGTCCGCCGCCACAAAACAATGGTGCTTATAGGTATACTGTATATTGTGTGGCACAGTGTAGGCTATATGTGTATAACAAACATATTTCACATGAAAACTTACAATTACTTGGCTTGGCGCTTGGGGATCTCGGACACCATTTCAACACTTTGGCCGGGGGCTCGGCGGAGCTGATGTGTTTTATCCTAATGAGAAAGATTTCATAATAAGGATTTGGAGAAGGGGCAGAGGGATAGCAGAGAGGGGAGAGGCTAGTGCTGCTACTAGGGAACTCATACCATGGGGGAGCAATAAAGCCCACCATAATGCCCCCCAGTAGAAAAAATTCTCTTTATAATGTGACAGTGCAAAAAATACCCTCTTGTAATGCCCCCAGTTGAGCTAATGTCCCCATAGTGCCCCCATAATGTGCCAGTATAAAATACCCCTGTACAGTGCCCCCATAGTGCTCCTCTCCCCCTTCTTTCTACTGCCCCCCATAATGTACCAGTATAAAATGCCCCAATAGATGCCCTCAGTGTCCCCCTTAATTTGCAAGTATTAAATACCCCTTCTTAGTGCCCCCATAGATGACCCCATAGTACTCCTCTCCCCCTTCCCCATAGTGCCCACCATAATGTGGTCCAGTATAAAATTCTACTGTACAGAGCTCCCATATAAAATACCCCTTCTTTGTGGCCTCAGTAGATGCCCCTATGGTGCCCCCAATAATGTGCCAGTAACAAGAGCAATCCCCCAATCATGTGCCAGTAATAAGAGCCCCCCATCATGTGCGAGTAATAAGAGCCCCCCAATGTGCCAGTCATAACAGCCCCCCAATGTGCCAGTAATAACAGCACCCCCAATGTGCCAGTAATAACACCCCCATCATGTGCCAGTAATAACAGCCCCCCATCATGTTCCAGTAATAACAGCCCCCCATCATGTGCCAGTAATAACAGCCCCCCATCATGTGCCAGTAATAACAGCCCCCCATCATGTGCCAGTAATAACAGCCCCCCCATCATGTGCCAGTAATAACAGCCCCCCATCATGTGCCAGTAATAATAGCCCCCCATCATGTGCCAGTAATAACAGCCCCCCCATCATGGGCCAGTAATAACAGCCCCCCCATCATGTGCCAGTAATAACATCCCCCCATCATGTGCCAGTAATAACAGCCCCCCCATCATGTGCCAGTAATAACAGCCCCCCATCATGTGCCAGTAATAACAGCCCCCCATCATGTGCCAGTAATAACAGCCCCCCATCATGTGCCAGTAATAATAGCCCCCATCATGTGCCAGTAATAACAGCCCCCCCATCATGGGCCAGTAAAAACAGCCCCCCCATCATGTGCCAGTAATAACAGCCCCCTCCAATGTGCCAGTAATAACAGCCCCCCAATGTGCCAGTAATAACAGCCCCCCAACGTGCCAGTAAAAGTATTGCATATCTAAATAAAAAATACTTATACTTACCTCGGTGTCAGCGATGCGATGCAGGCCTCTTCCCGCCTGTGTCCCACACTGTACGGCTCAGGCGGCGCGATGACGGCCTCTGATAGGCTACAGGCACTAGGCCGGCAGCCTATCAGAGGAAGGAAAAAGGACACGCCTCTCCCTCCCCTGCCTTAGCACAGTCATCTGTATCGCTGTCCTGAGGACGGCGATACAGATGACTATGTAGATGAGCACTTCCACAATGGAAGCGTTCATATCCCTGTGTCCCCCCGTCGCTGACGCCGCCCCCTACCGCGCCCCTGGATCCGCCAGGGGCTTTGTCGGCCTCCGGGTGCCCCTGTTGCCATGGCGCCCTGTGCGGCCGCACAGCTCGCACACCCCAAAGGCCGGCCCTGGGTTTGAGACACTGAGGCCATCTATTTGTGAGAGCCACAGGCTGGGGAAACAGGCCTCTAAAGCCTGCTGCGGACTGTGGGTGAAAATCATCTGGTGACCAGGTGAAGTCTTTTTGCACTGTGGACTTTGTGTGGTGTGAACAGGCACCATAACTGAACACTTACTTTAGGCTTGTTTTTTTTCTATGTGTGAATAAACACTGAACTTTGATTTACAACCTTGTTTTTGCCTCTGTACTGCGTCCGCTTACCCTGCCTACCAGAGCGAATCCCCACAATATATATATATATATACACTACGTGCAGAATTATTAGGCAAATGAGTATTTTGACCACATCATCCTCTTTATGCATGTTGTCTTACTCCAAGCTGTATAGGCTCGAAAGCCTACTACCAATTAAGCATATTAGGTGATGTGCATCTCTGTAATGAGAAGGGGTGTGGTCTAATGACATCAACACCCTATATCAGGTGTGCATAATTATTAGGCAACTTCCTTTCCTTTGGCAAAATGGGTCAAAAGAAGGACTTGACAGGCTCAGAAAAGTCAAAAATAGTGAGATATCTTGCAGAGGGATGCAGCACTCTTAAAATTGCAAAGCTTCTGAAGCGTGATCATCGAACAATCAAGCGTTTCATTCAAAATAGTCAACAGGGTCGCAAGAAGCGTGTGGAAAAACCAAGGCGCAAAATAACTGCCCATGAACTGAGAAAAGTCAAGCGTGCAGCTGCCAAGATGCCACTTGCCACCAGTTTGGCCATATTTCAGAGCTGCAACATCACTGGAGTGCCCAAAAGCACAAGGTGTGCAATACTCAGAGACATGGCCAAGGTAAGAAAGGCTGAAAGACGACCACCACTGAACAAGACACACAAGCTGAAACGTCAAGACTGGACCAAGAAATATCTCAAGACTGATTTTTCTAAGGTTTTATGGACTGATGAAATGAGAGTGAGTCTTGATGGGCCAGATGGATGGGCCCGTGGCTGGATTGGTAAAGGGCAGAGAGCTCCAGTCTGACTCAGACGCCAGCAAGGTGGAGGTGGAGTACTGGTTTGGGCTGGTATCATCAAAGATGAGCTTGTGGGGCCTTTTCGGGTTGAGGATGGAGTCAAGCTCAACTCCCAGTCCTACTGCCAGTTTCTGGAAGACACCTTCTTCAAGCAGTGGTACAGGAAGAAGTCTGCATCCTTCAAGAAAAACATGATTTTCATGCAGGACAATGCTCCATCACACGCGTCCAAGTACTCCACAGCGTGGCTGGCAAGAAAGGGTATAAAAGAAGAAAATCTAATGACATGGCCTCCTTGTTCACCTGATCTGAACCGCATTGAGAACCTGTGGTCCATCATCAAATGTGAGATTTACAAGGAGGGAAAACAGTACACCTCTCTGAACAGTGTCTGGGAGGCTGTGGTTGCTGCTGCACGCAATGTTGATGGTGAACAGATCAAAACACTGACAGAATCCATGGATGGCAGGCTTTTGAGTGTCCTTGCAAAGAAAGGTGGCTATATTGGTCACTGATTTGTTTTTGTTTTGTTTTTGAATGTCAGAAATGTATATTTGTGAATGTTGAGATGTTATATTGGTTTAAATAAATAATTGAAATGGGTATATATTTGGTTTTTGTTAAGTTGCCTAATAATTATGCACAGTAATAGTCACCTGCACACACAGATATCCCCCTAAAATAGCTAAAACTAAAAACAAACTAAAAACTACTTCCAAAAATATTCAGCTTTGATATTAATGAGTTTTTTGGGTTCATTGAGAACATGGTTGTTGTTCAATAATAAAATTAATCCTCAAAAATACAACTTGCCTAATAATTCTGCACTCCCTGTATAGGTGGTATAGTTGTTAATAAAGGGTGTTATGGTATTTCCTAATAGTTGAAATATAGTGGGAGGTATTCATTGCATCACTGGTCCGTAATATGATAGACCCAGAGATTACTTGGATTTACCTCCCTGTATATTTCAAAAGGGGTGGGGGTGGGGGGGGGGGTGGGGAAGAAAGAATATGCATTTCTGGGTACGGCAACATAGAGGAGAAAATCTGATTCAGAATATGACATATACTGACCTATGGATAGGGTCAATATGGTGGAGGCTTCCTAAATTTGGCGCATATGAGGCTTTGTAGATATGATGGCAAATTAGGAATGTTGAGGCTTGGGGTCCTAATGAGGGTTGATTTCTCCTTATAGTTTTTTCTTTGTTTCATGTGTATTGAGCTTATAGGTGGTGTAGTTGTTATTAAGGGGCGGCCGCTCCCCAAGGGGCAACTGGGAGGATTCATAAAGCCCCACCGGTTACGCATCGGGGGGCGGCAGCCCCCTCTTAGAGGAAACCAAAGATCTCCATCTCTGCGTTCAATCCGTTCGGCAGAACAGAGTTAAACTCAAAGATCCTCCTAGATTCTATTCTGGACATTTTATGTATAAAATTGCCCCCTCTCCAGTCTTTTTTTACTTTTTCTAATGCTGTATATTTTAATCCGGTTGGGTCTTTATTGTGAAAAATTCTGAAATGGTTTGATACTGTATGTTTGTCATATCCTTTTCTTATGTTTGCGATGTGTTCTGATATACGTTTTTGAAGTGTTCGTTTCGTGCGACCAATATACAGTTTTTGACATGGGCATTCTAAGGCGTATATAACTTCTGTTGAACTGCATGTTAAAAATTCTTTGATTTCTTGTGTATGGGAATTTGTTTTGGATGTGACACAGGTGGTTTTCTTTGGAAATGATGTTGTCCGACAGGTGTTGCATTTTCCGCATCTGAAGAAGCCTGTGATATCTGCCCATTCTTGGATTGTTGTTAAATGTTCTCTATTGTGTTTGATGGTGGGAGCAATTTTCAGGCCTAGATTTGGGGCTTTGGTGAATGTGATTAGTGGAGTATCTGAAATGGTGGTCCCTATTATTTTGTCTTGTTTTATGTGATACCAATGGTCATTTATGATTTTTTTAATTTTTTTATATTGTGGGTTATATGGTAGTATAATTCTGGGTGTTGTTTCTCCCTCCTCAGATTTTTTTGTTGGATTTCCGAAAAATGATTCCCTTTCCATTTCTTTGACTTTATTTAATGATGTTTCAAGTAGTTCGATGGGGTATTTTTTATCCATAAATTGTTCTTTCATTTTTTCTGCTTCCTCCTCAAAGTCGGATTTTGTTGTGCAGTTTCTCTTGACCCTGCGGAACTGTCGCTGTGGGATATTTATAAGCCATGATGGTAAGTGGCAACTGTCGTATTGAATGAAACTGTTTTTGGATGTTGGTTTGTGGTAAGTAGTGCATATAAGTTTGTCTTCTTCTATTGTGATTTGTAGGTCCAGAAATTCTATTTTGGAGTTACTGATGGATGAGGTAAATTTTAGGCCATAAGGATTTGTGTTAATTGTGGTTAGAAAGGTATCCAAATTCTCCCTGCTGTCTTGCCATATGAATATGATATCGTCAATATAACGTTGCCAGAGCACCAGATCCGACCCCAGTCTAGGCGCTATGAACTCATCTTCCCACTGCGCCATGAATAGGTTTGCATAGCTGGGGGCGAATCTGGTGCCCATGGCCGTCCCTTGGGTTTGTAAGTAGAAATCTGTATTCCAATAGAAATAGTTATGGTTAAGTATAAATTCTATACCTCCTACTATATAATCAATTTGTTCCGATAATAGGGTGGCTTCTTTAATTAGTTGTTTATTGACTGCTTGTATTCCCTGTTGGTGATTAATGCTGGTATAAAGTGATTGGACATCCAGTGTTCCTATGTGCCAGTGGGATTTGAATTTTAGGTTTTCAACTATCTTGATGATTTGTGTAGTGTCTTTAATGTATGAATTAATCTTTTTTACTCTTGGTTGTAGAAGTGTATCTATGTATTGTGATAAATTGCTGGTTAGTGATTGTATGCCCGAAATAATGGGGCGGCCAGGTGGGTTATCTCTATTTTTGTGTATTTTCGGAAGGCAGTACAGTGCTGGTAATCTTTGAGGCGTATTTGTTATGAAGGTGTATTCTGTATCTGATATGATGCCTTTTTCTTTTCCTTTTTCGCAGTATTGTACTAATTCTAAGTAATATTGTTCTGTTGGGTTATTTTTTAGTTTTTTATATGTACTAATGTCTGCTAATTGTCTCATGCACTCATTATTGTAGTCAGAGACATTTTGAATTAGGATTGCTCCTCCCTTATCTGCAGGGTGTATTACTATGTCTTTTTCTTTTTGCAATTGTTTTATCGCCTCTGTTTCCTTTCTAGATAGGTTATTCCATTTTTTAGGGTGTTCTTTCATTTTGCGTAGGTCTCTCTCTACACATTGTTTGAATGCTGCCAATTCCTGTCCGATTTCCTGTCGTGGATATTTCTTGGACGTACTTTTTAGTGTAGTATGTTCATATGTTTTATTGATCATGCTTTCTTTTATTATGGGGTTTTTCATGTAGTATTTCTTTAAGCAAAGTTTGCGGATAAATTTTTCTACACCTATAAATGTGTCAAATTTATTGAGAGTGTTGGTGGGTGCAAATTTTAAACCTTTATTTAATAGGCTAATTTGGGCCTTATTTAAGGTGACATTACTTAGATTAATAATTGTGTCCTCATGGTGATCTATCTGTTGTATTTTGGTCTTGTGTCCCCTTCCTCTGCGTATCTTTTTCTTTCTCTTGCGTCGTATTGTCTTGTTTGGTATGTTAGGTGATTGTCTTTCCTTTGTGGTACTTGGTGATTCTCTCAGATTGTTGTCGCGCTCTTTTCCGATGTTGTGGATTGTGTTGATGATTTGTTCTGTATTCTAATTCTTGTGATGGTTGTCTGTACCTTAGATTGTATCTGTGATTCTGGGGAGTCGGTGTTGGGGAACGTGGTGGTCTCTGTCGAATGTGAGGTCTGTGGTGTGGGGGAGTTCGATCTAAAAAATGGTTTTGTTCTTCCAATATTTCAAATCTATTGGTCGTGGTTATTGGGTATTTATTTATTCTTTGTGGTGCTGACTGTTGCGTATTGTCATTTCTATCTCTGTGATTATCCGTTTCCCTATCTATAGTGTTACTATTTTGTTTTTCTCTCTGTTCTTTTTTTTGATAGATGTTATTTCTCAATTTTCTGACTTTTTTATTCATGATTTCTTGTTCTGCTTTATCTAAATTACTACAGAGTTTTTGTTGCCAAGTGTTATAATCATCATTTTTGTGAATTTTTCCATTTTAATTCTAATTTCGTCTAGTTGTGCTGTGATTTCTTTTAATATAGTGGTTCTCCTTTTAATGATTAGGTGCATAAGTGACAGAAAGGAGGAAATAAAAAATAAAAATTAAGTATTAAAGGGGTTGTGTAATCTTAGACATTAGTGGCATGTTGCTACAAAATGCCACCAATGTCAGTTAGGTGCAGGTCCCACCTTTGGGGCCCACACTTATCTCTATAACAAAACACCAAAACTGAAAATAGCCAAGCACACTGCTCAGGACATGTATAGGATTCGATGACTTTCTTACCCTCATCTTACATTTTCTACCTCTTGTGCTAATAGTATATTACAAGACTGCAGTCCAGTGAGAAAGATCCCAACACGGGTGAGTACGGCTGGCTTCAGTACTGTGGACCCGAGTATCTCCTTCTCAGCCTCTACATCTTAGTAAAATTAGAGGAGTAGAAGGATGGACTTCCGTGGCATCCGGCACTTCCCGCCAAGCTATACCGAGTGGGACTTGGAATGTGCAGGGTGTTGGAGGAGGGCAGCAGCAGACTACTAAGAGAATCTCCTTAAAGGCTTCGTCTGTTTTTTTTTTCTATTCATAACCCATCCAGATCGGTGGGGGGAGGGGCGACTCTTGATACCCCCACCGATCAGCTGTTTGAAGAGAAGGCAGCACTCATACAAGCGCTGCCTTCTCCTCATTGTTAACCTGCTTACCGACTGCAGTGAAGAGCAGTGTAATTGCAACTATGGCATCCCCATTCACTTCTATGGGACATTACCCTACTACTCACTTGGACAGGAAGGAGCTGTCCCATTGAAGTGAATGCAGTTGCGAGGGCAAGTAGGCAAACAATGAGGAGAAGGCAGTGCTTGTATGAGCGCCGCTTTCTCTTTAAACAGCTGATCGGCGGGGGGGCTGGTGTCAGACCCTCGCTGATCTGATATTGATGACCTATTTTGAGAATGGGTCATCAATAGAAAAAAAGCTGAAAACCGCTTTAAGGAAATGATCTGCTTTTGTGAAACTGATAACCGATCCGGATAGGACATCAACATTAGTGCTCATGCACACAATAGAAGTTTTCCCCCATGTCCATTCTTTTTATTTTTTTGGCCTGTATGTATAACCATTCACTACAAAAATGGAAATGACACAAAGCGCATTACATGCCTGTAAGTCCGGATGGCGGTTCCACGGGCAAGGATAGGAAATTTCTGAGGCACTCCTGAGGAAGCCAGCAAGTCTGGCGATACGCGTTGGGCTCTTTTCCTGACCGCCACACATACCCCCACTATGCTACCTCTATGATAAGTATTCCAGCTTCTTTATTTATTGTTGATGGATTCTATGCACTTTATATTGTTGTATATTTATTGATGTGGGGGCATGCTTATGACTTTTGTGGTGAGTCAGGGTGTCATGTGTACATGTATGGTTCACATGGCCCTGATTTGTTGTATACAACGATTTTAATGTATGTTTTGTTGTGTCTGTTGCTTTAAATAAATTTGATATATTTTAGATGTGCGTCTCCCATTTCGGTATTCTTTTTTCTTTTCTTTGAATCACATGCCTGTAAGTCCGGATGGCGGTTCCACGGGCAAGGATAGGAAATTCCTGCAGGAGCCAAAAATAAAGGACAGCATGCCTTAGAGCAGAATCAGTGTTTTTTTTAAAACCGATTTTAAAATGCGAAGTCGGCTTCGGTACTGACTGGTACCTTGGTTCAGAAGCCGAATTCAGATACCTGTTTGAAATCTGTTTTAAGTTAAATAATCAAATCCCGAAGTTATGGACCGAAGTCTCCCCAAGACTTCGGCAATAGCGAAGTTTGAAGCAAATTGACTTTGGATCTTGGCTTTGAAGATCAGTACGCTCAACCCTAGTGAGGATGCTTGTTACTGATAATGTGAGCATATAAGGGCTCTTTCACACGAGCGGATCCTGTGTGTGGAATCCGCTGCGTGAAAGAGTGCCAAGCCCCGTTCCGGACAGCGGAGACACGGAGCATTAACATGACTGATAATGCTCCGTGCCTCTCTGTGACCTCTTTACTACAAAATCACAGTGACAACTTTATCTCACTGTCATTTTGTAGTAAAAAGGTCACAGAGAGGCACGGAGCATTATCAGTATGTTACATGACAGACAGTGTGTGTGTATATATATATACAGTATATTATATAGGAAAAGGATGGCATGGCAGCCTGGTCTGGTCTAGATCGTGACTAGTCAAAGGAGTGGGGTTTACACAGGAGGAGGGAGTTGCGAACCCCGGGATGGGGGGGGGGGGGCATACAAAAATTTGCTGTGGGGCCCAGTCACTTCTAGTTACGCCCCTCGGTCAGTGTCTCTATTTTGTTCCCTCCAAAACTTTGCACTGTCCCGTATAGTAGCTGTGAAAGAATTCCAACTTCTTGGGGCATAGGTAGAAAATCCCAATGTCAGCTGGCTGCATTTTAACCCTTTCCAAAGTGCAGTGCAGATATAGTGCAATAACAGTGCAAGTGAACAGGATATATTACAATAAACATACAAAATACAGTTCGGCAATATAAAACTGCATAAGTATAAACAATGGTATAAATCAGGGCTGGCCAAGCTCTCCAGCTGTTGTAAAACTACAATTCCCACCATGCCCTGCTGTAGGCTAAAAGCTGTAAGCAGTCTAGGCATGCTGGGAGTTGTAGTTTTGCAACAGCTGGAGAGCTGCAGGTTGGCCATTCCTGGCATAAGTCATAGTGCTTTAACCCTTCCAAGTGCAATAAAGTAGTGAGTTGATGGCTTTGTGTAGCAGCAATAGGGCCAAATGTCCACAAACATCCACAGACCAACGTACCTTGTTCCAGGGCTCTACACATATGCTGATCCACCCACCGTCAGAGACGTGGTTTCGAATGGATGTGTACATTAGTTTCTGATTGTATCACTTTGTTTGTTGCTCGCACTGTATTTTCCGTGTCAGTCTTGTCGTGGGGCTCATAAAACTGCTTTGTTACATTGCAGCTAAAGTGCTTTCCGTCTTAAAACAACATTATCCAATTTTTTATTGCCGAGTAATAAGCGCCTTAATTTGTATGCCTTGAAATGCGTCAGCCAGTTAAGTAGACAGCTGTAAGAGCACAGAACAGCACTAATGCACAATTTGCACATTAAGCCATCAATTCCAGCCTGTTAACAGAGATCACAAATCCCCATAGAAGTGGCGCATTGGAAAATAGCACTTGAAAGTACTAATGAGAATTGTGGAGTTTGCAGCTTCTGGAACAGCAGCGCATCCATTAATGTATTATTTATGAAACTGTAAACGGCAAAATAAGTGTCAGGCTGTAAATTATGTTTTCTTTACAGTTCTCTACCATTCTCTGCCATTTCCCAGCATTCCTCTTAACACCAGAAGACGCCGAACCACAGCAGACGTGACATAACTGACTATCATACATCGAGCAGATGTCATGAGGTTGGGTGTAAATTTCTCTATCAGTAATATTTTTTTATAAAATAGGATTGGCACTTGGCAGTCCCTTCCCAATATTTTCCAGTCCACGTCACTCGCATAACCATGTATAAGGATGGAAGAAAATATTTACGTCGCGTGTCTCATTCTCAACTCATAAAAATTATTTTGCTGTACTGTCTTTATGATCTTAAGGGCTCATGCACATAAATGTATTTTCTTTTCGTGTCCATTCTGTTTTTTTTGCGGACCATATGCCGAATAATTTATTCCAATGGGGCTGCAAAAAACGGAAGTTACTCCGTGTGCGTTCTGTTTCTGTTTGTCTGTATGTCCGTTCCACCAAAAAATAGAACATGTCCTATTATTGTCCGCATCACGGACAAGGATAGGACTGTTCTATTAGGGGCCAGCTGTTCCGTTCCACAAAATACACAATGCACACGGACGACATCCATATTTTTTGCGGATCCGTTTTTTGTGGACCGCAAAATAAATTCAGTCGTGCGCATGAGCCCCTAGGGTTACGATTAATAATGGTTCAAGTATTACAGTTAGGAGTCCGGATTAGGATTAGTAATAAGGTTAGGGTCAGTATTATGGTTAGGCTCTGTATTAGGGTCAGGGTTATTATTACAGTTAGGCTCTGTATTAGCGTAAGGGGTCAATATTACAGTTTGGATCAGTATTAAGACCAGGGGTCAGTTTTCGGCACATGAACAGAAAAGGGAAGGACAGTCTCAACTGTCCCAAAGGGGTCCACGATGATCATGCAGCGATGCAGACAGGCCTCTTCTGGCAGATCTGCTCTGGGGTAACGTCGCAGGCGGTGCGATGCCATCATCTACGTCACAGAGAATCGCCTGGAATAGAGGGACAGGGAACCAATCGTTCCCTTCTTCTGCTCAAGCTGCCAGATGCTCAATTGTATTTGCGTCCAGTGGACACAGATACAATTGCGTGCAGGGGCTCCAGAAACCAAGTGAATTCACCTGGTGCTGGGGTCATTGTTGGACTAGGGTGCCTAGGGCCCACCAGAAGAACTGATTCTGGGGCCCACCCTACAGCTACATGGAAATATTAGGGTACATCATGTCACACTGGACATAAACGCTAGATTTGCTGCACACAAGGATATGGTGGCAGGGTGGCCGTAACCATGGAAACAAGCCGTGTATAATGTGATGGAAAAATGAATAGAGTCAGCAAAGGAGGCGATATGGACAATCACAATTAGTAAGTGCCTTGTAATAACTTCCTCTACATAATAAATGCTATTTGCTAAAGTGACAAAACCCCTTTAAGTGCTTCAATCCATATTAAACAGGTTGCCGGGTTCAGAACTGAACCCGGACATATCCCATTTTTCACGCAGACAGGCCCTCTGATATCAGCATTTCATGCTCCTATGCTCTCCCTAGCCCTGTGCTGTATCGCGCAGGGCAAGGATTCACTGCTAGGAGGAGGCTTCCGCCTAGCAGTGTTGCCGGTGACGTCACCGGCACTGATGGATGGGCATTAGTGCTGCTCTAGCCGTTTTACAGGCTAGGGCAGCGCTAAAGCCCACTCATTAGTGACGATGACGTCACTGGGTTCCCAGCTAGGCAGAAGCCTCCGCCTAGCTTTACCCATAGTGTCCAATGAATAAGGATGGAGGCAGCATGTCCGGTACAAAAAAGTCCCTTTATTGGGAGCCGCTTAGGTGAACAAAAACGTGCAAAAAGTAGTTACGTTTTGGCTATCACCTAGCCTTTATCAAACACCATG
The DNA here is from genome assembly GCF_014858855.1 of Bufo gargarizans. Lineage (NCBI taxonomy): Eukaryota > Metazoa > Chordata > Amphibia > Anura > Bufonidae > Bufo > Bufo gargarizans. Next base: position 72,269,541 of record NC_058082.1, on the reverse strand, counting down.
TGTACTCTAAAAGATCCTGTTTAAAAACCCTAAATCACACCCACTCACATCAGTGTAACCAATCACCCATTCAGTAAATTGCTCATTATACCTCAGGTGATACACATTAGCAGTGTCATAGTATTCGCCCACTTCGGGCATATAATCCAGCTATCCACATACCTACATGATGCAAGTTTCTATAGCGTCCTCCGGCAGCCAGTGTGCATGTCTTGGGAGGCGGGGCCATGTAATCACATGTCCGTCGCGAGTCACATGATCGCAAGCGAAATCCGCCCAAGCGATCAACGTGACATCGGAACTCCTCCCCCTCCTCCTCCAGTCAGCGTATCGCTGCTAGGGACGCGCACAGAGCCACCCGCCCACATCCCTGCCGTCCCTGCAGGAATCCCATGTCTGTGCATCAGAGTTCTTGGCAAAAGGGGGAACGGTGCTCCAATAAGGTACGCCATAGATAGTAACATACCCCTAATGCAGCGGTTCTCAACTTAGGGGGTCGATCGGCCCTTTCCGGGGGGTCGTTTGAGGCTTCCTATTAGGGCTGCACGATTGTAGCGTTACATTACCCTACTTCGTGAGATTTCCCTACCTCCTGACTTCCCGTCGCACTGCTAATGACGTGAGGAGGCGTTCCTGAGTTTTGACGATCTGCGCATGCGCAAACCGACAGTTTATGGAAAATCTCAGCGGAGTTCAGCTTCACACCGGGACACTGCGCATGCGCCGGGCGGAGTTAGCCGCGCTTGCGCACTGGGCCGTAATATTTCCCTACTAAGGCTCTCCTGCGCATGCGCAGTGTCCCGGTGTAAAGCTGAACTCCGCTGAGATTTTCCAAAAACTGTCGGTTTGCGCATGCGCAGATCGTCAAAACTCCGGAACGCCTCCTCACGTCATTAGCAGTGCGACAGGAAGTCAGGAGGTAGGGAAATCTCACGAGGTAGGGTAGTATAACGCTACAAATAGGAGAGAGATTGTTTCACACAGGAGTGCACAGTTTAGGACACATGAAGGGACACATAGGGCCATGAGGGGGACCAGCATAAGATGCTATATGTCTTATGCTGGCCCCCCTCATGGCCCTATGTGTCATAGCACACATTCCCTATAACAGCGTACTCCACAGATCCACCCCATAACAGTGCCATCCATAGGTCCCCCATAAGTGTCCTCCACAGATCCCCCATAACACTGTCCTCCACAGATCCCCCATAACACTGTCCTCCACAGATCCCCCATAACAGCGTCCTCCACAGATCCCCCATAACAGCGTCCTCCACAGATCCCCCATAACAGCGTCCTCCACAGATCCCCCATAACAGCGTCCTCCACAGATCCCCTATAACAGCGTCCTCCACAGATCCCCCATAACAGCGTCCTCCACAGATCCCCCATATAACAGCGTCCTCCACAGATCCCCCATATAACAGCGTCCTCCACAGATCCCCCATATAACAGCGTCCTCCACAGATCCCCCATATAACAGCGTCCTCCACAGATTCCCCACCACAGCGCCATCCACAGATCCCCCACAACACAGCGCCAATTACAGAACTACCTAACACCTTGTAATAGACTGGCATACATCCTGCATATCAGATATTTACATTACAATTCATAACAGTAGCAAAATTAGTTATGACGTAGCAAGGAAAAAAATGTAATGGTTGGGGGTCACCACAACATGAGGAACTGTATTAAGGGGTCACGGCTTTAGAAAGGTTGAGAACCACTGCCCTAATGGGACGTTTCAGATGCGTCCTCCAGCGATTAGGGCGCACATCAGGGGAGGCGGAGCCATGCAAACACATATCAGTCACTAGTCACCCGATCGCCAGCAAACACGCCCACGCGACCATGGTGACGTCAAGACTCCTCCCAATCCCCATCAAATCAGCTCATCGTTGCTAGGGCCGCACAGAAAGCTTTACCCATAGACAGTCGGGGACGTCACCGGATCTCCAGAAAAAGCCTATGCCCTGCATGATTCAGCGCAGAACAAAGGAGAGTATCGGAGCATGAAATGCTCTGACGCTCATATCAGAGGGGCTGCCTGGGTGAAAATAGGGATATGTCCGGGTTCAGCTCTGAACCCAGGCAACCCCAAGTTGAGAGAGTGGAAGAGTTTCAGAGTTACTTAACACAAAATAGGGAAGGATAGCTTTTTTTTGTAATCTTAGAGATATTTTGACACTTGACACAAGGCATAGTATCAGTCCTACCAAATATGAAGCACTGTGCAGGGCACTGAAGAACACCTCCAATAGGAGCCAGAGACAGAGGAGAACATCCCTGTCAATCTAACAGTGGTATTATCAATGAGATACTGTATACACCTATAATTGAACTTTCACACGACTGTTTTTTGCATTCTGTATACGGTCTGTATACGGAACCATTCATTTCAATGGCTCCACAAAAAAAAACTAATTTACTCTGTATGCATTCCGTTTCTGTATTTCCATTTTTCCGTTGAAAGATAGAACATGTCCTATTATTGCCAGCAAATCACATTCCGTGGCTTCAGTCAATGAGTCCGCAAAAAAACGGTACACATACGGAAATGCATCTGTATGTCTTCCGTATCCGTTTCGTTTTTGCGGAACCATCTATTGAAAATGACTGTATACTGTATATGTCATACAGAAAACCGGAACGGAAAAACGGAACAGAAACTAAAACAAAAACCGGAACAAGGATCCATGAAAAATGGACCGCAAAACACTGAAAAAGCCATACGGTCGTGTGAAAGAGGCCAAATACTGATGTGGAAGGGCAAAGGATTTATTCTATAACCTCCCTAAAAAAGTGCAAATGAAGGTTTAGAGTCACTGGTCAATATGCAGTAAGCCGGATTGTGACGAATGCACACTGGCGCAATATTAATAGTTTTTAGTTTGTGACACCAATTGCAATGTGCGCAGGTTATAGTCTCAGGGCCCTTTAAGATGTTATAACTCACGTACCAGGTGAGGAATGCCAGAGGGGGATAATGTCTCTATGTAGTGTCAATGGTGTCTCCTACCTTGGTGCGGCTGGACTCCTGGATCCTGGCTCACTTGCAATAAATTGAGTGTTGTTAATAGGAGTAATGGAGGAATGAATGAGATCCAGACTTGAAGTATAATGCAACTTGTCTTTACTGGATGGCAACAGAAATCCATACGAGTTACAGCGATAGTCTTTAGGTCCTAGCAGGTATTGGCAATGTATGGCAGGGATTAATATCTCTTCTGCTCCTATACTATATGCCTGGAGAATCTAGCAGGTATTTATCTTCTGCTCTGTCTGTCTTCTGCTTAGTATGGGCCTGACTACCTGAGGAGGAATTTGGCTTCTCCTGGACTCTGGATAAGTACTTACAGGACTGCTCGCAGGGAATGGTTCCTTCCTGGAGATCTGTAGTTCTGGAGGTGTTGCTTGCTTGTCACCAGCTGAGGTAGGTGACTCAGGCTGGGAAGAGTGATCCTTAGCCTCAGCCGAGGCTGGATCCTAACTTGGGATCCCTGTAACTGGGAGCTCCTACTAACACAGCCTGCCCCTGGCAGGGGTGGCTGGTACACTAACTTAACTTCCTTCTCGTCCTCATGAGACAGGACATGTGAACAGCCCACTTCTGCTCACACAGGGGAGACTAGACTGGAATGAACTATTCCAGCCTAGATATACTAAACTGGCTAAGGTCTGCTGAATACATTGCTGTCACCTGCTGGTGTACATGGAAATTACAGAATAATATATCAAACAGGCCTGGAAAATACATATACAGGGAAATGCAATGTTAGATTACACAAAATGACAATAAATATACACCTGTCATGTTGTAGCAGGGAAACAGAGTCTAGTAACTCTGGGATGTTACATACCCCCTTACTTTAAGTTAAGCCGTCCTCGGCTTACGCTAGGAGAGTGAAGGAATCAGCTCTGGGTACCCAATAAAATACATAGTGCTGCATGAATTACATATCATGACATACATAGACAAAACATGAAACGGCTTTCCCCAGGTTCCTGCCCGCTAGAGTAAGGTGTCCAACACACAGTTTCCTTATCTTGGTATAACCAGGTAACCTAATACTGCACAAAGCAAACATCACTGACTGACTTTGTATGTTCTGGCCCTAAAACATCAAAGAAAGCATGGGGGTGTCTTTACTCCGTAATCCCACCATTGTGTAATGCAAAGCCCGCCTCTGGTGGTAGCTCATTGTAGCTGCCGTTGTGGTACGCCACTGCCCTCTGCTGGTGGCTGCAGGTACTGGCTGTGCTGACAGTTACCCACCGTAGCCCGGGATCTCCAGCCGGCACAGAGGGGGATAGGACCTCTGGCTGAATGGGCTCAGGAAGGGTTGGAGCGACTGCCTGGGGCTGTTTCCAGGGCAGGAGGTATGGTGGCTTGGCATATGGCTGTACCTTATGGTTAAACATAAGGACAGAGTTATTTATCTGTCCTACCTTCAGGGTCGGTGGTGCGGCCAAATCCGGTATAAGAGGTGCAGGCTCAGGTTGGGGCAGCTCCCTAAAGCGCATACGGCCGGGGCTTCCTGGAGGCATCTTACTTTTCCCGCAGAGCCTGGTTCTTCCTGCCAGGTCTCTGAGGTGACGGCAGGGGTGAGCGGCTTGTCCAGCAGGGTCACGCCGGCAGCAAATGGACCCTAGATGGAACGCATAGGAGTGTACTCGACCTGGTCTCCCAGGTATAAGTTGTGCCGGGCCTGTGGCAGATAGTGTCGCTTGACCGAGCGACAGCCCACAAACACTTCCGAGCCGGAGTAGTTATCTTGCAGGAACCCAACTCCCCGTTCCACAGAAAACCATAACACAGTGCTGGTTCTTCTAATTAGCTTGGGATCCTCTGGCTGAGGGTCATCGACCACCTGTTTGACCCATTCTTCGACGGCTGATTTATATTCCCAGGCCGTCTGGGCAAACGCAGGGATTTCATGAGGCACCTCAGGGTTCAGGCTCTTTAACTGGCTGGGAGTGGAGCTAGGCGGCAGAGTGGATACGCCAGCTGCCTCCGCCGCACCAGTAGGTGACTGTAGCGGTGCAGGTCTAGGCCTGGTGGCAGGTGCGGGGGTCTCAGGACGCGGTGCAGGGGCGGACACGGACCGGGCAGGGGCCTCAGGGAGCACAGCAACTCCTACCTGTAGTCACGTCCAGGCGGCCGGTTCCGGTGCCTCCTGGGTGCCGTCAAGGGGTGTCATCGCTGTCTGGAACACGTCTTGTCGATGGCGTGGTTAGCTGCGTCAGCGGCGTCCTCCGCGGGACCAGACTTGACGTCGTCTTCTATCTGCCCTGGCACGTCGTCTTCCGCGGGATCTTGACGGAGGGATCCACTGCCTCTGGGAACTCCATCAGGTCCGATCCTGTCATCAGCGGCCTTCTCCAGGACTTCAGGGATGCTGGCCAAGGTAGGCGGCGTAGGTTCTTTCACCAGGGAGGAATCCACGGCCTCCGGACTGGTGCCAAAGATGGAAAGTCTGCGTCGCTTCAATAGTTGGGAGATCTGAATCTCCAGCGGATACTCCGGGTACACTGGCTCTCCGCCAATGGACATCTTGTTCCATTTTGGGCGCGGGTAGGCCATAGCTGCTTCTTCGCATGAGCAAACTTTCAGATCTGAGGGTGTAGTCCAGAGGGAGGAGTCTTTATCACCTCGGCTCACAATAGAAAGTTCATGGTGGGCAGTCTCTATTTTTCCCGCTTCTAGGGGGGCGTATTCGGCATTTTTGCGCTCTTGAGAGGGCGTTCTTATCTTTTCCTGCCTCCGACAAGCATGGAGAGGCGGCGCCATTTTGCGAATATGGTGAATTAACTTTTTAAGTACTTGTGGGCACCGCATGGCGCTTCTTTGCACAGCAACAAGGCAATTAAGTCACTTTTCAAGGTCTTTGCACAAGCGGCAGCGCTTGCAATACTGTGAAACATGCGATGGGATCCGTTTTAACTTAGAATTGGATCCGGTTCTGTTGAACAGGGGTGGCACACAATTCAATCCGATCCTGTTTGTGACGCCAAATATGCAGTAAGCCGGATTGTGACTAATGCACACTGGCGCAAAATTAATAGTTTTTAGTTTGTGACGCCAATTGAAATGGGCGCAGGTTACAGTCTCAGGGCCTGGAAAATACATATGACATAATAAATGCAATGTTAGATTACACAAGATGACAATAAATATACACCTGACATGTAGCAGGGAAACAGAGTCTAGTATCATACTCTGGGATGTTACAAATCCACTCCAGTATTTCATAGACCAAATTAAGCTTATGAGCATGAGCCTCGGGCCTCTTGCACACAAACTTTTTTTCCGTTTCCGTTCCATTTTTTGCGTTCCGTATATGGTCTGTATACGGAACCATTCATTTCAATGGGTCCGCAAAAAAAACGGAATGTACTCCATATGCATTCCGTTTGCGTATTTCCGTTCCATTTAAAGGGAACCTGTCATCGGGATTTTGTGTATAGATCTGAGGACATGGGTTGCTAGATGGACGTTAGCACATCCGCAATACCCAGTCCCCATAGCTCTGTGTGCTTTTATTGTGTAAAAAAAACGATTTGATACATATGCAAATTAACCTGAGATGAGTCCTGTCCCTGACTCATCTCACGTACAGGACTCATCTCAGGTTAATTTGCATATGTATCAAATCGTTTTTTTTACACATTAAAAGCACACAGAGCTATGGGGACTGGGTACTGTGGATGTGCTAGCGGCCATCTAGCAACCCATGTCCTCAGATCTATACACAAAATCCCGGTGATAGGTTCCCTTTAAAGATAGAACATGTCCTATTATTGTTTGCATAACGGACAAGGATAGTACTGTTCTATCAGGGGCCAGCTGTTCCATTCCGCAAAAAAACGGAATGCACACAGACGTCATCTGCATTTTTGGCGGATCACAAAATACTGCATTTTTGGCGGACCACAAAATACTGAAAACGCCATACGGTCGTGTACAAGAGGTCTCATACAAAGCACAGTTCAAGGAGAAGCTGTTAGCTGCTGATGGTATGAGACCTATACACAGGTTTCCCAGTATCATCATTCACCATCACATCCAACACCCTCCGTAAGAGAAAATATTAATGGCCAATGGTGGATATAAATTATATTCTCTACTATAAGGATAACCCGGAGAGGAATGAAGCCCTAGCAAAGCTAAATATAGGCAGAAAACATTTCTAATACACAGAAGATCCTTCCCAAACACTGCAAAATTAGCAGACTTACTGAGTACAGTATGATGGCTCCATCTAGCGTGACAGTGTGTGTCATCCTGCAATTAGGATGCTTGCACATGATGAGCTTGCATACAGAAAGCGCTGTTATGGGCTCCCTGTAAGCATAAGGGCCAAGAGATGACTGCAACCTCTGCACCCCCTTCCTCTACCGCATAGTGTGACCCTTGTGATGGTGACATCTACTTATAGGTAACACTGGTGAAATATTCTTTAAAATTCCTGCAATTAAACCTTACTGAGACCTGACAGATTCTGGATTATCACATTGCATCACTGGACTCTCAAGTATAAAATGTGGCAAGAATTGTTTGGAGAGGGGGCGGAGCCTGACCGTGCTGCATGGCGGCTGCTTGAGAGGAGCGCTCCCGCCACCAAGCTGCTTTCAGCCACTTTAGCACTCTAATCCCCGTGCCATGGTCAAGATTCAGCCTAAACCTGGTGCAGGAGTACTAGCTGGAGGTTCTCTGGAAGCGCAGGAGGAGAGCAGAATGGAGAAATTTGTCCACAAGCGTGCGGCACAGCTCCCCATCAGGGAGGACAAGATGGCGCCGAAAGCGCTGAATCGCAGACCGGACGCGGCTCAAGGAGAATGCACTCCGCCCCTGGAGGGAGACGGCCGGCTGCAACATGGGGTGAGCGATTCTAACCCCCTATCTAAGGACTATTTCGATATGGCCCTGCAGAGAGCCTTAGCCCCGATCGCTGCGGACTTGTCTTCTATTAAAGTGGATATCCGCCATATAGGCAACCGTGTGGAGGCCCTAGAGCAATCGCAGGACGCGCTCTTTTCACAAGCGGCGTCCGTTGCTAAAACCCTGGAGTCCCATAACGAGGCGATCAACACGGCCCTGCTATTGATTGAGGACCAAGAAAATCGCAGCCGCCGCAAAAACATCCGTGTGAGAGGCCTTCCAGAGGCTGCGGACAAAGAAAATCTCTTTGCGGCTATGCATGAGCTCTTCACTTACCTCCTGGGTGCTGAACGCGCCAAAAACATCATAGTGGAGAGGGTGCACAGATCCCTCCGTCCCAAGCCTTCTCCGGCAGATAATCCTAGGGACATTATTTGCGGCCTATTGAGTTTTCGGGACACTGACGCCATTTTAAATAAAGCCAGAGGTCTGGAGGAGGTAAAAATTGCAGACTCCACAGTCCAGCTGTTTCAAGATGTCACCCCTTCCACTCTCCAAAAAAGAAGAGTGCTGAAACCACTTACAGAGGCTCTGCGTGCAGCCAGGATCCCATACAAATGGCTTTACCCCTTCGGGGTTCAGGTCACATCTGGAAATAGGCGCATTATAATCCGTTCACCTGAGGACTTACCTGTGCTCTGGAATGCCCTACAGATTCCACCGATCGCCATTCCTTCATGGCTTCCAGTCCAGCATGATGGCACGTTCCCGCAGCTTCCTACTCCGTGGACCACCGTTGGAAAGCAGAAACCTAAGAAGCCCAGAACGTCGCGGTTGGACTCTAATGATTGAGGCCCCTTTTTATGGTCACTTTGGTTTCTCCTTTTTCTTCATGCAGGTCACTGGGTTGAGGTTGGAGTTGTGAGGATGAGGCCCTTTTTTGGTCTCTCCTCACTCCTGTCATCCTCTCTCTATACGGTTCCCTTTGACCACTCTCCTGGACTAGTTTTTCGGTCCATACTATATGGTTATAATGCTTTATAATGCAATGCTTATATATAATAGGCTATATGCTTACTTTATTCCCCTCTTCCCTCTCCCTCATGTAATTTTCCTATGTAGTGTTGGGTCTGGTTCCCCCCCCTCCCCCCCCTCCCCTCTTGTCTGCCCACATTTTTGCCTCCCCTCCTCTCCTCTCCCCTGCACGGGATTAGACCTTTTTTCTTACTTGCACTTTACGTGCTTTGGTCTGAAATGCTTGGCAGCTTGGGCAGATCAGGCCTGAGGTTTTGATTCCTTACTTCCCCCCCTCTCACGCTCGTTATAGAGCGCGCCATATCTACACTTGCTCCATACTTATGTGTATTGCTATTCTACATTTTTGTGGCAATGTTTGCCTGTTTCTTTTATTTTCAGTTAAGTTTATCGAGGACATATCATGCTGGTACGGGCGGTTATCTGGTGTTTTTAAGACATGGCGGCTCTGACCATTAATGTAGCCTCGTTCAATGTGAACGGGTGTAACAATCCCATCAAACGTAGTCGGGTTTTCCAAATACTAAGGAGACATAAGGCTGACATCATTTTACTCCAAGAAACCCACTTTAGAGCAGGGCATGTTCCTAATTTATCCAGATCCAGCTACTCCAAATGGTTCCATGCGTGTCACTCTAGCTCTTCCAGGGGGGTTAGTATTGGGGTGCATAGGGATGTTCCCCTCACTGATCCCACTATAGTTGCAGACCCGGAGGGTCGCTATATATTTCTTAGCTGTAAAATTGGGAATGTGACGGTCACTTTGTGCAACCTATACGCCCCCAACAAGCAAACTATACCCTGGCTCACCAAGATCATTAGGGATATTTCTGCAATGTATACTGGTTTGCTACTAATTGGCGGTGATCTGAATCTCACTCTTAATCCTATTTTAGATGCATCATCAGGGAGATCAGCTATATCATACCGTGCCCTGGGGAGTCTGCAGGGTCGCCTGAGGGACCTCAACCTGTGTGATGCCTGGAGGTCCGTCCATGGAGATGCTAAAGATTTAACTTTTTATTCTAATCCACACAGATCGTACCAGAGGCTCGACTACTTCTTTATCCAGGACAGGTACTTGCAGCAGGTGCATGGGGTGGATATCCACACTATCACAGTCTCTGATCACGCCCCTATTGTTATGTCCCTGTCACTGCCCGGGGTTGCTTCTAGAGAATGGACATGGAAGCTGAACCCCACGCTTCTTAATACACCCTCACAAATGGATGCTATCTCACGTTCACTTACAGAGTATTTCCAGACCAACTTAGTCACAGAGGCATCTCCCGCATCCATATGGGAAGCCCACAAAACTGTGATTAGGGGGGAGTTGATCTCGATGGGTGCCTTCCTGAAGAAGAGGCGTCTTGCGGACATCAACTCACTTCTATCTAGAATTGCGACACTAGAATGTGCACATAAAAAATCACTGGCTATTCAGGAACATAAGCTCCTTTTATCTTTGAGGAATGAGCTAAAAACGCTTCTAAACGCCAAGGCCGCTAACGCTTACTTAAAACTGCGTCATAGGCAGTATGCCCATGGCGACAAAGGCAACAAGATAATGTCGGCTCTGATTAAAAAACGTAAGGAGCAAACACACATTAGCTCCATGAGGAACACTGTAGGTACTTTAGTTTCTGACACTTCAGAAGTCGCTAGGGCGTTCACTGAATATTACTGCTCTTTATATAATATTCGTCAGAATGAGACTTCTGATGTAATCGATTCTAGGTCAAAGAAAGTTGCAGACTTCTTAGACTCTCTCGCCTTACCTGCCCTGTCCGAACCAGAAAGGGACTCTTTATTAGCTCCTATCACGCTTGAAGAGATTAAAAAAACCCTCTCCTCCATTCCCCAAGGAAAAAGCCCTGGCCCGGACGGATTTCCGATCACGTACTACAAAAAATTTCTCCCGGTCTTAGGCCCCCAACTTGTTTACTATTTCAACGCTTTGCTTAATGGTGCTGCCATGAACTCTCAGGCTCTGGAGGCGCATATAGTAGTGCTCCCTAAAGAGGGAAAGGATTTGTCTCTCCCTTCCAGCTATAGGCCCATTTCTCTGCTAAATGCAGACACTAAATTATGGGCAAAGATTCTGGCCCACAGAATAAACCCTTTACTACAGAGACTGATAGGGGGCGATCAGGCCGGTTTCGTGGGGGGTCGGGAGTGTAGGGACGGCACTTACAGGGTATTGCAAGCCATAGAATATTCTTTGACAAGTAACAAGCAGCTCACACTTCTCAGCACTGATGCCGAGAAGGCATTCGACAGGGTTGATTGGAAGTTTATGGAAGCCACTCTTAACAAATTTGGTTTTCCTCCCCATTTTATCCGGGCGGTGCTGTCCCTGTACTCCTCACCCCACGCGAGAGTTAGAGTCAATGGGGTACTCTCACCCTCCTTTGCCATAGCCAATGGGACCAGGCAGGGTTGCCCCCTCTCCCCTTCCCTTTTCATCCTTTGTCTGGAGACGCTGTTGCAGGCCATCAGACAGTATGATGACATTGCCGGGCTAAAGGTTGGCACGTCGACCCATAAGGTCGCGACCTTTGCCGACGACATGTTGCTCCTCCTACCAGACCCAATGAAGGCGTTCCCAGCTATCCTGGGTCTTTTTGAGTCTTTTGGCCATATGTCCAACTTCAAGATCAATCTATCTAAATGCACGGCACTGGGGGTTTGTGTCCCCGATGCAACCATCTCATTGCTGTCGCAGGATCATCCCTTTAAATGGTCGTCCAGTATCACCTACTTAGGGGTGAGGATCTCAGCCAGAATAGATCAGGCCTTCCAATTAAACTATGCCCCTCTCCTTGCTGATATTAAAGAACAATTGAAACATTTAGATATTCCATTTGTCTCTTGGATGGGGCGAAAAAATATAATTAAAACGTTTATCCTTCCCAAAGTGCTGTTTCTTCTCCAGACTCTACCTATATACTTACCTGACTCTTACTTCCAGGACCTGCGTAGGATTATTTCAGGCTTCATTTGGAGGCGAGCTCGTCCGAGATTGGCTTATGGTTTGTTAACCCTGCCAAAACATAGAGGCGGCTTTGGCTTGCCAGACATTAAATTATACTATAGGGCTATTCAGCTCCGGCTGTTGAGTGAATTGCTAAACATTAACATTAAAAAATTGGGTTGCCAAATTGCACGCCAATTGACTTCACCTGACGTGCTCGCCCGCCTTTGGACGGGGGATCGTGGTCCTGCGTTTTGCACTGATGCACCACCCCTTCTAAAAGGTCTCTTAACAACTTGGAATGTTACAGCCAGGAAGTATGGGTTTTGCCCTGGTCCCTCGCCCCTCCTCCCCATGCACCTGCTGCCGTACTGCTTATCTTCAAATTATTCAGATGTCTTGGGGATATGGCCTGCCTTTAACGAATTTGCTGTGGGGGATTTCTTGAGAGACGGGCGGATTGCGTCCTTGGGGGACCTCCAGGCGTCACAATTGGCTTTGAATTGGACCCCTTTGCATTACTCTCATTTTTCATTTATAGGCCAACAGTACCTCGCTAAAGCTAATAAGAATTTTATTCCCTCTTGGTTCGACACTATGGTAGCCTCACACAAACCGGTGAGGAGGGCTATTTCGTTAATCTACAACAAATTGTTGCTGGAGGGCGTACCTAGCAGACCGTCCTTCATTGGGAGGTGGGAGCAAGATTTAGGAATCACTTTATCAGATGAGTCTGTCTCTTCACTACTTAGGAATTCTCATGGGTTCTCCAGATGCATCAGAATCCAGGAGAATTCCTTTAAACTGCTGACGAGATGGTACCGCACTCCAGAGGTGCTACATAGGATGGACCCTCTCACTTCCCCAGCCTGCTGGAGATGTCACGAAGAAGTTGGCACAGTCTCACATGCATGGTGGTCGTGTCGGGGGGTATCCCAGTTCTGGGCCTCGCTTAGTAGGATACTACAGCAAATATGTCCTTCGGCCCCCCCACTTTCTCCAACTCTGGTGCTTCTCAATGTACCATCAAAGGATTTCCCCTTGCATAAATACTCTCTACTAGCACACTTGTTGTCGGCGGCCAAACTTTTAATCCCCCTTCATTGGCTCTCGACAAATACTCCTTCAATTGAGGAATGGACCCAAAAGGTTCACGAGATCTGCAGGTTTGAAGAACTAACTAGTTGGGAGTCCCTCTCACACGACAAGTTTAACGATATGTGGGGACCGTGGTTTGGTTGGTTGGAATCAGAGTCGGGGAACTTGGGCCTTTCTACTGGAGTTACTGTGAACTCTCCGCCCTTTGATAACTAACTATTTGTGCTATACACCCTATATTGTATTGTATATCATGCTTGTTCTATTTACCACTAATCGTGTTTCACTCTACATCAGCATACTTTATTACTATTCCTAGCCTACACCACCTTTGTCTTGTGATCTGGGGTGGTTGAGCCTCAGGGGTATTTGACCCTCCTTACATGACACGCATTCTACTCTTGTTAGGTCCGTCTGTCTAACTTATCTTTATTCGCGCCTGTACATTCATGATTATGCATATCATTGTACTGCATATGTCTCCTCGATTGTTGGGCTGTTGCCCGCATATTGTTCTTGTCTTTTTTACCATGCTTGCCGTGATAAATAAAGATTTGTTAAAAAAAAAAAAAAAATGAACTGTTTGGAGAAAAGTCCAAAATTACATGTTAAGAGAATTTCTGTGTTTGATATGCTGCTACAGGCTTGTGAGCACTGGGCTTCCATCAGCCAAGGGATGGGGATGGATATGGATGAAGGCAAGCAGTATGGCTGAACTAGAAAAATATGTTCTCCTTATTGTTCAAAGGTAAAGTTGAAAACCCATAATGCACACACCAGTCTGGTCCAAAATAGTACAGAATTCCTATTCTATGAATAGGACATTCCAGGTGAAGCATTGTTGTAATATACATCCTATATGCAACAAAAACATTGTTCTTTTTATGTACATTACATTTTGCTTTCTGGTAGCGCTCTCTGCTGTTTGTTTATCCTTCTGGTCCACCTGGTCTTGGACTAACATGCTCAGTAGCTTCCCTGACTTCCTTCCCCTCCCTGCTAGTGAGGCACTTGAAGCAGCCCAGACACCCTTCATTTATTCATCCATTCACTAATTCATTTAGTTATTCATTTTCTCTTACCTTTAAATTCAAAGAATTATATAGCTATATCTCCCTCTAGACATAGATGAAGGAAATCTTGGGGGGCGTGACATACCATATGTATCTCTGGGGCTGTATGTGAGCTACTATTTTCTATGCAGGGGAGGAAAGGGTTAACAAGAGCTAATTGCAGTGCACCTTGGGAGATGCAGGTACTTAGAGGGCTGCTGCCCACCCACAGAAAGGTAAGAAAGTCCTCTAGATAATTGAGTGCCTATGTGCATGTAACAGCGGCTGCGGGGCGCTGCTGTTCCCCCTGCAGTCCTGGGTTCTGTCGGGATTCTGCTATTGCTTCTGAGGATTCCACTCCACAGCTTCCACTCAGACCTGGTCATAGCCTGTGTTGTGCTGGTTTCATGCTTCACTGCTCTAAGGGCAGAGCGCATCACTTCCTGGGCTGTGTGGGTTGGGTCTGGTGACCTTGCTGATCAACCCTGGCTCTCCTGTAGGTACTAAAGTGGCTCAGCCCTATTCCCAGATGCCTCAGGGTCAAGGTCCTATACTTCAGGTACCTACTCAGGTACCTCCTGGTCCACCCTGACCAGCTGCCACTCACTCTGGGATTGCTCTGGAGTAGCCCCTAACGGCTCAAGTCTATCCTCACCATCAGAGGCTCTAGTGAAAACCAGGTAGTTGCTTAGACACGCCCCTCCAGAGTATAGCCAGTCAGAGGCACAGTGGGTTCATGCCTGGCCATCCCAAACCTGTCGTCCAGGAACTGTTACATGAAGTAAAGCGCCTGAACGAATGTCAGGATGTTTTGATTTAGTTCTTGCAAAATGTTGTTGATTGTCTGGATGCCATCCCGTCTCCAGTTACTACAGGGTCGTCGGTCGCGACTACCCGTCTATGCCCACTTCGGTGAATCCGGCTTTGTGTACCGCTGGTGTGCAACTCCCTCTGCCATCCCGCTATGGGGGAGATCCTAAAACCTGTCCTGGATTCCTGAATCAGTGTTTGATCCACTTCGAGGTGCATGGTCGGAGGTTTCTACGGAGTGCACCAAGGTTGCCTTCATCGTGTCCCTGCTGACTGAGGAGGCCCTGGCTTGTGCAAATCCTATTTGTAAACATTGAGGTCCAGAGACCACTAATCTGCAAGTTTTTCTGGCTGCCTTCCAGCAGGTTTTTGAGGGGCCCGGCTGCACATCCTTCGCTGCATCAGCTCTGCTACGTCTACAAAAGGGTTCCTCGTCTGTGGGTCAGTACGCCATCCAGTTCCATACCCTAGCTGCCGAACTTGCATGGAACAATGAGGCTCAACTGACGGTGTTCTGGGAGGGCCTTTCTGACTGGATTAAGGATGAATTAGCTGATTGCGACCGTCCGTCTACTCTGAATGACCTAATCACCTTGGCCACTAGGATAGATATGCGTTTCAAGGAACGTTCTAAGAAGGTTGCATGTACCAGAAGAACACCTCGTGTGGCTCCATCCTTCCAGGGTCCAGTCCTTCCTCTAGTGTCTACACCACCTAAAGAGCCCATGCAAATAGGGCGCCTTTGATTGTTTTACCAGGAACATCTACACCGCAGAGCAGACAGCCTGTGTTTGTATTGTGGAGGCAAGGGTCACTTTGTGCGTTATTGTCCCCAAGAGTTGGTAGAACGCCAATGCCTAGGATCTATCGGAAAGGTGATTTTCGACAATGAGAAGTCTTCTCCTAAACTTTCTGTTCCGGTGACTCTCTCTCACAATGGAGTCACATTGTCTGTGCCTGCAGTCTTGGACTCCAGGTCAGCCAGTAATTTCATTCAGCAAGCTCTGGTCCATTAGTACCAACTTCCTACCATCCCGCTGGGGAGGCCGCCGACGGTGGCTTCCGTTAATAGACTGTCACTCCCTGAGCCAGTGCTCTCCGTGACTAAGCCCCTTAAACTGCTAGTTGGGGTTTTGCATTGAAATGATCTCCTTCTATGTGCTGCTAGCCTTCATGAATCCGGTTATCCTTGGTCTCCCCTAATTACGTCAGCACACTTCAGTTGTTGACTGGCAATCCGGACGGATTTGGAGTTTGGGATCATCCTGTCACTCCTGCTACCTGTCGAAGGACCGACCTGATTCCTCGCCTAATGTGCCAGTGGACCTGCTGGACTCTCAGCAGCATCAAACATCTAAAAATAGCAGCGACAGTTCTGATAAGAGCAAAGTCTTAGATGTCGCTGAGGAGGAGAAGGTGTACAGACTGGCAGAACTTTTGCAGCAGCTTCGCTCAGTACATGAGCAGATTGCTGCTCTACCACGGGCTCAAATTTCAAAACCGAAGAAGAATTCTGAAAAGAAGAAAGTGAAAGATGATGATGTATGGCGGTGTGGTAAAGCACGTCCATCACAAAATAAAAAGTCCTGCAAGAAAACCACATCTAGAGGAAATGTTAGGCAGCACAACTCTTGCGGTTTCAAAGAGTTCTAAGAAATCTTCTAAATCACTGCCTCCACCTCCACTAGTAATGTATGACTCCAAAGAAGAAATGGCTATGGAGAGGAACATCAAGGCGGATGCTCTGTCTAGGTCAATCAATTGACTTCTCTGACCAATAGGAGGAGTCCCAGTACATCGTAGATCCTGCCCGCTTGATCACTGTAGCTCCTGACCTGGTAAAAGACATACCTCCTGGGAAGACATATTTGAGCCGTCTGCCAAAAAGAGGGGGCGTAAGGGGGGGGGGGGGTACTGTAACAGCGGCTGTGGGGCACCACTATTCCCCTGCCTACCGCTGCAGTCCTGGGTTCTGTCTGGATTCTGCTATTGCTTCTGAGGATTCCGCTCCACAGTTTCCACTCAGCCCTGGTCACAGCCTGTGTTCTGCTGGTTTCATGTTTCACTGCTCTAAGGGTGGAGCGCATCACTCCCTGGGCTGTGTGGGTTAAGTCAGGTGACCTCACTGACCAACCCTGGCTCTCCTGCAGGTACTAAAGTGGCTCAGCCCTATTCCCAGATGCCTCAGTGTCAAGGTCCTTGCGTTTGTTAGTGCCTGATACTCACGTGTGTTCCTGACCTATATTTCATTCCTGGATTCTACTTATCGTCTGATCCCTGCCTGCTTGTTTTGACTCTCCTGTTGCCGACTCAGATTGCCTGACCTGTACCTGTGCCGGCTGCCCTGACCTATTGCCGCATCCTTCGGTCCTGCACCGCTGCTCCTGGTAACGTCTCTGCTCGCCTGACTATGCTTATACTTCAGGTACCTACTCAGGTACCTCCTGGTCCATCCGGACCAGCTGCCACTGACTCGGGGATTGCTCTGGAGTAGCCCCTGGAAACTACCCTAACGGCCCAAGTCTATCCTCACCATCAGAGGCTCTAGTGAAAACCAGGTAGCTGCTTAGACACGCCCTTTCAGACTATAGCCAGTCAGTGGCACAGTGGGTTCACACCCGCTGATCCGTGACAGCGCACTCCTACGGTCTCGGTCACCAGAGAGGCCATCACTTTTTCCTATAGTGTGCAAACACGACCACCACTGATGGATTTTGGAGTAGTCGTAACCCATGAATACGAGCCGTGTATAATGTGATGGAAAAATGAATCCAGCCAGTAAAGGAGGCAATATGGACAATCACAATACATTAGTAAATGCCTTGTAGTAACTTTGTCTCTGTTATATATGCCACTTGCTGAAGTGAGACAGCTCCTTTTTAAATGCTTCCTCCATGGAGACAGGGCCCATTAAGACTGCCATAGCACACGTGGTCTTGATAAATCTGGGCCATAGTATCTTTCTTTCATAAGCAGCACCACACCTGTCCATGGGTTGTGTATCTTATTGCAGTTCACCTTCATTTATTTGAATTGGGCTGAGAACTGAGAACAGAAGTGGTGCAGTTTTGGGGAAAAAGTTGCTATGTTTTTCTAATTCTGGACAGCCCTTTAAGTGCTTACTTGCATTACTTGTGGAAGGGCATATAGCAAGAACTTTCTATTGTGATGTACATAGGGACACTGTATTGGGGAGTCCTGTGACTGCAGCGAGTCTGGGCTGAAGGCAGTGGTAGTAGATGGTGGTAGTAGTTCTCACGGGGACTCCTACCCAGCGCTCCCTGGGTGCCAGTGCACACTGACGGGAGGGCACACCCTGGTTTTGAGGACCTCCTGTCTGGTGGCGGTTCGGGGCTCTTGAAGTTGATGGGTGTTGTGGTGCAAAGAAAGGTCCCCATGGAACTTGGATAGAGGCTATGCAGGTGATGATGCATGCAATAATGAGGTCGGTTTTGTGAAGTTCTTTACTGGTCATGGAAGATTTGAAAACGTAGCGTGACCCAAGATATTGTTGTGCAGTACGCAGCCCTGCAGGGTATTGCGATGGTGAGGTCACGGTTACTTAGGCAAATGAGGGTTGCTCTGGGTTACTCACAGTTTTATTGAAAGACCCTGGGCAGGCGTACAGCAGTGATGGAGAGGCTGGCTCAGGGGACCTCTGGGGCACTCTCTGTGTATAGGGACCAGGCCTGATAGTAGATGAGGTGCCCTGGATGTTGCAGGTGTTTAATGTGCTGGTGGCAAGATCCCTTAAGATTCGTGACGCCAGTGCTGGTAACGGTGGCACACAGATTTATGATAGGAATAATTGAGGAACACGATGTTGTGGTGAACCAAAACTTCCTTTTACTGGAAACAGTCAACTATTTACAGTCTGGGTTCAGTTCCACATGCAATCAGGTTGTTACAGGCAGGCTTTCACAAAATGGCAGGCACAATGTTCTTGCAAGATACTCAGAGGGTTAAAACACTTACAGACCAGGCTGCACCTCAGAATCCTGTCTATCTTTATCCCAAGGCCCGTATGCCCTATTGATGGCTTTATCCTTGGTTAGGGAAACTTCCTCAGGTATATATATATATCCTTGCATTAAGTAAATACTTCTGCCCTTCAGCTCTCTGGTTCAGCTGGAAACACTTCTGCTCTGCACTTTGTGGGAACTGCGGGTTTCTCAGGAGGTAACTCTTCCCCTGGTAACAACTAGAAGCCTGGGCTGTCTAGCTGCATGTCAGGAGGTGGCGATCCAGGAGACAGAGGTATGTATGAGCCTGTGCGATCCAGGAGACAGAGGTATTATGAGCCTGGGCGATCCAGGAGACAGAGGCGGGTATGAGCCTGGGTGATCCAGGAGACAGAGGCGGGTATGAGCCTGGGTGATCCAGGAGACAGAGGCGGGTATGAGCCTGGGTGATCCAGGAGACAGAGGCGGGTATGAGCCTGGGTGATCCAGGAGACAGAGGCGGGTATGAGCCTGGGTGATCCAGGAGACAGAGGCGGGTATGTGCCTGGGCGATCCAGGAGACAGAGGCGGGTATGAGCCTGGGTGATCCAGGAGACAGAGATGGGTGTGAGCCCGACCGCATATGAGGTGAGGTAACGACCTATTCTACATCTGACGAGACCCCCAGCTCTCTTCAACCTCAGAAGCTGTAACTAGTGTCCTTCTAGCATGCCTAATGGGAACCCAGGAGTCCTCCCACCTGATGCCCGGATGAGTGGGGGCGGAGAATAGCTTTTCCTCATACTACGTAATGATGCATGGCGCGGCGAGTATGCACTTTACTGCCGTCTTGTTTGCTTTGAAATACCGCTAAGTTTCAACAGCACCCACAAACTATGTATAGGGCAATTACAGTCATAAATAGTTGCTGCTCAGGCCTAAACACCCCTACCTACTCCGTGTGTGAGGCAGCGGGTTTGTTTGACGTGCGTTCCATGCTGGAATGCACGCCAACCTACCCCCGGAAGCAGGGAGACATGTGGAGATTGCTAGGTGGGGGGTGGCCATATGGGGGGGTGAACTGCGGGATGGAGCCTATCCGTCCTGAGTCGTATATGGGTAGCGGGAGACCCGGGTCTGGGAGAGGATATCGGCGTGCGTTCCACGCTGGAACGCACGCCGACCCGGCAACCGGAAGCCTGGAACGTGGGGGCCCGGATCGGAGGGCTCCTGTGGGGGGAATGACTTGCAGGGACAGAGCTTACCTGTCCTGAAGCCGCCTGACCGTGGTGAGACCGCCGGGCCTGTGAGTGAATTCCGGTGTGCGCTCCACGTTGGAACGCATGCCGACCTCGTGGCCGGAAGCCTGAAACACAGGGGCCCGGATTGGAGGGCTCCTGTGGGGAGAATAACTTGTGGGGACAGAGCTTACCTGTCCTGGAGCCGCCTGACCGTTATGAGACCGCCGGGCCTGTAAGTGGATTACGGCGTGCATTCCACGCTGGAACGCACGCCGACCTCGGTGAACGCACGCCGACCTTGTGCTGCTGCTCGGGGAGCCCAGTGGAGAAAGGGGGCATGCATTCGTTACCTTCCCTGGGAGAGAGAAACCTGTGACGTACGAGGCGGCAGCGGTTGTGGTAGCAGGCGACTTCTTATCCAGCGTATGAACAGAAGCGCCCTGAGGAGCTGGGGGCTGGTGCTTAAGAAGGTCAAATGCCCCTCCCACAAATTCAGGCTGACTTTTCAGCCTTCCAACTTGTTTTCTGGCTGGACGGGATGGGGAGTTGGACTTATGAAGCGATTGAACAATTTCTCATCCATAGGGGATGAGATGTTCAATGAAACCATTGAGGCAGTGAGAGAGATCACCGAGAAACATCAGTAGAGCGTCCAGAGGAGGGTGTCGTGCCCCGCCCTGACTATGTGCGGAGGTCGGCCAGAATAGCAGCACGAGTTTAGTGTTTTGTTTTGGAGCCGTGCTGGATCCGCCTCTCATCAGGTGCACTGGGTGGGGTCATTAGTTTAAATAGCACTCCATCCCAGTGCTCTGAGCGGATTATAGGAATCACTTTGGTCTTGGAAGCTAGGAAGGAAGGTTGTCTGTTCCAGCTCAGAAAGATAAGTGTGGTTTCAAGTTTCGTTGTTTGCTGTCTTGGTTGTTTTGTGTCATCTCTCCCATCCAGGTTCTGTGCGAGCAGGCTGCTCCTATTTCCTCTCTTCACCATCTCAGCGAATTTAGGGTGTTTCAGCCCAGGCACGGGGACACATCATACCTACCACCAAGGTCTGCATGTGGGCTGAGCAGTGCAGGGAGAGAGGTCAGGGATTAGCTAGGAGGTGACCCTTCCCCTGCCTCTCGCCTAGAGCCTGGTTGGTGGTTTATCTGTGAGTCTGAGTGCACGTCCGCCGTGACAGAGGGTTTCTGTGAAGCAGATGACGGTTATGCCTGGCTAGCATATGGGTCAGGCCCATACTGACAGGAGCAGAGGCGGAGCTATGACTAGTGAGGGTCAGAATCCTTTTTAAAGCTTTGGGAGGTCTTGGGGCTCACTGGTTTTCCATTGGATCCGGGCGAAAGGCTTCACAGGTGCACCTAAATGTAGCCTGTGAAGCCTGGGCCATATCAGCCAGTCTTGAGTGAGACTTGCAGACTCCTCCCTCCTCCCATTGCTGGCATGGTAGATGCTGGAGTTAACTGGTGAGTGGTCTAAGATCGCAGAGTGCACCTCTCCTTGTTATCAGATTGTTATACTGTTTATCACATCCACACAATTGCTATCTTGTATAGGATGTCTCTTGTGGTACTTGTGGTCCGCTGCAGGCATCCTCCACTGTATGCTATATTTCTGGGGATCGCCATTAGCAACGGGCCACAAGTGCAGGATTTGCTCCCCTGTATATATGTGCATAACTGCACATGGGTTTGAGCATTTCCTGCCTGTTGAACACCACGCTATTTCTGTTAGTTCACTGTTTTGGGGGGGCATATGGCCGGTGCTGTAGGTTTTGCACCCTCTAAGGCCTCATGCTCACGACCGTAGTTATGGTCCACATCCGAGCCACAGTATTTGCAGCTTGGATGAGGACCCATTCACTTCAATGGGGCCGCAAAAGATGTGGACATGACTCTCTTATTTAGACCCTGTATAGTGACATACTTTAAGTACAAGATGATGGTATGCATACAGTCACTGTGCGGGCATATACGATTTCAGCACTAAATGCTAATATCTGTAACTAAGCATTGTATGGCAATGAGAGTTGGTGCCCTGTATGGTATTATTATTTGGACACTGTGCAGCAGCATTATTTGGGCACTGTAGGAGGAGGCACTTTATGGCAGCATTATTGGGCATTGCAGGCTGCAGCTTTGGCATTGTAACAGTGAATGTAGTTTTTCTTAGACATTGTGAGACAATACTGGCTTTCATACCCCAGCAACGTTAATGAGTCAACTAATCTGCAGTGTACCGGGCCACAGGGGAAACGCGTAAGGCTCACGGTGGACCGATGGGGGTAGTAGTTTATTTACTCACAGTTAGCAGAACCTCCCTGGGCCGGCATGCAGTGATGGGGAAGACAGCACTAAATCCTCTGGGGCACTCTATATAGCAGGGAACACCAGTTGAGGTGTCCTTGATGGTGTAGGTGTTTGAGGTGCTTTGGTGGCTGGGCCCCTGTGTTTGTGACGCCAGCACCGTAAGGTGCAAACATTGAGTGTAGTAGTAGTAATGAAGAGTCAGTTGTAAAACAATTGAATATTTACTTGAATCAATAGTCTCAAGGCAGATGTTACAGTCCATCAATAAAGTGCATTCATATGGCATCAGTAATGATTCAGGTGTTAAAGAGGACCTTTCACCGATCCTAACATTGTGAACTAAGTGTACAGACATGGAGAGCGGCGCCCGGGGATCTCACTGCACTTACTATTATTCCTGGGCGCCACTCCGTTCTCCCGCTATGCCGTCCGGTATCTTCGGTCACTAAGTTATAGTAGGCGGAGTCTGCCCTTGTTCTGCTGTAGCGCTAGCCAATCGCATCGCAGAGCTCACAGCCTGGGAGAAAATAACCTCCCAGGCTGTGAGCTCTGCGCTGCGATTGGCCAGCGCTACAGCAGAACAAGGGCAGACTCCGCCTACTATAACTTAGTGACCGAAATCTCCGCCTACTATAACTTAGTGACCGAAGATACTGGAGGACATAGCAGGAGAACGGAGCGGTGCCCAGGGATAATAGTAAGTTCAGTGAGATCCCCGGGCGCCGCTCTCCATTTCTGTATACTTAGTTCACAATGTCAGGAACGGTGAAAGGTCCTCTTTAAGGTAATTGTAAACCTTATATCAGGTTTAGGCAATTGTCAATGGAGGGATTTTCTAATGCTGTTACTTGACAGGCTAAGACTGAGTATATTTACTTTAAGTCCCAACTATAGCACTCTGGTACTAAATATGCTGTTTTCTACGTATCTTGAGCTATCCAATAAGGGCGTTCTCCCTCGTGGCAGGCATCAGTCTTCCGCTACATTATTTGCATGATGCTCTCCAGAAGTAATTCGGTTTTTAGGTTTTTCACTAGAAGGCTTCTAGTAAATAAGGACAATTCTGCGCACTAATTATCCATTCGTGTCCCAGCACTTGGAAAGTTGCTCTCAGGCACTTGTGCTGGTGAGGTCCATAGGCTAGACTCAGCTGTAACCCTCACTAGGCTTGCTGCATATTTAGATATAGACTTATGGTCTTATGCTTTGGCTGCTGTAGAAAATGAATTTTACCTCCTTTTCTTCTCACTAATAGAGCTTTCATTTGGTGGTATTTCATTGCTGCTGACATTTTTACTTTTTTTGATATTAATCAAAATTTACCCAAATTTTTGCCAAAAAATGACATTTTTCACTTTCAGTTGTAAAAATTTTCAAATAAAACTACATTTCTATATAAATTTTTATCTAAATTTATTGTTCAACATGTCTTTGATTAAAAAAATTCAATAAGTGTAGATTTATTGGTTTGGGTAAAAGTTATAGCGTTTACAAACTATGGTACAAAAATGTGAATTTCTGCAATTTGAAGCAGCTCTGACTTTCTGAGCACCTGTCATGTTTCCTGAGGTTCTACAATGCCCAGACAGTAGAAACACCCCACAAATGACCCCATTTCGGAAAGTAGACACCCTAAAGTATTCGCTGATGGGCATAGTGAGTTCATGGAAGTTTTTATTTTTTGTCACAAGTTAGCGGAAAATGATTTTTTTAATTTTTTTTTATTTTTCTTACAAAGTCTCATATTCCACTAACTTGTGACAAAAAATTAATTTTACATGAACTCACCATACCCGTCACAGAATATCCTTGGGGTGTCTTCTTTCCAAAATGGGGTCACTTGTGGGGTAGTTATACTGCCCTGGCATTTTAGGGGACCTAAAGCGTGAGAAGTAGTTTCGAATCCAAATGCGTAAAAAATGCCCTTTTTGTACATAGGCTGCAAAAAAGTGTCACACATGTGGTATCGCCGTACTCAGAAGAAGTAGGGCAATGCGTTTTGGGGTGTATTTTTACATATACCCATGCTGGGTGAGAGAAATATCTCTCTAAAAGACAACTTTTCCCATTTTTTTATACAAAGTTGTCATTTGACAAAGATATTTCTCTCACCCAGCATGGGTATCTGTAAAAATACACCCCAAAACACATTACCCTACTTCTCCTGAGTACGGCAATACCACATGTGTGACACTTTTTTGCAGACTAGGTGCGCAAAGGGGCCCAAATTCCAATGAGTACCAGACTTCTTCTCACGCTTTAGGGCCCCTAAAATGCCAGGGCAGTATAAATACCCCACATGTGACCCCCATTTTGGAAAGAAGACACCCCAAGGTATTCTGTGAGGGGCATGGCGAGTTCCTAGAATATATTTTTTTTGGCACAAGTTAGCGGAAAATGATTTTGTAAGAGAAAAAAAATAACATTTTCCGCTAACTTGTGCCCAAAAAAAAATATTCTAGGCACTCGCCATGCCCCTCACGGAATACCTTGGGGTGTCTTCTTTCCAAAATGGGGTCACTTGTGGGGTATTTATACTGCCCTGGCATTTTAAGGGCCCTAAAGCGTGAGAAGAAGTCTGGAATATAAATGTCTAAAAATGTTTAAGCATTTGGATTCCGTGAGGGGTATGGTGAGTTCATGTGAGATTTTAAGTTTTGTCACAAGTTAGTGGAATATGAGACTTTGTAAGAAAAAACTAAAAAAATTATCAATTTCCGCAAACTTGTGCCCAAAAAAAAAAAATCTTCTATGAACTCGCCAGTTCTGGCAATGTGCGGATCCGCAAAATGCGGAAAGCACATTGCCGGTGTCTGTGTTTTGCAGATCTGCGGTGTCTGTGTTTTGCAGATCCGCGGTGTCTGTGTTTTGCAGATCCGCGGTGTCTGTGTTTTGCAGATCCGCGGTGTCCGTGTTTTGCAAATCCGCAGATCAGAACACATACGGACGTCTGAATGGAGCCTTACAGGGGGGTGATCGATGACAGGGGGTTTATCAGGGAGTCTATATGGGGTGATCACCCCCCTGTAAGGCTCCATTCAGACGTCCGTTTGTGTTTTGTGGGTCCGCGGATCCGTGGATCCGAAAAACACATACGGACGTCTGAATGGAGCCTTACAGGGGGGTAATCAATGACAGGGGGGTGATCAGGGAGTCTATATGGGGTGATCACCCCCCTGTCATTGATCACCCCCCTGTAAGGCTCCATTCAGACGTCCATATGTGTTTTGCGGATCCGTGGATCCGCAAAACACATACGGACGTCTGAATGGAGCCTTACAGGGGGGTGATCAATTACAGGGGGGTTATCAGGGAGTCTATATGGGGTGATCAGGGGTTAATAAGGGGTTAATAAGTGACAGGGGGGTCGGGGGTGTAGGGTAGTGGTGTTTGGTGCTACTTACAGAGCTGCCTGTGTCCTCTGGTGGTCGATCCAAGCAAAAGGGACCACCAGAGGACCAGGTAGCAGGTATATCAGACGCTGTTAACGAAACAGTGTCTGATATACTTTTCAAGGGTTAAAAAAATCGCATCTACAGCCTGCCAGCGAATGATCGCTGTTGGCAGGCTGTAGATGAACTAGTTTACCTCCCGATCCTGTGAACGCGCGCTTCTGTGTGCGCGTGTTCACAGGAAATCTTGCGTCTCGCGAGATGACGCGCCAGCGCTTCAAAGAGGAACAAATCGACCACCTCCGGAACGCAATCCTGCGTTAGGCGGTCCGGAGGCTATTAAAGGGGCGGTCACTGAAAGGGTTTGTCACTGTGAAAGTCACTGTTAAAGGGGCGGTCACTGTTAGTCACTGTTAAAGGGGCGGTTACTGTGAAAGTCACTGTTAAAGGGGCAGCCACTGTGAAAGTCGCTATTAAAGAGGCAGTCACTGTTAAAGGGACGGCCGCTGTGAAAGTCACTGTTAAAAAGGCAGTTACTGTGAAAGTCACTGTTAAAGGGGCGGTCACTGTGAAAGTCACTTTTAAAGGGGCGGGCACTGTGGAGATCTCTGTTAAAGGGGCGGGCACTGTGAAGGTCACTGTTAAAGGGGCGACCACTATGAAGGTCACTTTTAAAAGGGTGGTCAATGCTAAAGGTGCGGACACTGTAGAGGCCACTGTTAAAGGGGCAGGCACTGTGAAGGTCATTGTTAAAGGGGCGGTCACTGTGAAAGTCACTGTTAAAGGGGTGGTCACTGTGAAAGTCAATGTTAAAGGGGCAGGCACTGTGTAGGTAAATGTTAATGGGGCGGGCACTGTGGAGGTCATTGTTAAAGGAGCAGGTGCTGTAGAGATCACTGTTATAGGGGAAACTGTTGATATCTTTTTACGACACACGGAAACAAAATTAAATAGATGAAATATAACAGTGCAAAGCCGGGTCCTTCTGCTAGTCTCTTATATATATAAAAATGAGTTTCTGTCTGTCTATCTTTCTGTCTAGACGTCTGTCTGGACGTTATTTATGCGCGACCAAACGACTGGACCGATCTTCACCAAATTTGGTACACAGGTACATCAGGTGTCCAGGAAGGTTTTAGACCGGGTCTTAGTTCTCTAGGACATACTGTTCCTGAGATATTCCCAAAAAAGGACCCACATTAGCCAATACAAGCCTACAAGTCTTTCTCTTCAAATCCCAACTGCCATAAACACAATTTTACTCTAGGTTTCCAAACCAACCCAGCCATTTTTCTTTACTACTTAAAGGGGCGAGCACTGTGGAGGTCACTGTTTTTAAAGGGGTGGGCACTGTGGAGGTCACTGTTTTTAAAGGGGCGGGCACTGTGGAGGTCACTGTTATTAAAGGGGCAGGCACTGTGGAGGTCACTGTTATTAAATGGTCCGGCACTGTGGAGGTCACTGTTATTAAAGAGGCGAGCGCTATGAAGAAGGTCCCTGTTAAAGGGACGGTCACTGTGAAAGTCACTGTTAAAGGGGCGGTCACTGTGAAAGTCACTTTTAACCCCTTAAGGACACAGGACGTACCGGTACGCCCTATTTCCCGAGTCCTTAAGGACACAGGACGTACCGGTACGTCCTAACTTAAAATCGGGACTCCGGCGCCGCGGGGGTTAATCGGAACGGGATGCCGGCAAAAATCAGTCAGCCTGCATCCCGTAACAACGCAGGGGGGGGGTCATTTGACCCCCCCGTATCGGCGATCGCAGAAAACCGCAGGTCAATTCAGACCTGCGGTTTTCTGCGTTTCCGGTCCATTCGGGTGTCCTGTGACCCGATGAACCGGAAAAAGACTGCGATCGGTGGCGTAATTATACACCACCAAACGCAGTACGAAGATTTGAAGAGGCGGTGCTGAACGCCGCTGTCCAGGGTGCTGATTGGTGCAGGGGAGAGAGGCACGAGATTCAAAATTCCTGCTCTCCTCTCTCCCCTCCTCTTCCTGTTCTGCACGAGCACCCGGCAGCATCGTCCAGCACCAGCTCCTGCGTCCCCCTAATCACCATCCATCACCCTCCTGCACCCATCGCCACCCAGGTAGGTTAGGGTCAGTGAGGGAGAGGCACCGTTAGGCAGGGAAAGAAGGGAAAAGTAAGTTAGAAAAAAAAATAGAAAAAGTACTTTTTTTCAAAACTTCCATCTATCCATCTATCCATCGATCACTTTGGGGCCAAATTCATGGAGGCCTACGTACCTGGAAGGGAGGTCGCGGTTGATGAGTCTCTCGTTGCGTTCAAGGGGAGACTCATTTTCCGTCAATATATTCCCACAAAGCGGGCGAGGTATGGCGTGAAGCTATACAAAATTTGTGAGAGTACCTCAGGGTACACTTACAAATTTTGTGTGTACGAGGGGCGAGATTCCCGTATTCAACCCCCAGAATGTCCCCCCACTCTGAGTGTTAGCGGGAAACTCGTGTGGGTCCTTATGTACCCACTGCTGGATAATGGTTACCACTTGTACGTGGATAACTTTTATACCAGCATTCCCTTGTTCAGGTCCCTTGCCGCCAGATCCACGTTCGCTTGTGGGACCATGCGGAAAAATCAACGCAGCCTCCCTGCCTACCCCCTCCAGGTACCTATCCCCAGGGGTGAGACCCGTGCACTTACCAGTGGAAACCTGTTTCTGGTCAGTTATAAGGACAAGAGGGATGTCCTTATGCTGTCCACAATCCACGGTAACAGCACCACCCCAGTCTCTGTGCGAGGTACCGCGGCAACGGTCCTCAAGCCCGATTGTATCGTCGACTACAATCGATCTCTCTGATCAAGTCCTCAAGCCATATAACGCCATGCGCAAAACCCGGGCATGGTACAAAAAAGTTGCGGTCTACTTGGTGCAGGTTGCCATGTACAACTCTTTTGTACTATCCCGAAGCGCTGGCAGCACAGGGACATTCCTCCAGTTCTATGAGGCAGTCCTCAAGGACCTGATCTTTTCGGACCGGGAAAGAGCAGGCCGGAGTACCTCGGGAACTGGAGGCGCACGGATCGTCCCTGGCCAACACTTTCCAGGTGTGGTCCCCCATACTGGAAAGAAGGGACGAACCCCAAAAAAGTGCAGAGTGTGTCACAAGAGGGGGATACGGAAGGACACCACTACTCAATGTGACACGTGCCCCGATCATCCGGGCCTCTGCGTTATCGATTGCTTCAGGGAGTATCACACTTCCACGGAGTACTAAATTTTTATAATCCCCAACAGTCCACAAGAGAACATAAAACACTATGGCTCTCAGACTTTGGAGACACGGAAACAATTTTTCTTTCCCCAAAAAATATTAGTTTTAGTGCAGGCATCCTCAAACTGCGGCCCTCCAGATGTTGTAAAACTATAACTCCCAGCATGCCCAGACAACCTACAGCCATCAGCAGGGCATGGTGGGAATTGTAGTTTTGCAACATCTGGAGGGCCGCAGTTTTAGGATGCCTGCTTAGTGTCTCCAAAGTCTGAGAGCCATACATATTGGGCATCATCGCGTGCGTAAAAGTCGTCGCTATAAAAATAACTTTTGACCAAACGCCTCGGATGAACGGTGTTAAAAATATAAAATAAAAACGGTGCCAAAACACCAATTTTTGGGCAAAATTTCAATTTGAATCCATTTTGCCGGTAATAAAGCAAGGGTTAACAGCCAAACAAAACGAAATATTTATTGCCCCGATTCTGTAGTTTGCAGAAACACCCCATATGTGGTCGTAAATGGCTATATAGCCGCACGGCAGGGCATAGAACGAAGGGAACTCCATACGGTTTCTGGAAGGCAGATTTTGATGGCCAGTTTTTTTTTTGACACCATGTCCCATTAGAAGCCCCCCCTGATGTAGCCTAGACTAGAAACTCCAAAAAAGTGACCCCATCTAAGAAACTACACCCCTCAAGGTATTCAAAAGTTACTTTACAAACTATGTTAACCCTTTAGGTGTTCCACAAAACTAAATAGCGAATATAGAAACAATTTTAGAATTTAATTTTTTTGTTACATTGCCTCAAAAAAGAGTAATATAGAGCAACCAAAAATCTAAATTACCCCAAAAATAGTCCCAAAACAACAACCACCTTATCCCGTAGTTTCCTAGATGGGGTCACTTTTATGGAGTTTCTACTCTAGGGGTGCATCAGGGGGCTTGAAAGGGTACATGGTGTAAATAAACCAGTCCAGCAAAATCTGCCTTCCAAAAACCATATGACGTTCCCCTTCTTCTATGTCCTGCCGTTTACCAAATAGTTACGACCACATATGGGGTGTTTCTGAAAACTACAGAATCAGGGCAACCCATTTTGAGTTTTGTTTGGCTGTTAACCCATTTTTTCCAGTAATAAAGTAAGGGTTAACATGGAAAATTTTCCAAAAAATAGAAATTTCTAAATTGTTTCTCCATCTGCCATTAACTCTTGGGGAACACCTAAAGGGTAAACAAAGTTTGTAAACCCAGTTTTGAATACCTTGAGGGGTGTACTTTCTTAGATGGTGTCACTTTTTTGAAATTTCTATTCTAGAATGCATCAGGGGGCTTCGTATGGGACATGGTATAAACAAAACCAGTCCTGCAAAATCTGCCTTCCAAAACCCATATGTGCTACCGTTCGGCCAAACAGTAGTTTACGACCACATATGGGGTGTTTCTGCAAACTACAGAATCAGGGCAACCCATTTTGAGTGTTGTTTGGCAGTTAACCCTTGTTTTACTCCTGGAAAAAATTGATTATATTGGAAAATTTTCCCAAAAATATAAATTTCTAAATTGTTTCTCCATCTGCCATTAACTCTTGTGGAAGACCTAAAGGGTTAATAAAGTTTGAAAAAACAGTTTTGAATACCTTGAGGGGTGTAGTTTCTAGAATGGGAGGTTTCTATTATCTAAGCCTCACAATATGACTTCACACCTGAACTGGTCCATAAAAAGTGGGATTTTGAAGATTTCTGAAATATTTCAAAATTTGCTTCTAAACTTCTAAGCCTTGTAACATCCCCAAAAAATAAAATATCATTCCCAAAATGCTACAAACATGAAGTAGACATATGGGGAATGTAAAGTCATCACAATTTTTTGGGGTATTACTATGTATTACAGAAGTAGAGAAACTGAAACTTTGAAATTTGCTCATTTTTCAAAAATTTTGGTAAAATTTTATTTTTTTATGCAAAAAAATTAACTTTTTTGACCCAATTTTAGCAGTGTCATGAAGTACAATATGTGACGAAAAAACAATCTCAGAACGGCCTGGGTAAGTCAAAGCGTTTTAAAGTTATGAGCACTTAAAGTGACACTGGTCAGATTTGCAAAAAATTGACTGGTCCTTAAGGTGAAATAGGGCCGTGTCCTTAACCTCTTAAGGACATAGGGCGTACAGGTACGCCCTTGTGCCCTGGTACTTAAGGACACAGGGCGTACATGTACGCCCTGTGTATTTCTGATCACTGCCGTGCGGCTGGCAGTGATCGGAACCCGGTGCCTGCTCAAATCATTGAGCAGGCACCTAGGCTAAATGCGCGGGGGGGTCCCGTGACCCCCCCATGTCGGCGATCGCGGCAAACCGCAGGTCAATTCAGACCTGCGGTTTGCTGCGATTTCTGCAGTTTCTGATCCCCGCGGTCCCTGACCGCGGGGATCAGAAACTTTAGGATTCCAAAAATGTTCCTGCATCCCTCCCCCCTGCACCCCTAAGTTATTTGAGCACGGTGGGAGGTGCAGGGGGAGGGTTGCGGGCGGTGCGGGCGGTGCGGGAGGCGGGCGGTGCGGTAGGCGGGATCGCGATCCCCCGCCCGCCTCCCCTTGAATAATCGTTGGTTTCTAGTGGGTATACCAGGGTGCCAGCACATTGCTGGCACCCTGGTATAAACGGCTGACATCTGTGCTGCGATGTCAGCCGTTTAACCCTTTCCATACCGCGGTCCGTACGGACCGCTGTATGGAAAAGGTTAACAGCGCAGGGAGCTCCCTCCCTCTCCCATCGGGGGGCTGCTGTGCCTTTGCAGCCCCCCGAATGGAGAGGGAGAGAGCTCCCAGGCAGCCCCCCCAGAGCCCCGTCCTTACCCTTCCCCGTCTGCGCAGTTCTGACCATAACTGAGCAGACGGGGAAGGTTCCCATGGCAACAGGACGCCTCTCAGGCGTCCTGCTGTCCATGGTGCTGAACAGATCTGTGCTGAAAGGCATAGATCTGTTCAGACAAAGTGTAAAATACAGTAAAGTACTATATATTGTACTGTACTGTATTATACAGACATCAGACCCACTGGATCTTCAAGAACCAAGTGGGTCTGGGTCAAAAAGAAAGTGAAAAAAAGTGAAAATAAAGTAAAAATCAAAAAACACATTTATCACAGATTAAAAATAAAAAAAATTAAATTCCCTACACATGTTTGGTATCGCCGCGTCCGTAACGACCTGATCTATAAAACGGTCATGTTACTTTACCCAAACGGTGAACGCCATAAAAATAAAAAATTAAAAACTATGATGAAATTGAAATTTTGCCCACCTTACTTCCCAAAAAAGTTAATAAAAGTGATCAAAAAAGTTGTATGTACTCCAAAATTGTAATAAATCAAACCGTCATCTCATCCCGCAAAAATCATACCCTACCCAAGATAATCGCCCCAAAACTGAAAAAACTATGGCTCTTAGACTATGGAAACACTAAAACATGATTTTTTTTGTTTCAAAAATGAAATCATTGTGTAAAACTTACATAAATAAAAAAAAGTATACATATTAGGTATCGCCGCGTCCGTATCGACCGGCTCTATAAAAATATCACATGATCTAACCCCTCAGGTGACCACCGTAAAAAAAAAAAAAAAAACGGTGTAAAAAAAGCAATTTTTTGTCATCTTACTTCACAAAAAGTGTAACAGCAAGCGATCAAAAAGTCATATGCACCCCAAAATAGTGCCATTAAAACCGTAATCTCATCCCGCAAAAAATGAGACCCTACTTGAGATAATCGCCCAAAAACTGTAAAAAACTATGGCTCTTAGACTATGGAGACACTAAAACTTTTTTTTGTTTTAAAAATTAATTCATTGTGTAAAACTTACATAAATAAAAAAATTTGTATACATATTAGGTATCGCCGCATCCGTGACAACCTGCTCTATAAAATTACCACATGATCTAACCGGTCAGATGAATGTTGTAAATAACAAAAAAAAAAAACGGTGCCAAAAAAGCTATTTCTTGTTACCTTGCCGCACAAAAAGTGTAATATAGAGCTAACCAAAAATCATATGTACCCTAAACTAGTACCAACAAAACTGCCACCTTATCCCGTAGTTTCTAAAATGGGGTCACTTTTTTGGAGTTTCTACTCTAGGGGTGCATCAGGGGGGCTTCAAATGGGACATGGTGTCAATAAAACCAGTCCAGCAAAATCTGCCTTCCAAAAAACGTATGGCATTCCTTTCCTTCTGCGCCCTGCCGTGTGCCCGTACAGCAGTTTACGACCACATATGGGGTGTTTCTGTAAACTACAGAATCAGGGCCATAAATAATGAGTTTTGTTTTGCTGTTAACCCTTGCTTTGTAACTGGAAAAAAAATATTAAAATGGAAAATCTGCCAAAAAAGTGAAATTTTGAAATTGTATCTCTATTTTCCATTAAATCTTGTGCAACACCTAAAGGGTTAACAAACTTTGTAAAATCAGTTTTGAATACCTTGAGGGGTGTAGTTTCTTAGATGGGGTCACTTTTATGGAGTTTCTACTCTAGGGTTGCATCAGGGGGCTTCAAATGGGACATGGTGTAAAAAAAACAGTCCAGCAAAATCTGCCTTCCAAAAACCGTATGGCATTCCTTTCCTTCTGCGCCCTGCCGTGTGCCCGTACAGCAGTTTACGACCACATATGGGGTGTTTCTGTAAACTACAGAATCAGGGCCATAAATAATGAGTTTTGTTTTGCTGTTAACCCTTGCTTTGTAACTGGAAAAAAAATATTAAAATGGAAAATCTGCCAAAAAAGTGAAATTTTGAAATTGTATCTCTATTTTCCATTAAATCTTGTGCAACACCTAAAGGGTTAACAAACTTTGTAAAATCAGTTTTGAATACCTTGAGGGGTGTAGTTTCTTAGATGGGGGTCACTTTTATGGAGTTTCTACTCTAGGGTTGCATCAGGGGGGCTTCAAATGGGACATGGTGTCAAAAAAACTGTCCAGCAAAACCTGCCTTCCAAAAACCAAACGGCGCACCTTTCACTCTACGCCCCGCTGTGTGGCCGTACAGTAGTTTACGGCCACATATTGGGTGTTTCTGTAAACGGCAGAGTCAGGGCAATAAAGATACAGTCTTGTTTGGCTGTTAACCCTTGCTTTTTTAGTGGAAAAAAATTGGTTAAAATGGAAAATTAGGCAAAAAAATGAAATTCTCAAATTTCATCCCCATTTGCCAATAACTCTTGTGCAACACCTAAAGGGTTAATGAAGTTTGTAAAATCAGTTTTGAATACCTTGAGGGGTGTAGTTTCTTAGATGGGGTCACTTTTATGGAGTTTCTACTCTAGGGGTGCATCAGGGGGCTTCAAATGGGACATGGTGTCAAAAAAACAGTCCAGCAAAACCTGCCTTCCAAAAACCATATGGCGCACCTTTCACTCTACGCCCCGCTGTGTGGCCGTACAGTAGTTTACGGCCACATATAGGGTGTTTCTGTAAACGGCAGAGTCAGGGCAATAAAGATACAGTCTTGTTTGGCTGTTAACCCTTGCTTTGTTAGTGGAAAAAATGGGTTAAAATGGAAAATTAGCCAAAAAAATGAAATTCTCAAATTTCATCCCCATTTGCCAATAACTCTTGTGCAACACCTAAAGGGTTAACGAAGTTTGTAAAATCAGTTTTGAATACCTTGAGGGGTGTAGTTTAT
Organism: Bufo gargarizans; assembly: GCF_014858855.1. Classification (NCBI taxonomy): domain Eukaryota; kingdom Metazoa; phylum Chordata; class Amphibia; order Anura; family Bufonidae; genus Bufo; species Bufo gargarizans. Next base: position 72,234,883 of record NC_058082.1, on the reverse strand, counting down.
AGAATGGGGGCATTTTTGGGTGGTTTCTATTATGTAAGCCTCGCAAAGTGACTTCAGAGCTGTAGTGGTCCCTAAAAATTTGGTTTTTGTAAATTTCCGAAAAATTTCAAGATTTGCTTCTAAACTTCTAAGCCTTGTAACATCCCCAAAAAATAAAATATCATTCCCAAAATAATTCAAACATGAAGTAGACATATGGGGAATGTAAAGGCATCACAATTTTTAGGGGTATTACTATGTATTACAAAAGTAGAGAAACTGAAACTTTGAAATTTACAAATTTTTCCAAATTTTTGTTAAATTAGGTATTTTTTGGTGCAAAAAAAATATTTTTTTTTACTTCACTTTACCAGTGTCATGAAGTACAATATGTGACAAAAAAACAATCTCAGAACGGCCTGGATAAGTCAAAGCGTTTTAAAGTTATCAGCACTTAAAGTGACTCTGGTCAGATTTGCAAAAAATGGCCTGGTCCTAAGGTGTAAAAAGGCTGTGTCCTTAAGGGGTTAAGGGGTTAAAGGGGCGGTCACTGTAAAAGTCACTGTTAAAGGGGCGGTCACTGTGAAAGTCACTGTCAAAGGGGTGGTCACTATTAAAGGGGCGGTCACTGTGAAAGTCACTGTCAAAGGGGCGGTCACTATTAAAGGGGCGGTCACTGTCAAAGTCACTGTCAAAGGGGCGGTCACTGTTAAAGAGGTTGTCACTGTGAAAGTCACTGTTAAAGGGGCAGTCACTGTGAAAGTCACTGTCAAAGGGGCGGTCACTATTTAAGGGGTGGTCACTGTGAAAGTCACTGTTAAAGGGGTGGTCACTGTGAAAGTCACTGTTAAAGGGGCGGTCACTGTGAAAGTCACTGTCAAAGGGGTGGTCACTGTTAAAGAGGCGGTCACTGTGAAAGTCACTGTTAAAAAGGTGGCTACTGTGAAAGTCATTGTTAAAGGGACAGTCACTGTTAAAGGGGCGGTCACTGTGAAAGTCACTGTTAAAGGGGCGGTCACTGTGAAAGTCACTGTCAAAGGGGCGGTCACTGTTAAAGAGGCGGTCACTGTGAAAGTCACTGTTAAAAAGGTGGCCACTGTGAAAGTCATTGTTAAAGGGACAGTCACTGTTAAAGGGACGGTCACTGTGAAAGTCACTGTTAAAGAAGCGAGCACTGTGGAAGTCACTGTTAAAGGGGCAGGCACTGTGAAGGTCACTGTTAAAGGGGCAGCTACTATGGAGGTCACTGTTAAAGGGATGGTTAATGCTAAAGGGGCGGGCACTGTGGAGGTCACTGTTAAAGGGGCAGGCACTGTTAAAGGGGCAGGCACTGTAGAGGTCACTGTTATGGGGGAAACTGTCGATATCTTTTTACGACACATGGAAACATAAAATGAAATAGATTAAATATACCCGTGCGAAGCGGGGTCCTTCTGCTAGTTTTTTTTATAATTTGCAGTATCTATTAAGGCTACATTCATACGATGGTTAAAAAAATGACCATGAAAGACACACTTTGTCAGTTACTCATGGCTTTTTTTTCAACCAGTTTTGCATCTGATTTTCATTGGCATTAAAGGTCTGGGGGCCGTGCTATGCATTCTATGTTGCCTGGGAGTGTTTCACTGGGTATCGTGGAGGGTGGTTCATGCGAAGGTTTACTATGGGGACCTTTCAGATCTGTGTATGCCTTGTTCATAACAAAAGCATTCTTTTATCTTTCCTGTCATCAAAGTGTATATGTCACGGTCTCTCCTGTGAGAGTGGTGAGAAGATAGACTTGCTGCACGTGAGGCTATCTGACTGACAGGTCTCTCTGTTTTCCTCTGTATGTTGTTGATTGGCAGGATCTCACCTCTCCTCAGGTGCCGTTATCAGTGATGAGGCTTTATTTTGATCCGCCTCACACTGCTGACCATGCGGTTGATAGTTTCTGCTTGGAGTTGCTAGTGCTGGTTTGTCTTGGATCTCCTGCTTGTCCATACATCTCTAAGCTAAGTACGTGTTGCCTTCACTGTTTCTTATTATCTGGAGTGTGTTGTTTCTAGGCCTCAGGGAGACACAGGTTCCTTCATTCTGGAAGGAACCAGCTGTCTCATCCCCTGCTACCTATCCTAGGGCTCGTCAGTTTTAGCAGGACTTTAGGTATCCGGTATATGAGTATTTCCACCATCAGGATCTGCTCATACTGGCAGCATTTAGGGAAAGGCATAGGGATTACAAGGAGGTCACCATCCCTCTTCCTTAGCTTTTGAGGCCTAGATTGTTGTCTATTCGTTGTGGTGTGTATTTGGTGTTTTCCCTTCCCCTTAACCTGTGACATTATCAACCGCCTAAACCGTTATCCTTTGTTTTATCAGTGCAGCTATGGATACTGTTTCTGCACTGGTCTGTCTTTGGAGGTGGCTGACCTCCGCACGGCTGTTGCACAGTTTCAGAGACCACAGGCGGTGGGTTACGGCAGCGGGAACTAGGCCTGCCCTGAGGTTGCTCTCCCGGATAGGTTTTCCGGGGGAAGTGACAACTTTGTTTGGTTCAGGGAATCGTGCAAATTATATTTCAGACTGTGTCCTAGCTCTTCTGGGGATGAGAGTCAGAATGGGGATTATTATTTCATTGCTGAAAGGTGACGCTCAGTCTTGGGCTTTCTCTTTGTCGACTGGTTCACAATCCCTTTGGTCGGTAGATTTTTTTTTCAGAGCTCTGGGACTTATCTACGATGACCCAGATCGGGTTTTCCTGGCCGAATCTAAGTTGCGTTGCTTGCGGCAGGGAGAGCGTTCAGCTGAGTCCTATTGGTCTGAATTTAGGAGGTGGGCAAATGATATGGAGTGGAATGACCCAGCTTTCCGTAGTCAATTTTGTCAAGGACTGTCTGAGAACCTGAAGGACGCCTTGGCATTTCACGCAAATCCAGAGTCATTGGAGGCGACCATGTCACTGGCAGTGCGTATTGATAGACGCCTGAGGGAGAGATCTTAAGTTCCTCTCGCTCGGGACGTATTATCATACAGGGAAGCGGTCTCTCCTGACACTCTGGGTAAAGAAACACTTGAGCTCGTGTCTGGTGATGAGCCAATGCAATTGGGTCAGGTCACACCTGGACCAGGTGATAAAAACTTTAGGGTTAAGAAAAGACTGCTTTTTCTGTGGTCAAGGAGGACATTTTGTTAACGTATTTCCTTAAGTTAAACATCAAGGTGAAAAGGGAAAAAAAAAAAGTCCTAAGGCCAGATTTATCATTAGCGCAAGTCAAAATAATGGAGTGAAAAAGTCACAAATTTTTACACAATCGCTAAAACTGTGCAAAAATGTGCGACTTTTATTGGGTCTGCACTATGCTCGCCAGTTTTATGAAAATGGGCATGTTTTCTTATGTAAATGAATCTCTAGACAGATTTACTATTGCGACAATTTAAAGTAGCAAAAAAATTGCACAATTTCACTCCAGTGAGGGCCATGCTTATCTTATGCAACTTTTTAATAGAACATGCAAATTTTTCGTAAACACGTGCGACTTTGGTAAAGCCGCTTACTGAAGGATAAACTGCTACCGTCAAACCACATTCATCACAGTATTAAAGGACCATTAATAAATCTGACTTAGCCAAAAGTGACTTTGGACATATGTACAAGTGGAGTAAGATGTAAGTGTAATGATAAATCTGGCCCCTAATGTGTCTAGTCCTCTTCTCACTCTTGGTATTGTAGATGGGGAAGTTGAGAATGTACTTTTGTCTTTTACCGGTAATACCCGATTTCTCCTGCCTGCCAAGGTGGCGCTAGATTCCAAAACTGTGGAAATTGAAGTATTTATTGACAGTGGGGCAGGAGTTAACTTAGTGGATGGCCAGTTTGTCCGTATGCATGGTTTGACAACAAGCACATTAGACAAAAATATTTCTGTGTTTGCGATTGATTCCGCCCCTCTCTCTCAAAACTGTCTGTCTCAAATGGTGCAGGACATTTGCCTAAAGGTTGGAGATTCTCATATTGAATCAATTTAATGTTTTGTGCTGGAGGTTTTGCCTACTCCTCTGGTGTTAGGTTTACCATGGTAACCAAACATAACCCTACTATCGATTGGGAAGCGAGACAGATTCTCGATTGGAGTGATTTCTGCCTTGACAACTGTCTTAGCACATCGCTTTCTGTTGTAACTACTAAAATGTTACCTCCTTTCCTTTCGTATTTTTCTGATGTATTCTCTAAGGGTGGAGACCAGGAGTTGCCTCCTCATCGGGAGTATGATTGCTCCGTCAACCTTATTCCCGGAGCTAGATTGCCAAAGTCTCGGTTGTATAATCTTTCTGAACCCGAAAGAGTAGCCATGCAAGAGTATATCACAGAGAGTTCGGCTAAAGATCATATTAAACTATCCAAATCCCCAGTTGCTGCAGGGTTCTTCTTTGTTAAAAAAAAGGATGGAAATCTTAGGCCATGTTTGGACTTCCGTGAGCTTAATAGCATCACTATCCGTGATCCCTATCCCCTTCCTTTGACCCCAGATTTAATTAATCAGATTGTTGGCGCCAGAGTGTTCTCTAAGTTGGATTTGAGGGGGGCATATAATCTGATAAGAGTCAAGGAAGGGGACAAATGGAAAACAGCCTTTAATACTCCTGAGGGTAATTTTGAGAATCTGGTCATGCCTTTTGGCTCATGGGGTGATTGTATTCGCCCTTTATCCTGAACTTGAGGCAGAGGTGTTGGAGGCTCAGGGAGAGACACCTGATTCCTGTCCTCCAGGGAAGTTGTTTGTCCCTTCGGAACTACGACACAAGGTGTTTAAGAAACATCACCATACTGTTCTTACGGGACACCCTGGGAGCAGATCCACTGTGGATCTAATTTCTCGAAGATTCTGGTGTCCAGGGTTACGTAAATGTGTTGAGGGCTATGTGGCAGCTTGTGAGACTTGTGCGCGTGCTAAGGTGGCTCATACTCGGCCTTCAGGATCTCTGCTTTCCTTGTCTATCCCGTCCCGACCCTGGACTCATTTGTCCATGGACTTAATCACAGATTTGGCTAATTCTTCTGGGAAAACTGTGTGGTTGTTGACCGCTTCAGCAAGATGGTGCACTTTATACCATTATCAGGTTTACCTAATGCCAAAACTCTCGCTCAAGTGTTTGTCGATAACATCATGAAACTACACAGCATTCCCTGTGATGTGGTGTCTGATAGAGGGACTCAATTTGTTTACAGATTCTGGAAGGCGTTCTGTACTCATCTGGGGGTTTAATTGTCCTTCTCTTCAGCCTTTCATCCTCAGTCGGACGGGCAGACTGAGCACACTAAACAGAATCTGTAGACTTATTTGAGATGTTTTGTCTCTGAGAATCAAGAGGAGTGGTCTTCATTTTTGTCGTTGGCCGAGTTTGCCATAAATAACCGTAGACAGGAGTCCACTGATAAGTGGCCTTTTTTTTGGTGCATACGGGTTCCATCCGCAGTTTGGCACATTTTCTGGTACTGAGACGTCTGGTATACCTGAAGAGGAAAGATTCTCCTCTTCATTGTCATCTATTTGGCGGAAGATTCAAAACTATTTAAATAAAATGGGCAACAAATATAAACGTATGGCTGACAAGAGAAGTGTGAGTGGTCTAGACCTGAGAGTGGGTGATTCTGTGTGGCTTTTAAAACGAAACATTAAGTAGAAGGTACCCTCTTGGAAGTTGGAGCCAAGGTTTATTAGGCCATACAAGATCCCTGCTATTATTAATCCTGTTGCTTTTCGTCTTGAGCTTCCGCAGACTTTGAATATTCATAATGTGTTTCATAAGTCATTGCTGAAAAGATATGTTGAACCTGCTGAACCGTCCTCCCTGCCACCACCTCCTGTCATGGTGGATGGTCATCTTGAGTTTCAGATTGCCAGGATAGTGAACTCACGTATTCTTTGTGGATCTCTTCAGTACCTCGTGCACTGTGACAATATACTGAGCACAAAGTCGCTGTAAGTCGCAGAGTAAAGCCTCTTTGGTTTTTTGCAAAGCTTCATATTTTCCTGGAGAGGTGCTGCAGGGTGCTTGGCGCCACCTTGTGGTCAGTAAGCATCAGCATTGTTGCCCAGTCTCTGTATTTACTGATGGTTCATAGTAACATAGTAACAGTACATAAGGCCGAAAAAAGACATTTGTCCATCCAGTTCGGCCTGTTATCCTGCAAGTTGATCCAGAGGAAGGCAAAAAAACAAAAAAAACCCTGTGAGGTAGAAGCCAATTTTCCCGACTTTAGGGGAATAAAAAATTCCTTCCCGACTCCAATCAGGCAATCAGAATAACTCCCTGGATCAACGACCCCTCTCTAGTAGCTATATCCTGCAATATTATCACGCTCCAGAAATACATCCAGGCCCCTCTTGAACTCTTTTATTGTACTCACCATCACCACCTCCTCAGGCAGAGAGTTCCATAGTCTCACTGCTCTTACCTGTAAAGAATCCTCTTCTATGTTTGTTGCAGAGGGAAGAGGATGTGGAGTGTTTACTTCAGAGACCAAGGGCATTAAAGGGAACCTGTCACGGGGATTTTGTGTATAGAGCTGAGGACATGGGTTGCTAGATGGCCACTAGCACATCCGCAATACCCAGTCCCCATAGCTCTGTGTGCTTCTATTGTGTAAAATAAACGATTTGATACATATGCAAATTAACCTGAGATGAGTCAGAGCTTGAAAATATGACTCTTCTCTGGTCACACAAGCAAGATATGACTCTTTTATGTTAATTTGCATATGTATCAAATAGGTTTTTTTTTACACAATAAAAGCACACAGAGCTATGGGGACTGGGTATTGCGGATGTGCTAGCGTCCATCTAGCAACCCATGTCCTCAGCTCTATACCCAAAATCTCGGTGACAGGTTCCCTTTAAGTGGTATAATTGGTAATATTGTCCTTTTATACAGTGCGTTATATGCCTTGAGACTTTTGCCCCTGATCTTATATGATCTTAGCCATACTCTGGTATACCGCCTTTTGAAGTGACTAAATGTGAGTACATTACAATATGTAATATTGGGCCCCACATTATACCCAGATCCACATATTGTCTAAAACCGGCCCTGCATACCATACCACGTTCTGCCATAGACAATGCTATGTATCTTGGGCACTTGGGCAAGCACGGCGGTCTCTTCGTTGCTTACACCGCCTGTCATCTATTTAGTAGCGGCTCTGCAGACATTGCAGATTTGTCTCATTCACGTGAATAAAAATAATTTGTTATGTTGAGAAAACCCCTTTAAATCATCATTCTAAGAGATCCATGACAATAAATAAGGGCTCGCAGTACGTCTCCTCAGTAAATACTTTATTCACAGGTTTGGCTTTGCTTTATGTAGTATGCACCACATTGACATTGAGATGAGAGCTACTGTAAATATACAACATTTCCTATCAAGAAAGTCTCACTCTCCGCTCTAACAGTCTAAAGCAAGAAATGTATTGGTGGATATGAACGAGTTAACAGTCTGCTACGGTCAACATCGTGAAAAGTAGTGGATTCTTCTTTTTTTTTTATTGTTTATACAATGGAAATACAATATTAAAGGAAAAAAACCTGGGGAAAACTGATAATGATGGGGGTAGAGCATGATGCAGAGATTCTTTATAAATCCCTGTGTCATGCTCCGCCCCCTCTGTGAGGGAAATTCTGCCAACTCTTTGTTGCCCATAGTAACCATTCACAGTGCAACATGATTTCTGTGCTGTGATGGGTTGCTATGGGGAACAAAAAGTTTTAGATTTTGACACTTTCCTAATCATCTTTCATCAGTTTTGGGTGGAGTGCTCCTTTACTAATGTTTTCATTCTAGAGAAGACAATCTTGAAGATCAAAGACAGTATCAGTCACCTAGACCAAAACTGTGAGCCGTAAAGAGCACTACCCAGTGTATGGAGCTGTGTTGTTCCGGAGAACGGCAGCCTGACCGGTGGGGTTGGACCCCCACCAATGTGATATTGATGACCTCTTGTAAGGATAGTTCATCAATATCCCAATCTCCTTTAAAAAGCAGATATGAGGCATTAATGATTCAATAATGCTTCTAGTTCTTGTCCTTTTCTGTTCTCCCTCTGAGCGCTGATATTTCCAGGATTGGCACACCCATATTATAGTGTCTAGAATTACAAATAATCTGAACACTTTTTGTCCAAACCCTCAACATAATGACATCCAATAGACCTGCTGCATAGCGCTGTATTTGTGTTGGACATTCCATAATATGGCTCCAACAGAAGTCTTTGGATCCACAATGTACCTCTGTGGGATCATACAGGAACATGTGGATGTTTTCGGGTTTTTTCTCTTGTGGATTAATATGGAATCCATGAGAAAAACAATTTAAATGTTGTATGCCATAGTACGGAGATAATCTCCCCTTAAACCATATGACGACACATAGAAAGCCTATATAATATAAATATATATAGCCCTTCAGGTGCCACGGTGTTCCCAAAGCAAAGCATAAAGGCGTTATCCTGTTTTCTGAGCTAAACTGAGTTAGACAGTGATTTGTTAAGTCCACGGATTACTCTTACGCCAAAATGAATGACTGAAAGGGGCTCAATACCGGAAAAAAACAGTAAAAAAAGGCGTTTTTTTCCGGTATTGAGCCCCTATGACTGAACTCAATACCGGAAAACTTAAACGCTAGTGTGAAAGTACCCTTAGCCAGAGACAGACAAGCCCTAGCCAACTGTCTTTTAAGGGACAGGAGACATTACTGAAAGCTGTTATTATAAGGTAATTACAGATCTTTTGACAATCATTGACAGACTAACTCAGGTATACCTGCCTAGCTCTAATAAACTATAAATAAAAAATAGAACGTCCTATCTACCCTTGTCCGTTTTGCGGCCAAGGGTAGGATACTTCTACAAAAGGAAAAAAAGAAAATGGCAGCACACGGCTCGTATGGGTGATTTGTGGATACGTGGTTTGCCGAGCTCAATACACACACGGTCGTGAGCAGGAGACCTTAAAGGTACACTCCAGGAAAACCGTATCCACTGAAGGGGGTGTCATTGGGGTTCTCTGCAGCGCCCCCTCATGCCCTCTACTACACATTAAGCAGTGTTGCTCATCGTGTTCATTTACACCATTCATCTCCAGGGGTGGAAAACATGAAAGTTCTGCAGAAAAAGCCATTAGGGATGATCAATGAACATGTGGAAGTCCCCAGAGCTTACGGTTTTTATTTTGGAAGCGGTCACTCCCTTTTAAGCTATTCATTGTAGGTATGATAACAAGAATAACATATCGGAAACAGTATATTTCTTTGTTCTACTTAATTAGCATTTTCAGAATGTATCCGGTTTCCTCTAGTTTATCATGCAAATACATTTCTTGCTCAGACAGTATAATAAAAAAGATCGGCAGAAGGGCTGGAACATAGTTGACAGCTGGACTACAAGTTATTGCAAATGAACGATTGTACAGTTTACATACATGATCAAGATATGACATGAAGAATAATCGTCAGAGCCCGGTGTCACCTCTGTCCTGCTATACCGAGTAGTTAGTGTGGTTATCTCTGTGTCATGCATCCGCTTATGACAAACATACAAAATGGCACAATTCTAGAAATGCCTCCTCTTGGAGGAAGTCAAAGCCAAGGGTCAGGGGAACGTTCCCTATGGCTTAGTGCTACATTGAAAACCAGATGAGAGTCATCACAGGCCTTCCGAAATATGGCACTGGACCTGGACCTATTTTTGCTACTGGATAGTTGTCATTTCTTTTGTTTAGATGCATATATTTTTTATAAAAAAAAACATTAAGCTGAAGACCTTTTACAATCTTTTAAATGGGAGCATTTATTTTTCTGGTAACTGGAAATATGGCTTTAGAAAGTCCATATATGGGAATATTTTCATGTTATAAATCTTTTTGATGTAGATATTCTAGACTACCGGTGAGGTTTCTCCGTTAAGAGGGAACCTGTCACCGGGATTTTGTGTATGGAGCTGAGGACATGGGTTGCTAGATGGCCGCTAGCACATCCGCAATACCCAGTCCCCATAGCTCTGTGTGCTTTTATTGTGTAAAAAAAACGATTTGATACATATGCAAATTAACCTGAGATGAGAACTGTTCCTGACTCATCTCTCGTACAGGACACATCTCAGGTTAATTTGCTTATGGATCAAAATGTTTTTTTTTTACACAATAAAAGCACACAGAGCTATGGGGACTGGATATTGTGAATGTCCTCGGCTCTATAGCTAAAATTCCGGTGGCAGGTTCCCTTTTGTTTTATTATATGCAAATGAGCCTGTAGAAGCAATAGGGGTGTTGCCGTTACTCCTAGAGGCTCTGCTCTCTCTTCAACTGCCTCACCCTCTGCACTATGATTGACAAGAGTCGTCACACCTGGCACTGCCAATGAAAGTGCAGGAGGCATGGCTATTGCAGAGAGAGCAGAGCTTCTTGGTGTAATGGCAACACCCCCGTTGCTCCTAGAAGCTCATTTGCATATACTAAAACATCATTTTTCTCAGCAATGTGGGCAAATACGGACATGGGACCAACACAGATGTCTTGAGCTGCCAAGTGCACATGTAACAGGTCAGCCAGTGTCATAGGGACAAATCTGCTGACAGATGCCCTTTAAGGGATGGAATGGATCAACTTCTTCCTAATGTATCAACAGCCGTCTGTGGCCCGGGGGGCTGGAAGGGTTGTTGTTGAGGCATCTTACTACTGCACCTACTTAACAAAAAATCTGAGAAGTAGTGAGATACGTCTGGTGTCAGATTCATCATCTTCACTATAGTATGCTCCTATCTAGTTTGTTAAAGAAAGGCCAAAACTGCATTAAAAAAAATCTAAAATAAATATTTTCATATCAACTACAGCCGCAAAGTCTTTGCCCTGGCAGACTGTCACCTATGTAGACTGATTGGGGTCAAGCAAGTTGGCATTATTTTGCAATCTCCTCATCTGTGATATAAATTCTGCTACAAATACCAAGACTCAGAGGGCTAACATTACTCATAAGAAAACGCCTACCCCTTCTCAAGAAAGTAGTACATTCATTGCCCGTATGAAACAAAATCCGGAAAGGTGGCTTAACCCTTCGGAAACAGTTACAGCAAGGTAGACGTGTCTGAGACTACAGTCAGCTTTAAGAGAGCATCGAGTTTTATGTTAACAAAGCTTAATGAATGTATAATAAAACCTGTGTAAAGAAGAGTGCTTATGTTCTCTGAAAGCAAGCAGAGATCTTGAGCATTGTGAGAACTTCAGATACAAATGATATTTGAAAGTGTAACCTAAAGAAAAGTGTCAGTCTCCACACAACATCTCGGACATAAATGCAGGATAACAGCCGCTTTCCTTCTGTCACTGCTGACAAATATTGCACATTTTAGTATTTCTGTATAGGATGAAATGTATATTGTGTGACGTCTTGACGGCTATGAACTGCTTCTGGTCAGATGTCTCAATGTACAGCTTGGAGACACTTAGGGTAAATCCACGCGTGGACAATCCGCACTGAAATCAGTTCGCAGAGAAATCAGTGCGGTCAATCTGCATCAATTGTAGCGGATTTACATGCAGATTTGATGCAGATTTTACTCTCTCCATTGAAGTGAATGGAGAAAATCCGGTCAGGAAAAGTAAAATAAATGGACATGCTGCAGATTTTAAAATCCACGTGGAAAAGAAACTGCATCGTGTACATGAGAATTTCAAATTCTCATAGAATACAATATACATGACCTACGGTGCGGATTTTCCGCAGGCAATCCTGATCGCGTGCATTTAGCCTAAAGCAAGAGATATGATGTTTTTTGCTCCTCAGTCATCCATTGGGCTCCATCCATATCTGCCACCCAATGAGATGAAATGAAGTGACCCCCTAGCTATAACCCCGCGTACAGACACATCTTGCTTCTTGCTCTTCTTTGTATTTCCTGCTCTGTTCCTGCGTAACGTTTTTTTTACATCTCTGTGCTTTTACCTTTTAATACATGAGAAAATCAATGCTGTTTATAGTCATGGCTTCAGGGGTCAAATATAAAGCTGCCTCCGGGTCCAGTAATATATAATGCAGGCAGCAAAACAGCATTGAGTGATCTTCTGGAGGATGTCAAAAGATGCGGCCCGAGGGCTCATGCACACAAGAGTAATGGCTCAGTGCTCGTGCTGCGGTCCGCAATGCACGGGCACCGGCTGTGTGCACTTTGTTTGCGGGTCAGCGATCTGGAAGTTACGGTCAGAGATAGAACATGTTCTATGTTTTTACAGTGCTGCATGGACCCGAAAGCTTCCGATCTGTACCTCCGCTTCGCAAAAGACAGGTGAATTCCCATCTTTGGCCATATCTTGTGGATCGTGGACCCATTGGAGTCAATGGGTCCGTATCCGCACCATGGAGTGCACACGGCCAGTGCCCGCATATTACGGTCCGTAATACGGGCACTGAGCCATTACACTCGTGTGCATGAGCCCTAAGCATGATGCCAAGGTTCGGTGATGCAAAGCACCTGGGGGTCCAATGGGCATGGTACAAGAGGGCCATACATTGACTGATATTTCATCACATTCAATGAAGATATGATCAGATTGAGAAAGCATTGCAAGAGAGGCTGATTGAAAACACCAATGGGGTCATTTTGCAAACTGGTGTAAAGTAGAACCAGTCAGATTCCACCTTTCATTTTGGACAGCTTCTTTGTAAAATGAAAGGTGGACTCTGATTGGTTGCTATGGAAAACTAAGCCAGTTCTACTTTACACCAGTTTGATAAATGACCCCACAAATTTTCAAGTATAAGATTATTTCACTGTGATATCGCCACCAAACTGGACAAAAAGCTCATTCAGAGCATAACCAGGTTTACGGTACAAAATAAAATTTTGGGCAAAATGAAAACTTTGTACTAACTAAGATACCGCAAGTAAGAGTATGATACCACTGCAATGACTAGGAAATGGGTTGATTAGTTGATATCAAATTGTATGTTCACCTTCAAATTCCACTTCACATTAAGAATTAATCTTGATAAAAGGCTGAGTAAATATATATCATGTATTATCTCCTGCGTTAGGCCGCTTTCACACAGACTACACAGCTATGAGGTATAATGGGAACATTTGCTCCTGTTTTTGAACAACACCTAGTTTTGGCTCACTGTCACGCCTTGCCCTGTGAATGTGCGGAGGTCTGTCAGACTGGCTGCACATGTCTGACTTCTCTGTTTGTTTGGGTTTGAACTGGATCCACTTTCCCTCAGGTGTACTGGGTTTGATTGTTAGTGAGGCTATTTATCCCTCCTTCCCCCACTGGCCTGTGCGGGTTATAGTTCTTCCCTGTGAGCTCTGGATGTGTGGTGGATCTTCTTCTCCAGCTCTGCTCTAGATAAGTCCTCTCTGTTATTTCCCATTGTGTGTTTTATCTAGGCCTCTAGGGAGACGCTTGCTTCCTCCGGGTTTGAAGAAGCAGGTTGCCTCTTCCCTTTCCCCTACAGCTTAGGGTTTGCCCAGGGTTTATAGGTTTAGGAATGAGGGCATGTGCATATCCACCATTAGGGTATGCTCATGGGCACAGCAGTTTAGGGAAAACTTTTAGGGATCGCTAGGAGGTGACCCTTTTCTCCCTAGCTTTCGGGCCTAGTCATTTGTTCTGTTTGTTTTCCTGTGTTTGGTTATTTCCCCGCTTACCTACCTATCGTGACACTCACAATAACTGATGGAAATGACTGACCGAACACTGACTGTGTGAAAGAAGCCGTACATCTTGCATTATAGTCCAGAGCTGCAGTCACAATTTTGCAGGCTTCAGAGCTGAAATCTTCCAGCCTTTACTGGTCACACGATGGGAGGAATTTATCAAGAATGTCAAATTTCATACGTCAATCTTAATTTTATTTGGGCTGGTTTGAGATGCGTCAAAGCAATTAGGAGACACACTTCTCTTAATTTTTTTTAGATCTTGGGAGGTCTGTGTGCAAAAAAAAATTAAATGTGCGCCATCTTGGAGCTGGTGTAGTTTTCAGGTGTAATATATAGCAGTTTGCTGGCTAGGGATGCGCGAACATGTGTTTTCAAGTTTGGCGTACAAGTTCGGGATATCTAATAATTCCGTTATGGATTCCGCTACCATGGACCATAACTTATAAGATATCCCGAACCTTGTACGCCGAACTTGAAAAAAACTGAAATTTCAACACTATTTCTGGCGTGAGAAATCTTAAATCTGATGGGCCACACTGTTTTAAAAATAAATAAAGATACAAAATAAAAGTAGCGAGCATGATAATACAGGCAAAAAGTTATAAATGTTTGCACAAAAGGGTGCTTGCTTGAAAAAAACCTGACATTTTTGTGCCACTTTTCTGGTACTAGGGGCTTTATATATCCCACCCCAACTTCTAAATCTGCTCAATCTTAACACAAGGCATTCAACAGCAATTTGATGTTGGTAATAAGCTCAGCTAAGGTAAAGGGGTAATCCAGGATCATTAGGATAGGCTATCAATTTCTGATCCGTGGGCTTTGACACCCCGCAGCCCCAACAATAAGTTGTTTCTGAGTAGCTCCGGCAATGGAAATACACAGCTTCACCTACTGTGGAGTGGACGGACCTGGTTTCTGCAGTGTTAGACCCATTAAAGTGAATGCAATACACAATGGATGGAGCTGTGTAGTTCTGGCACTAATCTCTATCACCGGAGCTACTGCAGAACAGCTGATAACTGAGTAGTGAGAGAATGTTGGACCTCCTTCAATCCAGTATTATAGCTTATCCTGAGTATAGGACACCAATAGTAAAACCTTGGACTGCCCCTTTATACATTTGTTCAGCATCAAGCTTGCAGACTATTTCCAAGTTTAACCAGCAGAATTAAGAATGCAGCTCTTGAGTATAATACAAGCTTTACATAAGGATTGGTACATCAATAATGTGTGTACAATTACTGAACATTTTTATAGATTATCTTTGTGTAATTTGTAGAATGGCACTCATAGGTGAATATACAAAAATAATATATGTGAATGAGCTCTAGTGAAGAAAATACCTTTCCATGTTACACTGCATCTTGCGTTTATACTTTTTTCAGTCCTTCCGTGTCTTAGTTTTTCCTTGAAACCTTATCAAACCCATAGCTACTTAATAACTAGATATGACCCCAATCTATTTTACAGCCTGGGGTAAATGGGGCAATTCACAGAAGTGGAGCAGTCATAAAACCATTGTTATTTTGATCATTCAATGTTTTAATGACAATATTACTATAACAGAGGACAATGAAAGTGAAGAAATGGGTTATGATCAAAGTAAATCTGAAAACAATGACGGAGGATTAAAATTTTAATTTTAAAATGACAAACGAGAAAAAAAAAATCTGAATTTATTTTTTCTTGGTGGAGTATGACAGACGTGGAAAGACAGGCAAGAAGGACATACGTCGCTCACGCATCGGCATCCAAGACATCCATTATGACTACATATGCTTACAGACAACCACTAACTGGTCATTTTGGCTTTTGTACGATGTAGATTTTAATTTTCTGGATTTCTACAAGGTTTTATTAATACATCCACTCTCTGCAAATTTTCTGCTGGGCCCCATGGGAAATGAATGGAAGTGATAGGAACATGGACTGAATTGACGTTAGGACTGACTCAATCAGTCCATACTTGTAGCAATCCCTATGTTCTTTCTCATGCATCTGTGCTAATGTAGGCATACACTCATGACTTGGCCTATTAAAGGCCCCGCAGACAGGTGTTCGGAAACATTAGGGTGAGAGATTGTCCACCATAATGTGACTGTGCTTCAAATTACATATAATAATTCACAATAATGTTATTCTATCATTCTCCTATATTTCAGTTACAATCAGTATATTTACTATTGATTCCGGGCTAAACAAGTTATGATATACCCATAATAATCTGCATGGTTGCTGTATGTGGTCATCAATGCAAACGTAAACCCATCAACACCTCCTCAACAGACAGCAGCCTTATATTCATTCATAAATCAGTCATTCATAAGAAGATATTACAAGTATTTACCCCATTGGGACAAAGATGTCCTCAATGTCATATTTTCACCCCTGCTATTTGTTCTTTCAAACCTAGAATTATAATCAAGAGAGGTTACGTCCATAACAGATTTCCAGAAGTGTTTCTTGTTCTCATTCTGAAGTCTCGAAGGGTTAAGCCAAGACTTAAAGTGTTTCCTTAAAAGGGTGAGTTAGGCGAGCGAACAGTCTCAGATGAACTTGGTGAATAGTCCTCTGACTCTGAAGTGAGTTCAGGTGCAGCTGGCTGGGGCATGAATCGTCTCATCACATCCTGGTTGCGTCTTCGTCTGAAAACCTGCCTCTCCTTATCAAGAGCGGTGGTCTGGGGGAGAGCATAAAATGAGAGCATTAAATTCTGATAATAATATTTAAACTTTAGGACATACAAGCCACCAAAAAAAATTATTGCTCATTGGTGTAACATTGGAAAGCACTAGAATTAATAGACCAATCCTATGAGTTACGATAACATCTACCCAACAACAGCCTCTTCCAGGATTGTTTGACCTTCTCCGTGCACTTTGAGTCTCGGCCACTAATGCTCTCAACCACTAAATGGAAAGAAATCAACAAAATAAGAAGTCCCCACTATAATAATCTGCTCAGTACTGCCCAATACCTCTGCATGAATAGCTATTAGAAAAGATGCAACTGGGAGCACCTTCATCTTCAATCCCATAATGAAGACTACAGGAAGTAAGGAGAAAAAAATCCCATACCACCTCAGACTATTTGGTGGTACATCATGCTTATATGCACTATATAGAAATATTAAATGTAATGTGATGAATGAGGATTAGGCCTCATTAATGCAGTACTCTTAAAAAATGCATCCAAAAACTGCACTTAAAACCATGTAAATTCTTCTATATTCCCTTGTGGACACCAATGAATCTAGAAAAGCAAAGGGTAATCCTTTCAGTAAACTAGCATTTCACGTAGAGTGTGGCTGGTTCATGCTTGAAAATCTTTATTAGTACAAGATATCACCGGAAAAATTGAAAGGGTAGGCTGAGCTGGATTGTGAGGATTCTAACTTAATTTTACAGACATCTCTTTATTAAGAGGCCTGTGCCTTTTAATAAATTTGGTGCATCTCATTCCAGCAGTCTTTTTACTAAGGTTTGCATAGGAAATGGCAGTCTTAGTAATTCTGCCCTATAGATTTTTTCCAGAGAAGGAGCACCTTTCCCTATGTAAGGGTGCCTGAGCAATAAGTTCCTAGCTTGCTAGTTCCTGAAAAGGTGTTCTGTATTTCTTTGTCTGCCTGTGCACTGACTTCTGCCCATTTTCTGGATTTTGACTGATCTGATCTGTATTGACCTTTTGCTGTCTACCCAACCTCTGACTGTTTGTTGGATTGCTCATGCTCTTCCTGTCCTGACCTCGGCCTGTCCCCAACTATGGTTTTGCCTTATCCCTTGGTGATTTGTGCCAGTGTTAACGGTCAATCATATAGAAACTATCACAGGAGGTATTTGTCTGTACAGAGGTAAAGGGTGAAAACCAGGGGCCTTCTAGGATAACACCCTTAGGAGTAGCCCAACGTCAAATCTGTTGGTTCACCCAGTGGTTGCACGCTCATTACCATAACATCAGAAGTGATGGTGTTGCCATTCTGACAGTCAGCCATCAGGAGGTGGTTACATTATGACATTTGGGAGATCACAATATAAAATGATTTAGGAAAATGACTCTCTTGCCATCATCTTTGTAACCAGGCAAAAGCCAAAGCGGTTTCTTGCACCTTAAAGGGGTTCTCTCACTAAGGCTACTTTCACTCTAGCGTTTTTTGCGGATCCGTCATGGATCTGCAAAAACACTTCCGTTACAATAATACAACCGCATGCATCCATCATGAATGGATCCGGTTGTATTATGTCTTATATAGCCATGACGGATCCGTCTTGAACACCATTGAAAGTCAATGGGGAACGGATACGTTTTCTGTAGTGTCAGAGAAAACGGATCCCTTCCCATTGACTTACATTGTGTGTCTTGACGAATCCGTCTTGCTCTGCACCACATCACGGACAGAAAAAGACTGCTTGCAGCGTTATTCTGTCCACAATGGGGATACAACTAAACGGAACGGAATGCATTCTGGTGTGTTCCGTTTCATTCAGTTCAGTTTTGTCCCCATTGACAATAAATGGAGACACAATTGAAGCGTTTTAATCGCTATTGAGATCCTATGACGGATCTCAATAGTGAAATTGAAAACGCTAGTGTGAAAGTAGCCCAAGATGAACCCTTTTCCAAAGGTCCATCCTACTCAGACACCCCTTCTTTGAGCCAGAAATGAGAGCACTAAGCAACTGTAACTTCAATTCTGGCAGATCTAACCTGTCATGGATTAAATAGATGGCCAATTATCTGATTGTCGGGCAAGCTTCATTAGACCATTCCTTTATGTCTGAGCTATTAGGATTTGTATCTCCTAACTCTCCGAAATTATCATCTATAAAAACGGTCAAAACACTTAAAAAAAAAAAAATTTGGAGGTACTTTACATAAACGAATTCACAAAGTAAAAAAACATGGCAGTCAATAGCACAATTAAAGGGTGGAAACCTTAGCACCAATCTTTTTTTATTTTTCATTTGGTTCATCAATGCACAATGAATCAAATTTCCAAATAAAAAAATAGTACCATTTTACTGCCGTAGAGTCTGTGCAACTCCTTTACAAAGCTGTTGGATCGACGGCACACAGATCCTGTCGGCTGATGCCTCAGGCCTAACATCATCTGCCCTATATGTTTTATCCCTTCCTCTTCTCAAAGTCACAGAATGTTAGAGATACCAACAGGGATTGTGGGAGGTTGTGGATAACACAGCAAGATAGAGAGAAGGGGGAACAAAGGTAAGAGGAGATTCCCTACGGGAATAAAGCTAGCCTACTACTTGAGAGGTAGTAAAGGCAGTAGATTCCAGGAGCTACAGAAGTCACATCAAGCATGTATTACTGGGAGGAACATGCCCACATGAGATACGTTGAAACTAGGAGATCTAAAAATAAATAAAGGAATTGAGATTACTAGGGACCAGAAGCCATTTTCCAAATGAAGGTCACTTTAGTGGTGGAAGAACATATCACTAGCTCCCTTGAGTTAGACAGTGGTAAGACTTTATGCAGCATTTTTCATTACATAATAATGCATGCAAATACAATGTCGGGTAAGGAGAGATGTCTAGAGAAGTGCACAGTATACACCGATCAGCCATAACAGTAAAACCACGGAGAGGTGATGTGAATAAAAATGGTTCCTGTCAAGGGGTAGGCAACAAGTGAACAGTCAGTTCTCAAAATGGGCACGTGTGAGGACCTGAGCGACTCTGTCAACGGCCGTATTGTAATGGCTAGGTGAGCATCTCCAAAGTATCAGGTATGTTCCCACTACCAAAAGTGAACTGAAAACATAGTCATGAGGGACACTCAAAGGTCAAAGATGTGTGTGAGGAATGCAGGCTAGCCCATTTGGTCCAAACACGTAGATGAGCAGCTACAGCTCTAATTGCTGAAAAAGTTCTCACTGCTTATGATAGAACAGACAGTATGTCTCAGATTGCTGCAAACAGGGGCTATCTAGCCTTAGAGTAGTCAGAGTGCTCATGCTGACACCTGTCCACTCTGAGAATCACCTGCAACTGGACCATGGAGCAATGGAAGAAGGTGGTCTGGTCTGATGATTCACATTTTCTTTTAAATAATATGGAAGGCCATGTGCTTGTGGAAGAAATGGCACAAGGGTACACTATGGGAAGAAGGCAAGTCAGCCCAGGTAGTGCAATGTTCTGCTGGGAAACCATTGTTGCAGGCCAAGTACACCCCTTCATAGCAGAGGAATTCACCACTGGCAGTGGCCTCTTTCAGCAGTATAATGTGCCCTGCCACATGGCAAAAATTAGTTTGAGGAACATGACAACAATCTCAAGATGTTGATTTGGCCTTCAAATTTAGCAAAACTCAATTGACTAAGCATCTGTTGGGATGTCCTGGAAGGCCCAACCTCGAACTTGTGGGACCTAAAGGGGTTTTCCAAGACTACTACTGATGACCTATCTTCAGGATAGGTCATCAGTATTGATCAGTGGGGGTCCGACACTTGGGGACCCCTGCCGATCAGCTGTTTGAGAAGGTAGAGGCACTTGCAGTAACACCGCGGCCTTCTCTCAGCTTTTCCTAGGCCGTGTGATGTCACGTTCATTGGTCACATACTGTAGCATAAGCGCAGCTCAGCCCCACTGAAGTGAATGGATGAAGTGAAGTGGTTAAGACACTTTTCTTTCATTTGCCCCTACTCCTAAATTCATAGAAATATATAGTTATCAAAAATATTAAATTTAGCGGCTCACACCCTTTCTTGCTGTGGAAAAAGGTGCTCTGACCTCGACTCACCTCGTCAATATTGAAATGATATATTTTGAATATAGATAGGCACACTTCACGTAGAACCATCGGGTTTGTATTATCCTTATATTAATTTACTTATTTATCAATAAAACTATATGTTGAAAATATAAAACTAAGAATAGCTCACAGACATATGATATCATAATCTGATAAAATAAAAATGATTCCCTCTTTGTATATATGGGGTATAATTTCTAAAGCCCTTTTTACCTCCCAAAAGGCAATCAAAAGGGGAATTCTATAGATATCTAAAACATTTTCTCTATATTTTAATTGGAACCAATTATAGTCCAATATTGTATTGATATGGAGATATTGTCTCTATAGTTCACAAACTTCCTTTTTCCAAAGTGGAGCTATTAAGTAGACAAAAGGTCAATTCCAATAGGTACTCTGTAATGCTGTACCAATATATCATTAAACTGTATTCCTAATGCGCTCGTTTCTGGGTTTCCTTTTATATTGATGATAAAATAATCGATAATAATCATGAGTCCATATTCACTATTTGAATAGTGTATTGCTATCCACCGTGGCGTCCAACGTGATAGCTACAGCGCTCACCTTGGAGTCGATGTCTTCTGCAATGTGTGTCTCCAGCGGGGATAGCGATACCTGTGTTACAAACAGCGTGCCGGCGTCCCACGTGGTCTTTGATAACCGCACTATGTTCTGACTGCCCGGACTTCAGCTACACAGGACATCTCATGTGCTTCTATTCTTTTTCCAAGGTTTTCATCGATAGGTCAGTAGGTTGTTTTAGTTAGTCTGGATTTTACCAGACGCGTTTCGGAGTTAAACTAAGTCCTTCCTCAGTAGCCAAAGACCCACTAAAACAACCCATTGACCTATCGATGAAAACCTTGGAAAAAGAATAGAAGCGGTGCGCAGTGTCTCACATGCAGCGCATGAGACGTCCTGTGTAGCTGAAGTCCGGGCAGTCAGAACATTGCGCGCTCATCAAAGACCATGTGGGACGCCGGCACGCTGTTTGTAACACAGGTATCGCTATCCCCGCTGGAGACACACATTGCAGAAGACATCGAATGAGCTATCATGTGAGACGCCACGGTGGGTAGCAATACACTATTCAAATAGTGAGTATGGACTCTTGATTATTTTATCGTCAATATAAAAGGAAACCCAGAAACGAGCGCATTAGAAATACAGTTTAATGATATATTGGTACAGCATTGCAGAGTACCTATTGGAATTGACCTTTTGTCTACTTAATAATAACAAGCTCCACTTTGGAAAAGGACATTTGTGAACTATAGAGACGATATCTCTATATCAATACAATATTGGACTATAATGGATCCAGTGAAAATATATGGAAAAAAGTTTTGGATATCTATGGAATTCCCCTTTTGATTGCCTTTTGGGAGGTGAAAAGGGCTTTAGAAATGACACCCCATATATACAGCAAAGAGGGAATTATTAGTTTTTTATGTATCAGATTATAATATCATATGTCTGTGAGCTATTCTTAGTTTTATATTTTCAACATATTATTTTAGTGATAAATAAATGAATACAAGGATAATACAAACCCGATGGTTCTAGGTGGTTCTAAATACAGTATATAGTTATATCTCTCTGCAGGTGCTTGAATGTCTCATGTGATGAACTGTGGCCCACCTTCAGAAACCGAAAAGTTAAATGCTGTAGAGAGAAGTTAGAGGAGCCGTCACCTTTCTTGAGTTGTCTGTTTTAGTAGCTTCTTGCAATCCCCATGTAATAACACTTCTGGAGAATTGTTTCGTATAACTCTATATTGTGTCATTCCTTTATTATTCCCGCTAGAGGTTTATGGATAAAGGTACAGATGGGAGTTACCAGTTAGGGGTGTGTTCCTGTAACTGGCAGCTCTGATTGGATAGTGTCAGACTGTGCAGGGACACGCCCCCAGCTGGTAACTCCCTTCTGTACCTTTATCCATAAACTTCTAGCAAGAATAGCAGAAGAATAGCAAAACATAGAGTCATACGAAGAAATGTTCCACAATTGTCATTTCATGTGGAATATAATAATTAACCAAAACAGACGTGTCAGGAAAGGTCCTTTTCAAAAAGACATAAAGGGTCATTTAAAAAGACCAGCTTTTTAGTCCAGTCTCTGTTTTCCTCCAAAAGCTGCCTCCTAATTTATGACGAGGCGTGCTCTTTTTTTTTTTTTTTATAAATTTGCCGCACCTTCGGCAGTCTGGCACCTCCAGCCCTTGGTACATTTACAAGCCCCTGCCACTCCCTTGCCACTACCAAGTCAAGATATTGTTGTCTGGGCGTTTTTTTACGCCTGAACCAGGCGTGGCGTGCTCTGTAAATGACCACCAAAAAGTGTGAAATTAAACTGGAAAGCAGAGTCTTTGCATTGATATATTACAGAAAACCCTGTGCTGTTTTGGGGGGCACAAGGGGGACCTACATAATAACAGTTGGGTGGTTTTAAAGTTATGGCTGATCGGTGAATAAGTAATGTGCACCTCCAGTATTTTTCTGATATAGGAGGTGATCATGCTGGTTTTCAAATTGCAGTGCTGCCCGGGAATTCCAGAATCTGCACAGAATATTTAGTCAGGAGAAATCGCTATGAAAAAAACATGGCTGACATATATTTTTTAAAAAGTGTCAGAAGTATTCATAGGTCGTGTATAGTATGAGCTGTAATACCAGATACAACCTATAGACAGGTGTGGTGCTGTTTTTCAAAGAAAACAGACAATTTTGCTAAACCTGTACAACCCCTTTAATAATTACAACAGAACTTTCGAGTTATCCATGAATCTTCCTTCGACAGCCTTGCCCATATCACACCACGCCACAGACCCCTGTCTCTAGCAGATATCTACCGTAGAGTGCTATACACACTTGCAAATAGTTTATTGTCTGCTGGTGTGGGCAATTGCAAAGACCCCTCATTGCCAACATTATTGTTAGGGGAAACCTCTATGTTTTAACTCTTTGGACCCCCCACTCCTATTCCAACCTGAGATAGCCTTGGTATACTGTATGGGGGGATAATACATTGTATATTAATATATTTTGGCCAAAATGTCTTCATTTCATCCTAGTCATGCAGTTATGAGTGGGCTGAGTTTGTCATCCATGGTATTGCTGCTGTTATCTTCTGGGGAACCCCTGACCGAGTTCTTTAGGATGCCAGGGTTCTTGGTTGGCAATCGCTGGCATTGACCAGTTCCCCCAGTTGCACCTATATTATTATTTTTTATTATTCTATCAGCATTATAGACACATTTATGGAATTGTTATTTATGCAATTTCCTATTATTTTATGTAAAGTACCTCAAGTAAAATAAACATGTAAAACCCCAGTATCTCTGCTCTGTCTGACTATAACGATGGAAACCTACCCTTACTATTTACTATACTTGGGCTCTGGAGAGTCATCTACCACAAGGTGGACTGTGCTTGCAATCCCGAGCACTGAAACCTGTGTACATAAGTAGTGCCCCGGTGGTGGGGTGACGGGTGATTCAGGACTTGATGGTCCAAACATGGCTTAATAGAGGATATACTTTATCAAAGGAAAGCTCGAGATTGGGTTTTGGAATAGCAACCCCCCGGCAGCTGGCTGTAACTTATGGGGGTGTCAGCCGTGTCTGGGAGATTAGACAAGGTTTGCATTAGAATGATTTGTGGTAAGCGGCTTATGGCCCAAAGCCAATAGTGATCAGCATATGTTCCCTATGGTAAATAACTCTCCGCCGGCTCCCAGCCTGATCAGTATAGTATACAGTTACAGTACGGCCATTCTTTATTCTGTTATGCTGTATGAGTCTTTTATGCTATTTATTATACACAAATGTAAAATAAATGTCATGTACTTTACGCATTTAGATGTAGCAGAGCTGAATTTGTCAATTAGGGCTCATGTACATTTTGCGGACAAAGGACATTTCTGCAGGAGTAAGGGTACTTTCACACTAGCGTTATTCAGTTTTATCCCCATGCATTCAGAATGGAAAGCAATCCGTTCAGGATGCATCAGGATGTCTTCAGTTCAGTCCCTCTTACGGTATTTGGACAGAGAAAATACTGCAGCATGCTGCAGTATTTTTTCCGTCCAAAATTCCAGAAAACTTGCCGGCATTATTTTCCATTGAAATGCATTAATGCCAAGTGTTCTGGTGTAACGTTACATTACCCAACTTCGTGAGATTTCCCTACCTCCTGACTTCCTGTCGCACTGCTAATGACGTGAGGAGGCGTTCCTGAGTTTTGACGATCTGCGCATGCGCAAACCGACAGTTAATGGAAAATCTCAGCGGAGTTCAGCTTCACACCGGGACACTGCGCATGCGCCGGCCGGAGTTAGCCGCGCTTGCACACTAGGCCGTAATATTTCCCTACTGAGGCTCTCCTGCGCATGCGCGGTGTCCCGGTGTAAAGCTGAACTCCGCTGAGATTTTCCATAAACTGTCGGTTTGCGCATGCGCAGATCGTCAAAACTCAGGAACGCCTCCTTATGTCATTAGCAGTGCGACAGGAAGTCAGGAGGTAGGGAAATCTCACGAGGTAGGGTAGTATAACGCTACACCGGCAAAACAGGCAAAACAGAAAAAAAAATACCGGATCCGTTTTGCTGGATCCGGTGTTTCAAAGCATTTGTTAGACGGATCTGCATCCGGATCCGTTTACAAATGCTATCTGTTTGCACACGGATTTCCGGTTCCGGCAGGCAGTTCCGGCGATGGAACTGCCTGCCGGATCTTCACAACGCAAGTGTGAAAGTACCCTAAAAAAGAAATGGCAGCATGCACTCGGCCGGTATCCGTATTTTGCGGATCCACGTTTTGCAGACTGCAAAACACTTACGGCCATGTGCATGAGGCCTTAACTTGCTCCTGCTACATTATAATATACACATTAGAATGTATGCCAGGTCTGCTGGAAGTCCTATGTAAAAAGCAAAATAACAAACTCGGCCCTGCTACATGTGTATATATTATTAATGATTTACCACTAAAGGTGATGGCCCAATGGTATGTACTGAAAACTGGTCAGGCAGTTCTTATGTAGATTTCTCCGATGCTTTACCCGCCTGCACATATATCCATATTTACACAGTCTCCTACAACTGTATCATCTTTTCTCTATATTAGGGTGACCAAATTTGGGCTTTCAAAAAGAAGGAAACTTGGGGCCGGAAACACTCATTTGTTAAAAAGAAAAGTCAGTCCAGGCATTTTTGGTATTTCCCAGGCAGACATTATTTTTTTAGGTTCCAGAAAGAGGACATGCCCTGAGAAAAGAGGATGTATGGACACCCTACTCTATATGTGATCCAGTGTATAGCGCTCAGTCCCATAGAGAAGAATGGAGCAGCAGCAGGTATTCTCAAATTTGCCCAGGCAGCTCAAACTTGCTGGGACTGTCTCTGAAATCTTGGGATAACCCTTTTAAAAGGGATGTTCCCATCTGACACCTTTACAGCGTATACACAGGATATGAGGTAGGTGCAGGTCACCTCTGGGATCCTCAGGATTTACATATTGATAGCCCATCAATTTCAGATCGGTGGGGCTCGGACTCCTGAGATCCCCACCAATTAGCTGTACTAGTAGGCAGTGGCACACCGTAAGCCCTTAAAGGGTTTTTCGCTAGGATATGCCCCCATTGTCTGATAGGTGCGGGTCCCACCGCTGGGACTCGCACCTACACTGAGAACGGAGGCCCAAAAGTTGTGGGGGGTGCACTGCACATGCACAGCCTCCCTCCATACATTTCTATGGGGCCTCTGAAAATGGCCAAGTGCTGGCTCAGCTATTTCCGCCGGCCCCATAGAAATAAATGGGAGCGATAACTGCACAAGTGCGGTGCAAACCCATTTACTACTATGGGGAGAGCGCTTGGTGTTGGCCAGACCCAAGGAAACCCGGGGTCCTCCGGCCACCACCTTCCTCACTCCGTGTGGGACCCGCACCTATCAGAGAATGGGGGCATATCTTAGCGATATGACCCCATTGTCTCAGATGGGAATACCCCTTTAAGCCTCTTCTTAGGCCACATGAATGATGAACGTGATGTCACATGGCGGCACTCAACATGGAGCTGCGGCCTCCTCAAACAGCTGATTGGTAGGGGTGCTGGGAGTTGAACTCCCGCTGATCTCCTGAGGATAGATCATCAATATGTAAATCCCGGAGAACCCCTTTAAAACTTGAACAGATGCTCTTAAAGGCACCTGTCATCTCTGACTAGCCCTATGAAATACTGTAATGGATGGACTGTGTACAGAACGGTGAGCTCAGATCAGTAATTCTTTATACATACCTCTGGTCCCCACCCCCAAAATAGAGGGGACTACAGAATTTGTCCTCTTTGTGCATCACAGGGCGGTATGTGCACCACAGTGGTGGATCGGGGATAAGATAAAATAAGAATTACTGATCTGAGCTCTCCGTTCCTAGACTAGTTATCCATTACAGTAGTTTCTAGGCCTGGTCCAAAGTAACAGATGCCCTTTAAATGGGTTGTCTCACAATGGATATTTATCACCTATCCACAGCACAGGTGAGAGATGTGTAATCCCTAGGGGCACCGCTGTTGGGACCCCCATGATCACTAGAATTTGAGCCCACTGCTCCTCCTCACTGCATGAGGCAGAGTTTGAATGGAGAGGTGGCCGAGCATGCCCAGTGCTACTCCATTCAAAGTCTAACAGAGACTCTGACAGATTAAACTGAATAGAGCACTCAGCTGTTTCTGTCAGCCCCATAGACATTAAACAAAGGATCAGGCATGTATAAATGCAATATACCTGATCCTTCTTTCCACTAACACCTGTCCTGCTTTTGAGTCAGGTATCTCCCATACAAATTAGAAGGATGACGAGTCTTGCTGAAATTCATACAATGTGTAAGTGCTGATGAAGGGGCTGTGATCCCCCGCTGGCCTCTTGACCTTGGGAAGTGTCCTAATGGCTGAACTGTGACAGGTCTCACTAATGTTACCTTCTGATTTGTCTCAATAATGTATAACACTTAAAGCGTTCCTGAGTTTAAAAAAAAAACTTTGCATAATGACTGTGTTTCTTTGTACAATATTAACTGTAAAGGAGCAGGTCTTTTTGGGGCTTCCCCAATGTCTTTTTCAGCCTAATTATTCCACTCTTCAGCTGCACAGCTAGATGCATTTCTCTCACAAACAGGGCTATCCCTTCTGTGAAATCTGACAGCACTGTACTGCTGTGACATCCTTTCCCTTACTCCCCAACATGTTTGCTTTAAAGGGATTCTGTCATGAGATTTAACCCCTATAACCTAAACATATGCTCATGTCCGTACTAATAACATGAATCCTAAGCCTCCCTGTGGCTCTATTAGCCCCCAAAACAGGTTTTTATAACCTGTCAATCACTCACCTAAGGTGCCCAAGGGGACGTCCGTTAATACAGTGTGCCCGGCCGCACCCATCGCCGTCCAGTGCCCAGCGCCGCCTTCCCTGTCTTCATCGCCGCCCTCCCTGTCTTCAGCAACACCTTTTTCAGCTCAGCGCCGCCTCCGCAATCCTGCCGTCCCTTTGCCAGATCCCGCGCCTGCGCACTAGGCTCAGCCTGATGCGCCGCGGACTCCTGGCAGCGGCTTCGTTGAGCGAAGTGCGCATGCGCTGGCCTGATGCGTAATCCTCCCTTCCCTCTGTCAGATGTGCAGGAGCGGGATCTGGCAGAGGGACGGGAGGATTGCGGAGGCGGCGCTGAGCTGAAGAAGGCGGCGCTGAAGACAGGGAGGGCGGCGCTGGGCACCAGACGGCAATGGGTGCGGCCGGGCACACTGTAGTAATGGACGTCCCCTTGGGCACCTTAGGTAAGTGATTAACAGGTTATAAAAAACTGTTTTTAGGGCTAAAAGAGCCACAGGGAGGTTTTATAAGGCCAGCTTAGGATTAATGTTATTAGTACGGACATGAGCATATGTTTAGGTTATAGGGGTAAAATCTCATGACAGAATCCCTTTAAGCTCCGGAGCTCACAAAACAGATAAGAAGGGATAAATCACATTAACAGAAAGGCAGGAGGCTCCTATGAATTTTGAAGCAGTGTAGAAGCAGTTCTTTCATCAGGCTCAGGATCTCAGCTAACTCCAACTGAGTGGGCCCCACAGCCAATTTTTAAACGCCCTCAGCAACTTCTTCACAACCCCCAACTCACAAGCAACTCCCACTCCTGTTGCTAATCAAGATTGATCTCTCAGACAAGGCCCGGTAGTGTCACTGTATAGAATGTCATTGTATAATACTGTTGAGGGGGCTCTGACGATAAAATCTTTTAGTCTTCCTCCTGAGGGGGCCCCTTGTGGGTCTGGGCCCCAAAGCAGCCGCTTCCCGGCTTCCCCTGCTTCCCCTACAGCTACGCCCCTGGATATGGCCTCACTTCCTCTCTGCCATCTTTATTAATAAGGGCGGATCTTGCCTGACAACAGGAAGTGAACTGAAAATTGGGTAGAAGTGAGACCCCTAGTGGCCATGATTTTACAGCTTTTTTCAGGTGGATGCAGGCAGATTTTCTAAATGAAGTGATTAAGAAATTTACTATTTACACAATTCTCTATTAAATGAAATGAATTTGTGTAGTACGGTGACTCTTTAATGTTATTTTTACCTCAATACAAAAGCTCCCATTATCATGGTACTACAGTACAAATCACAATATGTTATCGGGCTATAATTATGATGTATAAGTTATTATATTGTCATAGAAATGTAATTCTCTTTATGTAACTTACATTTTCTTTTAACAAAGGTTTAACGACAAAAAAAGAAAATTCAAGGCTCTGTATCATAAAAACAGTGACATAACTAAAATATATACAGTAAATATATATAGAGAGAGACAAACAATACAAAGAACCAGACAAAAAACTTCCGACCATAACACACTGAAGTGACGGATGTTCAATGCATTACAATGTTATGCATTGTTAGTTGTCAGGTTTTCAGTAAGGGTCGTGTTTTGTGTGGTTTAAAACTACAGGATATACACAGGTTACACACTGATATTCTGTAAATTGAATGTGCAGTATAAAGATGTAGGAAAGCTGAGTTTGCAATGTGGCACACCTTGTGTTCCCACCCAAATAAAAGTGAAATAACAAATTCAGCTCTGCTACATCTGAATCAATTTTTAAGGAGAATTGATATCACAATAGCAATTTTTATAAAATTATTTTGTATCTAAGTGCAACATACCATACTGTATTACATATATCCTGTCTTTTGAACCACAGGAGGTACTCAGCAAATGTGTGATGAAGAAAGCTGGCCATGTCAGCATGGATAATGGACGAAAAGGGATGGAGAAGGTGGTTTGCGAAATCTCAATAAAGCTTGAGACTACAACTCATAAAGCGGTATATGGACTGGATATATAAAAAAATAAAAATAAAAAAAAGCATGTTTATCCACTGAAGGGACTGATTAATGGAGACTGCCAGCACGTCGCCATGGAAACACTGACTGTTGGCGCTGAACCATCTCATACCTTATCCAATACATTCCTGGCTGTTGGTAGTAGTCCAAAGACCCTGATCTCTTGATGGAAAAACCGTGGTCCAGCTGAGCAGAAAGAAATGGGGCAACTCAGTGGATCATCAATTTACCAGAAAGCGTCTATTTCCACATGACCCTGATTTTATAAAATATAATACAGCATCTTATCTGTTCCCCCTTCTCCCCCAGTGATCAGAGGGGTCACTGCAACACTGTACCCCGTGAACAAAGTACAATTTCATAGAGTAACACTTTGTAAATCGAAATAACCTACCTACTTTATAAGTGGTTCCTTTCCTCAATATTGAATGTCTCATATATTATTAAAGGAACAGTCTAAACAGAACCAGTATACTACAAACCGGATTCCCAAAAAGTTGGGACACTATACAAATCGTGAATAAAAACTGAATACAATGATGTGGAGGTGCCAACTTCTAATATTTTATTCAGAATAGAACATAAATCACGGAACAAAAGTTTAAACTGAGAAAATGTACCATTTTAAGGGAAAAATATGTTGAATCAGAATTTCATGGTGTCAACAAATCCCCAAAAAGTTGGGACAAGGCCATTTTCACCACTGTGCGGCATCTCCCCTTCTTCCTACAACACTCAACAGACGTCTGGGGACCGAGGAGACCAGTTTCTCAAGTTTAGAAATAGGAATGCTCTCCCATTCTTGTCTAATACAGGCCTCTAACTGTTCAATGGTCTTGGGCCTTCTTTGTTGCACCTTCCTCTTTATCATGCGCCAAATGTTCTCTATAGGTGAAAGATCTGGACTGCAGACTGGCCATTTCAGTACCCGGATCCTTCTCTTACGCAGCCATGATGTTGTGATTGATGCAGAATGTGGTCTGGCATTATCTTGTTGAAAAATGCAGGGTCTTCCCTGAAAGAGATGACGTCTGGATGGGAGCATATGTTGTTCTAGAACCTGAATATATTTTTCTGCATTGATGGTGCCTTTCCAGACATGCAAGCTGCCCATGCCACACGCACTCATGCAACCCCATACCATCAGAGATGCAGGCTTCTGAACTGGGCGTTCATAACAACTTGGGTTGTCCTTGTCCTCTTTGGTCTGGATGACATGGCATCCCAGATTTCCAAAAAGAACTTCGAATCATGACTCGTCTGACCACAGAACAGTCTTCCATTTTGCCACAATCCATTTTAAATGATCCCTGGCCCAGTGAAAACGCCTGAGCTTGTGGATCTTGCTTAGAAATGGCTTCTTCTTTGCACTGTAGAGTTTCAGCTGGCAACGGCGGATGGCACGGTGGATTGTGTTCACTGACAATGGTTTCTGGAAGTATTCCTGAGCCCATTCTGTGATTTCCTTTACAGTAGCATTCCTGTTTGTGGTGCAGTGTCGTTTAAGGGCCTGGAGATCACGGGCATCCAGTATGGTTTTACGGCCTTGACCCTTATGCACAGAGATTGTTCCAGATTCTCTGAATCTTCGGATGATGTTATGCACAGTTGATGATGATAGATGCAAAGTCTTTGCAATTTTTCGCTGGGTAACACCTTTCTGATATTGCTCCACTATCTTTCTGCGCAACATTGTGGGAATTGGCGATCCTCTACCCATCTTGGCTTCTGAGAGACACTGCCACTCTGAGAAGCTCTTTTTATACCCAATCATGTTGCCAATTGACCTAATTAGTGTTAATTGGTCTTCCAGCTCTTCGTTATGCTCAAATTTACTTTTTCCAGCCTCTTATTGCTACTTGTCCCAACTTTTTGGGGATTTGTTGACACGTATTTTTCCTTTAAAATGATACATTTACTCGGATTAAACGTTTAATCTGTCATCTACGTTCTATTACAAATAAAATATTGACATTGGCCATCTCCACATCATTGCATTCAGTTTTTATTCACAATTTGTTTAGTGTCCCAACTTTTTTGGAATCCGGTTTGTATATTATACATACAGCAGGGCCTGAGGGTTTGTTCTGTTTCCTGGTCCTCTGATGTCTGTGTCATGCACCGCCCCCCTCAGACCCTGCAATAGGCATAACACTTTATATCGGTTTTAGAGTGTTTTACCAACATCAAAATGTGCAGCGAGGAGTTTGTTTTTGCATATTTATTACTGTGTTTTAGATAATTACTACAATATGTTTGTTATCCCACAATAATGTAACATTTTCAATCCATTTAATGTAATTACATTTATATTCAATCCGATTGTACCGCTACCCTGATAGAACAGATATTCTACTAATAGAGCAACCACTATACTAACAATAATACTATGTTAAATACTTTTGCTTTAAAAAAGACAGAAGTATTTTTGCACAAAGGCTCCTTCATCACGGTTGTATAGACAGTCTGATGAAGGAGCCTTTGCTCTGAAAACTTGCAAACAGATATAAAAAAAAAATTGGTTACCCCATATCGCTGCTATAATACTTTTGCCTTTTTTAATGCAAAATTATTTAGCATCACATAGATTTTCTGGTACCACACTATTTTGGCTATACTTCAGCAACAACACTACTAATAGAACAACTCCACTAATTATATGCTTTAGCAACTACATTACTGATATATTACCTACTATACTAATACAACATCCACAATACTGATAGAATACCCACTATAATAGTGAAATAATACCTATTATAATATTATAAAAAATACTATAGACTATATTACCACTAATAGAACTACAGGTCCTTCTCAAAAAATTAGCATATTGTGATAAAATTAATTATTTTCTGTAATGTACTGATAAACATTAGACTTTCATATATTTTAGATTCATTACACACCAACTGAAGTAGTTCAAGCCTTTTATTGTTTTAATATTGATGATTTTGGCATACAGCTCATGAAAACCCAAAATTCCTATCTCAAAAAATTAGCATATCACGAAAAGGTTCTCTAAACGAGCTATTAACCTAATCATCTGAATCAACTAATTAACTCTAAACAACTGCAAAATATTCCTGAGGCTTTTAAAAACTCCCAGTCTGGTTCATTACTCAAAACCGCAATCATGGGTAAGACTGCCGACCTGACTGCTGTCCAGAAGGCCATCATTGACACCCTCAAGCAAGAGGGTAAGACACAGAAAGAAATTTCTGAACGAATAGGCTGTTCCCAGAGTGCTGTATTAAGGCACCTCAGTGGGAAGTCTGTGGGAAGGAAAAAGTGTGGCAGAAAACGCTGCACAACGAGAAGAGGTGACCGGACCCTGAGGAAGATTGTGGAGAAGGACCGATTCCAGACCTTGGGGGACCTGCGGAAGCAGTGGACTGAGTCTGGAGTAGAAACATCCAGAGCCACCGTGTACAGGCGTGTGCAGGAAATGGACTACAGGTGCCGCATTCCCCAGGTCAAGCCACTTTTGAACCAGAAACAGCGGCAGAAGCGCCTGACCTGGGCTACAGAGAAGCAGCACTGGACTGTTGCATGTCATTCGGAAATCAAGGTGCCAGAATCTGGAGGAAGACTGGGGAGAGGGAAATGCCAAAATGCCTGAAGTCCAGTGTCAAGTACCCACAGTCCGTGATGGTCTGGGGTGCCATGTCAGCTGCTGGTGTTGATCCACTGTGTTTTATCAAGGGCAGGGTCAATGCAGCTAGCTATCAGGAGATTTTGGAGCACTTCATGCTTCCATCTGCTGAAAAGCTTTATGGAGATGAAGATTTCATTTTTCAGCACGACCTGGCACCTGCTCACAGTGCCAAAACCACTGGTAAATGGTTTACTGACCATGGTATTACTGTGCTCAATTGGCCTGCCAACTCTCCTGACCTGAACCCCATAGAGAATCTGTGGGATATTGGGAAGAGAAAGTTGAGAGACGCAAGACCCAACACTCTGGATGAGCTTAAGGCCGCTATCGAAGCATCCTGGGCCTCCATAACACCTCAGCAGTGCCGCAGGCTGATTGCCTCCATGCCATGCCGCATTGAAGCAGTCATTTCTGCAAAAGGATTCCCGACCAAGTATTGAGTGCAGAACTGAACATAATTATTTGAAGGTTGACTTTTTTTGTATTAAAAACACTTTTCTTTTATTGGTCGGATGAAATATGCTAATTTTTTGAGATAGGAAATTTGGGTTTTCATGAGCTGTATGCCAAAATCATCAATATTAAAACAATAAAAGGCTTGAACTACTTCAGTTGGTGTGTAATGAATGTAAAATATATGAAAGTCTAATGTTTATCAGTACATTACAGAAAATAATGAACTTTATCACAATATGCTAATTTTTTGAGAAGGACCTGTATACTAATTGTATAGCAACTACTACACTAATACAACAGCCTCAATACTGATATAACTATTATTTACACTAATATTATACCTATTATACTATTATAGCAACTATACTACTAATATATATAGCAACTACTATACTGATATATTATCTACTATACTAATACAACTACAATACTGATAGAATACCTACATGCCTATTATGATACTTACATAATACTTATTAATTTCTATTATAACAACATGTGTACACTGCTAACTACACTAATTATATAAAAGCTGCTATACGGATATATCTATTACACTAATGCAACAATTAATATACTAATATAATACATACTATACTAATAGAACAGCTACTCTAATATAACCACTATACAATAACTGACTATTCTATTCATATAAATCTTACACTACAATTATAACCTTATATATGATATGTCCACTATACAAACAATGTACCTACCTTGCTAATATTACAACTATACTAAGATAATTGCACTATTAATAGAACAACTACTAAGACCTCAAAAAAGTACACTGTCTATATTATAATAACCACTAATCCACTAATATGACTGCACTATTAATATAATACTACTAACCATAACATTAATCATATAAGTATCTTACTAGTATTACAACTTTACAAATATAATTGCACTACTGATATAATGACACTTCTAGTAATATAAAGTCACACTTCAAATATATCTACTAATACAAATCCTACACTGTTAATAGAACTACTACTCTACTAATATACATTATTAATATAACTACGATTCAGCTGATATACACTAATAATACTGTGTAACTACTATGAATATACACTATTAATATCACAACTACTGTACTAATACACACTAATAATATAGCAACTACTAATATACCCTATTATTATAACTATTAATATACACTATAAATTTAACAATTATTAATATACACTTTTAATATAACTACAGCTAAGATATACTGTTAATATGACTACTAATATACAGTATTAATATAACAATTGCTAATATACACTATTACTACTCTACTAATATACACTATTAATAAAACACCTACTCTACTAAAATATATTATTATATTATTATAACTACTACTACTACTATAATATAATGTACACTATTAATAAAACTACTACTCTACCAATATACACTGTTAAAATAACAACTTCTAATATACACTCTCAATATAACTACTACTGATACACACTATTACTATAATTACTACTCTACACTATTATTATAACTACTACTCTTCTTCTAATATACACTATTAATAACACTACAGGACTAATATAATTCATTGAACAACTTTCCAAGTGAGTCTCCCTCTAAATTAGGTTCTATTCAGACGTCCGCACTTTGGGTTCAGATCTGTTCCACAATTATGTGGAATGGGTGCGGACCCATTCATTTTCAATAGGCACGGTAAAGATGCGGACAGCACACAGTGTGCTGTCCGCATCCGCATTTCCCGTCCGCGGCCACGAAACTTCCGGTCTGCGGCTCCGCAAGAAAATAGATCATGTACTATTCTTGTCCGGAGCTGCGGACAAGAATAGGCCTTTCTATTGGGGTGCCCAGTGTTTTGCGGACGTGTGAATGGACCCTTAACGGGAGATGATTTTGAGTCTGCATGCAACAGAAGTGGCCATAACCATTTGTGTAGTTAAATGTTATAATTGTGTCACCATCATACAAACAGACTCAATTAAGAGTGACAGCCTTTGTTTATAAAACCTGTCACGGTGCGGTTCACCGTAACGTGGTTTGCCGTGCAGGCTGGCTGCACGCCTTTTGCGTACTAGCTGCGGGTGATTCCGTGTAGGTTGGCTGCGTGCTGGCTGCGATATCTTGTGTGAACCTGCCCATGTGTGTGTGTACTCCCTGTGGCTGTATTGTCTCCCTGTGGGTATGTTAGGTTGGTTGCGCTCTTGCGTACTGGCTCCGGTGTTCTGTACATGCTGGTTGCTAGGGGCCACGTCCTGTATCGCAGCTTGGTTGCTGTGATTTCTGGTTACCCCTGACCTGATTTGGTACCTCCCTGTTTGGTTCTGATGGGGTTAACCTCCCCTGGTCGGTTCCTGGGTGTGTCCTTTCAGGTGCGCTCATTAGGCTGCTATTTCTGCCTTTGAGTGTGGAGTGTTGTGGTCAGTCTTTTCTGTCTTGTCGGTGTTTCACTCTTCTGCTCTGTGTAGTCTATCTACGTTTGTGTTGCCAGGTTTTACCCTTTGCTGCTGACCCAAGGAGTCCTACCATTTACACCTCCGTATGTTCCGCCTGGTTCTGTATACTGTCACGTGCCGGATGTCCCCAGGAGGACCTCCGAAACGTCAGACGAGCAGGATACGAGGAAAACAGGCCAAGGACCACAGAACACATAATTTATTACAAAGGAACCAAGACACGTGACAATGGCTATAACAAAAGACCTCAATGTACTGAAACGGATCAGTGGGTGCGGACCCACTGCGCCACTGACTAGCAATACTCTGGAGGGGCATAACTAAGCAGCTACCTGGTCTTCACTAGAGCCTCAGATGGTGAGAATAAACACTAGGACCATGCCACTGAGTCGTCTGGGTTGGTACCTGCAGGAGAGCCAGGGTTGGTCAGCGAGGTCACCTGACCTAACCCAGCCCGCCCAGTGAGTGATGTGCGCCGCCCCTAGAGCAGAGTCACATGACACCAGCCGAACTCAGGCTGTGTCCAGGGCTGAATAGAAGCTGTGGAGCGGAATCCTCAGAAGCAATATCACTTATACAAACAGAGTTTCCCGGACTGTAGCGGTAATCGGGGGAACAGCGGCGCACCGCAGCCGCTGTTACAAAACCACTAAAAGAAAAACGGATAATTCTTGGAAACACTGTCGTATTGCAGTGCACTAGACCAGAGATTACTCTGTAATGGAAAAGCTGGAGGAATACATCCTTATAATTAACCCTTTGCAGGGTATTACTAAGCTGGTATAACGGAAAAGTTAATAAAGGGTGTTCTCTGTCTGGATGTACTATGATAGAAACCTAGACCTTGCAGATGATACTACCATGGTTTGATGCTGCCATCTAGTGGTCGAACATGTCTTCAGCCTATCCAAATGTGAGGTACATGAGGTGGAAGTAATAGTAATAGGAAACTAAATGCTATAATGTATGTATTACTATGCTTTTTTTTGTTATCTATTGTAATATTTGTATGTCATGTGGAGCAAAACAGGTTTAGCCTAAAGCTCTGGGACACTAATCCATAATCAGTACCAGGGCTCCCTAACTAACATGCGCCTTATATAAAACAGGTGTTTTCTTGTGTCAATTTGTACCTGGTCAAAAGAAAAAGGTGTTAGCCAGTAGTAACAAGTCCTGATGCTCTCAAAAAGAGAGAAAATATAAAATATTGTAATTTAATACCTCTTAATGGCTAACTAAAATAAATGATGTTATAAGGCAAGCTTTCGAGCCTCTCAGGTTTTTGGAGACTCAGACTTTTTCATTTCTGGCCTGAAGAACGTGCCCAAGAATTTCCTCGAATATAAACAAAAAAAAAAAATTGTGCATGTTGTGTTTGGGAGCCATTTAACAAGTTTGACTGTGGTTGTGGTTGAGTGTGATCCACTGATACCCATAACAGTGTCATCCACTGATGCCCATAACAGTGTCATCCACAGATACCCCCATAACAGTGTCATCCACAGATGCCCCCATAACAGTGTCATCCACAGATGCCCCCATAACAGTGTGTCATCCACTGATGCCCCCATAACAGTGTCATCCACTGATCCCTATAACAATGTCATCCACTAATGCCCATAACAGTGTCATCCACAGATGCCCATAACAGTGTCATCCACAGATGCCCCCATAACAGTGTCATCCACAGATGCCCCCATAACAGTGTCATCCACAGATGCCCCCATAACAGTGTCATCCACAGATGCCCCCATAACAGTGTGTCATCCACCGATGCCCCCATAACAGTGTCATCCACAGATGCCCATAACAGTGTCATCCACAGATGCCTATAACAGTGTCATCCACAGATGCCTATAACAGTGTCATCCACAGATACCCCATAACAGTGTCATCCACAGATACCCCATAACAGTGTCATCCACAGATACCCCATAACAGTGTCATCCACAGATACCCCATAACAGTGTCATCCACAGATACCCCATAACAGTGTCATCCACAGATACCCCATAACAGTGTCATCCACAGATACCCCATAACAGTGTCATCCACAGATACCCCATAACAGTGTCACCCACAGATACCCCATAACAGTGTCATCCACAGATACCCCATAACAGTGTCATCCACAGATACCCCATAACAGTGTCATCCACAGATACCCCATAACAGTGTCATCCACAGATACCCCATAACAGTGTCATCCACAGATACCCCATAACAGTGTCATCCACAGATACCCCATAACAGTGTGTCATCCACAGATCAGCCCCCATAACAGTGCCATCCACAGATCATCCCCCATAACAGTGCCATCCACAGATCCCCCCCATAACAGTGTGCCATCCACAGATCCCCCCCATAACAGTGTGTCATCCACAGATCACCCCCAATAACAGTGCGCCTGCGCACTGAGGAGAGACAGAAAGGAGGGGAAAGAATCCGAGGAAGCAAGCAGAGAACGGCACAGCAGACGACTGAATAGCTTCTTTTGTAAGTAAATTGTTTTATTATATATTACATATCCCTGCATACCGCAATTCTCTCGTATTTTGTAATCT
The DNA here is from genome assembly GCF_014858855.1 of Bufo gargarizans. Lineage (NCBI taxonomy): Eukaryota > Metazoa > Chordata > Amphibia > Anura > Bufonidae > Bufo > Bufo gargarizans. The sequence goes on along the minus strand of NC_058082.1, from coordinate 72,195,921 downwards.
TATTTATATATACTCATTTGGTATTTCTTTTTGTAGTATGATTAAGTGGTGAAAATGATTAGTGCCCCCCCCCCTCCCAATTATTGTTCCTAGAGTCACTACTGCTACACAAAGATGACCGTCTCAGGACAATATTCCCAGACTCTCCCACACTATGCTTCAGACAACCTCCGAATTTAAGAAATCTGATGATCAGGATAGAACAGAACTTTACCCTGCAATGTGAGTAGCTGCAAAACCTGATCCATATTGACCACAGACAGGATACGTATCCCTAACACCCAGCAGGACTATTAGATTCCTGGAACATTCACGTGTTCTGCATCTAATGTGGTGCACCTCATAATGACAATAAATGTCCAACTCAAGGTCTTTATGTGGGGGAAACAGAGCAAACAGAGCGAGGATAAAGTCTCTCTACAAAGGAGAAACCGATAACTTTCCCTGTTGCTAAACATTTTGGTGATCATGGCCATAGCATTACAGACCTTCAAGGGTCAAACATTGACTTATAGGATAGCTGCCTTACATCTGGTGACATCAGAGGTGGAGCTTGTTGAGAGCTCATTTGCATCCCTTTCTACCCAGAAGTCCAGAGGAGCATGTATGGCCTGTAAGTCTCCTCGTGCCGATTAAGGCATCTCCCCAAGGAGAGATAGAACCCCCTCAAATCCTTACTTAGGCCTCTTACCCAGTGAAGCCAGTACTCTCTGCACTGCACTGATGACGGGCAATCACCTCAAAACAAATGTCTGCAGATGAGGTGCTGGCTTATGTAATATCTGAGTCATGTTTCAAGGCCTATTTAAAGGCTGATTAAGGTGCTCTTGCTCCAAAAATTCCAAGTACTAATATTAAAAGGTAATTTCAAATCCCAAAGGGACAGATGAGTTTGAGAATACAAATGTATGAATGTCTTTGATACAATTAAGGCTACTTTCACACTTGCGTTTTGGCTTTCCATTTGTGAGATCCGTTCAGGGCTCTCACAAACGGCCCAAAACGGATCAGTTTTGTCCTAATGCATTCTGAATGGAAAAGGATCTGCTCAGAATGCATCAGTTTGCCTCCGATCAGTCTCATTCCGCTCTGGAGGCGAAATGCAGTGTTTTGCTGTCCGCTTGACGAAACTGAGCCAAACGGATCCGTCCTGGCACACAATGTAAGTCAATGGGGACGGATCCATTTTCTCTGACACAATCTTGCACAATAGAAAACTGATCTGTCTCCCATTGACTTTCAGAGGAGTTCATGATGGATCCGTCTTGGCTATGTTACAGATAATACAAACGGATCCGTTTATGATGGATGCATGCGGTTGGATTATTATTGTAACGGATCAATTTTTGTAGATCCATGACGGATCCGCCCAAAACGTGAGTTTGAAAGTAGCCAAACACAGGACTTAATTTGTCTCAAGGTTGTATGGCCTGCTTCCACATCTGAGGAGAGAGAGGGGTCTCCTCTCTAAACTCAGAGACAAACTTTCATATACCTGTAGCTTATCTGTAAACTAATTAAGGACTCTTTCTCCAAGACCATTCCTCTGTTTGTTGGTGTTTTGCGAGTTTTTTTCATTTCTGACCTGAAGAAGAAGGGACCAGAGAGTCTCGAAAGCTTGCCTTACAACATAATTTATTTTAGTTAAAAAGGTATCAAATTACAATATTTTATATTGTTTCTCTTTTTGAGAGCATCATGAATTTGTACATGTGCACTCCTTTAGCAACACCTCAGGGTGCAAGTCCATGGTCTTATAAGATTGGGACAGTGCTTAACGAAATGTTATATGTTAGGCAATGCTAGGCACGGTCATATATACTTATGGAGAAGTATACTAAAGGAAATAAAACAGAGGAGTGAAGTCCCATTGACCTCCACAAGTCCCATTGGGGGTACCTGAGTCAGGGCCTGCTTATGAGCGACACGGCCCCTTTTACATGTGGGGACCCCACAGCTCCAGCAAGATCCTACTGTATGTAATGTTTTTGAGTTGAATTTTGTATTGTACTGAGTACAAAAGCACAGCATGGACGCACCAACTTATACCTCTAATGTAATATTTATGTATTATTCTCTTTTATTGCAGTTTGTTATATTCATACTTTCAGAGTTATTTCCCAGGACAGTTTTTCCATTGGAATAATTTAAAAAATAGCTTAATGTCTAGATATTGCTGTTACATATTTGTCATGGCGCTCCCTGGCATCCTTCTAATTCCAGCCAAACGTGTTCAGTGGATTTTTTGAGAGGGAATAAAAATAACATGAGGGGGCGCCAGAACTATACCGTAAGTGTGAAACTAGCCTAACTAAGGGGGCTATCCCTGTATTGTGACATCATTGTGTCTGTTATCCCTGTACCAGAACCAGGAACACTCTGCTGAAGGCAGGAGAAAACTGCGCACTGCACTGGTCCCATGACAGTGACATCATCACAGCCTGTGATGATGTCACTGTCATGTGACCAGTGCAGCATGCTGTTTTTTCCTGCCTTCGGCAGACAATTCCTGTTTCCGTTACTCTCCGGCCTCCAGCAGTGTCCGCTTTGAAGCGCAGCAGCATGGTTCCTCCTCTTGGTGTTAAGGTCTCTGCCTCTTCCTAGTCTTATGCCTAGTCCTTGCTCAACACTAATGGGTAAGGCATCCCTGTGAGGATATCACAAAGGGAGCGCCCCCTCTTCTTTTTTTATCCCTGTACTGTGACATTATCACTGTGTGTATTATCCCTCTACTGTGACATCAATGTGTTTTTTTTATCCCTGTACTGTGATGACATTGCACTTATTATCCTTGTCCTGTGTACTGTGACATCACTGTATATTATCCTTGTCCTGTGTACTGTGACATCACTATTATCCTTGTACTGTGACATCAATGTGTTTATTATCCTTGTACTGTGACGACATTGCACTTATTATCCTTGTCCAGTGAGGCTGGACTGGAGGCGTAGCCTTAGGGTTCGGCCGGCATGACGGGGGGTGGAACAGGGAAGCAGGAATGGGGATTGGGCAGTTTATGTTGCGGGGGGGGGGGGGGGGGTCATGGCTTTAAAAGGGGGCTGTGGGGGAAGAAAAGGCGCCATTTTATAGGAGAAGGCAGCGAACCCCTGCCCACTCTCCCTTGTTTTGGTGGTTTATGTTCTTGATCCCGTTCGTGTAAGGTGAAGAAAAGTTGGGGGATGTTCTTTAGGATTGGGAGGTCCTTCGAAGTAGCCAGGTTGGTGAGGAGGGGAGGGGCTAGACTCCCTTGGTTGGTGGCAGATTTAAGGGGCCCATCGGTTAGTGCCTACGAGTTGGTGTTTAACGGCTGGAGGCAAGGTGGAGTTCCCCAAATGGGATTTAATTATTTTAGGCTTCGAGGACCTTCCTTTGTCGGTAATGTTCATAATTTGTATGGATGTAGATAATAAAACGGTTGCTGTGGCCGATTAAAATCCACCGCTGTGTGTCAGAGTGGTTATTGGGGAAAGAAAAAAAAAACGATCCTGGGACATAGGTTGGAGAGTTAGCGGACCAGTAACCAGTACCAACGTCATGTGTACTATGACATCACTGTGTTTATTATCCTTGCACTGTGACATCACTATTTATTATCCCTGTACTGTGGCATTATTGTGTTTATTATCCCTGTACTGTGACATCATTGTGTTTATTATCCTGTACTGTGACATCACTGTGTTTATTATCCCTGTACTGTGACATCATGGTGTTTATTATCCTTGTACTGTGATATCATGGTGTTTATCTTGTACTGTGGCATCATTGTGTTTATTATCCTTGTACTGTGACATCATTGTGTTTATTATCCTTGTACTGTGACATCACTGTGTTTAGTATATCTGTACTGTGACATCACTGTGTTTATTATCCTTGTACTGTGACATCATTGTGTTTATTATCTTGTTCTGTGACATCATTGTGTTTATTATCCTTGTACTGTGACATCACTGTGTTTATTATATCTGTACTGTGACATCTTTGTGTTTATTATATCTGTACTATGACATCACTGTGTTTATTATCCCTGTACTGTGACATCACTGTGTTTATTATATCTGTACTGTGACATCACTGTGTTTATTATCCTTGTACTGTGACATCACTGTGTTTATTATCTTGTTCTGTGACATCACTGTGTTTATTATATCTGTACTGTGACATCACTGTGTTTATTATATCTGTACTGTGACATCGTTGTGTTTATTATATCTGTACTATGACATCACTGTGTTTATTATCCTTGTACTGTGACATCACTGTGTTTATTATCTCTGTACTGTAATCATTGTGTTTATTGTCTTTGCATTGTGACATCACTCAGTTAATTGTCTTGGCTTTGTGACATCACTGTGTATAGTATCCGTGCACTGGGACATCAATCTTGCATTATCCACGTGCATTAGGGAGACCAGACTCATCATTCCAAATGTTGCTATGGGGCCCCAATAATTACTTATCTGTTTTGTAGACAGACAGATCTCATGTTAGGTTAATGTATGCAGAAATGTAGATAATTTTATGAGACCAGTGGGTGCCGCAACCATATCAAGCCTTGTTGGGTTGTTTGGGTGGGAGCGACGGCTGCTGAGCCTTCAGCCTGAGATCTACCAGATTTACTGCTGTTATTTTTTAATACTGTAAATGACAAAGTATTTTACATAACAGACGTATGTGACAGGTCCTGTTTAAAGAGACTTTCAAGTGAGTTGGACTAAACTTCATTACCACACACAGACTACGAATGACAGTGGCTCTGTTTCTGGAAGACCCACGATACAAAGCACACGGACTGCTCCTTATGGGCATGTGAACGAATGCTGTATTTATGTGAGAAAAGTCTACTAGATACAGGTTTATTTTTACCTCCCTGCAGCAGGCTCCCTTCTCCATAGATCACCATTGATCGGCCGCTGGTGCTTTTCTTTTGGATAATTCCACTTTGGATTACATTTCATTTTGAGGAATATATCTGACAGCTGCCAAACCACTGTGCCCTCCATGGCATTCAGAGCCAGACTAAATTAAACTTTCCCTTTCCTTACTTTTCTCACTATAAGTTATATTTGTACCCATTTTTATTCACCTTTGTAAATGTTATTTACATAATGAAAACAGATCTTCGATGTTCCCAGTGAAAATTCCCCTTTTAGAGGTAATGGCTTACAGTTGATTTACAACTGCAGGATGTCTTCACTGTAATGTGTCAAGTTATGGCTTTCATGCATCCTGCAGTGTCTTATAATGAATGTAGAATGTCCAGTATTAAGTTACACTGTTGTTCGTAAATTGTTCACATGCAGTAATCGTTACCAGCAATGACACAGAATGGAGTTGACTGATGCACATCTGCTACAAATAGCTTATTCCTAGACTATGAGCTAAAGATCACCATTTGTATCATTGCTGCCATGAACTTATAGGGTACGGCCATAGGGTCATATTTCCTGATGCTGTTTTAGAAAACTGCATCAGGAAGCCTAAACATGTGGACCTACATCTATGGACCGGGCGTCCTGCTGCACATGAAATTCTAGAGGGGATACAGAGGGGAACGGTGACTTTATTTTTATAAAGTTTGAAATCTCAAAGTGTCTATTACCCTTGGTCTAACAGGTTTGTTTAATGTGCCTACATGACCCTAAATGATAGTAAAAGCCCTTTGAACAAAGTAGAACATTGATCTCCTTCATTACTGGTCTGGATCATTTTGCAGGTTTCTTTACAGTAGGTAAAAGTGGAATGTGTGTGACTTAAAGGTGTGGAGTATGCACCATGGAGGTAGTCCATGCTACTGCTCTGGGGGCCCAGAAGAAAGGGGCTCAGCCTACATTGACTGCATCCCTTCTTTTAATGGGTGGTGAGAACCTATGGTCCACTCCTATTACAAAGGCTCTGCAATGTAAAGTAAGTGTGGAATTATGCAAAGAGTATACAGGCACTAAGATCTCCAATCCCAGGAAGTTAGCGTTATGCTGAAAACAACACAGCAAGAAGTTTTTAATCTACTATAGGGCCCCCTCACCTCTACATATGCCCCTTGTGTAATAGTAGATGAAGGTAGTAAAGTGTAATCAGAAGTACTGTGCCACCCTCTAACCTCCTATACATAAGAGCCAACCCAGCAATTTCAGAGGGGACTAGATGTTTTATGTGTATAGGGGTGTTCCAACTTTCCCCCAACAGATGCTGTTGGGGGAAATAAGGATTGGGCACATGAAGTCAAAGCTTTCCATAAATGGCATATACCCTAGGTATTTCCCAGTGTACAGTATACACAGATGGAAGGCATTGATGTATACCTAAACAGTGGCATATGTTGCCCATAGGGTCCCATTTGTATAGTTATTTTTACCGGATGACTCTATGTGGAATTGGGAAACCTGCTTCGCTATTCCATAAAGTATATTAAAAAAATTGCAGTTTTTCCTAGTGTTCAAATGTGATATGAGCACAGCTTTACTGCACCTATTGGTCAAAGATGGCAAACTCCTCCTCAGGGAACCTATGAGGTTATGGACATACAGTCCTGATCAAAAGTTTCAGACCACTTGAAAAATGGAAAACAATCATATTTAGCATGGCTGGATCTTAACAAGGTTCCAAGTAGAGCTTCAACATGCAACAAGAAGAAATGGGATTGAGACAAAACATTTTTTGAACATTCAATTTAATGAAAACAACAAATAAACTGAAACAGGTTATTTTTCAGCTGATCAAAAGTTTAGGACCACACCTCCCTAAACCACCCCCCCCCCCCCAAAACAGAAATCCAACTTCCAAACATGAACTCAGTAATGAGTAGCTCCGCCGTTATTGTTTATCACTTCAAAAATTTGTTTCGGCATGCTTGATGCAAGCGTTTCCATGAGGTGAGTGGGAACATATCTCCAAGTGGCCGCACGAAGGCCATCTACTGTCTGGAACTCTTGTCCATTTTTGTAAAGTTCCCTTCCCATCCATCCCCAAAGGTTCTCAATTGAATTTAGATCAGGGGAACACGCAGGTTGGGCCAAAAGAGTGATGTTATTCTCCTGGAAGAAGTCCCTTGTCCTGCGGGCATTGTGTACTGTAGTGTTGTCCTGTTGAAAAACCCAGTCGTTACCACACAGACGAGGGCCCTCAGTCATGAGGAATGCTCTCTGCAACATCTGGACATAGCCAGCGGCCGTTTGACACCCTTGTACTTCCTGAAGCTCCATTGTTCCACTGAAGGAAAAAGCACCCCAGACCATTATGGCGCCCCTCCACTGTGGTGCGTAGAAAACATCTCAGGTGGGATCTGCTTGTCATGCCAGTAACGTTGGAAACCATCTGGACCACCAAGGTTAAAATTTTTCTCATCAGAAAATAACATTTTCTTCCACCTTTTGAATGTCCCATGTTTGGTGCCCTCTTGCAAAGTCCAAACGAGCAGTTCTGTGGCGTTCAAGGAGACGAGGTCTTTGAAGAAGTTTTTTGTTTTTGAAGCCCTTCAGTCTCAGATGCCGTCTGATGGTTATGGGGCTGCAGTCAGCACCAGTAAGGGCCTTAATTTGGGTCGAGAATCGTCCAGTGTCTTGACGGACAGCCAATTGGATCCTCCGGCTCAGTGCTGATGACATTTTTTTGGGTCTTCCACTTGACTTTTTTGTTCCATAACCCAGAAATTCCAAATGACTGTCTTACTGCGTCCACCTCAGCAGCGATGGCGCGCTGTGAGAGACCCTGCTTATGCAATTCAACAACCCGACCACGTTCAAAAAGGGAGCCTTTTTTTGCCTTTGCCATCACAACGTGTGACTACCTGACAGAAAATGACAATGAATCCACATCTTTGCACAGATTTGGCCTTTTAAAGACATGTGGTCCTAAACTTTTGATCAGCTGAAAAACAGCCTGTTTCAGTTTAATTGTTATTTTCAATTAATTGAATGCTCAAAAAATGTTTTGTCTCACTCTCATTTCTTCTTGTTGCATGTTGAAGCTCTACTTGGATCCAACAATGTCAAATATGATTTTTTGCCATTTTTCAAGTGGTCTTAAACTTTTGATCAGGACTGTATTTTCAGGAACCGTGTTTCTGAAACCCTGCATGCCTGTGGCTATACCTAAGTTTTATCCACAAAATCATGCAGCCGTTGGCTACCGCGGCTAGGCTAGCCTTTAGGTATTGTGCGGTTGCTGAAGCGTATGCTGGGATCTCCCAAAATTCTTTGCTGGCTAAGTGACTAACATACCGACTGTAACCCAAGATTTATACAAGCTAAGTACTGCAATGTATTTATCAGGGTAATTAACATTTATGTAGGTTCTATCTATATTTGTGCCACAAGGAAGACTCAAAGACGAGCATATTTGTTAACACATTAGCATCCACTAGCCTCCAAAACAAGCCAATAATGAAAATGTGTCCATCAGAGTAGCAGTGAAATCAAATATTTTCTCAATATTCTAACCAGTTTAAACTATACTCTGGTTAATGAGATCAATATTGTGGAATGTTACTTCAATACCACAACGTTGAGCCAAAGCACTCAACCAGCTAGCAAGAAAACAAAAAACAAACAAATGCAGAACTTATTAGGAAGTTAGGAAGGAATTGCCCAATCCCTCTCATGGACAAGCGTGCTGGCGGTCCTTGAATTTATTGCAGAGTGCTGGCTGCTGCCTTTGGTTTTTATCCATGTGAGCAATGACAACATAATACATATGAGCAATGAGCAGAGACTATGCAATGTGCATGTGTGCAAAGAATAACTCGAAGAGAAATCACTGAAAAGGCATGCAAGTAAGAAAATGCGCATAATACTAAGGTAAGTAGAAAGCCAACAACTCAAAAAGAAATAAAATAATGAGAACAGGTAAGTTCCATGCTTCAATAATAATAATAATAATAATAATAAAAAAGCATTGCTAATACATAATGATGCCCATCTACCTACATGGCAAGGCCCACATTTATGAAAGGGTAACAGCAACGGCACGTCTATCATTAAAGGGCATCTGTCAGCAGATTTGTACCTATGACACTGGCTGACCTGTTACATGTGCTCTTGGCAGCTGAAGACATCTGTGTTGGTTCCCTGTTCATATGTGCCCGCATTGCTGAGAAAAATGATGTCTTAATATATGCAAATGAGCCTCTAGGAGCAACGGGGGCGGTGCTGTTACTCCTAGAGGCTCAGCTCACTCTGCAACTGCTGCATCCTCTGCACTTTGATTTACTTTAGGAGAAGTCAGGGCCAGGCATGATGACGTTTAGGCTGCCTGGCCCTGTCAATTAAAGAACTGAGTCTCTATGAGTAATGGCAATCCTAGAGACTAATTTGCATATATTAAAACTTAATTTTTCTCAGCAATGAGGGCATATAGGCATGGGAGCAACACAGATGGCTTCAGCTGACAAGCACACATGCAACAGGTCAGCCAGTGTCATAGGGATAATGTCACGGTCCCTCAGGTGACTGATGTCAGGAAATCAAGGAGATTGGCTGAGCGTGGAGGAATCTAACAGCCTCCTTGATTTCTCTTGATTCAGTCTTGATAGCGTTAATGACCACTTCCCTTTTCTCAGCTGTTGCTCAGTGGTCATCACTTTTAACCTTTATAGTCTGACCCCACCCTTCTGACTATGCGGTTGATAGTTCATTTGGGTTTGGCTGAGCTGGTGTGAGTTTGTCTCTGGTGTTCCTGCTCGTCCGTCTCTACAGAAGTTAAGTGTTGCATTTGTTTGTATTTGTTATATTCCCTGTTGTTTGTATCTGGGCCTGAGACAGAGACTTCCATTCGTCCATCTGGGGAGGAATGGGTTGTATCAGGTCCTTAACTTATTCCAGGGCCTTATATAAAGGCCTAGGTATCCTGCTTATGAATATTACTACCTTCAGGGTCTATTCATATGGATAGGTAGTCAGGGCCAGGATTAGGGTTGTCTAGGAGGTGACCTGTTTCTTCCCTAGTTTCCAGGCCCAGTTACTGTTTCCCTTCCCTCTTGTGTTTAGTGTGGAGTTTCCCCCCACAATGATCGTGACAGATAAATCTGCTGACAGATGCCCTTTAACCCCTTGGCTACTGGAGGTTTTTTCATTTTTCTTCCCTATATTTCCAGCTGTATGAGGGCTTATTTTTTGTGGGACAATTTGTACTTTCTAATGCCACCATCTATGGCAAAAAATATAGTGGAAAGCTGGGAAAAAATTCAAAATGGGGTGGAATTGGGGTGGAACACCGTTATATGGGTTTTGTTCCTACGGCGTTTCATTTTTATGTCTAAATAGTGTACAAATACATTTAAACTTTGAGAAAATATATTTTTTTACATTAACATATTCTGACCCCATAACTCTGTGACTTTTTGATCACATTTTATAAAAAATTTTGGGGTAAGAGAAGCAATGAAAAAATGGCAAATCGACCATTTTGACCCTTTTTCCGTTACGCCATTTGCGCTATTGGATTTTTTTTTTCTATTTTAATAGTATGGGTGTTTTCAGTCGCGGTAATACCCATGATGTTTATACATATTGTTATTTAGGTTTTTATTTTTTAATTATACGGAAAGGGGGGTGAATTCAACTTTCATATATGTTTTATTTTTTTATATATTTTTCTAACATTTTTTTTATTTTTTGTGATCATTTTGTGCATCATATATGAGTTTATTAATTATATTTGTAATTTTTTTAATTTTGGTTTATCAGGGATTTTATATTTGCCATTTACAGTCAACTTTGCTCATTTCTTATCCTGGCCTTTGCAGCATTAACACTTTCAGCCTTATCAGCAAGGCTGACAGTGTACAGCCCAACCACTGATGCTCGAATTGGCCATTGGTTTTTGTGCATTTAGGTGCCGTGATCTCACTTGATCACGGCATCTAAAGCATTTAATTACCGCGAATGGCATCATTGCCGGTCACGATAATTAGCCGCAGGTCTCTGCTGTGTGAAACAGCAGAGATCCGCCAGCCATGACGCCCGCTGCACGTGCGAGCGGGCGCCATGTTCGCACATCTCTCTGGTGCCATACATGTACGGCGCTGGTAGCGAAAGGGTTAACATTGGCAGCCAGGGGAACGTTAAAGATTTAGAGTCAACAGTCATGTTCTTTTGTGAAAGATGTATGTGCTGCTCTGCTAGTCCTAGTCCTCTCAGGAGATGAATGAGACAGAAGTTAAAACGTGTTCTTAGTCCTAGTGGTTCGATTATGCTATTGGTTTGATTTTTCTCTCCTGCAAGAGGAACCATTATGTTCTCTGAGTTATTGTCTACAAGCAAAAGGGTAACAATGTTTTGAAATTTTGACTTTCAGGCTCCATATCTCACCATCCACTACAGCTTAGAATATGAGACGACCATCATTCTATAGACAATGGTCTTGGCTATCTCATACATAAATTGGACTTGCAACTATTCAGTATATGATTAGTTATGCAGATTCTTGTCATCTAACTGCATTGTTAACTGTTTTGCTCCTGGTGGTGGAACAATCTTTTTCTTTTTGTATACTAGTGAAAGGTCACTGGTTCGAATCCAGGAGCAGCCATGAAGATGATTTCCCAAGAAAAGAGAAACGGCATCATCGAGATCATCGATAGCAGTATCTTGGCCAAGAAAATTGCTAAATTGTATCATGTGAGTGCCAGGACAGTTGGAAGAAAACAAAATGAAGGCCGCCTATCCATTCCAAAGCCAAGAGATGGACATCCAGGCAAAATATCAAAGTCAATAAGTTGGCTCATCACAAGGTCTATCAGTTCTGGCGCGACAAACATGGCAGCGGAGATGCTTTGTAATAGTGAGATCATTGACGTCCATGCAAGCACCGTGCATTACACAAGTCTGGAATGGTGGTCGAAAAAAAGTTGAAAAAGCCTCAACTTCAATATAGTTATAAAAAGCGTCTGCTTGAGTTTGCAAAAAAGTACAAACAGTGGACAGCAGAAGATTGGAAATGGGTGATTTGGAGCAAAGAGATGAAAGTCAATAGACTGGGCTCTGATGGGTGCAAATGGGTCTGGAACAAACAAGAGAAAAGGGGCATAATGGATCGAGAATTTGAAGGGCCTGTCAAGTTTGGTGGAGGAAGCCTGATGATATGGGATTGTTTCACAGCCAAAGGCGTTGGATACTTAACCAAGATCGATGGTGGTCTCAATGCTAAGCTATATGTGAGTGTACTTTGTACACTCAAGTATTATATGTATGAAAAGGACGACATAGTGTTCCAGCAGGACAACGACCCGAAGCATACGTCGAGATTGGAAAATAAATGGTTCAATGACAATAAAGTAGATGTGCTGGATTGGCCACCACAGTCCCCAGACCTCAACCCAGTATTCACCAACATTGGGAACGTGTAGAAGAGACCTAGGAACAGATTTCGGTTGAGACAAGCTTGAATCTGATCGAGAGTATGCCAAGAAGGATTCAGGCAGCGTTTAAAGCCAAAGGCGGATTTACAAAATAGCAAAACAGTAACAATGGAGTTACATGACAAGAATATGCATAACTAATCATGAGATAGCCAAGATGATTGTTTATAAAATGATAGTATCTCACATTCCAAGCTGTAGTGGATGGTGAGATATGGAGCCTGAAAGTCAAAAGTTTAAAACATTGTTACTCTTTTGCTCGTCAGTGTACATTGTAGACCCTCAAGTATGGCGTAATTGTTTGGGTCTGGGCAGTTCATCAGGAAAGTGAACAGTAAAAATGCTATGCAAGGTATGTTGTTGTACAGTATGGACCAGTATAAAGATGGAGCTAATAGACAGGGGTGCCGTCCCCCACTGATCTAATATGGAAAGATCATTTTTAAAGATGAGACCTCAAATGTGGTCATAGAATCCTTATCTTAAAACTCTACTCTGTAACCTAATGCAATTTTTTCCCCCCAAATACTTTCTCACACCAATCTTGATCTATTGAATGATTGTTGATGGTGTTATTTTTAAATCATTGTCTGTGGGATACCCATGCAACTTGATTTTAATGGATGCCTGTAATCCTCTAGAGCAGTGGTGGCGAACCTATGGCACGGGTGCCAGAGGTGGCACTCAGAGCCCTCTCTGTGGGCACCCGCTCCCTGGTATGGTGTACCAGTATGCCTTAGACTTTTCCTGCCATTCATCAGCGCAGGGCTCACTATGAACAGCACAGGCAGCGCACTGAATGTAGGCAGGCTATTACAGCTACATGATAAAGTACATGGAAGATATTGGCATTCAGGTTAAAGTGCGTGTTGGCACATTGAGATAAATAAGTGTGTTTTGGGTTGCAGTTTGGGCACTCGGTCTGTAAAAGGTTCGCCATAACTGCTCTAGAGTCTCTGAACCTGGGGTACATTTTCCCTATTGGGTGAATATCATGCCTCTAGGGTATAGTTGCACCGTGGTCATGTTGTGCTTTACATAGACAGCACAGTGTAAGAATAAAGATTTGGGGGTTCTTAGATGTAATTGCTTTGAATAGGGGCTACTTGTCTTAGAAGTGTGAGAAACTGCTCTAGAGCAGGCAAAAATGAACGAGGCTCTCAACCCTAGGTGTAGGAGGGTCACCTAAATTAATGGCTTCATATACTGTACATGGCTTAACTGCAGAGCAGCATCTTTACAAGCGTCGCTTGTGACCTGAAGGTCATTGTCATTACAATTAGTACTACTAATAATAATTGTATCTCTGATGTAATTGTCTTAACTGACTTTAAAACCTAATATTTTGATAGGATTTCTTGCTCCAAAGCAAATGGTGGTAATCTGTTGTTCTCCCTCTAGGGATTACATTTAAAGCATTTAATGGATCATGTTCCCAGACTAAATATTTTTCATGGCTGTGATATCAGAACACATTACATCAGCTGACAAGTCTTAACATAACTAAAAAAATGTATCAGATGGCAGGTCATTGCACTTCCTACATGTGACATACTCATATTTGGCATGTATCTCCATATCATGTTTGTAGCCTATATAAAAATAAGACTTTTCTCCTAAAAAAATTTAGGCAGGTGTGGAAAAAATGTTGCAAAGAAGCATGCCTTCAAAAATAGAAGCAGGACAACAACCCCAAATATACAACCAATGTCATTAAGATCTATCTGCAGAACAAGGGAGAACAAGGAGGCCTTGTATATCTTCTAATTAGCCTTTATGTTCCCCACAGAGCCTTGATTTTAACATAATTGAGTCTGTCTGGGATTACATGAAGAGTCAGAAGGACCTGAGCAAGCCTTCATCCACAGAGGTTCTGTGGCTAGTTATTGGAGATGTTTGGAACAACCTCCTTGCTGAGTTCCTTCAGAACTATGTACAACTGTACCTAGAAGAAGTGAAGCTGTTCTGAAGCCAAAGTGTGGTCACATCAAATACTGATTTGATTTAGATTTCTCTTTTTGTTCATTTACTTTGCGTTAAATAAACTATTAAAGGGGTTGTCCGGGTTCAGAACTGAACCCGGATATATCCCCATTTTCACCCTGACTTGAGCATCGGAGTAGTTCATGCTCCGATGCTTTCCTTTGCCCTATGCTGAATCACGCAGGACAAAGGCATTTTCTGGAGTTCCGGTGACGTACTGGGCTCTCCTTAGAGCTGCCAGGCTGAGGCTTCCGCCCAGCAGTGAGCCCGGTGACGTCACAGGCACTGATGGGCAGGCTTTAGCGCTGCCCTAGCTTGTAAAATGGCTAGGGCAGCACTAAAGCCCGCCTATCAGAGCCGGTGACGTCACCGAACACACTGCTGGGCAAAAGCCTCCGCCCGGCAGTGTGTTATTGTAAATAAAAGAGCCCTTGCCCTGCGCTATCCAGCGCGGGGCAAGGGAGAGCATCGGAGCATAAAATGCTCAAATGCTAACATCAGGGGGGCTGCCTGGGTGAAATTATGGGTATGTCCAGGTTCAGCTCTGAACCCGGACAACCCCTTTAACACTTCTATTTTTGAAAGCATTCTTACTTTACAACATTTTCCCCATATCTGCCTAAAACATTTGCGCAGTATTGTCTTTGAACACAGAGTTTTTTTTTACATGTTGACTTATTTTAGATGAAGCAAACAATACTTATAGCTGAGAAAGACCAAGTCTGGCTACTCTATGTTATATGTAATGGAACTACATTCCATATATCTTCTAATTAGCTTATTGTTATTTTCCCATTTGGAATCTGATATCTAAAAAAACAACAGAAAATGATACAATTTCTGTATCCAGAATAATATCGTTTATATCTAAAATACCTTTCACCTAATCTATACCTAATACCCCATATATTACAAAGCTCCTAGTGTGCCAATATACAAACGAATAGCCCAACACTATCAATAGTTCTCAGTGAAAAGTCTACACAGATTTACACCTTTCGCTACTTCTTTGTCCCCCTTCTTCTCTACTGTATATAGGGGCGCAATCCTGCAACTAATGATATGTAGATGTACTGGTAACTTGTCCAGCCTAACCTAATGATAGTGTATGAATTATAGTCTTAAAATGAGAATACTCATGCTGATCTCACTGTGATATCATACATACAGTACAAGGCGGCATACTGTAGGTGTTATTGTAATAGAAGTGCTGCAGGTAAGTGTGCTTACTGCGATGACGGACACTCCAGCAGTGGTGCTGTTCGGTTTTGGACCCGTGTTGAAGTGTTTCTTTATCTTTCCAGCCACTGATAATGGGTATTCATTTTCAGGCAGACCATCATCCTGAGCAGATAGAATAGGGAGTTACTGGTAGAATTTCACATACTCATAAATGGAGACAAAGTACAGTGGTGTATTGCAATATCTGAACTGCCTATTATATATGGCACAAGGGCATACCAGGGTACTGTATCTCTTTATTAAAATTAATAGGAGCTGCAGAAACTGCACAGCTTGCATCACACTTACATTGACCCATGGATGTTCCAGAACCTGAAGAGCAGAATACCTCTGGTCTACATCTACCTGCAGCATCCTGGTGATCAGCCCCTGAAAAAGAGACAAGACTCGTTAAGAATCAAGATAAGGATTGCTACATCTGTAAATGTGTTTCTGAACCTAGGAGAAGAAGACATTTGTGGGTACACTACTGCTGACACTCATTACAGCTAGCCAGGAAACAAGGTCATAAAACTGTCTATACAGTGGCGGCCAAGGGAGTGGGTGGGGGTGGTCCGCCTCAGGTGTCAGCTCTCAGGGGGTGTGCTGGATGCAATGAGCCCTTCCATCAATACAGATGGAAGCACTCATTGCTAGAGCATCGGGGAGCAGGCAGTCCTTTCACTTACTGACCGCTCAGCTCCCCGTGCTCCTTTCCTCCTCCAGACCGCAGCACTGAATGGTGAATTAGGGAGCCGTCCGCTCCCTGCTTCACCATTCAGCCCTGCAGGCACAGGTTGCGCTGCCGAACTGTGTAGGAGGAGCCCGGGAATCTGACTGTGCACTCCTCCCATACAGTGCTGCAGCGCGGTCCGTGCCTGCAGGGGAGTGCTGGAGGGGATCTGATCAACAGGAATGGGACAAGGTGAGTAGTTACTGTTTTATTTATTTCATTAACACTTAGGGTCATAGAGAGGGCATAACTACCGTGAGAGAGGGCACAGAGAGGGAATTACTACTATGAGGGGGGACAATGAGGGGATAACTACTCTGAAGGGGGCACAGAAGCGTCATAACTACTGTGTAGGGGGACAGTGACAGCATAACAAAACTGCAGATGGCACAGAGAGGGTAGCTACTGTCAGTGGGGCATATTGAGGGCATAACTACTGTTAGGGGGACACAGAGAGAACATTACTACTGTGAGGGGGGCACAGTGAGGGCATAACTACTCTGAAGAGAGCACAGAGAGAGCATAACTACTGTGAGGGGGCAAAATGAGGGCATAACTACTGTGAGGGTGGCACAGAGAGGTCATTACTACTGTGAAGGGGCACAGTGACAGTATAACTACTCTGCAGGTGGAACAGAGAGGGCATAACTACTGTCAGTGGGGCACATTGAGGGCACAACTACTGTGAAGGGGCACCGAGATGGCATAACAACTGTGAGGGGGGCACAATGAGCACATAACTACTGTGAAGGGTGCACAAAGACGGGATAACTACTGTGAAGGGTGAACAATGAAAGGATAACTATTTTGAGGGTGCACAATGTGGGCATAACTACTGTGAAGGGGCACAGAGATGGCATAACAACTGTGAGGGGAGCACAATGAGCACATAACTACAGTGAAGGGATAGCTACTGTGAAGGGTGCACAATGATGGGATAACTACTGTGAAGGGTGCACAATGATGGGATAACTACTGTGAAGGGGGCACAATGAAGGGATAACTATTTTGAGGGTGCACAATGTGGGCATAACTACTGTGAGAGGGCACAATGAAGGGATAACTATTTTGAGGGTGCACAATGTGGGCATAACTACTGTGAGAGGGCACAATGTGGGCATAACTACTGTGAAGGGGTGCAATGAGGGCATAACTACTGTCTGGAGGCACAGTGTGGTCATAACTACCATGAGTGGGCACAATGTGGGCATAACTACTATGAGGGAGTACAATGTTTTAAAGTATGGGGGAGGTGCCAGAGAAAGGACCCACCTTGGGTACCAAACACCTTAGGCACGCCACTATGTCTACACACTACATACATATGGCACAGGGATGTAACAGCAGAAATAAGACAAAAAAACAAAAACAAATGCCTTTCATTTTAATTGTATGTGAATGAGGTATCATATCAAAATGTCTCCAATGCTCACTGACTTGCTTGCTGCCTTCCTTGCACATTCATTCACCTATAGGTACAATCCTGCAATATTTTAAAGTGGATGACTGGGATTTTAAACATTTTTCGTAAATGTGATAAAATGAAAAAGATCAATACTTCCACCTTCAATCCCCTGCCGCTCCAGAACCAATGCACTAGCGTTCCCCTTCAGTCTTTATTTCCCTGCAGTGATGACGTGCATCATGTGACTGCTGCAGCCAATCATTGGCCTCAGCAGTGATGCTACCATGTGCAGCTGAGACTATTGATTGGCTGCAGGGAAGTAAACAAAGATTGGTGGGACCACTTAAACAGCAGCATTTAAAAGATGCAAATTGGTTATTTCCTGCAGTTAGCCAATTTTCTTAAAGGGGTTGTCCAACAAAAAAATGTTCTACATTTTTCAAACCAGCACCTGGTTCTCATTACTTTTGTAATTGCTAAAAAAAATAATAAAAAAATTAGTATAGCCACTGAGTTATTCACTGAAATCTGTCCGTATAGCGCCACCTGCTGTTTGGCATTTTCTAAATTCTCTGTCCAGCTCACTGAGGTTGACATACAAGCTCAGTTCCATCCTTCAACTGCCACCAGCTGCAGCAGAAAGGAAATGCCCCCTGAGAAAGCGCACACCCCCTGAGCTGCCAGCTGAAAATAAATCTAGCAGAGCAATTACAGCAATGAATGTGCAGATCTCTGGATCCATGGCTGCTACAGGGCTGGTTCTAAGTTTGTTAGAAAGACACTACCATGTACCATATGGCGTCCGATTTTTATTTTCTACATTACTCATGGGGTAACCTCTTTAAAATCCTAGACAACCACTCTAGTGTCTACAGGGCTCTTGGCCAAGCAACTTACAACATGCAGTGAGGGTCTATCCATGCAGTTGAGCTGAGTAAAAAGAAACCCAAAATACAGCGCCCTAGAATTCTATGCACCCATACTGTGCCTACCCGTGGCTCTAATTTTGCACAGTATCGAACAGACACCACATGCATGTGCATGCATTGCTTATGGGTTGGCATGGTTGACCAGTAGTGGCAGTGCGGTCCGTGTCACTGACTATGCAGCTGCTTCATGAAGATCCTTTTGCAATTGAAACACCGCAGGATTGTACCCATAGGCCAGTAGCCAAATCTTTTCAGTGGTGCGCTCAGTGAAGAGACCGTCCATCATGTATAAAATGTATAGCAATGATGTGTAAGTGATCCATATTAGTACTTACTGCTGTGTAAGGACTGAATAATATTTACCTGTAATAGTAACTATGATCATATACGGTAATGTGTATGATGTGTATCAGTGTCAGACTTTCACATTACCTTGGCAGATTCAGAAACATTATCCCAGTAAGGTGATGGGAAATCCACTTGGCCCATTAGGATTTGATCAAAAAGTACTTCCTGGTCATCTCCACTTCTAAATGACAAAGAGAAGACAGAACAATAAATATAATAATATACAGAAGTATATAAACTCACAATCATACATGAAAACGCATCACTAATTTCCTTAACTTCATTAATAAAACATTGTGTTCCAATCTCATTTATAGTAGAATAAAAGATAAAATATAATATTTTAATATTCTATTCAACTGATGGAGGTCTACTAATGTGTCCTTTATGTCTCCCAGCAATTCCAGACAGGGACATACACAGATCTCAGAGACCAATAGTAAAACTTAACCCCCATGAAAGTTCTTATAAATATATGATTTGTATTTCATTAAGTAGAGGATTTAAAAATAAAATAAAAAAAACATTCTCCATTAAAGGGAATCTGTCACCAGGATTTTGTGTATAGAGCTGAGGACAGGGGTTGCTAGATGGCCGCTAGCACATCCGCAATACCCAGTCCCCATAGCTCTGTGTGCTTTTATTGTGTAAAAAAAACGATTTGATACATATGCAAATTAACCTGGGATGAGTCCTGTCCCTGACTTATCTCACGTACAGGACTCATCTCAGGTTAATTTGCATATGTATCAAATCGTTTTTTTTTTTTACACAATAAAAGCACACAGAGCTATGGGGACTGGATACTGCAGATGTGCTAGCTTCCATCTAGCAACCCATGTCCTCAGCTCTATACACAAAATCTCGGTGACAGATTCCCTTTAAATGCAGTTTACCTAACTTCCATATCAGGTGCGTCATAAATGTGGTGCTCATTCTGAACTGACATAAATGTATTAATACATTTATTTTCATACAGCTAAAGCCTCTGCTTCCCCTCATATAATATATTACAAAACTGGCTTCCTGCAGCCACCACTAGGGGGAGCTCAGTGCATAGAAATATATACAGTTACAAAAGCACTCAATAGAAGTGGCAAAATCTCCATACAGTGAGCTCCACTTAGTAATGGCTGCAGTAAAATGCTTCAAGCTATGTTGGGAACAGGACAGTTGGGTTCCCCTTCCCTCCATCCTGGGCCTCATAGCACTCTCATGGTCTGCTTCCATGGTAGGTATGCCACTAATTGCAAAATGGCAAATCTGCCCAATTTTGTAGTGATAAATTTTCTATCCTAATTGTTCAAAAATCATCCTCCCTGAGCTGCAAGTCGAGAGAGACTCCCTCCTGCTCTTTAATTGACAGGGCCAGAATTCTTACCTGTCAATCTCATGCCTGAACCATTGCACAAAGTAGCAGCACAAGTTGAGAGGCTCTGCTGCTGCTACTTGAGCAGTACATGTGCCACTACCCTTCCTGATGTACCCAGACGTGAACAGTGAATGTACAGTCGGTATCTGCGCTGCCCATGTAGCAGTAGCAGAGCCTCTGAGATTGCGCCACTGATTGGAGCAACGGTGCAGGCAGAAGACTGATAGGGCCAAGCAAGATGTCTCATCCTGTTAATTAAGGGGGTTAATCTGTGCAGTTCATCGAGACTGAATTTCGATTCGTATGAATCAATTAGCTCTTCACCAGACCTGATATAACTTAATTAGACAAGTTTGTCTTAAGACGTCCAGTGGAGCTGATTGACAATCCTTAAAGGTACGGACACACAGGCTGGAATTCCATAATTCTATAGCTAAATCTCTGATGAATCCGTGACAAAATCAGCACGTTTTACATATATATTTGTTTTGGATTTTGCTGCCGATCTGCTGCAGATTTGACCCTACTGTATTACAAAGGGTGGAAATTATTATAAATTGACATCTTGCAGATTTACCATTCTCACCTTAGGTCAATTGATGTTGCTGATTTTTTTCTGCAGTGTGTGCATGGGATTTGCTAAAATCTCATCCACTTTCCTAGTACTGTAATACATTGTGGATTTTCTGCACGCAATTACACAATTCTGTTGCGTATCTGCCATGTGTGAACAACATACCGTGAAAGGGCTGCATTTGTAGCTTCCACCTTCAGTTTGAAAAGCTAGTTGACATACGGCCACAGTTGCCGCTCCCTTACAGCAGGTGTCCACCATTGAATACTATTTTTTTAAAGACAATGTATTTCTTTGGAACTAAAATAAATTTTTTCAATTGGTCTTTATTAAATATTTTGAGCCCCTTTCTCTGTACAGCCTTGAGATTCTCTGGTAGCAGGCTTTGTATTTTTACTGTTTCCCATCAGGCAGCTCAAGTGACGCCTCTTTTTTCTAATCTCTGACCTTATATACACTCATTATAGCTAATTTCTTATCTTACTGATTCAGCTAATTGAGCTATTGGTAATTTAGAATATGGGCTCTTTCACACTTGCGTTGTCCTGATCCGTCGTGTACTCCATTTTCCGGAATTACACGCCGGATCCGGAAAAAACGCAAGCGAACTGAAAGCATTTGAAGACGGATCCGTCTTCAAAATGCGTTCAGTGTTACTATGGCAGCCAGGACGCTATTAAAGTCCTGGTTGCCATAGTAGTAGTGGGGAGCGGGGGAGCAGTATACTTACCGTCCGTGCGGCTCCCGGGGCGCTCCAAAATGATGTCAGAGCGCCCCGTGCGCATGGATGACGTGTCCATGCGATCACGTCATCCATGTGCGTGGGGCGCCCTGACGTCACTCTGGAGCGCCCCGGGAGCCGCACGGACGGTAAGTATACTGCTCCCCCGCTCCCCACTACACTTTACCATGGCAAACAGGACTTTAGCGTCCCGGCAGCCATGGTAACCATTCAGAAAAAGCTAAACGTCGGATCCGGCAATGCGCCGAAATGACGTTTAGCTTAACGCCGGATCCGGATCAATGCCTTTCAATGGGCATTAATTCCAGATCCGGCCTTGCGGCAAGTGTTCAGGATTTTTGGCCGGAGCAAAAAGCGCAGCATGCTGCAGTATTTTCTCCGGCCAAAAAACGTTCCAGTCCGGAACTGAAGACATCCTGATGCATCCTGAACGGATTTCACTCCATTCAGAATGCATTAGGATAAAACTGATCAGGATTCTTCCGGCATAGAGCCCCGACGACGGAACTCTATGCCGGAACAGAAGAACGCAAGTGTGAAAGAGCCCTAAGATATATTAGATGACTAGCACAAAGTAAATGTATCTTTCTCATAGCTAGACAGAAGTTAACCCTTTATGACAAAGCTGATGAATAATTTTTAATAAAGACCAATTGAAAAAAAAAATTTTAAGCCCAAAATGATAGAAAAGTCCATAAAGCTGTGCATAGTCTTTAACTAAACAGACCTACAGTTGTGGGCTACATTATAGGATGAAATGGAGCATCCGTCACATGAATACAGCCCTCAATAACTGTGTACATTTTTAACAATCATTACATAGGAAAGGCGCAAAACCCCCCACAAAACTTAAAAATCTAGGGGTATTCCAGGGGTATTCCAGAATTTTAACACTGATGGCCTATCTTCAGAATAAACCATCAATATCTAATTGGTGGTGGCGGAGGACACCTCACAAATCAGCTGTTTCAAAGTAGCTCCAACTACACAGCTCTGTCTACTTTGTAGTGGACGTCACTGGTAACTGCGCTGCTTTTTCCATTGCAGTGAAGCTACACTGAAAGATAATTGGAGGAGTTGCGGCATCTTGGACCCCTGCCAATCAAATATTGATGGCCTATCGTAAAAAAGCCCTGTGACATTAACATCTTGGAATACCCCTTTAAAGTGTCACTTCTGTTCTATTCTACTGCCCGATCTGACATTGTGTTGGAGAAATGCTAGGGCAAGTTGTACAGTTGCCTCTCCGAGGCCAATGTCAGATTAGGCAGACGTTTTGGGTGGAGGTCACTTAAAATTCTGTATGCTATATAGCATTATGTTGCTTTACACATTTTATAACCTGGCACCTCACCAACAGAGGAAGACAAGCTTTCATATCTAATTGCCAAATATAACAGTTCATATAGAAAAACGTACCCACGGAACGGAGGAAATCCACAAAGTAAGATGTAAGTAATTACACCTGCTGCCCAGATGTCCACTTTTAAGCCATAGCTGAAGAAACACAAAAATTTAATAAAAAATATGCAGACAATACACCTTGCAATAAAGTAAACTATATACCGATATATGTATATTTCCAAATGTGACCAACGATTATGGGATCTTTATCTTTGGCGGGGGGAAAAGGATGGCCCAGTGGAGCTGGGTGGCAGGGGGTGTCAACAGGCCACTGTACATTTGCTAGAGCATTTTGATCCAGGACTCAGGGGCAAACGTAATGTTTTTTCGATGGGGTGAAGAAAAGCCAAGCTATGAACCCAGGCTTCTATAGGTACAGTAATATTTAATCAATAGTTGGCTTGCATTTAAGACCAGGTGAATGAAGCAAGAATCTCTATTACATAAATAAGTTGATGTTAGAAAAGATCTAATTTCCAGAAACAGCTGCACTCTTGTTCATGGTCTGTGCCTAGTACTGCAGGCCTGCGACTGGCAGCAAAGGTGGCGTGTCCCCTTAAGTGACAGATGACCCTGTGATGTCACTGCGGGGATTGGAGTCTCAAGTCCGCAGAGGTGGACCCAAGACGATGGACCCCAGCAGAGGGGAACAAATAAGTAGGGGCACAAATGAACTTTGATGCTAATATCTTAGATACATTTTCATATACTGGATTTCAATGTGTATGGTGGTTTTCCTAGTAAAGAGAAAATATTATCTTCCATCGTATTATTTTTATAATGTAAAAATATGAAATGCTTTACCCAGTCTCTGCAATGATTTCTGGTGCTACATATGTTGGGGTTCCACACACAGTGTAAAGAGGTCCATCAACCACTGTGGCCAGTCCAAAGTCTCCAAGCTTCAAAGATTTACTCCCATCCTGGTGCTCATACACCTACAAAGTAATGAAAATAATTTATTATAACTACCAGCTACATTACTAGCTACACTGGACCTTATATAAATTTCAGGTTATATATCTTGTAGGGCAGTATTGCAAATAGCAAACTAATAAAGTGCTAAGGTTGCTGCTTCCAGATGGGGCCTCCTGAGTTTCTAATCTGCATACAAGCAACATGGACCTCCAATGACATCTGAAGTTTCAGTAACAAATTTAAGAAATTAATTTGCATACTTTAGAATATATGTACAGTAGATATTAAAAAATAACATTTTGTATAATGGCTTGATTCATTGGCAGTACAAATGTACAATTCAAGAAATTTGCTTTATATGGGGTATACAAAAGTATTAAATACATTACAGCAGACAGTCTTCCAGCCCCATTATATATGAAAAAAATCCACATTTCTACATTTGGGATGCACAGCCACCTTATCCTGCCCCAAGTGCTGCTGACATGGCAGCAATACCTGCAGCTCTGAAACATATTGAGATTTAAAATGGTAACCTCTGCTAGTAGGGCCTGGACTTCTGCCTAGGAAGTTCTGAAAGATACACTGATGAATACATCAGAAAAATCACAGTGAATCAGAACACTTTTTAGAGTGGTTCCAAAATCCCACTGATTTCTATCCAGTGATTGCACATATCCGCATATACCGGTAACTACCTTTTCAGGAACAAAGAATTGAGGGTCATCACTTTCATTAATCGCAGGGGTCCACCTATCATACTGTTATTAACCTTGCCCAGTCCTACTGTTGGTCCTGGTGGGCATCCATGACTCAAGCAACTGGACAGCCTCTCAATTTGCCACCCATGTTCCCGTGATGTCTCCTATCCCTCTGCCACAGCCCTGCTAGATCAGGCCATGGCTCCCCTGATCTGGCTACATGATGGCATTAGGCCTGGCTACCTACTTAGGAGACTGACTGTGGTGCACCCCCTTTCCTAGCTCTTGTTCCCAATGCTACTGATCTTGAACTTTGCTTCTGAATATCACTCCTGCTTTTCCGTGTGGATTGTTTACCTGGTACCTGTTGTTCTACTCCTTGACTTCATTCCTGATTACAGTTCTGCCTCATCCTCCGGCCTGTCGCATGCCGATTGCTCTCCAGGTGATGACCCATGGCTCAGTTCCTGACTCCATTACTGCTGCATCAGCATTATCAGGGGGCTGTAACATGGGATTCCAACCGCAACATCCATACCTCCTTGCTGGGATTATGGGGGTGAAGCTCATTAAGAAACCTTCCCCAGACTAACCAGCCCCAAACCAATAGAGTCTTAGACTATTCACATCTCTGGTCAGAGATGTTATGCATTCCTGCCTAATTTGCCATTTATAAATAGGTTATTGGAGGACAAGCCCCTTAAGTCTATTCAATTATTGTGCTTATTATAGATTTGAGCCATGCAGACCCATATGGATAGACATGCATGAACATGGATTTAGTTACATTAAATAAACCCTCAGCGATTAAAGGGAAATCAGTGTTCTGAGAAACCATTCTAAACCTAAGAAAATATATCGATAATTACTGTAGCATAAATCAAAGCATTTTTCCTTTTGGAGCAGCAGTGGATGATATATGTTGCAGCTCATCCAGATACAAAGCTAAGATTTTAGTTTGTCGGTTGCCAAACCAGAGAATTTATGCTTGGTTTCACTTTGTGCTGGACAGACCTGTAAGGAATCTAAATAGACCTTCCCAATTAAGATGTTTTTTGCATTATATCATGAGAAGACAATAATTTAATCAGCAGGACAATTTCACAATGGTATTCCAACTATACTGCTGGAGAAGTCGAATGGCTGTCTCATTATCCCTTCTATTTATCCCAATTTAGCTCAAAGAAGCATATGTTAAACACATTGCAAACTAGCGAAAAGAAAAACAACACAATTTCGCCTAGTCCTGCCAGCTAACCGACAATCAACCAGCAATGCAATAATTTGCTTTGGAACAAAAAGCAGAAAATGCCATGTTAGCAATTTAGTCTGTTCCCTGGCAGTGAAAAAAAGACACTGGAAACAATTAAGACAAGAAACTCCTTTGAGTGCCATAATACAATGTCAAATTCTTCAAGGGTAAGTCTAGCTTATATAACCCAATATATATTTATTTTACAACAAATGCATACGCCTTGATATAATATTGCACAGTGTATATTCTATCAATGAGTTGAGTGTTATGATATTGGGGTATTACTTTAAGGAGAAACCAAGGTTCCGCCATACAGTAACAAAACCCATGAGGTCCACCATAAGGTAGTCATAAGTCATATTTGAGGCTCACTGTGGAGCAGATGAATGAAATCAGTATTCTATTACTTTTTGGGGTAATGAACAAACTACCTATTGGTCCTCACCCTGTAATTACAGTTGTCACTCGCATTCAGAGGAAATTGTCCCTACCACCGTTCATACATACAGAACAGGTCAACTTTTTATTTCATAGTAATCATTGCACAGACCTTGGCATGTCACTAATAAGAGTTTTGTTTTGTGAACAAACCCATAAGAAATAGACCTTAGAGGCAAATAATTGACTCTCAAGTTTTAGTTGTCTTCTCCTTGACCTTTTTTCCAGAGCTTTGGTTCCTCCAGAGGATCCTCTGTTCTTGCGGTCCAATCTGACCTTTCATGCATTGGACTGCAGGGTCACAAACTGCAAAATGTATTCTCATTGCTATGTTGAATCATCTTAGTCAACTAACTTCAACTTGATGGACTTGTAAATGATTTTTAATCTTGCAATGTAATGATATGGGTTGTACAAATTGTGTAACACTTTAGTGTGGACCCTCATAATTTAGTGGTTCTATATGCTGATACCTGACAACCCCACTGAAGACTGCAGCTATTAGTTTCAATATAGATGTATGGATAACATTTGATATAAAGAGTATTTGATGAATGAATCAGGTTACCTACAGATAGACTGCACTCTAGTAGGTCCACGTTCTTTGCTCCGACTCGGCCAACTTCTATTACTAGCACTTCAACTAAAGCTGTTCATAGCCAAAATAAACTAATATAACATCCCTCCTCACTGTGGTAGAGGAATTTGTCTTGAAGACACATTAGATTGTTGGTAGAGTCTGCCAAATATGACAGAATCTTATCTTGTTTCTACACTTGATCTTAGCCAAAAGGCCGAGAAGCGATAGCGCACTTATCTATAGCTGCCTGATCCTTGCAATAATGTGGTGGATTAAATGAATTGTATCCCTAAACAGGATGGCTCCTCGGTGTAGGAGATAAAAGCTGATTATGATATTCTGCTGAGATCTTACAAACTGCTCTTGATGTTAACTCTTATAGGCTATGTACATTTTTGCAATCATTTATTTTTACTTCTTCAATGCATCTATACTAGACATATACATCTACTAGCCTTCATAAAAGTCTACCATCTACCTGTCTACAGCTGCTCTGCAAATGTAAGCATTTCTATGGTAACAGACAATAAATACTGATGAGTAGGGATGAGCGAACACAAACTGCAAACTCTTTCACTGAAGTTCGTGTTTGTGTTTAGGTGATTTTTGAATTACTTTATTATTTTCTGTTATAACATGGTTATATCGGAAAAGAAGGTAATTCTTTAGACGGAATGCAAAAGGGACACCTTTAGAGGAATTCCATTATAATAGAAGTCTATGGCCAGAATAACGGATCCGTCCTGCAGGATAGGAGCACTGCAGTAAAGTGATCTGTACAGACCAAGAATTGGTGCCTATTATTAGGCTTTGAGGCCAGTGCGAAAACTAAAGAAATAAATAAAAAATAACCACCAAAAATTCTTAAAAAATGTGTTTAACATAAAAAAAAGTGGTCATTTTCTGATGACAAATGAATTATCCAGGATTTTAATGTTTCATTTTTAATATATCATTTTGCTATTTTTTTTTTCTGGTATTGGTGAATTTTGCTATAATTTTACAACATGGTGAGGAAAGTTTGGCCTTTCACAAGCACTCTTCCTCTTGCTGACAGGCTCAGAGAGCAAATTGGTTCATGATCCTCTGATGCAATCTTTGGCTTGCAAGAAATTCCTTAATGAACACACAACTGGCTCTCATCATCCGCAGAGTCAAAGAAAGAGCCACACTTGTCTGTTTCGTTGCCAGGGGAGGATGTCTGCATGGATGACAGCTAAGCAATGTATTTAACTGATTTAGTTTAAACCACATCTAGTTAAACACATCTGTCCCCATAAATACACGTAATATTCGCCATAAAATTCTCTTTGAAAATGTATAATAAAATCACAGATATGTCAACATGGCTTCATCCTGTCACCGAAGGACGCAGATCCTGATGTAGAGTAAACAGACACTTTTATTGCGGAGCTCCACCAAGGGGGACCATGTATGGAAATAGGAACAGAAGTTTTGCTGTCACCAGTAATCAGATTTTACTGTGATTATGGAAGTAAAGTTCAGCAAAATTAAAGGAAGCTTCTTGCTGGTTCTTGTAAGCAACTCTACTGTGTACCAACTGTAATAGCTTACCTGTGACCCCTACTGGGCCAAATAAGGGACAAATAAATTATATTTCATATTTTTTGGAAGTGTGCAATGACCGGGATGCAGGTTGTTTTGATGGGGCATGAAATAAAGGTGGAAGCAAAGTTCTGATGAAGCAATCAAACTGTTTTATCGCAAGTGTGATTTTTCATCCTCATCATTGTTTGCCGGAAGAACGTTTCTGTTTACACAAGAGGACGTGCTGCCGACAAGCGATAACCAGGCGAGCTTCCTGGATGATGCGCCTGATTTATCACAAGGTGTAGGCTTCGTCATAAATTAGGCCTGAAATCCGTCAGTCTGTGCGCCTGAACTGAAATCTGTCGATGGCTGGCGTAGAACATGATAAAGTGGAAAAGTGGAGGAACAGGCAGTTTGGGACTTTTTTACACCACAAAAATTGCATATTCAAATGACAAATCTGCCCAATTATTTGGTGTGCAGCACATCACCCTATGTAAATCCTTTACTGGCAAACAATGATTCTGTAGGGAGGTGAACAATCGTAGTAATCATTCATTCCCATACAGAGGAGATTATTTAAATGCAGTTGTACTGAACTGGAACGACCAGGCAATGATGGGGGTCAAACAGATCATTCCTGATAATTGCATGTGCATTAGCCCATGTAAGGGTGCGTTCACACTAGCGTTAGGGATTCCGTTATGGCTTTCCGTTATAACATGGTTATAATGGAAAATAACGGAATCCATAAGACGGAAGGACGGATCCGTTCTTCTGGCCATAGACTTGTATTATGACGGAATGCAAAACGGAAGCCTTAAAAGGGATTCCGTTTGCTCTCCGTCCTAATAGAAGTCTATGGGAGTCAAAACGGATCGACAGGAAATCAACTGTCGACAGGACTTTGTTTTCCGTCTTTCATAACGGGACCCAGATGGATCTGTTATGCTTTCCCATAGATTTCTATTAGGACGGAAAGCAAACGGAATGCCTCTAAAGGATTCCGTTTTGCATTCTGTCTGGGCATTCCGTTATTTTCCGTAATAACAGAAAGCCATAACGGAATCCATAACGCTAGTGTGAACCCACCCTAAGACAGCCTTTAGACCTATTCGAAGTGAACACTGCCAGAATTCTCTGATTTTCATCCAGCTAAAGAATAAACAAGAAAACATGATTGGTTTAAATTATAGTTCAGCAAAACCTCTGGTTAACAAAGCTATATAAAACTATAATTACACAACAGTAATTGAAAGCATCATTATATAAATGTGTGCCGCCATATGTAACTGATTACTACAGCAATGTAGAATGGCTTCCTAACAGGAGCTGGAGACAGAGACGGTTTTAGAAGCACCAATTTTCCATGAAAAAATCCACATGGGTAGATGCTAGGCCTAGTGATTGGCTTACTGTTCACCAAAATAAACCAATTTTTGATAGCTTTTCAAAACGCTAAATTACCAGATATTCCGTAATATATATGGCCCATGTTTTTGTCATTTGAAACGTGTCTAGGGCTCAATGTATAGCAAAGGAATAGAATTATTATACTATTTGGTAAGATATAATTAGAAAGTGCTTATCCAGAGCTTATTAAATAACCTAGTCTTTTCTCAGGACCTAGGGCAAAGACTTTTGGGCCATGATTTACTAAGAATGGCATTTGGTACGCCATTCTCAGTAATCAGATGTGCTTGACTGAGATGCTTCCAGCATAAATTATAGTAAATATGCCAGACTATGATAGCCTGGCCCCTTCTCATCCCATCCTACCCCCACAATGCCCATTTAACAAAAAAAATGGCATGTGTGAGTAAGGGCTCATGCACACAACAGTATGTAAAAACATGGCTCCGAAAAAGAAAAGGATGTCATCCATGTGTCGTCCGTGTTGCATTAGTTTTTTTTGCGAATCCATCGTAACAATGCCTGTCCTTGTTGGCAAAACGTACAAGAATAGGACATGTTTTATTTTTTCGCGGAACGGACATATGGAAATGGAATGCACAGAGAATAACTTCTGGTTTTTTTTGCTGACCCATTGAAATGAAAGGTTCGACATACGGTCCATAAAAAACTAGAACAGACACGGAAAGGAAATACGTTTGTGTACATGAGCCCTAAAGAGGGGAAAAGTAAGAGGAGGAGATTTATGAAAACTGGTGCAAAGTTAAGCTGGTTTAGTTGCCCATGACAACTAATCAGATGCCACCTTTAATTTTCAAAGCCCCTTTAGAAAATGAAAGGATCAATCTGATTGGCTATTATGGGGAAGTAAACTACTTTTTCTTTGCACCAGTTTTGATAAATCTCCCCGACAGTTTTTGCAACCTTTGGCTTCCAAAAGTTGCAAAAACGTGATGCGAAAAATTTGAAACTTTTTTAAACAAGCATGGGCAAACAACTTCAGAATATATCAGGCCCTTGGGGTTTACAATAAGGGATTGGGTTTTATGTTAAGGGGGTAGTCTGAGCCTACAGACGGGCTGGCTGAGGTATGTGGCAAGTATCCCTGCCAACGATATTTGAAGGCCCTAGCTTAAATGTTTTACGCTAATCAAACCTGAAAAGCCATTGGATAAACTGGTGGGACAATAGGCTCTGTACTGTTGTTGGAAAGAGAGGACTATATGAATAGAGATGCACTGGCTAAATTCGAACGGTAATGGCAGCCATAGATAACTTCTGATGGTTTGGTATCCAGCACTTTTTCTAACTCTCGCCTATTGCTGCTTTAAAGGTTAATATTGATGGCCTATCCACTTGAATGGGAGCTGATCTGCAGTAACCCAGCACGGCCACTACACTGTGAATAGAGCTATGCTTCCAGCTAATTTCAAGAACCTAGTTCTGTTTGCAGCCTCTGCGGGGAACAACTGATTGGTGAGGGTGCTGGGTGTCGGACTTCCATGACCAGATATTGATGACCTATCCTGCAGCTCCGTCATTCCTGCATCATGTATGTGATGTAATCGCGCTGGATAGGTCATCAGTATCTGATCGGTGGAGGTCCAACCCCCGGGACCCCTACTAATCTGCTGTTTCAGAAGGCACTGGTGCTTGGAGTAGGGCCACGGCCTTCTCTCAGTTCACCAAGCACAGCGCCGCACATTGTATAGCGGCTGTACTTGGTATCACAACTCACCCCTATTCACTTCGACGGGACTAAGCTGTGCCTAGGCCACGTGAACGATGAATGTGATGTTACACAGCCTAGGCAGAACCAAGGAACATAACCCTGTCACTCATGTGTGGACACATAAAAGCCACTCTACCAAATCACATAGACCACACATGTAATATAACAATGTGGGTTCAATCTTTTGCTCAGTTGGTAGTCTGAGTTTTCTTTTTCCCTACGGTAATTCCTGGTTCTTGCCATTTTGCACTGGTCACTTTATCTATATTGGAGGCACTTTACTGGCTAAGTGGGGTCTCTATCACAGTACTCATCCGCATCATTTTATATATGTGTTTATTGTCATTGTCATATTGTGTTTCAATAAATTGATGTTTTGTTCAATTGCATGTGTGATCTATGTGATTTGGTAGAACAGCCTAGGCAAAGCGGCCACAGCGCCACTGCAAACGCGGGAGGCCTTCTCAAACAGCTGATCAGCTGTCATCAGTTGCAGGTACTAAAAAAAATGGAAAATGCGCCTGGTCTGGAAGGGGGATAAATGGTCCGGTCTTGAACTGTTTATTGGACAACCTTATACAAAGTGTAATTAACATCTTTTTCATCATAAATGTGAGTAATTTGAAAGATCCTGAGTGAAATAATGTGTTGTCAGATTAAATTGGTCAGAGTGTAAAATCTTTCCTTAGGTGACAGGTTCTGTGGTTTTTAATGGTTTGGAAACCATAGCTGGACTATTTTCAGTGCCTTCCTTTCCCAGGTATTTTTCGCCATTAAAACATGCTGCAGGCTAAA
The DNA here is from genome assembly GCF_014858855.1 of Bufo gargarizans. Classification (NCBI taxonomy): domain Eukaryota; kingdom Metazoa; phylum Chordata; class Amphibia; order Anura; family Bufonidae; genus Bufo; species Bufo gargarizans. Next base: position 72,163,475 of record NC_058082.1, on the reverse strand, counting down.
GAGTCTCTGTTGTAGAACGACTGCCTGAGAAATAATGTATAAGCCAAGCTCCTCAGAGGCTACTGTTCCTATTGTGTCTCATACTATTAATGACCACTGACACCATTGCTACAGCTCTGCCATAAAGCTTTCTACTTGTAATATATATTCCACCTAAAGAGAGCTATACATCTTCATCTTTAACGAGAGCTCACTTATTATGCTAAACCCTAGGTTGGCACTCATAAATACTGGCATCGCAATAACCAACCTTGTCCAAGTTCATATTTCTTTCAACTTTTCCTCCTCCTAAAGACCAAGTTTTGCCACCAAGTGCCAACTTTCAATAGTAATTTTTTTAATAAGATATGTATTGGCCTGGGATAAGTCTCTTGTCTTGAATGAGAAATCTGTCTTTGCCCTACAAATTCTTCCCACACTGTCAAAGCAGTCAACTTCTCTCAACATCTTGTCATGACCCTGTGTTTTTCCTGCCCCCCCCATCCCCAGCTTTACATGATATCAGGAGAAAAACCTCACTAATGAAATATGTCCTACCATGACTTGGGGGCTTCAACTACTTTAACTTGTTCAGCTCAGGTCCAAGGAAATATTTGTTGCCATTGGAGGAGAACATTGAAATATTAGAAGAAGATCCTGAGAAAGTGGTTGCCTTCTCATGACAACACCTTTTCAGGTTGAAGCCGATCCAGTGATTAGCTAATCGACGTGGGCCTGGCTTCAGAAACCCCATATGATCAGCTGCTTCCAGGACCACAGACCACCCAACAAATTCAGTGGGTGCCATGAAATTTGGCATACTCATTGCTGTCATTCGTGCCACGTTTATCAAACAAATTTAGCACATCTAATAACACTTGTGTCTACAAATGTTCCAGTTTTTATGCAACCCTCTCCTGCTTCTTAGAGTAAGATATCAACTTTTTTTTAGTAACTTTTTAAAAGTTGCAGATGATAAATCTGGAGTATATCTAATTAACATTGCTGTAGAAGCCCAGTGTTCCACCATTTTAAAAAAACACAAATACAAAAATCATGTGTCCCAAAACGTGTGACTTTTTCTTTCCGCCACAAATAACATGATAAATCCCCCCCAATGCTCTCTACACACAAGCATCATGGGTTCTGTGGTGAACTTTACTGACAACACCGCCTCGGCACAGGTTACCATATTACACAAGTACAATAATATGACTACAGACGTAGAAAACTAGCTGGTGCACAGACCACAATTATTAGCCTAGATATGTGCTACTCAGGCAGGCCCACAGATGCATTGATATAGAAGGGGCAAAGGTACCGGCTGAACCAATCAGGATTCTGGTGCCTGAAATGGCCCAAAGACAGCTCTGCAAAATAAGATGACACCAGTATGATAAATGGTTGGTGTGAAAAGGATAAAAATTACTTTGCCTGTGTCCACGCCCAGTTGGCTAGCATGAATCAGAAAATGATGCTAAAACAGTCATTCTTTTCAGCACAAATTCTTCAGAAAAAATGTGCAAAAACAAGCTTGATGCATGTGGGCCATTGAGAGTTATCTTCTTAGATTTACTAAGCCAAATGTGCCAGAATTTAATGTGGGGTGCACAAAGCCAGTGCTTATGTTTTGGGGATCGGCGGTTTTTGGTTCATGTGAATGGGACCTAAGGGGGAATGTATGGAGACTGGAGTTACTGATGTTAGTGGAGGGTTAAAAGGCTTTGTATCAGTAAAATTGAGTTGTTTTGTCAGGGGAGTAGGATTGGGTGCAAATTTAAGGAGAGTAGTCCAGCATTTTTAGACATATTTTGTGGGCAGAAGTACATTTTTAGCCAGATTTATCACTTGCACTAAAAAGTAGCAAAATTGCAAATCTACTCTAGTGGAGTAAAAATGGATGGCACTCCAAAAAGGTGATTTCAACTAATAACTTCAACTTGATACATGACCCTCCCTATTAGACAGGTTTAGTAGCAGCCGGCCCAGTGAGCGGGAGGTTTATCTCAGATGTTGGGAGTAAGACTCCCTCATTATAACTTCCTGTTACATGGTGGTGGTACTTACCAACAGGTTCTCGGGTTTGATATCCCTATGGACAATGTTCAAGCTGTGCAGATATTTGATGGCGCTCATTAAGTTATACAGCATGCCGTTGGCATCCCGCTCTGTGTACTTGTTAGTAGAGGTAATAGCATCGAACAGATCCCCTCCCTGATGAAGAGAAGAGAGTCAGTGTATGGCAGTACTATAACAGATTGCTCGTACAGTAACGATACAATGCATGAGATCAATTTACTGCAACAGGATGAAAGTATATATTGTATGAGGAAATATGATATTGTATGGGTCTGTGGCTGATTAAGCCCCAAGGCCTAATATAAATAGTTTCTCTGTCAGCCTGTAACATCCTCTTATTATTTGATATGACCGGGAACTTTAAAGAGGATGAAAAATGAAATAAGTTAAGTACTTTTTAATATGCTGATCTGTGTAAAGCTAGAAAAATGGAGGCATCATCAGAATTATTCCCAGATGGCCCATCTATGATCAGTACCACCTGCTGTGCATGAACTCTGCCTGTGAGAAAATATCTCATGCTGGGTATCACCACTAGATGGCAGTGCTCCTCAGTAAACTACAATACCAGGGCCACGCAGGAAGATGGACCACCGGCGTGACAATTCAGAATGGTGTTATCCGGGGCTAGGATAGAGTAAGGATATTGTGCTTTATTAAAGTCCAGGAGCACCCACAGCAATTATGTGCTTTTGCTTCTGTGACTTTACACGTTTCTGTCTTTGCAACTTTAAAGGACATCTGGCAGCTGAAGACATCTGTGTTGGTCCCATGTTCATATGTGCCCGCATTGTTGAGAAAAATGATGGGGGGGGGTATCAAACTGGTGTAAAGTAGAACTGGCTTAGTTGCCCATAGCAACCAATCAGATTCCAGCTTTCATTTTTCACAGCTCCTTTGGAAAATGAAAGATGTAATCTGATTGGTTGCTAGGGGCAACTAAGCCAGTTCTACTTTACAACAGTTTGATAAATCTCCCCCAATGTTTTAATATATGCAAAAGAGTCTCTAGGAGCAATTGGGGCGTTGCCATTACACCTAGAGGCTCCCCTTTTTCTGCAACTGCTGCATCCTCTGCACTCTATTAGCAGGACCAAGTGTGATGATGCCTGGCCCCGTTGATCAAAGTGCAGAGAGCACAGCAGTTTCAGAGAGAACCGAGCCTCTAGGTGTAACGGCAACGCCCCCGTTGCTCCTAGAGGCTAATTTGCATGTATGAAAACATCATTTTTCTCAGCAGTGTGGGCACATGTGAACATGGGACCAACACAGATGTCTTCAGCTGCCAAGCGCACATGTAACAGGTCAGCCAGTGTCATAGGTACAAATCTGCTGACAGATGCCCTTTAAGGTGGCAGACAACATGCACACTCAAGTGAGATTTATCAAAACTGATGTAAAGGAAAACTGCTTAGTTTCCCATAGCAACCAATCAGACTCCACCTTTCATTTTTCCGAGCTCCTTTGGAAAATGAAAGGTGTAATCTGATTGGTTGCTATGGGCAGCTAAGCCAGTTCTACTTTACACCAGTTTTGATAAATCTCCCACCTCACAGATAAGTACAGGTGAAGCATATGTTTATATGTTCTTTACCTGTCCATGCCACAAAACCACATCAGTTTGTGATAAACCACTTGCGGTTCTCGGGCATATGGTACACTAGCGCCCCCAGTGGCCACAATGTGAGTACCCAGCCTTATTCTTGGTCTAGCTGAAAAGTGCATACAATGCTTGAACTACATCTACTAGCCTGGAGCTCAGACTGCTATCTGTCCACTGACCTTAACAAGTTCCATCACAAGATACAGCTCGTTGGGCATGTCCATCTCCTCAATGAGCAGGACAATGTTGGGATGCTTCACTCTTCTCAGGATGGAGACCTCATTTTGGATCATGTGCTCCTGTTAATGAGACAATAAACACATGAATGCATACATTGAAGTGGTAAAGCAAAAAACGGACAAATCTGTTCACTTAACTTTAGTCAATTAAACCTTCATGTGTAGACGATACGATGTTTAAGGACTTGTTCACATTTAAAAATTAGAACTTTTTTGCCAGAAACAGCACAATTCTTGCCCACAGGTGGTGTCTGGTAATGCAGTTAATTCCCAGTCACTTGAACAAGGCTGACTGCTGTTTGAAACATTGAATGCAGCAGCGGCCCTGCAGGCTTCAGAAGCGGGTGCCGGGGAGCCAGTAAGTACAACCTCTGTGAGGGGCTCGGGTGTATGGGGATGCATTTCAGGGGTCGGATAATCCCTTTAAGCTATGGCCTGACACTCTTGAGTAGGGTGACCGTAGTATAAGTATTGTTCCAGTACTATGACAGGTACTCTCTCAGACATAAAAAATATGGTACGTACATACTCTATGTGGGTCACTAGCTGGGAAATGTGAATCCCATAGCTGATTAGATGACCATAGATGTTTGCTCTGGCAACACAGTAAAAACTGTGTGTGTGGCCTAAATTTTAGAGCTCTCTCCTTGAGGGCATAGGGCACTGTTTCTCCTTGTGGAGAGCAAAAGAACTCACATTAGCAGTCTTATAGACCATGCAATGCCCCCTGGGAAAAAAGGATATGCAGATTAAATTACATTATATAGACCAGCCTTTAAAGGTCTTGCAACATAACTAAGGATATCAGCCAAATCAAGAGCCTTTTCCAAAAGGAAACCGAGACCCATATGTACACAGCTGTTTCAGGGTTTGGTACAGAGCAGAGAGCTTGGGTAGTGCCAGGGAGTCTTAAAGGCTATGTACACCTTCGGAGAGAATTTTTTATGATTGCAGGTTACTCATTTTTGGCTAAAAGTAATTTTTTTCAATTGCCCTTTATTAAAAAATATTGAGGTGCTCTGTCACAAAGGGTTAACAGTTTTTTGCGAAGACAATTTTTTTTACATTAATAACATGATAACTTTATTCTCTTGGTCAGTACAATTATAGCAATACTGAATACATATTTTTTTTTTTACATGTTACCACTTTTGTACAATAAACCCCCACTTTTCTAAAGAAAAAATGAAACTGTTTTTGCATTGCCGCAACCCAACACCCTTAACTTTTTTTGCCCTACAGAGCTGTATAAGGGTTTGACTTTTGCGGGTTGACTTGTAGTTTTCATTAGTACCATTGTGGGGTACATAACACTTTTTTTTCAGTTTTATTCAGGAAACTCATGCAGTGTTTAGACTAGGCTGCCGTAAAAAGGCGCTGGCCTAGCCTGTTAGTGACTTCTGAAAAAAGGCATACAGAAAAGTCAGCAAAGTTTCAACTCTTGGATCTTTTCAAGTTATGTAACCCCAACTTTTCTATATTAACATAGCAGCCGCGGTTTACTGTATATATAGGATGTGTTCAAAAAACCAACAGATCGCAACGGTATATTGCATTATAGGAGAAATCATCCAAAAATAGTGGTGGATTCTTTACCATGGAGTGGACTCCTTAGAGTACATAGGATACCTCACATTAAAATTAGATTTCTCATAATGTTTACAAGACGTGTGTGAATTTTAGTCTGGTGCTGTCTCACCCACATTTTCTATAAATACAATTATAAATTGCAGTCCCATAATGCACTTCACTTTCTTTTTTCACAATAAGGAACATGACTGCATACAGCAATGGACTGGACCACCAGAGTACCAGAGGATCCTCCAGTGGGCCCAGGTTCTCATGCCATAGTGGGGCCCAAAGGTCCAGAGGAAAAAATTATTGGAGCGACTATTGGAGACATTAAATCGTCAGTAGGGTCTATTTCTTTGAAACAAAACAAAGATTTATTAATGATAAGGAGGTTGGGCTCTGAGAATAGTTTCTTGTGGGCTCAAGGAACCCCTATCCCTTACTGCATATGCTGCTATTATTATTAAATCCTTAAATTGTTATTAAATTAAATTATTAAATCCCTTCCTGGTCATACACCAGTGCCAGGGATAGTCTCTGACTCACTAGCTGTGTCCCTGGTTCCTGTGCTTATTGAATTGCTCGTTCCTCTGACCCGGGCTTGTCTTCTGATCACTCTCTGTCTCTCGTTGGTACTGCATTCTCCGTCTGGTTTTGATCTTGGCTTATCTTTTGACTACTCTCTGTCTCTCATTTGGTACTGCATAGTCTGTCTGGTTGTGACCCATTTACATATGACCCTGTTTTTGTCTTGTTTTGTCTCTTGGTGTTTGTCTGTCTCTGCATGTAAGCAGCGCAGGGGCTGTCGACCAGTTGCGGTCAGGCTGGGTTCTAGGTCAGGGCTCACTGTCCATGTCTGTCCCTACATACAGGTGTTACAATATGATAATAGATTTTACTTTCCTATAAAACACCCACCTTTCCTCGGCACTTGCTTTTATTGATGATTTTCAGTGCATATTCTCTGCCAGTTGACCTAGAAACAAAAATATAGAAATAATAATTTAAATAAAGCAACATTTTATAATTAATTGTATTCTGCATCAAAATTTGTCTGGGTTGTCAAGTTCGGGTTATCGGATCAGTGGGGGTTCAACTGTTGGCACCCTGCTCATAAACTGTGTGAAGGGGGCCACAGAACTTGCATGATCACTGCACCTCTTCATTTTTGGCACCTAGCCATCTATCTGCACACTGTCTACTTAGTGGGGCTAAGTAGCCGCATCCATCAGCTGATCAGCCAGGGTGCGGAAAATAAGATCTCCCCATGATCTCATATAGATAACCTAAGCTGAGGTTAGGCTGTCAATATTCTGATCCCAAAAAAACCTTACACCACCAATTAGGTGCTGCAGAATCATCCCCAAGTTTGCTATAATAATCCAAGTATCCATGAGAAAAATAACTTTTATTCAGTTATGCACAGTATGCCACTGAATGATTAAAGGGGATGTGCACGTTTTGGGGAGTGGGAGGTTGCAAACCCCGTCTCCTGGGCAGACCTGCAAAGGGAAGCATACCTACTGTACCGGCTCCTTCCCTTTCCGGCCTGCCATGCTGTGCTTGTTTTCCTGGATGTTAACTTCTCCCCTTGTGTAATGTGACCATTTGGATTTGACATGACGCAAAAGGAACAGTCACTGCTGTTGCCACATCTGGCTGCGGCGGCATCAAACCGGAAGTTGGAGAGTGCAGGAGCTGGGAGCCTGCATAAGGAAGCAGGTCTTCTTTTGGCAGATGTTAACCCCCCCCCCCCCTCCAAATGTGCACAACCTTTTTAAGTGTCCATTGGGCATTATTTCATCTTTGATGTTTCTTGTTTTTCCAGGTGCAATCCCATACCTTTTGATTGACAGGTTCTGGAAAGGTCATTTGATAATGCAGAAGTTGGGTAGGACTGCTATCGATAACACAGGACACTTCTGAGATCAAAGAACATTCAGGACACTTAATAGGATGGTTATCTGTAAATGTCACTAGGAAGGACCACCCACTAGACTCCGAAGCTCAAGACATAATAATAAGTCCTTAAATTTATGGCATTGTACGGGAAGGGTTAAAGATTATATACTGTATGCGAATCACCTACCTGCTATCTCTTTCATAGCTGATTCTATCGGTGACTGCAGCACAATTATATGATAATAAAACATAGTTCTATTCTTATTATTGCCTTGGACTTCTGCTACGTTCCTCTATAAGACTTTATACTGTAGCTCGGCATGCTCAGATTGGCTTCTATGTATAAGCACAAGCCCAGCACAGGCTCATCAGCAGGTCAGTGTATGAAGATATAAGTGATGATATACTACTAGCGAGTGAGAAAAGCTATTTTTTTCCTTCCACACATACTGGTTCCCGAAAAAGCAAAGAACATAGTAGTAGCCTTAATTATATTTGCTGTGCATTATTTAATTAAAATGGCATTGTTACTTGTAATTGTTATGTCCGCTAAGATTACCGCTGTTTCTTTCCAGCTGTGCCTAGATACAATTTATATGATTTTTAATAAAATATCCAATATCATTCATCCATTCGCTGAACCATGCAGCTGCTCCTTATTTTAACTCATGAATCATCCTGTGATAGAAGCCAGACAATAAGGAGAAATCACTATGCTAATAACCTTTATGTTTTCTCTCTTCGCAAAATTAATACACTTCATATGCAGCTCTGTAATTCATTCGCTACTATAGTGCAGACTAATGTACAATTCCTCAGCCTTTCCTGCTGTACATTAACGTAAAGCTACGCGTTGGCATTGTACAGTACCTCACTGAGGTCTGACTTTTTCCCACTATTCATCACATCAGTTGTATTGGTTGCACATAATGGAATAATTATAATGACCTTCTGAGTCATCCTAGACATTTTGAGTCAAGACCAAAGGCAATATTGTTTGATGAGTGAATTGTCTTCTGCAGAAATAATATTGTACAATGAATCCTGTATGGCTTAGTTTAGTTTGCAAGCATCTGATTTTATTTTAGATTTAGTTGATCAAATGATAAACTAAGAACTGGGGAATAAAGCAATCTGATTATGAAGGATGAGAGCATGATTGGTCCAGTAAGGTCTTAAAGGGGTATTCTGGTTGTAACAAGTTATCCACTATCCAAACGTACCCTGTGAGGTCTTTTGAAATGATTAGAGTGGCAATTTGGGTATGCTTACAAGCACCTGGCTATTTCTGGTAGTCCCAAAGAGATAAATCGAGTGGCAGTGTGCATACCCAACCTGCTGCTCCATTCATTTTGGGAGTTCCTGTTCTTGTGATCAAGGGGGTTAGGAGTCCGATCGCTAAGACCTAATAGTTATCCCCTATTCTGTGGCTAGGGGGTAACTTGTTACAACCGAGATACACCTTTAAGCTGGCCATCTACATAGGAGAAATGATGATGAACCAGACTATATTGAGGGATTATGTGACAATCAATTGTGTATGGGGACCTGCCATAAATTTGGGGAATATCCCATAGATGACAATAGGTATAGAACCCACACTTGGAACCCTCTCCTATGTGTAGAATGGCCCCCATCTCAGACCACCAGGAATGGAGAAGTGCCCATACATACACGACTCTCTCCATTCACTTCTATGGGTCTTCTGAAAACAGCTGAGAGCACAAGATTGAAGACATATAGCGGCAACTACAATAGTTACTGTTAGCTAGAGCTATCACCCAGAAGCTGGCTAGATCTCATCACTTCCTGTGCCTTAGTTGTTCCATTCTTCTACCATATAACCCTATTAGGTCACAGAGTGGGGTACCTGCTCAGGAGAAGAACAACCAGCAGCTCCAACTCTGGTGGCCGTGGCCAGAACAATGTATTAGATGGTTGTCCATTTCCTTGAATGGCTGTTCACAATGAATGATGGCAGAAAATTGAAGACGTGATGACGTAGGTGTGGCTGCGTCGTGCCTCCCTCCTCTCCTTCCATCCCGCCACGCCGTGCTCTCTCCTACCTGCCGGGCGGATCAGCTCCTAAGCCCTGGAGGTGTTGCACTCCGGCCCGACCTGATGGGTATCTGCGAGGGTGCTGTGAACACCGGATCCCTGGTTTGTGCTCCGTGGATGGATGGTGCGCCCGGCTTCCTCTGGCTCCTGCTGGTTTCTCCACCCTCCGTTCGTGCCAGGTTCCTGAAGGAGGTCTGAAATGCCCTGGCCTCGTGCTTCCTCTTGCTTCCATACTTAATCTCCTTTGCGCTCTGTATCTCCCTCCTCGATCCTCCTGCTGACAACCAGGTATCGGTGGCTCCCCATTTCCTCTACAATTCGTCCTGCCATGGTCTTTTTGATTCTGATACTGGATTTGTGCTGGCCCTGACTTGGATGAACTGTTGCGGTACTTTTGTTTAACATAAGAAGACCGGCGAGACCTGTCCATATTGGGCCTGTTGTTTTTTTTTATATAGAAGAGTATGACACAAATGAATTACATGGGAAAAATAATTCCCCCTGATTAAGGTGAAAAAAGTGGTCTTGTGGAGTAGCTAAGGTGGTGATAAGCTTAAGTAGGGGGGAGGGAACGGGAGAGAAAAGAAGAAGGAGAAAGAAAGAAAGAAAGAAAGAAAGGGGGGAAAAAGGGAAAGGGGAGAAGGAAGGAAAAAAAAGGAAAGAAAAAAGAGGAAGAGGGGAAGGCAGAAAAAGGAAAGAGAAAGGGAAAAAAAGGGGGGAAGGAGGAGGAAAGAAAAGAAAATGGGTCCTAAGCAAAACAGGTGATCAGTGGACTATTCAAAAATGGGGCAGAAGCCTCCAGAATTGGCCAAAATTGGTCAGTTCTTGAAATCTCCCAATGTAACTACAAGAGCAGGACAAAAAGGGATCCAAATGGTAAGAAAAATGCTGGACCTAGAGTGGAATAAGCGGTGGATGATTACTCTCAGAATGAGAAGGCGGAGAGAGAGGACGCAAATGGTTTGTCTATTGCTGAACCCGGGCTAAAAAAAGAAATCCTAGCCGTGGTTAAAAAAAATTGAGAATCAATACAAGATATCTCAACACAGCTTGGGGTAAATCAGTCTGATGTGATCCTGATAAGGGACGATGTCTTAAAGATACGGGACAGAGTTACAATTATAGAAAAATCTGTGGGGGTCTTGGAGAATGAAGCTAAAACATTTAAAACTGAAATCTCCACTCTGAGGATGGATTTTTGCACCTTAACTTGATTCCATTGATAAGCAAATTGTAGAGGAAATGGGGAGCCACCGATACCTGGTTCTCAGCAGGAGGATCGAGGAGGAAGATACAGAGCGCAAAGGAGAGCTGGATTAAGCATGGAAGCAGGAGGAAGCACGAGGCCAGGGCATTTCAGACCTCCTTCAGGAACCCGCACGAACAGAGGGTGGAGAAACCAGCAGAAGCCAGAGGAAGACGGGCGCACCATCCATCCACGGAACACCAACCAGGGATCCGGTGTTCACAGCCCCCTCGCAGATACCCATCAGGTCGGGCCGGAGTGCAGCACCTCCAGGGCTTAGGAGGTGATCCGCCCGGCTGGTAGGAAAGATTGTCTTGATTAAAATCTGACTTTCTGGCAAGACTCTTGATTACACAGGTTTGGTTCTAATGGAATACTTCAAGGCTGACTATATGTTTAAACTTGGCTAATAAGATTAAAAGATATGAGAAGATTCTATATAAACAAAGAAATATAGAGGAAAAATGGACTAGGCCTAGGGTATGGGGTATTTGGAAATTTTTATTTTCCTTGCCTTAACCCCCTTCTTTATCAATTTTTTTTTCCATCTCTGTTGACGGTGGGGATGGGAGACGCATCGTAAGGGGAGGGAGGGTGGGGGGTTGGTTAAAAGGAAGAAAATAAATAATAATATTGATATTAATTTGTATGGAAAACAATTGATTGGTTATTAATAAAATTTAGGAATTAAAAAAAAAAAAGGAAAATATTATGGCAGAAAATTGATAGGGGAAAGGGTAGGAAATCCAGATCTGCAGATAGCTGAGAGGGTGGCTCTAATCTAAGGACGGGTGGCCCAGATGGTACAACTAGTTCATGAACTACAATGCTTATTAGGAACGTTTTCGACCTTAGTGAACTTTGATTGGATGTTAAAAATCTAAATTTTCAACTTGAATCTGCAGGATAGTAATGATATAAATGGACTCAATGATAGATTCTACATATGTGTCAAAGTTCCTGCAATCCAAAGTTTCTACAATGCATCATTTATAATTTGTATCCATAGATAACAGGCACCGAGATCCCTTAGTGTCTCAGATTTGAATTTTGATTTTAATAAATTTAAATTGCTTCTAATATTCTCCACATACAGATGTAGCAGGGTTAACACACAAACTCTTAACTCAAATTTCTTAACTCATCGCATTATCTTGAAACAAAAGCCACTGGAAAGCAATTGAAGGTGTTTGCTCAACGCATTTAGTTTAGATAACACGTCTCATAAAGCATGTGTGTTAACTCTACTACATCTGTAATTACTGTGGAGGTTTGGCAATGTGATCCAAGTGTTGCTAGGTTTGCATTCTAAGCTGCTGTGAAATTAAGATGGGCTTATCAAATTTATATATTGTTTATTGATGCATCATTATTAAAAGGGGTTGTATGGGATTTGTAAAAAGGGTCTGTTTTTTGCCTCCCAAAACAGCGTCTGTCATGTTAATGGGCTATGCAGTCATTCTCTTTCACTTGAATTTAGTTAAGCTGAAATTTTTGTATTATTATTATTTTTTACTATTATTGGAAATTCTACCTTTGGCAAAATGTCAGCAAACCATAAAAAAAAATCACTATTCTCTCTATCAAGCAATAGAATACATGTCTTCTAATGTTAAATTATTAAAAGAAAAATTCCATGATCCTGTGTTCCCTATGCAGCTACCTTTGGTTGGTGTTTGCAAACACTTACCACGGAATGTCTAAAATGTATTTACAGTGGTTTTCCTGGACTTCAATTGTCACTAACTTTCACACATCTTTGCAAAAATTAATAGTTCTGGTGAACATCAGAAACTGTTGTAATATATCTTATCATAGAAAAATGCCTTGTTCTCTATATATCATCCTTTTGCTCCCCCTTTCCCTAAACAAACATTCACCTTGAATTTTCTGCTAAATCCCTCTTGATGTGTCCTCTGCTCACTGAAGGATCAGATGGTATCAGAAGTCTATGCAGAGGAGAGGAGTGAGTGGCAGTGACACAGAAGAAGAGAGACAGAACACTACTGAAGCTACTAGTAGGGAGCTTAGCTAATTGTGGTGTACCATGGGCCCTTCTGTCAGCGGATCAGTGGTGGTGCCAGAAGCCAGGCCTCCACCAATGTTATTGACCTATTCTAAGGATGAGTTATCTGTCTTTGAATGTTCATAAAACTCCACATAAATCAATAGAACGGGTGAATTTAAGAAACTTTGTAATATATCTTATCGATCTTATCAGAGAAAAATGCCTCGGTCTAAAATCATCACATATTTTCAACCTCCCCAATTTAAAACTAACTTTCTCTCTGACATCTGTTTATAAATTGTCTTGTCCAAGACAGACTGCCTGATCACTGAAGCATCAGATTATATCATCCCATAAATGTTTATGGAGAGGGGAAGGGGGAGGAGGGGGGAAGTGCAGAGAGACAAGACAGCATAGAAAAATGATTCAGCAGGTTCAGCAGCTAATAATAAGTGTTATATTTCACTAAATGTGTTTTTATATATATATATATATATATATATATATATATAGTGGGGTTTCGCTCTGGTAGATAGGGTAAGCGGACGTAGTACAGAGGCAAAAGACAAGTTCTTAACGCAAAACTTCAGTGTTTATTAACACTTGAGGCATATTCACAAAACAATGCGTTACTTTGCAGTCTTGGTGTTTACTTCACACACAATCGAAAGTACATCTTGGTGTTTGAGAAAGCTCGTTGGAAGAACAAGTGAAACGTTTTCAAGAAATCTACAGTACGTCCAGTTGCCTTGATTTATTCTTTACAGATATATACCATGACCTGGATAAATGAGAACCTTCACAGACATCTTGGTGTTACTTCACACAAATTGGAAAGTTCATATAAGACAAGTCACATTGATGTCAGTTCTGCCTCCAGCAGTCCACGGCAGGCTTTAGGGGGCCTGTTTCCTCGGCCCATGGGTCTCAGCCCTCCAACCTGGCACCAAGCCTCAGATCCCAACACAAAGATCCCGCTGCTGAGCCCAGCTGCCTATTTAAGGACATCTAGGTGCTGCCAAAAACCCGGTTCGCCAATTAAAATCCAGTCCGGTATTTGACCCCACCTGGCTGCAAATCAGCCCAGCAGCGCACGGTGGGAGGAAAATACCTGTTTTCCCAGACTATTCCCCTCACTGTGCCACAATATAGATATATATATATATATATACTTCTCTATAATGTCCTATACAAGGGTGGATCTAAGTAATTTTGCATTAGTAAAAGACAGTAAGCAAGCAGAATCTTCTGACTCCATGCATATTCTGTGGGGATACGGTATATGATGAGTAGCTAGTCTCCACTTACCAGCTCAGGGACAACTGAGAATAAGGCCTCATGCACACGGCCGTTGTTTGGGTCCGCATCCGACCCGCCAAAACAGATGCAGACCTATTCACTTCAATGGGGCCGCAAAAGATGTCCTATTCTTTTCCGCGCTTTGCAGACAAGAATAGGCATTTATATTGAAGGCTGTTTATGCCGTTCCGCAAATTGCGGAACACGCACGGGCGCCATCCGTGTTTTGCGGATCCGCGATTTGCGGACCGCAAAACACATCACGGTTGTGTGCATGAGGCCTAAGAGATATAGCCTGCAAAGGAGAAAACTGCTAAACATGCCATATACAATAATGGCCAGATATAGTGCTATCACTTATGTACAGGGGCGCTGCTAGGTTAAAACATTTGGGGCCTGGGCCCCTGATGTTTTGTCCCAGGCCCCGAATGTACTGCCTGCCTGATAGATACAACTGTATTGCCATCCTCAGGACGGCAATACAATTAAATCTAATGCCCTGCAAGAGCTGAAGGACCTGTGATGACATCACAGGTCATGTGATCAGTGCTAAATGCAGTAGCTGAAAAGGACCTGCGATTATGTCACCGTCATGTGACCAGTGCAGGAGAGGATGGCTCAGCAGTGAAGATAAGGCCTGAGAAGAAGCTGTGGTGAGGTCTGCTACATGAGGAGAGGTAAGGGAAGAGGTAGATTACTCAGTGTGAGAGGCAGAGCAAAGTTGGGAGTTGTAGTTATTTAACTGGGACTGTATGTTAGGGCTGAAGGGGGGGAGTTATTTACATGGGACAGTGGGGGGGGGGGGGTGATGTTATTTACATGGGACTGAAAATTGAGGGAGTGATATTATTTACAGGGCCCTGAATGTTAAAGGGGTTGTCCGGGTTCAGAGCTGAACCCGGACATACCCTTATTTTCACCCCGGCAGCCCCCCTGAGCCTAGCATCGGAGCATCTCATGCTCCGATGCGCTCCCGTGCCCTGCGCTAGATCGCGCAGGGCACAGGCTCTTGTGTTTTCAATAACACACTGCCGGGCGGTAACTTCCGCCCAGCAGTGTGTTCGGTGACGTCACCGGCTCTGAGGGGCGGGCTTTAGCTCTGCCCTAGCCGTTTTACTGGCTAGGGCAGAGCCAAATCCCGCCCATCAGTGCCGGTGACGTCACCGGGCTGCCTGTCAGCCCCATAGAGAGCCCCGGTACGTCACCGGAACTCTGAAAAATGCCTTTGCCCTGCGCGATTTAGCGCAGGGCAAAGGAGAGCATCGGAGCATGAACTGCTCCGATGCTCATGTCAGGGGGGCTGCCGGGGTGAAAATGGAGGTATGTCCAGGTTCAGCTCTGAACCTGGACAACCCCTTTAAGGGGTAATGTGATTTACATGGGACTGCATGTTGAAGCTGGCAGGGGAGGGGGTGATTTTATTTACATGGGACTGTATGTTGAAAGTGACTGGGGGAGGAAGTGATGTTATTTACATGGGACTGAATATTAGGTTGAAGGCGGCTGGGGAGGGGGTTATGTTCTTTACATGAGATTGTATTTTGAAGGCGGCTGGGGACGGGGTAATCTTATTTACGTGGGACTGTATATAGACAGGAGAGATGGTGTGATGTTATTTACATGGGACTGTATTTTAGAGGGGGCTGTAGATAGAAAGGGATGTTATTTACATGGGACTGTATATTGAAGGGGGCTGGAGGGATGGTGTGATGGTATTTACATGGCAGTCTATGGCAGAGAAGGGAAATAATGTTATTTACATGGGACTGTATGGTGGAGGGGCTAAGGAATTATAATTTTTGAGGACAGTAAACAGAGGAATATAACTACAGGGGGCCCTGCAGGGGGCATTATAAGTACTAGGAGGGATTCAGCTGCAAGCATTAAAACAGTAGGGGGCGATATAAATACTGGGGCACTTCAGCATGAGCATTATAACAGTAGGAGTCATTATAAATACTGGGGGCACTGTGGGGGCATTTTAAATCCAGAAAACATTAGGCGTTCTTATTACTACTGAGGGATCTATAGGAGGGACTTATAGATCTGCATTATTTCTACTAAGAGCACTGTGGGGGTCTTATTACTACTCAGGGGTCAGTAGATAGCTTTATTACCACTGGGGGAACAATAGGGGGGGACTTATTTATACTAGGGGCTCTGTAAGGGCATTATTAATACTGGAGGGCTCTTCACCTATGGGGGAACTCTTGGGGAGCATTATCACAGTTGGGGGCACTGTAGGGGGCAGTATTACTAATGAGGGCATTCTAGAAGGAAATTACTATTGGTGGGACTATGAGGAGCGCTATTACTATGGGGGGGCACTCATTTTTCTTCAGGATAGTATTTGGGGGTACAGAAAAATGAGGAAACTAAGATGTCTGTGTGTCACACTCTGTAGCAACGAGGCACAGCTGAGAGAAGTTGTACGGACAGAATGGAGAAGATGATGACAGAGAAGATCTACATCAGAGGAGTTGTGACCTGGGATGAACTGGATGCGAAAGGTACGTGCTGCTGCATAGCTGTATAGCTATAGCGGGCTTAGGGGTCGGTTGGTCGACTTAGAGAATTGGGCTATATGCATTGGGGCTTGGGCCCCGGATCTCTTGAGACCCTAGCAATGCCCCTGCTTATGTATATACATATGACAGTTTATTCTGAAAACCTGAACCAATGGGTAGGTCCTTTATACCACATTAAATCTGTAGATCTAAAATCTCTTCCATTTAATTAATCCAAAAGGATCTCATCTGTGAAGATCATACCCAACTGATAAATGGGAACATGTTTGTGCCAGTTTTTTTGGACTTCTGCTGGATTCAGATACATTTCTCACTCATTTTTATAAAGGTTTATGTAAGGAATATGTTGCACATGTGAGGAGGTCAGGAGCTGACTATTTTTGTAATGCTTTTCTGTGCCTATCTGTATAATTCAATGCTACATAAGGTGAAGGAAGAGATGTAGGAGGCAGATGGTGACAGGTCAGTGATTGCTAAGCCACTGATCACTTATCTCCTGTTTATGTAGGGTAAGTGGGCTGACAGGTGCTGATAATTCTCCTACTTCTTAATGCGCATTCAGACCCGCAGAGCGAGCAGGCAATTATTGGGAAGGAACGATGTGACTGTCTGCTCGTCAGTGGATGAGAAGAACTGCATTCACATACAGCAATCACCTCCACTGTATCAGTGGGCGGGCCTAATTAGAACGGCGCCGGGTTGTACCGGCTTGATTCTGGCTGGCTGGCAGTAAAATGCACGAGGGGGAAGGGGGGGGGGGGGACAGGGCCGGCCACCAATGTCGCCGCCGCTGCAGTGCCAGTGTATGTGAAGGGGCCCTGAAAAACGTATTAAAGAGGACCTTTCATGGGTCCAAATATTGTAAGATAACTATCTTTATATGTAGCGCGGTGCCCAGGGATCTCACTGCACTTACTATTATCCCTGGGCGCCGCTCCGTTCGCCTGCTGTGGCCCCGTTACCTTCTCCCGCGCTGTATGGTAATTGCTACTATCGGAACAGCAGGGAGGAGTCTGCCCTGTTTCTCCCTGGGCATTCCTTCTCCCTGGCTGTAGCACTGTCCAATCGCAGCGCAGAGCGTCACAGCCTGGGAGGTTTTACAGCCAGGGAGAAGGAACGCCCAGGAAGAAACAGGGCAGACTCCTCCCTGCTGTTCCGATAGTAGCAATTACCATACAGCGTGGGAGAAGGTAACGGGGCCACAGCGGGCGAACGGAGAGGCGACCACTGGATCCGCCAGTGCACTGTATGGGAATGAACGATGGCTTCCAACCATGCCAGTTATCAGAATTTTGCTTCAACATGATTTGGTTTTAAGCTAGTGCTGATTTATTATCAATGTATCTTTCCAATGGATGTACGGTAGCTTCCTATATCTGATACAGTGCACCAAATCCCCTGGTTCCCTTCATGCGTGATAGTAGTAAAAGGGTGTTTCAAGTTTATAAAGTGGTGGCATATTGATAGGCTATGTCAACCCTATGTGATTGGCAGGTGTCCAAATGCCAGGACCACCATTAGTCCTAGGAATGATGGTGCCACAGAACTGCTATAGTGTTGGGGACTCGACAATTTTTGGGTCCATGCAGTACAACAGAGGGGCCAGGAGCACTGCTGTGCAGGGACAACTTTGAAGGGGCACAGTGTTAAACCATGGCCCCATTATTTTGGCAGTGAGCGGATCCTATTTGGTAGCTGCAGGAAACCAGAATTTTGAACTCACCTCTTTGACCGTGTGAAGGGAGCAGTTCAGTTCTCGGCCCCATAGCACTCTAACAGCTGTAGTTTACTTTGCCTCTATGGTGAGCATACAACTGCCAAAAATTAAGATCACCAACAAGTATAGAAAACTGCTCACTTACCTTTCTATACATTCTTTAACTATGGCAAAATTTCCATCTCCTATGGTTCTTCCAACTTTGTATCTCTCTGCTATAGACACTGGTACCTGGAATTCTTCATCCATAATATCTGCAACATAGGTAAGAATACACAGCGGGTCACTAAACTGTGTAGTTAAAAATGTTCTGCCTTTATACCTAATCTATGTCCAGGCATCCATCCTAGCCAAGAGAGTAATTGCACAGTGCGGCCACCAGGTGGCAGTCTGGTTTTAGTATAGTTAGCAAAGCTATTTCTGCACCTAAAAATGTGACAAGATGTATTCTGGAAAAATACAGCTACAGCAACAGTAATACAGTAAAGCTCATACTCGTGTTTTGTGCGGATCCGTCATGGATGGATCCATTAAGATAATACAACCGTCTGCATCCGTTCAGAACGGATCCATTTGTAATATCTTTAACATAGCCAAGACTTGAACACCATTGAAAGTTAATGGAGGAAGGATTTGTTTTCTATTGTGCCAGATTGTGTCAGTGAAAACGGATCCGTCCCCATTGACTTACATTGTGTGTCAGGACAGATCTGTTTGGCTCAGTTTTATCAGACGGACGCAAGCAACGTTTTGGTGTCCGTCTCCAAAGCGAACTGATGCATTCTGAGCGGATCCTTTTCCATTCAGAATGCAAACTGATCCGTTTTGGACCGATTGTGAGAGCCCTGAACGGATCTCACAAACAGAAACCAAAACGTGAGTGTGAATGTAGACTAACATGGATCACCACTGTAAGGCCTCTTTTACACGGGCGTTGCAGGAAAAGGTGCGGGTGTGTTGCGGAACCATGCACGATTTTTCCGCGCAAGTGCAAAACATTATAATGCGTTTTGCACGTGGGTGAGAAAAATCGGCATGTTTGGTACCCAAACCTGAACTTCTTCACAGAAGTTCGGGTTTGGGTTAGGTATTCTGTAGATTGTATTATTTTCCCTTATAACATGGTTATAAGGGAAAATAATAGCATTCTGAATACAGAATGCATAGTACAATAGCGCTGGAGGGGTTAATTTTTTTTTACAATTATTTAACTCACCTTAATCCACTTCTTTGTTTTGTGCAAGAAAAAGACCTGTGGTGACGTCACTCCGGTCATCACATGGTCCGTCACATGATCTTTTACCATGGTGATGGATCTTGTGATGACCGGAGTGATGTCACCACAGGTCCTTTTCCTGCACACAGCAAAGAAGAAGACAGAAGAGATGCCGGCTGCGCGATCAAGTGGATTAAGGTGAGTTAAATTATTATTATTATTATTTTTTTAACCCCTCCAGCTACATTGTACTATGCATTCTGTATTCAGAATGCTATTATTTTCCCTTATAGAAAATAATAATGATCGGGTCTCCAACCCGATCGTCTCCTAGCAACTGTGCGTGAAAATCGCATGAGTTTACATTTTTTTGCATTCAGGACTTTTCCCTCCATGGTGCGGAGCCTCGGACATAGATGTGAACAAGCCCTAACCTACAATAGTATATTCAGAAGGTTATAACCTATTATTGATGTATACAGTCCTGTACCAATTTAATCAATTCACAGTATTATGTAGCTATCTCAGCTCATTGTAAAATACTGCATGCAGTGGACCATGAGGTAGGTCGCATCATGTAGTTTGGGTTCAGCATATGCAAAGAAAATTTGTCAGCAGAATAGTTAGATTTAGTCCTGTTTGTTTTATATAATCACTTAAAATGCCATTCTTTCTACCTTTAGGCTACATTCACACGTCCATATGGCATCCGTTTTTTTTGCGGATGCATTGTAAAATTTATTTAAAGAGACATCTTGGCCTGTTAATTACCACTGCAGCCATATAACCTGTAAGATCTGTAGAAAGTGCCAGCCCGTGCATGCTGAGAACTGTGACTAATGCACCTGAACTTAAAGGGGTATTCCCATCACAGACAATGGAGGCATATCACTAGGATATGCCCCCATTGATCTGATTGGTGCAGGTCCCACGTCTGGGACCAGCACCTACGCCGAGAATAGAGCGGGAAGAGTGGTGGCTGGAGGACCCCGGGGTCCGGCCACTGCAAATCGCTCTCCGCATACAAGTGAATGGGAGCACACCGCGCTTGCACGGCCACCGCTCCCATTCATTTCTATGGGGCTGACAGAAATAGCCAAGCCAGCGCTCAGCTATTTTCGGCGGCCCCATAGAAATGAATGGACGACGGCTGTGCATGCACAGTGCGCCCTCCACCACATTCCCCGATCCATTCTTGGTGTAGGTGCGGGTGCCAGAGGTGGCACCTATTAGACAATGGGGGCATATCCTAGCGATATGCTCCCATTGTCTGTGATGGGAATACTCCTTCAATGCTTCAGTAGAGAACCGTTTTGCTGCTGACTTGGCCACATCATTTCTACACTGCACCAACACCCTCAGCTGCCAAGGGAACACAAAGGGCACCTCAGCCAATACCAGGCAGGAGAACCCCAAAACTAGAGAATGCCCTGAAGGGTTGAAAGGTGCTCCCTTCCCATCACTGAGTGGCCAAGCGGAGAGTCAGAGTGAGTGCAAACTACTATATGATCACCCCTCTTGCTACTATAACTCCTATCCGCTCCTCTGCCCTCCTCCTCCTCAGTGGCTTGTGGCAATAGGATGGAACGAGCTCAACACGAATGTCACTGATGTAATGGCAGGTGAAATGCTATGTATATTTAGGTGGTATAGTCTTGTATCTTACCTTCCACTAAGAGGTCACCCTCATCCATGGAGCTGCATACTTTGGTGGAAGCTAATGAGGTAGAGGAGCCACTGTGCTGAGAGCCCTGAAACAAGCAAAGGTACAAGTTATTATATTGCTAGTTACATCCCAACCAGAGGAGGCGGATAAGACATTATTTTCTGTGCTTTTCCTTCTCTTCCAAAAAAGTCATTTCTCGCATGACTGGATTTTTGCTTCTGTAAATGTCGTAATGGTTTTTATAGGGATTAAAGTGTCACTGTGTTTTCTTAAAACTTTTGATATGTTATAGACACATACCAAAAGTTTTTATCACGGGGGGTCTGAGGGCTGAGACCCCCGCCGATCACTAGAATGAAAATATCACTCTTTCCCCTATAATGGAAAGTCTATGGGCCCATCTCAATTCCATCTCCTGCATCGATGAGAGAGAGCGTGAAATATATATACGCTTCTCTTGTCTTATTCTCGTGATTGGTGGGGATCTCAGCCTCACCCACCGATCAAAACTTTTGGTATGTCTCTATGAGTTTTTTGACCCTTTAAATTACAGTAGTTTAAAATGTTCTTTCTGTCGAAATTGTCCTCATTGTGAACGGTGTGGTTCTTCATCAATGAATATTTCTGGGAAAATCACTGGGAAATCTGAATCGCGATGCAGAAGAGACAATCAGATAGTAGTGAATGCTGTAGATTGATACAAACGGATACACAGTATGACTGGTTGTCATGGTTACAGTGTATTACTGTGCTTTATATAATGATATGTCTTGTATGAAGAATCCCTTTTAACATTGTGCGTCACACAGAGACTGCTTGAACGGGATGGTGATTGTGGGGATTGAATTCTCTACAGAAAGGCAGCCTTTCTGAACTGCATACAATGTATGGCACACATTTACTAATGCGAGTGCACCTATATTATGGCAGAAATTGCTCCAAAATTTGGCAAATCTAGGTTTAGAGAAAGTATTTTCCCCTGCCCGTCAAGGGGGTATGACTTACCAGGAAAGGGGCATGGCTTCAAACAAAAAGGAGCATGGTTTAATATGTTACATTCTGCACCAAAATTGAGTCATGATTTCAAACTAATGGTACTTTCACACTAGCGTTTTTTCTTTTCCAGCATTGAGTTCCGTCCTAGGGGCTCAATATCGGAAAAAAACTGATCAGTTTTATCCTAATGCATTCTGAATGGAGAGCATTCCGTTCAGGATTAATCAGTTCAGTCCCCATTTTTTGGCAAAGAAAATACCACAGATTGCTGCAGTTTTCTCTCCGGACAAAAATCCTGAACATATGCCGGAATACCGGAATCAATTTCCATTGAAATGCATTCATGCCAGATCCGGCCCCAAGTGTTCCGGCAAAACTTAACGCTTTTTTTCCATCCACACATGCGCAGACCATAAAATGTGTGAAATAAATAAATACTGGATCCGTTTTTCCGGATGACAACCGGGAAGACAGATCCGGTATTGCAATGCATTTGTGAGAGTCTCACAAATGCATCCATTAGCATCCAGATTGCCGGATTCGGCAGACCGTTCCGGTGACGGAACTGCCTGCCGGAATCCTCTGCCGCAAGTGTGAAAGTAGCCTAAGCCAACCTATAGTTGGTATAGAGTCAGAGAAAAGCGTCGGTC
The DNA here is from genome assembly GCF_014858855.1 of Bufo gargarizans. Classification (NCBI taxonomy): domain Eukaryota; kingdom Metazoa; phylum Chordata; class Amphibia; order Anura; family Bufonidae; genus Bufo; species Bufo gargarizans. The sequence goes on along the minus strand of NC_058082.1, from coordinate 72,140,717 downwards.
CCTGCACCACATGTATCCTCCAGCCTGAGCCCCTGAGATACAATTTGGGCATTTCTACATAGCTGGTCTAATTTTACTCCATCTGTATGCCTAGTAAATCTGCTCCAATAGGTCCCATGGCTAATAAAGGGTGCATACAAAAGGAGGGCCCCCTTCCCCTTCATGGAAATGGTTTTCCAGAAGGCTACAGCCATTTTAAATAAACTGTAATGCGTTTCACCACTGTAGATAACTTTTTGAATTTCACTTGAATGTTTGTATAATAGGAGGTTATACCAATATGCTTTCTACACCAATTCCTGAAAATTTTCAAAATCCCTCAAACAGCTGATTGGGCAGGGTGCTGGGTGTCGGACCCCCACCGATCAGATATTGATGACCTGTCCTGAGGAGAGGTCATCAATATAAACCTCTGCACGACCCCTTTAAAACTGGCAGTCTTGGGTAGGTTGCCGTAAAGACCGGCTGGTGTAGCCTCCTCTGGTTAGTTAGAGAGTCTTAGTGGTGAAGACTAGAGAAGACCTACATGTGTGAGCTGCTGCTAAGTAAAACTAAAGAGAAGACTCGTCCAGGGAACACCATTCCTGAGACTGAAAAGCTGCCAAAGAGCAACTTAACTGAGAGACTGCCCCTAAGGGAAAGAGAACAGACAGAGAATTGAGAACCATTTTCAAGGTTGTGCACTGGATTCAGACAGTAAGGTAATGCATGTTTATGGCATTAAGACTTTACTGCTTGTGGACAGGCTTAATTGCCTCAGACACCCACCACACTTTGAGACAGGCTGGCCATCCGGATCTAAGATCTGCACTCCTCAGCCTGGGAATTGCTGAGAGAGTTAATCAGAATGGAATTGCACTCCTGTGGTTATTTAGGAAGTTTGCCTACTATATAACATATGTCAGAACTGTGCCTTTTGCTGCTGTATGAATTATTACTCCCATTATTTATTCAGTAAAGAGGGCCTTTACTTATTGCAACTCTACTGGCAACTGTACTCTAGTCATTGTCTCCTAGACAGTGTCTCCACTGTACCTGACCTCCTGCCTTGCACCCTGCCAAACGTCCACCATCAGGGTGCAGGCCTCCCTAGCATCGCGGATGCTAGCCTCCCTAGCATCGCGGGTGACGCTAGGGAGGCTCGTCCCTGTCCCCGCGTGCCATTGGCTGCTCCCCCCCAACACCGGATGTTTTCATCCGCACACAGGGAGAAGTTGCAGCAGCCTGGTGGGGACCAGGAGCGGAAAGTATATTCAATGTGAGGGGTCCGGCATATAGGGGGACATTTTATAGGATTGGATAACCCCCTTTAAACATTTTACATCATATTTCAAATTTATGTCAGTTCATAGTTGGTGTAGATTTGAACTTCTGGAGCATGGACTGCCTGGAAATGAGTCAAATATATGAAATTTATTATTAAATTTGACATCAAATTTGGCCCACCCTGTGCCGACTTTATACTAAGACTGGAACTTCAAAGTATATCTGCTCCAAAGTTTATTGGTTTAACACCGAGTTATGCTGGTGCAGATGGTAACATACAATAGGTCGGTATTAGGCTGGCATATTACTGATAAAGGAACTTCATCATCATAATTTACATGACCCAGCCAATGCACTGTCCATGCACATGGGGGGACATTTATTAAGACCAGTGTTTTACATGCCAGTCTTAATCTATCCTCCTCTGGCGTCCGATGTGCACAATTATGAACATTAATTATTAATCCGTGCACCAGAATTGAACTCTACAACAGCAAGGGAGCTGATCTAGATCTGAGGTATAATCTACACCAGTTTACAGGCATAGATTATAATAAATGTGCTGGTGCGACCATCCATCCTTCCCCCCACAACACCCACTCCTTGCCTTGCTCAGCCCACTTTTTTTGAAAAAGTAGTGAGCTGGGCTAAAACCCACAAAACGTCGCAAAATTTCGTCCAAGCAGGGCTTGTACCACACTTTACAGCGTTTGGAAGTCAGTTTTCTGGTGTACTGGGGATGATAAATGCCCCCCATGGTCTCTGAGCCTTTAGGAGAGATATTTCATATTCCTTGATACAATCTCACCATGGGTCACATCTGCGTGGGGTTTATGTTTTTGTGCGAGTCTGTAGAGGCGGTGAACAGACAAATACATAAGACATCTGTGATATAGATCTTCAGGTCACAAGAAAATGATCTTTGCAGACAGAAAAGTGTGTGTGCTTAATTGTAAAGATTTTTTAAAATTTATTTTTATTAAAGGTTTTATAAATCAGATGAACATTCATTAAAGTCACAAAGACAATTAGTGAAAAGGAGGCGCGCAGGCCTCAGTAAAATAGCCATATATTGTATTTTTATTTATTATACGCACTTATATAACGCTGACATATTCTGTAGCCCATTACAGACATTATCATCACGCTCTCCATAATGGGTCTCACAGTGTAAGTTCCCTATCAGTATGTCTTCGGAGTGTGGGAGGAAACTGGAGAACCCGGAGGAAACCCATGCAAACATGGGTCATACATAAATCAAGAGGAACCTACATTTTTATTAAATTAAAGGCATAAAAACACAAACCCAAACAAACCAGAGCTCCTGTGAAAGTGTTCTTGACGCACAAAAATAGCCCACAGGCTCACATCAAAGGAATTTGGAGACACGTGAGTATTATGGAGAGAGATGTAACACAGAAGGAAAGAAGGTAGGGTCTATAGCCAGGAGCTTATGATGTAAGCATGATGAATCCAGGGAGCCCAGGTTTTCAAAACTTTGTGAGATCTGATCTCCCAACTGGCTAGTTTTTCTAGTCGGTGTACATGGTTGACTTGTCAATCCATGTAAAGGATGATGTCAATTCTTCCGAATGCCATAATTAGTGAGATAAGTAGAATTGCAACGTTGAGGAGGAAAGTGCTAAAACTACTGGATAAAAAGATGCTGAAGGTGCCCATAGTAAGATCCGGCCTGGTGAGATGGTAAAGGAAGGAACCCTGACCTTGCACACTACGGACTCGGTAAATTGCCAAAAGTTCGAAATGTTCAGGTCTTTTCACTAAATATGGAGGCAGCTGCCTGGGTGTACACCACGTCACAAATGGAAAGATTGTGATGGCTTGGATTGTTTTAATGCTCATACAACAATTATCTCATGTGCTGGTACCATCATCTAGAGGCATTTCTTCAGACAACTGGATCTTTTACCCGCTGAAAAATCTTAAAGGGATTATCCCAAGATTAACCTATCCCTATCTACAGGGGTTAATTGTCTTATCGGTGGGGGTCTGACTCTTGGGACCTGTACCAATCACGAAAATGGAGCAGTGGTCAAGCAGTCATATAGAGATGAATGCCATAGACTGCCATCTGTAGGCGAGTGGCTATTTTTGATACTGTATCTCAGCCTCAATTTTTCAAATGAGCTGAGGCTGTAGCACCAGATACGTTCGTATGGACGCCACTGGGCCAGGTATTGCTGTGGCAGGGTAGATCTGCTCATTGTGGCTGATTATATTCATGGCCTATGCTAAGGATAGTCATCAGTGTAAACTGCCTGAAAATACCCAAACAAATCAATGTGCTGGTAGTCTTATAGGCAGTCTAACTTGCCCTAAACAATTGAGGATCTCCCTTTATCACTCTATCTATATAATAATGGGAATGTCTAGAATAGACAACCCCCTTTAAATGTACAGAATATACTGCTAAAATATATTGCAAATATAAATTATTAAATGAGGTTGATATATGGCAGTATGTGAAGGCTCCAGGGTAGTTATCAGTATTCCTTTTTTTAAGTCATCTCATTATTTTTATACGCTCGCACATCTCTGCATATCTTCCAGTAATACTTTCCATCAAGCTTCGGATTCTACACCAGTACAGTCATTTCAATTTCTTGACTGCTCCTTCCACTACAGTACATTATACACCAGTGCCCTTTACCCAAGGTCAGAATAACACTTGAAGCAAATTACTGGTAGAAATATGGATAAATCATATAAGTGTTATTCCCCACAACACTTTCCTTCAGAAAATGAAGTAAGCTGTGGAAACCGCTGCAGGAGCCGATACTTTCAATAAAACCCCAAGGCCAGCAATACTGCAATTATCTTATGGATGCTGTACAGGTACATTGCATTCATTTAAGGGCGCATTAAGTTGGCCGAATGAATGAGTCCGCATCCGTTCTGCAATTTTGCGGAATGCGTGTGGACCCATTAATTTCAATTGGGCAAAAGACGCGGACAGCACACAATGTGCTGTCCGCATCCATGGTTCCATTCCGCAGCTCCGCAGAAAAGATAGAACATGTCCTATTCTTGTCCGCAATCACGGACAAGAATAGGCATTTTCTATTATGGTTGCGGCCATGTGTGGTCCGCAAATTGCGGAACGCACTCGGCCGGTATCCGTGTTTTGCGGATCAGCAAAACACTACGGCTGTCTGACTGGGCTCTTAATGTGATAAGTGCAGTGACTACAACTATTCCTCTCCTAGAGTAAAACACATCAAGAGTAGTACTGCAGAGCTGGAATATCATGATGCGTAAAGTGTATAAATAGTACTGCAAAGGTTAAGAAAAATTGCTGCCATTGTCACTCATGGGCTGGGTCTGGTACTGCAGCACTGACCCATTCATATGAGTATGAGCTGCAATACCAGACATAGTCTACAGTCAGTAGTGGTGCTGTTTCTAAAAAAAAAAGAGCAGATCTTTATTCCTAATCTCAGCCGAAACCCTTTGGCTACTTTCACACTTGCGTTCGGAGTATAAAAGTTAGTCAGACGGATCCGTCCAGACTTTACATTGAAAGTCAAGGGGGACGGATCCGTTTGATATTGAGCCATATTGTGTCAACTTCAAACGGATCCGTCCCCATTGACTTACATTGTAAGTCTGGACGGATCCGCACGCCTCTGCACGGCCAGGCGTGTCTGCCTGCTGAGCGGAGCAGAGGCCAAACGGTGCCAGACTGAGGCATTCTGAGCGGATCCGCATCCACTCAGAATGCATTAGGGCCACACGGATGCGTTCGGGGCCGCTTGTGAGAGCCTTCAAACGGAACTCACAAGCGGAACCCCGAACGCAAGTGTGAAAGTAGCCTTAGAGGGGTTATCCCATGATTAATGTAAAAAACTATTTACCAGACATCATAAAGTACATGACAAAGCTAGAACCAGCCCTGTACCTCACATGGATCCAGAGATCTACCCATCCATTTCTCCAATTGCTCTACTGGATTTGTTTCAAGCTGGCATCTTAAAAGGGGTGTCTTTTCTTAGAGGGTATCTCCTCTCTGCTGCAGCTCTATCACAGTTCAGTGGGCATGGCCTTTCTCAGAAGGATGGAAGTGAGCATGTGCAACCATGTCAGAGACATTTGAAAACGAACAGTAGGAAGTCCAGAAGAATGGCTTCCAGTGCGGATAACCTTCAGAACCATTTACTGATGACCTGCAAAGAGTTGACCTACATTGGCGATTGAGATAATCTCAACATACCACACTATTTATTGCTTATCCATAAACTTCTAAGGCAAAAGATCCAGCAACTTCAAATTATTAAGGCCTCATGCACATGGCCCTAACCGCGGATATGCAAAACATGGATACCAGCCAGGTGCATCCCAGACTTTCCTGGTCTACATTGTAGAAATACTTATTCTTGTCCACAATACAGATAGGAATAGGACATGTTAGATCTTTATTGTGGGGCCACAGAACGGACATATGGGTCCACATCTGATCTGCAAAAATGCAGATTGGTTGCAGACCAAAAATACGGTCATGTGCATGAGGCCTAAGAGTTATATTGAACGTGGCCAATAACTTATTGAAGTCCATGTTAGATAATGTGTTTTCATATTAATTGTATAAACTACATGATTGCCCTTCAGAGGGATAAAATAATTAATGTTATGATGTGATTAAAAGAAACAGATGTGATGGAAATGGTAGGATGAAAAATAGCAAAAATGGTTTGAAATATTCTATAAGAGAACATAAAGAATATAACAAACTCAGATATTATATAAGCCAGGATATCAGGAGCGACCACACAGCCGACAGCGCTCTATTCTGTCACTGTATTCTGCTTCAAAGCAATATGGTTAGATAGGAAAATAAGAGGTGAGGTGTCACCGCCGGGACAGTAAAAAAGAAATGTCATTTCTGCTTTCATGTGTTATTATTCTTGTTTTTTGTAAAAACACTGATGACGGAAAAGTCATTTCATTTTCCTTGGATAAATAAACGACTTTTGATTTCAAAGAATACCTTTTCTCTGACAGGCGTTTGTTTCATTTTCTGTATTCTTGCATTTGTATTCACAATATACAAAATAAAACAACACATTGTGGCGAATTGTAAAGTTTGGCTTAAAAATATCTCTTAGGCTGATTTACATCAGCTTATTACACGCATTTCCATTATAGGAGCAGAAGAACGAAAATAATGGTTTCGGCAAATAATTGACAGGAACAGAATATAACATCCCATCCACTATAACGGGATCCGTTAGGTTTCCATTCAGAACATTTTTGTAGTGGAGAAAAAAGTCCTGCGTGCAGCACTTTTCTCTCCGCCATTTCTAACGAAAACTGCGACAGAAGCTCCAAACAGAGCCTCCTATTCAGATGTGAATGTAGCGTAAAAGTGTGTGTTCCCCTTTACCACCAAAATGTTTATGTCACTGCATATAAAAAATTATAAAAACAAAAATAAAAAATGAACAAGTTTGGAGACAGAGGTGATTACAAATATCCTACAGTTATACAGTTTTTATACAGACCTATGTGTCTCTATGGTTACAGACTTCAAAATAACACTGTGTAGTCTGATTTTGCTGTCATACTCCCTTTTACAAGTATGTTTGCATGGGGAAGGGGACAGGTGGAAGAAAATATGGGAACTTTGGGGGACATTTATAAAAAAAAAAAAAAAAAAGCAAAGGAAAACTGGCTTAGTTTCCCACAGCAACCAATCAGATTGATCCTTTCATCTTTCAAAGGAGCTCAGAAAAATGAAAGGTGGAATCAGATTTGTTGCTATGGGCAACTAACAGTTTTCCTTTGCATCAGTTTTGATAAATCTCCCCCTTTGCTCTTTTCTCAGGTTACTTCTTTCAAATTCTATTGGAATCCACTTTAATATATCAGTTGCAGTGCTGGTGATGAGGGCATCAATGTAAGAGCTCCCCTAGTATTAATGTAGGGCCGGCTTAAAATGGCATATTGCGGCATAAGATCCGGACCCTCCGCAGTACCACTAAAGCCTATACATGAACTGAGTTCAGTCACCCATGGGTTTTCCAGGTGTGTAAGTCATGTAAATGAGGTACTGTTGTAGGTACTGTTGTTCTGGGATCCGCTCCACAGTTTCCTCTCAGCCCTGGCCACAGCATGCTTGCTGCTTGTTTCCTGCAGCACTTCCTTAAGGGTCGGCGCGCGTCACTTCCTGTGCTTTATGGGTTAGGTCATGTGACCTCGCTGACCAATCCTAGCCCTCCTGCGCATATATACGTGGCTCAGCCCCGTTCCCAGATGCCTCAGTGTCAAGGTCCTTGTGTCCTGCTAAGGTTCCTGATTTACACTTGTGTTCCTGTGTTTCTGACTCGTACCTGTATTCCTGGACTCTGCTACCTGTTTGATCCCTGCCTGCTTGCCTTGACTCTCCTGTTGCCTGCCCGGATTGCCTGACCTGTACCTGTGCCACCTGCCCTGACCTATTGGCTGTCTGACTACGTCTCTGCCTCATCCTTCGGTCCTGCACCTCTGGTACCTTTCTCAAGTACCTCCTGGTCCGCATGGACCAGCTGCCTCATGTGCCTATCCTCCTCAAGAGGTAGCGACCTGGTGTTCCCCTCAGGAAAGTCCATCCCCACCATCAGGGGTACTGTGAAGATCGAGGGGTTCACTTAGACAACGCCCTTAGAGGAGGTAGGACACATGGCACAGTGGGTTCACACCGGCTGTTTCGTGACATAAAACATCCGAAGTCGATTCGCATTATTCTTCTTTTGTATACTGTACAGTATTAGAATGTATTGGCTCCTATGAGCCGAAGCTATTACTTTGCGAAGTCAAGTGGTTCCTTTGGAACTGAACCCGAGTTTGGGAAATGTTTTTTTTACAGTAAAAAATGAAGTTATTATGCGAAGTCTCGCGAGACTTTGCGAAGTAAAAAACTTCGACTCATCGGAGCCAATACACTCTAATACTGTATGGAACGCTCGCTCCGTATAGTATTCAAAGTATTATGCGAATTGACTTCGGATGTTTCATCCAAAGTCGATTCGCTCATCCCTAGTTTTATGTGTTCGGATTCAGTATGTAAAGAGCTGTTTAAAGAGGACCTACTGTCTTTTCTGACATGTCCGTTTTAGTAAATACTTATATTCCACTTTAGATAACAGTTCTCATGCATCGTTTCTTAGCCCTCTAAGTTGTGCAGTTCCTCTGTTATTCCTCCTAGATATTTAGCATCTTTTCTTAGGCCTCTATGTTGTGCAGTTCCTCTGTTATTCCTCCTAGATATTCATGAATAAATTGACAACTGGGTGCTACCATCCCCCCTGGTCAAAAGGGTGTGTCCCTACACAGTCCAGCACTGCTCAATGGTGAGTAAGGGCGGGTTCACATCACCGTTATGAATTCCGTTCTTGTCTTCTGTTATAACATATCAGGACTTTGTTTTCCGTCCTGGATAACAGAAACCAGACGGATCCGTTATGCTTGCCCATAGACTTCTATTATGACAGATTAAAACTGAATACCTAAAGCTCAAAAGCTTTCCGTTTTGAATTCCGTTTTACGAATTCCGTCATTATAACCATGTTCATAACAGTGATGTGAACCCGCCCTAACATGGACGGATTATGTGACAGATCATTGGAAACTAAGCAGACGCTCTCGATCACTGGTAGATCATCAGTGGAGGTGAGGGCTGCATTTACTTCCGCTGTATGGGGATAAGCAAACAATTCAGCAATTGTCCACATAAAAAATTGTTGTCCCAGCGCAGCACTTACATTGTTTTCGTCCTTCTGGTCCTATAACGGACCAGAATAAATGAAATAAATAACACTGATGTGAAAGAAGCCTAACACTTGTAGCGGTCATAATCTGCATTGTACATTTACCATTGTGCATAGTTTACATTTTACAGAGACGAGTCCAGATGATTGAATACATAAACTAATGACGGAGATCAGTGGATTGTCAATTGCAGCACAGAGTATTTCAGTTCAACCTACTCTTCCATGTCTAAATCTAACTTTCCAAACGTACAGATGTATCTGCGGAGGGCTGTGGGCTCAGTCACACCTCTATGTGAACTGCACATTTCATTTTTATCAGACAATAAACACATTAAAATGCCATGAAAATACTGATCATTTCCCATAAAACTTTATTAAATTATCAAAACATCCGAATTGTAACAAAACATCAGAAGAGTATAAGAAAGACCCAGTGATCAATATACAAGACATCCTCATCAATGAACTGTCTATGGCTACTTTCACACTAGCGTTTTCAATTCTGCTTCCGTTTTGTCCCCCTTTCATTGTCAAAGGGGACAGAACTGAACTGAATGAAACGGAGTGCAGCAGAATGCATTCCATTCCGTTTGGTTGCATCAGAAGAACTGTCCGCGATGTGATGCGGAGAAAGACAGATCCGTCCTGACACACAATGTAAAGTCAATAGGGACGGATCCGTTTTTTCTGACACAACAGAAAACGTATCCGTCTCTCAATGACTATAGAACATTGAACCGCCTTATAAAGTGAGGATGGATAGGGAAATGGAGGCGTACTCTGTAATATTTAAACCCATTCAATCTTAAGCTCTCTTATTCTTCACTCTTCTATAGTATAGAGCAGATCGTCCACAGCCATTTGATATTTATATTTGATTTATTGCATGTTATTGTTGGTGTTACCAATACTATTTCCCTCAGTAAGAGAGCGGTTGGGCACATTGACCATCTTTAAAGGTACAGCCTTGTGTGTTGTTCTGTATCATGATGGTCATATTTAGGCCATCCATTAGACTGCATATTATATTTTACATGTTATTTTACATGTTATAAAATATTTTGTGTCAACCATTGAGTAGTAAGCCACTGCTGATTCAACATATGCAACTTTATGCCTTAAACCACCTACCCCTCTCCTATGTTCCTCTCCTCCCCTATCCCTGTGCTATATGCTACATGGCATACTTTGTGATATTTTGCATCTGATGTATCAACATTACTCTTATGTCAGTGCGTACTTTTTTCTTTCTCTGTAAAATCTTAATAAAGAGAGATTTGTTAAAAAAAAGAAAACGTATCAGTCCCCCATTGACTTTCAATAGTGTTCATGACGGATCCGTCATGGCTATAGAAGACATAATACAACCAGATCCATTCACGACTGATGCATGTGGTTGTATTATGGTAACCAAAGAGTTTTTGCAGATCCATGAGGGATCCGCAAAAAAACGCAAGTGTGAAAGTAGCCTATAGAAAGCGTCTACAAAGCCTGCTATTTAGCAATTCGCATCTAAAATATAAAGTTATTGATTAGAACAAATGAAAAGACCCCGGGGGTCATTTACGAACAGCTATACACAACTTCTGTGGCATATATCAGTCGCAGATTCTGTCGCACACCATGTTGCGGCAGAATCTGCGACTTCTTTCCCACTCATGCCAGGTCTAAAAAGGGGACATGGTATAGGCAGGGAAGGGGATGGGCTGGCATTTTCTACACCTAGCTTAGGCGTAGAAAATGGTCTGAATGTAAGACAGCTCGGAAGCTGTATTACATTTAGAAGCAGCAGTGGATACGTCAAAGTTATGGAGAGGTCGGCGCCTCGTCATAACTCCGGTGAATTCACTACCAGGTATAGGGCTTATTAAGACTGGCGTCTAAAACATCGGTCTTAATAAATGCGCCCCATTAATTTTACCATTATCAAACTATGGTTATAAATACCATTCAGGGACTCTAGTTGTATAATAGTGAATTTTGTATGGGATCTGGTCAACAGGTTCACTACTACAGATAAGACTTAAAGGTTATGTACATCTTTTGAGGCAATTTTTTTTATGATTGCATTTTACTCATTTTTGGCTAAAAATCATATTTTCAATCAGTATTTGTTAAAAATATTGAGCCATTCTGTCACAAAGGGTTAACAGTTTTTCTAGCTGTGTGACTGGTACTTTGACTTTGTGCAGGTCATCTAATAACCCTTATCTCTTAACTATTAAGAGGTCATAAACACTTATTTAACCCCTTAAGGACTCGGCCCTATTTCACCTTAAGGACTTGGCCATTTTTTGCAAATCTGACCAGTGTCACTTTAAGTGCTCATAACTTTAAAACGCTTTGACTTATCCAGGCCATTCTGAGATTGTTTTTTCGTCATATATTGTACTTCATGACACTGGTAAAATGAAGTCAAAAAAATTATTTTTTTTGCATAAAAAAATACCTAATTTACCCAAAATTTTGAAAAATTTGCAAATTTCAAAGTTTCAGTTTCTTTACTTCTGTAATACATAGTAATACCCCCAAAAATTGTGATGACTTTACATTCCCCATATGTCTACTTCATGTTTGAATTATTTTGGGAATGATATTTTATTTTTTGGGGATGTTACAAGGTTTAGAACTTTAGAAGCAAATATTGAAATTTTTCAGAAATTTACAAAAAAACTATTTTTAGGGACCACTACAGCTCTGAAGTCACTTTGCGAGGCTTACATAATAGAAACCACCCAAAAATGACCTCCTCAAGGTATTCAAAACTGATTTTTACAAACTTTGTTAACCCTTTAGGTGTTGCACAAGAGTTATTAGCAAATGGGAATGAAATTTGAGAATTTCATTTTTTTGCCTAATTTTCCATTTTAACCCATTTTTTCCACTAACAAAGCAAGGGTTAACAGCCAAACAAGACTGTATCTTTATTACCCTGACTCTGCCGTTTACAGAAACACCCCATATGTGGCCGTAAACTACTGTACGGCCACACAGCGGGGCGTAGAGTGAAAGGTGCGCCGTTTGTTTTTTGGAAGGCAGATTTTGCTGGACTGGTTTATTTACACCATGTCCCATTTGAAGCCCCCTGATGCACCCCTAGAGTAGAAACTCCCTAAAAGTGACCCCATCTAAGAAACTACACCCCTCAAGGTATTCAAAACTGATTTTACAAACTTTGTTAACCCTTTAGGTGTTGCACAAGATTTAATGGAAAATAGAGATACAATTTCAAAATTTCACTTTTTTGGCAGATTTTCCATTTTAATATTTTTTTTCAAGTAACAAAGCAAGGGTTAACAGCCAAACAAAACTCAATATTTATGGCCCTGATTCTGTAGTTTACAGAAACACCTCATATGTGGTTGTAAACCGCTGTACCGGCACACGGCAGGGCGCAGAAGGAAAGGAATGCCATACGGTTTTTGGAAGGCAGATTTTGCTGGACTGGTTTTTTTGACACCATGTCCCATTTGAAGCCCCCCTAATGCACCTCTAGAGTAGAAACTCCAAAAAAGTGACCCCATTTTAGAAACTACGGGATAAGGTGGCAGTTTTGTTGGTACTAGTTTAGGGTACATATGATTTTTGGTTGCTCTATATTACACTTTTTGTGCGGCAAGGTAACAAGAAATAGCTTTTTTCCCACCTTTTTTTGTTGTTGTTATTTACAACATTCATCTGAAAGGTTAGATCATGTGGTAATTTTATAGAGCAGGTTGTCACGGACGCGGCGATACCTAATATGTATACTTTTTTTTTTATTTATGTAAGTTTTACACAATGATTTCATTTTTAAAACAAAAAAAGTTTTAGTGTCTCCATAGCCTAAGAGCCATAGTTTTTTCAGTTTTTGGGCGATTATCTTATGTAGGGTCTCATTTTTTGTGGGATGAGATGGCTATTTTATTGGCACTATTTTGGGGTGCATATGACTTTTTGATCGCTTGCTATTGCACTTTTTGTGACGTAAGATGACAAAAAATTGCTTTTTTTAAACAGTTTTTATTTTTTATTTTTTACGGTGGTCATCTGAGGGGTTAACTCATGTGATATTTTTATAGAGCCGGTCGATACGGGCACGGCGATACCTAATATGTATACTTTTTTTATTTATGTAAGTTTTACACAATGATTTCATTTTTGAAACAAAAAAAAAATCATGTTTTAGTGTTTCCATAGTCTAAGAGCCATAGTTTTTCAGTTTTTGGGCGATTATCTTGGGTAGGGTCTCATTTTTTGCGGGATCTCATTTTTTGCGGGATGAGATGACGGTTTGATTGGCACTATTTTAGCGTACATGCAACTTTTTTGATCACTTTTATTACCTTTTTTGGGAAGTAAGGTGGGCAAAATTTCAATTTTCTCATCGTTTTTTTTTTTTTATGGCGTTCACCGTGCGGGGAAAGTAACATTACTTTTTATAGATCAGGTCGTTACGGACGCGGCGATACCAAACGTGTGTAGGGAATTTTATTTTTTTCATTTTTAATTAGTGATAAATGTGTTTTTTGATTTTCAATTTTTTTTCACTTTTTCTTACTTTTTTTTTTACCCAGACCCACTTGGTTCTTGAAGATCCAGTGGGTCTGATGTCTGTATAATACAGTACAGTACAATATATATTGTACTGTACTGTATTTTACTTACACTTTGTCTGAACAGATCTATGCCTTTAGCATAGATCTGTTCAGCACCATGGACAGCAGGACGCCTGAGAAGGCATCCTGTTGCCATGGGAACCTTCCCCCGCTGCGAAGTTGTGGCCACAACTTCGCAGACGGGGAAGGGTAAGGACTGGGGCTCCTTCCCTCTGTCACCCCATCCTGTCGGGGGGCTGCAAAGGCACAGCAGCCCCCCGATGGGAGAGGGAGGGAGCCGCATCTTACTGTTAACTCTTTCCATACAGCGGTCCGTACGGACCGCTGTATGGAAAGGGTTAAACGGCTGACATCCATTCACAGATGTCAGCCGTTTATACCAGGGTGTCAGCAATGTGCTGACACCCTGGTATACCCACTAGAAGCCAACGATTATTCGGCGGGAGGCGGGCGGGGGATCGCGATCCTGCCTGCCGCACCGCCCACACCGCCCGCAACACCCCCCCCTGCACCTCCCACCAGGCTAAAATCATGCAGAGGTGCAGGGGGGGGGTGATACATATATATTTGTGCCACACTAAAGTTTCTGATTGCCGCGGTCAGGGACCGCGGTGATCAGAAACAGCAGAAATCGCAACAAACCGCAGGTCTGAATTGACCTGCGGTTTGCTGCGATCGCCGATACAGGGGGTCATATGACCCCCCCCAAGCGTTGTGACAGGATGCCGGCTGAATGATTTCAGCCGGCATCCTGTGCGGATTAACCCCTGGGGCGCCACAATCTCAATTTAAACTCATGACATACCGGTACGTCATGGGTCCTTAAGGACTTGGGATCCATGCCGTACCGGTACGTCATGGGTCCCTAAGGGGTTAAGGTACATTCTTATCAGTAAGGTCAGAGAGCAGAGATAAGGAGTCCTGCTACCCAGATGACAGAAAAGACAGAAAATCCACAGGAAGCTAGTAGAGCATGTCAGCTCTGTACAGAAAAAAGGATTCTATAATGTTAATAAAGACCAATAAAAAAAAAAAAGAATTTATAGCTCAAAATAAGTACCATGCAATAAAAAACAATTGCCCCCAAAGGTGTACATAGCCTTTAATGTAAGGTTTAATGTATTTACATACTTTTAAATTCCCAGGGGGAATAACACAGCATTTCTGGGCTCTAAGAAAAGGATTCCTCAATTATTATTAAACACATATTATTATATGGCTGACAGGTCCTCTTTAAAGTGTTTTTCCGGTTTATAGATAATGATGTCCTGTCCTCAGGATAGGCCATCAACATCAGATGTGGGGGAGTCCAACACTCAGCACCCCCTCTGATCAGCTGTTTCAGGCAGCCACCAGCACCATAATTTGTAATACATTGGACAGAGAGCTCCATCCGCTGTGTAGTTTCCGGCGTTTGCATACTACAGCTCTTCTGCCATTCATTTCAATTGGAGTTGAGCTGCAGTACCCGAGTACGGCCACTACACAGTGGATGGAGCTGTCTACTTCCAGCTCCGTCCACTGCATAGTTTCTGGCAACTGAACTGAAATATCTGATCGGTAGGGGTGTCGGGCATCAGGACCCCCACTGATGTGATATTGATGACCTATTCTGAGGATCAGTCATCAATAACTAAGGGAACTTTCACACTTGCGTTTTTCTTTTCTGGCACTGAGTTCCGTCAAAAGGGCTCAATGCCGGAAAATTACTGATCAGTTATATCCCCATGCATTCTGAATGGAGAGTAATCCGTTCAGGATGCATCAGGATGTCTTCAGTTCAGTCATTTTGACTGATCAGGCAAAAGATAAAACCGCAGCATGCTACGCTTTTATCTCCTGCCCAAAAAACTGAAGACTTGCCTGAATGCCAGATCCGGCATTTTTTTCCATAGGAATGTATTTAGTGCCAGATCCGGCAGGCATGCGCAGACCGAAAAAAGGTGAAAAAAATAAATTCCGGATCCGTTTTGCCGGATGACACCGGAAAGACGGATCCGGCATTTCAATGCATTTTTCCGGACTGATCAGGCATTTTTAAGACTGATCAGGATCCTGATCAGTCTTACAAATGCCATCAGTTGACATACGTTTTGCCAGATCACTCTGCCGCAAGCCCCCACAAACCCCTTTAAGTGTATTCTCATCTTTGATCACAGTTTTATAGTTTATTTAGAGGTAAAATCTTCCCAGAACATTGAGTAATATTGTAAAAACATTGCATTACTTATGTAGCACCGATCCTGGGCTACAGCCTATAGTACAGTCTACCATTGAATATACAATTTTGCTTGTTGTCACTGAAAACAGTCACCAAGTTGTCCAGCCGGTTGTTAGGACCCCCCCCCCCCCCTCCAGTAGCTGAGTTGAGCTCCTAAAATACACTGAGGCAGTTTTCCCTACATCCTACTCCTGTACAGGCCCTGCTGTAAACAATGCACATTACCAGCAAAAGCTCAGTGCACAGATTTATCCAGCGAGGATTTCAGCTCTGCAGTAATGTGAATGCAGCTCCAGGTGTAAATGCAGTGACAAATTGTTATGTAGTGTAATACTATATGTTAACTATAAAAATAAAATATCAGAAACGTCATCACATTTAATGCATGTTTTTTTTATCCTATCTATATTTTAAAAAGATATTAATAACATCTTTACGCATAGACTGTGTTACAGATTTGAACTTCATAGTCATACAAATTAACGACAATATACAATTAAAAGCGGAATAATACGGTACATTTCTACATGCAACTAACAATGTGTCTTCAGAGCTGAAAACAATAAGAAAAACATATAAATATATTACAAACAATAACCAGAAGATTTGGGAAATGAGGGTTAGACCAGATAGTGGATCTGGGAGAGTACACTCCAGTATCAGTAGCCTTGACAAGCTTCTGTGAGATAGTCCATACATGGACCGTATGGACCCGCTTGTCGGTACTGGTACAACCAGTTTGTAACACTTTCATCCGAACCCAGGAGGCCACCTGCCAGGGCCATGGCTGCATTACTATAGTCAGTGTCAACCCACCAATGGGCATAGACAAATATATATTAGGGGCAGAGAGACCACCATGTCGTTTGGGTTCCTGTAGGGTAGCCAAACTGAACCTTGGAGACTGGCCCTGCGAATAGAACGTACTAAGGATGGTATTCAGGTATTTGAGAAACTTTCTTGGGAACGACTATTGCCACTACATGAAATAGATAAAAGAATTTCGGAAGATAAATCACTTTAAAGAGATGAATTATGCCAATGAGCATAAGGCCTCATGCACACGGCGATGGCCGTATTGCGGCCCGCAAACAGCCGCTTTACTTGAACAGAGGCACGGAAACCCACTAAGGCACTACGGAGTGCTTCCATGGTGTTTCTCTCTGTGTCTCTGGACGCAAAAAAATAGAAGTGGAACGGCCGCACAACGGCCATGTGCATGAGGCTTAAGAGGGAGGTGGTCCCATGCCTTCAGCTTTGTTTCAGCGTTTCTCAACAATGGATATACATTTTATGCCATAATGTCATGCACCTCTGGCTGTATTACAACTCCTAGGTACTTAATGAAAGTCACAACGAGCACAGTAACTGGAAGTGCTGGATTATGTGTGTAGTTGGGGGGCATAGGAAGGAGGGCAGATTTGTTCCAGTTCTCCCCAAGGCCAGTAATGGACCCAAATGTCTCCAGGAGGTGTAAAAGAGCCTCAAGGGAAGGACCTACATACTCCAGATATACCAGCGTGTCACCCGTGTACATGGACACCTTTTCAACTAGTGGCCCACGGGGAATTGATATCCGGGGAGTTATGAACAGCGGCTGTGAGGGTCTCAATCGCCAGAGTAAAAGGAGACAGAGGGCAACCCTGACGTGTGCCCCGCTTTAAGGGAAAAGGTCTAGAGACTTCAAGATTTGTTCTAATTCATGCCCGGGGAGAGCCATTTACAGAAATTAGGTCCAATATTGAATCTTGGTAATAGCTACCAGAGATGAGTCCACTCAATAGAGTCAAAAGCTGTGCAGCTAGCTAAGGCTAATACAAATCTGGGTGACTTTGAGCCCTCTGCAGCTGCTAAGTTTAAGTATAATCATTGGATGTTTATATCGGTTGCCTTCCCGGCATGAAGCCAATTTGGTCAGGATGGATTAAGGACTAGATCGTTTTTTTTAGCCTCATAGCGATTATTTTTACTAGTATTTTAATGTCGGAGTTGAGGAGTGAAATAGGGCGATGGCAATCAGGCATCAGTGGGTCCTTCTCTGGTTTAAGCAGAACCACCAACAGAGCCTCTCTCAGGGAATCGCAATGTTATACATCTCACACAGCCGGGGGTCAATTAATTTAGAGTTGGCCCTATACCAGTCTCAAGTGATACCATCTAAGCCTGGGGTTTTCCCCAAAGGAAAAGTGCCAATGTTCTCAGTAACATCATCCATTGTAACGGGAGCATCCAGCAAGGCTGTCTGTGCTACAGTTAGCTGTGGCAGAAGAAGGGTGTTAAGAAAATTGTCGGCCATATTTGCATCTGCTGGGCACCTGGAACAATAGAGGTCCTGATAAAAGGAGCAAAAAATGAGGTTAATCTCCAAAGGATCAGTACATGAACCATTCCTTGTCATAACACAGGGGATGGAAGCTCAGACCAGGCTAGATAAGCCAAAAGCTTCCCATTTTTATCCCCAAATTCAAAGATAGATGCCTCCCTGGAGATCTTTTTTTTGTTTGTTCCCTATGTAGCAACAGGAGCTCCCTTTGTACTCTCACCTATTTCCTTTTATGTAATTCCCGGGGATCCTTAGCATAGATTATCTCTGCATTATGCACTTCAATGGTAAGGTGGGATTTCTGTTGCTTAAGCGGTTACCTGTGTGCCGCAACCCCCGCTATAAATACCCCTGAACAGTGGCCTTATACGTATCCCATCTAGAGGAAGGGTTGGGGTGGTTGGCGCCATTGGCCCAATACTCAGCATGAGTTTCTAGCACCACAGAATTCACTGCAGGGACTTCAAGCCAAGCTGCATGCATTCGCCACACCTTGGACTGATGTGAGGGCCCTGTACAGTGACAGGTCTTCTTTAGCCCATATTCGTATCAGTTTAATATTAAGCTAGAATGAGTGTTTCTGAGGTCAGAACATCACAGATAAGAACTCTACATGAGCCATCATGAAATTCAAGAAAAACTGTGGCAGCTTGCAAACAGACTAATTAATTTTTATCCCTTGTATCTTAGAAAGGGATTAACACTTTTAATAAAGACCAATTGAAAAAAAATATTTTTAGCTCAAAATGAGTAGAACGCATAAAAAATTGCCCCGAAGGTGTCCATAGAATGCCAAGCACAACCAGTATACAATGCATGGCATTGTACTTTGTATACCGTAAAAGAGGCTGCAGTCCCACCAAACATCTGATCGATGGGGGTGTCGGGAGCTGGGTCCTCACCAATCTGATATTGATGACCTATTCTTATATTTAATTCCCGAACAACCTCTTTAATGCTGTATGGCCAAAGGTACCTTGTAGCCTTTCTAGAACACAACGCCAAGTACAGACACTGACACAGCAAACTTTAATGCCATGAAGTTAATCAACCAGCTTTGGGAAATGCATGGGTTACAGCTGTTAATTGTCTGTTTCCATATACGGTATGTCTCACTCCAATTTGCTAAGAACGTTCCTTCCCTAGATACTGTTTTGTACGTTCAGCCTGTGCTATTCCATGTGCAAAATGAAGACATAGCCATGCTGGCAGGAACTAAGTGTGTTTCCAGTCTGGGAGGACATATATATGTATTCCAATGACAGCAGGATTCTGCGACTGCTGAGAAGATGATGAGTGGTTGTCACCTGTGACAGATTAGTTGAGATATAATTGCACCACTTGGCATTATTTCAGTATAAAACAACTCTCAGCATGTAAGGTAGGTCTAAGCCATATTTCAGAGCTTTAATAACAGCAGTCATGTTTGCTAACCTGATTCTATGGAACCTATATGCATAAATGGAGCACAAATGATCCCGAATTACAGATAACTTTTAGCACAAGTGATGCCCAACCTCTTGACTGTACCCATGCTTGATTGGTGGTCTATGCTATGGACACATTGAAATTGTATGTTCTTGTTGCATGCCACCACGGCTGACCAGTGGAATCCTGCTTTCAGACAGCAGTAAGGCCCTTCTCACTGTCTATTATGTCGATGCATAGCTTCCGTCTGGAACATTCTCTGAAAAGAAACCTTGGGTGCATGCATTTAAAGGGGTTCTCCAGAATTTATTAAAGAGGTTGTGACACGAAACATATATCACATTTGTCAAACCAGCACCTAGATCTAAATACATTTGTAATTGTACAATTGTAATTGTAATTGCTTGTAATTAATAATTTAGTATAGCCACTGAGCTATTCAATAACATGCATCTGTACAGCGCCACCTGCTGATTGTTCTTTTCCTTATTTCTTGTCCACCTCACGGAGTTTAAATCTTCAACTGCCACCAGCCATATGTTCTGTTAAAAGCTGTGTCAGTTACAGGGAAAGAGCTACAGCAAAAAGGACACAAACACTGAGCTTTTAGGCTGAAGAGAATCTAGGAGAGCAATGAATGGGGAGATCTCTGGATCCCTGTGAGGTACAGGCCTGGCTCTAGCTTTGTTAGAATGATATGTTGCCTGATTTTCAGTTTTTACATCTATTGTGGCATAACCCCTTTAAGTGATGGCCTATTATCAGGATAGGCTATCGCTAGTTGATCTGTCGGGGGACCCCGCACCCCAAGCTGATCATCTGTTCTGTATAGCTCCATCTCTGAAAGTCAGCCCCGGACCTCCCATTGAAGTTAATGGGAGCAGCACTACAATAACAAGTGCTGTCCACTACAATGTTGATGGTGCTCTATAGTTCTGGCACCGACTTCTGGAGATTGAGTTACACAGCACAGCTCATCAGTGGGAGAGCGGGGTGCTGGACCTCCTCTAGATCAACACGTGATGGCCTATCCTAGAAACGCAGTGTGAAAAGTCCCTAACACAGGAAATTCTATTCTTTGTTAGGCCTGAATGCCTGGATTTCCCACAGCTCTACTGTACTAGACCGATCCTATGGTGGTCCAAGTCCAGTTTAGAAGAACTAGAGTTTTTTTGAGTATTGTATACAGATTGTACAGCAACATTGTACCTGGATTATAACAGTCTCAAAGAGGTCTACAATGAAGTTATTTGCATTGATTGTAATTTTTCATATTACTAATCAATATTACTAAGGTTAGGGCTGAGTTTTTGTAACAAGAGTTTCCTATTTTAGCTATTAAAAGATAGTAGCAGTCCGTGGCAGTGGATTAAGTTGCATGCAACTCAATGGCCTACATTTAATAATGTGATTTTGCCTAGAACCTGTTGTAAAATGTGCCAACACTTGGCACAATTTGGCAAGTTTTTGCCTTTGGCTTTCACTGTACATAGCTTGCCAAGGGGTGTGTGGCTTAGTGAGAAAGAGGCACAACATCACACCAGAGAGGGACACAATTTTGGCACAACATCTCTCATACAGTGAAGTCTCTTTGACACGTCAGTGTTTTGGCCAGGGATTTCCATCAGTGATTATGAACCAAAACCACAAGAACATAAGATATAATTGAAAGATCTGCACCTGTTCTGTGTTTTTGACCTGCACCTGGTTTTGGCTCTGACGTGTGAACTAGGCCTAAGCCAATTAATGGGGAGGTAAAGTTAGACGAAAGTGTCTAGTCATGCACCAAATTTATCTTATAGCCTAAGCCAGTGCGATAAATATGGTAGATCTTTAGATTGCTTGTCTAAAAGCCCTATTAGACCGAAAAATATTCTGGCTAATTATTGGGAATGACCAAAGACCTTACAAGAAAACTTCCCGGTGGGCCGATGCCCAAGAGGCCATCAGCCAGATAAGTAATGATCTGACGCTCCCCTCGTGACTCCTGACTTCAACTGTATTACCATCCCGAGGCAACTGGAGTAGGAGGACAGAACATGGCAGCTGGTGCTGGCCACCACTAAGGGGCAGTTACTGAGGAGGCATTTTGTGTTGCTCAGGCATTATATTGTGCTGCACTGTGGGGTGGTATCATGGTACCTTGGAACCGAACCAGAGTTCGGGAAATGTTTTTTTTTTTCACAGTACAAGTTGATTAATGAAGTTATTGCGTGAAATCTTGCTCATCGGAGCCAATACATTCTAATACTGTACGGAGCTCCTGCTCAGTACAGTATTACAACGAAGTTTTATGCAAATCGACTTCAGATGTTTCATCCGAAGTCGATTCGCTCATCCCTAATGACTACTTTTTTTGGTTGTTTGTTTCAGTTTTACATAATAAAGCATTTTTGGAAAAAAAAATTTTTTTAGTGTCTCCATATTCTAAAAGGCATAGTTTTTTTTTTTCTTTTGGACGACTGTCTTATGTAGGGGCTTATTTTTTTCAGTATGAGATGACGGTTTGATTAGTATTATTTTAGGGTGCATATGACTTTTTTATCGCTTGGTATTACACTTTTTGTGATATAAGGTGACAAAAAACGGCTTTTTTGACACAGTTTTGATTTTTATGTTTTTACGGTGTTCACCTGAGGGGTTAGGTCATGTGATAATTTTATACAGCAGGTTGTTACAGATGCGGCAATACATAATATGTCTACTTTTCTTTATTTAAGTTTTACACAATAAATGCATTTTTTCAAAAAAAAAAATCATGCTTTAGTGTCTCAGTGCCATAGCTTTTTTATTTTTGGGATTGTCTTAGGTAGGTTCTCATTTTTGCGGGATGAGGTGACGATTTGTTTGGTACTATTTTGGGGTGCGTTTGACTTTTTGATCGCTTCGTATTACACTTTTTGTGATGTAAGGTGACAAAAAATGGCTTTATTGACACCCGTTTTTATATTATTTATTTTACGGTGTTCACCTGAGGGGTTAGGTCATGTGATATTTTAATAGACCTGGTTGTTACGAACACGGTGATACCTAATATGTCTACTTTTTGAAAAGATTTTCACTTTCAACACAATAAAAACATTTTTGAAACAAAAAAATTATGTTTTAGTGTATCCATATTCTGAGAGCCATAGTTTTTTGTATTTTTTGGGCGATTGTCTTAGGTAGGATCTCATTTTTTGCGGGATGAGATGACGGTTTGATTGGTACTATTTAGCCTGTGTACAGTGGCCTTTAGGCAGGGTTCATACAAAGTTGTAGTGTGTCACGTGGCCAATTATTGGGTCACACGTTGCCACAGTTTTTCAAAGCAATTGTCAGTCATGTGGTTTTCAGAGGTAAAGCATATTAAAAACGTGTGTTTTATAAGTAAAAAAAAAAAACATGGACAAAAATCTTCTCTTGGGATGCCCATGAACTATCATGACACCCTCCGTCAACAGTGCACCGACAGGATAAGGCTGCAGTAAATGGTTATATTCTGGGAAATTGAGCTCACATAGCTCATTTTTGGAAAAGGAGTTCTGCTGCAGATATTGTTTTAAAAAACAGCTGGAATTCTAGAAAATTTTGTCTGTCACCTTGAATCTGGTATATGGGTTCCCATGAATATGTCATCTATTAGAAGCTCTGTATTCCACTGTCTAATAAATAGTGTAAGGCCAATTGCTGCCAGGGTGCTAAACAGAATAAGGCCTATTGCACACGACCGTAGGTGTCCCGTTGCCGTATTGCAGACTGCATATGCGGATCCGCAATACACGGGCACCGTTCCGTGTGCATTCAGCATCACAGATGCGGACCTATTGACTTGAATGGGTCCGCAAATCCAGAGATGCGGAATGGTGCGGAAACGGAAGCACAGAACGGAACCCTACAGAAGCACTACAGAGTGCTTCCATGGGGTTTTGTTCCGTACCGCAAAAAGATAGAACATGTCCTATCTTTTTGCAGAACAGCCGGATCGCGGACCCATTCTCTTTAATCCGCTGCTGCCCTAGGGTCAGTGTTTCTGTATTGCGGCCAGCAATTTGCGGCCCGCAGCACGGCCACGGGGTGCACACGTTCGTGTGCAGGAGGCCTAAGGCTAGGTTCACATTATCATTTAGTTTTCCATTCTTCTGATCCGTCAGTAGAACAGAAAATGTAAGAAATGAAAAAAAAAAAAGATCTTTATTTGGAACATCTACTTTGCTTACTTTGCATCCGTTTTAGTTATTTCGACTTTTCCCCCGTCAAAAATAACGAATCTCAGACAGAAATGACTAAAATGGATGCAAAATAAGCACAATGGATGCTCAAAAAAATGGATGCGTTTTTGTTTTTATTTCCCTTTTTCTGACGGATCAGAAGAATTGAAAAATAAACGGTGATGTGAACCTACCCTAAGCCAGGCTGCCCCAACTCATGTGAACATCATGCATCAAGGTAAAAAGGCTGGCTCCATTAATAATCCATACATCATGCAAACCTATCAGAACTATATAAGAAATTCTTACTTTGACAAGCAATATATCAAAGAAGAGGTGACAAAAGACAAGTCGGTGTAGTCATCTTAATATTTTATTGTACATAAGCATTGTGGTTTCATGGAAAATTCGCTATAATAATATCACAATTGGGCTTCATTCAGTTTTTAACCAATATTACAGCAGAAGAACCCATCTGAGGGCAAAATTATATCAAAATGTAGGTGACAGCCCACGGGCCTCATGTATGAAAATCGAGACAAGCCTCCTTTCTGCTCATTGACTCCAACCCTCAGGGTAGAAAATAAAAACTGAACCCAGGCTGGTTAGTGTGAACAACAAGGACACTTTTTCTTGGAGACATTTTAATACACAAGGCCCAATGTGGCTAATATTGAAAGGTATCGGCACATGACTATAGATTCTGTTTTCAAAATGTCTGCCTGTAGTGTGGGCAGGTAACAGGATCTTGTATAGATACTTGCTATGTATCTATACAAGATCTTTAAACATATAGGGGGAGATTCATCAAACTGGTGTAAAGTAGAACTAGCCTAGTTTTCCATAGCAACCAATCAGATTTCATCTTTCCTTTTCCATAGGAGCTGCGAAAAATAAAAGGTGGAATCTGATTGGTTTCTATGGGCAACTAAGCCAGTTCTACTTTACACCAGTTTGATAAATGACCCCATAGTTTTATATAGACAAAATGGGCTCAAAAGTTGACTTTATACATGCAACACACACTTTAGGCTTGGTTAATCAAAAAGAGATCCCAGGTTGCCCATAGCGACCAATTACATCACATGTTTCATTTCCAAGTGCAGTTTACTAAATGAAAGCTGAACTCTAACTGGTTAAAATGGGTAACCATGACACTGAGGCTCAGCAGAGCACAGACAAAGGACACGGATGTTGCCTATGACAACCAATTTTAATATATCCATTTATTGCTCCTAAATTCATATCTAGGATTTTTTTTTAAATAAAACTTTATTTGTCAGCCATTTTGGTAACAGAACCAATAAGTACGAGAGTCATGTTAAAGGTATTGTCCACTAGCAGAAGGCATGTTGTATTATCTTGGACCACCACTTCCACGTTGCGACACAGTTGTGTTGGTGACATTATGAGGGGAACTGTCTGTCTGCCTCAGTTCGATAGCTCAGCCGTCTCCTTCTCCGGCCGTCTGGTTCAGCGATGGAGATGGGGATCGGCTTAGCTAATGGGCCGAGGCGGACAGACGGATTCCTTCATCACATCTACCTGTGTCAGGACCAACGAAGAAGTGGAACTGGAGATCAGGTCTGAAATTGGAGGATCCGTATAGTAGTAAATATAATGATTTCACAGGTCATAAATGCTCAAACATATTATCTGCTGCTGGACAACCCCTTTAATGATCAATACCTTATTAAAGGGGTTTTATGGGAGTTCAATATTGATGAGTTCAGGATAGGTCATCCATATCTAATCGGTGGGGGTCCGACTTCCAGAACCCCTGCCAATCAACAAGCCGCAAATCTCTGGTGAGTACAGTGGCCTCTTCCTAGGCCAGTGATGTCACATTCATCTGTCATGTGCCCTATGTACAGCTCAGTCCCATTCACATAAACGGGCCTGAAAGGCAATACTAAGCTCAGCCACTATACAATGTGCGGCGCTATAGCAGTACCGGGAGGCAGACCCCCACTGATCGGATACTAATTATCTATCCTGAGGATAGGCTATCAATACTGAACTCCTGGAAAACCCCTTTAAGTCTTTTCCTGCCTCACAAATATTAGCAGAAACAACCGTCAATGTCGTACAAACATGGAAAATACTTGAAAAAGCTTGAGCCTCAGGTATGAAAACTGTATGATTAGATAAAAGAGAGTATGAAGTATTCTTGTTGCCTATAGCAACCTGTCCATACAGAACTGTGGTTGCTGTGGGCAACAGACACTTTTTCTTTTTTTTCTATAGGTTAGTTTTACAAGGCCTCGAGTATATTTTATTGATAAAAAAATGTCATGACTATGTAATAACCAAATACCAACGCTCTCCTCAGACACACCTAACGTTCATTACCTATAAAACACGAATCAATAAAGAATTTAAAAAGTGCAAACATTAAATGAGGATCGGTAAGCGACTCAATGGATACAATCGGAATAGTGAATGATTCTGCATTAATAAATTAGGCTTTACCACAGAGCTCTGTTAACATTCATCAAGAAGCAAGTTAAAAGTAAAGCACAAAATGATTATTAGTCGAAAATTTCCTGGCAATTCAGACGTGATAGCAGAGACGTTAGCAGAGTACAACGAGACAAAAGCTGCACAACTGATTCATAAAATGCAAAAATGGGGCTGTAGATAACTATAAATCATGTATTTTAGTGTTAATGTGCTATATTTATATAGTCAACCTCAATAGAAAGCAGCCTGCTGCAGCTCACCTTGGCTGTGTGCAAATTAAAGGGGCTACAAAAAAAAAAGGGTCTGCTTTACCTTTTTTTCTTTTTTTACGTAAAGGGGTTAAATGTTGTTATCTTAATATATGGTAATTCAGCATGAAATTACAAAAATGCTCCGGTTGTGAGATATGTATTCCCTTTACTTCATTATAATGACGCCTCCTTGGTGTTTAATCTGTATTGTATTGTGCACATGAACATGCTGAGGTGGTCGCACGTGCTCAGTTCCATCCTTGCCACCAGCTGTATCTACTGTTAGAAGATGCAATATTTGCAGGGAGAGAGATGCAGCTGAAAGGACATGCCCCCTCATCTGTGATAGGGACAGTTGCAGCAGAATGGACACCCCCTGATTAATGACACGCCCAATAAAGAGAACCTTGCAGAGCAATTGGACAGCGAATGAGGAGATCTCTGGATTCATGTGAGGTAGAGGGCCGGCTCTAGCTTTGTTTGAAAGAGATTTAAATGTATCTAGTCAAAAATATCAAGGTACGAAATCCAAAATGACTAAAGAACGAACGTGGTTGGATATGTAATTTTGCAATTACAGTCCAGTTGGGAGGTAAATTCCACAAATATTAGGGAAGTGAATAAATAACAACTGCAGGATACAATTCCCATAATCCAGAATGAAGTGTGACAGATGAACAAATATTCTAAATTGGTGAAGAAAAAGTTCAGTATATAAAACTTGATGGCAGGTCTAGCAGAAGCTCCTTGAAAGCCCAAACTTAAAATTTATAAAAGGTTTCACTAGGTTATTTTCCCCAAAAAATGACAGCCAGATTTTACATGTAAAAATACAACAGGAAACTCACAGCATTTTTTGTAAAGGCATTTTTTTTCCAAACTTCTCTATAAGAAAAAAAAAAAGTCCATAAAATGCTGAAAACGTGGATGAATTTCATGGTGCTTTTTACAAGCCCGCCCCCCCCCCCCCCCTAAAAAAAATATATATATATATGTGGAAGGTGGAAGCACCATAGCTATTACATTTTGGTTTGGGGAGTGGCTACTTCTGGAGAGTCTTCCGAGCCTCACGCACACGGAAAAAAAAAAAAAATATATATATAAATAAAAAATTTAAATCACATATCACAGAGTAGGTGACAATCTCTTTTCAACAAACCTAGAGCCAGCCCTGTACCTCACACTGATAAAGAGATCTCCCCATTATGTGCTTCAATTGTTCTGCTAGATTTATTTCAAACTGGCAGCTCGGGGGCGTGCACTTTCTCAGGGGACGTGTCCTTTCTGCTGCACCTGGTGGCAGTATTAGGATGGAACTGAGCAAGTGCTTCCATCTCAGTGAGCAGGACAGAGAAATTAGAAAAAGAGTAAACAGCAGGTGGCGCCATACAGATAGATTTTAGTAAATAACTCAGTAGCTATACTACATTTTTAATTACATGCAATCACAAAAGTATTCAAATTCAGGGGCTGGTTTGAAAAATGTTGAATATTTTTCACAGGATAGCCCCTTTAATAACAATACTTGCTGTTCTTACAACACCCTAATATTTCTACGAATTGCACCTCCAAACCAGGGTTTCGTTGGTCATGTCCATTGGATAATCAGGACTATACTGCAATGTTAAAATCAAAAGGCTTGGCATACATGGAAAAGATGGATCATAATATAAGGAGGGGGGGGGGCTGTTTTTGTAAGATTTAGATTCCTTGTCAGAAGTGACCTCTGCTGAGTCCCATGTGGTAGCGCACTTTGTAATATCTGATGACCAGAAGCCACAATTGCTGCAGAAGGCTGCATATATTAAAATGACAAATCCTCAGAATCTCAGCATACTGGAAGAATGCCTAGGCATTACCGAGTACGACTGCAGATTTGGATGTAGTCATCATGAGATCATTTTTGGAAGTCACACTCATAATGTCTTCTCAAAATGGACCAAATAGGGGTGAGTAAAAAAAAAAGGTAACATACCTAGTGCCCCAAGAACACTTTATGAACCAGAGTCAGCCTTTGTTTCACGTCATGTTACGTTAATTAGCTTAAACTATCACCGAGTCACAAACCAGAAACACTGCTCCATTTTCTCTTTTAAACTGAGTCTCCTACTGAATCCAAATCATCCGATGACAGGTGACGATACAGGTCCTGTAAGATGAAGTGGATTATAGATTTGTTCACCCGTTATTCCTCGCATTATTGTTCATATTTATTCTGTCACAAGCAACTATAGCGCTGACATTTCACAGAGCAGAACATAACAGATTCCAAAAACGGATATAATAACAGCCTAAAAAAAATCCTACATTAACACTGTATAAAAATACAAAGAGCAATAAAAACAATACATAAAACACAGTAACAGTTCAAGAACACTGCAACAAAGTAGCAGGAAATGCAAAGCACTTCATAGCAGGAGAGACATTTTAGCGTTCCTTTTCCTTTCTTGACAACAGTTTACAGGATAGAGCAAATTGCAGCAGATGCTAACGGCGGAAAGATTTTCTGAGAAAACATTTACAGAAGTTGAAAGTTGCTAATCTTAAAGAAGCAACAGAAAGTAAAAAAAAAAAATTGTGTATAAGCAACAAAAGAAGCGCCATTATTATGTTGGTAAGAAGCACGCAGTACAGTTCTGCCAAAATGCGTTGTGAGATTCAGTGGTTACAATTTACAAGGAATGATGTAAGGCTACTTTCACATCTGCGCTTTTCCTTTCCGCTATTGAGATCCGTCATAGGGTCTCAATACCGGAGGAAAACGCTTCAGTGTTGTCCCCATTCATTGTCAATGGGACAAAACTGAACGGAACTGAGTGCACCAGAATGCATTCCGTTCCATTTGGTTGCGTCCCCATCGCGGACAGTCTGGCATGGGAAGCGGAGCAAGACGGATCTGGCATGAAACACAATGTAAGTCAATGATGCCGGATCCATTTTCTAGGACACAAAAGAATGTGTCCCCCATTGACTTACAATGGTTTTAGTAACGGATCCGTCATGGCTATTTTAGAGATAATACAACCGGATCTGTTCAGAATGGATGCAGACGGCTGTATTATCATGACGGATCCAGCAAAAACGCAGATGTGAAAGTAGCCTATGTCGGTCAGTCTAATGAATGTTTACCGTGGATATAACGGATATGTCACTGGATGAAAAAAATGACTGGCATTGCCAGTGCACTAGCAGCCATAGCAGTCTGTGATCCAAAGCAATTACTCTGCTAGGGATTCATGCAAACAGCTATGATATAGTAGTGATTTATCGATGGATCCATATCATACCATAATCTGGTATGCACTGTGTCAGAATCGCTGACAAAAGAATTGCTGCACGTGCTATTGTGTACAATATTACAAACATTTTTCCATGAAAAAGGCACCATATGGCAGCAGTCCATTTTTATAGACATTAATAAAATGTGATACAGAATTGGGGTAAACAACTTGACAAATTAACGTTTTCATTTTGGTTACCATGACTCCATCAATAATATCTATCTATATTATGCCTCTAAACCTTTAAAGGGCATCTGTCAGCAGATTTGTCCCTATGACACTGGTTGACCTGTTACATGTGCACTTGGCAGCTGAAGACATCTGTGTTGGTCCCATGTTCATATGTGCCTGCGTTGCTACAAAACATTATATTGTAATATATGCAAATGAGACTCTAGGAGCAATGGGGGCGTTACCATTACACCTAGAGGCTCTGCTCTCCCTGCAACTGCCGCACCCTCTGCACTATGACTGACAGGGCCAAGTGTGATGCTGTTTACACTGCCTGGCCCTGTAGATCAATGTGGAGAGGGCACAGCATTTGCAGAGCCTCTAGGTGTAATGGCAACTCCCTCTTTGCTCCTAGGTGCTCATTTGCATACATTAAAACACAATTTTTCTCAGCAATGCGGACACATATGAACATGGGACCAACACAGATGCCTTTAGCTGCCAAGTGCACATGTAACAGGTCAGCCAGTTTCATAGGTCCAAAACTGCTGACAGATGCCCTTTTAAAGTGGTTATGTCCATTGGTTAGATCACAGCCCAACTGTGGGTTGTAACAGACCTTCCCCTGAGCAACACCTATAGACTGCTGTCATGATGTCCTCTGTGGGTTGTCTGAATTTGTACAGTACCTTATAACCATTAAGCATATGCCTCTACCAGGAGCTGAAACCATTAACAGTTTGTGTGTACATTTTGCAAATGCCAAAAATTGCAGTCCATTTTAACTGTTAAGCTTGTGCCGCATCAGAGATAATGTTTGCCGTTCTATAACCAGCCTGAGTGTCTGTGTCCATTACTGCTCCATTCTTAGTGAGGCAGCCTAACTCTCCCTGCAGGACATCCCATGTCTACAGCTCATATACAGACTTATGTTTCCACAAGGAAACGCACTACAAATAAATCCTGTGCCATTCAACCCTGCAGTCATACTCCCTTCCATATGTCCCTACCTTATTGATAACATATATTTAGTAGGTCAGCAAAGGGTAGGGGACATTTGGACGAGGGTAGGACTGCAGGATCAAACTACAGAGAGCTTCCCAATCCCAATATTTCAGCCCCCCCAGTTTCACTCAGGAGTGCGTGTCCCCCCAATCATAAACACCTTTTTATAAGAAACACCCCCCTTTCATAGGGTTCATAGGAATGTAAGGAGCCTTGCATAGTAGATAAAGAATATTTACTGTGATTGGTTGCTACTGCCAAAGATAAAGGGGGATATTTATCAAAATCTGAATGGTTGCTATGGGAAACTGTAACACCCCACAGTGGTGTTTCCCCTACTGCACCTTGCTACTATCTCTAATGGGCTAATATAATGTCATCTTATGTATGTCTTTCCAGGTCCTCCACAATGTGCATTCATAATCATAAGTAACTGTTTATTACATGTAATGTGCCTGGTTCACCAGCAGGTGGCAGCGTAAAATGCAGAGCTATCCTTAGAGAGAATGGAACTTACCATTCCATTCTCTTGCTACCAGAAGGAGGTGGGGCAGTTCTGGTTTGTTCTGGTTGAGACTCCATGTTGGAGCTGCCAGGATTCTAACCTACTTTTTGGCTGAACATAAGTCCGACTACAAGAGTGAAGTGCAGCATAAAGAGGAAACAAAGACACCAAGTCAGCTTGTCAGTACAGCAGAGTGAGAGAAAGATATAGCAGAGTTGAGTTTGCCTGCCAGTTTAATGCTAAAGCCTTCTGGAACCAAGACAAAGCCTGAAACTGTTTGGAGAAATGTTTGTTCAAGTAAAGCTGCCATTGAACTCCTTTAAATCCCCCAATTATTCCCCCTATTTGTTGCTTCGGAGCCAAGGCCTGGGGTCCAGCGGTATCCAGGTAGGAGCACCGTGACACACTTAAAGAGACATTTTAGGCTGCAACATACCACTTGGCATTTCCTACACCTGGGACGCGATATAGAGGGCCCTGGGGTGCGGCCGCCTGTTGTACAACTCAGCCAGTTTTCCTTTCCTCCAGTCTTGATAAATCTCCCCCATAGTTTTTCTGAACCCTACTATTTACATGCTGGAAGCTAGAAATATTTTGTCCCAATTAATATGCAGATGCTATGAGTGCTGGATACGTAAAGTTCGGGCATAATCACAGAAGCAATTAATTCATCTAAAAACTTTTCAAGTGTGTTTGTGTATAATTGCTGCCGTTCATTAATGAAAGCATGCTTCTGCTAGAGGCCAAAATAAGTGCTGAATATTCCCATCTGGCTAACCGGTGCCGACATATACATCTGTCGTTACAACAGCCCGACATCAAAGGAGTTACTTCAAATCTGGATTTCAACATGTCAAAACAAATGGGCTAGCAAAGCCGGCTTTCCATCAAGAGCAGGAAAAATAAACCTTACATAGAGAAAGAAAAAAAAAAAAGATCCTGTAAATTGGGGCAAATATTTTAATAGAAGGAAGAGATTTTCTGTAACAGTACCCGTTGCCAGGCAACCGCGCAAAGGCATGAGATCAGTTACATGGACTTTTCTGTACATTTATTTTTAAAGAATAGTCAGTTAATGATGGATAAGGCTGCAGCAGATGTAGTCGCCATGCTAAGTGAATGATTAACACGGGGCCCATTCACTTCAGTATTACACAATAAATAAACATAGTCTAATATCCTATTTGCACGCATGTAGTAAATGTATCGTAAATTCAACTTAGAAGATCTTTCATGTTTCATCATGCATATTATCTAATGTCATCCATGCATTCCAGGGCTTCAACACTAGGGGGCACATTTATTAAGACTGGCGTTTTAGACGCTGATCTTAATAAACACCCATATCTGGGGGAGGATCTGCCGGACTTATGAACAGACGCCGGCCTCTCCATAACTTCGGCACATCCAACGCCAGTTCTAAATGTAAGACAGCTTCCGAGCTGTCTTACATTTATTTATTTTTGATTTATTTCTTTTATGCTCTTATATAGCGCTACTATATTCTGCAGCGCTTTACAGACATTAGCATCAAGCTGTCCCCAATGGGGCTCACAATCTAAGGTCCCTATCAGTATATCTCTGGAGTGTGGGAGGAAACCGGTGTACCAGGAGGAAACCCACGCAAACACGGGGAGAACATACAAACTCCATCCATGTTGTCCTTTAGACCATTTTCTACGCCTAAACCAGGCGTAGAAAATGGCGCCCACAATCGGTACAACTAACCATTGCGCCAACATCTGCACCTGCACGCCTAGTTTAGGAGTATTTCAGCTGAGTTAATGACCCCCTAAGATGGTTAAAACAGCCATAACGAGAGCTGCACAATAGTGATGCGTTACCTAAGGTAAAAAGTTACATAGATTTAGGTGTCTTCCTTAGTATGGGCAAGGCTTTACACATTTCTGGTTAAACATCCATTAGCTACAGGAAAGATACAGTAGCTGTCGACCAAACGAATGTGTCATTAGAAAATGACCGTTTTATGTTTTTAAGGTTAACACATTTTGAATGAATTTTTGCTAATGTTATTTTTAATTTTTCACATCACTATATAATTAAAATCCTGCGTTATTTGCACTGGCCACTAAGCCTAGTAATAGATGCCACTTTCTTCTCTTTACAGCTCACTTTTCAGCAGTCATCTCATTATCATTACAGGTAGGATTACAATGACACACATATATATATATATAGAGAACACTGGATCCACCATTCACAATAGAACAGCTTATCTACTCCCTCCTGACTTCTACACAGGGCACAGAGCATGCCTAGAAAACACTCCTATAAAAGTTAATGAGGTCCTCTCCAGACCATTGTGTCTATGGTCCATGGTGGCTGCTGTAAACAACAGTTTAGGCAAGATGGCTTCCCCATAATTAGGTTCAGGAAACAGAATAAAAAGATATAAAATCAGCAAATAAAAACAGATTAGAAAAAATATCTATATATGTGTCACCATCTGGTTTTAACGGGCAGAAAGAAAACAAATTTAGGTAACACATTCCTTTTAACTCCCCCATACATATACATGTTTGGCTTGGCCGGGCAAGTAAGCATCTAGAGTGGTGAGAAAGATGTTTGTAGACACCTCTGATAGCAGCTTATCTCCCGAGGAAGAACAGGATTGGACCTTTGAAATACAGCTGGAAGCCCGTAGGAAACCTTAGATGGACAAATGTCTGATATTAGTGCCTTCAGGTGACATTTATCTAATGTGTACAGCCATCCTAAGTGGCTCCAATGGGGTCCGTGATCCCATCCCTTCTGCTTTTGGGTGATGACCATCTGTGCAGGAATGCCCTAGCCATAGGAAATGAGGTGGAGATTTGTCCTAAAGAAAATAGAAAGGGGAGTGGAGGAGGAACCAAACATCTGGCCCTTCTCACTTGGGTAGCAAAACCAGGAGCTGTAGGCCTGTTTCATACTTGCCTTGTTATTTTCCGGTATTGAGATCTGGCAGAGGATCTCAATACCGGAAAAAAAACGTTTCCGTTTAGTCCTTATGCATTCTGAATGGAAAGAGATCTGATCAGGATGCATCAGGATTTCTTCCGTTCCGGCAGCATTCAGTTTTGTGATCAGATACAAAACCGCTGCAAGCTCCGGTTTTGTGTCCGATCATAAAAACGGGAAAAAAACTGATCCGGCACTGAAAACAATGTAAGTCAATGGTGACAGATCAGTTTTTTATGGAGCCTAAAAAAACGGATCAGTCATCCATTGACTTTCAATGTATTTAATGACGGATCTGTTTTTTTCCGTTTTGATTTTACACAACCACATCCTAACGGAATGGATGCATCCTAATGTGCAGAATCAAAAAGTATCCGTTATTGAGATTCTTTGCCGAATCTGAATACCGGAATTAACACCACACGTATTAAAGTAGCCTTAATGGGGTACCAATTTAGATCTTTGCTGTGATATCCTCTCTCTTCTTCATACTCTACGTTCCATAACATAACAACGCATAGCATATGGACAGTACAGTAAGTGCTTAAAATGCTCCCTAGCTACGTTATATTAGGTAATGTAGGGCATGTTGGAAATGTTCGGAATAATGTGGTTGAGCACATTCAGATTTGGCCCCTATGGAATGGCACTTGGCTACTTTGCATATGTACAATATGTGCATTTTTACCATCTGTTCTATGTTTCATTTGTGCTGTTTAGTCATGCACTTATTTTTACTGGAAGATCCTGAGCTCGTATAATATGTGGATATGCTTTTCCCTATAGAGACAGAATATGGGTCTACTCTATTAATTCGTGTTACAAGCTTCGGTATCTGGAAAAAGAACTTGATTAATTTGGAATGTCGGTCTCCAACATGTATGTCATGATACCTGGAAACAAAGCCCCTGTGTCCAATATCCCTGGTGGACCAGTGGTCGCTTACCATTCCAGGACAAAGTATGCAATAGTATTATTTAGTCCAAACAAAAAAGATACAAAGAGTTGGGTCCCCACAACTGTTTTGGGGAGTCCTCATGGCATTGTGACAGCATCCTAAATTGTTGACTAGGGTCTCTCCCTAATGTAAAACCCTCATGGTAAAATGATGAATATATCTCACCAGATGAGGGTGCGCAGTGTCATGCCACCTGCTGAGCTGCTCGAGGAGGACCAAATACAATGATAAAGGGGTTAAAAATAAAAAACTGGTTTCTGGGGTCCTGTCATCTAATAGTTAAAAAGGTCTGGTAAAAGGAGAATGTGCAACACATTTCAGAAAGTCAATCTACTTCCTCAGGAAGTCTGACTCTCCAAAAAGCGGAGAGATAAGTGAATCAAATCCAAATTTTTGAAATTTGACCAGAATTTTTCAGAACATTTAGATTTTAAGGGACCTGATTTTTTTGTGATTTGAATTGAGAGAGATAGAGAGAGCTTTTTCCAGGTAATTAGGGAACTTTTGATTAGGAATGAATTTATTCAGACCCAAATCGAATCAGCTGGCAAATTTTACACATTATTCTTTTAATACACCTTTTTAGCTATTACTGTATATGGAAGTGCTCCAGAAACTAGTTTTTTTTTAACTTTTATTTTTAACTATTTTATCAGTCTAATAAATATTGATATGCATTCAGCTCCAGAGTATATCACAAGCGTTTACATCTATTGGATAATCTAAATCTTATCAGAATTTCTTATTTTTTTCTGGGCTTGCCAAGCTAACCTATCCCGAATAATTATCAGTGGCTACACAGGGTACCAGGCTGTGCATTTAGAAAACAACAACAGGCAGTTGGAGACAACTAGATAACCAATGACTATGGGAAATATCACAGTCACAGCACAGCATGAGAACATTCCAAGTACCTCCAAACATTTTGTGTGTGCCCCCTGGGGTATAAACATGTCAGGTTGAGAATTTAAACTTTATAATATGTTATCAGCTATTTCTTTCCCCTTTCTAAAATGACTGACTCTAGTGACACCAGGTGTCCAACTTAAAGGGGTTGTGTCACTTCAGCAAATAGCATTTATCATATAAAGAAATTCAATGTATTGAGATCATCTATATTGCTTCCTTTGCTGGCTGGATTAATTTTTCCATCACATTATACACTGCTCGTTGCAATCCAGTAGCGGCAGCCATGCTTGCACAGTATAGGAAAACCATTGGCCTACACCCACTCCAATGGACCCATCTACACCCGGCGCATCTACACCCGGCGCAGGCGCATTGAGGATGGAGCGGCCGAGCGAGCGGCCGCCTCTCAGTGCGCCTGCGCCGATTGAAGACAGGTACGGCCGTGGCGCAGGCGCCAGATTTTGAATGCAAACAGACAGGGCCAGCAGAGAACGATTCCGTTCCCTGGCCCTGTCAATCACAATGCGGAGGGGGCGTCTTTAGGATCGGAGGATGCAGCTGCTACCAGCAAGTAGCCGCCCTACTTGCTGGTAGCAAGGTAATGCAAGGTAATTTGCATATTTTAAAAGCATGTTTTAAACAAAATCTACTGGACCAAAATTATTAATTAGATTATGTAGGCATAAATCGCAGCGTAGGGATTATAAGTAAGCAAAAAAAAAAAAAAAAGGTTTAGTGGGATGACAGAAGCCCTTTAAGCAAAAGACAGTTTCTATCTGTCCAAGTGCTTATTCTCCTCTATACAGGTCAGTACTTCTGTATAAGATCATCAATAGCCCTGGGGTTGCTTCTAAGTTAGTGTAAGAATTTTAGGAAGCAGATTCTCTTCTATTTTCTGTGTGCAGTGGAATAAAGCTAGTCCCAACAAATGTGGGAGAATTGCAAACTAAAGATATAGCATACAGAAGAGAAAACTGCTAAAATGCCAGATACAAGTGATATAATTAGAGATGAGAGAATCGACTTCGGATGAAACATGGATCTCCGTACAGTATTAGAATGTATTAGCTCCGATGAGCCGAAGTTATTGCTTCGTTATTGCTTCATAGCCCGGGAGTCCCAGGCTATGAGCTGTGCGCTACGATTGGCCAGCGCTGCAGCAAGGGACAACCCTAATACAAAAACTCCGCCCAGTACAAAAGAAGGAGCTGCAGACACTGGAGCCTATACCGGGCGAACGGAGCGGCGCCCAGACATACTAGTAAGTGCAGGGGGACCCCTGGGCGCCGCTCTGCCAACTGATATAGTTAGTTTTTAAACTAGTGAAAGGTCCTCTTTAAGTCTCGTAAGACTTTGCGCATTAACTTCCTAAATTAATTAGTACTGTAAAAAAACATTTCCCAATCTCAGGTTTGGTTCCAAGTGGTACCTTGGAACCGAACCCGATTTCGGGAAGTGTTTTTTTACAGTACAAATTAATTTATGAAGTTACTACCCGAAGTCTCGCGAGACTTAACGAAGCAATAACTTTGGCTCATCTAAGCCAATACATTTGGCTCTATCCTCTGTATTGGTCATCAGATATCTGATTGGTGGGGGTCAGTTTGAGAAGGTACTGGCAGTAACGCCGAGGCCTTTTCACAGTTTTCTCTAAGCCATGTGACATCACGTTCATTGTTAGATTCACTACAATTCCCAGCATGCTCCATTTATTTCTATGAGAGTTCTAAGAAGAGCAGAGTAGGTATGCATGCTGAGAGTTGTAGTTTCACAACAGCTGGAGTGCCGCAGGTTGCCTACCCCTGGCCTAGCTGCAGCTCAGCCCCATTAAAGTAAATGGGGCTGAACTGTGATACCAAGCACAGCTACTATCTAATGGATGGCACTGTACTTGGTGAACAGGGAGAAAGCTGTGGTGCTACTGCAAGCACTGGGGCCTTCTCAAAGACCTGATCAGCAGGAGTCCTGGCTGTTGGACCTTGACCGATCAGATACTGATGACCTACCCAGAGGATAGGTAATCAGTATAAAGATCTCGGAAAAACCTTTGCATTTTTTTTTTTTTTTTTAAACTTTTGAGTTAACCTACAGTACATAAAAAGTTGTGCAACTCTATAAACAGTTTACATTACTTAGACCATAGCTGCATTTGCAATTAAACAGGCTTGTAATATCAATCCTTGTAAGCTTCATATCTGCAAAGACCCTGCTGTGGTGAATTGTATTCTGGACAGTGTAACAGAAGATAGGAGCAATAAAGAAATACATTACAACATTACAGCCACCTTCATGAATGATTATTTTAAAGGATCTTGATGCAAACCGGAAACCCCCTTTAAAACCAATATAAAACAATCCAAATATAAAACAATAATTGTAGGAAAAGAGATTTATGCATGCAAGTGACTGTCCAATACTTTGGTAATTACTGCATTGAATTCTACTCCTATCATCCGCCTCCCTGGTAATTGTACTCAAATTATCGGCATCATTTCTGTAATGAAAAACAATGAAGAGGGATTCCTTGTAACGATTTTGTGACAAAGTATATGTTTTTGTAAAAGGCTCGTAGCAGCCTGTGATCAGCGCAGCTTTCGTGAAGGTCAGACAGCTTTAGACTTTATATTCTGTGGTTGTTAACAATAAGCCTTTCAATGCAGAGGTTCGTTCCTTTCCACTTTTTCTACCCCATCTTCTGAAGATAAACAATTACAGCATGTCCTGCGATTTACCGCTATTATACATCACAACAGGATGTCCGTGCACTTGTAACTCTTCTCTTTAAGCTTTAGAACATGAAAATTGAAAGGATCTTTTTAAATACACTTTTATATTATGGCTTCAATGGCTAGGTTCAACATTTGCAAAGTGCAAGGAGTACATTGCGAATGGGAGTCCATATTTTGGCATATTGCGATAGGTAGTCCACACTGGCGCTAAAGCAGAGGAACAGCCTGCCGTGGTTCACCCACCGTACGTGGTCTAGCCGGATACTGCTGTGCACCGCCAGACCCCATTAGCTATAATGGGATCCGGACAGTTTCCAGCATGAGCGCAGGGTTTTGGGCAGACAAAAAACAATGATGCACCAGTTTCTGTCCAGCTGAAATCTATCCGGATCCCATTGCAGTATCCAGATGGACCCACAGACTGCGTGAATACATTTTGTCATGAAAGAACTTTTTTTTCCGCAAACATATTTAAAAATGGGAAGATCATCATAAAAGATAACACTAATAGGTACTAAAAGCTCCCACTACACAGCGCCCAGAGTTTGTGGTCTATAGATTGTGTCTGGCATCTAGCTGAAAATGAACATTCGGGAGGAGGAGTATTGTGAAGAACACCTTGTCTTGTCATCTGTCAGCAGCCAATCAGCAGTGCTGAGAGCACTTATGTTGATGCTGATTGGCTGGCAGCACCTGAATGACAAACAGTAGCTCACAAATGTCATTTTCAGATGGATGCCATGAGCAATACACTGTGGCTGGGTGCAGATATGTCAGTGGTGTCCAGCCATTTGGTTTTGTTTTTTTTGTGGCACCATATATGCGTATGTAGATCTGGCATGACAACTGATGCTCTGGGTGATGAATGATGCCACAGAAGACCACGGATTAGTTCTGGCTTCATTTTGACATTCAGATTTGAAATTTTTAGTGCCTGCCATTTGTTTAAAGGAGTTTGTGCACTTTAATCGTTATTTTACATCCATATCCCAAAAACAGAAGAGGTACAAGTCTTTCATGTGGAGGCTCCACGCCTCATGTTGGCTTACAAATACTGATGCAACACTATGACCAAAGTATGAATAAGGCCTAAGCAGATGTGTAACTAGAACCTCCTGAGCCCCAATTCAAAATCTTTAACAAGGCCCCCCATCTACCATGTGCAAATATTATTCCTTTGTCTTCTTATATAGTAGAGCGGCCTTTGGGCTCCCAAGACACCAAGGTGCGGGGGTGACTTCTACCTTTACACCCTTATCACACATCTATGCCCCAGGCCTAAGACCTCAGGGAAGTAATGTTTTGCAGGGTAGAAAATTTATTCTAACCCAGTCAAAAATGAGTCTGCGCACACCAGAAAAATCAAGGGCTAGGATTACTATTCTTTAATGCAATTTGTCCAGATTGTCTTGTATGTGACACTGTATTTTTACAAGCTATGACACAGGGCACTCCGTCCTTGTACAGCGTGTGCACTGAACAAGCTCCTGCGTGACTTTAGTACATGAGTACGTCTTCACTGCCTGTCCCATCAGTCAGTGGTGAGGGTGTGGCATGAAGGGCAGTGAGCGGACCCTCTGGGTCCACACCAGCTCCATTCTCCTGTGGCCATTGAAGAACATGGTACATTGAAGCCTTGTGAGATACTATCCTGTTATTGCCTTTTCACTTAACCTGCTTCTCAGCGCTATTCAGTAGACTTACAGATTGTCTTTGCTTGTGGCAGGAAAATATGATATGCATATCTTTGTGAAACTGGGTCACCTCCATAACATTTATATGTATGCTGTTAGGATGAGTTCAAACAAACGTGTCTTCAGCTTGGTGGGTCAGTAAGAGCTCAGGGCAGAAACTCAAAAAGTAAGAGTCGATAAGTGTGCTTTCTTTTATGTAGCACTTGATCTCTAAGGAATCTTAGTGTGTATGTTCTCCCCATGCTTGTGTCCACCCGGTACTTCGTTAAACACTCCACTCTCCAGATTTCAGATTGTGAGCCCCAAAGGGGAGAAAGGCCGATGTGAGTAATAATTTTTGTACAGCGCTGAGGAATATGTAAGAGCTAACGCATGGAGTAAAATAAGTTATGCCAACCTATGAGGGGTTCTCTCACTTCAGTCGCAAGGGGTGACAATCATGGCCCATTTCTTTTGGGGGAGTTAGTCTATGAGAAGAAGACTCAGGAGTACAGACAATGGTGCAATAATCAAGTGCCGATATTTCCCCGTAAAAAAGAGATTGTATTGTCATATTGTATCTCAATCTCATACCGCATGATGCCCACATGTATGGTAGCATATAAAGTATTCGGAGGTTCGGTGCCTTCAGTTGTAACTGGATTACAGAACTTTAAACTATACCTGGAAATAATAGTACTTCCTTTAGTCCCTCCAGTTCCTGGCCTAAATCTTTACCCAACTAGTCTTACAGATTTGACCTTTTTCTTTAGATGTGGCAGAGAGGAGCATGATGCAATTCAGAAGAGTACCATATTCAATCATCTTCAAACCGGAATAAGTCTTCTGCCCACAACCCTTCTCTGCACCAATAAAACAGCCACATAGTGCTAACATATGGCCACATCATGACAATCAAATGTGCTCTTCTATGAGCAGCTCTGTTTGCACAAGACTAGCTAATGAGGCACAAGATAAAAGCTCAGTAGTGATCATTTTTCACATGAGTAATGAGAATCTATACATCTACAGAGATTATGATGTAGGGTGAATGTAGAGATTGTTTTCTTACCAACACCAAGACCTCGAAAGCTTTTCTTCCATTTGGTAGAAAGATATTTGCATTGACTAAAGTCTCCCTACCAATTTGCCAGTTCTCCTTAAAGGGAATCTGTCACCACGTTTATTTTAACCCAAACTGTTAAGACCAAATTCACATTTCAGTTATTTGGTCAGTTATTTCCATCAGTTATTGGGAGCTAAAACCAGGTGCGGGTCAACAACACGGAACAGGTGCAAATCTTTCCATTATACCTTATCTCTGAGTTGGCTTCACTACTGGTTTTGGCTCACAGTCACTGATAGAAATAACTGACTAAATAACGGAAGTGTCAACAACGTCTAACAGAGAACCTGACTGAAACGCAGGGTCATATACGTTTTTGGCCAAGTGCTTTCTCAAAATTTTGGTTGAGCATCTTCAGATGGTCTCAAGTGCTAGAGTCCATTCATTGTGATGCATATACTCAGTTTTCATATTCATGAGCGGCATGCTCCCCTGTCCACCATCTGCTGGCTGACAGCTTTCTCCCTATGCACAGTAACTGGGAGAAAGCTGTCAATCATCTACAGGAGGGAGGGGGACGCGGCAGTGAAGACTCCAGTGCTCGGGTTCAGATGGAAACAACTGGGCAAAGTTTATGCTGGCCTCGGAGAGGGTAGAACAAAACTGGTGACAGATTCCATTTAAAGGGAAAATCCATAAAACTGGGCTTCCAATATGTCAAAAATACAAGTGATAGGTTCATGTCAGCCGCCACTGACCTATAAAAATGAAATGGCGCTATAGAGCAATCATTTATAGCAACTGCAAATTTTTTGCAAAGGAACTCTCTGTGCAGTGACTAAGGTGTATGAGTGCTCTGTAAAGTCCTTTAGTTCAGGAAAAAAGTGATGTTCTGGGATCACAGACTTCACAACCCAATCTTCTCACTGTCACTTATGACATATCATACTGTGTTCCCTGGATTTGCCCTTTAAGGAGGATAATTAATCCAAGAAACATTCCCCATGGTACGTCACATAGCTAACCTGGAACATGAGGTTCAGAAGAGCAAAAACAGCAGGATGGCTCTCTGGTCGACCCAAGTCATGTCATAAGTCTCCTTCTGGAGTGGGAAACTGACAGTGCAAACTCGTGAATGTCAGAAGGGGAATCTTCTTTTTTTTCGGAAGAAAACTACAGCATTTCTACAAGGTGTTCTCTAAAAGCTTCAAAAATGCATAATGCACTCATGTTAACTCACATTTATACAGACCGCCTGTAGGAGGCACTAGAGATCAAAATGAGAAATGTGGACTTTCAAAGTGGTGCCAACAGGACTATGAGAGCATTAAAAGAAGCACTTACCTTATATATTTATATATATATATATATATATATATATATATATATATGTACATAGTTCCTATGACAATACATTTCTGATTGACTTGTGACAGTGACAACAGGAAGCAATGCAAAAGTGCACTGAATATTTCGCCAGCAAAAGCAATAGATAAGAAATGAAAAATGTACCCTCTGTTTCCGCAGACTTCCTGGGCTGGTCGGTGATGGGCTTGGCGATTTCCCCGAGCGAGGAGTGGAAAGCTGGCTCCCTGGGGTTCCATTGACTGAGAAAACAAAGTGATGGGAACAAGTTAATTAAAAATGATCTTAATCCTTGTCTGCACTAAATCAGTCTACTGTCTTGTATAATGCATCACTGTTATTTCATTGTACTGTCCCTATCATCTGTACGTCCTTCCATTCATGAGGCTGACTGCAGTCTACACGGCAACTGTAATGATGAGAATACCAATCCACACACAGCCACTGTTGCGTTACACTTGCAGCAGGGTGATTTATATCCAGCAGGCTCACCAAATCACCTACTGTCACATTGAACACCTCTTTATAAGACATATGCTATAAACCAATACAGAGTACAGTATATATTACCCAAAATCATTATATATAAATATTATAATACTAATATTAGAAACAATAAATTATTTATTCTCCATTTGCCTATTTATATTGTTAGTTTCATTGATAGTTTAGATTACATTCAACTTTTAAATCTAATTAAAGTTGCATTTTCATATAATACATGCTAACAATATCTATAAAATGTATACCATATCTATATATCTATAATACATACAGCTTAAAACACTTGTATTGCTTTGTTCATATAATACATCCTATACAATGAAACAAACCAACGCAGAAAGTATAGAAATATTAAAATGTAACATTGGAGTGAATTATTTGATTTAATGATTATTTAGATACATAGTAAAGTGGTTCACCTTAACTAACTATAATCATTGGCTGCTCAGGATATACATTGTTACTAGGGTGACTGCACAATATTCCTTCTCGTACATGGCTTAGGGCTAGAAATTAGTATATTAACATATAATAATAATAATAAAATAATAATAACAACAACAATAATAACAGCAATAATAATGATAAAATAATATAATCATCATAATAACATACATAACTATTATAACATCTGACCCAGCTTACATCACCAGACGTAAGGCAGCAGTTTAGTATCCACTCATTGGACTTACCTTCAATGAGCTCCAACATGAGTGAGGTTTAATGTGATTAGACCAGTTGTGTAAAAAAAAAAAAGAAAGGGATCAATGAAAGGAAAGCCAATGCTGCTTTGTAGTTACTGGAGCTTTTGCACAGTGGCAGAGGCAGCGAGTAGTTGAGAGGACACAGTGCTGCTCATACAGTGAGATGCAGGATTCAGAAGCAGATGCTTATAATGCGTAAGCCTGACGTCTTCCGAGCAGCAGTGGGAGGTGCAGGTGCAATCTTAGGGCTGCATGAAAGGTATCAGCACAGCAGAGCATTGCTGCTATAGGAATGGAAAGCGACCCCCCCACACACACACCCCTGTCTCTATCCTTCTCTTACCATACCCCCCAAAGCCTCAGCAATGTAATAAGCTATGGTGTGAATCATTATGAAGCTCAATGAGGACAGAAAATATCTAATGACTCATCTGGGAATTGAAAAGACAATAACTCTTAATATCCAATGATGACTACTGAAAGCTGCTCCTCACAATACAATATACTTGTCTACTCAAGACTACTCCTGTCCCGTATGGGTTAAGTAATAAAATTAAATTGAGAATACGCT
Organism: Bufo gargarizans; assembly: GCF_014858855.1. Taxonomy (NCBI): domain Eukaryota; kingdom Metazoa; phylum Chordata; class Amphibia; order Anura; family Bufonidae; genus Bufo; species Bufo gargarizans. The sequence continues at coordinate 72,095,809 of NC_058082.1, read as the reverse complement.
ATAATAAATTGGATCTAATATCTATCTACAGTGAGGAACAGAAATATTTGAACACCCTGCGATTTTGCAAGTTCTCCCACTTAGAAATCATGGAGGGGTCTGAACTTCACATTGTAGGTGCATTCCCAATCTGAGAGACAGAATAAAAATAAAAAAAAATGTATTTGTCTTGCACTGCTGAACATAAGTATTTGAACACCTGAGAACAGCAAGAATCCTGGCTCTCAAAGACCGGTTACTGTGCCTTTAAAAAGTCCACCTCGACTCCACTAATTAATCTAACTTAGTAGCACCTGTCTGAGCTCTTTATAGACACCTGTCCACCCCACAGTCAGTCAGATGCCAACTACTACCATGGGCAAGACCAAAGAGCTGTCAAAAGACATCACAGACAAAATTGTCGACCTCCACAAGGCTGGAAAGGGCCACGGGGCAATTGCCAAGCAGCTTGGTGAAAGTTTGCAAATGTCCATCTGGATGATCCAGAGGAGGCATGGGAGAAAGTAGAACCTTTTGGTCTAAACTTCACTCGTCGTGTTTGGAGGAAAAAGAAGAATGAGTTGCATCCCAAGAACACCATCCCTACTGTGAAGCATGGGGATGGTAACATCATGCTTTGGGGGTCCTTTTATGCAAAGGGGACAGGGCGACTGCACTGTATTAAGGAGAGGATGAATGGGGGCCATTTATTGTGAGATTTTGAGCAACAACCTCCTTCCCTCAGTCAGAGCATTGAAGATGGGTCGTGCCTGGGTATTCTAACATGACAACGACCCAAAGCACACAGCCAGGATAACCAAGGAGTGGCTCCGTAAGAAGCATATGAAGGTTCTGGAGTGGCCTAGCCTCCAGACCTAAATCCAATAGAACATCTTTGGAGGGAGCTGAACCTCTATGTTGCTCAGCGACAGCCCCGAAACCTGACAGATCTAGAGGAGATCTGTGTGGAGGAGTGGGCCACAATCCCTGTTGCAGTGTGTGCAAACCTGGTCAAGAACTACAGGAAACGTTTGACCTCTGTAATTGCAAACAAAGTCTTCTGTACCAAATATTTACACTGATTTTCTCAGGTGTTCAAATACTTATGTTTAGCAGTGCAAATAAATTCTTTAAAAATCATACAATTTCCTTCTTTTTTTTTATATATTTTTTTTTATTCTGTCTCTCAGAGTGGGAATGCACCTACAATGTGAGTTTCAGACCCCTTCATGATTGGGAGAACTTAGCAGGGTGTTCAAATACTTCTGTTCCTCACTGTATCTATCTATCTCCTAATCCAATTATCTATCTCAAACCATCTTTCTATCGACTGAAAATGGGTATAGGGACACATCCATGGCAGGGCTATAGAAATCCATGGCATATCATGCTCCTCACAGTCTATGGCAGGCACTGACTTATTGTGCTGCCTTGGGCACTGATTTCTCCTCTTCCCCCAGCATTATGGATAGTTTCTCTTTCTCCTCCATGAAGGTGAAGTCTGGTAAGAGATCAGTCTCCTAAAGTGAGTTTCCCTCACTGCTGAGTATTTGGATCTGTCGGTCTCTGGGGTTGGGTAGTTTCTCTAGATATGGGGCAAGTTTGTACTTCCTCTGTAAGCTCTGGTATATTGTCAGCTTCTGTGATGTTCTCGTGGACACTGGCAGAAGCAGCAGAGTTGGAGAAGGTGTTTGCAGAATTCCAGGTGGAATATTTCTTTTGACTCAGAGTCCAACGTTAATCAGTCTGGGAATGTTTCTGGACCCCACACACCGCTGCCATTCAGAAGAATTGGGGTGATGATACTATTAAAGGTTTTAAGCCATCCATGTTATACCTATGCCTCCTACAAGCCGGTAGATTGAATTTAAATTCTCAATCGCTGCCCTGTATTTGTATGAGCAGAAGACAGCCTGCTGTTTGAATGAAATAAACTTACAAGGGTTGTCTCATTACATACATTGGCGTCATTGCTAGAAGATGCCAGCAATGCCCAATCAGCGGGGTCTGACCCATGTAACCACTGCATATTGTCAGAACAAAGTGCCAGAGGCTCCAAGAAAGCTTTGTGCCACTGGGTCACCTTTGTGTTCTGCCGTCACTGATCACAGCAGTCTGACCATAATTGGAAACTCATCCTAGGAACATGCCACCGGTGTCAGTGATGACGTACATGTCATGGTTATATGTCTGTGTAGTATAAACCAGTAGTTGCCATTTATTTCTATGAATGAAGACATACTGGTGATCATTTGTAAAATAGAAAAACAGGTGACCAGATTCTCATTTTTGTGGTGGAGTATGAAAGCAAGGAAATACAAATTCAATAATAGGTTTCTATAGGCAAACTCCTTACTTCTCTTTTTAATTAAAAACCATTGTATCAAGCACTGCATATGCTCATCCAGGCTGTCAGCTGCTTAAAGGAGAACTACCAAAATGATGATACAACACATTTCCTGTACATTCCCCTGCAGATAATAACTGGAATCCGGGGGCATTGCTAGGATCTCAAAAAATTTGGGGGTGCATTTATTAAGACCAGCGTTTTAGACGCCACTCTTAACGCCTATACCTGGAGGTGGACCCACCGGAGTTATGAAGAGGTTCTGGCCTCTACTTAACTTCAAAATATCCTCCGCCACTTCAAAATGTAAGACAGCATCATAGCTGTCTTAAAGTTAGACCATTTTCTACGCTTAAAACAGGCTCCCATGCCTCGCCCCCTGGCGTGAGTGAGGAGAAGTCGCAGATTGCGGCGCAAAGGTCCTCTGGCAATCTGCGCCAGATATATGCCTAAGGCCTCTTTCACACTTGCGTTGTCCGGATCCGGCGTGTACTCTACTTGCCGGAGGTACACGCAGGATCCGGAAAAACGCAAGTGTACTGAAAGCATTTGAAGACGGATCCGTCTTCAAAATGCTTTCAGTGTTACTATGGCAGCCAGGACGCTATTAAAGTCCTGGTTGCCATAGTAGGAGCGGGGAGCGGGGGAGCGGCATACTTACAGTCCGCGCGGCTCCCGGTGCGCTCCAGAATGACGTCAGAGCGCCCTATGCGCATGGATGACGTGCCATGCGATCACGTCATCCATGCGTGTGGGGCGCCCTGACGTCACTCTGGAGCGCCCCGGGAGCCGCACGGATGGTAAGTATACTGCTCCCCCGCTCCCCGCTACACTTTACCATGGCTGCCAGGACTTTAGCGTCCCGGCAGCCATGGTAACCATTGAGAAAAAGCTAAACGTCGTATCCGGCAATGCGCCGAAACGACGTTTAGCTTAACCACTTCAGCCCCGCTAGCTGAAACCCCCTTCATGACCAGAGCACTTTTTACACTTCGGCACTACACTACTTTCACCGTTTATCGCTCGGTCATGCAACTTACCACCCAAATGAATTTTACCTCCTTTTCTTCTCACTAATAGAGCTTTCATTTGGTGGTATTTTATTGCTGCTGACATTTTTACTTTTTTTGTTATTAATCGAAATGTAACGATTTTTTTTGCAAAAAAATGACATTTTTCACTTTCAGCTGTAAAATTTTGCAAAAAAAACGACATCCATATATAAATTTTTCGCTAAATTTATAGTTCTACATGTCTTTGATAAAAAAAAAAAATGTTTGGGCAAAAAAAAAAATGGTTTGGGTAAAAGTTATAGCGTTTACAAACTATGGTACAAAAATGTGAATTTCCGCTTTTTGAAGCAGCTCTGACTTTCTGAGCACCTGTCATGTTTCCTGAGGTTCTACAATGCCCAAACAGTAGAAAAACCCCACAAATGACCCCATTTCGGAAAGTAGACACCCTAAGGTATTCGCTGATGGGCATAGTGAGTTCATAGAACTTTTTATTTTTTGTCACAAGTTAGCGGAAAATGATGATGATTTTTTATTTTTATTTTTTTCTTACAAAGTCTCATATTCCACTAACTTGCGACAAAAAATAAAAAATTCTAGGAACTCGCCGTGCCCCTCACGGAATACCTTGGGGTGTCTTCTTTCCAAAATGGGGTCACTTGTGGGGTAGTTATACTGCCCTGGCAATTTAGGGGCCCAAATGTGTGAGAAGAACTTTGCAATCAAAATGTGTAAAAAATGACCGGTGAAATCCGAAAGGTGCACTTTGGAATATGTGCCCCTTTGCCCACCTTGGCTGCAAAAAAAGTCACACATCTGGTATCGCCGTACTCAGGAGAAGTTGGGGAATGTGTTTTGGGGTGTCATTTTACATATACCCATGCTGGGTGAGAGAAATATCTTGGCAAAAGACAACTTTTCCCATTTTTTTATACAAAGTTGGCATTTGACCAAGATATTTTTCTCACCCAGCATGGGTATATGTAAAATGACACCCCAAAACACATTCCCCAACTTCTCCTGAGTACGGCGATACCAGATGTGTGACACTTTTTTGCAGCCAAGGTGGGCAAAGGGGCACATATTCCAAAGTGCACCTTTCGGATTTCGCAGGCCATTTTTTACACATTTTGATTGCAAGGTACTTCTCACACATTTGGGCCCCTAAATTGCCAGGGCAGTATAACTACGCCACAAGTGACCCCATTTTGGAAAGAAGACACCCCAAGGTATTCCGTGAGGGGCACGGCGAGTTCCTAGAATTTTTTATTTTTTGTCGCAAGTTAGTGGAATATGAGACTTTGTAAGGAAAAAAGAAAAAAAAAGAAAAATCATCATTTTCCGCTAACTTGTGACAAAAAATAAAAAATTCTAGGAACTCGCCGTGCCCCTCACGGAATACCTTGGGGTGTCTTCTTTCCAAAATGGGGTCACTTGTGGCGTAGTTATACTGCCCTGGCAATTTAGGGGCCCAAATGTGTGAGAAGTACTTTGCAATCAAAATCTGTAAAAAATGGCCTGTGAAATCCGAAAGGTGCTCTTTGGAATATGTGCCCCTTTGCCCACCTTGGCTGCAAAAAAGTGTGACACATCTGGTATCGCCGTACTCAGGAGAAGTTGGGGAATGTGTTTTGGGGTGTCATTTTACATATAACCATGCTGGGTGAGAGAAATATCTTGGCAAAAGATAACTTTTCCCATTTTTTTATACAAAGTTGGCATTTGACCAAGATATTTTTCTCACCCAGCATGGGTATATGTAAAATGACACCCCAAAACACATTGCCCAACTTCTCCTGAGTACGGCGATACCAGATGTGTGACACTTTTTTGCAGCCTACATGCGCAAAGGTGCCCAAATTCCTTTTAGGAGGGCATTTTTAGACATTTGGATCCCAGACTTCTTCTCACGCTTTAGGGCCCCTAAAAAGCCAGGGCAGTATAAATACCCCACATGTGACCCCACTTTGGAAAGAAGACACCCCGAGGTATTCAATGAGGGGCCTGGCGAGTTCATCGAAATTTTTTTTTTTTTGCATAAGTTAGCGGATATTGATTTTTTTTGTTTTTTTCTCACAAAGTCCACTTTCCGCTAACTTAGGACAAAAATTTCAATCTTTCATGGACTCAATATGCCCCTCACGGAATACCTTGGAGTGTCTTCTTTCCGAAATGGGGTCACATGTGGGGTATTTATACTGCCCTGGCTTTTTAGGGGCCCTAAAGCGTGAGAAGAAGTCTGGAATATAAATGTCTAAAAATGTTTACGCATTTGGATTCTGTGAGGGGTATGGCGAGTTCATGTGAGATTTTATTTTTTGACACAAGTTAGTGGAATATGAGACTTTGTAAGAAAAAACAAAAACAAACAAAAAATTTCCGCTAACTTGGGCCAAAAAAATGTCTGAATGGAGCCTTACAGGGGGGGGTGATCAATGACAGGGGGGTGATCAATGACAGGGGGGTGATCAATGACAGGGGGGTAATCACCCATATAGACTCCCGGATCACTCCCCTGTCATTGATCACCCCCCTGGTAAGGCTCCATTCAGACGTCCGTATGATTTTTACGGATCCATGGATCGGATCCGCAAAACACATGCGGACGTCTGAATGGAGCCTTACAGGGGGGTTATCAATGACAGGGGGTGATCAGGGTGATCACCCCCCTGTCACTGATCACCCCCCTGTAAGGCTCCATTCAGACGTCCGTATGATTTTTACGGATCCATGGATACATGGATCGGATCCGCAAAACACATGCGGACGTCTGAATGGAGCCTTACAGGGGGGTTATCAATGACAGGGGGTGATCAGGGTGATCACCCCCCTGTCACTGATCACCCCCCCTGTAAGGCTCCATTCAGACGTCCGTATGATTTTTACGGATCCATGGATACATGGATCGGATCCGCAAAACACATGCGGACGTCTGAATGGAGCCTTACAGGGGAGTTATCAATGACAGGGAGTGATCAGGGTGATCACCCCCCTGTCACTGATCACCCCCCCTGTAAGGCTCCATTCAGACGTCCGTATGATTTTTACGGATCCATGGATACATGGATCGGATCCGCAAAACACATGCGGACGTCTGAATGGAGCCTTACAGGGGGGTTATCAATGACAGGGGGTGATCAGGGTGATCACCCCCCTGTCACTGATCACCCCCCCTGTAAGGCTCCATTCAGACGTCCGTATGATTTTTACGGATCCATGGATACATGGATCGGATCCGCAAAACACATGCGGACGTCTGAATGGAGCCTTACAGGGGGGTGATCAATGACAGGCGGGTGATCAATGACAGGGGGTGATCAGGGAGTGTATATGGGTGATCACCCGCCTGTCATTGATCACCCCCCTGTAAGGCTCCATTCAGACGTCCGCATGTGTTTTGCGGATCCGATCCATGTATCCATGGATCCGTAAAAATCATGCGGACGTCTGAATGGAGCCTTACAGGGGGGTGATCAATGACAGGGGGTGATCAGGGAGTGTATATGGGTGATCACCCGCCTGTCATTGATCACCCCCCTGTAAGGCTCCATTCAGACGTCCGCATGTGTTTTGCGGATCCGATCCATGTATCCATGGATCCGTAAAAATCATACGGACGTCTGAATGGAGCCTTACAGGGGGGTGATCAATGACAGGGGGGTGATCAATGACAGGGGGTGATCAGGGAGTGTATATGGGTGATCACCCGCCTGTCATTGATCACCCCCCCTGTAAGGCTCCATTCAGACGTCCGCATGTGTTTTGCGGATCCGATCCATGTATCCATGGATCCGTAAAAATCATGCGGACGTCTGAATGGAGCCTTACAGGGGGGTGATCAATGACAGGGGGTGATCAGGGAGTGTATATGGGTGATCACCCGCCTGTCATTGATCACCCCCCTGTAAGGCTCCATTCAGACGTCCGCATGTGTTTTGCGGATCCGATCCATGTATCCATGGATCCGTAAAAATCATACGGACGTCTGAATGGAGCCTTACAGGGGGGTGATCAATGACAGGGGGGTGATCAATGACAGGGGGTGATCAGGGAGTGTATATGGGTGATCACCCGCCTGTCATTGATCACCCCCCCTGTAAGACTCCATTCAGACGTCCGCATGTGTTTTGCGGATCCGATCCATGTATCCGTGGATCCGTAAAAATCATACGGACGTCTGAACGGAGCCTGACAGGGGGGTGATCAATGACAGGGGGGTGATCAATGACAGGGGGGTGATCAGGGAGTTTATATGGGGTGATCATGGGTGATCAGGGGTTAATAAGTGACGGGGGGGTGTAGTATAGTGTGGTGTTTGGTGCGACTGTACTGAGCTACCTGAGTCCTCTGGTGGTCGATCCTAACAAAAGGGACCACCAGAGGACCAGGTAGCAGGTATATTAGACGCTGTTATCAAAACAGCGTCTAATATACCTGTTAGGGGTTAAAAAATTCGGATCTCCAGCCTGCCAGCGAGCGATCGCCGCTGGCACGCTGGAGATCCACTCGCTTACCTTCCGTTCCTGTGAGCGCGCGCGCCTGTGTGCGCGCGTTCACAGGAAATCTCGGCTCTTGCGGGAGGACGCGTATATGCGTCCACCCAGAAGAGCAGGGCCGCCGGCAGGACGCAATCCTGCGTACGGCGGTCCTGAGGAGGTTAAGGCCGGATCCGGATCAATGCCTTTCAATGGGCATTAATTTCGAAACCGGCCTTGCGGCAAGTCTTCAAGATTTTTGGCCGGAGCAAAAAGCGCAGCATGCTGCGGTATTTTCTCCAGCCAAAAAACGTTCTGTTCCGGAACTGAAGACATCCTGATGCATCCTGAACGGATTTCACTCCATTCAGAATGCATTAGGATAATCCTGATCAGGATTCTTCCGGCATAGAGCCCCGACGACGGAACTCTATGCCGGAAGACAAGAACGCAAGTGTGAAAGAGCCTTAATTTCGGCGTATTCCTGTTTGATAAATTACCCCCTTGGTGACCAAGCCCCAATGCATATGTGTCAAATTCTCAATCCACTACCAAGTCCCAGTGCTAAAGGCATATTTAGATGGACGTTACATTCAGGACTACCACACATACAAAAAAATACAGCACCACATAACTATAGTTATAATGCCCCTATAGTGCTCTAAGTAGTTATAATGCCCCCTCTAGTGCCCCCAGTAGATATAATGCCCCCTCTAGTACCCCCAGTAGATATAATGCCCCCTATAGTGCCCAAAATAATTATAATGGCCCCTGTAGTGTCCCCAATATTTATAATTGATATATTGCCACGTATCGTGTCCCTCAATAATTATAACAACCCCTGTAGTGCCCCTAGTATTTCTAATGCACCATGTAGTGCCTCCTGTTATAATGTCCCTGCAGTGTTGCCAGTAGTTAAAATGCCCCTATAATGTCCCCCTATAGGTTTAATGCCCTCTATAGTTTCCTCGGTAGTTATAATGCCCTTCTTGTACTCCCAGTAGTTATAATGCCCCCTATAGTGTCCCAATAATGATAATGGTCCCCTGTAGTGCCCCAGTAGTTATAATGTTCACTTCTAGTATCCCATCTAGTATCCCCAGTAGTAGAGATTGACCGATATAGATTTTTTAGAGCCGATACTGATAATCTGTGAACTTTCAGGCCGATGGCTGATAATTTATACCGATAATCTGTGCATTTTCATTTTTGAAAAAACAAAAAATTCCTACACAAATCTGCTGAAAATGAACATGTTTATTGTCAACGTGTAGCTTTTTTTTTATAAATCTTTCTTCTTCATTTATACTTAATATTTTGGTGTTTTTTTTTTTTAACTGCACCACCAATGGTTTTAATAATACAGCAGCATGATCCATGTTCCCGATTCGTTATCAGCATATTGGCAAAATAGATGCCGATACCAATAACTTGGAAAGTCCTGAATATTGGCCGATAATATTGGTAAAACCGATAATCGGTCGATCCCTACCCAGTAGTTATAATGACCCCTTTAGTGCCACCAATAGGTATAATGCCCCTCTATAGTGCCCAGTAGGTAAAATATTACCTATAGTGTCTTCAGTACTTATAGTGCCCTCTATAGTTACAATGCACCCCACATAATGCCCTAGTAGGTAAAACGCCCCTTTAGTGCCCCCGGGACTTACAGAGCACCCCTGTAGTTATAAAGCCCCCCCCCCCCAAAAAAAAAAGGGCCCTCAGTAGTCTCTTCCTCCAATGTCAGTTAGCAAAAAAAACAAATAAAAACTTCTCGCACCCGTCTGAGATGCAGGCCACAAGCCTCTTCTGGTCTGTGGCTTGAGTTACTGGCTTCTGGACCTGGCGCAGGTGGCTGCTTTGCGACTGACAGTGGCATTCTACTCTCTCATAGGTCTGAGGCTTATGAGAGTGAGCAGCAGGGCAGGGAGCCATTGGCATCCTAAAGGGATACAGCTAAACCATCAATACAAGACATGAAATAAAAGTGGAACACATGGGCAAGGGCATACACCTCTTCCCTAATAGCACCACATGCCCTGACAAGGCTCAAAATACCTCTCCAGCAGCATCTGATACCACCATGCAGCACAAAATACCTCCCCAACAGCACCAAATAAATACCACCATGCAGCACAAAATATCACCCTATTAGCACCAAATAAATACCACAGTACGGTACTAAATATCTCACCAATAGCAGCAAATAAATACCACAGTGCAGCATAATATATCTCCATAAACAGCGCCAAATAAATACCACCATGCAGCATTAGGTACCTCCTCAAAAGCACAATCTAAATACCACACTACAGCACCATATACCTCCCAGCAGCATTGTCCCCTGACCACCTCTTCCCCGCTGTTAGCAGTATTGTCCCCCTAAATATGCTTTCCCCTTTGATAGTAGCATTGTCCTCATTTCAGTTTATTACCACTCTCGCAGATTGGAAGGAGCACTTCTCCTGCAGTTCCTCCTTCGTACTCTCAGATGATGAAGGACCTGTGATGATGTCATCACAGTCAGGTCCTTGACCCCAGGACTGCAAGGCACCAGTGCTGGTATATATAAAAAATGGCGCAGGTTTTAAAGACCTGGTCCACCAGCCGAATGGTTAAAATTCTAGAATGTATATATTTTGTCCATAATATATCAATTTGCAGTGGAAAAATAGAAAGCGAAGAGACAAAGAGAAGAAGATAATAAATGATGAGCTGATGACATCTCAAGTGACCAATCATTTACCGGTCTTCATTAAGACTAATTATGGTAAAATAATGAGCGCTATTAGCCGTTTTGTTGCCGAAGGAGACAGACCATTAATGCTGTTTCTACCAAGTAAGAAATTATCATCATTACAACAAAATTGCACAATTATGATAAAAGGCCAGGCTTTCATTGAACTATAGAATAAAGTTAAAGCTTTACCAGGATGCACCAAAGCCAGAAATATTCCCATCTCCTAAGAACACAGTCTCTTTCTCTAGCAAGAAACAGACTTCAGACACGAGTGACACAGCAGGATTATGCGGCTAGGTAAATAATGCCTTATGTACTTTCTGCTTCAATCACTTGCCACTTTCACGATCTGCTTGTTGCCAAAAAACTTTAACTTTTTTTGTTCATATTCAGTGAATGAAAACCGGCTCTGATTGTGTTCAGATTCATGGCTCGTCACAAGAGAGTCCGATACACTTGAGGAGTCCTGCACCTGTGCGTACAGCGCTTGATCAAGACAGGGAGTGCACACCGTGATGTAGCAGTAAAAGAATAATGCACATTGTGATGCCACAGAGCAAGAAAAGTGCACGCTGCAAAGTCACATCACAAGCATCATGTAGACTGTAATGCCCGAGCACAAAAATAATGCACATAATAGCCCAGGAATGGCGCACAGAAAAACCTGGCATGATGTCTGAGAGGCACAGAAGGATCTAGCAGAAGTTGGTACTTATAGTTATGCCCATGTGCTTCATAAATTTGGGCCTTGCTTTCAAAATTGGTGACTATTACTATATAACTTTGGCGGTTACATTTTCTGCATTTCCAAGTTTTAGCAATATGTCCCAATGTAAAGAATATTAAGAAAAAATCATGAATGAATCCATATGTGGTAGGTTGTCTAAGGCTATAGAAACCTTTTGGGTATTTTCTTACTGAAATGCATGTATTTTGTAATAAATCACTTTTGTTATTTTTTTTACTGCTTGGCTTCTGCAACATCACAATACATCGCAAGCTGCAGAATGCCATTTACAGGCAATTCCTTTAGAGGGCTTGTCTGACAACTCAGTCTCTGGCACCTCTTGTGCGCTCTTGAACAATCATATCAGCTTAATTATGATCAAAGTCGATCACAGGAGGGACCGCAGACCGAGCCCTTATATGACCTCTCAGAACAGATTTGCCTGTGAACAACATTCTGCAGCCTCCTATTACTGTGAAACATAAAAGTTGCAGAAGGAAAACAGTTGAAATGGTTTGTTAATAAAAACCTATAACAAAAATTTTTTTTGCCAAAAATACATGAAATTCAATATAAACAATGCCCCAACATATATTGCAGGTAATTAGGAAGGCATCAGTCTCATTATTTGAAATCTTCCATGAGCAGCCCAACCTTCTTTAATTGGTACTAAGAGAACAGCCAGTCTGCAATGATTCATAGCAAACAGAAGATGCTCAACCGGCAATAAGTCACTTCCCCAAAGTCAACAAAGTCCGAAGTGAAAAATGGATCCATCAAGAGCTCTCCAGCGTGACTGATGAAATTGTTAGGACCAAACAGAAATAGTGAAAATAATTACTGAGTAATAGCTCTGTCATAAAAGGTACAAGCTGCTCAGTGTTAAACGGAAAGGTCAGCCTTTTTGGTCCAGAGCACACAATCATAAGTTGACCACAACAGAAAAATATCAGGCATTATGAAATGCGTCAGGTGGCAAACAGAACGTCTCAGACCCCTGCCAGCAAAGTCTTGCAAAGAATGTGCATCCAACACATAAACTGCTAGAAATCTACCTTTTCTGGATTATGTTAAAGATGACTCAAAAGTTTATAAGGAGCCTTGTTAAATAGTATGGAAAGTCTTGTGGCAGATCTTTTGAAACATTCCACTATGGTGTGTGGTCTTTACAAGAATCTACAGGTTCTGGCACACAGGTTCATGCATGACCACTGATCTAGTTTTTTAGATACAATGAAAGTTCTCCAAAAGACCACTTCTTTGACCCCCCCCCCCCCCCCCCCATCTAGACCATTTCTATGTATACTACCTTATTTTGGGGCACAAGCACTCCAAACGACCATTAAGGAATCCTCATATTCATGAGCTGCTTGCTCTCCCCCACTGAAGAAGAACTTTTTCCCTATGGCATTGACAGGAGCTCTTGAATATGGCGATGCTTTAGTGTGCACTCTTGGTTTGTTCCGCAGCTGCTCAATACAAATCTTGGCAAAACGACTGGGTCAATTGAGGAAAATAACCCAACGTTTTGCTCAGGGTGTCTGTCACCAGTTTCTTGGGGGATATTTTATATAACAAAAAGATACACACACATAAATTATAGAATAAAATACAAATGGAATGGAAAAACACACCATCAATGCTAACCCAAACCACTGCCATATTCATCCTCTTCAAATGAGACTGTACATAATATTAAATATCAAAACCACTAGAACAAAACAGTGACCCAATTTTAATAATTTATTTTAGAGTCAATATGAAAATTTATATATATTTATATATTCTTTTACTTTTTGCACATTTGTTACATGTGTCACAAATTAATGGAGCAAAAGTCTGTCTGTCACTAGCAAACTCCCTATCCATCTGTTTGCATAGACACATCTGATTAAAGGACTGTTTTTCTTTTGTTGACCTGTGGCTCTGTTCCCAAGTTATGATACTTTTTCTTAATATGCAAATTAGGCTTTTGGTGCAATGAGGGCATTGCCATTACTCTTGTTGCACCCAAGCTCCACTCCTTTCTGTGGCCATCCCCTCCCTGGCTGTTTTGAATGACAGGGCCAGGCAGTGGCAGAGTCTAGTAAGGCCTCATGCACACGGCCTCATGCACACGACCGTAGTTCGGGTCAGTTTTTGCGGCTCGGGTGCGGAACCATTCACTTCAACGGGGCTGCCAAAGATGCAGACAGCACTCAGAGTGCTGTCCGCTTCCTTTGCTCCGTTCCGTTGCCCCACAAAAAAAATATTGCATGTCCTATTCTTGTCCGTTTTGCGGACAAGAATAGGCATTTCTAAGATGGGCCGCCCGTTCTGTCCCGCAAATTGCGGAAGGCACAAAAAACAGCACGGTCGTGTGCATGAGACCTAAGAGTCGGTTTCAAGACTGGCTCAGGGTGCAAGAAATCCATAAAGAGATGACGCAGACTGGTTGTCTTAGAATGTAATACTTGACGAGCAGATTTTACCTTAAGGCTTCAGACAGTAATGTGGAATCTGCTTTAATAAAATGTGATATAAATAAATGTGACACTCACGTCTTATATATTGACTCTTTGAGGAAATGAATTACCCCCGGTCGTTACATATATCAGGCTTCTACTCTTGCTTTAGTTTTCAACATGGATTGAAATAGTTCCAGAACACTTGACATGAATACACATCTAGGTTTTACCAATTCATCAAATTACTAACATAACCTACATGTGAAACTCGAAAAATTTGAATATCGTGCAAAAGTCCATTTATTTCAGTAATGCAGCTTAAAATTTGAATTTTTTGAAAAGGTTCAATATTCTAGGCACAAAGTGTCACACTCTAGTCAGCTAATTAATCCATACCCCCTGAGCAAAGGGGACCTGAGATTGTGACTTTGGGGTTTCATAAGCTGTAAGCCATAATCATCCAAATTATAACAAATAAAGGCTTGAGATATCTCGCTTTGCATGTAATGAGTCTATCTCCTATGTTAGTTTCACCTTTTAAGTTGCATTACTGAATAAAATGAACTTTGCACGATATTCAAATTTTTCGAGTTACCTGCACACCCCTGGGCAGCTCAGTCCCGGTTTAGTTCAGTTCTCTAGAGGCCGTGCTTTGCAGTACTGGACTGCCATCTCAGGAGCCTGTTGGCAGGTAATGTCTGGCTCCTTAGACTCCGCCCACTTATTAGACCACAGCTTGAGTCACATAGGTCTTTAAAATGTTTGTTATTAAACAATAAATATTACAGTTCCCCTACAGTGCCGGATGCTGAGAAAATGAACAACCCATGGCAATTGCAGTGGTGAAAAAAGACCCATGTATAGGGCAGTTGCAAAAAAAAAGCAGAGCATCTAGGTGTAACTGCAACGCCCCTGTTGCTCCTAGAGGCCAATTTGCATATATTAAAACTTCATTTTTCTCAGCAAAGCGGGCACATATGAACATGGGACCAACACAGATGTCTTCAGCTGCCAAGTGCACATGTAAGGCTACTTTCACACTAGCGTTCGATCGGATCCGTTCTGAACGGATCCGCTCATAATAATGCAGACGGAGGCTCCGTTCAGAACGGATCCGTCTGCATTATTTTTAGCATATAACAGCTAAGTGTGAAAATAGCCTCGTACGGATCCGTCCAGACTTTCAATGTAAAGTCAATGGGGGACGGATCCGCCTGAAGATTGAGCCATATTGTGGCATCTTCAAACGGATCCGTCCCCATTGACTTACATTGTAAGTCTGGACGGATCCGCACGGATCCGCACGCCTCCGCACGGCCAGGCGGACACCCGAACGCTGCAAGCAGCGTTCAGCTGTCCGCCTGTCCGTGCGGAGGTGAGCGGAGCGGAGGCTGAACGCCGCCAGACTGATGCAGTCTGAGCGGATCCGCTCCATTCAGACTGCATCAGGGCTGGACGGCTGCGTTCGGGTCCGCTCGTGAGCCCCTTCAAACGGAGCTCACGAGCGGACCGACGAACGCTAGTGTGAAAGTAGCCTAACAGGTCAGCCAGTGTCATAGGGACAAATCTGCTGACAGATGCCCTTTAACCTCTTTGCAGTCACGTTAAAATTGGAAAAACCCTCCCAACAATAACTTTTTTTTTTTGTGGGATTAGTTGTGGGTTTTTTAGGAACCATTTTGGGGTATATACATAGTGTATTAAATAACTTTTATTATTTTATTTTTAGGGGGAAAGATAAAAAAAACTGTAATTTATACATTACTTTGTGAAATTTATTTACAGCTTTCACTGTGTGGTAAAACTTAAATAATTGTATAATGTCAGTATGCTGATGATAATGCCACATTTCTATCTATTTTTACTTTTTTTTTTTTTTTTTTTTTTTTTTACTTTCCTCCTGCAGCCTGTCGGCTCTGCAACTGCTCCCCCTCCTCCTACACACTGACAGGGAGGGGGAGTCTGCTTTAGCTGCTCATATCTCTGGTTTAGTACCAGCTAGAGATATGGACTTTGTACTGTTTAAAGCTGGCATTCCAGTATAGATACTAACAAGGTGTATTAATATACTGTATAACCATGGGGTGAGGGGTTATTTTCCAGCATTACTCCATATGGCTTGTATATGTACTTGAAAGCCTATACAAGAGCTGCTGCAGTCCTGAGATTAATGGGCCCATGGGCCGACAATTGAAACGATCATTGCTAACCAGCATTACTAGTAACGCTCGTTCGCGATGATCTGGCAGTGTACACCTCCGATTACCAGATGAACGAGCAAGTCGCTCGTTCATCGGGTAATTATATCTTTTGTGCAGCACAAAAGATCATCATTTCCCAGGGGCAGATTGTGCTGTGTAAACACGATCTGCTGCCGGGAAACAACGTGACAGTATGGGGAAGAGCGATGGCATTAGCGATCACTCCTCTGAAGGGATGAGCGAATCGACTTTGGATGAAACATCCGAAGTCAATTCGCATAGACCTTCATTCTAATACTGTACGGAGCAGGAGCTCCGTATAGTATTAGAATGTATTGGCTCCGATGAGCCAAAGTTATTGCTTTGTACCACTTGGAACCGAACCCGAGTTCAGGAAATGTTTTTTTACAGTCCAAATTAATTTATAAAGTTATTGCGTGAAGTCTCGCGAGATTGTCGAGAAAGATCTGCTAGATCGTAGCCCTGTTAAGGGACCATAACTGTGGATTCATCCCTAGGGATACAGTCCTGATGAGGATGATATGCCAGGAGAGTTATCAAAATTGGTGTAAAGGAAAAATGTCTTAGTTGCCCCTAGCAACCAATCAGATTCCACCTTTCATTTTTCAAGTTCCTTTGGAAAATGAAAGGTGGAATCTGATTGGTTGCTATGTGTTTTCCGTTACATCAGATTTGATCAATAACCCTGTATATGTTCACATTTTTTTTTTTATATCAAGACACTTTGGGAATGAGCATAGGAACAGTCACATAACTGATGTCTTATGTTTCTTAAGGAGAAATGTGAGCCCCTAATCCCAGATTTGCATTACAAGTGGGCAGCTAAGAGGAGAAAACAAAGAGGAGAGCTGTATGTATAGAGCTCCATTACAGTCTATGGGAGCCTTACCTAATTATAGACCCAAGCCTATTAGGCATTTATAACATACAGTGCTGCCCATAATTATTCATACCCCTGGCAAATTTTGACTTAGTTACTTTTATTCAACCAGCAAGTAATTTTTTGACGGGAGATGACATAGGTGTCTCCCAAAAGATAATAAGACGATGTACAAGAGACGTTATTGTGGGGGGGGGGGGAGAATTCTCAGCTTTTATTTACATTTGAGCCAAAAGTGTTCAGTCCAAAATTATTCATACCCTTCTTAATAATCAATAGAAAAGTCTTTATTGGCTATTACAGCAATCAAACGCTTCCTATAATTGCAGACCAGCTTTTTGCATGTCTCCACAGGTATTTTTGCCCATTCATCTTTAGCAATGACCTCCAAATCTTTCAGGTTGGAGGGTCTTCTTGCCATCACCCTGATCTTTAGCTCCCTCCACAGATTCTCAATTGGATTTAAGTCTGGACTCTGGCTGGGCCACTCCAAAATGTTAATGTTGTTGTCTGCTAACCATTTCTTCACCACTTTTGCTGTGTGTTTTGGGTCATTGTCATGCTGAAATGTCCACTGGTGCCCAAGGCCAAGTTTCTCTGCAGACTGCCTGATTTTGTCGTTGAGAATCCTCATGTATTGCTCTTTTTTCATGGTGCCGTTCACTGTGATTAGGTTCCCTGGTCTATTGGCTGAAAAACACCCCCAAAGCATTAGGTTCCCACCACCATGTTTGACAGTGGGGATGGTGTTCTTTGGGTTGAAGGCTTCTCCTTTTCTACGCCAAAAGAAGGAAACATCATTGTGACCAAACAATTACATTTTTGTTTCATCTGACCATAACACAGAAGACCAGAAGTCTTCTTCTTTGTCCAGATGGCGTCCTCCTTAGTCTGCATTGTGCAGTGTCCGTTGGATTGTCTGCCTTGAGACATTGCCACCAGCAGAGCCCAGATTCACCAGGATGGCCTTGGTGGTGATCCTTGGATTCTTTTTCACCTCTCTAACTATCCTCCTGGCCAGCACAGGTGTCACTTTTGACTTCCGACCACGTCCTCAGATTTTCCACAGTGCAGAACATCTTGTATTTTTTGCTCAAATGTAAATAAAAGCTAAGAAATGTTTTTTTTTCCCCACAATAATGCCTCTTGTACATCATCTTATTATCTTTTGGGAGACACCTATGTCATTTCCCATCAAAAAATTACTTGCTGGTTGAATAAAAGTAACTTTAAGTCAAAATTTGTCAGGGGTATGAATAATTATGGGCAGCACTGAATATGTCTTCCCTGCATTAACATTTTAACTCTAAATAATCTCTTAGCACAGGAAGCTGAGATATGTGGGGCTGTTTGGCAGGGTCCCTATATTGAGAATGTAAAATGAGATGTACCTTGCAAAACTCAGCCAAAACGGCATAAAAAGAATTGACAAGTAAATGGAGAGAAAATTACTTTTTCAGGATCATTACTGGGTAGACCCTCCAGGTTCCCCCTTGCTAAGGCTCATTCACTTCAGTAAATGCGCAGCAATTACCTGATGTTCAGCTTTTTTCTCACTAGCGGGTCAGCAGTCTGTACTTCGTAATCATTATGCCCTCTTTCTAATACGAACCAGCTCGCTGTACAATAAGTTCCTTCTGAATGTCATGTACACACTGTCCTAGCATGTGACGAGTCCGACTGAAAAGGGTAATCTATTGCCACTCAATCAATCCTGCACTCTCTTTTTTAAGCTGAAAACTGAATAGAAATCACACCCCAAATACAATCCGTGCACCCCAAATACATGCTGCCAACACCAGACGAGATGTCACTCTGCAAGTACACACAGTAGCACACGTCTCGCAGGCATCAAACAGGTGAAAATTCTTTGAAAGGTTATGGATTCTTTTAGCACATACAAGGACTAACACATAGGGGCACGTTTATTAAAACCGGCGTTTTAGACACTGGTCTTAATAAAACCCTAAGTTGGTGGTTGGATCCGCCGAAGTTATGAAGAGGAGCCGGCCTCGCCACAACCTAGGCGCATCCAGCGCCAGTTCTAAATTTAAGACAGCTTCCTAGCGGTCTTACATTTAGACCTTTTTCTATGCCTAAAACTGGCGTAGAAAATGGAAAATTTCGGCCGGTCCACTTCCCCGCCCGCCCCACGCCCACAATTTTAGACCTGACGTTAGCGGGGAGAAGTCGCAGAAAGCGGTGAAACTAACCGTTGCGCTGCCATCTGCACCTGAAATACGCCTAATATAGGCGTATTTCAGTATAATGAATGACCCCATACACTTTAAAAGGAGAAGGTACAGTGCTTACAAAAAAAATAGAGACAAAATAAAATGAGATACCAAACAAGCAAATCAGTTATAAAAATGTAAGTTATAACACTTACAAGTCTTCTGTTTCCCCGAGGGTAGGAAGAAAATGGGACACACTCAGTCTTAGCTGCCCTTTGGTTCAGATTTTAGAACCTCCCAGTAATTTGTTAGTCAAATGTGTTGGTTATTATCGGACATTAGGAATATGGAAGAAGGATTTGGAATATTAAATAGATGATTTCTGTAACAGCGGCTGCTGTGCGCCGCTGTTCCCCTGCTTCCGTCCACAGTCCCGGGCGCTGTGTTCAGCGGCGATCTGCTGCCAGTTCTTCCCATTCACCGCTGCAGTCCTGGGCTCTGTCTCTGTAGGTACTGTTGTTATGGGATGCGCTCCACAGTTTCCTCTCAGCCCTGGCCACAGCATGCTTGCAGCGCTTCCTTAAAGGGGTTGTCTGGGATCAAACTTATTTTTTTCAAAACATCTTACTCACCTTTAGTAGCCAAGTCTATGTTCCCAATATGGTTTTAGGTAGCTTTTACACTGGAGCATGGCTCCTACAGTTGTGGGTCCCAGTGCAGGGTGGCATCTCCTGGTTTCTACTGTCTAACATCACGTCCCTGCACATCACGCCCCCCTCATACATATTTATGCCTCCTGCACATCGTCCACTCCGCCATCAATTCGCCCCCTCATACATATTCATCCTCCTACCTCCATTCATTATAAAGCTCCATGCCCGGTGACGTCACCGGACTGGAGGGGCAGGGCTTAGTGCGAGGTCGGCTAGGCTAGTTACCACCCCTCCATCCACTCTGCATAATTACCTAGGCTGCCAGTGACGTCACCGGCTCCCTGACCAGCGGAAGAGGAGGCTTTGCTCGCCTGCCAGGGACCCGGTACGTCACTGAAGACAAGAAAATACTCACTTCCGGCCAAGCATTTACTGGATGAAAACCGGGCTTGGGAAACATGTTCAAAATGTTTGTAATATGTATGTCAATAGATTACTATTATACCAATGTCCCCAATCCCGGACAACCCCTTTAAGGGCCGGCGCGCCTCACATCCTGTGCTTTGTGGGTTAGGTCATGTGACCTTGCTGACCAATCCTAGCACTCCTGCATGTATATAAGTGGTTCAGCCCCTTTCCCAGATGCCTCAGTGTCAAGGTCCTTCTGTCCTGCTAAGATTCCTGAGATCCGCTTGTGTTCCTGTCTCGTACTTGTATTCCTGGACTCTGCTACCTGTTTGATCCCTGCCTGCCTCGACTCTCCTGTTGCCGACCCGGATTGCCTGACCTGTACCTGTGCCGCCTTGCCCTGACCTATTGCCTGTCTGACTTCGCATCTGCCTCATCCTTCGGTCCTGCACTGTTGCTGCTGGTTACGACACAGCCTGGTGACAATGCCTATACCTCTGCTACCTTTCTCAGGTAGCTCCTGGTCCGCCTGGACCAGCTGTCTCGTGTGCCTATCCTCCTCAAGAGGTAGTGACCTGGTGTTCCTCTCGGGAAAGTCTATCCCCACCATCAGGGGTACTGTGAAGATAGAGGGATTCACTTAGACAACGCCCTTAGAGGAGGTAGGACACGTGGCACAGTGGTTTTACACCCACTGGTTCGTGACAGTTTCCTGTAACTCTCCCATTTTAGTAGATGGGATGAAGTTCACTACAGACAAACAGATGTCCATTTGCCCATTCTTTGAATGCACAAACAAAGGTTGATTGCCTTTTCTCCTGAGTGTAACCACATTTTGGCCAGTGACTTACAGTCATGTCACCTTTTTATTACAGTGAGCCTGTGATAGATTTGTGTTTATACACAGCAGACAATCTTAGGTGGCAGAGCTGTGGAGAGGAGGGAAACAGCGGTATCTTGAGCCAATCATGCCAATATCATAGCCAGTGGCGTATCTATCACAAGGCAAACAAGGCGGCACTTGCCAATGGGGCAGCAAAATGCCTTGTTTGCCCCTTGTCCCATCCGTCTTATATGCCGGTATACTCAGAAGATTCGATGGTATATTCTAACCCCCAGGCGTTTCCATGGTGACGGGGACGCTTGCCTGGGGGTTAGAATAAACCATCGGATATGAGTTTTCACGATCTCAGTGAGATTGTGAAAACTCAAATCCGATGGTATATTGTAACCCCCAGGCGTTCCCATGGTGACAGGGACGCTTGCCTGGGGGTTAGAATATACAGGGCCACGCCGCTCACAGGAGTAGATTTATAAACTAATCAGTAACTTTAACTTTAATCATTGCTGATCTCCTTACTTGGATACCTTACTCTGTCTTAGCTCCGGTAACAGCAGGCAGTGTGGGCGGGCGGCGCTCACTCACTGAAGTCACGCGCCTGCTCCTCCCACTAGGCGGTGCAGGCGCGTGACATCAGTGAGTGAGCGCCGCCCGCACTGCCTGCTGTTACCGGAGCTAAGACAGAGTAAGGTATCCAGTAAAGAGATCAGCAATGATTAAAGTTAAAGTTACTGATTAGTTTATAAATCTACTCCTGTCAGCGTCGGGGAGGGGGATCTGTGGATGTTACTGTTTAGGGGAGGGGTATCTGTGGGTGTCACTGTTTAGGGGGGGATCTGTGTCTGTCACTGTTTAGGGGGGAGATCTGTGGATGGCACTGTTTAGGGGAGGGGGATCTGTGGATGGCACTGTTTAGGGGTGGGGGATCTGTGGATGGCACTGTTTAGGGGAGGGGGGTCTGTGGATGGCACTATTTAGGGGAGGGGGATCTGTGGATGGCACTGTTTAGGGGAGGGGGATCTGTGGATGGCACTGTTTAGGGGAGGGGGATCTGTGGATGGCACTGTTTAGGGGAGGGGGATCTGTGGATGGCACTGTTTAGGGGAGGGGGATCTGTGGATGGCACTGTTTAGGGGAGGGGGATCTGTGGATGGCACTGCAGTTCAACTTCCAAGCCTTCACACTGAGATTGGGCTGAAGTGGGATGAACATGATTAGGCAGAGTGGCCTGGGTATACCTGATTTACTGCGATTCCTGACAAATTAATTTGGAACAAATCAAATTTCTTGTCGAGGTTTGGCGAATCGGACAAATCGAATTTTAAAAGCTTCGCTCATCTCTAGTCTCTGCACTTATTTAGTGTATGAACCGTTGTCCAGTTGCAGTTAAGCTGTTTAGGGTTGGTACTGCAAGTAGGAAGGGACAGCAGGGTGGTTTCAGTTCAGGGCCTCACTGTTCTTGTCCTTTACTCTGCAGTATTTCTGACATACAGATAAAGGATTATATATGACATATATAAAATCATATTTACGATTTCTTAATATGGTTAGAGTGTTTTTGTGTTTGAGAATGGTCCCGTTATAGACTGACATTATATACTTTATTCAGCAACCAAATTATAGGATGGACAACACGGGGCAAATTCCACAGGACCTCTTCCATCTAGGAGCCTCCAACATCCCATTTCATCTTACACAGATTAAAGAGAACCTGTTAGCAGATTCATGATGCCCTATCTACAGATGACATGAAACTGGGACACACTTCCTCATGAACCATGTTTTACCAATGCTGCAGCGTGTCAGAAAACATTGTTTTTAAAAGTGTCGGGCATGATGAGTAGGTGTCTTCCCGCTCGGTTTTTCATGCTCGGCTCTCCATGTGAAACAGCCACTCAGACTCAACAATGTGGTGGCCAGTGGGAGAGTCCGAAAGCAGGGTTGAGCCAGTAAAGAAAACAATTCCAGTTGGCTAGAGAGTTGCTGCTGCTATAGATTAGTTGGCAGCTGAATTAGGCATTGTATGTTGTTATTATTTAGACCCTGTATGACGCCATTATAGTGTATGATGTGTACAGCAGCTCAATAGAGTGGCCAGGAGCCGACATATACACTATTCCAGCCGTGACACACAGTATTAAAATAAATCTTATTACAATGTGTTTCTTCACAAATGTAAAAAAAATAAAACTACTAAATTGCAATGATCACTCAGCAGGAACTATCGAATAAAGATAAGACTCATCTTAAGTATAAAATCCACTGAACTGATTGTTTTTATGTTTTAGAAATTATTTGCACTCATCTGAAATGAAATCTTTCATTTAGCACATGACTGGTGCACAACCGAGCATTAAAACCCATTTCTCAATTTAACTCTCTTCAATTCCTTCCTATTTTAATCCTCAGGGCCTGTGATGTTTCTAGAATATTCTGAAGACAAATGAGTTTTGTCAAGCTGTGGTCAGCATTATTGACAACGGGTATTTGTTTTC
The DNA here is from genome assembly GCF_014858855.1 of Bufo gargarizans. Classification (NCBI taxonomy): domain Eukaryota; kingdom Metazoa; phylum Chordata; class Amphibia; order Anura; family Bufonidae; genus Bufo; species Bufo gargarizans. Next base: position 72,072,408 of record NC_058082.1, on the reverse strand, counting down.
ATGGGAAAGGCAATGCAAATGGCGAAGCAGAAATCTGAAAAATGTGGAGCACATACTTCTCAAGACAGGCCAGAAGTAGACACCGGTCTTGCACAGCTTGACCATTATGGAAGGGGTCATCAGTATGCAGGAGGCTCGGGCAGCAGCGAGAGAAGTGATGGGCTGGCTGTACTCACCGCTCCCTGGTCATATTAGGGATGGACTATGACCTAATGCTGTGAGACATCAGGTCACAGTGCAGCGCAGGCCTAGTAAGAAGAGCAGGGAGTGGCGAGTACAGTAAAATTGCGTGGTCCGAAGAAGGAGAGGTAAGTTTGGTTATTTAACAATATGTAAAAGACTGGGCACACCTCAAGATATTTAGCCACTAGCATTTATTAATTAAGACAGTTCAAACTAATATCATGGGGTGACAAGCAATAATTTAAAATGAATAATAAAATATTGTGACAATGCAATCGTTCTAAATACACTAAATCTTCTAGTAGTCCTAAACAGCAGCAGATATGGTTTGGAATTGTTGGATATGGGTGCGCTGCAGCGCAAATGACCTGGGTAGCTTCGTCCCAAGTAGCAGAACTAACAACCGCTTGTAAAGGAAACAATGTCCCTTGAGAATGGCTTCGGACCCGATGTGATGTTACCTTCCACGCGGATCTTTAACAAATATTCAGTACCGGTCTTGATCCTTAGTGTACTACCTTTTGGAGAGATGGGGGGTCTGACCAGACGTGTTTCGGGGTTAGAGTGTCCCCTTCTCCACTGAAGAAGGGGACACTCTAACCCCGAAACGCATCTGGTCAGACCCCCCATCTCTCCAAAAGGTAGTGCACTACGTTAAGGATCAAGACCGGTGCCGAATATTTGTTAAAGATCCGCGTGGAAGGTAACATCACATCGGGTCCGAAGCCAAACCGGCGGACCCACGTGCACAGATCCACGGCGTGGCAAACAAAATCCTGCTAGAGTAAAAGGAAAATTCCATTAAACGCCGCAGGACGGCCGGGGTCGCACCAAGCGGGTAAGACCGTTCCGACTTGAAGGTCGGTGTGACTAAGTTGACTATATAGTAACTATCAGCGGGACGCCGCTTAAACATACATGCAGCGGGACGCCGCCGTATGCAAGTTCATTTCTGCATTCAACAGTACCTCTGTGTGTGCCATAAAGGTGGTACAAAGATGTTTATTAGTTATATGAACTCACAACTATCTTGCTAACCAGAGATACGAACTTTCAGCCACTTTGCCACTTTCTGTTTCGTTGCCTATGCTGCTATTCTCAAGGGACATTGTTTCCTTTACAAGCGGTTGTTAGTTCTGCTACTTGGGACGAAGCTACCCAGGTCATTTGTGCTGCAGCGCACCCATATCCAACAATTCCAAACCATATCTGCTGCTGTTTAGGACTACTAGAAGATTTAGTGTATTTAGAACGATTGCATTGTCACAATATTTTATTTTCTTATTCATTTTAAATTATTGCTTGTCACCCCATGATATTAGTTTGAATTGTCTTAATTAATAAATGCTAGTGGCTAAATATCTTGAGGTGTGCCCAGTCTTTTACGTATTGTTATTATATCTATTTGAGTAGTGGGGTGATACTACTCGACTGCGGGCACCCCGGTTGGTGGTCACACAAACCTGTGCGTCTGACTACCTTTGATTCTAAGTTTGGTTATTTAGTTCAACTTTAGGGGTCTGATCTGAGGATGAATAGAGGTCTGAGCTGAGATCTGAGGAGGAATGGGGGTCTGATACAAATGTCTAATGTGGGTCTGGTCTGAGGTCTGATGGAGCTTGGTGGTCTGATCTGTCTGATGGAGCTTGGGGGTCTGGTCTGACGAGGAATGGGGCTATGATACAGAGGTCTGATGGGGGTCTGATGGAGCCTGGGGGTCTGATCTGAGGAGGAATGGGGGTCTGATACAGAAATCTGATGGTGGTCTAATCTGAGGTATGATAGGGAGTCTGATCTGAGGTCTGCAGAGGAATGGGGTCTGATCTGAGGTCTAAGAAGGAATGAGGGCCTGATCAGAGGTCTTATGGAGCTTGGAGCTCTGAGCTAAGGTCTGTTGAAAAATATTTATTTTCGTATTTTCCTCCTCTATATCCTAGGTGTGTCTCATGGTCAGGTGCATCTTATAGCCCAAAAATACAGTAATACAGAGCCTTTTGGCACCAGGGCTACTTTTTGAACAATTGATAAGAGTGAGTTCAGGGTACTGGACCCCCACCGATCAGATATTGATGACCTATCCTGAAGAACAGGCCATCACATACCCGACAACATAAAACGAGTGGAAAACCACTTTAAAGAGGAGCAGCCACCATCTTCTCCCCTACTCTATAATCATTGGGGAGTAGAAGGATTCTGTATGTTATCCTATACATTAGATTTTTATTTTATAAGTTGCTACATAGCAACAAACTGAATTACCTAGACAATATGATGGGTTGACCACCACTGCATAGGCAACTGTTCCTGCCACCTTTGTGAATTAGGAGTTCTGGGAACAAAGGCATCTTGGTTCTACTTAAACGGGTCTACAGATATTAATGACCTATCCAACTCCTGGCACCCATGCCAATCAGATGTTTGAAGGGGCCATGGAGCTCATGTACACCATCTCCATTGTAGCGGCAGTTTAGTGTAATTACAGCTGTCCAAGTGAATGGGAGAGTAAGCTGTCAAGACACTAAATCTGCGCCGCAAAGAAGACATTGTGCAAGTAAAAAGTGAAGAGAACGCACAAGCACCATGGTGCCTTCAAACAGCTGATTGGCAGGTGTGCCAGGAGTCAGACTCCCTGACGTTGATGACATATCCTGAGGATATCTCTAGCCTAAAGAACCCCTTTAACCTATAAAACTATTAGGCCAATGAAGTATAGAAGGTTGTCCAAAATACAAATATACTATGTTCACGTGTGCAACGTGGCTTCCGTTTAGAACACATGCAGATCTTTCATACGACACATACCAATGGAACCCATTGGATCTCATTGACTTATAAGGGGTTCTGTTGTGATGTCAGTCAATTTAATGAAAAGAATAGCATTGCATCTCTAAGTTCAGGCTCTCAGAGGGAGATCTGAAGCAAGGGACTTTATGACACCATATGCCCTAATAGCACATACGGACATAGGTTGTCTTTATTCTGTAAAAGCAGCTCATCACGAGCTGATTCAGTGTGAAGAGGAGCATATGTCCACAAGTAAGATCCTGGTGTTGCAAGGTGCAAGCTGTAAAATCCTAGTCATTTTTGCTAGCCCAGTTTTATTACTTCTTAAAATGCATAGTCAATGTATCCTCTCCTGGAATAAATTATATCAAAATGGAGTGCCGAATGCCTATGGAGAAAAACTTACACACCAGAAAATTTCCTACATTACAAATTCATGCTAAGAACCTATTACTCTGCCCTTTACCTCGCCAAACAGACCTTCCTCACCACCCAAATCTCCTCAATGTCAAAAAAAAAAACAACCCAAAAAAACTCTGACACTTTTCACTCCCTCCTCAGTCCCAAAGTGCAGGTGCCTATCACATTACTCCATTTAAAAAAAAAACTTTCTCTTGACCCGTTCTGCACAACTAACTATAGACCAGTCTCCAATCTTCCCTTCATCTCTAAACTACTGGAGCGTCTGGTCTACTCTCGCCTCATCCGCTATCTTTCTGCTCACTCTCTCCTTGATCTATTACATTCTGGTTTCCGCACCCTATATTCTACAGAAACTGCCCTCATCAACGTGACAAATGATCTCCTGGCAGCAAAATGCAACCGTGACTACTCTCTGCTCATTCTTCTTGACCTCTCTGCAACTTTTGACACTGTAGACCACCATTTCCTACTCACCATGCTCCAATATATCGGCCTAAAGGACACTGCCCTCTCCTGGTTTTCTTCCTATCTCTCTGACTGCTCTTTCAGTGTATCATTTGCTGGCTCCACTTCTCCTCTTCTTCTTGCTGTTGGGGTTCCTCAAGCTTCAGTCCTAGGCTGTCTCAGTGTTATGTTTGACACTGATCTTTCCTTCACCCCCTATATTCAATCTCTCACCCCTTTATGCCGGCTGCACCTCAAATACATCTCTAGAATCTGCCCCTTTCTCACTATGAAAACAAAATCTCTCATTGTTGCCCTGATGGATTCCTGCCTCGATTACTGTAACTTACTATGAATTGACGTCCCCCTCACCAGACTTTCCCCTCTCCAATATTTTCTTAATGCAGCAGCTAGGGTCACCTATCTAACCGCTACTCCGAAGCCTCCACTCTGTGCCAGTCATTGCACTGGTTGCCCATACAGTATAGAATCCAATTTGAACTGCTTGTTCTCACCCACAAAGCTCTCCACAGTGCTACACCCCCTCTACATCTCTTCCCTCATGTCGCTCCACCACCCTACCAGTAGTTCTACGTTCTGCAAATGACTTACGACTGACATCCACCATAATCTGAACCTCTCACTCCAGGCTCCAAAACTTCTCCCGAGCTGCAAAGGTTCTCTGGAATGCCCTACCCCAAGAAATTAGGTTAAACCGCAATATATACAGTTTTAGGTGCTCCATAAAATCACATCCCCTGATCTAACTCCTCTCCATATATAGCCCATTTATTTTCAGTTCCTGAACCTGAGCCTCAACCAAACTCTCCCATGCACCCAGAAGCACTACAGATATCATCTGGTGACTGGCTCATGCTGCTTTATTTCTACTCCCCCATTTTTTCCAAGATGGCTGGACCATTGCACAAAACAAGCACTTTTACCTTTTATGTCACATCTTTCCCCTCATACATTGTAATCTCTTGCAAGCAGGGTCCTCATTCCTCTTGTTCTAATTATTGACTTGTCTGTTGCTATGTTATTTATGACTGCTTGTACATGAACCCCTGAACTGTAAAGCGCTGCAGAATATATTGGTGCTACATAAATAAAGATTATTATTATTATAATAGAAGCATACCATGTATCCCCAGGATACACAAAACATCTAGGCTCTATTTTAGGTGATTCTTCTTGGTAACTAAAAACGTATCTGTATAGCGCCACCTGCTGTGGCAATATATCTCTTTAAATATGTAGGGCACAACTAGAGATGAGCAAAGTTATGGAAATTCAATTTGCCTGATTTACGGGAGCAATGATAGGGAACAGCAATCGAGCCACCCCCTGTCATTGAACCACTCAGATGCCGCATTCATCACTGATCGCGGCATCTACCATTTAGGCCTTTCAGAGCTTAATACTCCCCTTATCCATTTGATCTCGTGGAGGCCGTTGTGGGCATCTTGATTGAAGACGCCGCACAAAATCGCGATATTTTGTGCGGTATCTTCAATCAAGATGGCCGCGACAGCCTCTAAGTGATCAAATGGATAAGAAGAGTATGTATTTTGTTTTTACCATTTCAGGGAAAATTGATTAGTTACCATGACGCATGAGGAAATTTGGCTTCACTGACGAATTACATTTTTCCTAAAACTAACATTAAAGTCAATTAATTTGCCTTCGATTTGCTCAACAGTAGACACAACCTAGAGTTGGCAACAACCACTGTAAGCCAAGAACAGCTTAAAGGACTAATTCTAGGGCTCAAGACGTCTTATACATCATCATATAATAGCATAGTAAGAGCATTATTACTTTTGTAAGAACATCCGGTTTATTGAAGCTGACGTCGGCTGTGTAGGCAGCACAAAGCTCCATGTTTGTCGAGACATTCAGTTCGAACCAACTGCACCGTCCCCAAAGTTTGTCATAGCTAATCAGTTCTGTTTTTTCTTACGTTATGACCTGGCTCATGAAGATGTTGCTACACAACTGACTCCCACACACACCATCCATTATCCATAATGTAAATAATGAAAATAATGAAGTGTTTAACAGTATGAGTAGCTCCAGAATGAAGAGTACATGTAGGTGTCTTTTAGGTCGATGTTAAGGGGGATTGAAGATTTTCAATATATGGCTATAGCGCCCCAGTTACAACTAAAATGATGCATTACAACACTAGCTATAATTAATACCTGCAAAATACGAGCCCTGATAATCTTCTAGTTAAAGAACAGAATTTCTCCTACATATTTATATGTGTTATTGGATCTCCTGGTATTAACCGTGCCACTTGTGGATTAAATAGATTACTGGATATGCAAGTGTCTTCCTTACATCGTTCCTTTCTTTATCCTTCATTTCCTTCCTTCCCTAACAGCAGTTTGTATAATTTTTAATCTGTGGGACTATTCATATAGATAAACTTCATTTTCTATATAGGGACAGCAATAATTTATGCATTGAATGTTGAGCTTTGTATTTATAAATCATTTACTCATGTATTTTACATTTAGCTTTAAGTTTTTTTTTGTTGCATTTTAAGATTAGTACCATTATATATTGTAATCTGTACATTATCATGACCAAAAAATTGAATTAGCCTAATTAACCAGTTTCAATGTTTGAAGGATATGTAAAAGGGAAAACTGATTTGTACTTTGTTCTTGTTATCTTGAGTTGAAAAGTTTAATTAAGTTTCCGGTTTTAATCTCCATTCCTCAATTCATCTTCACTCTCCCTGATATTAAATTTACAACCTGCTCCTAATTTATGACTTTTCTTCTTATGTGGATGTGTACCTTCCAGTTTTAAATTCTGGATTTATGGTCTGTCTGTCCAGGATGCTGCTGTCTTTACTAGCTCTCATTTATCAGCACACTTGTATCACAGTAATGCATTTCCCTTTTACAGTCCATGTACTAACAGAAACTGAAAACGAGGGTATATGATTCCCCCTGACACCATCTTTGAAGTATGACATGTGCTCTCTTTCTCTGTGAACAAATAAACAGAATTTTATTTGACCCTTACCCACTGCAGGCTACCTTGTGCCTCCTTCCAATCTACACTTAGTGCAGCCTGTGTAATGCCCTGCCTACTCTCTAATCTGATATGTTAAACCTCCTGTGCTTCCCTGTGCTGCTATCTCTAACAATTAGAGAAGAGGGGGGCAGCAGAGAGACTGTATACAGCAAGGAATTATGTCAAAAGCAGTAGGACTATGTGAAGGAGTTACATAGATTCTACATCAGCAAAAGCATAGAAAATTTTAAATGAAGACTATTGGGAAAGATGTTTAATTTTGCATCTAGGAAGCAAATGACCAATACAACAATTTCAGTGCAAAGGAGTCCACACTTTTAAGATTAGGATTTAAAGGGAACCTGTCAGCTGCAGTAGTACTCTGCATATAGTACTGCACTTAATAGTGCATGTGGGAGGTAAAAGACTCCCTTTAAGGAGTCACTTTTTGAATGTGTCAGTTTATTGGCTTCTCACGGTCACCATTTCATCTTCCATTTTTTATTATGTGTAAGAAAATGAATTAGATTTAATCATACATTTCCTTCTTGAAGCAAGTTTATTACAACTTGTCTTTGATCTACAGCTAATTAGTTGTTCAATATACTCTACCTTTCCACAGGATGGATAGAAGAGTATCTTAAAGCTCCACTGTCCAACTGCAAATTCTATAATGGGTCTGTCAACTGTCACACATCAGTTAGAGTAATGTTCCCCTCATATGGGACAAAGGGACCTTTTAGGACCACTCAGGCTCCAGGACCCAGGATTGACCATAACCAATGCCTCTGATTATTTAAAAAGTTGGTGCCACTTTGTCCATATTTTTGTATTTAGAAGCAATCCCATCAAATGGATTGCAAAGTAAATGGACTTTGAATGATCAAGAACTTTTGACCTTTTTGGAAACCTACTTATTCCCTGTCTTCGGGCCTGTTTCACTAACATAAGACCTGCAAGGATGCAGCAGCAATAGTAATTTATCTAGCCACACTACCATATTTTATATCAGTTTAGCAACTATTACATCAGAGTCGTGTCCTTGTTACCCCCACAGTTTGTAGGATGACTAAAGAAGGTTCTGTTGAGTCACATACTTAAAGTTCACACTAGAAAACTGAGGTAAATTGGTCAATGGCAACGGTAGTTATTATTGTCTATGCCACCGCCATCACAGCCCTAGTCAGCTGAGTCATTCACCAATTCATTGCGGGATTGCAGACTAGTGCATCATCAAATAGCAAAGTAGCACAAGGCGTAAACCACGGTCACACAGTTAGTCCTGTTATAACCAGAGGCGTAATGACCAGTGTGTCCCAGTAGTCATGTTGGACCTGATGAACCTGATATTGGACCTAATGAAGGGAGCTTTCCGTTCCAGAAATGGGTAGTCCCAATACACTGGTTTGTGAGAACTTAACAGTGTGAATTCATTAGCAGCGCGATCCAACTGCACTGGCTCACTTTGCTTCCATTTTTGTTCATCAACACTGCTAAAATTGTTCATTAATTGTTTAAGGAACATCACAGAGTTCAAGGTGATGACTGGGCCTCCACTCACCCATTTCATCCCACTCCACTTCCAGTGCCACCGCTCTGATTCTTACCACTGAGCTGCTTTTTTACTTGGCTGCTGCAGTCATGTCAGGTATAGGTCATGTCACCGCTGCAGCCAAGTAAACAGATCCTAGCAAGAAGAACTTAAAGGGAACCTCTCATCGGGATTTTGTGCATAGAGCTGAGGACATGGGTTGCTAGATGGCTGCTAGCACATCCGCAATACCCAGTCCCCATAGCTCTGTGTGCTTTTATCATGTAAAAAAAACGATTTGGTACATATGCAAATTTACCTGAGATGAGTCCTGTACATGAGATGAGTCAGAGACAGGACTCATCTCAGGTTAATTTGCATATGCATCAAATCGTTTTTTTTTACACAATAAAAGCACACAGAGCTATGGGGACTGGGTATTGAGGATGTGCTAGTGGCCATCTAGCAACCCATGTCCTCAGCTCTATGCACAAAATCCCAGTGACAGGTTCCCTTTAAGTGGTGGTACTGGAAGCAGAAGGAGATGAACTGAGTGTGTATACCTACATGTTTTTATTTTGTCACAATTCCTGCCTTTGGGGATTTTTTGAATATGTAATTCAGACAACCCATTTAAAGAATCTGCTGCTTATGCCTTAGTACCATATCGGACACCTTCAAAGATCTGTGAAGCCCATGCCTTGATGAATCAGTGATGTTTTGGTGGAATAAGAAGGACCTACATAATATTAGGCAGGTGGTTTAATGTTACGGCTGATCGGTGCATATACAGCAGACACAAGCTAAGGCTACTTACACACTTGCGCTAGCAGGGTCCGGCAGGCTGTCTCGGCAAGGAACAGCCTGCCAGATCTGTACTAACGCTAGCCCATGTGTGCCACCAGAAGTCCGCTCTGGCCCCATTCACTATAATGGGGACAGGCTGGAGTAGCGAGGTCAAACATGCCGAGAGGCCGCCGGACAAAAACTGCAGCAGTGAATGGGGCTGGAGCGGACATACGGCGGCACAAATGGGTTGCCGTTAGTACGGATCCAGCAGGCTGTTCCCCTGCCGGAACAGCCTGCTGGACCCTGCTAGCGCAAGTGTGAAAGTAGCCTACAGTAAGTGTCAGTATACAGATGAGGAATGGTGATGCAGTCATTAGGGAGTATAAGAATTATGGTTGGATCAAGGTTTGTAGGACATTAAAATGAAAGGGGCTATCCTACAAATAATAACTAGACATCATATAATACACAACAATCTCCTTCTAATAAAGCCCAACAACCAAAACGAAAGATAGTCAGTAAGAAAAAAGTTATATTCTATAAGCAAATTATGTATTTGAGAGCAAAACAGAAACATGTTGACACCTACCTGAACTGGTCGATGCAGGGGACTTGCTTCGCCGGGAAGGTCCTGGACTCTTAGTTGTACTTCTGCGTGGTATGTTAGGAAGCTTGGTGTAAGAAGTAGATTTCACAACCCGACATTCTGAAAGGGAAAAAATGCATCTTGAAATGTATCCAGTTTGTCTTTTGAAGGGCACAGACTGATCTTAAGTAAAAGGCTACATGTCACGAGGAAAGATCAAAGATATACTTGTATGGCTGGACAGAAGATAAAGAAATCCTCCAAACATGACATTATGGAGGCTCAGATCTGCCTTTTGTTATCATTTTACTGGATAGCATTAGAAATAATAAAAAAAAAACTCTTGGCTTACAAAATAAATTGTTTGTATATAGAGTTTGTATATAGAGTTGCATTAATTGCTTATACAATATAACAAAGTCAGCAAGTAGTACAATTTCAGTAGATGTTCTAAGTGTCAGAAAGCCTACTGTATGGTCATTCACAAGCGTAGAATACCGCCTCATCCTCCTTCAATACATTCTGGAGGTACTGAATTGTTTTCCATGAATAAATATAATACATGAACTACTAGCTATTCAAATATGTATTGAATGTATAGAGTGTAGAACTAAAAGGGCATCTGTCACCAGATTTCTGAGCATTAATCCAGCTGTCGTGTGAGATCTGCGCATGTCAGCTGAATGTAATGCTTTTAGTTGCATTTCTTTATGTGGATTCAATGTGTAGAAAAACAATATTTTATAATATGTAAATTAAACCCAGGGTGCAATGAGGGCAGTGCTGTTGCACCTAGAGGCTCCGCTCCCTGCCTGCTTTGCCACGACCCCACAGCTAAGACTGATATGCCAGGCTGAGAAAAGATATTCATGCCTGGCCGTGAAGTCTCGCAGAGACGTGCTGTACAGGAATGGGGCACACAGACTCTTTTGCTGGATTCTGTAGGATGAAAACACTCATTTATTAAGACCGATTATTTATAAGTCTCTGCACTGCTGGAGGAGGTGCCATAGTTATGTGGAGGCGCAGGCCTCTACATAACTTTGGTGCTTCCTCCAGCAGGCCACGCGATAAACTGAACTCTACACCAGCTCCCTTGCTGGCATAGATTTAGGCCATTTTCTACACCATAAACTGGCATAGAAAATGATGAATGAGCATACTGCCCACCCTTAGCCACGCAACGCCCTCTTTTCTCACCCTGTCGGAAAAGTGGCGTCAGCGGGGGAAGGTTGCATATTTTATCGCAAAATGGCTTGCCACAAAACCTGCGATTGATATATGCCACAAAAGTAAAGTATGTCAGTTAATAAATGAGCCCGTTAGTGTACAACATACAAAAGTTTGGACACACCTTCTCATTCAAAGCGTTTTCTTTATTTTCATGACTATGAAAATTGTAGATTCACACTGAAGGCATCAAAACTATGAATTAACACATGTGGAATTATATACATAACAAAAAAGTGTGAAACAACTGAAAATATGTCATATTCTAGGTTCTTCAAAGTAGCCACCTTTTGCTTTGATTACTGCTTTGCACACTCTTGGCATTCTCTTGATGAGCTTCAAGAGGTAGTCACCTGAAATGGTTTTCACTTCACAGTTGTGCCCTGTCAGGTTTAATAAGTGGGATTTCTTGCCTTATAAATGGGGTTGGGACCATCAGTTGCGTTGTGGAGAAGTCAGGTGGATACACAGCTGATAGTCCTACTGAATAGACTGTTAGAATTTGTATTATGGCAAGAAAAAAGCAGCTAAGTAAAGAAAAACGAGTGGCCATCATTACTTTAAGAAATGAAGGTCAGTCAGTCCGAAAAATTGGGAAAACTTTGAAAGTGTCCCCAAGTGCAGTCACAAAAAACATCAAGCGCTACAAAGAAACTGGCTCACATGCGGACCGCCCCAGGAAAGGAAGACCAAGAGTCACCTCTGCTGCGGAGGATAAGTTCATCCGAGTCACCAGCCTCAGAAATCGCAGGTTAACAGCAGCTCAGATTAGAGACCAGGTCAATGCCACACAGAGTTCTAGCAGCAGACACATCTCTAGAACAACTGTTAAAGGGCTTCTGTCAGCCCACTAAACCGTTTTTTTGTTTAATAATAATCCCTATACTGCGAGCTCTGCATACATAAGCTAAATATTCATTTTGGTTCAGTAGAATTTGATAAAAAGCTATTTTTATAATATGTAAATTATCTTGCTACCAGCAAGTAGGGCGGCTAGGTAGCAGCCGCATCCTCCGATCCTAATGACACCCCCTCCGCTGTGTGATTGACAGGGCCAGGGAACGGAATCGTTCTCTGCTGGCCCTGTTTGAATTCCAAATCTCGCGCCTGCGCCGTACCTGTCTTTAATCGGCGCAGGCGCACTGAGAGGCGCTCTCTCGGCCGCTCCATCCTCAATGCGCCTGCACCGGGTGTAGATGTGATGTCATCGGCGCAGGCACATTGAGGATGGAGCCGCCTCTCAGTGCGCCTGCGCCGATTAAAGACAGGTACGGCGCAGGCACGAGATTTGGAATTCAAACAGGGCCAGCAGAGAACGATTCCGTTCCCTGGCCCTGTCAATCACACAGCGGAGGGGGTGTCATTAGGATCGGAGGATGCGGCTGCTACCTAGCCGCCCTACTTGCTGGTAGCAAGATAATTTACATATTATAAAAATAGCTTTTTATCAAATTCTACTGAACCAAAATGAATATTTAGCTTATGTATGCAGAGCTCGCAGTATAGGGATTATTATTAAACAAAAAAACGGTTTAGTGGGCTGACAGAAGCCCTTTAAGAGGAGACTGTGTGAATCAGGCCTTCATGGTAGAATATCTGCTAGGAAACCACTGCTAAGGACAGGTAACAAGCAGAAGAGACTTGTTTGGGCTAAAGAACACAAGGAATGGACATTAGACCAGTGGAAATCTGTGCTTTGGTCTGATGAGTCCAAATTTGAGATCTTTGGTTCCAACCACCGTGTCTTTGTGCGACGCAGAAAAGGTGAACGGATGGACTCTACATGCCTGGTTCCCACTGTAAAGCATGGAGCAGGAGGTGTGATGGTGTGGGGGTGCTTTGCTGGTGACCCTGTTGGGGATTTATTCAAAATTGAAGGCATACTGAACCAGCATGGCTACCACAGCATCTTGCAGCGGCATGCTATTCCATCCGGTTTGCGTTTAGTTGGACCATCATTTATTTTTCAACAGGACAATGACCTCAAACACACCTCCAGGCTGTGTAAGGGCTATTTGACCATTAAGGAGAGTGATGGGGTGCTGCGCCAGATGACCTGGCCTCCACAGTCACCGAACCTGAACCCAATCGAGATGGTTTGGGGTGAGCTGGACCGCAGAGTGAAGGCAAAAGGGCCAACAAGTGCTAAGCATCTCTGGGAACTCCTTCAAGACTGTTGGAAGACCATTTCAGGTGACTACCTCTTGAAGCTCATCAAGAGAATGCCAAGAGTGTGCAAAGCAGTAATCAAAGCAAAAGGTGGCTACTTTGAAGAACCTAGAATATGACATATTTTCAGTTGTTTCACACTTTTTTGTTATGTATATAATTCCACATGTGTTAATTCATAGTTTTGATGCCTTCAGTGTGAATCTACAATTTTCATAGTCATGACAATAAAGAAAACTCTTTGAATGAGACGGTGTGTCCAAACTTTTGGTCTGTACTGTACATATCAAAATGATGGAGGAAAAAAGATAAAAACTGACATTTTGGGCAGCATACCAGTGTTGAGAGGAGGTGCAAGAACAAAATACTGTGGAGAGTATGTGTCTGACAGGCTTATGGACTCCATAGCTAATTTGTCCAGGATATAAAGGGCTTCGGGAACCTGCACATTATTTAAAGCCAGGTTGGGGATCTGCTCAGGCCCACATCCTGCAAACACTCATTTATTAAGACCGGCGATTTCTAAGTCTTAATTGTCTCTGCACTGCTGCAGGAAGCACCAAAGTTATGCAGAAGAGCATGACATTGTGATTTCATTTAAGAGTATAGCAAATATAAGAGAAAGTGAGAAAGCTGCAAGGGAAGTGTTGCACCCCTACGATATTTCTGGATGCTAACTAAGTGCAGTGTGAGGAAGATTGCTCCAGAAGGTAAATTGGCCTGTTGCAGCTGTGAGAACTGTAAGAATGTGGAATTGCAAACCTGTGTAAAATCTGCCGGTCCATGAGTTGTGGATCTGAATTGTGCCAACTCCTGTGAGCGCTGTAGTGGGACTTTACTTGCCAATAAGAGCATTACTCTACTGTTAAACTGGCCTCATCAGCGCATCACTCTTCAGGGAATCCTGCCTTGTACCTCAAAACTTATCTCCACCAAGGGTACCCTACCTGACACCAGACAGGGACTCCAAAGTAAAGGAGTGCCCGAAGGGAAGAAAAGGTGCACCCTTCCTATTATCGCATGGCTTAAGGGAGTGACAGAAAAATATTCCAGGAAAACACCTTTAATGTGCTGTGGTGGACACACATGCTCAGTCTTGCTTCTCTCTACACCAGTGGGAGAAGCCAGTTGCTTCTAAACTGCAGAGTCTATTTTGCTACATTACTCTGATTGCACTTCCTGCATTTCCTCCAAGAAGCAAATAAGACGCTGCAGCTTAAGAAGTAACTAGTTAACTACACCAGGTATCACTCTTCATACCTAAAGGAGCAGAGAGAGACAAGACTGAGCATGTGTCCACCTCAGTGCATTTACTGAACTGGACAGTGAAAGACCAATCAATAAAACCAGCAGGTGGAGCTGTTGTAACATTATTAATGCAATATCTGGGGATATACATTTTTTAAATAAATGTAAATAGAAAAATGTTTATAATATTTTTGTGGTACAAGTGCTTTAAATATTGTCATGAAAACTAAGTTGTAGTGCCTATTCTAAGAATAATACTACTAATACATAGTAAAAAGCCATATATTCTGCCACTATAAACAACAACCTTAATAGGTGAAGATGAAATAATAATAATAATAATAATAATAATAATAAAAAAGATATAAAATATATAACATAAATATGTCTTGACATATCAATATCACTAAGAAAAATATGAAACGAAAAGACTTTTAAATTGCAAAACTATCTTGATTGCATTTTTATCTGATGATGGCTTTAAATTCTTTTGTCAATATCTGTAATCAAGTATATCAGAGTCCAGAGACTCTGCCCATTGCAGACGGTGATAATACTCCCTGAAGAATGAATTAACATAAATTAATCAGAACATCTCAACTACAAAGTTATTTAATTATGAAATATTTTAATCTAATTCTGGAACCATGCTAATGTGTGATGTCCTCATTTCTCTGTAACAGCATACCAGGATACTGTATGCCTTTCAAAAAACTTTTAGTTGATAAAAGACAACTTTATATAGTCAGGGGCAGCCTTAGGGGTGATCGACCTCATGGTCAGACTGGCCCACAAGAGGACCAGGGGATCCTCTGGTGGACCTAACCTCTGACAAAATAACAAAGGATAATTTGGAGCTCTCCTTGGAACCAAAAACCACCAGATATCCTAATGAACCATATTGATGGTAATTCCTGAATGTGCAATAATAATGATAATTAAAAAAAAAAACTTAAATGTGAACATGTATATGTCCGACATTCACAGAACATGGGCCCTCAGAATCATTATCTCTGTTAGGCCCAAGGGAATTCAGTGTGACACTGATCAACCTACAGTACTTGATTCCAGTTGGGTGGGTGTCCATGTGTGTGAATGCATGAGTTACGGAATCATACCAGAAGTTCTGGAGTGAGTCAATGACTTTTAAAGTGGTTGTCTGGCTCAGGAATCCCTCAATTAGGTAAAACACAGAGCCAATTCAGGCCTGCAGATGTCCATTGGAAGCAACAGATGTACACTAATCTAGGGGGCCACCAGTAAGAGCTCATCATTGCCCTGTAGAGGACTCATCATATATACAAAGGCTTTATCTAGTTTAGAAAACTTTATTTCAAATGCGTTATCATTCTTAAAGGGGTTCTCTGGGAATGATTTCAAATGGCCACAAGCAACCTGTACTAGAATGTGAGGAGGACTGGCCCCACTTGCTGAGGTGCCTAGGGAGTGAGGGGACGGGGCATAACTACACATCACGCTCTGACACTCACATATACTACACTTTGGTTCCTGTTAGGCTGTTCAGCCATAATGGCACATTGTAGGCAGTCCCATAGAAATGAATGGGAGCGGGGGCCGCGCATGAGCGGTACGCTCCTATTCGCTTCTATGGGGAGCCGGCTTGGTGGTGGCCGGACCGGGGTCTTCAAGCCACCACCTTGCGGGGCTCTGTTCTCTATATAGGTGCGGGACCCGCACCAATAAGACTATGAGGACATATCCTAGCGATATGCCCCCATTGTCTATAATGAGACAACCCCTCTAATATAAAAGCTTGATTTATTCAATTTTTATTTTTCACCATATCTGCCCGGCCCCTACATTTCACATCCTCCCAGCATATCAGGAGTAAACACAAAAGTAAAAAAGAAAAAAAAAAAAGAAAAATTACTTTGAAGTATAGAAGTATACAGATGTCTGTACTGGAGTTTACCCTCCGTTTCACAGTGAAGAACATCTAGCACAGCTACTTGATCTTCTGCATCAAGGGGACATTACAGAGTAGCTGATGAAATGATTCATAAAATGTCCAGGATTCCATGAATCACTTCTCTTTGTTCTATTACTGAAGAACAGCCCTTCAGCTTCAAGGACAGACATAGCTCCCCATAAATCATATTTATCTCATTTACTGGTGATTAGACTAACAGCATAAGGAACGCTGTATACTTGGCTGTGGTGCAAGGCCTCATCTATACTCTGCCAGAGGGCAACTTGGTTGCACTTCTATCAGTATTTGCAATGCTAAAAATATTATGTGCTAATACAATCAATAAAGTCTATTACCAAAAAAGACCTGCTTAATGAATGTCAGGATGATTTTTTTTTTAAACAATGACCTATAAGATCCTTCAGTTTTTAGAGACTAATTATAACAGAATATTAACACAGCTTCACTATTGAATATTATTTTATATTAGTTTTTATCTCTATTATATCTATATTATATACAATGTCTAAATGGGACCTGTCACCTCTCCTGACAAGTCTGTTGTAGTAACTACTTGCATCCTCCAGGTAATAATTCTACATTCACTGATGCGTTGAACGGCCACTGCTTGGATACAGTCAGGATTGTGGTAGAATTAACACATGTAATTTTATTACATGTAAACAAATGGCTCAGAATGGTTTCAGATAATAAAATAAGTCATACACAACTTTATAGGCCCCTACAGTTACTGTTCTACTACTTCCTGGTCCCCAACCTGTCTCTACTTCCTGGTCCCTCTGGACACACAGGAAATGACCGCTCAGCCAATCACTCGCTGCGGCTGGCCACTGCTGCTTCCAGTGATTGGCTGAGCAGTCATTTCCTTCATGTCAAGAGAGACCAGGAAGTAGGGATCTGTGGGGGGCCGGGCGGCGGTGAAACATCATGGTCAGGCAATCAGTGAGCTGAGTCTGACTTATTTTATTATTTTACACAGTTCTAAGTCCTTTCTTTAACAACCCCTTCAAAGTGTCATGCACACAAAGTCGTGTACTGTACATGGAAACGGAATGACAACAGATGGAGTCCCTGCAGTTCTGTATCCAAAGAACCATAGGCATGCCACGATTTCTTTTCTTTTATGGATTCTGCATTAATTTACAAGTAACAACTCTGAGGTGCCTACATGGAGGTACAGTATTTGGCCATAGAGTTTGATGAACACCATATTACAGATATGTACATAAAGTGGCTACATTTATACCGTACACCTCAGAGTGTGGCAATACAAAAGTAAATGTGAGTTTTTTTTTAGAATTGGAACTGTGACAAAAATGGCACAATAAGGCATGCTACTTTCACTGCATTAAAGGGGTTGTTCCATCATGGACAATGGGGGCATATCGCTAGGATATGCCCCCATTGTCTTATAGGTGCGGGTCCCACTATTGGGACCCACACCTACATCGAGTACAGAGCCCCGCAAGGTGGTGGCTGGAGGACTACGGTCCGGCCACCAACAAGCCGGCTCCCCATAGAAGTGAATAGGAGCATATCGCGCATGCGCGGCCCCCGCTCCCATTAATTTCTATGAGGCCAACGGAAATAGCCGAGCCAGCGCTCAGCTATTTTCGCCAGCCCCATAGAAAATGAATGGAGGGCTGCTGCGCATGCGCAGTGCACACACCTTCACTTTCGGGGCTCCGTTCCCAGTGGTGGGACCTGCACCTATAAGACAATGGGGGCATGTCCTAGCGATATGCCCCCATTGTCCATGATGAGACATCCCCTTTAAGGAGAATTCATTAAATCTTAACAATTGTCCGCTGCACTAGAAGAAAACTTTTGCAGGAACCATCATATCCAAATACAACTTTACTGTTAACCCATATTTTAATGACCTCTGCTTTGTATTTGGCCAGGGGTATAAACTATAGAAGATGATCTGGTGTTGGAGTGTGAAGAACTCTCTGGAGAGCATCAAGTGGCATGGGGTGTCTTATAGGCCAACCACTGCTCCCTGGGAAAAACATAGGCAAAGTAGCTCTCCTCCGGGAATAGTCATGGAGGGTGCCACCTATTGGGAGTAACTTCCCTATGAGTCAATGTCCAACCTTTCAACAGGCCTTACAATATGACTAAGAATTTAAGCCAAATCAGAACCTTCACCATGAGAAAAAGACACCTATTCCCAGAGTGTTTCCACAAAGAGAAGGTCTCTCTTCCTAATGGAGAAGAATTTGCTTTGGCTTACATCTTTAGTCATATTGCATATACGCATGTTAAAAAAATCAGAAACGTCAAATTCCTAGGAAAGCTCCCCAAATATCTGGCACTCCTGGGGGAGAGATAAGTTGCATATAAAGAACACTCTGTAACATAGGATAGCATTAGAAAGGCATGTGATGTTTGTGGACTCCAAGATTGGAATAGAGGCCCAGGAGCTTCTAGCTATGCTGCTTGGTTCAATTTCTTCTTTACTCAGCAGAATGCATTAGAAGAGTATTGCTCTGCAGAGACAACCTGCAGGCGGTGAGAGAAGAGCTAAAACTGGATTTCAGTGGTTTCTAAGATATACAATACTATAGCTTAACTTCTCAAATCTCTTCTAATTTAGGGTTGTAAAGTAGATTCTAGAGACCTATATTAAAGGGGTTGTGCACTTTGTTTAAACTGATGATCTATCCTCAGGATAGATCATCAGCATCTGACCGGCGGGGGTCCGACACCCGGGATCCCCTGCCGATCAGCTGTTTAAGAAGGTAGGGGCGCTCCAGCAGCGCCGCGGCCTTCTCACTTTTTACTGCAGGCCCAGTGACGTCACGACTAGTATCAACTTGCCTTGGCGGGGTTAAGCTCTGTTCAATTAAATGGAGCTTAGCCCCGCCCAGGTCAGTGATACTAGTCGTGACGTCACTTGGCCTGTGGTAAACAGTGAGAAGGCCGCGGCGCTCCTCAAACACCTGATCGGCGGGGGTCCCGGGTGTCGGATCCCTGCCGATCAGATGCTGATGATCTATCCAGAGGATAGATCATCAGTTTAAACAAACTGCAGAACCCCTACTTGTGCTGTTTTTATGTCAAAATGTACACACCTATTTAGTATGCTAATTGATGGTGAACATTATCAACAGTGTAATTAAAATAATCAAACATCATCAATGGAAGCTTTGATGCTGTAACTGTGGGCACGCAGCCTCCGTGTCTGCGTCAGTGGTGGAAAATTGTTAATCAAGGTTGTTAAATGCAGTACACAAAAGCTGCCAAAAAAGCTGCAACTGAAGATCTGTACAGTTTAATGAGACACGTCTGATGAATGGGCGAAATCATGTGTTTCACTGCTGTAAATACTATTTAAAGCAATTTAATTAGTGGCATAATCAATGTGTGTACATACATTACTAACACAGAAGAACATGGAATATAAAATGGCCACAATATCAGAGACACCACCCTCCAGGTGCCCCTGGAGTGCAGCATGTAAGGCTACTTTCACATCTGAGCTTTCCCTTTCGGCTATTGAGATGCGTCATAGGATCTCAATAGCAGGGGAAAACGCTTCCGTTTTGTCTCCATTCATTGTCAATGGGGACAAAACTGAACTGAACGAAACGGAGTGCACCACAATGCATTCCGTTTCGTTGAATCCCCATCGCGGACAGAATAACGCTGCAAGCAGTGTTTTTCTGTCCGCATTGTGATGCAGAGCAAGATGGATCCATCCTGACACACAATGTTAGGGTCTATTTACACGTCCGCAAAATGAATCCGGATCCATTCCGCAACGTTGTGGAACGGATCCGAACCCTTTAATTTTCAATGGGGCCCGGAAAAGATGCGGACACCACAGTGTTCTGTCCACATCCACACTTCCGTTCCGCAAAAAATAGAACATGTCCTATTCTTGTCCACAGACAAGAAAAGGAATTTCTATTAAAGTGCCGGCCATGTGTGGTCCGAAAACTGCGGAACGCACATGGCCGGTGTCTGTGTTTTGCGGATCCGCAATTTGCGGACGTGTAAATGGACCCTAAGTCAATGGGGACGGATCTTTTTTCTCTGACACAATAGAAACCGTATCCGTCCCCCATTGACTTTTAGTGGTGTTCATGACGGATCCGTCTTGGCTATATTAAAGATAATACAACTGGATCCGTTCATAACGGGTGCAGACGGTTGTATTATCAGCAACGGAAGCGTTTTTTGCTGATTCATGACAGATCCAGCAAAAACGCTGATGTGAAAGTAGCCTAAAATAGGGAGGACATTTTCCGTGGATCATTTTCAGTGTGAATCCACATTAGAATGGGAAAATGGAGTGATCTGAGAGACTTAGAACAAGTCATGATCATGGATGCTAGACTAACCAGGGCCAGTAATTCAAAAACTGACAACCCTGTGGAACTTTCTCATGCCAAGAGTATATACTGAGAATGGTGTAATTGAGGAAAAACATCCAGCAAAATGGGATCCTGTGGACGTAAACAACTCATCAAAAAAAGGGGTAGGTGGGGGATGTCAAGAATCGTTCTGATGAACAGGTGATGCGCAGTCCATAAAACTGTAGCACTAATGCTCTAATGAAGGCATGGCCAACCTGCGGCTCTCCAGCTGTTGTAAAACTACAACTCCCATCATCCCCTGCTGTAGGCTGCTAACTGTAGGCAGTCTGGGCATGCTGGGGGTTGTAGTTTTGCAACAGCTGGAGAGCCTCTAATGTATTCAAGCGCACAACTCGATGTACAGATGGGCTATAACAAAAACCACCAGTTTGAGTACCATCAGGATAAGGCCACACGATTCCAGGAGTGAATTCAAACAGGAGACTTTGTATCTGTCCTTTATACTTTCTCTCCTATTATGAACCAGTCCTGATTTTGGCTTCCAAAACTGCACCAGGAAATCTGACCGTTTGACTGTACTCTTATTGCGTAAGGGAAATAGAAAGACAGGTTTCCAGTTGGTAAAAGAACAAAAAGTTGGATCCCTGAACAGTGGAAAAACATTGCTTGGTCACATGAGTCCAGATTTCTGATAGGAGGGATTTGTCACAAGCAGCATGAGACATTTTCAGCAGGACAATGCACCATGCTACAAGGCTGGCAAGCGCTGAGGTTCAGCCTATCAGTACTGTAAAAATAGTGAATACTAGGCCAGAAGTGACAGCCTGCTGAAAGCAGTGGGTCTGTCACTATACTGGGCTGCTCTCAGTGAGGTTACAGGTTCCCTTTAATAGTTTATTTTTATCAATGAGAGAAATCTAAATCAAATGAATATTTGGTGTGACCACCATTGCCTTCAAAACAACATCAGTTCTTCTAGGTAGACTTGCACACAGTTTTTGAAGGAACTCGGCAGGGAGGTTGGTCCAAACATCCTGGAGAATTAACCACAGATCTTTTGTGGATGTAGGCTTGATCAAATCATTCTGTCTCTTCATGTACTTCCAGACAGATCAGGGCTCTGTGGGAGCCATAGCATCACTTCCAGGATTCCATGTTCTTCTTCTTAAAATATTTTTTAATGTCTGGTCAGGATTAATGGTATCCTCAATGATGAGAAATACAGGCAGATACTTATGCATCATGCAATACCATCAGGAAGGCATCTGATGTATTCTGCAGCAGGACAACAACCCCAAACATACAACCAAAGTCATTAAAGGATTGATGCTGGTTTGAAGGCAAAGGCTAGTACTATAAAATACACTGGTTTCAGTGGCACGTAAGCACTATGTTATGTTCAGCACCTGGACAGTTCCACAATATATTGTAGGCTGCTGATTACTTGTAGTTCAAAAATGTCTTTTAAGAGGATTTACACAGTGGAAATGTTCAGATTGTTCTGTAATGTTCTCTAAGGATGGCTTTTACCAGACATAAGTTCATCCAGCTTCTGACGTAGTGGATTACACAGTATGTGGTTTATGTGATGTTTATCTGACATTAACAAGGTTTAATAAAAGCTGGTGGTGAGTAGTTATCACAATGGGGTTTTAAATGGAAGCATAAAAACAATAATGGTCATATACTGCACCCATGGCAGATGTCAACTTATAAGATTAGTCAGGAGTCTCTGAGCTGAGAGAACATCACGGCCTGCGATAAAGCGGCCATAACACTGGAGACTGAGATGCCACAATCCAAACTGAAACACTCAACATGCATGGGATAACACTTTGGGTGGAATATATGTGGCTTGTGCCAGTTTTATGCAGGTAAAAAGTCACATATTTTGGTGCACACCAGATTTTGTGTCTTTTTTTAATTTCACAACACACTTCTTTAAAAGGTAAGTGTTTGAAGGAGAGATGGGGCATC
This sequence comes from Bufo gargarizans, assembly GCF_014858855.1. Lineage (NCBI taxonomy): Eukaryota > Metazoa > Chordata > Amphibia > Anura > Bufonidae > Bufo > Bufo gargarizans. The sequence continues at coordinate 72,049,735 of NC_058082.1, read as the reverse complement.
CAATGCCTCAACAGATTTCTGGAAATTTTCACCCGAAATTGGCATCTCATTAAATTTGGCTTTTCTAACTGCAACACACTTCTGATCAATTCCTTATTTTCTGAGACTCCTTACAGCTTATTCAAAAGAAAGAGGTAAAAATTGTCAGTGATCCTTATAATACATTGATGCTTCATCTGTGTGGAATCAGTGTTGTCTCCGACAATGTTACATTTGTCCATTTTTTCTGTCCGTATGTTATCAGTATTCACTTTTTTCATGTCCATCTCCTAGGAAGCATCTGTGAAAAATGGACCACATATGGATGGATGGCGTGCTATTTTTTTCACTGACCCTCTGACCTTAATGGGTGACTCTAGGTTTGCATGGACCAGTGGTCCATGTGGAAAGTTGCACATGTGAATTAGCCCTTTGACTATAATGGGTCAGTGTCTGGTTTGCGTGCTGTTCATTGTACACTTGGACAGCACATAGATGTGAACCTTGCTTGCGTGAATAGGCCTTTACTGTGCATATAGGATCTAAGATCTATGTCAGAGAACATGTTCACCTCTATAAGCTCCTCAAAGTAGTTGTTCCATTAAGAAAACGTATCCCCTATCCACAGGATGGGGACAAGTGTCTAATCAGTGGGGCTCTGACCACTGGGGCCTCCGTCAATCACAAGAACAGGGGCCCATGTTCCATATTTGAATGGAGCGGCAGAGATGCATGTGTGTTCACTCTTCTGTTCAACTCCATGAGACTGCTGGACATAGCGGAGTACTAGCGCTTGGCTATCTCTGGCAACCCATAGTTTTCAATTCAAATGGGCTTATTATAGTGGATAGGGGATAAGTTGTCCTTATGGGACAACCACTTTATTTACTGCATAATGTATGTATGTATTAGATGTATGGTGGAGGGATTTTTGCAGTCCTATGTAGACTCATGGGATTTGTCTCTGTATCTATTGCAGACCTGTAAATAATGATAACATCATTGTACAACCATCAGATAGAGCGGAGCAGCAGATTTCTACACTTCTGTAGAAAGCAATGTATTTGCCTCCCATTCTCAATGATAGGCACGTCTGACCCACGCAAGGCGACTAACAACAAGCTTTCTGCAGGCTGCTGATAAGAGATGTTAGTCAGCGCCGTGAAATGTGTGATTTATAATCCGCTTCTTATCACTAGATGTACTTTTTCAGGATATCACATAGATGGGGCCTTATTCCAAAGGTTCATTAAAAAAACATGTATCTATATTTAAAAAAAGTGTGGACAGTGGTGTCCAGTACATGCTAAATGGTAAAACACTGGATAACACTGATATGAAAAAGGACTTAGCAATTTTAGTTGACAATAAACTTAAAGGGGTTATCCAACCTCAAAAATGCCCCCCACATATGCCAGGGCCCCTCACAGAGGTTGTACTTACCTCACTCCCAAGCACTTGCGTCGCTTCTGCTGTCTGCACGCCCGCCGTTGCATTTCCCCATCGCGCGGATCAAAACATGTGGCCGACAAGGTTGTTGGGGGCAGCCAATAGCAGGCCGCGATGGGAACAAGCTTCACTAGCATCACAGGTGACGCTAGGGAGGCTCGTTCCCGTTGCAACCTTCTATTGGCTGCCACCCGTCCCAGGATGATTTGATCCGCACGACGGGGAGAAGCAGCAGTGGCCGTGCAGGCAGCAGAAGTGACGAAGGTGCTAGGTAAGTACAACCTCTGTGAGGGGCCCAGCCATTTGGGGGAGCATTTTTGTGGTGGGATATCCCCTTTAACTGTAGAAACAAGTGTCAACTGCTGCCAAGGCCAATAAGATAACGGGTTGCATCTAAAGGGGCATAGATGAACGTGATGAGAACATAGTCCTGACACTTTACAGATCACTAGTCAGACCACACATGGAGTACTGTGTACAGTTCTGGGCTCCTGTGAACAAGGCAGACATAGCAGAGCTGGAGAGGGTTCAGAGGAATGGGTGGACTACAGGACCCAGAAAGATGATCAAAATTAGGGCTATTTAGTTTAGAAAAAAGACGACTGAGGGGAGATCTATTCACCATGTACAGTATAAATTAATCAGGGGTTCTCAGGATAAGCCATCACTAGCTGATTGATGGGAGCTGAACCCCTCGCACCCCCACCGATCAGCTCACTTCAATGGGAGCAGAGCTGCAGTAACGAAACTCAGTCGCTGCCTTCATCTTCCTGTGCCAGAGCTATTGCCAAACAGCTGATTGACAAGAGTGCGGGGTGTTGAACCCCTGCTGATCAGTTAATGATGGTCTATCCCGAGGATAGGCCATGGCTTGAGGTAGACAACCCCTTTTAAAAAATTGCTGAGCTTCAATACCTGACAAAGCCTAAGAGCAATGGAGCTGTTTCTATATAAAAGGCAGACCTTTACTCCTCTGAAGGATGCGTGCAGAGACTTGACATTACCTGACTTTAAAACGAAAGGGGGTGATTACGTTAAATGTACAGACTAAAAGGTGTCTAGTATTAGTGATAGAAAGTAGCTTAAATAAATTATCATGTATGCAAAAATTATTAAAAAATAAAAACTAGATTAATAAAATAATTGTAACACGGTTATCCTGTAATGTCACTAAAACACCTGCATGAAAAGAGGAAAGCCTAAAATAACAGTAAAATAACGCACTATAGAAAATTAATATTATCTAATATTAACATAAAATTAGGCAAAGCCAATTAACGGTTTATTTTCTGGACCATCTGGTCATAACACTGAGACATAAAAATGACAATATAGAAACACAACATTACATTTTAGCACATACTGTGCCGGCTGCTGAAAACATTATTTTGCTCATATTCCATATGATAATTTTGCTAAATTAAAAAATTTCACTTGATCAGTATGCACATGTCAGAAAACAGCACTTTTTTTTGTGCTTTTTATTTCTTCTTGCAGCAAATAACTCACATAGACACAATCCTCACAGACTCAAATAGTAGAATGTGGTCAGAAACGGATTCATATTACATTTCTTTTGGAAGTATTGCATGAATAGACTCATATTTGTTAAAAAGCAAATAGAGTAATAAGCATTTTCCTAATAGAAATCAGTGATGGCCAGTTTGCATTGTTTGCCCGCGAACATATGCGGGCTGCCATGTTTTTTCACAAGTCCGGCGAGGCACAGGTAAGCCCTTACCTGTGCCTGTGCTCGAGCCGGTCTGAAAACAAATGCGGTCACTGGGATCAGGCAGTTCCGAAAACAGCCCGATGAAGGCCCCCGGTGGCTGTTCTCAGAACTGCCTGCTCCCGCTGACCGCACTTGTTTTCAGATTGGCTCGAGCGCAGGCACAGGTAAGGGCTTACCTGTGCCTCGCCGGACTCGTGAAAAAAGATGACAGCCTGCATATGTTCGCGGGTGAACAATGCGAACTGGCCATGAAAATAAGGGTTTATAATGCTTTCGGAGAAGGAATGACCATAGAACCTACAATCATAGCACTGCTATTCTAGAAAATGTAGAATATGCTTCCTCTTAGGTAATAATGAATTACCAGGGTGCTCGTAGGAAGTGCAGTCCGGCCACGGGATCGGTGGATTACCGGTAACTGTTCTGCATGTGAATCACCCAACCTGTACTTGCTGTCATTTCAAAAAGCAAACACAGATGCAGCTCGGCAATCTGTATGCGGATCCCGTGGTGGAGCATTCCATGGACCAATATGGGTAGAATATTGAAAAAGAAGAACCTAGCGCTTTGGCAGTTGTCAATGTCAAGTGTGTACAAGGAGCAACAGTTCCATAGCAAACACTGAACTGGAGCCACCATTCTGGTGTTGGTGGACACTACCACAATGCTAAACAACTAAGACAAGAGGACCTGATGCACCTTTTCCCCATCTCCTTTCCACAATGATTTGGTTAAAGTGTATGTGTTGTTTTATAAAACTTTTGACATGTTATAGTAACATGTCTGAAGTTTTGGTCGGTGAAGGTCAGGGTGCTAAAACACCACAGATTACTTCCATAGGGGTGGAAGACCTCAGTTGAGCACTGTACTGCTACAGATTTGATCAGTGAACCAAGCGTGTGGTGTACTGTACAAATCCCTTGAAAATTCATGAATCTGCAATCTGAATGCATGACTCAATGAGAGCTAATCAAAGCCAAAAGGGCAAAGCATTTAGCTGGGAGTTTCGGCCCCTTACTTTTAGGGTTTGGTGGGTGTCTCAGCTGATCCAAACCTCTGACATTTCACTATGACATGTAAAAAGTTTTATAAACCGATGGCCCTTCAGTTCCCTGCTTGCTAACACAGTACGGCCTATAGAGAGGGGTTGGTTAAGCAGTTGGTCTCCTCGGGCCCTATATGCAGTACAGTGGAACAATCAACATATTGTAGGGATTCGCTCTGGTAGACAGGCTTGCGGACGCAGTATAGAGGCAATGACAACGTCTTTAACTTAAACAGTTCAGTGGTTTATTCACACATAAGGAAAGTGACAACAAAAAGTACGTTTGTTCACACCAGGCAGCAACACATAAGTCCTTGGTTAAACAGAAGTCCACGTGCTTTCATCCAAACAATATAGCAGGCCTTAATCCCGGCCCAAACGCTCAGGCCCCAACACAGAGACTGGCAAAGCTCCATTGTCAGATGGAGGATAATCCACACCCAGCTGAGACTGCAGACTTGTCACTACCAGAGCTTTGAGACGTTCTCACAGCTCTGTGTCTCCACCCCTGTGATGATGTCACTTAGAGTTTGGAGGTGTTCTCACTGTTCTGTTTCTCCTCCCCTGTTGTGAGGTCTTTACTCCCAGCTGTCTCTCCTGATTTCCCTGCCTTTAAATCACCCCTCCTCCTATTGCAGGGCGTGGATTATACTTCTCTTTTCAGTTGTAGCTCTGCCTTGAGTAGCTTCACTTCTTTAGCTACTAGTTCCCTGGACCTGTGTTCTGCTGCTGCAAGCACTCCGGATATTGCCAGCGGCCCTTGGATCCGTCTTCTCTGCGGTTGCAGCTTCATCAGCTAAGTGTGCAGACTTTGTTGTGTACCTGGTGATTTCCTGACTGGATCTGAGGTGGCCCCAGTTCCCTCCATATTCTGAGCAGGGCATCGGTGGCCGTGCCCCTTCCACTATTGTAGGGGTTACAGGGCTCATCAGTCTAAGGTACGCGGGCATGCCTCGTTCCACCATTTGGATCCGGGCATGTGCTTTAGCAGCATAGGGAGAGTGTTGAGGGTCTGACAGGGGTCACCCTTTCTCTTCCCTAGTTTGGGGTCCGGTCAGTAGCTCTTCTTACTGTGTATGCTCTGGTTACCCTTAAACAGCCGTGACATTATAATCCACCAAAACCGTCCTTGTTGACATGGATCCGCTTTCTGACCTGGTTGACCGCATGCAGGGTCTTTCTTTGGAAGTAGCGGATCTCCGTCAATCTCTGACTCAGCTACAAGCATTGGGCTCTGCTCCGGCTCATGGAGTCTGTTGCGAGCCAAAGGTCTCACTTCCGGAAACATTCTCCGGGGGCAGTGAGAATTTTGTTCGCTTCAGAGAGGCATGTAAACTCCATTTTTGTTTGTGTCCCCACTCCTCTGGTAATGAGGAACAGAGGGTGAGGATTGTCATCTCCCTGCTCAGAGGTAATGCTCAGACTTGGGCTTTTTCGCTGCCATCAGGGGATCCTTCCCTTCGATCCGTGGAAAGTTTTTTTGTGGCCCTGGGGCAGATATATGATGACCCGGATCGTGTTGCTCTGGCAGAATCGAACTTACGTGTTCTATGCCAGAACAAACTGTCTGCGGAGCTTTATTGTTCTGAATTTCGGAGATGGGCAGCTGATTCAGGCTGGAATGATGCTGCACTCCGAAGTCAGTTCTGTCATGGTCTCTCAGAGGATTTGAAAGATGCCTTTGCTTTCCATGAGAGACCAACATCCTTAGAGTCTGCCATGTCATTAGCGGTACGCCTTGACAGGCATCTAAGGGAAAGAAACAAGACCTCTCCGTCCAGCCATTGTCAGTCTAGGGGCAATGGTGCGGACTCATTCAGTATGCAGGGGTCTCATCCTGTCTCGCTCCCTTCTGAGGAGGAGCCCATGCAGCTAGGCCGACTTGCCCCTGATAAAAAAGGATTTAGTCCTCAGAATATGGTGTGTTTTTGTTGTGGGGGCATAGGTCATTTGGCAAATGTTTGTCCGTCTAGGAGATTCCTGACCTGTTCTAAGAGCGATAATAAGAGAAAAACCTCAAGAGGTAGATCATCAAGTTCTGCTTCATCTGCTACTTTGGGCAAAGTTGATGTGGGAATTGATGCTTTTCCTTTGACCTGCAGTTCCCGTTTTCTCCTGTCTGCCAGGGTGGCGCTAGAGAGCAAAGTCATTCCTTGTGAGATTTTTGTCGATAGTGGAGCGGCCGTCAATCTTATTGACACTCAATTTGTAGCCTTGCATGGTTTTCAGGTTTGTACTTTAGAAAAGGATATACCTGTTTTTGCTATCGACTCTGCCCCACTCTCGCAGAGATCTCTGAAAGGCATTGTTCACAATATCCGGCTAGCTGTAGGTGACACTCATGTGGAGGAGATATCTTGTTTTGTCCTTAACGGATTGCCTTCTCCTCTAGTTTTGGGGCTACCCTGGCTCACTAGACATAACCCCACTATTGATTGGCAAGGAAGGCAAATAAATGAGTGGAGTGACTTTTGTAGAGAGAATTGTCTCACAGCCACTCTTGCAGAGGTGTCTACTAAAACTCTGCCATCATTTCTCTCTGATTTCTCGGATGTGTTTTCCGAGAGCGGTCTTCGGGAGCTACCTCCTCACCGGGAGTTTGACTGTCCCATTAACCTCATTCCCGGCGGCAAGCTGCCAAAGGCACGCCTCTACAATCTCTCACAACCGGAAAGACTCGCAATGCGAACCTATATCTCCGAGAGTCTCGAGAAGGGGCATATTCGTCCCTCAAAGTCGCCTGTTGCCGCGGGTTTTTTTTTTGTTAAAAAAAAAGATGGCTCTCTGAGACCTTGCTTAGATTTTAGGGAGCTGAACCGTATCACGATTCGCGATCCCTATCCCCTTCCTCTAATCCCGGACCTCTTCAACCAAATTGTTGGGGCCAAGGTGTTTTCCAAAGTAGATCTGAGAGGCGCGTACAACCTGGTCAGGGTCAGAGAGGGGGATGAATGGAAAACGGCCTTTAATACCCCTAATGGGCATTTTGAGAATCTCGTTATGCCTTTCGGCCTGATGAATGCTCCGGCCGTCTTTCAGCATTTTGTTAATAGTATTTTCTATCATTTAATGGGGAAATTTGTATTGGTGTATCTTGATGATATTTTGATTTTTTTCCCCTGATGTTCAGACCCATCAGGATCATCTTTTTCAGGTCCTGCAGATACTGCGGGAAAATAAACTGTATGCCAAGCTGGAGAAATGTCTTTTTATGGTATCGGAGATTCAATTTCTGGGTTTTCTCCTCTCTGCTTCTGGTTTTCGCATGGATCCGGAGAAGGTCCGTGCTGTGCTGGAGTGGGAGCTTCCTGAAAATCAGAAGGCATTGATGCGCTTTCTGGGTTTTGCTAACTACTACAGAAAGTTCATTTTGAATTATTCCTCTATTGTCAAACCCCTTACTGACATGACAAAAAAGGGGACGGATTTTTCCTCTTGGTCGGAGGAGGCGCTTGCAGCCTTTTCTAAGATTAAAGAGAGTTTTGCGTCTGCTCCCATCTTGGTGCATCCCGATGTTTCCTTACCTTTTATTGTTGAGGTGGATGCTTCCGAGGTGGGTGTGGGTGCAGTTTTGTCCCAGGGCCCCTCTCCTGCCAAATGGCGACCTTGTGCCTTTTTCTCTAGAAAACTCTCCCCGGCAGAGAGAAACTATGATGTGGGAGATAGGGAGTTGGTGGCCATCAAGTTGGCTTTCGAGGAATGGCGCCATTGGTTGGAGGGGGCCAGGCACCCTATCACCGTTTTTACCGACCATAAGAATCTGGCGTACTTGGAGTCGGCCAGGCGTATGAATCCGAGACAGGCCAGATGGTCTCTGTTCTTCTCCAGATTCAATTTTGTTGTTACTTTCCGCCCTGGGATCAAGAATGTGAAGGCTGATGCTCTCTCTCGCTGTTTTCCGGGAGGAGGAAACTCCGAGGACCCAGGTCCCATTTTGGCGGAGGGGGTAGTTGTTTCTGCTCTATATTCCGATTTGGAGGCCGAGGTCCAGGCTGCCCAGTCTGAGGCACCTGCCCGTTGTCCCTCCGGGAAGTTGTTCGTGCCTCCTGAGCTACGTCACAAACTCTTTAAGGAACATCATGATACGGTTCTTGCTGGTCACCCCGGGAGTAGAGCCACGGTAGATCTCATTGCTCGGAGATTTTGGTGGCCGGCTCTTCGTAAGTCTGTGGAGGGTTTGTGGCGGCTTGTGAGACGTGCGCTCGCGCTAAGGTCCCTCGTTCACGACCTTCAGGTTCCCTTCTCCCGTTACCCATACCTTCCCGTCCTTGGACACACCTGTCCATGGACTTTATCACGGATCTTCCTCGTTCCTCGGGGAAGTCGGTGATCCTGGTGGTCGTGGACCGTTTTAGCAAGATGGCTCATTTCGTTCCTTTCCCTGGTTTACCCAATGCTAAAACGTTGGCGCAAGCTTTTGTCGATCATATTGTTAAATTGCACGGCATTCCCTCTGAGATTGTTTCCGATAGAGGCACGCAGTTTGTGTCCAGGTTCTGGAAGGCTTTCTGTTCTCGCCTGGGGGTTCGGCTGTCCTTCTCTTCTGCTTTTCACCCGCAGTCGAATGGTCAGACTGAGCGCCTCAATCAGAATCTGGAGACATATTTGCGCTGTTTTGTGGCAGAGAACCAGGAGGATTGGTGTTCATTTCTCCCTCTTGCTGAGTTTGCTTTGAACAACCGTCGTCAGGAATCTTCTGATAAGTCACCATTTTTTGGTGCATATGGGTTCCATCCGCAGTTTGGGACATTCTCGGGAGGGGCTCTTTCTGGTTTACCTGAGGAGGAGAGATTTTCCTCGTCTTTGTCTACCATTTGGCAAAAGATTCAGAGTAATCTCAGAAAGATGAGTGAGAAGTATAAGCGTGTGGCTGATAAGAGACGTGTGCCTGGTCCAGACCTGAATGTGGGTGATCTGGTGTGGTTGTCTACAAGAAATATTAAACTGAAGGTTCCCTCCTGGAAATTGGGTCCCAAGTTTATTGGGCCTTATAAAATTTTGTCAGTCATCAATCCTGTTGCCTTCCGCCTTGATCTTCCACGGGTTTGGAAGATACATAATGTATTTCACAGATCTCTCTTAAAACCATATGTCCAGCCCACGGTACCCTCCTCTTTGCCTCCTCCTCCGATTTTGGTTGATGGCAATCTGGAGTTTGAGGTTTCCAGAATTGTGGACTCTCGCATTGTCCGCGGTTCTCTTCAGTACCTCGTTCATTGGAAGGGTTATGGTCCTGAGGAGAGGATGTGGGTTCCGATGTCGGACATTAAAGCCACTCGCCTTATCAGGGCATTTCATAGGGCTCATCCTGGGAAGGTGGGTCCTGGGTGTCCGGAGTCCACCCGTAGAGGGGGGGGGTACTGTCACTACCAGAGCTTTGAGACGTTCTCACAGCTCTGTGTCTCCACCCCTGTGATGATGTCACTTAGAGTTTGGAGGTGTTCTCACTGTTCTGTTTCTCCGCCCCTGTTGTGAGGTCTTTACTCCCAGCTGTCTCTCCTGATTTCCCTGCCTTTAAATCACCCCTCCTCCTATTGCAGGGCGTGGATTATACTTCTCTTTTCAGTTGTAGCTCTGCCTTGAGTAGCTTCACTTCTTTAGCTACTAGTTCCCTGGACCTGTGTTCTGCTGCTGCAAGCACTCCGGATATTGCCAGCGGCCCTTGGATCCGTCTTCTCTGCGGTTGCAGCTTCATCAGCTAAGTGTGCAGACTTTGTTGTGTACCTGGTGATTTCCTGACTGGATCTGAGGTGGCCCCGGTTCCCTCCATATTCTGAGCAGGGCATCGGTGGCCGTGCCCCTTCCACTATTGTAGGGGTTACAGGGCTCATCAGTCTAAGGTACGCGGGCATGCCTCGTTCCACCATTTGGATCCGGGCATGTGCTTTAGCAGCATAGGGAGAGTGTTGAGGGTCTGACAGGGGTCACCCTTTCTCTTCCCTAGTTTGGGGTCCGGTCAGTAGCTCTTCTTACTGTGTATGCTCTGGTTACCCTTAAACAGCCGTGACAAGACTGGGTTTTACACCTCTAACCAAAACTTGGCCTGGAACGTGGGGAACAGCCACCCACCCTGCACTTTGGCTGCTCCCGGTAAGAGCCGGCCCGGATCGGCTTTACAGCCACACAAAATAACCAATAGTGTCAGTCAGCACTAGCTGCCGCTGACACTTAAAATTACCGGCTCTTACCTCACCGAGGCCAGGAACCTCGGTAACACATATCTTCCGTCAATGACGGCCCCTTGCGCTTTCCTACATACCTCCCCCTTTTGTTCAACCCTGAGGGGGTGAACACTCGCCAGATGTGTACCCGGGACAGGGCATCTGTATTTCCCTGTAACCTGCCTGCCCTATGTTCCACAGAAAACTTAAAGTTCTGTAGAGACAAAAACCACCTGGTGACCCGAGCATTCCTCTCTTTGGCTTGGCTTATCTACTTGAGAGGGGAGTGGATGGTTACCATACGGAACTTTCTCCCCAACAGATAATAGCGGGGAGACTCGAGTGCTCACTTGATGGCCATGCACTCTCTCCACTATACTGTACCTAGTCTCAGCTGGGGTAAGTTTGCGGCTCAGGAAAACGGGATGTTCTTATCCATTGATGTCCTGAGAGAGTACAGCTCCGAGGCCTACTTCAGAGGCATCTGTCTGTACCACAAACTCCCTCTTGAAGTCGGGCGTAACCAACACTGGGGACCCACAGAGGGCCGACTTCAGAGCTGGGAAAGCCTTTTCCGCCTGCTCATTCCACTGGACCGTCACTGACTTGCGTCCCTTGAAAAGGCCTGTCAATAATTCAGTGACTGTAACAAAGTGGGGGACAAACCTCATATAGTATCCCACCATTCCCAGGAACGACTTTACTTGCCGAGTAGTGACAGGTCGTGGCCAATTCCGAATTGCCTCAATTTTGTTTACCTGAGGTTTAATAATTCCAAGCCCAATTACATACCCCAGGTACTTGATCTCTTCTAACACTATCACGCACTCTTTTGGGTTAGCGGTTAAACTAGCCTTCCTAAGAGAGTCCACTACAGCCTGTACTTTAGGTAGGTGAATTTCCCAGTCAATGCTGTGGATAACGATATCGTCCAGGTACGCCGAAGCGTACCGACGATGTGGACTGAGTACAATGTCCATTAGCCTTTGAAACATGGCGGGAGCGCCATGTAGACCAAAGGGTAATACCTTGTACTGATACAGCCCCTCTGGCATGATGAAAGCCTTTTTTCCTTGGCAGCCTCCATCAAGGGTACCTGCCAGTACCCTTTGGTGAGGTCCAACACAGAAAAATACCACGCTTGGCCTAACTTCTCAATAAGCTCATCTACTCGGGGCATGGGATATGCGTCAAACTTGGACACCTCATTCAGCTTGCGGAAGTCGTTACAGAAGCGCAATGTCCCATCTGGCTTGGGTATTAAGACTATCGGACTGGCCCATTCACTTTTTGACTCCTCGATGACACCTAGCTGTAGCATTAGCTGCACTTCCTACGCGATGGCTTGTCGCAGAGCCTCGGGTACCTGGTATGGTTTTAACCGGACTTTTGCCTGAGGCTCAGTGATAATGTTATGTCAGATAATGGAAGTGCACCCAGGAAGGTCCGAGAACATATCCGTGTTCCGACTAACGAACTCCCTGGCTTCCTGAGCCTGTTTAGAGGAGAGGCTGTAAGCAAATTTCACTGTGGCAGCCGCTCTCCTTGCTTCAGACAGAGGGACCGAATACGCTTCTCCTAGAAATCCTGGACGTGGGCTGTCTTCCGTACAGGTTTCCCTATCTTTCCAGTGTTTGAGCAGATTCACATGGTACACCTGCTCCGGCTTTCGCCTCCCCGGCTGATGTACCTTGTAATCTACCTCTCACCTAGCTAGGAACTTACTGTCTATGGTTGGTACCAGCACCAATACCCGATCACTCGGGATAAAGTTCCGTACCCGAGCCTGACGATTATAGACCCTACTCTGGGCTCGCTGCGCTGCATCCATATGCTCCCTAACCGTCCTTGAATCTTGGTGACATACTCAACAACACTTTTGTGCAGTGTGGGTTGTTTTTCCCATGCAACTTTGGCCACAGTCAACAGACCGCGAGGATGTCTGCTGTATAGCAGTTCGAAGGGCGAGAACCCAGTAGAGGCCTGGGGCACCTCTCGCACTGCGAACATGAGATAGGGCAGAAGAAGATCCCTTTCCCTCCCATCCTTAGACACCACTCTTTTTAACATATTTTTTAATGTTTGATTAAACCTCTCTACCAGGCCGTTCGTTTGTGGGTGATAGACTGACGTCCGCAACTGTTTTATGTGGAGCAACTTACAGAGTTCTCTCATGACCTTGGACATAAAAGGGGTCTCTTGGTCAGTCAGAACCTCGTTAGGCAGACCCACTTGGGAAAACATCTCCATTAACTCCTTAGCTATGAGTTTGGCTGATGTATGACGCAGTGGCACCGCCTCCGAGTTCCGAGTGGCGTAGTAGAGGATGACCAAGATGTGTTGGTGCCCTCTAGCGGACTTCGGTACTGGGTCTATGAGATCCATAGCGATTCGCTTGAATGGAACCTCAATAATCGGGAGAAGGACCAGGGGACTACGGAAATGTGGCTGGGGGCTGGTTATCTGGAAGGTTAGGCAAGACTTGCAATACTCTTCCACCTCTCTGAACACACTGGGCCAGTACAACCGCTGTAGAATCCAGTCCTGCGTTTTCTGCTGGCCCAGGTGTCCCCCAAGAACATGTTAGTGGGCTAAATCCAACACAAGCTTGCGATAGGCCTTGGGCACCACCAGCTGTTCAATACGTTCACCCCGTAGTTGATTTATCCGATACAGCATCTCCTGTTGAACCACAAAACGGGACTTGGCCCCTGGGTGTTGCGGCTCACCCTCAAATATTACCACATTTTCCCAGGCTCGAGATAGAGTAGGGTCCTGGTGCTGTGCTGTACAAAAATTATCCCCAGAGACTTTGAGGTCTGCCAGCTCAGGACCCGGCAGCAAGTCCTCCACATCTCCCACCATCACACTTAGCGGGGTTGTCTCCCCCTCTTCCACCGAAGTGGCGGTCACCCTTACAGCTGGCCCTTCTGACCCAGGTTCCATGGTTCTGGTCTTCCCCTTTAGCCGGGCCACTCTGCTAGGGTTACATGTGTCTCCCGGGTATCGTAACTTTCGTATCCGGCCATAGTGCCGGAAAACTGGGGAAGTCTCTCCCAATTATTAAATCATACGGTAACTTTGTGGCGATGGCCACCTCATGCGTCCACTTGCCGTCCACCATTGACAGAGAGACCAGGGCGGTGGGATAGTCCTTTAAGTACCCATGAATGCAGAAAACGCCGACTTTTCGACCAGTATACTCGGCGGGCAGCACCACGGCAGCTCTTACCAGGGTCACCAGGTTCCCTGAATCCAGAAGTGCCCCCGCCAGAGTGTCCCCCACTTCCACCTGGCACAGGTGACTATTGTGTGCAGTCTCGGAGGTACCCGTGGCGCACAGCTTCCTGGCATACAATGAGTGGCGGTAGCCATAGTTGGTTTCCATGGGTTCACCCTGATGGGGACAGTCGGCTCTTATGTGTCCAGGCTCGTGACACCGCCAGCAGACCACCGGGGCTGGGTCTGCAGGGGGTACGTCCCGGGCGGGTTTGGTTGGCACCAGCCGCCAGGTTTGGAGTGGAGATTTCCGGGGTTTGACTGGCCCCCTCCCAAAAGAACGCCCCTGCAGATTTCTGGTGGCCTCGTAGTGCTCCACCAGGTCGACCATCTCCAAGGCATTATCTGGAGACACCTGGCCGATCCAGTGCTGGAGAATGTACAGCAAAGCCCTCCAAAACACATCCAACCAACAGCCGATCCAACGTAGCAGTGGGAGTCAATATGTCAGGCTGCAGGCATTTTTGCAATCGGTGCAGCAGATCATAATATTGTGGTCTGGCGGGTTCAGTCGGGTTAAATTCCTACTGATGCACCCGCTGGGCCCGGACCAATACATTCACCCTGAGTCTCGCCAGGATCTCACATTTTACTGTCGGGTAGTCAGCCGCTTGATCATCAGGGAGATCAATACTTGCTGGGGACCAGGCGCCAGGAACGGAGCGATGACCTCAGCCCACTGGTCTCGGGGTAACTTTTCCCTCACGGCCACCTTTTCGAAGACCGCCAGATAGGTCTCGAGTTTTGACGTCATCCGAGTGGGTCATCTTAGGAATCGCCACGCGGACAGCTTTCCGGGCATCATGGACGTTCTGGGACGCTCCTGCCGCTTGCAATTCCATTACATGTTGTAATAGCAGCTGGTTAGTTTCTTGTTGCTGCTTGTTAGCCTCCCACTGCTGCAAGTTAGCCCCCACGAGGGCTTTCATGACTGCCTCCATTTTGTCAGGGGACATGGGTCGTAACCTTGCCATCTTAATGTAGGACATGCATTTGTGCCGGGGGAAAACAAAAATCTTTCAGCCTTCAGGCCTGCCTCACTGCGTTTGCCCGCATCCTCCACCAATTGTAGGGATTTGCTCTTTTAGACAGGCTTGCGGATGCAGTATAAAGGCAACGACAACGTCTTAAACTTAAACAATTTAGTGTTTTATTCACACATAAGAAAAAGTGACAACAAAAAGTCAGTTTCAAGGAAAAAACAGTCACCTTGAGTCTGGTGTTTGTTCACATAAGTCCTTGGTGAAACAGAAGTCCACGTGCTTTCATCCAAACAAGATAGCAGGCCTTTATCCCGGCCCAAACTCTTAGGCCCCAACACAGAGACTGTCAAAGCTCCACTGTCAGATGGAGGATAATCCACACCCAGCTGAGACTGCTGGCTGGGTTTTATATCTCTAACCAAAACCTGGCCTGGAACGTGGGGAACAGCCACCCATCCTGCACTTTGGCTGCTCCCAGTAAGAGCCGGCCCAGATCGGCTTTACAGCCACACTAAATAACCAATAGTTTCAGTCAGCACTAGCTGCCACTGACACTTAAAATTACCGGGTCTTACCTTACCGAGGCCGGGAACCTCAGTGACACATATCCTCCGTCAATGATGGCCCCTTACGCTTTCCTACAATATATAAATCAGTGATATATTTGGTGGTCTATTCCAGAGTAGTTTATGTAATCCCCGGTAATCCAGTGCTTAGTTCTTTATGGCTTGGGATTATTTTAAAATGTGTTAGAACCGTAGCTCATCGGAGTGTTTCTTAGTTCTCTAGGACAGGGCCCCGGATCAAACTACCGCTGCCCCGAACCTCGCGACAATAAAGCCAGCAACAGCCCCAGCATCTCCTCCTATACCCTCAGTGCCCGGTGACATTCGCAGCGCCAGCTGCCACATCTGCAGAGGCAATGGGACGGGCTGTGACGTCACGCCACGCGTCCAATCAGCTGGCGGCCCTGGAGAAAGCGAAACACTGGCTACGTGTAACTGTCGCCAGGTAGAGAAGTAAAGCGTGGCTGTCGCAATGCTGTATCACGAGAGGAGTGTATTCTATACAGAACCATCACCAAGACCCGTCCATTGGACGGGATGTAGCAGCATGTCCTTCTACTCTGTGGTAGTTCTTACCTTAACCTTGAGTGCTGATGGCGAGCCGCCCGGGGGCTTCAGCAAAAGGCTGCTGGTGACCGGTAGGGCGGGCTTCATGTAAGTGACAGGGCCGGCCTCTATTGTGCTAGTAACCCTCTGATGACAGCCTATAAATGTAGTTCTTTACCTCCACTAACAAGCAGACAGTTATCAGGAAGGAACTGTTCTGTCCCGATAATTGTATGCTGAGTTGGCGAGGGACACAAAATGCACCTTTACATTTTTATTTAATTTTTATGTGAGGAAGCTAAGATGTCTGTGTGTCACACTCTGTAGAGACGAGGCACGGCTGAAAGAAGTTGTCCGGACCAAATGGAGAAGATGATGACATTGAAGATCTACATCAGAGGAGACGTCACCTGGGAGGCCCTGGATGTGAGAGGTATGCGCTGCTGTATAGCAAGAGTAAAAGGCAGTGTGCGGGGTGAGGGTTGACTTGGAGAACTGGGCCATATTCATTGGGGCTTGGGCCCTGGACCTTTGAGACCCTAGAAACGCCCCTGCTCTAGGGGGTTACTTGCTTATTATACTATTTCAGTCCACAAACATACCGTCTGTTTTATCAATGACAAGTTGTTTCTAATGAATTGACAGATTGTGTATTTCTCATAAAGTTTTAGTCCACAAAATGTCAAGTGAAAGATCAAAGATACTGCAGCTTGCAGTGGTTTTGTATCCGGTCAGAAAACAAAAAGCTGCCGTAACGGACGACATCCTGATGCATCCTTAACGGATCTCTTTCCATTCAGAATGCATGACAACTAAACTGAAACTTTTTTTTCTGGTATTGAGATCATCTGTCGGATCTCAAGACCAGAAAACTACAACGCAAGTGTGAAAGTAGCCTTACTAGATTTCTCACACACATAGAAAATAGGGTATATCAAATTCCTTCAAAACCCTAACACGTTGGTACAAGACTCCCTTCCTTTTTATCCACTATAGACCCATGCTAGCATTGTGGAATGTTAGGTTCCATGCTAAATATATTTTGGTCATGGTCGAAAATCAGATCCTATTGGGAATTTAATTAATTTGTTCTGCCCATGTACAAATGGCCCCAGAATCTGTACCTCTCTGGCTCTCCACCCAATATTGATCCCTTCCAAGAACAACTTAATTACTCAGATAATTCAAGCTGCTAGATTACTCATACCCTTACATTGGTTGAGTGTAAATCCCTCCACAATTAACTAATGGCTGGCGAAAATTTATAAAATACAGGTCCTTCTCAAAACATTAGCATATTGTGATAAAGTTCATTATTTTCTGTAATGTACTGATAAACATTAGACTTTCATATATTTTAGATTCATTACACACCAACTGAAGTAGTTCAAGCCTTTTATTGTTTTAATATTGATGATTTTGGCATACAGCTCATGAAAACCCAAATTTCCTATCTCAAAAAATTAGCATATTTCATCCGACCAATAAAAGAAAAAGTGTTTTTAATACAAAAAAAGTCAACCTTCAAAAATGTATGTTCAGTTCTGCACTCAATACTTGGTCGGGAATCCTTTTGCAGAAATGACTGCTTCAATGCGGTGTGGCATGGAGGCAATCAGCCTGTGGCACTGCTGAGGTGTTATGGAGGCCCAGGATGCTTCGATAGCGGCCTTAAGCTCATCCAGAGTGTTGGGTCTTGCGTCTCTCAACTTTCTCTTCCCAATATCCCACAGATTCTCTATGGGGTTCAGGTCAGGAGAGTTGGCAGGCCAATTGAGCACAGTAATACCATGGTCAGTAAACCATTCACCAGTGGTTTTGGCACTGTGAGCAGGTGCCAGGTCGTGCTGAAAAATGAAATCTTCATCTCCATAAAGCTTTTCAGCAGATGAAGCATGAAGTGCTCCAAAATCTCCTGATAGCTAGCTGCATTGACCCTGCCCTTGATAAAACACAGTGGACCGACACCAGCAGCTGACATGGCACCCCAGACCATCACTGACTGTGGGTACTTGACACTGGACTTCAGGCATTTTGGCATTTCCCTCTCCCCAGTCTTCCTCCAGACTCTGGCACCTTGATTTCCGAATGACATGCAACAGTCCAGTGCTGCTTCTCTGTAGCCCAGGTCAGGTGCTTCTGCCGCTGTTTCTGGTTCAAAAGTGGCTTGACCTGGGGAATGCGGCACCTGTAGCCCATTTCCTGCACACGCCTGTACACGGTGGCTCTGGATGTTTCTACTCCAGACTCAGTCCACTGCTTCCGCAGGTCCCCCAAGGTCTGGAATCGGTCCTTCTCCACAATCTTCCTCAGGGTCCGGTCACCTCTTCTCGTTGTGCAGGGTTTTCTGCCACACTTTTTCCTTCCCACAGACTTCCCACTGAGGTGCCTTGATACAACACTCTGGGAACAGCCTATTCATTCAGAAATTTCTTTCTGTGTCTTACCCTCTTGCTTGAGGGTGTCAATGATGGCCTTCTGGACAGCAGTCAGGTCGGCAGTCTTACCCATGAGTGCGGTTTTGAGTAATGAACCAGGCTGGGAGTTTTTAAAAGCCTCAGGAATCTTTTGCAGGTGTTTAGAGTTAGTTGATTCAGATGATTAGGTTAATAGCTCGTTTGGAGAACCTTTTCATGATATGCAAATTTTTTTAGATAGGAATTTTGGGTTTTCATGAGCTGTATGCCAAAATCATCAATATTAAAACAATAAAAGGCTTGAACTACTTCAGTTGGTGTGTAATGAATCTAAAATATATGAAAGTCTAATGTTTATCAGTGCATTACAGAAAATAATGAACTTTATCACAATATGCTAATTTTTGGAAAAGGACCTGTATACTGGTTGGAGGAGTTACCGTATCTAGTTGGGAATTGAGAAGTCAGACCAAATTTGTTATAGGCTATCTCAGCAGATTTGTACCTATTAAGGGCAAGGAACTCCGGCAGGCTGTTCTGGCGGGTGAACAGCCTGTCGGATCTGTGCTGCCGCTAGTGCACGCGTGCCCCCGGACTACTGCTCCAGCCCCATTGACTATAATGGGGGCGGGCTGGAGTTCCGGCGGCAGCACAGCAAACATGCAGAGAGGCGGCCGGAATAAAACTACGACATGTCTGACAATTTGATAATCAGGCAATGAAATAATGTTATTGTGACACTATTACCAGAGATATCACCTGTAGCTGAGTAATAAATAGGCTGCATGGATTTTTGTTAGAAAGCGACTGACATGTTAGATAAGGATGAAGATGCAGTCAGAGCAGCAGAAAACACTCATCATAAACCTCTTATGTTGCTATGACAATACGGCTCCTGCAGCTACATCTTCCATAGTTCGCAGGTTTACCCTTGTTGTGTCGTCTTCTCCTATCTATACTGATCCATTACAGCAGGTCAGAGGATGACTGATACAGGACAAGCTCTTTAAAGAAGGAGCTCCTGACTGGATAGCCATTCTTTAAAGGGATTCTGTCAGCCACATTTTACCACCTACAGTAAAACATAGCTACTTGTAGGTCTCACTGAGCTGTATTAAATGATGCCCTTATTAACTAATAGTCTTGATTTTTTTCTTTATAAAATCGATGTTAGTGATATGCTAATGACTTAAATAAGGTGTCCAAGGGGATGTCACCTTATGTAAGTCATTAGCATATCACTAAAATCAATTTTATAAATAAATCAAGACTATTAGTTAATAAGGGCATCATTTAATACAGCTCAGGGAGACCTACAAGAAGCTATGTTTTACTGTAGGGAGTAAAATGTGGTGGCAGAATCCCTTTAAATATTTTTGGTCTCTGCTGTGAATTAATAAGCTCTCCTTGTATCTGGTTCCTTTTCTTTGTAGTTTTGCTCCTAATTTGTAGCCCAGTTCTTATTTCTTAGTATTGTAGTTTGTTTATATCTTTGCTGTTTGAGTGGGTTTTTTCAGTTCACCTCTGCTCAGTTAGATTTTTTGCCTCGGGGACCTATCGCCCGGTTGTTGTGTTCAGTATTGCAAAGTACGGTTTTCAATAGGGTGATATTGAAAGGGGTTATCTCACTTCTTCAGTTCAGGGCTGCTGATGCTCTCTAGGGAGGTGGTTTCTGTCAATATGATTGATGGCACAGGCAAGCAGCTCTAGGAAGATGTAATTCCACCACTTGCCTGCGCGGCGGTACCCTGGACCTGTAATAATTGTACCCCTTGAGTGGAGCTATCCTAGCTGTGTAGAACAGTTCCAAGTCTGTGTATGCCCTGGAGCTGCCTTACACAAAGACGAAGCAAAGATACGAGGTGGCCAGGGCAAAGATAAGAGGTGGCAAGGAAAGGAGCTACTGCGCATGTGTTCCTATGTGAGTTCCCGCGATCTCAAGCACCTGAAAGGCTGGAGCTGTTTCTTACAATAAACATAGCCTCTGCTTGTTATGGACATTGGGTGTGGAACCACTGTGCCAACTAACCAGTTTGGCTTTGGGCTAAACCTAAGGGCTTTGCCCTGGTGGTTCCCTGGTATTCGACCTTTAACCCCTGTACGGGGATCTGGACTTTGCAGCAAGGAACCAACCAGGCCGCTACCTCCTGGAGTAGTCCTGGTGTATTTTGATGCTGACCCACAGGAGTCAGAGACACCAATTCAAAGCACCAAGGACACAGGCATAAAGTGAAGTCTGAATACAGTCCAATAGTCAGGGCAAGTGGAGTACTTTCATATTCCAAATAGCGATTCCAAGGTCAGAGCAGGCAGGGTTTGTGCATAATCGAAGTCACAATTCCGAGGTCTGGGCAGGTAGCAAGGAGCAGAATCAGAAGACATACAGGGTTCGGTTCACAGAAAATAAAAGGTGGATCCGCAACTTAACCAGCACCTGGACAGGAGAAAGGGATTAACTCTCCTAGTGCTGAAAGGAGTTTACTGAGCACTAGTCCCAATACGCACATGGAGAATGGAGCGATGCCTGCACTCGCCCCCGGGAAAGCGGCACAACGGCGGGCATAACCTGGCAGCCTAACACCACTGCTGGATTGCAGCGGTGGCCATAACCATTAAGATCCAGGGGGTGCCAGAATGGATTGAACAAAGAACAGCAATTTGGCCAGATAGAATAAATTAGTAAGTAGCTTATAATAATGTTTTAGTCAGGATAAATGCCAACTGATGAGATGAGACAGTCCCTTTAAGGACACTGAGGGTAAGTGGTGTGGTGTTAGGGTCCGTTTCCGGGGACAGAAACAGAAAAAGATTCAGGGAGCTAGTCAGGGACTGTTACTATATGCATCTGTCTGCTTCATCATCTGACCAACATCTCCTTCATCCGTCATCTATTTGCGAGGTTCTACTTCTGTATCTTTGTTACCTGCCTGTGATACATGCTTCATAATATCGCTATCGCGACCATTCAGTTGTTATACAATTTGGCTCTACTGTAAATACTTGGATGTGAGTACCAGGAGACACCTATGGTACCTGGGAAAGGAGACTGCTATAGGGAATGTTTAATTTTGCAGTCCTGCATTGTTATACTGATTAATTTCATAAATATCCTTTATAAAAGCTGGAGGAGGGGCAGAACTACCACTGTAATGGCTGCTATGGGGGCCCTGGGCCTCGGCCTGTCAGTACGGTTTGTGTACTGGCAGCTGAAGCCCATGCTGTAATAGATGATGGACACTTGCTGAGAAGTCTGACTGATGTGTCTGTCATTCTTTCCCCAGCTCTCCTCAGCAGCAGGGACAATCTGGTGACATCATCGCGCCTGCTGAGAGGAACAGGTAGTGTACGGGCGATAGCTAATCATCCCCTGGCCTGTGCTTCCAGGTGTATGAGGGAAAATGTTAGAAATGTTTTATCAGACTGTGAGGGCCACTGCAATATTTGTTGCGATGACAAGTTGGGAGTAATTGACATAAAATTCCCAAAAATTAGTAGAGCGGCATAATGTCTGTTAAAAAATTTTTAGAATAAATTTTAGGGCAATTAAGTGCAACCAAAACCATCCTCTACCTTCATCTTTCTTGCCCATTGCTGTTATGCTTTATAAGTCCTTGCGGTTCTGTAATACATAGCGACGAGATTGATGTGGTTGCATGTTTGTACTATTTATTTTAATCTTTGTCTTTTGATGTGTGTACATTTTTGTTGTAAATGTGTATAAGGGTACGGCTAAACAGTGACATGTGGCGCACGAAAGAAAGTCGCGCAACATTTCAAGCAATTTTTGGCAATGGTTTTGCAATGCGACACGTGACACGCTGCCGCTGTGTTGTGACAGTCGCAAAATCACCCCCAAACATATGAGATTTAGTGTCGCAAATCGAAAGCGACTTTTCCTCCATTGACTTTAATGGAGGTTGTGCGCAATGCGTGGATCGCTTGCTACAGCCAAATCACAGAACTAAAATTGCTGCAGACAGGTCGCACATATTTTTGTTTTTCTGTGACCTGGTGTCGCATGACACACGTTGCCATACACCTATTGTATTATGTGATGTTTCGCTTCCGTTACAATATTGCAGCTTCCCTGTTTTAGGGATTAGTACAGTTATCTTAGTTTTGGTGGGTCATACATAAAGGATTTTTGCAGATCTCACTAAAATGGTTCGGATGTGTCAAGAAATGTCTAATATCTGTGACTAGCATTACTGTGCTTAGAAATCTAAGTTTGGACTGGGAATGTCAATTGCAAGCAATGGAAGAAGGGAAAAATATTCATCAAAATAGCAAACTAGGGAGCCGCCTGTTTCGATGCCAGCTACGGCTGACCTTATCGGACCACGTGATCTATGTACCATGGCAACAGTATATTTCCTGAATAACTTAAACTATCCTCAGAATAGGTTATCTTTATCTCTGGGGATCTGTTTCACAGCCGCTGCAAGAACTGTGCTCCCGAGCTATGTCTCCAAGAGAAAATGAACTGCGAGGAGAATGAAGAGCCAAGAAAAAGACGGACGTGGAGATGACGGTATGATTATAAGGACAGTTAAATAGGGGATAAAGATCTACCTACCTATCATACTAACATGGGAAAATATACTCATATATAACATACTGAGACAGTTCTGCATGCTAAAGTCTGGTGAGGCGTCATATATCATATCTGCAAAATGATTGGATACTTAAAGGGGTTTTCCAGTAATATTTGTATTTTCTGTAACGCCTCCAGCCTGCCTACAGAAAAAGAAGATTCCTACTTACCTGCTCCGTGCCACACCGGGCCTCCGCATTGCCTCTGATGTCTCCATCTTCCAGTCCCCGCACTGTTTTCTTCCGGCGGGGTATGGACATGGTCACATGCACTGCTCCAGCCAATGACTGGCTTCAGTGGTGATGTGGCCAGGGGCGGACATACCATATGTGCAACTCAGGGGCCCAGGAGGTTGGGGGGCCCACTTAAAAGTTTAAATCTGCTGCCTGTTGTAATGGATTGACCTAAGGATTTTCATTCTCAGGCATCTGTGGATGGCTAGAGAGGCATTGAGGTGCTCTATAGTGAGCAGTTTGAGAGCAAGGGGCCCCTTTGCTGGTCTTGCACAAGGGCCCTCTCCTGTCTGTGTCTGCCCTTGAATGTGGCCACAGGCAGCCATCACCACTGAGGCCAGTCATTGGCTGCAACAGAGCATGTGACCATGCCCATCTCCAGCCTGATGGAGGAAGGCTGCAAGCATTACATAAAATATAAATATTACTGGAAAATCCCTTTAAAAACGAAGAGATTCATCCTAACACATATTAAAGTCCATGTATGTAGTCAATGCACTGACTGTCAGCGGTGTACTTGACCCATAAGTGAGTCTATCTGCCATACCAGACATAACCCATGGACATGTGCTGCCCATTGCCGTATTGCGGACCGCATTTGCGGATCCGCAATACATGGGTGCCGTTCCTTGGGCATTCCGCATCACAGATGCAGACCCATTCACTTCAATGGGTCCGCAAATCCGGAGATGCAGAATGGTGCGAAACAGAAGCACGGAACGGATCCCTACGGAACCCTTGCGGAAAGGGCGGATTGCGGACCTATTAAAGTTAATGGGTCCGCGATCCGCTGCCCCACAGTCGGTGTTCGTGCATTGCGTCCCGCAATTTGTGGGCCGCAGCACGGCCACAGGGCACACACGTTCGTGTGCAGGAGGCCTAAGAAGCACTGCGGCAGGCAATCTCTGAACCGCAATACCCTTAAATACTAATTTTTGATGCAGAATTATGAAAACTGTCTAAAAAAAGAACTGTCATGGTTGCCCATAGTGTAGTGTAGGGCTGCAGCAAACGATTATTTTAGTAATCGAGTATTCTACCGATTATTTTTACAATTGAGTACTCCAATAAAAAAAAAAGATTTAATAGACTGTTTTCCTTTATAAAAACTCATCAGCCCCTCTGCCATCAGTCCCCAACACCCTTTGTTCCCTCCTGTGTGATCAGCCCAAGTGCATCAGTTCCCCCCAGTGCCATCAGCTCCACTATCCCCCAGTGTCATCAGCTCCACTATCCCCCAGTGTCATCAGCTCCACTATCCCCCAGTGCCATCAGCTCCACTATCCCCCAGTGCCATCAGCTCCACTATCCCCCAGTGCCATCAGCTCCACTATCCCCCAGTGTCATCAGCTCCACTATCCTCCAGTGCCATCAGCTCCACTATCCTCCAGTGCCATCAGCTCCACTATCCCCCAGTGTCATCAGCTCCACTATCCCCCAGTGTCATCAGCTCCACTATCCCCCAGTGTCATCAGCTCCACTATCCCCCAGTGCCATCAGCTCCACTATCCTCCAGTGCCATCAGCTCCACTATCCCCCAGTGCCATCAGCTCCACTATCCCCCAGTGTCATCAGCTCCACTATCCTCCAGTGTCATCAGCTCCACTATCCCCCAGTGTCATCAGCTCCACTATCCTCCAGTGTCATCAGCTCCACTATCCCCCAGTGCCAGCAGCTCCACTATCCCCCCCCAGTGCCATCAGCTCCACTATCCCCCCAGTGCCAGCAGCTCCACTATCCCCCCAGTGCCAGCAGCTCCACTATCCCCCAGTGCCATCAGCTCCACTATCCCCCAGTGCCATCAGCTCCACTATCCCCCAGTGCCATCAGCTCCACTATCCCCCCCAGTGCCATCAGCTCCACTATCCCCCCAGTGCCATCAGCTCCACTATCCCCCAGTGCCATCAGCTCCACTATCTCCCCAGTGCCATCAGCTCCACTATCTCCCCAGTGCCATCAGCTCCACTATTCCCCCAGTGCCATCAGCTCCACTATCCCCCCAGTGCCATCAGCTCCACTATCCCCCCAGTGCCATCAGCTCCACTATCCCCCCAGTGCCATCAGCTCCACTATCCCCCCAGTGCCATCAGCTCCACTATCCCCCCAGTGCCATCAGCTCCACTATCCCCCCTTTGCCATCAGCTCCACTTTCCCCCCAGTGCCATCAGCTCCACTTTCCCCCCAGTGCCATCAGCTCCACTATCCCCCCAGTGCCATCAGCTCCACTATCCCCGGTGCCATCAGCTCCGTTCCCCTAGAGCCTTCAGCGCTCCCCCACCCCAGTGCCATCAGCTTGCCCCACTAAGTGACATCAGCTTTCCCCCCTAAATGCCATCAGCTCGCCCCCCTAAGAGCCAGTCCGAGTGATGAACCAGGCGGCAGCGGTCCAGAGTGCCCCGGAGGTAAGCAGGAGGTAAGTCATCCAGCCATAGTGCATGACTCTGTGACATATATTACAGAGAAGAAGCGGTGACCCCCCCCCCCCACCACATGTGTCAGTCTTTACTGTAGTTTAGGCATTCTATTCATGAAGGCACTCTCTCAGGTTCATTCACAATCTGCCTGAGATGAGGACTTCACCCCTGAGCACTGATTTATGGGGGGCTCCCTATAGTAGGTTCCATTCCTATTATTGCTGAGCCTGCAGCTACCACCCCAGTGTTTATTACATACACCCCTTCTATGCTGACTGCGCCCTTCTCCAGACTCTTCAGCTTCTTGCTAATCATCCCATTGACTGCGGAGTGTTAGTGCCACTGGCTCGCAATCCCGCCGCCCAGTCAGGATGCTTTTCATAGACTCTCTGTCCGGGCTGTGGAAGCCTGAGCTCAGCAGTAATGAAGCTCGCAAGTGCGCATCACCTGCAGTCCCCGGCCGCCCGGATCTTCCTTGCCTGCCCCATGTCACCCCAGATCTCTGCAGTGTGCTCATGTCAGCGTCATCACTCCTACTTTGCTGTTTTTTTGCAGTGAGGTTGTGGACATGGAGTGGCCAGTACTTACCTTTCCTGTAGGGGCGCCGCTCCACAGCTCATTCGTCTTCTTCTCTGCGCGCTGCACTGCCGTCCGGACGTCACACAGCATCGGGTCATAGTGCACGCATACGTTCACTATGTCATAACGATGTGTCAGTATACAGTCCAGCGGGTGACCAAGGAGCGGTAAGTATTAGCAAGCGCTTCACTCCCGCTCCATGGTCACATGACACAAAACGAATCCTTGATGCCAAAAATTAGCATTGAGGATTTTTTTGTGTCGAATTACTCGATTCAATCGAGTAGTAGTTTCAGCCCTAGTGTAGTGTACAATATTGTATGTAGTTATTGTTCCATACTGTACTGTTTTGTATGATGCATTTTGTATGTTTCTGGCAGTTTGTTCCAAAATGGAATAGATGGCTATCGTTGGCAAGGAACAGGGCTAATCTCCCTGTTTCTCTACTGCTTGGAGGGGGGAGTTCCAGAGCAACCTGAGACAGGAGAGGAAGCACACGTCTGAGCTCCTGCTCCTGAAAAGGATTCTCCAGAGAGAACAACCAATTTTTTTCAAGTAAATCCTTGAGAAGAGAGACAGCAGAGTGACCAGCTGAGACCAGCATTAAACGACACTGCCGTGAGGTGAGGGACTACAGCTAAGACACCCATCACCCAGAGTACTACTGTCACGACGGACGTACACTTAGTACCAAAGATAACACACCAACCAGGCTCTGGACGAGAGACAGGGGAAGGGTCACCTCCTAGATAATCCCTGACCTCTTTCCCTGCACTGCTCAGCCCACAGCAGACCTTAAAGGTAGGTGTGCTAGTGTCCTCCAGCCTGGGCTAACAAAAACCCTGAACTCCCTAAGATGGTGAAGTGGGGAGATAGGAGCAGTCTGCTCGCACAGAACCTGGATGGACAAGAAGACACAAACAACCGAACTAACAATGACACTTATCTCTGAGAGCAGGAACAGACAGCCAACCTTCTCTCCAAGCTTCCCAGACAGAATGAACAGTATAATTCGCTCAGGACAATGGGCAGTGTGCAATTTAAACTAAAGACCCCACCCAGTGCACCTGATGAGAAGCGGATCCAGCACGGCTCCAAAGCAACCACTAAACTCGTGCTGCTATCCTGGCTGACCTCCGCACACCGTCAGAGTGGGGCATGACAGTACCCCCCCTTCTACGGGTGACCTCCGGACACCCCGGACCAACCTTTTGCGGATGGGACCTATGAAAGGCCCTCACCAGTCGGCTGGCGTTGACATCAGACGCCGGAACCCACATCCTCTCCTCAGGACCGTATCTCATCCAGTGCACCAGGTACTGGAGGGAGCCCCAAAGAACTCTCGAGTCGAGAATTCTAGAGATCTCGAAGTCCAAGTTTCCCTCAACTAGAACAGGAGGAGGAGGCAATGGCACCACCGGTTTAACATATTTTTTTTAGCAAAGACCTGTGAAAGACATCATGGATCCTCCAGAACCTCCGGGACACCAGATCACAGGTGGACTTACCACCAGGATGTCCAGCGAGAACAGTATCGTGATGTTCCTTGAACACCTTGTATTGCAGGCCCTCAGGAACAAACAACCTCCCTGGGGGACACGAACCAGGAGCCCCCTCCGGAGCTCCCAATACCTCCATCTCCAATTCAGGGTACAGAGCGGAGACCACCACCCCATCCGCCAAAATCGGCGCCGGATCCTCTGAATCACCTCCCCCAGGGAAGCTGCGAGACAAGGCATCTGCCTTGACGTTTTTGAGCCCTGGGCGAAAGGTAACAACAAAATTGAACCTGGTAAAAAACAATGACCATCTGGCCTGTCTAGGGTTCAGATGCTTGGCAGATTGCTGGTAGGCCAAATTCTTATGGTCTGTATACACCGTAACGGGGTGAGACGCCCCCTCTAACCAGTGATGCCATTCCTCAAAGGCCAACTTGATAGCCAACAACTCCCTATCTCCAACATCATAATTCCTCTCGGCGACCGAGAGCTTCCTGGAGAAGGCACAAGGGACCCACTTGCCAGGAGAAGAACCCTGCGAAAGCACCGCCCCAACCCCCACCTCTGATGCATCAACCTCCACTACGAATGGCTGACACACATCCGGCTGCACCAGAATGGGAGCAGACGCAAAATGCTCCTTAATAACCGAAAAGGCCTGCAATGCCTCATCCGACCAGACAGAGACATCAGCGCCCTTCTTGATCATATCAGTAAGGGGTTTGACTAGGGTGGAATAATTCGAAATAAATTTTCTATAATAATTCGTAAACCCCAAGAACCGCATCAAAGCTTTCTGATTCTCCGGTCGGTCCCACTCCAGAACCGCCCGGACCTTTTTCGGGGTCCATACGAAAACCGGAATCAGAAAGCATGTATCCCAAGAACGGAAGCTCTTGCACCGCAAACAAACATTTCTCCAGTTTAGCATATAACTTATTCTCCCGAAGGATCGTCAAAACCTGTCTCACATGATCCTGATGGGTCTCCAGATCAGGAGAATAAAGTAAAATGTCATCTAGGTAAACTACTACGAACCTCCCCACCAAGTGATGAAAAATATCATTGACCAATCGCTGAAATACCGCTGGCGCATTAGTCAACCCAAAAGGCATTACCAGGTTCTCAAAATGACCCTCGTGCGTGTTGAAGGCCGTTTTCCACTCATCCCCCTCCTTGATCCTGATCAGATTGTATGCTCCTCTCAAATCCAACTTGGAGAAAACCTTGGCTCCAACAATCTGATCAAAAAGATCAGAGATCAAAGGCAGGGGATATGGATCCCGGACTGTAATACGGTTCAACTCCCGGAAGTCCAAACACGGTCTCAGTGATCCATCTTTCTTCTTCACGAAGAACAAACCTACTGCCACTGGAGACTTAGATGGTCTGATATGACCCTTTGCCAAACTCTCGGCGACATACTTTCGCATGACCTCTCTCTCGGGTTGAGAGAGGTTGTAAAGCCGAGACTTAGGCAACTTAGCCCCCGGAATGAGATTCACTGGACAATCATAGTCTCGATGAGGGGGCAATTCCTGAGCCCCACCCTCCGAAAAGACATCAGAAAAATCCGAGAGATACTGAGGCAAGGCCGTAATGGACACTTCAGCAATAGATGTGACAAGACAATTATCCGAACAAAACTTGCTCCAACCAATGATTTGTCTTGCTTGCCAGTCTATAATTGGGTTATGTCTAGACAACCATGGCAACCCCAACACTATTGGAGCTGACAAATCCTTCATAACAAAACAAGAAATAATCTCAGCATGTGAATCACCCACCCTTAAATGAATACCATGAACAATGTGAGTAAGGCTCCTTTGAGAAAGAGGGGAAGAATCAATTGCAAAAACAGGAATGTCGTTCTCTAACGTGCAAGTACTTAGTCCCAGGTCCTGAAGAAAAAGAAAGTCAATTAAATTTACCCCAGCACCACAATCAAGGAAAACATCAACAAACACATTTCTAGACTCTAGCGCCACCATAGCTGAAAGGAGAAAACGGGAACTGCAGGGAGCTTGCATACCTGTCTGCTCCACCACACCATTCATACAACCAAGTGTGAGGGTAGTTTTTTTTTTTCTTTTTCACTTCCACCTGTGGTTTAACATAAGGACAAGAAAAAATAAAATGACCCTTCTTCCCACAATAGAAACATAGATTGTGCACTTTTCGAAAGTCTCTACTATCAGAATGGCCAGAAATCTGACCTAACTGCATGGGTTCCTCCCCTACCCCAGAGTAACAAGCAATATCACCCTGGGCAGCTGGTGAAACAAAACCGCACGCGGGAGGAATCCCCTGCACAGAGGGACCCTTACACCTCTCTCTGATACGTCTATCCAAACGTATAGCCAAAGACACTGCATTCTCCAAAGTATCTGGGTATTCATGAAAAGCCAGGGCATCTTTCAACCTTTCAGATAACCCCTGACAAAACTGACTACGTAACGCGAGGTCGTTCCACCTCGACTCAGTAGCCCACCTCCTAAACTCTGTGCAGTAAACCTCAGCAGTATGTTTACCCTGTAGTAAGTTACGTAATTTTGATTCTGCCATCGAAACTCGATCTGGGTCATCGTAAATCAATCCCAGGGCTTTAAAAAATTCCTCCACCGACCGAAGGGCCAGAGAACTGGGCGGCAGAGAAAAAGCCCAGGATTGCGCGTCCCCTTTAAGCAAAGACATGATGATACCCACCCTCTGATCTTCATTACCTGAAGAAAATGGGCACAATCTAAAGTACAATTTACATGACTCTTTGAAGCGGAAAAAATCATCAGTACCCCCTGCAAATTTCTCAGGAAGAGCGACTTTAGGTTCCCCAACAATTTGACCAGTACCTGTTGCCAACACCTTCTGACACTGTGTGACCGAACTACGCAGATCCGCAACCTCGAGGGATAAACCCTGCATGCGGTCAACCAGTGCATCAATTGACGCCATCACAAAAGCGCTGAGCAATGGCTGTCACAGTAAGGCGGATTACAATGTCACGACGGACGTACACTTAGTACCAAAGATAACACACCAACCAGGCTCTGGACGAGAGACAGGGGAAGGGTCACCTCCTAGATAATCCCTGACCTCTTTCCCTGCACTGCTCAGCCTACAGCAGACCTTAAAGGTAGGTGTGCTAGTGTCCTCCAGCCTGGGCTAACAAAAACCCTGAACTCCCTAAGATGGTGAAGTGGGGAGATAGGAGCAGTCTGCTCGCACAGAACCTGGATGGACAAGAAGACACAAACAACCAAACTAACAATGACGCTTATCTCTGAGAGCAGGAACAGACAGCCAACCTTCTCTCCAAGCTTCCCAGACAGAATGAACAGTATAATCCGCTCAGGACACTGGGCAGTGTGCAATTTAAACTAAAGACCCCACCCAGTGCACCTGATGAGAGGCGGATCCAGCACGGCTCCAAAGCAACCACTAAACTCGTGCTGCTATCCTGGCGGACCTCTGCACACCGTCAGAGTGGGGCATGACAACTACTAGACCAGTACAATACAAGTGCTAACTTGCCTCCATATTCCTGACTGGTGCCAGAAAGTTGCACTTGAAATCTGCTGCTCTTAAACGTACCTGAAGTTCTATGCTTAGTAAAAGAGACAGGTCTATGTTTAATTCTGGATTCATTCTTCAATACTACATTTCCACTGCACAGATCCTCAGGGAGCAACAACCTGAGGGAGTACACCATGACACAAGACTTCAGCAGGGCCACTACCACTCCCATCCTCTGCATCCGCTCCTCTGGGGCTTTCTGCAATAGCCGGGCAGAGCACTATAGGAAATGAAAACTGTGCTGCGATTGCTATGGGCAGCATAGACAGTTCTATTTTTAGTTTTGTAAATCTCTCCCAAAGTCGTTACCCTCAGTTCACCGCTACATATCTGCTATTATGTCTTCAAACTACCAAGCTGTGGAATAGGCAACGATGTGATATCTCAAAAATAGGAATATGATCTCACAAAGAGATGATGAGCTGTACACGATGAATCTGCATGCATGTCTCAGTATTAGCATTTGGATTCCAGGAAAAGTCTATGTATGTTCCACACTGTTTGGCACAAACATACAATGCTGTCACCAAGAATGATGCATTACACCAAGCAGTTACTAGTCCATTTGCTACCAAGCAGTTAATATGACTCTGTAGTCTACATTACACAACATATGCTCCTCTGGGTAAAAATACAACCATTTTATGTCTGATTTGTTCTTAAAATTTATTTTTTTTATATATATTTTTTAATTTTTTTAAAAACTTTTCTTTCCCATTTTTTTTACACTTTTTAATAGTTCCTTAGATTGCTTCTCTCACAGACTCCAATGCTTTCCTTTACAGCCCTGCCACAGGCAGGCTCTCCATAGGAATGTATGTGCAGCAGTCTTGGACCATTTAGGAGCCCCAAGGCTGCCGCACACTCCATCCAGCCCATCCAATCCTAGCTAGGGGGTGCCGATGCATAACTGGGAGTGCACACTCCCAGTTTTTGAGCTCCTAGATGACATTGTCACATTTGACCACAGCATCTGAGGGGTTAAATATGTACGATCTACGTGCCTGCTGTTTAAAACATCTTTAAAGAGGACCTTTCTCCGCTGCTCACATGCCTGTTTTAATAGCTTCAGGCATTCCCCCATCTAATAACAGTTCTGGAGCCTCTAATCTTATGGCTCTATGTTGTGCCATTCCTTTATTTTTCTACTGGAAGTTATGAAGGAATTGCTAGCAGTCTGCAGTAAGGGTACAGAGGGGAGGTAACCAGTTGGGGAAGGGGGTGTACCTGCACAGTCTCACTCTATCCAATCAGTGCCTCTATATTCAGCCTGTGCAGGTACATCCCCCGTCCCCCAACTGATTACCTCTCTTCTGTACCCTTACTGCAGACTGCTAGCAATTCATTCATAACTTCTAGTAGAAATAATAAAGGAATGCACAACATACAGACAGAAGAATAGATGCTCCAGAATTGTTATTACATGGGGAATGCATGACATGTCAGGACTGCTGACGTAAATTTACGTTAGGTGGTCGGGAAGGGGTTAAAGGGGCTGTCCAGTTTTTTTTATTTATTTTAATTTACCTTTCAGTCAGAGGTACCTGTGAACAGTTATATACAAACCTTCTCCGTGGCTCCCAAGCTCTCTTCACAGTTTTTCCAGGTCCCAGTCTGTCACATTACTGGCAGGTCAAGTGCCGCTTGAGGACACTTAACCACGGACGTCAGTCATTGTCACAGCAGTCAGTGCAGAAGGTTTCCATGCTTAGGAGTCCATTGGGTGGTCCTATCAGTGACTGACAGCTATAACTGTATGAGTGTGCTACAATTATAGCTGTCAATCAATGAAAAAAACACCCACTGGACTCCTAAGTCCAGAATGAGCAGAGCTTTAAATATGAATCTGCTCGGCTCCTCCTGCTCTATAACTTGCTGCCTGCAGATTGCACTGCGTTTTCATGGTGTCAGGTTCCCTTCAAGTCAATGGGAACAGTATTTATAGATATGCAACCAGCTCCCCCTGGTGGCAGCTGCCAGCAGTCTCTTTGGGACATTTAGTCACTTAATAGACAAGCATAATTTACTGTCACTGTCATCTTGAGTGCTTTAGCTTTGCAGTCATTGAAGGGCCTGCAGTGGAGTCATTCTCGTAAGCTATGTAATTGTGTATCAAGAGCTTAAGGCAAAAAAGTTGGATGGAAAGAGGAATTCAGAAAAAATCCTATAAACTGTATACTCGGGAAATGCAGTCTTTTCCTGGAGATAATGATGACAAATGCGTGTTTACATCTCATCATTATTAGTAGTGAAGAATATCCCACTGTCCAGGTTGGAGGATAATGTATGGAAACACATGAAGACAGTGCCAGTGTCGGAACTGTTCAACCCTTTGCCACGTCCCCATCTGTTTTTGATATTGAAACAGAAATAATTTGCTTTAGCGCAAGACTTGTTGATCTTAGATCGGAATAACAATCTGTAAAATATCCGGATGACACAAACTTGGATGGGTTAACAAGTGCTGGAAACATCTAAGTCATGAAGGCCTCTCTTACCGCTCTCATCCAGTAAGAAGTCATCTTGGTAACGGAACTTTTCAGGTCCACAAGCAATAAAAATGTCATCGTCACCAAAGAAATCCTGAAGGCACATCACCTGAAAGAGAATAGAGGTCTTGTCACTAAACGATACATCTCTCAAGTATACCGGTACTTCTTAATCCCAAAATACTGCACATGATCAACTTAGCAGACGTTTTAAGAATCCACCATATGTCACTAGGCACTAGAGGTCTAGCGCCTAGGGTGGTGCCCTGTGGAGGGCAGTGCCAGATAGCAAATACAAAAAATGTTTGTTATTTTTCAGCTCCCTCCTCTGCTTTCCACCGGACTGTTGTCTTTTGGGTAGGGGTGAGAACGCGGGGGTGGTGTTACCGTCCATGTGCATTTGGTAAATGGAGAGAGGGTGTCAACAAGCAATGTTCCTTCTTCTCTCTGCAGTGTGAAGTTAGCACTGTGATGACTGGCCGGGCAACAGTCAGCCTGCTGCTCCACTGATCAGAGGCCTACTGTAGAACTCAAAGCTAAGGAAGCCTCTGTAGTCACCACTGCCACCCTCAGGCCCTACCCTGTCGGCAGACCATCCTCATCACCACTGCATTAGCATTACACTACATGCACACGACCGTATGTGTTTTGCGTTTTGCAGATCTGCAAAAAAATAAAAATAAATAGATGACATCCGTATGCCATCCGTTTTTTTTTTTTGCGGATCCATTGTAACAATGCCTAAAACGGACAAGAATAGGACATGTTCTATTTTTTTGCGGGGCTACGGAACGGACATACTGATGCGGACAAGCTGTCCGCATTTTTTGCGGACCCATTGAAATGAATGGGTCCGCATCCAATCCGCAAAAAAAAACAGAACGGACACGGAAACAAACAACGTTCGTGTGCATGTAGCCTAAGTCAGCAAGCGATGTACTGTAAATAAAGTATAGCAGGCAGTGGTTCTGAGACCAGTTAGTGAGGTCTGTGACCGTCCATTGGGTGAAGTTCATACTGATCACTGGGTTTCTTAGTGTGCTGTGTGTTTCATCAGTATGTAAGTAGTGCTTATATTTGCATATATGAACCTGTCTCCATGTAGTGAGAGTGCACATATACAGGTCCTTCTAAAAAAATTTGCATATTGTGATAAAGTTCATTATTTTCTGTAATGTACTGATAAACATTAGACTTTCATATATTTTAGATTCATTACACACAACTGAAGTAGTTCAAGCCTTTTATTGTTTTAATATTGATGATTTTGGCATACAGCTCATGAAAACCCAAAATTCCTGGCACTTTCACTGGTCCGATTGTGATACCTGCTGTATTAAAAAGCGGTGAATTTTTGGGTCATGTTTCTTTATATACAATAAAATTGGACAAATTCAATTAAAGGGGTTTTTCTGTACTTAGATACTGATGGTATCCTTATCTTCAATATCAGATTGGTGGGAGTCCAACACCCCGACCAGCAGCCGTTCTGGGCACCTACCAACGCTGAAAACGATACAGTGGATGGACATGAAAGAACGTGGTCTGGTGTGCAGTGATATTACCAGGAAATTGCGGCTGAGCTGCAGTACGCCGACGTCAGAAGCTACACAATGAATTGAGCCTTCTGTACACTTATAGTTTTTTCAACAGATGATTGGTGGGGGTGCCAGGTGTTGGATCCCAATGATCTGATATGGATGTCCTATCTTGAGGACAGACATCAACATCTAAGGGTACTTTCACACTTCAGCAGAGGATTCCAGGAAGGAAGTTCCGTCACCGGAATCCGGATGCAAACGGATGGCATTTGTCTGACGGATCCGGATGCGGATCGTTTGACAAATGCATTGAAATACCGGATCAGTCTCTCTGGTGTCATCCGGAAAAAAGAATCCGTTATATATATTTTTTTACATATTTAAAGGTCTGCGCATGTGCGGACCGGAAGAACGGATCCGTCAGTGCGGCAATTTTAATGCACTAATACATTTATATGGAAATGAACGCCGGATCCGGCATTCCGGCAAGTGTTCAGGATTTTGGGCCGGAGAGAAAAA
This sequence comes from Bufo gargarizans, assembly GCF_014858855.1. Classification (NCBI taxonomy): domain Eukaryota; kingdom Metazoa; phylum Chordata; class Amphibia; order Anura; family Bufonidae; genus Bufo; species Bufo gargarizans. The sequence goes on along the minus strand of NC_058082.1, from coordinate 72,014,137 downwards.
TACAGCATGCTGTGGTATTTTCTCTGGGCAGAAAAAAGGAAGAGGGACTGAACTGATGCATCCTGTACAGATCGCTCTCCATTCAGAATGCATTAGGATAAAGCTGATCAGTTCTTTTCCGGTACTGAGCCCCTGTGACGGAACTCAATATTGGAAATGAAAAACGCTAGTGTGAAAGTACCCTCAGTCTTAGAAAACATATAGCTATGAGAATGAGATTTTGAGGAACTATATACTGTGCCTAGCATCCAGCTGGAAAGAACATGGGGGGAGCGTTACAGAAGAGTGTTATTAGCAGTGCGACTTGACTGACACAGATTTCTCCCTTTTCATCAGCTAGACGCCTGCCTCTCTCAGTAAAACACAACGCCACCATCCGCCCCTGTTCCGGGTGCCGTATCCAATCATTCAAGGCACATTATAGACGTCCTTGTCGAGAATGTGATATTAGAGCAGTTTTAGACGAATGAATCTGGGGGGGATAAATAATGGCTTCATCTTTGATCCGAGGCGTCGTCACCAGTGCTGTGACCAGTAGGAGCCATTTGTATGCTTGGTCACACTTGTCTGGAGACCATATAAGCCCTTCCTGGATCCCTAGTTTCCGGTGGTCTTATACAAAGACACCCGCTATTTATCAGTGCAGACGAGCGCTCTGCAGAATTCATTATTTTCCGTTAGAACCAGATCTCCATGGCAATGGTGACGTCATAATGATGCTCAAAGCCTGTCAGCTGTGTAGACTGCATCTTAAAATGCCTTTCTTTTATTCTGTGAACTCAATAAATTACATTAAAAAGCCGGAGCCTTCAAGGGGGTAAATATCCTGCGCTTAGAGCGTCTGTTGTTATTGTAATGATTTCTTATAGATGAAAAACAAACAGAAAGTACAACAGTGCGGCAAAGCGAAAAAAGAGTTTTATCTGCTCCATGTAGTTACCTCATCAGCAGGTACATTTCTTCCTGACTAAGGCCTCTTTCACACAACCGTATGGCTTTTTCAGTGTTTCGCGGTCCGTTTTTCACAGATCCGTTGTTCCTATTTTGTTTCCGTTGTGTTTCCGTTTGAGTTCCGTTTTTCCTTATATGGCATATACAGTATACAGTAATTACATAGAAAAAATTGGGCTGGGCATAAAATTTTCAATAGATGGTTCCGCAAACACGGAACGGATACGGAAGACATACGGATGCATTTCCGTATGTGTTTCTTTTATTTTGCGGACCCATTGACTTGAATGGAGTCACGGAAAGCAATATGTCGGGCAAAAATAGGACATGTTCTATCTTTCAACGGAACGGAAAAACGGAAATACGGAAACGGAATGCATACAGAGTACATTCCGTTTTTTTAGCGGAACCATTGAAATTAATAGTTTCGTACACGGAACACAAAAAGCGGTCCCTAAACGGGAAAAAAAAAACGGTCGTGTGAAAGAGGCCTAAAAGTGAAAAAGTAAGGTTACATGTTTTTTTTAACAGCCATCACATGTTCGTTTTAAGACCAATGGTAGTCTATGGGGTTATTCACATGGCAGATTTTTTGACGGCCAGTGAAAAACGGACGGCAACAAATAGAATATGTCCTATCTTGTCAGTTTTTCAATGTCCGACTGTCCTCATACAATTGAAAGGATCCGTTTTTAATGGCCGTTTATCAGAAAGGCATCAGTGAAAAAAAGGTCCATTAAAAATTGACAGTTTATCTGTTTTTAACTGACTTTTTTTCCCTGTCGTGTGCATGTAGCCTAAGAAGATTGTCACTCCAAGCTGACGATAGTTGTACCTGGAGGTAAGGCAGAGAGAAGAGGCAGCGGCCCTGGGCAAAACTAGGCACAAACCAACCAAGACCTAAATATCAAAGCTCATGAGGTTCTCCATCTAAATGCTTTTTCTACTAAACATAACATGGCTATAAGATGTGGAGAAAAAGGTTGTATGAGTCCTTCAGGCATTCTTGCTTTTGTCATGAGTTGTTCTAAAGGTCACATTACAGTATTTTTGGTGGGCTCAGATGACCATTTAAAGTGTATGAGGAGCTCACGATGATGTTGAGGGATCATCAGGCACAGTGAACTTCAATGCCCAATCCTTTTAAAGGTGTCTGGAAGTGGCTTTATCCTCTCTCCTCATTGAATGCACATTCATGCTTGGGCCAAACCGATCATGTACGGTATTTGTATGGGGTAGTCGGGCCAAATGAGCAGACAGCTAGGACATGCAGTCTCTCCCACAGGCTGATTTAGATTAGTGCAAGTATAAAGCTTTAGCCTGCTCTCCCTGTATTCATTGGAGGCAATTTGGGCTCAGCATACATGTTGAACCTGCATCCCCTGACACCAAAAGAGGCAACATTTAGCATAGCTTCCTGTCCTAAAGAGATCGCCTTGCTGGGGCGGACAGGCACAAATTATTTTGTACAAAATGTATTGCAGGCATTTAAATCATTAGCGCAGCATTAGACTAGTATATTATTGCATGGCATTATTTTATATATTTTGTTGTTTGTGTTTGCAGAGTTCTGTAGCGTTGCATTTGCTTTTGCTTTCCTGCAGTCTGACCACCCATTTAAGACTTTTACACCAGCGTTTTTGCTGGATCCGTCATGGATCAGCAAAAACGCTTCCGTCATGATAATACAACCATCTGCATCCATTATCAACGGATCCGGTGGTATTATCTTGAAAATGACGGATCTGTCATGAACACCAATGAAAGTCAATGGGGGATGGATCCGTTTTTTATTGTGTCTGAGAAAACTGATCCCTCCCCATTGACTTACATTGTGTGTCAGGAGGGATCCGTGTTGCTCCGCACCACATCTCGGATAGAAAAATGCTGCTTGCAGCGTTATTCTGTCCGCAACCAAACGGAACGGAATGCATTCTGGTGCATTCCGTTTCATTCAGCTCAGTTTTGTCCCCATTGACGGATCTCAATAGCGGAAAGGGAAAGCGCAAGTGTGAAAGAAGCCTAAATAGTAGTGGATCCCTAATTTGTCACTCGACAATCAGCTCAGAGCTGGATTATAGGGAGGGCAGAAGGGTTAATTGTTCAGTGGATCCTTCACCTAGGGACCTCCTCTGGTCCTCAAGTGATTCCCAAGATACTGACATTTTCAAGAGAAGCATCCCTCCAATGGTGCAAGTTCAGTCATGTTAAAATGACATATGTCTGGTTCTTGTTCACCTTCTATCAGGCATTGGAGACTTTCAAGCTTCCCACATTCATATTAGATTGCCAGGAGATGCCATCATCAGAGAAGGCAATGGCTTCACCAGAGCAATAGACAGGCTATTATAAGAAGAAAAAAAGCTTAAATCACCTGCTAAAGGTCCCTTTTTTCCAGTACTGTAGGTCCAGTCCCCAGGGCTTCTGGTTCCCATCGGACTGGAAGTCATAACATCACGTCCATTGTTCACGTGATCGCTCAGTAAGTCACCTACTGTTCATGTGTGTCACATGGATGATGGACATGAAGTTATCACTTCTGCTCTGATGGGGACTGAAAGCACTGAAGACTAAACCCCCACCATCAATGGAATAAAGGGGCCTTTATCGGATCAGTTAAGGTTTTTGCTTTGTTATATAAGCCTGTCCGCTCCGGGAGAATTTTAAAGACTGTGAGACAACCCCTTTAACACAACTGTGGGCAGCACTGTGTCTTAGCAATACCTAGTCACCTGACAAATTCCTCACCTCTCCAGCGCCAATGCTCCAGCAGTTCCTATAAAGTGTTTATGGTCCTGCAGTGATTATGTGACATACTTCCACATGCGCTGACCCACTGGTTCACTGCTAAAGGGTTAATATTATGTTTCACTACTATAGATGTTTACTGTGATGATGATTGGTACAAGTATTAGTTGCCATGTGGTGGGCTGGCCCCACTTTCCCTGGCTAGAGTACATGCAAGCAAGCCAAGAGAAAAGACGCGTATTCTACTATTGATGTGTAAGCCAGATAAGCTAAAGCAGGAGAAAAGAATCTTTCTCAAAGAGACACACCATTTTTATAAGTGAAAAGCTGTCAGAAAAGCAACCTTGCTAAGAGCTAACCGCTGAGGGAAAGAAGTATTGAATATTTGCAGAAGGTTGCAGACCATTAAAGGGTTTCTGTCACCAGAAATACCTAAATTAAACTAGCTGACATAAATGTAACTTTTATAATATGCAAATTAGCCTCTAGGAGCAGGGGGGGGGGGGGGGGGGCGTTGTTCCACCTCTGTATCCTCCCTCCAAGTCTTGATTGACAGGGCCAGGCAGCGTTCACATTCTCCTGCCGGCCCTTAGTGCATGGAAAATCTCGTGCCTGCGCCGTGCCGTTTAGTATTCGGCGCAGGCATAGTGAAGGAAGGATGCTCACTGGCTGCCGACTACCTTACTGCGCCTGTGTTGAATACTGAACGGCACAGCGCAGGCGTGATATTTACCATGCACTCAGGGCCGGCAGGAGGTCAGCCAGTTTAATTTAGGTATTTCTGGTGACAGAAACCCTTTAAAGGGTGTGACATAGCAAGGGGTCTTGTTTGGGAAGGCAGGTATTTTCCTCTCAACATGGGTGGCTGGGCTGATTTCCAGCCAGGTGAGATCAAATACCGGACCGGTGTTTAAGTGCCGATCCGGGTTTTGGCAGCACCTGGCTGTCCTTTAAATAGGCAGATGGGCTCAGAATCAAGGTCTCTGTCTTGGGATCTGAGGCATGGTGCCGTACTAGAGGGCTGCGGGGAAACAGGCCCCCTAAAGTCTGTTGTGGACGCGGAAAGAACCTGCTAACAAGGTGACTGTTTTTGTGGTTTGGACTTTCCTTTGTGTAAATAAACACTAAGACTGTCAAATTGTATTTGAATTTTGTATTATGAAAGCAACAAAAATAAAATATAAAAAAAAAAAAACACTTAGGGCTCTTTCACACCTGCGTTATTGTCTTCCGGCATAGAGTTCCGTCGTCGGGGCTCTATGCCGGAAGAATACTGATCAGGATTATCCTAATGCATTCTGAATGGACAGTCCGTCCTTCAGGATGCATCAGGATGTCTTCAGTTCCGGAACGGAACGTTTTTTGGCCGCAGCAAATAGCGCAGCATGCTGCACTTTTTGCTCCGGCCAAAAATCCGGAACACTTGCCGCAAGGCCGGATCCGGAATGAATGCCCATTGAAAGGCATTGATCCGGATCCGGCCTTAAGCTAAACGTCGTTTCGGCGCATTGCCGGATGCGACGTTTAGCTTTTTCTCAATGGTTACCATGGCTGCCGGGACGCTAAAGTCCTGGCAGCCATGGTAAAGTGTAGTGGGGAGCGGGGAGCAGCATACTTACCATCCGTGCGGCTCCCGGGGCGCTCCAGAGTGACGTCAGGGCGCCCCAGGCGCATGGATGACGTGATTGCATGGATCACATGATCCATGCGCATGGGCCGCTCTGATGTCATTCTGGAGCGCCCCAGGAGCCGCACGGACTGTAAGTATACCGCTCCCCCGCTCCCCACTACTACTATGGCAACCAGGACTTTAATAGCGTCCTGGCTGCCATAGTAACACTGAAAGCATTTTGAAGACGGATCCGTCTTCAAATGCTTTCAGTACACTTGCGTTTTTCCGGATCCGGCGTGTAATTCCGGCAAGTGGAGTACACGCCGGATCCGGACAACGCAAGTGTGAAAGAGGCCTAAGACTGTCAATGTTGCTTTGTTTTTTCTCACGTGTGAATAAACACTGCAGTTTTGTTTTTGTTCTGCGTCTGCTTACCCTGCCTACCAGAGCGAATCCTCACAAGGGGCAGTGCATGGACATTAAAGATAGTAGAGGTAACACACGCTTACGGCTTTGGACTTTACTGCACATGGCTAAGCTTAATTGCTTCAGGTGCCCACCACACTCCTGAGATGGACTAGCCATCTGTTGTAGGACTGTACCTCACAGTTGGAAACTGCAGAAATATAGAGCAAGGACATGCACACCTTTGGTCTACTGGGAAGATTGTATGGTTTACAGGGGACCATTATACTGCCTACCCCCTATACACAGCCTTTAGGAAAAGCCTACTCTGTGATATACAGGTCCTTCTAAAAAAAATTGCATATTGTGATAAAGTTCATTATTTTCTGTAATGTACTGATAAACATTAGACTTTCATATATTTTAGATTCATTACGAACCAACTGAAGTAGTTCAAGCCTTTTATTGTTTTAATATTGATGATTTTGGCATACAGCTCATGAAAACCCAAAATTCCTATCTCAAAAAATTAACATATCATAAAAAGGTTCTCTAAACGAGCTATTAACCTAATCATCTGAATCAACTAATTAACTCTAAAAAGATTCCTGAGGCTTTTAAAAACTCCCAGCCTGGTTCATTACTCAAAACCGCAATCATGGGTAAGACTGCCGACCTGACTGCTGTCCAGAAGACCATCATTGACACCCTCAAGCAGAGGGTAAGACACAGAAAGAAATTTCTGAACGAATAGGCTGTTCCCAGAGTGCTGTGTCAAGGCACCTCAGTGGGAAGTCTGTGGGAAGGAAAAAGTGTGGCAGAAAACGCTGCACAACGAGAAGAGGTGACCGGACCCCGAGGAAGATTGTGGAGAAGGACCGATTCCAGACCTTGGGAGACCTGCGGAAGCAGTGGACTGAGTCTGGAGTAGAAACATCCAGAGCCACCGTGTACAGGCGTGTGCAGGAAATGGGCTACAGGTGCCGCATTCCCCAGGTCAAGCCACTTTTGAACCAGAAACAGCGGCAGAAGCGCCTGACCTGGGCTACAGAGAAGCAGCACTGGACTGTTGCATGTCATTCGGAAATCAAGGTGCCAGAGTCTGGAGGAAGAATGGGGATAGGGAAATGCCAAAATGCCTGAAGTCCAGTGTCAAGTACCCACAGTCAGTGATGGTCTGGGGTGCCATGTCAGCTGCTGGTGTTGGTCCACTGTGTTTTATCAAGGGCAGGGTCAATGCAGCTAGCTATCAGGAGATTTTGGAGCACTTCATGCTTCCATCTGCTGAAAAGCTTTATGGAGATGAAGATTTTATTTTTCAGCACGGCCTGGCACCTGCTCACAGTGCCAAAACCACTAGTAAATGGTTTACTGACCATGGTATTACTGTGCTCAATTGGCCAGCCAACTCTCCTGACCTGAACCCCATAGAGAATCTGTGGGATATTGGGAAGAGAAAGTTGAGAGACGCAAGACCCAACACTCTGGATGAGCTTAAGGCTGCTATCGAAGCATCCTGGGCCTCCATAACACCTCAGCAGTGCCACAGGCTGATTGCCTCCATGCACGCCGCATTGAAGCAGTCATTTCTGCAAAAGGATTCCCGACCAAGTATTGAGGGCATAACTGAACATAATTATTTGAAGGTTGACTTTTTTTGTATTAAAAACACTTTTCTTTTATTGGTCGGATGAAATATGCTAATTCTTTGAGATAGAAAATTTGGGTTTTCATGAGCTGTATGCCAAAATCATCAATATTAAAACAATAAAAGGCTTGAACTACTTCAGTTGTGTGTAATGAATCTAAAATATATGAAAGTCTAATGTTTATCAGTACATTACAGAAAATAATGAACTTTATCACAATATGCTAATTTTTTTAGAAGGACCTGTACATTGATTGGTGCCTTTTTTTGTAATTGCACTGTGACACCCATCATCTATTCAGCAAAAGAGAGACTTTATTTTACTATAATCAAGGTGGCCTAATCATTGGTCTCTATACTCAGTGTGGGTGTTTCTTGCTCTCCTTCCTTGCACCCCACTACCCATTCAACTAATATCAGCACCCCAGCCACCAACAGGCAGGAGACCCCAAAGTCCAGAGTGTGACCCGAGGAGACGAAGGCTAGCACCCCTACATTTACTGCATGGCCTAGAAAGCGCCAGAGTGAGGACTGCCACTGTGAGTACTACTACCATCATCGGTGCTACCGACAGCACTCCCGACCTCTACCCTACCCACTTCCCAGGGCTGCTGCACACATGATCACTGCAGCCAATCACGGACCTCAGCTTGCTGAAATTTTGCTAGATTTTGTGACACATAATGTTGAGGCCAGCGATTGGCTGTAGTGGTCATGTGTATGTACAGCATGTAATTGCTCCAGGAAAATAAATAAAGATCAACAGGGACCAGCAGAGCATCTGTGCAGGAGTGGTGGAGGATTTATCAGGTGAGTAATGGTTGCTTTAGAATAGAATAGTCGTTTTAGAATAACTTGCATTTTATGATCCAACAGCAGCATCTACTGGTCAGGAGAGTCCTTTATATATGACATACAGTGCTGCCCATAATTATTCATACCCCTGGCAAATTTTGACTTAAAGTTACTTTTATTCAACCAGCAAGTAATTTTTTGACGGGAAATGACATAGGTGTCTCCCAAAAGATAATAAGACGATGTACAAGAGGCATTATTGTGGAAAAAAAAAATTCTCAGCTTTTATTTACATTTGAGCAAAAAGCTGAACGCACTGTGGAAATTCTCAGAGGACGTGGTCGGAAGCCAAAAGTGACACCTGTGCTGGCCAGGAGGATAGTTAGAGAGGTGAATAAAGAATCCAAGGATCACCACCAAGGCCATCCCGGTGAATCTGGGCTCTGCTGGTGGCAATGTCTCAAGGCAGACAATCCAACTGACACTGCACACTGCTGGGTCCCACTTCTCCAGATAAGGCACAGAAAAGCTCGCTTGGCCTTTGCAAAAGCTCATCTGGACAAAGAAGAAGACTTCTGGTCTTCTGTGTTATGGTCAGATGAAACAAAAATTAAATTGTTTGGTCACAATGATGTTTCCTTTATTTGGCGCAAAAAGGAGAAGCCTTCAACCCAAAGAACACCATCCCCACTGTCAAACATGGTGGTGGGAACCTAATGCTTTGGGGCTGTTTTTCAGCCAATGGACCAGGGAACCTAATTACAGTGAACGGCACCATGAAAAAAGAGCAATACATGAGGATTCTCAACGACAACTTCAGGCAGTCTGCAGAGAAACTTGGCCTTGGGCACCAGTGGACATTTCAGCATGACAATGACCCAAAACACACAGCAAAAGTGGTGAAGAAATGGTTAGCAGACAACAACATTAACGTTTTGGAGTGGCCCAGCCAGAGTCCAGACTTGAATCTAATTGAGAATCTGTGGAGGGAGCTAAAGATCAGGGTGATGGCAAGAAGACCCTCCAACCTGAAAGATTTGGAGCTCATTGCTAAAGATGAATGGGCAAAAATACCTGTGGAGACATGCAAAAAGCTGGACTGCAATTATAGGAAGCGTTTGATTGCTGTAATAGCCAATAAAGACTTTTCTATTGATTATTGAGAAGGGCATGAATAATTTTGGACTGGACACTTTTTGCTCAAATGTAAATAAAACCTGAGATTTTTTTTTTTCACAATAACGCCTCTTGTACATCGTCTTATTATCTTTTGGGAGACACCTATGTCATTTCCCGTCAAAATATTACTTGCTGGTTGAATAAAATTAACTTTAAGTCAAAATTTGCCAGTAGTATGAATAATTATGGCAGCACTGTACACAACCATTCAATTCTGCAGAAAGACTTATCAATCATCTGCTCCCACAGTCAGATCAGCATAAACCTCAGCCCCATGAAAACAAAGTGATCCGATTCTTTACACCCTGTTTATCTTGAAGTTTTACAGTTCAATTATATCAGTTTTTTACATTTTTAATACGGTCTTAAAATGTTACATGAAGAACTTTACAGCTTTTTCAGGCAGGCATATAATGGAGTCCTATGTGCTTCTGGAAGCTTAAATCAGTCCCACAAATACAGAAAACAGGTAGCAACGTACAATTAAAAGTATATTCCTGTATAACATGTTATAGCAGATTGCTAGGGTGTGCTAAGACATCATGACTGGTGGAGGTCTGGCCTCTCACCCTACTGCTGATCATGAAAATGAAGAGAAAGATGTCCCATCAGTATTTCTCGCGTTCCTGGGAAATGCAGCGCAATTCCATTCAAGCCAGTGTTTGAATTCAGCGATAGGTGAGCAGAACTTAATGGGCATCTGTCAGCAGATTTGTCCCTATGACACCGGCTGACCTGTTACATGTGCACTTGGCAGCTGAAGACATCTGTGTTGGTCCCATGTTCATATGTGCCCGCAATGCTGAGAAAAATGACGTTTTAATATATGCAAATGAGCCTCTAGGAGCAACGGGGGCGTTGTCATTACACCTAGTGGCTCTGCTCTCTCTGCAACTGCTGCTGCGCCCTCTGCACTTTGACTCACAGGAACAGGCATTATGACTTTTAATTCCTGGCCCTCTCAAAGTCCATAGGGCCCAGCAGTTGCAGAGAGAGCTGAGCCTCTAGGTGTAACGGCAATGCCCCCTGCACCTAGAGGCTCATTTGCATAGATTAACCTTTTCAGCGCCCCCCCCCCCATTTTTGTGTTTACGTTTTTTCACTCCCTGCTTTTCTGGGGCCATAAATTTTTTATTTTTTCGTTCACATAGCCGTATGAGGGCTTGTTTTTTGCGAGGCAAGTTGCACTTTCTATTTCCACCATTTAATACTGATATAGAAAGTCAAATTGCAGCGCTCACCTGCTAATCGTACCAGAGGCACGGATGTGGCCAGGACAAAGCCAACATAAACTGTGTACAGAGTAGAAGGGTCCAGCTTCTGATAAAACAATATCCTTTATTAGATGTGGTAAAATCCATACAAAACAAGACAGATGCAAAATCGACGCGTTTCGGATCTCAAGTTAACGAACCTTACTCATGATATAAAATGCCATCTGTGACTCTCCCATATAAATACACTTCCTACAATCACATGCATAGAAGCAACATCACATGATAATCAGGTGTGGGCAAATCACAAAACATGGGATGACAAATCCAACGTGCAGGAAAACCCCCCCAAAAAAGCTACTTAGTAGTTTGCGTCTATGGTCACCCCCCCCCCCCCCCCCCCCAAAACTGGGAGCGTGACCCTCTCCACACCCTGGACTCTAAAACAAACATGTGATTAGAGGGAATGTATGTATATGGGAGAGTCACAGATGGCATTTTATATAATGAGTAAGGATCGTTAACGTGACATACCGTTTTATCAGAAGCCGGACCCTTCTACTTTTTACACACCATTTAACACTGCATATGATACATTGGGGAGCTGGAAAAGAATTCCAAATGGGGTGAAATTTAGAAACAACTCAATTCCGCAACAGATTTATGGAGTTTGTTTTTACGGCATTCCCTATACGGTAAAACTGACCTGTTACTTTCATTCTCCGGGTCAGTATAATTACGGCAATACCATATATGTAAAGTTTTTCTTGTGGTTTTATACAAAAAAAATAAAAAATTTGAAGAAAAAAAATAATTTCTTTCCCTTGCCATATTCTGACCCCTAGAACTTTTTTGTAGTTATGTGGACGGAGCTGTGTCAGGGCTCATTTATTGCGGGGCGATCTGTACTTTTCATTATTACCATTTTGGGGGTGTACAACTTATTGATCACTTTTTATTTATTTTTTGGGGGAAGGTGAGGCGACAAAAAAAACCTAACCCTTAAATTGGTCATTTTGACTTTTTCCCCGTTTCACCGTTTCCGTATGTTATACCCAGTTTCGCTGTTTTCCGTATGGGATAAATATTTGATATTTAAATAGTACAGAATTTTCGCACGCGGCGATCCCATGCTGTTTACTTTTTTTATTTTTTTATTTTCATGGGGGTGATTTGAATGTTTATTTTTTAAATAAAAATAAAAATAAAATGTAACACCTTTTTATAGTTCCCATAGGGATAGAAAACTAAAACAAGTGCTCATTAGATTCCTTCTCTCATACACTCCAATGCATTAGGCAGGGGCTGCCGCACATTCTCCACCAGGGGGACTCAGAGCACACCCGGAAGCGCACGTCCAGGTTTTAGCGCATCCAGATGCTGTGCTCATGCCTGAATAAAACAGCAGGCATCTGGCGGCTATGGCGCCTGCCACACTCACTAGTGGGCGCCATCTTAAAAGTCCTTGCCAGCAACATACATGTAGGCCACTGGTCGGGAAGGGGTTAAAACATCATTCTTCTCAGCAATGCGGACACATATGAACATAGGACCAACACAGATGCCTTCAGCTGCCAAGTGCACATGTAACAGGTCAGCCAGTGTCATAGGGACAAATCTGCTGACAGATGCCCTTTAAAGGGTTATCCTCAGGATGGGTCATCAATATCAGATCGGTGGGGGTCTGACACACAACTCCTCCACAGAACAATTGTGTTCGGCAGCCACAGATGCAGAAACAAAAAGCTCCATCCGCTGCGTAGTGGCCTTGCTGGCGGCTGTAAAAACAGGTGATCCGTGGAAGTGTGGAAGATCAGTGCACAGACCCATTGAAATGAATGGGTGCGGATTCCGTGCAGGCGCAATGCGTTTGCACCATTCACTGTACCCGCGTGGAATACTCGCTCGTGTGAAAGGGGCCTTAGGCTACTTTCACACTAGCATTTTTTCTGGATCCAGAAAGGTCCAGCAAAACCGCTTCCGTTACTGATAATACAACCATCCGCGTCTGTTATGAACGGATCCGGTTGTATTATCTGTAACATAGCCAAGACGGGTCCGTCATGAACTCCATTGAAAGTCAATGGGGACGGATCCATTTTCTATTGTGCCAGATTGTGTCAGAGAAAATTGATCCCTCCCCATTGACTTGCATTGGGGGTCATGCCGAATCCGTCTTACTCCGCATCCCATGACGGAAAGCAAACTACAACATGCTGCGGTTTGCTCTCTGGTATGGGAATGCAACTAAACGTAACGGACTGCATTTTGGAGCACTCCGTTCTGTTCAGTTACATGTGTCCCAATGGACAATGAATCGGGGCAAAACGGAAGCGTTTTTCTCCAGTATTGAGATCCTATGACGGATCTCACTACCAGAAAATATAAACGCAATTGTGAAAGTAGCCTTGATGTGACATCACTGTGTGCATTATGTCTGTGCTTTACAGAGAACAAAATAATCATAAACTTATTATCAACTTACTGCTGAAGCAAGACTTGAAGATATGGGGCCCCATTACAAGTTTTACCTGTTATACCCATGGGTAGGACAATCCCTTTCCGTATGGCTTAAAAAACGGAGCATGAGGTCAGTGTGTCTTTTTCCTGCTTTATTGATGCCCCATCATGTACACAAAAATAGTACCAGCATAAGAAGCCTTATACTTACTGCATATAGGATATAATATTGGCAACTGATTATTAGCAAAACTATAAATGATTATTTTGCTTATAGTTGGTGATATGCCATCACTTTCCGGGATGGGAATACCCTTTACAAAGGGAACTGTGGCTCTTGTATGGCTAGGATAAGCTATCAGTATGTGATCATGGGGCCCCCACTAAGGGTGCACTGAAATCACCTCCCATTACCAACGGCGCCTCACAGTTCATGTGAGCAAGAATATTTCCTGCACGGTTTTCCAGACCGCACCAAGAATGTCCATGTCCGGTCTTGGTAGAAGCCGCAGTGGGAGCCTCCTCACGTTTTAGATCCATTCAATGGCGCTTCACCGAGAGCAGGACTGCACCATTCAAAATGAAAACCCTCAGCAGCGGTTTCTACTGCGGGATATGCGGCCTAGTGTGAACATACCCTAATTATGAGAATGACGCTTTATAGCAACTCAAGAGTTCAATCCTGCAGCTCAGTCTCATTCGCGTGTGGCCGAACCGCAGCACTAGACACAGCAGCGCTAGTCGTGAGCTAAAATACGGGGTCAAAGGGGTCTGTCAGCACTTGTCAGGTACCTTCTCAAAACTGATCTGGAATATAGTAACTACCATGGCTCTGTCATGAATGAAAGCTAAGGGCACTTTCACACTAGCATTTTTCTTTTCCGGCGCTGAGTTCCGTCCTAGGAGCTCAATGCCGGAAAAGAACTGATCAGTTTAATCCCCATGCATTCTGAATGGAGAGTAATCCGCTCAGGATGCATCAGGATGTCTTCATTTCAGTCTTTTTGACTGATCAGGCTTTTCAGAAAACCGTAGCATGTTGCATTTTTACCTCCGGCCCAAAATCCTGAACACTTTGACTGAACGCCGGATCCGGTCTTTTTCCCATTGACTTGCATTAACGCCGGATCCGGCGCCGCGTGTTCAGTCAAACCGGATCCAGCTTTTGCATGTTAAACCCGAAAAATGTGAAAAAAAGTTAAAGTCCATAAATGGCGGATCTGTTTTTTCCAATGCATTTTTTTTATTGTGATCAAAATCCTGATCAGGATACAAATGTAATTAGTTTTCACACGTTTTCCGGATCCGGCGGGCAGTTGCGGTGTCGGAATTGAACGCCGGATTTAAACAACACTAGTGTGAAAGTAGCCTAATATGAACAGAGCCTAAGGCTGGGGTTATGTCACCCCAGGAATTCAAAGAATATTAATGGAATAAGGATTTATTTAAATATTTGACAAAAACATGTTATATTTTAATTCCTATATTTTTATTTGCCCAGTGAAACCACCATTTAGCTATCATCATTACATAAAAAAGACATTATTTACATGCACACTTTACTGTATATCTTTACAAATTTGTAATCTGTAATATTATTACAAGTACAACTGAAATGTAGGCATGCAATCCTGCTCATTTCCACATGGTGGTGCTATGACCCAACAACTGTCCCACTGCCAAATTTATCAATATGCTGGAAATGTGTAAATTACCCAACAACTGAAGCAAAAAATTAATAAATAAACCTTCACCTGATGTGAGTTTATGAAAGATTAGTCAAATTGTAAGCAAATGTGCTTAATTTTACAGTTTGCGCTCCTGTCATCTTGATTATGTTCTGCACCAATTAGGCCAGCGTGGACAAGGGAAGTCTTCTAGGCCAGTGGTCACATCCAGGGTTCCCTGAAACCCTGCAGTTCCTGGGAGTCTGTGCCCGATACCGCGAACTCCTGCAGGTTTTCCCCAGATACACAAGTGTGAATGTGGCGTCACTGTAGTATCCACCCTCTCCTCTCACATCAGAGCTCTCATCCATCTTTCGCCAGTGCTTTCAACACCATACAGCCTGGACTACTTAGACCCCTTCCTTTCACACGGGCGAGTTTTCCACACAGGTGCAATGAGTGAGGTGAACGCATTGCACCCGCACTGAATCCAGACCCATTCATTTCTATGGGGCTGTGCACATGAGTCATGAGTAGTGATTTTCACGCATCACTTGTGCGTTGCATGAAAATCGCAGCAGGCTCTATATTGTGCGGTTTTTCACGCAACGCAGGCCCCATAGAAGTGAATGGGGCTGCGTGAAAATCGCAAGTATCTGCAAGCAAGTGCGGATGCGGTGCGATTTTCACGCATGGTTGCTAGGAGACGATCGAGATGGGGACCAGATCTTTATTATTTTCCCTTATAACATAGTTATAAGGGAAAATAATAGCATTCTTAATATAGAATGGTTAGTGAAATAGGGATGGAGGGGTTAAAAAAATAATAATTAAACTCACCTCATCCACTTGTTCGCACTGCCCGACTCGTCTTCTTTCTTCTTCTTTGATGACCTGGGAGGAAAAGGACCTTTGGTGGCGTCACTGCGCTCATCACATGGTCCATCACATGGCCCATCACATGGTCAATCACCATGGTGATGGACCATGTGATGAGCGCAGTGACATCACCAAAGGTCCTTTTCCTCCCAGGTCATCAAAGAAGAAGAAAGAAGACGAGGCGGGCAGCGCGAACAAGTGGGCTCTCACAAGGGGTCCAAAACAGATCAGTTTTGCCCTAATGCATTCTGAATGGAAAAGGATCCACTCAGAATGCATCAGTTTGCCTCCGTTCAGTCACCATTCCGCTCTGGAGGCGGACACCAAAACGCTGCCTGCCTGAAGAAGCAGAGCCAAACTGATCCGTCAATGGGGATGGATCCGTTTTCTCTGACACAATAGCAAATGGATCCGTCCACCATTGACTTTCAATGGAGTTCATGACAGATCCATCTTGGCTATATAAAACATAATACAACCGGCAAAGGGCACTTCTTAGGGCCTATCTCAACTATGCAATGGCATCAGCCATCTTCTTCAGAGTGGCCTGTTAGGGTAGCAGCATCTCAACCAGACAGAGGAAGAGACTTGACAAACTAATTAGAAGGGCCAGCTGTGTCCTGGGAAGATCCCTAGACCCAGTGCAGGTGGTAGGTGAGAAGGATACTATACAAGTGGATCTCCATGCTGGAGAATAGCTCCCATCCCATGCATGAGACCATAATAGCACTGGGCAGTACCGTCAGTGACCGACTGCTTCACCCTAAGGCTACATGCACACGAACGTTGTTTGTTTCTGTGTCCGTTCAGTTTTTTTGCGGATAGGATGCGGACCCGTTCATTTCAATGGGTCTGCAAAAAATGCGGACAGCACACCGTAGCCAGGCAAAAAAAAATAGAACATGTCCTTTTCTTGTCTGTTTTAGGCATTGTTACAATGGATCCGCAAAAAAAAACAACTGATGGCATATGGAATTTGCAGACCACAAAACACATACGGTTGTGTGCATGAAGCTTAAGTGAGAGAAGGAGCGCTATCGGAAGTCATTCCTCCCTGCTGCTGTTAGGCTGTAGAACCAACACCGACACAAGCGGAGATAGACCGCACTCATCGCCTACTGGGTTCCTGTGGATATCATTCCATCCAGAGACTGAATTTTTTAAGCTGTGATATCTATATCAATTATTTTGTACATTTTATTTGTACCTTACTATCACTGTAATGCCTTTATTACTCTCTGTGCTGCTGTAACTGAACTTCCCCAAGATGGGACTATTAAAGGATTATCTTATCTTACAGTAGTCACATCAGAGCCCTCCCATTAGTCCCACCAGGGCCTCCACTTTTTCTTTTTCCCTAGCACTCACCAGTACTCACAGAAGTCCCCTAATGTCCCCAGTACTAACAGCAGGGCTCGCATTGTCAAGAATGGGCTATACCTCACTCATGGCCACATGATTGGCACACTTCCATTTAGTCTTTTTTTTGTTGCAATTATGAATTTTGGAAAGGGGGGGCAGTCATCACTTCATTTCCATAGTTTTGGGAACTATTTGGGATCAGGTGCTCAGGATCCAGTGAGCCGCAGGGGCATTGGACAGGATGGGAGTATTTGTGCTCACAGTCACATAGGGCACACCTTTTAGAGGTTTTGGGGCTCCCGTTTGACATTAGGTGGGGTGCCCTTGGTGGTGGATGTTTTTGAGGTGCAAAGTAGGGAAGTAATGTGACAGCAATGCAGGTGTTGGTGCAGGCAGCAATGAGGCTGGGTTTAGTGCATTTTCAGTGTCTGTGTGAAGAGCTGATCTTCAGTGCACGTGGCTTTAGAAGCTTACTCCAAGGATTTAGCGTCTGCACAGTGAGCTTCTGAAGCCAGGCACACTGCAGATTGGCTGACTGCGCAGAAGTGCGTCACGTTTGAAGAAAAAAAACTCAAAATCAGTCAATTGAGGCGGAAGAGGCAGGACGGGCACCGCTAACTTTACCTGGAGCGTCAAGACCACCGCCCCTTAGGTGAGCGCTGTGGGCTCTTCCTTGGCCTGAGACCTCATGTCCATCAGTCACATGACCTTTCTTCAAGTGAATGGGCTCAAGCTGCAATACCAAGCACATCCACTATACAATGTATGGCGCTGTGCTTGGTATAGTATGAAGACGCCACAGCTATTGTCGGAGGAGGGGCAAGTGTCGGACCCCCACAAATCTGATATTGATGACCTCTCCTGAGGACAGGTCTTTAATATTTAAAAGGGCTGGCCACTTTCTTATCTGAGCACCGCCAGTTCAGTGTGCCCCACTGCCCATGGATCTGGTCTGTAAAGGGCATATGCTGGTGGCTGCCATATCCATGGCAATCAAGTGAGTTATCCACATGATAGTTGCCCTGGAAACACCCTCTCCTGCGCTTGTGCTGAAAGCACTCAGCGTCTGCGCAGACACTTTAATCTGATATAGAATTATTAGAAGAGACAATTTACCTTACACCATGCCCCATTACCTTTCCTAATGAATTAGAATTAGCTGTTGATAATGCTTCTCCGCTTCTACCCACAATTCTCTGGTGCAGTCATTTCCGTTTCAAGCTCAAAGCTTCTAAACCACACCTTATATATTATTCATGTCAGAGTAAAATATAACGTGAGCTCTGTGTGCATCTATTCTGCGTCTAATATCCAACGTCCCGGGGTAGTCTGCTACGTGTATTTATAATGTCCACCTATCTGTACAGCCAAGAAATGAAATGCCGACAGATGGCGGAAGGGGGCGAGGAATGAGAAACCCTGGCAAGGGTATCAGGGCGATGCTGCATGGAGAGAGGAAGGCACGGGCTCCTCCATCTCCCACCACCCACAGTCCACATGTACAGCGGAAACACAAGGAAGCGCTCACCAGGACTGATCAACATAATGACGATTACTGTTTCACTGGCGAATCCATTTCATAGATTTTTTTTAATCAAAAGAACCTGAATTGTCGTCAAAGGGCTGCACTGAACGGGGGCAAAATTGGTTCATTTTCAGGCAGATTTACTAAGACTGAGGTATCATACGTGCGCTAGAGTAGGATAATTATAATTTTATTTAGGGGTAGTCGGGTTGTTACCAGTCATCCCTTACTATTACATCAGTGAGCTTCCTACCGCTGGGACCCCCCACCGATCACGAGAACAGGTACCTCAGCGCTCTGCTAGTTCCAGTACAAGCATATAAAGTGGTCAAAGTTGTGACGGATTTCCCAGGCTCTTGAATGGTTAGGTTCAGTCTCTCCAGTTCCAAGGCTGAATATGGGATGGCTGACCCTGAGGCTCATTCTCTAGCAGATCTGAACTACTTTCCAAGTTGACCAATTACAATACCTACTGCAATTCCCAGAGCGGGGGGGGGGGGGGGGGGGTAGGTCCTCCAACGGGTATCTAATCCATGGTAAAAGCATGGTGGGTGCCTGAGGTGATGTAGGGATTGCACTTACTGTCTGTCCTCTGCACCAGTCCATTAAATCGGCCCACAACAGACTGTATATTCTGTACTTTCTCTGATGATGGTGGTAGTTGTTGGGATACAAGGATGAAGCTTCCTTGCATCGGGTCTTACTTCCGCACAGGCATATCCTCTCTTTCAGCCCATATGAACTATGTTCCTGACCCAGAGGAGAAGGGTCTACTTCCTCCCACTAAACAGGGCTTAATAACTAAATGGTGTTCCCACTTCAGCTCTTGGATTACAAACATCACATACATAAAGTGCATTAACAATGAACATTAACCCATTAAGAAGCCAATTAAACATTTGCAGTAACCCACAGGGGTAGTGCAGCAACACTTTCCTGTCAGCCCCATAGACAATACATGGGGCAACAGTGCACATGCCCGACCATCACTCCATTCAAACTCCTCCTCACTGTGGTCGTGCAGCAAGGAGAAGCAGGGTGAAGGTGGTGGTGGTGCTCAGGACCCTTATTCGTTTTAACCTGTGAACAGAAATTTATGGAAATAGGGAGATGCAGTCTACACAGTTACTGGAAATATGAAAGGCCAAAATAGCTATGAGTAGAGTTAGTGTAATTACATGTAGTATGGTCTGTCATTTACGGAACAGAAGCATATTCAGCAACCCATTATCGGACGTCATTATATTTCTATACTATAGTTATGAGGAAAGTGCCGAGGGTCATCGGATGGAGGAGGAAGAGACGCCCCCCTCACGAATACAGTGCATATTTACCAACATTGTAGTTGTTGTGGGGTATGTAAGCCCCGCCACAGGGGGACGCCCAATCCCAACAGAGTCTTCTCACTTATAAGGTGGGGCTTATACAAACCCAGGACAGCCCAGATTTGCCTGGACTGTCTCAAAAATTTAGGGACTGTTGACAACTATGACAGTGTGCTACTTCGAGCTTCTCTTCCACCAATCCCACCAGATGGGTTCAAGAACCACGCGACCATTGAGATTAGTTGTCATAGAAGATATATATCTATTAAGGGAGTGTGCCTGTCACTGTGTATGGGTGAGACGTCCTTGTATATACTGGCATATGGAAGCATGCGGATGTCAATGTATATAGAGGGCTCTCAATGTATAAGGCGGTGGTCGGTATATATGAGAGAGGCTCTCACCGGTTTCTCTGTTTGGGGGTCCTGTAGCTGTCACTGCGTACGGGGCCCCATTATTGCATGTAAGGGCCCAGTGTCTGTGTCTGTCTTTTCAATATTACTAATACATTTTAAAAGGCCATATAATAAAGAGGATTTTTCATTGGTTTTTGCCTTACATAGTTTTCTTATTGGTGTTATTAATGTTATTATGGACCATGATACACTGGGATACTATTTGCTATTAAAGGTAATTAGATATTAGATACAATAATCATGAAGCTGCCCCATCTTCACATAAATAACATGACAGAAGATAAAAAAATATTATTTAGTGCATAAAATCTTACATAATGTTCTAGACATCAAAAGGCTGAGAAAGAGATTAAACTCTCTGTTTAATTGACCTGTCATTAATAGAGAGACCGGTGATGGTACAAAGGTTTATGTGTCTAATTGATACCATAATCATAAGCGAATAACGCCGTATCAGCACGGGTTTATGAGGGATCGGTCATGTCAAACTAATTTAATCAGTTTCTATGAGGAGGTAAGTTCTAGACTTAATCGAGGTGAATGAATAGATGTCGTATATCTGGACTTCTCCAAAGCATTTGACACTGTACCACATAAAAGGTTAGTATATAAAATGAGTATGCTCGGACTGGGAGTAAACGTCTGTATGTGGGTAAGTAACTGGCTGAGTGATAGAAAACAGAGGGTGGTTATTACCAGTACACACTCAGACTGGGTCACTGCCACTAGTGGGGTACCTCAGGGGTCAGTATTGGGCCCTATTCTCTTCAATATATTTATTAATGATCTTGTAGAAGGCTTGCATAGTAAAATATCAATTCTTGCAGATGACACAAAACTGTGTAATTAACACGGAAGAGGACAGTATACTGTATATACAGTATATATATATACAGACGTGGACAAAATTGTTGGTACCCTTTGGTCAATGAAAGAAAAAGTCACAATGGTCACAGAAATAACTTTAATCTGACAAAAGTAATAATAAATTAAAATTCTATAAATGTTAACCAATGAAAGTCAGACATTGTTTTTCAACCATGCTTCAACAGAATTATGTAAAAAAATAAACTCATGAAACAGGCATGGACAAAAATGATGGTACCCCTAACTTAATATTTTGTTGCGCAACCTTTTGAGGCAATCACTGCAATCAAACGCTTCCTGTAACTGTCAATGAGACATCTGCACCTCTCAGCAGGTATTTTGGCCCACTCCTCATGAGCAAACTGCTCCAGTTGTGTCCGGTTTGAAGGGTGCCTTTTCCAGACTGCATGTTTCAGCTCCTTCCAAAGATGCTCAATAGGATTGAGGTCAGGGCTCATAGAAGGCCACTTTAGAATAGTCCAATTTTTTCCTCTTAGCCATTCTTGGGTGTTTTTAGCGGTGTGTTTTGGGTCATTGTCCTGTTGCAAGACCCATGACCTGCGACTGAGACCAAGCTTTCTGACACTGGCTAGTACATTTCTCTCTAGAATTCCTTGATAGTCTTGAGATTTCATTGTACCCTGCACAGATTCAAGACACCCTGTGCCAGACGCAGCAAAGCAGCCCCAGAACATAACAGAGCCTCCTCCATGTTTCACAGTAGGGACAGTGTTCTTTTCTTGATATGCTTCATTTTTTCGTCTGTGAACATACAGCTGATGTGCCTTGGCAAAAACTTCGATTTTTGTCTCATCTGTCCACAGGACATTCTCCCAGAAGCTTTGTGGCTTGTCAACATGTAGTTTGGCATATTCCAGTCTTGCTTTTTTATGATTCGTTTTCAACAATGGTGTCCTCCTTGGTCGTCTCCCATGTAGTCCACTTTGGCTCAAACAACGACGGATGGTGCGATCTGACACTGATGTTCCTTGAGCATGAAGTTCACCTTGAATCTCTTTAGAAGTCTTTCTAGGCTCTTTTGTTACCATTCGGATTATCCGTCTCTTAGATTTGTCATCAATTTTCCTCCTGCGGCCACGTCCAGGGAGGTTGGCTACAGTCCCATGGATCTTAAACTTATGAATAATATGTGCAACTGTACTCACAGGAACATCTAGTTGCTTGGAGATGGTCTTATAGCCTTTACCTTTAACATGCTTGTCTATAATTTTCTTTCTGATCTCTTGAGACAGCTCTTTCCTTTGCTTCCTCTGGTCCATGTCGAGTGTGGTACACACCATATCACCAAACAACACAGTGATTACCTGGAGCCATATATATAGGCCCAATGGCTGATTACAAGGTTGTAGACACCTGTGATGCTAATTAGTGGACACACCTTGAATTAACATGTCCCTTTGGTCACATTATGTTCTGTGTTTTCTAGGGGTACCATCATTTTTGTCCATGCCTGTTTCATGAGTTTATTTTTTTACATAATTCTGTTGAAGCATGGTTGAAAAACAATGTCTGACTTTCATTGGTTAACATTTATAGAATTTTAATTTATTATTACTTTTGTCAGATTAAAGTTATTTCTGTGACCATTGTGACTTTTTCTTTCATTGACCAAAGGGTACCAACAATTTTGTCCACGTCTGTATATATATATATATACTAGAAATGAGCGAATTTCCGCTTATGAAATTCGTTCACACTTCGTTTGTTGGTAAAAGGTGAATTGCATTATGCATTCCGTTACCACGGACAATAACGCAATTCTATGACGGAATACATAACGGATGCATTCTGTCATAATAGAAGTCTATGGGCTGCAAAACGGATCCGTCCCGTTTCTGTTATGCAGGAGAGGACTCCCCTGCATAACGGAAACAGGGCGGATCCGTT
Source organism: Bufo gargarizans (assembly GCF_014858855.1). Classification (NCBI taxonomy): domain Eukaryota; kingdom Metazoa; phylum Chordata; class Amphibia; order Anura; family Bufonidae; genus Bufo; species Bufo gargarizans. Next base: position 71,991,176 of record NC_058082.1, on the reverse strand, counting down.
TTGCAGCCCTTAGACTTCTATTATGACGGAATGAATAACAGAATGCCTAGTATGTATGTATATGTATATATATATATATATACTACAGAGGACAGTATACTGCTACAGATGGATCTGGATAGATTGGAGGCTTGGGCACAGAACTGGCAGATGAGGTTTAGGCCCCTTGCAGATGAGCGTGTCCGGATGCGTTGCGGCAAACCTGCGCGAGTAGGTAGTTTTGACTGCGATTGTGTTTCGTTGTTCAGTTTTTATCGCACGGGTGCAATGCGTTTTGAATGCGTGTGATAAAAAACTGAATGTGGTACCCAGACCCGAACTTCTTTACAGAAGTTCGGGTTTGGGATCGGGGTTGGGTAGATTGTATTATCTCCCCTTATAACATGGTTATAAGGGAAAATAATAGCATTCTGAATACAGAATGCATAGTACAATAGCGCTGGAGGGGTTAAAAAAATAAAAAATAATTTAACTCACCTTAATCCACTTGTTTGCGCAGCCCGGCATCTCTTCAGTTTTCTTCTTTGAGGAATAGGACCTTTGATGACGTCACTGCGCTCATCACATGGCCCATCACATGATCTTTTACCATGGTAATGGATCAAGTGACGGACCATGTGATGAGCACAGTGACGTCATCAAAGGTCCTTTTCCTGTGCACAGCAAAGAAGAAGACAGAAGGAGATGCCGGCTGCGCGATCAAGTGGATTAAGGTGAGTTATATTATTTATTTTTATTTTTTAACCCCTCCAGCACTATTGTACTATGCATTCTGTATTAAGAATGCTATTATTTTCCCTTATAACCATGTTATAAGCGAAAATAATAATTATCGGGTCCCCATCCCGATCGTCTCCTAGCAACCGTGCGTGAAAATCGCACCGCATCCGCACTTGCTTGCGGATGCTTGCGATTTTTACGCAGCCCCATTCAATTCTGAATATAGAACATGCGGCTTAAGGCCCCTTTCACATGAGCGAGTTTTCCGCGCGGGTGCAATGCGTGAGGTGAACGCACTGCACCCACACTGAATCCGGACCCATTTTATTTCTATGTGGCTGTGCACATGAGCGGTGATTTTTACGCATCACTTGTGCGTTGTGTGAAAATCACAGCATGTTCTATATTCTGTGTTTTTCACGCAACGCAGGCAGTGAACGGATACGTGGCAGCACTTGAGCACTTATTCTTCATTTATTTTTAAGTGAGGCCAGACTGAGGCGAAGCTGAGGGGAGGCCAACATGACGCAGGTTTGGTTGGCAATAGGTGTGATGAGCAAGGGGTTAAAGAAAGTAAAATGAAGGAAGGCTCGCGTGATAAGGTGGGTGGGCTACTAGCGGTATAAAGGGGAGGGGGTGTGGAGGAACCGGCGCCATTTTAGGTATAAGCAGGGACGAAGCTCCCGCCCTCCCACCCTGGTTAAGTGTTTTGATCTTCTGCTCTAGTGCGGTGAGTTGCATGGTATTGTGAGGGCCAGTGGCGGTTCATGAGGGACCATAGGGTAGGTGTAGGGGGTGGATGTCAAAGCAGTTGTGGCGGTGGGAGGTCCTTGAAGTTGGTGGTACTGCTGGTGGTCGAGAATGGGAGGGCCCCACTGGTGGGGCTGGACTCTCATAGTTGAGCTGTAGTTTTGTGGAAGCAGGCGTCCATCAGTTGGTGCCTCTGAGTTGGCGTTAATCGGCTGGAGGCAAGATGGAGTTGCCATTTTGGTTTGGTGGAATTAAATATTTGGGGCTTCTAGGACCTCCCTCATCATTTACTCAGATGTGGGGGCTTAATGTTAAGTTATTTATTATGCATTTATATTTATTTTGTTCAATAAAACAGCTGCTGTGGCCAATTTAATCCGACTTGGTGTCTGTGTCTTATTGGTTGGGGGGAAGGTTGAGGTAGTGGGTTAAGGAAGAACCGAGTGGACTAACCAATACCTCAATCATAGGATTTCTGAAAATAGCCGATTGGCTAATTTTCGGAAGTCCCATACCAGTGAATGGAGAGGATGCCGTGCATGCACAGTGTGCTCTCCTTCACTTCGGGGGCCCTGTTCTGGAGATAGGGCAGGTCCCAGAAGTGGGACCCACCTGCACCTACCTGACATTTGTAGCATATCCTAGCGATATTCCATAAATGCTAAGATGGGGGGGGGGGGGGGGAAAGAAAACCCCTTTAATAAACTTATGAATAAATTTTAAAGTCTTTGTCCATGAGCACATTTATGGGCCAGAGGTCACAGCTTCATTAGTACAGTCATTTTGGTGTTCTAATATTATGTAATGCACCCCCCCCCCCCCCCCCCCCCCTTTGGCAATCATGCTTTGTATTACCTGGAGATGGAAAACATCTTACAGTTTCTGAATTTTAAAGACGTTTTATGTGAGACCATCACAAGATGCACATCTAAACCTTGTGAGACTGCAGTTCCATATTGAAGAGAAAGGTGACTGCTGAAGGGGCTGCAGTGAACTATCACTTCTGGTGTCACACTCTGTTCCTGTTACCAAGGAGGCCTGGCAAGCTTCTGCAAAATGTGAAGTTAACACAAAAGTTTGAAAAAGACAGAGCAATCTTCTAGCAGCTCGAGATACAAGGGAGAGCCATCTTCAAAGGTCACACTGCATTGTGCAGAAAGCAGAAAGACTTTATCATGTACCGGTATATCTATCAGTGTCTTAGTAAATGCAAAGTCTTCCACCAGGGAATATCAACTACATCTTCGTAGACAGGCAGAAGCATCTAAATAACACTGTGTAGTTTATTTTACCAGCATGTATTGTAAATTACATCTGAAGGAGCTGCACTTGAAGGAGAAGTCAGCCTTCAGGACAAGTGATTTCATTGTGTGCTACAACATTTCTGTCAAAAACGATGACCACAAACGTTACATGTGTAATGGCTGAAGTCATATGGTGGCCCGCAACCTTCTTCCAGTGGTTGATGTTGGTGGAGATAAGTATCAGATTGGATTCCATTGCCAGCTGGGACATAAACCACTGCCAGAGGTGTCTGGCAGTGGTTTTCTCTCTATTCCCCATTGACTACATATGCAAGCTCTTTGGGAGGATCAGAAGCTGCTGGCTGAAGGAGTGTCGGCCTACAGCTATCTAAGGCTACTTTCACACCTGCGTTAGGTGCGGATCCGTCTGGTATCCTATAATTTATTTATTTATTTTTTTGTTCATGATAATGCAAACGGATCCGCCCTGACTTACATTGAAAGTCAATGGGAAGCGGATCCGTTTTCAATTGCACCATATTGTGTCAGTGAAAACGGATCCGTCCCCATTGACTTACATTGTAAGTCAGGACGGATCCGTTTGGCTCCGGATCGCCAGGCGGACACCAAAACGCTGCAAGCAGCGTTTTGGTGTCCGCCTCCAGAGTGGAATGGAGGCTGAACGGTGCAAAACCCAAACCTATCATTCATCATCCGTTGTATTTGATCTCAGTAGACGCGGCACAACATTGCCCATTATCAAAGAGACATTTTCCTGCCAAGTCCCTGATAAAAGCTCAAACTAATGTACAAATTTCAAAGGTAGCTATGAGGAGATATGGATCTACAAGATGCTGCTCTTTGCCTTGGTGTAATTTGCCAATCTGAACAGGCCCCACATTCCCCATGATTTAAAGGACACTTTTCTTCATAAAAATGGCTGCCGTGTGCAGGTTATATGATATGATGAGTCCACTGTAGCAATACTTTTTTCTTTAACTAAATAACTCATTGCACAGTGAGAGGGGCCCTTAGATATGGCATATGTGTGTTTTTTCCTTTTGGCACTGAAGAAAATATAAAATCCACTTAGAAAAAGTAAGCTGAACGTGCTGTCCAGCAGCTCATGAAATCCTTTTGCCATGGGATCTAATTGAAACGCTATCTACAAACAAGCAGCTTTTGATAAAAGAAATACACTTCCCGCTGTTACCATTTCACTGGAGCCTACAAGCTAAGTAAATGCCAGCCGGGAAGCTGATCGGTGAACGGTGGAAGCAAACTGAAAAGATAAGGCTGGAATAGCAAAGAAGGCCATATAATAATACAAATGGAATATAATACAAATCATAGGCCATAGAAACCAGCGTGGCGGGAATATATGTCCAGGGGAGACACTGAAGACATGGCCATTCTTAAATGAAGAGGCCATCAAGTTATCAGATGTGTAGCAAATTTCTAATCCTAAAACCTTCTAGTGGTTGGCAAATCCTTTTTTTGTACCAAATTCCATTTCTTGTTTTTTTTGCATAGAATTTCTTAAAATCCTGCTGATTGCCCCTGAAAATAAACAGCTCCATCTTCAATCTGCTGTCCGCCATGTGAGCGTAACACCAAGGGTTAGGGATGAACGAACCCACACTTTACTGAGTTCGGTGTTTGGGTGGGTTAGGAATTCCGTTATAGGTTCCATTATAACGGAATATAACAGAATTCGTAGACGGAATGCAAAATGGAAGCCTTTAAGAGGCATTCCGTTTTGATCCGTCATAATAAAAGTCTATGGGCAAGCATAACGGATCCATCTGGTTCCGTTATGCAGGACGGAAAACAAAGTCCTGCATAATGGAAACCAGACCTATCCATTATGCTTGGCCATAGATGGATCAAAACGGAATGCCTCTTAAAGGCTTCCGTTTAGCATTCCGTCTATAAATTCCCCTATATTCTGTTATAACGGAACCTTTAATGGAATTCCTAACCCGCCCAAACACCAAAACTGGTAAAGTTTGGGCTCGCTCATCCGTACCAAGGGTATGTTCACACGGTTGTATTAGCGCACTAAAAATGTATGCGCCCAATGAAGCTAACCGCACATGTCTACTCCATAGGGAGAGAGGAATCGGATACTTTTGGTGGTGGCTCATTTTCTTTGAAAACAATGATTGTCATGTTGAAATCCCCCTAATATCTGCCACGAGGGAATAGCTTGGCCATCCCCACACATAATACATGGTTGCTGGTTGGTTCAGCCAGAGTTCAACTAATGTGTATAGGTGCAAGGGTACTTTCACACTAGCGTTATTCTTTTCCGGTATTGAGTTCCGTCACAGGGGCTCAATGCCGGGAAAAAACTGATCAGTTTTATCCTAATGCATTCTGAATGGAGAGCAATCCGTGCATCAGGATGTCTTCAGTTCAGTCCCTCTTACAGTATTTGGCCGGAGAAAATACCGCAGCATGGTATTTTCTCTGTCCAAAATACGTGATTGACTAAGAAAATGTCAACTTAAGTAGCGTCAAACCTCCACTTTTAACTCCACCACAGTTTTATAACCACTGCAAAATGGACCTCTGCTGGAGACCCCTATGAAGCAGAGTAGAGGGCCCCTAACAATGAGCAGTTCTCACTCTGGGTTACCTGACCCGTCCATTTATTACATGGTCATTGAAGGGGTAAATGATAAATGCTGATTGCCAATGGTAACTGAAGAGGGACCCACAGCTTCAGTTTACAAAAGGGATATCTTGATGAGGCAACCCCTTTAAATATCAATACCAACGCAATATGGCTATACATACAGAAGCAGCTATGAAAACATTGAATGCCCAACAGAGTTCCTCAAAGCCGGTCATCTTGGGATATTTCCATTGAAGAGGAAGGGTAAAGAAGGACACATTTATATCTGCATTTAACTCCATATTCCAATTACCGGTAAATCTCCCTCTACAAATCTGTGTGACCGAAACGCCATCGGTTGGTCATAACCAAAAACTCTGGACATGGAACTGAAGTAAACGTATTGTACTGCTTGTATTGCATGACGTGGACAAGCATTGCACTCAGTATATGGTAATCATAGACACACTTACGCCCATGTTAAAATCCCTGCAATAAATAGGTGATTTGTCTTGTGGTTTACGTGACAAATGTTGTTAATCATCCAACCTTCTCTTTGCGAGGAGCGGAGATGGATTGCTTTGGCGGTAAGGTCTACTAGGTGGAGAGAGTGACATACGGTAGGACTTGATGTATGCAGTGACCTCCTCATCGTTAATTTATAAACTTCTTCAATGTGACTTCTTATGTATAATTGATTTGCTCAGATAAACCAATTATGTGGAAGGGTTATTGCATAGGATATAAAAGAATCTTCTGAAGAAAGCATTCTCTGCAAAGGTGAAAAGAGCAACTTCCGAGTACTATGCAAAAACCACAATTATAATTTAGGAAGAAGGAAAATCAAAGTCTTCAATTATATATTTTCTAGAAGAGACTGTACATAGTAATTATTCCACATGTGCAAACATTTTAAAAGAAATGTCAGAAAATGACCTATTGTTTAAATCAAGTTTTTATGTTAAGCATACTTTTAAAGAATATTTGGTGATGACTTAATATTTTATGTCACTATCTAAAAAACAAAAACAAAAAAAACCCCACTAAAATCCTGCTCTAAAATTCACACTGGCCACTGAGCTGAATAATAGGCACCACATCTTATCAGTACTATTAAGGGATACTTTACCTTTTTCTGACTGATGATCACTTGGATAGGTCATCAGCATCTGACCCTGGACCCCCGCCTATCAGCTGTTTGAGAAGGCAGAGGCCTTGCAATTGCACCGCGGCCTTCTTGCTACTTTCCTGTGCTGAACTCCTTCTCCTTTTGATGTGAAAACACTACGTTTTCATGCAGCCACCACTACGTAGAGCTCAGTGCAAACTGATTTTTACTGCTTTCATTTAAGTTAAATATAACTGCATAAATTCTTATGCACTGAGCTCCCCCTAGTGGTGGCTGCAGGCAGCAGCTTTGTAAAAGAAGCAAGAGGTTTATCAGGTATTTATCAGGGCTGTGGAGTCAGGGCTGTTTTTGGCTGGAGTTGGAATCGAAGTCAGAAAAAAGGTATCGACTCTAACTCCAGCTTAAAAAAAATCTAGAAATTTTAATAATAAAATATATTTACGTTCTATCAATCCAAGGCTTTATTGTCAGAGATGTTGACCGTGTGGTCACTACTTTGCTACCAACAGAGAGTAGTAGAGAGGTTGCTCTCTATTCTCGGGGCATCCAAGAAGGAGGATCTGACTAGGGCAATACTTTTTCAGAGGACAAATTCCTAGATTTCTTATTATTAAAAGCAGAAGAAAGTTTCCCAGTTATTCCATATTTACTTACAGGAAACTGTCACCTAGATGTGGTGACATGGCTGCAGAGTCAGTGAGTCTGTCTGTACCATTATTGTACTTCTCCATGGCTGCAACCGTCTAAAAGATGCTTTTTATTGTCACCGTGAAGGGTAAAAAGAGGCGTAAATGAGGGAGTGAAGTGCCCCCGCCTGCACGGTCTCTCTCCGCTCCACTCTCTGAGCCCTGCTGAAAACCTGCGCATGTGCTGTCAGTGACAGAGAAATACCGCTCGCTCTGGACCCGCTCTTACTGCGCGCAGTCACTGAGATGTAAGCTGTATCTCTGTCACTGATGGCACATGCACAAGTTTTTAGCAGGGCTTGGAGAGCTCTGTCTATCAATCATGAAGAGAGAAGATGGAGAAGGTGGTGTAGCAGAGCCAAGAGAGGCGTTGGACAAGGGCACGTAAAGGGGTATTCCCATTCTGAAAAAAACATGTCCGCTGGGCTCTCTCTGGCCTCTTTGTCCTGACCCATGGACTCCAGGACGCCGTCAAGAGTTATGCAAACAGCATAGCTTCCGGGCCTACATCATTTGCGCAAATCCCATTGAAGTCAAAGGGAGTTACCAAACTGCGTAATTCCACCTCTTTGGCTTTCTCTGGCCTTCCGGTGTCCCGAGGTTGGGACGAAGAGGCTGGAGAGAGCCCTGTGGACATGTTTTTCAATATGGGAATATCCCTTTAAATGCCTTATTCACACCTCTTTGACCTGTCACAGCAGCAATAAAAGGCATTTTTGACATAATCCCGGCCACTGACAAGTACAGTAGAGGTCTATATAGTCTCACTGCTTTCATCCCTATGCAGTCATGTCACCAGTGTGCCAATGTGTTTTCTAGGTGACACTTTCCCTTTGTCATTTGTTCAGAAATTATATTCCAACACATCTGCTTCATGTTCTATCTAAGCCGCCTCCACAGCCCGGGTATTTATGCCAGTTGTCTGACGTGAATACATTGAGAATTATGGTGGTCATATTGAGTGCCATATTTATGAAGCACCTGTTCCACATTACCGACATAGAGGTCAGATAAAGTGGGTGAGGCCAAAAGTGTTTTATTTAAATTTCATTGGCTTGATAAAAAAAAAATTATAATTCATCAGAAATCTGTGGTGTTGCCTTTTGCATTCTGCGTTGCCTGAGAATGACTGACATGTGCTGGGAAACTGGCTCGGGCAGGGCCAGCTCATACTAAGTTTTGCTATAGGGCCCTATGAGATCTGTGTATGCCCCTGGGCTAACCACAGGAAATGATGGCTCACCCTCCACCTACATACAGCACATCCATTTTAAACGATGCACAAGATGTGTGCAAAAAACACGCAGAAAACCATGCGGAGCTCTTTTTTTATGCTTCCCATTCATTTCAATTGGAGATTCAGCGCAGATTTCACCCCAAGATAGGGCATGATGCTGCTTTTCTCCGTGCCACTCAGCCCTTCTGACATGAGCATCGGAGCGTTTTCTCCCTCCAATGCTCTTGCCCTGCACAGGGCAAGGACTTTTTCTGGAGATTCGGTGACTGACCGGGCTCTCCCATGGGTAAGCTAGGCAGGCTTTAGCGCTGCTCTAGCCTGAAAACGGCTAGGACGGCGCTCAATCCCGCCCATCAGTGACGTCACTGGGAACGCTGCTAGGCGGAGGCCTCTGCCTAGCATTGAAAGCTGTAAACAAAAAAGCCCTTGCCCTGCGCGATACAGCACTGGGCAAAGGAGAACATCGGAGCATGAAGTGCACCGATGCTCATGTCAGAGGGGCTGAGTGTGGAAAGAAGGATATAAGTCTGGATTCAGCTCTGAACCTGGACAACCCCTTTAACTGGTTTCAAGCTGTGAAATTAAATTGTCTCCCAGATCCTGGCCTTGGTTTTTGGGTATCAGTCGAGGGAGTCCTTTCCCTCCTACGGCAGAAATCTAAAGCCTTGTACATTTTCACCGAATGTTCTGATGTTTCTTATAAACATTTATAAAAATGGATTAAAGTTGAGGGGTTTAGGCTGAGCCATGTCGAGGAGAAAAAACAGCTGTGGCTATATCTTGCAGCGGTACTTTACATTCCCAGCCCTCGGTGACCCAGATCTACTTTCCAAACACTTTAACTCCAAATACTGTAAAAATAAATGGCAGATCTGAGCGCGCTGCGCCGCTGAGAGGAGTTAAATTTCAAGCCTGGGTTATGTGCCAGATGGACTGTCACGGCATTGATTTTATTCCAGCGACATTAAACCCTGTCTGTGATCCGGCACCGGATATTGTCTTGGAAAATGGAGCGAAGCGGAATTCAGTAAGGTCAAAGGAAGTCGCACAGAATTAAAGGGAGTAGGTACATTTTGGGTTTATTAAAGGCCATCTGTCAGCAGATTTGTCCCTATGACACTGGCTGACCTGTTACAATGTGCACTTGGCAGCTGAAGGCATCTGTGTTGGTCCCATGTTCATATGTGCCCGCATTGCTGAGAAAAATATGTTTTAATATATGCAAATTAGCCTCTAGGAGCAATGGGGGCGTTGCCGTTACACCTAGAGACTCTGCTCTCTCTGCAGCTGCTGCGCCCCCTCCACTGTGATTGAAAGGGCCAGTCAGTGAAATCATCATAACGCCTGGGCCTGTCAATCACAATAGAGAGGGTGCGGCAGTTATAGAGAGAGCAGAGCCTCTAGGTGTAATGGCAACACCCCCGTTGCTCCCAGAGGATCATTTGCATATATTAAAACATTAGTTTTCTCTGCAATGTGGCACATATAACAGGTCAGCTAGTGTCATAGGTATAAATCTCCTGACAGATGCCCTATAAAAATGTTAAATCAGTAGTGTATTATCTCGACATCACCCTAAGGTTGGCCGGCGTATGCTGCATGACATAGAGAACAGTATCTGAAAAATACTGCATCAATTAACCTGTAATGTGCTGAGATCAGCGTGCACAGTACTTTTTAAGCCACATCTGCTTTTCATTTCAGTTTTGATTAGGTCAATATGCGAATCCTTCTTTTACAGATTTTTACAGATCTGCCTCCGAATGTCAAAGTATGTTGTGGCATTTCATATAACCCTCATGAAGTGCTGAACCGAGCTGCTTCTAACATGGTGAAGGTTACGTCAGAGTTCTAGAAAGTTAGTGGGAAGAGAGAACAAAGACATCTAAATGGAGACATCTCCATGGAGCAGTGACAGACTGAGGAACCTTCGACCCGCCAAGAAAATGATTCAGAAAGCCTAACTTTCCAGACATAAAAAAAACTAGAATATGAAATGTATAGTTAGCGCAAATGAAGTAATAAATCTAGCAGAACAATTGAAGCAATGAATGGGAAGATCTCTGGATCCATGTGAGGTACAGGGCTGGTTCTAGCTTTGTTAGAAAGAGGTTGTCATGTGCTGTATGATGTCTGATTTTCATCTTTTACACCAATCAGCCCATTTAAGTGCTGTATATTTTGTATTACAATCTAGTTGTAAAACGAAACGGGAGCCGGTCTGAAACAAATGCGGTCACTGGGAGCAGCCTGTTCAGGGCTTACCTGTGCATAGTCGGACTTGTGAGTCAAGATGGCAGCTTGCATGTGTTTGCGGGCGAACACTGCGAACTGGCCATCACTGTTCCTCAGTCAGACAATCGGGAACCCCCTCCATATGTGCAGGCAGGGTGCATGGGTTACCTGTCACGACACTCCGGTTCGTCCGCCTGGATCCAAAGTGTAACATGCCGTCTACATGCACGTAACCGCTGGTTTCAGCTTCGCCAGCTGTCATGTCCCGTACCTGCACAGTATACCGCTGAGGCCACTGATTGGCTGGCGGCGGTGATTTGCATGTAGATGGCGCATCACACTTCTGGTACAGCAGGGACCAGAGGCAGAGTAGAAGAGATTTCGGACCCATATGGGAGCACCTTTTTTTTTTTTTAACCCCTGCACACATGAAAAGGGAAGAGAGCCTTGGTTCAAGAAAAACAACATTTTACTCAAGAGAACAACAGCTTTGTGTATATGCAAACAGCTGGATAGGGAGACCGCTGGTCTAGGTCATCAGTATCTGATCGGTGGGGATCCGACACCTGGGACCCCCACTTATCAGCTGCTTGAGAAGGCACTGACGCTCCTGTGAGAGCCGCGGCCTTTTCCGTGCTCACCAAGCACAGCGCCGTACATTGTATAGCGGCAGTGTTTGGTATAGCGTTCAGCTCCATTCACTTCTATAGGCCTGATCTGCACCTAAAAACGTGTCGTCACATGACCTAGGAAAAGCAGAGATACGGCAGTGTCGCTACTGCGAGCGCCGCTGCCTTCTCAAACAGCTGATAGGCGGGGGTCCCGGGTGTCAGACGCGCACCGATCAGATACTGATGATCTATCCAGAGGACAGGTCATCAGTATTAACATCCCTGAAAACCCCTTTAACTCTATGGTTGCGTGAACAGAAGCAAGATGTTTTGCAAGAAAAAAACAGGGTCCCGACCCCTATAAAGATGGATTGTGAAGTCAATCTGCGCAGAATATTAAAGCTATTTATTACCCTATCATACGTAACTGAACACGATGGCGGAGAGACTCTCAGAATGGACTGCAAAAGGCTACCATCTCCAATGAGCATTACGAGGGCGGACAAGTCATGACCAACTGATGTCCATTTATTACCCTGCTTCCTCCATACCATATGAAAATGAATTTACGAGGTGGTGAGGCTGTAAAGTGATCTTGTAGGTAGCCATTACTGGCCGGCCTCCATTAATGTTTATATATGGCTCCCAAATGGCATCTTGCTTTTCCAAGACAATTTCTTTTTTCCATTTAAAAGGTTACGTAACATTTCTTATCCAGTATTTCTAGAATTCAGCCCCTGCAAGTGTGTAAATGTCATTATGATTCTTGTCTGTGGCAAAAGAGTAAAATATATTCCAATTATTTAAATAAAATAACCAGATATTACTCGTGTCCTCTGATCTCAGCCCTGTGATGCGCAGAAATTCCACCACGGATTACATATAGATGTAATAATGAGCCAACAAGAAGAACCAAACCAATAACCCCAAAAGAAAATAGGGAAGACACACATATAAAATATATGTAATTTATTAAGACATAGTCAAATAACACAAAATATATAACATAAGGCACAAAGGTTGTATGCATGCAGCATATATAGCATTTTATGTTACCTTGAGTGAACCTACAGTTCCTATTATCTATGCTGCTTTATGCCCAGGGCTGTGACCCTTTTCCTTGTCAGCCGGGTTTTGTGAGGGAGGTTGTACTTGACCCCCTTACATGAGGTCTTCCTTCCCTCCTCTACCTTTGTGCCTTATGTTATATATTTTGTGTTATTTGACTATGTCTTAATAAATTACATATATTTTATATGTGTGTCTTCCCTATTTTCTTTTAGGGTTATTGGTTTGGTTCTCTCTCGTTGGCTCAGTATATATTATACTAGACCCCAGTGTTATCTATACACTGTATGTAAGTTTTTCTTGTATAGGTTGGTCTAAAAAAATGTAATAAATCAACCACATGCAGGACACGCGGATCTGTTCCATCGTCTCTCTACCTCATTATTGCCAATGTCTTGTCTGGCTTCAGGATAAAACCGAACAACCCTCCGGATTATAGCTGCGATGAAGAACACAGAAGTACTTACCTGCCAGATCCTGAGCATCACTCCCGACCAGGCTCTATTTACCCGGATGCACCAGTGACATCATGGTAACAACAAGTGACTGCTGCAACCACCACTGGCCTCAGAGGTGCACTGGAAGAAGTCAGTGATTGGCTGCAGCTGTTACATATTGTCAGAGTGACATCACCACTGCAGCCAGGTCCCAACCAGGAGAACCAGTGTGGTGGTGCAGCATCTGGTAGGTAAGTACTAACCGGCTTTCACTGCAGCTTGATCCAAAGGAAGGTCTGGTTTCATCCTTGTAATAGATACAATCTAAGCACTGAACAATGTAGGGGCGGGGAATTTAATAGGGTAATATGAGATTTTAAAAAAAGGTTTTCTTCCAGAAACAGCATCACTCTCATGAGCAGGCCATGTTTGGTATTGCAACTCCAAGCCCTATTCACATCATCATACATACAGGAATACAGGGAGCAGGGTAGGAACACAGAAGATCTGGTAAGGTAAGCATACTGGAAATGTATCTGACATTGAATCTGCTTTCTTCCATCAAGATAATAAAATACCTAGCTACGCTTCCTTCACACACAGGGGGAATGTATTATGGTGGGACCTTTGAAGTCAGTTTTGCTTTGACTTTGGGTTGGAAAAAGGTGCGCCAATTTTATTAATAGTCGCATGTTGTTTAATAAATTTTCTGCATCTTTAAAATCTTACACTTTTGTCTAAAAATGTTCTTCCGCTTTTCCTACGTACAGGAGTGAGTTGGCGGCTTGGTGGTGCAAGTCCTGGTTTGCATCAAAATTTGCTATTTTTTGCTGTTTCCTGGCCCCCTCACCATTTTACAAAAAGTGGGTGGAAGGGGATGAGCTGTAGGCTGGACCTGACACATTTAACATTATGTGAACCAAAAACTGGAGTCCATTACACCTGAAATCTATGCCAGCTCCGTATAGCACCACCTGCTGTTTGTTTTTTCCTTATTTCTTTGACCTGCTCGCTAAGAAAGCCGCACATGCTCAGTTTCATCCTTCACCTGCCTCCTGAGCTGTGATAGGGGGAGCATGGACACGCCACCTGAGCTGTGATAGGGAGTGCTGAGACACGCCTCCTGAGCTGTGATAGGGGGAGCATGGACATGCCCACTGAGCTGTGATAGGGAGTGCTGAGACACGCCTCCTGAGCTGTGATAGGGAGATCATGGACAGGCCTCCTTAGCTGCAGCAGAAAAGATACGCCCCTTGAGCTGTCAGCTTGATATAAATCTAGTAGAGCAGTGAATGTAGAGATCTCTGGATCCATGTGAGATACACGGCTGGTTCTATCTTTGCTAGAAAGAGATTGCCATGTACTATACGATATCTGATTTAAATTTTTTACATTAATCATGGGAGAACCCCTTTAAGAGGCACGTGCCTCTCATTTATTCTAATGGATTGTATACCTGCAAATTTTCTTATTAAGTGGGAAATTTATCAAAAGGGGAATTTTTGTTGTAATTAGCACCAAATGTATGAAATATCGCACAATGCTTAATAAATGTGCTGCATCTTTAAGGCTAGTTTCACAATAGTGTTACAGATATCCAGAAGGGAACAGCTTGCCCGAGCTCTCTAGATCCAGCATTGCCGGACGCTACCTTAATTCCCGCCAGGCCCATTAACTATAATGCGGATCCGTGGAGATCTGGCTGCAACCTTGCTGAGAATTGGCCGGACAAATATTGCTGTGCGCATTCAGGTAGCGGGGGCAGGCATTTAGGTAGAGTCCAGCAATGCCGGATAAAAAGGCCTTCGGCAGGGAACAGCCTGCTGGATCTCTGTAAGGCCCCATTCACACGACCAATCTGGATTTTTTGCATTTTGATGCGGTGCACAAACAGTCAGTGCCCTTTATTATGGACCCGCTATTTGCTGGCTGCAATACGAGCACCGGCCAACAACGGTTGTGTGCATGAGTCTGCAAAAAATGCGGACAACACACTCAGTGTGCTGTCCGCATCCGTATGTCCGTTCTGTGGTCCCGCAAAAAAAGATAGAACATGTCCTATTCTTGTCCATTTTGTGGACAAGAATAGACATTATTACAATGGATCAGCAAACAAAACGGAAACCACACGGATGTCATAATGACGCCATCCGTATTTTTTGCAGATCCGCATTTTACATACGGTCGCGTGAATGCACCCTAACACTTTTGTCTTAAGATGCTACTACACTTTCTATGCCACCCTTAAGGCCTCATTCACACAGCCGTATTTTTAGGTCAGCATCCGATCCACATTATTTTGCGGGCTGGATGCGGACTCATTCTTTTCAATGGGTCCACAAAAAATTAATCCGTATGTCCGTTCCGTGATCCCGCAAAAAGACCGTCCGCATCGGTATGTCCATTCCATAGCACTGCAAAAAAAGACCTATTCCTATTCTTGTCTGTTTTGTTGACAAGCATAGGCATTGTTACAATGAATCCGTAAAGAAATGGATGCAACACGGATGTCACATGGACGTCATCTATATTTTTTGAGGATCAATGTTTTGTGGACCGCAAAATACATACGGTCGTGTGAGTGCACCCTTAGGCTGGGTTCACACGGGCGTTGCGGGAAAAGATGTGGGTGCGTTGCAGGAAAATGCACGATTTTTCAGCGCGAGTGCAAAGCGGTTTAATGCGTTTTGCACGCGCGTGAGAAAAATCTGCATGTTTAGTACCCAGACCCGAACCTGGACTTCTTCACAGAAGTTCGGGTTTGGAATCGGTGTTGTGTAGATTTTATTATTTTCCCTTATAACTTGGTTATAAGGGAAAATAATAGCATTCTTCATACAGAATGGTGATGGACCATGTGATGAGCGCAGTGACGTCACCAAGGGTTGTTTTCCTCCCAGGTCCTCAAAGAAGAAGAATGAAGACAAGCCGGGCAGCGCAAACAAGTGGAAAAGGTGCGTTAAATTTTTATTTTATTTTTTAACCCCTCCATCCCTAATTTACTTAGCATTCTGTATTAAGAATGCTATTATTTTCCCTTATAACCATGTTATAAGGGAAAATAAGAAAAAAAGATCGGGTCCCCATCCCGATCGTCTCCTAGCAACCGTGCGTGAAAATCGCACCGAATCCGCACTTGCTTGCGGATGCTTGCGATTTTCACGCAGCCCCATTCACTTCTTTGGGGCCTGCGTTGCGTGAAAGAAATGCACAATATAGAGCATGCTGTGATTTTTACGCAACGCACAAGTGATGTGTGAAAATCACCGCTCATGTGCACAGCCCCATAGAAATAGGTCCAGATTCAGTGCGGGTGCAATGCGTTCACCTCACGCATTGCACCCGCGCAGAAAACACGCCCGTGTGAAAGGGGCCTTTTACTGGAGTTTGAAACTATTTAAAAACCACAGTTGATACATCAGGCTTGACAGGCTAACTACAGCCACTTTTACACCCACTTTTCAAAATCGAGTGAGCTGTCAGAGGTGTAAAATATGCAAAATGTTGCAAAGTTTTTACACATATGAGGCTGAATTCACAATTCAGTTATTTGGTCAGTTATTTCCATCAGTTAGGGCTCATGCACACAATTTTTTTCCCCATGTCTGTTCCGCTTTTTTTGTGGACAGTATGCGTAACCATTCATGTCAATGGGGCCGCAAAAAAAAATGGAGAAGACTGAATTACGGACAAGGACAGGCCAGTTCTATTAGGGGCCAGCCCTTCCATTCCGCAAAATGCAGAATGCACACGGCCAGTATCCATGTTTTGCGGTTCTGAAATTTGCAGACCGCAAAACACCCAGTGGTTATGTGCATGAGCCCTAATTGTCAACCAAAACTAGGGGCCGGTCAAAAAAACAGAACAAGTGCAAATCTTTCCATTATATTCTCTGAGTCGGCTTCACTACTGGTTATGGCTCACAATAACTGATCGAAATAACTGAACAAATTGAAATGTGAACTCAGCTTAAGGCCCCTTTCACACGGGCATCAAGTTTTTTGCCCGGATAAGATGCGGGTGCGTTGCGGGAAAATGCGTGATTTTTCCGCGTGAGTGCAAAACATTGTAATGCGTTTTGCACGCGCGTAAGAAAAATCTGCATGTTTGGTACCCAAACCCGAACCTGGACTTCTTCACAGAGGTTTGGGTTAGGTGTTCTGTAGATTGTATTATTTGCCCTTATAACATGATTATAAGGGAAAATAATAGAATTCTTAATACAGAATGCATAGTACAATAGGACTGGAGGGGTTAAAAAAATAAAAAATAATTTAACTCCCCTTCATCCACTTGATCGCGCAGCCGGCATCTCTTCTGTCTTCTTTTTTCAGGACCTGGGTAAAGGACCTGTGGTGACGTCACTGTGCTCATCACATGGTCCATCACCTGATCCATTACCATGGTGACAGACCATGTGATTAGCGCAGTGACGTCATCACAGGTCCTATTCCTGTGCACAGCAAAGATGAAGATAGAAGAGAAGCCGGGCTGTGCGATCAAGTGGATTAAGGTGAGTTAAATTTTATTTTTATTTTTTTAACCCCTCCAGCCCTATTGTACTATGCATTCTGTATTAGGAATGCTATTATTTTCCCTTATAACCATGTTATAAGGGAAAATATTAAAGATCGGGTCTCCATCCCGATCGTCTCCTAGCAACCGTGCGTGAAAATCGCACCGCATCCGCACTTGCTTGTCCCATTCACTTCTATGGGGCCTGCGTTGCGTGAAAAACGCACAAAATAGAGCTTGCCGCTCATGTGCACAGCCCCATAGAAATGAATGGGTCCGGATGGGTCACGCATTGCACCTGCGCAGAAAACTCGCCCGTGTGAAAGGGGCCTAAGGGTTCATGTACACAGCCGATGGTGTGGAAGGTGTGCTGCGGAACGGAGGCTCCGTACCTCCGCACTGCAAAAGAAATATAACATGTTCTATTTTATTGCGGTCATGGACCCATTCTAGTTGAATGGGTCTGGATACATCTGTGGAATCCACACGGATGTTGACCTTTGCGGTCCCCAATGCACCGAACGGCCGACCAACGCCATGTGCATGAGCCCTAAGCCCTATTTTGTGGCCTTTTGAAACAAGAATTCTGAAGTCCAGATAAATTCTCCCTTTAGGCTACTTTCCCACCTCCGGTTTGAATTCTGGCGCTGCCGGGTTCAATTAAGTATAATGAGGTCCGACAGAGATCTGTACGCATTCCAGCAGACAAGCGGACTCCAGCATGCTGCGGTTTGTGTTCAGCCGTTCCTCCACTTGTGCTCCACTGCCGGAACAACCATGCCGGAGTTTCACGCCGGAGGTGTCAAAGTAGCTTAAAACTGGTGTCAGAAACCATGCTAAGGGTGCCTTCACACAAAGCATTTTATTTATTTTTTTGAAATGTCTGCAATTGAAAATCAGTTCCATGTGAAATGGGGCTTGCAGAAATCCATGTGCTTGCCGCTAGAGTTGAGCGAACACCTGGATGTTCGGGTTCGAGAAGTTCGGCCGAACATCCCGGAAATGTTCGGGTTCGGGATCCGAACCCGATCCGAACTTCGTCCCGAACCCGAACCCCATTGAAGTCAATGGGGACCCGAACTTTTCGGCACTAAAAAGGCTGTAAAACAGCCCAGGAAAGAGCTAGAGGGCTGCAAAAGGCAGCAACATGTAGGTAAATCCCCTGCAAACAAATGTGGATAGGGAAATGAATTAAATTAAAAATTAAATAAATAAAAATTAACCAAAATCAATTGGAGAGAGGTTCCATAGCAGAGAATCTGGCTTCCCGTCACCCACCACTGGAACAGTCCATTCTCAGATATTTAGGCCCCGGCACCCAGGCAGAGGAGAGAGGTCCCGTAACAGAGAATCTGTCTTCATGTCAGCAGAGAATTAGTCTGCATGTCATAGCAGAGAATGAGGCTTCACGTCAGCCACCACTGCAACAGTCCATTGGCATATATTTAGGCCCAGCACCCAGGCAGAGGAGGGAGGTCCCGTAACAGAGAATCTGTCTTCATGTCAGCAGAGAATTAGTCTGCATGTCATAGCAGAGAATGAGGCTTCACGTCAGCCACCACTGCAACAGTCCATTGGCATATATTTAGGCCCAGCACACACACAGGCAGAGGAGAGAGGTCCCGTAACAGAGAATCTGTCTTCATGTCAGCAGAGAATTAGTCTGCATGTCATAGCAGAGAATCAGGCTTCACGTCACCCACCACTGCAACAGTCCATTGGCATATATTTAGGCCCAGCACCCAGGCAGAGGAGGGAGGTCCCGTAACAGAGAATCTGTCTTCATGTCAGCAGAGAATTAGTCTGCATGTCATAGCAGAGAATGAGGCTTCACGTCAGCCACCACTGCAACAGTCCATTGGCATATATTTAGGCCCAGCACACACACAGGCAGAGGAGAGAGGTCCCGTAACAGAGAATCTGTCTTCATGTCAGCAGAGAATTAGTCTGCATGTCATAGCAGAGAATGAGGCTTCACGTCAGCCACCACTGCAACAGTCCATTGGCATATATTTAGGCCCAGCACACACACAGGCAGAGGAGAGAGGTCCCGTAACAGACAATCTGGCTTCATGTCAGCAGAGAATTAGTCTGCATGTCATAGCAGAGAATGAGGCTTCACGACACCCACCACTGCAACAGTCCATTGGCATATATTTAGGCCCAGCACCCAGGCAGAGGAGGGAGGTCCCGTAACAGAGAATCTGTCTTCATGTCAGCAGAGAATTAGTCTGCATGTCATAGCAGAGAATGAGGCTTCACGTCAGCCACCACTGCAACAGTCCATTGGCATATATTTAGGCCCAGCACACACACAGGCAGAGGAGAGAGGTCCCGTAACAGAGGATCTGGCTTCATGTCAGCAGAGAATCAGTCTGCATGTCATAGCAGAGAATCAGGCTTCACGTCAGCCACCACTGCAACAGTCCATTGGCATATATTTAGGCCTAGCACCCAGGCAGAGGAGAGAGGTCCCGTAACAGACAATCTGGCTTCATGTCAGCAGAGAATCAGTCTGCATGTCATAGCAGAGAATGAGGCTTCACGTCAGCCACCACTGCAACAGTCCATTGTCATAAATTTAGGCCCAGCACCCAGGCAGAGGAGAGAGGTCCCGTAACAGACAATCTGGCTTCATGTCAGCAGAGAATTAGTCTGCATGTCATAGCAGAGAATCAGGCTTCATGTCAGCCACCACTGCAACAGTCCATTGGCATATATTTAGGCCTAGCACACAGGCAGAGGAGAGGTTCATTCAACTTTGGGTAGCATCGCAATATAATGGTAAAATGAAAATAAAAATAGGATTGAATGAGGAAGTGCCCTGGAGTCCAATAATATATGGTTATGGGGAGGTAGTTAATGTCTAATCTGGACAAGGGACGGACAGGTCCTGTGGGATCCATGCCTGGTTCATTTTTATGAACGTCAGCTTGTCCACATTGGCTGTAGACAGGCGGCTGCGTTTGTCTGTAATGACGCCCCCTGCCGTGCTGAATACACGTTCAGACAAAACGCTGGCTGCCGGGCAGGCCAGCACCTCCAAGGCATAAAAGGCTAGCTCTGGCCACGTGGACAATTTAGAGACCCAGAAGTTGAATGGGGCCGAACCATCAGTCAGTACGTGGAGGGGTGTGCACACGTACTGTTCCACCATGTTAGTGAAATGTTGCCTCCTGCTAACACGTTGCGTATCAGGTGGTGGTGCAGTTAGCTGTGGCGTGTTGACAAAAGTTTTCCACATCTCTGCCATGCTAACCCTGCCCTCAGAGGAGCTGGCCGTGACACAGCTGCCTTGGCGACCTCTTGCTCCTCCTCTGCCTTGGCCTTGGGCTTCCACTTGTTCCCCTGTGACATTTGGGAATGCTCTCAGTAGCGCGTCTACCAACGTGCGCTTGTACTCGCGCATCTTCCTATCACGCTCCAGTGCAGGAAGTAAGGTGGGCACATTGTCTTTGTAGCGTGGATCCAGCAGGGTGGCAACCCAGTAGTCCGCACAGGTTAAAATGTGGGCAACTCTGCTGTCGTTGCGCAGGCACTGCAGCATGTAGTCGCTCATGTGTGCCAGGCTGCCCAGGGATAAGGACAAGCTGTCCTCTGTGGGAGGCGTATCGTCATCGTCCTGCCTTTCCCCCCAGCCACGCACCAGTGATGGACCCGAGCTGCGTTGGGTGCCACCCCGCTGTGACCATGCTTCATCCTCATCCTCCTCCACCTCCTCCTCATCCTCGTCCTCCTCGTCCTCCAGTAGTGGGCCCTGGCTGGCCACATTTGTACCTGGCCTCTGCTGTTGCCAAAAACCTCCCTCTGAGTCACTTCGAAGAGACTGGCCTGAAAGTGCTAAAAATGACCCCTCTTCCTCCTCCTCCTCCTCCTCCTCCTGGGCCACCTCCTCTTCCATCATCGCCCTAAGTGTTTTCTCAAGGAGACATAGAAGTGGTATTGTAACGCTGATAACGGTGTCATCGCCACTGGCCATGTTGGTGGAGTACTCGAAACAGCGCAACAGGGCACACAGGTCTCGCATGGAGGCCCAGTCATTGGTGGTGAAGTGGTGCTGTTCTGTAGTGCGACTGACCCGTGCGTGCTGCAGCTGAAACTCCACTATGGCCTGCTGCTGCTCGCACAGTCTGTCCAGCATGTGCAAGGTGGAGTTCCACCTGGTGGGCACGTCGCATATGAGGCGGTGAGCGGGAAGGCCGAAGTTACGCTGTAGCGCAGACAGGCGAGCAGCAGCAGGATGTGAACGCCGGAAGCGCGAACAGACGGCCCGCACTTTATGCAGCAGCTCTGACATGTCGGGGTAGTTGTGAATGAACTTCTGCACCACCAAATTCAGCACATGCGCCAAGCAAGGGATGTGCGTCAAATTGGCTAGTCCCAGAGCTGCAACGAGATTTCGCCCATTATCACACACCACCAGGCCGGGCTTGAGGCTCACCGGCAGCAACCACTCGTCGGTCTGTTGTTCTATACCCCGCCACAACTCCTGTGCGGTGTGGGGCCTGTCCCCCAAACATATGAGTTTCAGAATGGCCTGCTGACGTTTACCCCGGGCTGTGCTGAAGTTGGTGGTGAAGGTGTGTGGCTGACTGGATGAGCAGGTGGAAGAAGAGGAGGAGGAAGCCGAGAAGGAGGAGGTGGCAACAGGAGGCAAAGAATGTTGCCCTGCGATCCTTGGCAGCGGAAGGACGTGCGCCAAACAGCTCTCCGCCTGGGGCCCAGCTGCCACTACATTTACCCAGTGTGCAGTTAGGGAGATATAGCGTCCCTGGCCGTGCTTACTGGTCCACGTATCTGTGGTTAGGTGGACCTTGCCACAGATGGCGTTGCGCAGTGCACACTTGATTTTATCGGATACTTGGTTGTGCAGGGAAGGCACGGCTCTCTTGGAGAAGTAGTGCCGGCTGGGAACAACATACTGTGGGACAGCAAGCGACATGAGCTGTTTGAAGCTGTCTGTGTCCACCAGCCTAAATGACAGCATTTCATAGGCCAGTAGTTTAGAAATGCTGGCATTCAGGGCCAGGGATCGAGGGTGGCTAGGTGGGAATTTACGCTTTCTATCAAATGTTTGTGAGATGGAGAGCTGAACGCTGGCGTGTGACATGGTTGAGACGCTTGGTGACGGAGGTGGTGGTGGTGGTGTTGGTGGTACATCCCCTGTTTGCTGGGCGGCAGGTGCCAACGTTCCTCCAGAGGCGGAGGAAGAGGCCGAGGCGGCAGCAGCAGAATAGGCCGAGGCGGCAGCAGCAGAAGAGGTAGCAGGGGGAGCCTGAGTGACTTCCTTGGTTTTAAGGTGTTTACTCCACTGCAGTTCATGCTTTGCATGCAGGTGCCTGGTCATGCAGGTTGTGCTCAGGTTCAGAACGTTAATGCCTCGCTTCAGGCTCTGATGGCACAGCGTGCAAACCACTCGGGTCTTGTCGTCAGCACATTGTTTGAAGAAGTGCCATGCCAGGGAACTCCTTGAAGCTGCCTTTGGGGTGCTCGGTCCCAGATGGCGGCGGTCAGTAGCAGGCGGAGTCTCTTGGCGGCGGGTGTTCTGCTTTTGCCCACTGCTCCCTCTTTTGCTACGCTGTTGGCTCGGTCTCACCACTGCCTCTTCCTCCGAACTGTGAAAGTCAGTGGCACGACCTTCATTCCATGTGGGGTCTAGGACCTCATCGTCCCCTGCATCGTCTTCCACCCAGTCTTGATCCCTGACCTCCTGTTCAGTCTGCACACTGCAGAAAGACGCAGCAGTTGGCACCTGTGTTTCGTCATCATCAGAGACATGCTGAGGTGGTATTCCCATGTCCTCATCATCAGGAAACATAAGTGGTTGTGCGTCAGTGCATTCTATGTCTTTCACCGCTGGGGAAGGGCTAGGTGGATGCCCTTGGGAAACCCTGCCAGCGGAGTCTTCAAACAGCATAAGAGACTGCTGCATAACTTGAGGCTGAGACAGTTTCCCTGGTATGCATGGGGGTGATGTGACAGACTGATGGGGTTGGTTTTCAGGCGCCATCTGTGCGCTTTCTGCAGAAGACTGGGTGGGAGATAATGTGAACGTGCTGGATCCACTGTCGGCCACCCAATTGACTAATGCCTGTACCTGCTCAGGCCTTACCATCCTTAGAACGGCATTGGGCCCCACCATATATCGCTGTAAATTCTGGCGGCTACTGGGACCTGAGGTAGTTGGTACACTAGGACGTGTGGATGTGGCAGAACGGCCACGTCCTCTCCCAGCACCAGAGGGTCCACTAACACCACCACGACCATGTCCACGTCCGCGTCCCTTACTAGATGTTTTTCTCATTGTTATGGTTCACCACAACAACAAATATATTATTTGGCCCAATGTATTGTATTCAAATTCAGCGGGATATAAATTTGAGGCCTAGTATTTAGGCGCTGGGTGACCGGTATGGATTTAGTGACAGAATTAGACTTGGAAATGCACAGAAGCGTGTGTGTGAAGTTATTCTGAATGACCCTATGTGCACCTTCAATATGATCTACCCTTTTAGGGATAGATTTCAAATAGCTCTGATATAGCAGAAACGACTAAATTATGAAATTGCTAAATTGGGAATTGTATTTCAACCCAGAACAAAAAATGTGCTTTGACGGACACTAAATAACTTTCCCAGCCACAACAGGACAGCGGTAACGAGAGATTTAGCGGGATATAAATTTGAGGCCTAGTATTTAGGCGCTGGGTGACAGGTATGGGTTTAGTGCCAGAATTAGACTTGGAAATACACAGTAGCGGGTGTGTGTGAAGTTATTCTGAATGACCCAATGTGCACCTTGAATATTATATACCCTTTTAGGGATAGATTTCAAATAGCTCTGATATAGCAGAAACCACTAAATTATGAAATTGCTAAATTGGGAATTGTATTTCAACCCAGAACAAGAAATGTGCTTGAACGGACACTAAATAACTCGCCCAGCTACAGCACTAGGGACAGATTTAGCTGGATATAAATTTGAGGCCTAGTATTTAGGCGCTGGGTGACCGGTATGGATTTAGTGACAGAATTAGACTTGGAAATGCACAGAAGCGTGTGTGTGAAGTTATTCTGAATGACCCTATGTGCACCTTGAATATTATATACCCTTTTAGGGATAGATTTCAAATAGCTCTGATATAGCAGAAACCACTAAATTATGAAATTGCTAAATTGGGAATTGTATTTCAACCCAGAACAAGAAATGTGCTTGAACGGACACTAAATAACTCGCCCAGCTACAGCACTAAGGACAGATTTAGCGGGATATAAATTTGAGACCTAGTATTTAGGCGCTGGGTGACAGGTATGGGTTTAGTGCCAGAATTAGACTTGGAAATACACAGTAGCGGGTGTGTGTGAAGTTATTCTGAATGACCCAATGTGCACCTTGAATATTATATACCCTTTTAGGGATAGATTTCAAATAGCTCTGATATAGCAGAAACCACTAAATTATGAAATTGCTAAATTGGGAATTGTATTTCAACCCAGAACAAGAAATGTGCTTGAACGGACACTAAATAACTCGCCCAGCTACAGCACTAAGGACAGATTTAGCGGGATATAAATTTGAGGCCTAGTATTTAGGCGCTGGGTGACAGGTATGGGTTTAGTGCCAGAATTAGACTTGGAAATACACAGTAGCGGGTGTGTGTGAAGTTATTCTGAATGACCCAATGTGCACCTTGAATATTATATACCCTTTTAGGGATAGATTTCAAATAGCTCTGATATAGCAGAAACCACTAAATTATGAAATTGCTAAATTGGGAATTGTATTTCAACCCAGAACAAGAAATGTGCTTGAACGGACACTAAATAACTCGCCCAGCTACAGCACTAAGGACAGATTTAGCGGGATATAAATTTGAGGCCTAGTATTTAGGCGCTGGGTGACAGGTATGGGTTTAGTGCCAGAATTAGACTTGGAAATACACAGTAGCGGGTGTGTGTGAAGTTATTCTGAATGACCCAATGTGCACCTTGAATATTATATACCCTTTTAGGGATAGATTTCAAATAGCTCTGATATAGCAGAAACCACTAAATTATGAAATTGCTAAATTGGGAATTGTATTTCAACCCAGAACAAGAAATGTGCTTGAACGGACACTAAATAACTCGCCCAGCTACAGCACTAAGGACAGATTTAGCGGGATATAAATTTGAGGCCTAGTATTTAGGCGCTGGGTGACAGGTATGGGTTTAGTGCCAGAATTAGACTTGGAAATACACAGTAGCGGGTGTGTGTGAAGTTATTCTGAATGACCCAATGTGCACCTTGAATATTATATACCCTTTTAGGGATAGATTTCAAATAGCTCTGATATAGCAGAAACCACTAAATTATGAAATTGCTAAATTGGGAATTGTATTTCAACCCAGAACAAGAAATGTGCTTGAACGGACACTAAATAACTCGCCCAGCTACAGCACTAAGGACAGATTTAGCGGGATATAAATTTGAGGCCTAGTATTTAGGCGCTGGGTGACAGGTATGGGTTTAGTGCCAGAATTAGACTTGGAAATACACAGTAGCGGGTGTGTGTGAAGTTATTCTGAATGACCCAATGTGCACCTTGAATATTATATACCCTTTCAGGGATAGATTTCAAATAGCTCTGATATAGCAGAAACCACTAAATTATGAAATTGCTAAATTGGGAATTGTATTTCAACCCAGAACAAGAAATGTGCTTGAACGGACACTAAATAACTCGCCCAGCTACAGCACTAAGGACAGATTTAGCGGGATATAAATTTGAGGCCTAGTATTTAGGCGCTGGGTGACAGGTATGGGTTTAGTGCCAGAATTAGACTTGGAAATACACAGTAGCGGGTGTGTGTGAAGTTATTCTGAATGACCCAATGTGCACCTTGAATATTATATACCCTTTTAGGGATAGATTTCAAATAGCTCTGATATAGCAGAAACCACTAAATTATGAAATTGCTAAATTGGGAATTGTATTTCAACCCAGAACAAGAAATGTGCTTGAACGGACACTAAATAACTCGCCCAGCTACAGCACTAGGGACAGATTTAGCTGGATATAAATTTGAGGCCTAGTATTTAGGCGCTGGGTGACCGGTATGGATTTAGTGACAGAATTAGACTGGGATATGGCCAAAAAATAAACAGACTATTGCTGGTTAAATGCACTTGGTGTGACAGCTTCACCCTGATGTAGGCTTTAGCCAAAAAACAACCACACCATTGAGGGTTAAATGCACTTGGTGACAGGCGCAGCTTGCCCCTGATTTAGTATATGGCCAAAAAATGAACAGACTATTGCTGGTTAAATGCACTTGGTGTGACAGCTTCACCCTGATGTAGGCTTTAGCCAAAAAACAACCACACCATTGAGGGTTAAATGCACTTGGTGACAGGCGCAGCTTGCCCCTGATTTTGTATATGGCCAAAAAATGAACAGACTATTGCTGGTTAAATGCACTTGGTGTGACAGCTTCACCCTGATGTAGGCTTTAGCCAAAAAACAACCACACCATTGAGGGTTAAATGCACTTGGTCGCAGCTTGTGCTGGCGCACCACAAGACACAAAATGGCCGCCGATCACCCCAGAAAAATGTGACTGACAAACGGTCTGGGCAGCCTAAAAACAGTGAGCAATTGAGGATCAGCAGCTCAATGATCCACAGCTGCAGATCGATCAGTTAATCAAGTCCTTTGGAGGAGTTAATCTGCCTAATCTCGCCCTACTGTCGCAGCCGCAACCTCTCCCTACGCTAATCAGAGCAGAGTGACGGGCGGCGCTATGTGACTCCAGCTTAAATAGAGGCTGGGTCACATGGTGCTCTGGCCAATCACAGCCATGCCAATAGTAGGCATGGCTGTGATGGCCTCTTGGGGCAAGTAGTATGACGCTTGTTGATTGGCTGCTTTGCAGCCTTTCAAAAAGCGCCAAGAAAGCGTCACAAAAGCGCGAAGAAAGCGACGAACACCGAACCCGAACCCGGACTTTTACGAAAATGTCCGGGTTCGGGTCCGTGTCACGGACACCCCAAAATTCGGTACGAACCCGAACTATACAGTTCGAGTTCGCTCATCCCTACTTGCCGCCAAATCCACCACATCTAGATGAATAGAACCGATTTCCGGTCGCAAAAATCTGTGTAACAAAATCTGCGGTGCGTGAAGGCACCCTTGTAACTGTTTCCGGGAAAGCTGGGTGTTAACCAATACAGCAATCATTACAGCCCCCACAGGGGTTGTGCTCCACACTATGTAGACTTACTGTCAATTTATAGAAGGTGAGTAATATGATGGATTCATGATTCATTTTTGAAACATACAAAGAAGACACCGACACTTAAAAGCTGAAATGAAGATATCAGTCCTGCTGTGTCTGTGGATTTCTAGCCATTGACGCACGGTGGATTACCATGTGTCATTTCACTATACAGTAATTGATTTTCTGAACACGAAGTAAATAGGGCATTGTTGGGATTCCTGGGAGTCTGCCAAGGACTTCATTATGTGAGGTGTTACCGCTGCAGCTGCTTCATCGCTCTACCACCATTCAAATGCGCTCAATGATAAAACTTTGGATACAATTCCAGTGTGCATGCTCCTCTGGTGAGGGGGCAAGGGCATTTCCATGGAATCTGTGGAGGGTTCAAACACTCATTCACTAGACTATCAGATAAATCGCTCTTCTAGTTTTAATCCCACATGGAAATCTTGTGTGATATAATACTTGCACACAATTCTGCTGCCAATATTTATTCTGCTCAGTAACTCATTTTCAAGGCATTACTTCACTTTCACATTCATATATTGTATTATGTGCTCAGTGATTTAGATAAGGGCTTGTATTGGAGGCTCCATCTCAGATTCTGACAAAAACAGTGGAGACATTGCATGCAGAACTTTTTTATCGAGCGCGACAGAAATCAAACGGACCCCATTATAGTCAACGGGATCTGTTTGGCTCCATTCAGGTCAGTTATGTGGTGAATCCTGCATTTCAGTTATATTCATTGTTCTGCTACCATAACAGGCCTTACATAAAATACAAGGAAAACTGAAAATTCTTAAAGGGTTTCTGTCACCAGATTTAACCCTATTAGGCTAGCTGACATTAGCGATGTGTTAATGTCAGCTAAACCTAACTAGCCTATTCCTACTTTTATCTATGCCCCCGTTACGCCAGAAATCTAACTTTTATAATATGCTAATTAGCCTCTAGGAGCAGGGGGGGGGGGGTTGTTACTGCTCCTAGAGGCTCAGTTCTCCCACCTTTGTAGCCTCCCTCCAAGTCCTGATTGATAGGACCAGGCAGCACTCTCATCTGTCTGCCAGCCCTGTGCTCTGGTGAAATCTCGCACCATTCAGCATTCTGCGCAGGTGCGGTGAGGAAGCTGTCAGCCTGCGAGCGTCTTTCCCTCCCCTCATACACTTAAGGTCATGCGAGTTACATCAGCCTCTACAACAACGTTGGCTAAGCGTTGCAATCGAAATCATATTAACTCACACATAAGCTGTCTTATACTAAGAATGTCCTTAGTTGCCTATAGCAACCAATCAGAGCTCATAGTAATGACTTTTAGCAAAATAGAAGCTGAGCTGTGATTGGTTGCTATATGCAACCTGATGAATATCCAGGCTAATTGCAAAAACAGCTAATAGACAATGGCTCCTGTAGTTTGGCGGTTAGGTTACTAACCGTATTGTATGGCAAATAATTGGAAAGCGCGGGGTGAAAAAATCCACTCAAAACATAGTCTATGACGTTATCACGATCGGCGTGACTATTACATACGTGACACAGAGGGAGGGAAAGAGGAAGGCCCTGCCCAAGTGAGAGGGAAGGTGGTGACCCCTGACTCACCTTGCGGCTGGCACCTGGCTGCCCTGACGTCCCTAGACGGGTTCCTCACCCGTACGCCGATCACGTGCCTAAAACCCTGGCTTTCCCTAAGATGAGCCCTAGATAGTGAACAGGGCGGTGGGAACACTAGTCCGCACCACTAGCTCTAAAGGAAAACACCAAGGGGAGGACAGACAATACAGACTAAACATATAATCCCAGGTGGGTGACAACAGGAGACAACAAAAAGCCCAACAGGGATCCGGAGGGTAGCACTCTGGAACAACAACCAGGATTCACAGCTCCAGTGGGTCAGTATAGATGTCCAGGCAGGCAGCTCTATAACTGGCAACTAGAGAAGTGTGAGAGGAGAATATAAGGAGGTTGGGAGTGGCAGACAAGAAACAGCTGAGGAGGAGAAGCTACGGATCCCTGAGTGAGACAAAAAGGATTGCAAGGCAAACACAGATAACAATCACTATAAAACAACGTGATCTTTAGACATAGAGCGCGCAGCCACCCGCTGCGACTTCCTGACCCCGGGTATAACGGAGTCAGACGTGGCTCTTGACACCCTCGTGACAGTACCCCCCCTTTCACGAGGGGCCTCCGGACACTCAGGACCAGGTCTCTCAGGATGAGAGGCATGGAAAGCCTGAATTAACCTGTTGGCGTTTACCTCTGACGCTGGAACCCACATTCTTTCCTCAGGACCGTAACCCCTCCAATGCACCAGATACTGAAGAGAGCGGCGGACCCGACGAGAATCAACAATTCTGGATATTTGAAACTCCAGATTACCATCCACAATAACAGGAGGAGGTGGCAGCGGTGATAATTCTAGAGGTGGAACATACTTCTTGAGTAACGACTTATGGAAGACGTTATGGATCTTAAAAGTCTGAGGTAGCTCCAGGCGAAAAGCCACAGGGTTAATGACGGCTACTATTTTATAAGGACCAATGAACCTAGGACCCAGTTTCCAAGAGGGAACCTTCAACTTAATATTCCTAGTAGACAACCACACATAGTCATTCACTCCTAGGTCCGGACCTGGCGACCGTTTCTTATCGGCCATGCATTTATATTTACCACTCATATTTTTCAAGTTAGCTTGCACCTTCTGCCATACCGATGAAAGAGATGAAGAAAACCGTTCCCCTTCGGGAACCCCAGAAGACCCCCCCTCTTTGAAAGTACAAAATTGGGGATGAAAACCGTATGCACCAAGAAATGGTGACTTGCCAGTGGATTCCTGACAGCGATTATTTATGGCAAACTCGGCTAACGGTAAATATGATGACCACACCTCTTGGTTTTCAGACACAAAACACCTTAAATATGTTTCTAGGTTTTGGTTGGTACGCTCAGTCTGTCCATTCGACTGAGGATGGAAAGCTGAGGAAAAGGACAAGTGTACCCCCAAACGGGAACAAAAAGCTTTCCAAAACTTAGAAACAAACTGGGTTCCCCGATCCGAAACCACATCGGAAGGGACCCCGTGAAGCTTCACGATTTCACTGATAAACACCTGAGCAAGAGTCTTAGCATTAGGAAGTGCGGGTAGCGCAATAAAGTGTACCATTTTGCTAAACCTGTCTACTACTACCAAGATAACTGTTTTACCCGCAGACAAAGGTAAGTCAGTGATGAAATCCATTGATAGATGTGTCCATGGCCTATTGGTGATGAAAAGTGGCAATAAAGACCCTGCTGGACGTGTATAAGAGACTTTCGCGCGTGCACAAGTAGAACAAGTAGACACGAAATCCATTACATCCTGACGCAACCTTGGCCACCAAAAACGACCCGGGTGCCCAGCAAGTGCCGAATTATGATGTTCTTTTAATAGTTCAAGACGCAGGTTTAACGGTACAAACAATTTCTCTGAGGGGCAAGAGGCCGGGGCGTCCCCCTGGGCCTCTAACACCTTTCCCTCTAGAACAGAGTGTACAGCAGAGACAACCACTCCTCTTTGTAAAATAGGTACCGGATCACTAACATTACCCCCTCCAGGGAAACTACGAGATAATGCGTCTGCCTTGGTATTTTTTGCCCCAGGACGATAGGTGATTACAAAGTTAAATCTGGTAAAGAATAGCGACCACCTAGCTTGTCTAGGGATGAGACGCTTAGCCGATTCTAGGTACAGAAGGTTTTTGTGATCCGTAATCACCGTGACGGGGTGGATTGCTCCCTCTAAGAAGTGACGCCACTCTTCAAACGCCAGTTTAATCGCCAACAGTTCCCTATTTCCAATATCATAGTTCTTTTCTGCTGTAGATAACTTTTTGGAAAAGAAAGCGCAAGGACGCCATTTGCCAGGAGACGGACCCTGAGACAATACAGCCCCCACTCCCACCTCTGACGCATCTACTTCAACAATAAAAGGCTGGGAGACATCAGGTTGAATTAGAACAGGTGCCGAGGTAAATCTCTCTTTTAGAGAGGAAAATGCAACTTTAGCGGCGTCAGACCATTTAGAAAAATCAGTCCCCTTCCTAGTCATGTCAGTAAGGGGTTTAACGATCACTGAATAATTTTTAATGAACTTTCTATAGAAATTTGCGAAACCCAAAAACCGTTGTAGAGCTTTAAGGTTCTCAGGAAGATCCCAATCTAAAATTGCCTGGACCTTCCTAGGATCCATACGGAAACCTGAAGCAGATAATAGATATCCCAGGAACTGTATTTCCTGAACGGCGAAGACACATTTTTCAATTTTCGCATATAATTTATTCGTCCGTAGGACCTGCAGTACTTGCCTGACATGTACTTCATGTGTTTTCAGATCAGCCCAATAAATTAAGATATCATCTAGGTATATGACTACAAACCTGCCAAAGAGATGACTAAAAATATCATTAACGAAATGTTGGAAGACAGCAGGGGCATTGGTCAGACCGAAAGGCATGACTAAATTTTCATAATGCCCCTCAGGGGTGTTAAAAGCTGTCTTCCACTCATCCCCTTCCTTGATACGAATCAGATTGTAGGCCCCCCTAAGATCAAGTTTGGAGAACCACCTAGCACCCGCAATCTGATTAAAAAGGTCAGGAATGAGAGGAAGAGGGTATGGGTCTCGGATGGTTATCCGGTTTAGCTCACGGAAATCTAGGCAAGGACGCAGGCCCCCATCTTTCTTTTTAACAAAGAAAAACCCTGCAGCCACGGGTGAAGAAGAGGGTCTGATGTGTCCCTTAGCCAGACTCTCGGAGATATAATGCTTCATGGCTTGTCTCTCGGGACCCGAAAGATTATACAACCTGGACTTGGGTAATTTTGCACCGGGAATCAGGTTAACCGGGCAATCATAAGGACGATGAGGTGGTAGCTTCTGACAACCCTTTTCAGAAAAAACGTCCTCAAAGTCCGAAATAAATGTAGGTAGGGAAGCTATGGAGGCGATTAAGCAATTGTTATTTAAGCAATTCTCTCTGCAATGCTCACTCCACTCCAATATCTCCCTGGCCTGCCAATCCACCACTGGATTGTGCGCTACCAACCAGGGAAGACCCAATACCACAGGAGAGGGAAGGCCCTCCAGAACGTAACATGAAAGACACTCATTATGGTGGTCCCCTACCCGAAGGTGTAAGTTATGGACAATGTGAGTGAGGTTTCTCTGAGACAGAGGAGCAGAATCAATAGCGAATATGGGAATAGGTCTCTGCAGCATACAGAGAGACAAACCCATAGTGCGGGCAAAATGGGCATCTATCAAATTTACCCCTGCTCCACTGTCTAGAAAAAAAGAAATAGACTCCGTCTTAACACCAAAAACAATAACCGCTGGCAACACAAATTGAGATGTTCGTATGGAGGAAACGTATACCCCCCGGCTGACATCCTCCGCACAGCCTGGGGTTAGTAGTTTTCCGACGGTCTTTTGTTTTTGAGAAAGGAGGGACAGACATTAATGAAATGACCCCTCCCCCCACAGAAAAAACAAGCCCCCCACCTACGGCGAACCTCAGGAGGACGGACCTGATGAGAAGTTCCTCCTAGCTGCATAGGCTCATCTAAGTCAGTACAGACTAACTGCTGCTTGGGAGAGGTTACCGATTGCTCAGGAATTTTCGATCTCTCCCTAAGACGTCTATCTATTCTGATAGAGAGGGACATAACAGCATCAAGGGAAAGGGGGGTCTCATACAGCGCCAGCGCATCCTTAACCCTTTCAGATAACCCAGAGCAGAACTGACTCCTGAGAGCCGGGTCGTTCCACTGAGTATCCGTAGCCCACCTACGGAACTCTGAGCAATATTCCTCTGCTGGCCGATCTCCCTGTAGGAGTCTCCGTAACTTTGACTCAGCCAGGGCGACTCGGTCAGGGTCATCATATATGAGACCCAAAGCCCCAAAAAATCCCTCCACTGACCGGAGGGCCTGGGAACCAGAGGGTAACGAGAACGCCCAGGATTGCGGGTCCCCCTGAAGCAGGGAAATAACAATCCCCACCCGCTGTTCTTCATTACCTGAGGAGTAAGGGCGCAGCTTAAAATATAATTTGCAGGCCTCACGGAACGTCACAAATTTGTCCCTTCCCCCAGAAAATCTGTCAGGAAGAACAACCTTGGGTTCTGTAACAACCTGGTTACCCATAGCAACCGCTGGGCTTGCGGTCTGCTGCATTTGCTGCTGTTGTTGGAGGACAGACGCCTTCAATCCTGCCACCTCCAAAGACAGGCCTTGAAGCTGTTTTGCCAAAGCAGCAATAGGATCCATATTGGATTCTAAGTAGAGAGAAAGAAAAAAATAAGGGCCAGTTATAATATCACGATCGGCGTGACTATCACATACGTGACACAGAGGGAGGGAAAGAGGAAGGCCCTGCCCAAGTGAGAGGGAAGGTGGTGACCCCTGACTCACCTTGCGGCTGGCACCTGGCTGCCCTGACGTCCCTAGATGGGTTCCTCACCCGTACGCCGATCGCGTGCCTAAAACCCTGGCTTTCCCTAAGATGAGCCCTAGATAGTGAACAGGGCGGTGGGAACACTAGTCCGCACCACTAGCTCTAAAGGAAAACACCAAGGGGAGGACAGACAATACAGACTAAACATATAATCCCAGGTGGGTGACAACAGGAGACAACAAAAAGCCCAACAGGGATCCGGAGGGTAGCACTCTGGAACAACAACCAGGATTCACAGCTCCAGTGGGTCAGTATAGATGTCCAGGCAGGCAGCTCTATAACTGGCAACTAGAGAAGTGTGAGAGGAGAATATAAGGAGGTTGGGAGTGGCAGACAAGAAACAGCTGAGGAGGAGAAGCTACGGATCCCTGAGTGAGACAAAAAGGATTGCAAGGCAAACACAGAAAACAATCACTAAGAAACAACGTGATCTTTAGACATAGAGCGCGCAGCCACCCGCTGCGACTTCCTGACCCCGGGTATAACAGAGTCAGACGTGGCTCCCTCGTGACAGACGTTCCCCGAGTCACAGGAGGCGGCTGTGCAAAATTTCGTAATTGTAAATGCGACTGTGCAGATTCCTTTAGCGCACATAAATACATACATACATACACTCAGCTTTATATATTAGATATGGAATCCTTTTTTGTATACAGAGCTAAGATGCTGCAGTCAGGGGCGTAGCTAAAGGCTCATGGGCCCTGGTGCAAGAGTTAGGCTTGGGCCCCCCTTCCCTCAGTGCTTTGTGTGTCTTCTTATGCAGCACAAGGGTCTTTGGGTCCCCTCAGGCTCCTGGGCCCGATAGCAACTGCTACCTCTGCACCCCCTATAGCTACGCCCCTGGCTGCAGTAGCTGCCTGTGAATTTTCTGTCTTTTCTGTCATCTGGGGGGCAGATGGACTCCTTATCTCTGTTCTCTGGCCTTATAAACACTCATTATAGCTTAGTTCTTATGTTACTGATAAGAATGTGGCTTAAATAAGTGTTTATGACCTCTCAGTAGTTTAGAGATAATGTTTATTAGATGAAGGGCTCAAAGTGAGAGTACCAGTCACACAATAAGAAAAACTGTTAAAGGGGTTGTCCGGGTTCAGAGCTGACATCCCTCCATTTTCACCCCGGCAGCCCCCCTGACACGAGCATCGGAGCAGTTTATGCTCCGATGCTCTCCTTTGCCCTGCGCTAAATTGCACAGGGCAAAGGCATTTTTAGGAGTTCCGGTGACGTACCGGGGCTCTCCATGGGGCTGACAGGCACCCCGGTGACGTCACCGGCACCGATGGGCGGGATTTAGCTCTGCCCTAGCCAGTAAAACAGCTAGGGCAGAGCTAAAGCCCCGCCCCTCAGAGCCGGTGACGTCACCGAACACACTGCCGGGCGGAAGTTACCGCCCGGCAATGTGTTATTGAAAACAAAAGAGCCCGTGCCCTGCGCGATTTAGCGCAGGGCACGGGAGCGCATCGGAGCATGAGATGCTCTGATGCTAGCCTCAGGGGGGCTGTCTGGGTGAAAAAAAGGGTATGTCCGGGTTCAGGTCTGAACCCGGACAACCCCTTTAACCCTTTGTGACGGAATGGCTCAATATTTTCAATTGAAACTATGATTTTTTTGGGGCCAATAATGAGTGAAATGCAATCAAACAAAAATTGCCTCCAAAGGTGTACATAGCCTTTAAAGTTCACCAGTATCATGTCTATACACAGTATACAGGCTACTGTAAATGGTGCTACTGAAGTGAATGGGCACTGGGCAAAGCTTCTTTTCCCCTTTGGCAGTGCGGCAGGGAGATAAGGAATCTAGTGCCTCGTTTCCACTGAGCGGATCGGTTCGGGTCGGCACAGTTTGGAAGATTTTTAATGGTCCGGTCTATTTAGGTGAGCGTTTCCACTGCAACTCGGGCCGCCAGGTCCATACGTGGTTTAGAAAAAAATGTGTAGCGTGATGTCACACTAGTGCGACAACGGTGTTTATGTTGCGCTTACGTTTGACGTTATTCAGGCCGCCAATCAGGAGAATGTATTGTGTAGCTCCGCCCTAACCGAACCGTTCCATTTTTCTATGGCCCTACATCTGAAGCAGGACCCTGAATGGTGCGGTACGGTTCGCTTGTATGGATCGCTTTCATAGTGGAAACACCCAAAATAGCGAACCGTACCGTACCGAACCGAACCGATCCGCTCAGTGGAAACGAGGCATAAGGTAACCTCAAAGCAACTAAAGGCCTTTCTCACATTAGCTAATGTTAATGTTCATGAGTCCACCATCAGGAGGACACTGAACGAAAATGGCATAAATGGTAAGATTCCAAAAACATCATTCCTGCCCGTCTGATCACCTGGACAAGCCAGAAGTTTTTTTCTTACAAATAGTTTGTTTTTTCAACAGTTTGTAAATTCAGGTACAAATAAAAGCCAATGTTGTAAAGAATAAAGATGGTCGATGCATACGGAGGAAGAAAAAAAAGCATGGGAAAAGCCTGGCACACCAGCCTCACAAAGGAGATAATGTTCCTCAGAGGCATCAACAATGTATAGTAATATCGTTCACAACACTGTTTCATATTCAAGGCCATCACAGCCAACAGGAAAAACAGAAGATACTGGAACATTTATTTTTGTGGACAGATGAGACCAAAATATAACTTTTTGGTTTAAATGACAAGCGTTATGTTTGGGGAAACAAACAACTGCAATCCAGCATAAACCCTGCATAGCATCTGTGAAACAAAGTGGTGGTAATATCATGATTTGGGCCTGTTTTGCTGCATCTGGGCCAGGACAGCTTGCCATCATTGATGGAGCAATGAATTCTGAATTATACCAATAAACTGTCAAAGAAAATGTCAGGACATCTGTCTGTGAGCTGAATCTCAAGAGAACGTGGGTCATGCAGCAAGACAATGGGGGAGCCTTTTGAGCCTGTCTCGATATTCCCTGCTCTGTCAGAGAATGCACCTAATTTATGACAAGGTGCACACCTCGTCATAAATTAGACGCAATCTCCTGCAGTCCATGTGCCTACCTAGAAATCTACGGCAGCTCAGAGCTGCCGTACATTTCTGGGTTCATTTACGCCAGAAAACTGGTGTAAATTAAAGGGAACCTGTCATCAACTTTATGCCGACCGTACTGAGGACAGTATAAAGTAGTGACAGAAATGCTGATGTCAGCGGTGTGTCACACATGAGTTAAAAGCAAGGTGTTGCCAGGGCCGGTGCAAGGATTTTTGTCAACACAAGCGAATCTACATTTTGGCGCGCCAATTTCTTGCCCCTCCTCCCCCCCATCATTTCACATTTCTGCCTCTTATGATTCATGTCCATTTCTTGTCTCCCCATGTGCTAATATCATAGTGCCATCCTCTCCCCCTGCCCCTAATGTGCCAGTATCAAGTGCCTCTCTCCTCCCCCCTCAATGTGCCAGTATCATGGCGCCAATAGCCCCCCCTCCCCCCGGCAGTAAAGTAACAGTCCGGTACAAAAAAAAAAAAAAACACTTCTATACTTACCTCCATGTCAGCGACGCGATGCAGGCCTCTTCCGGCCTGTGCTCCCACCATACACATGACAGCTGCCCCAGTACACAGTGTATGGATTCAGCAGAGCTGGGTGTGTTGGGGCAGCTGTCATGTGTATGGATGTACACTAGGTATCAAAGTTACCTACAGTAGAAGTCTTTTTTTTTTTTTTTTTTTTAAAGTAACTGGGTATACAGCTCTCATAGCTGTGTGGGTAAATGCCTTGCCTCTGATGTGAAAGGTCATGAGTTCAAATCCCAGGACAAACTTTTCTGAAAGACATGCTAAATGAGATTTAAATACACCAGGGTCTCGTAGCTCATAGCCTGTCAGCTGCGTGCCGCTCGCTCTGTGACTGAGGGGGGCTGCTGGGCAAGTGCAAGTTAATTGTTTGCCGCGCCCTCAAGCAGCCGCTTGGGCTTCCTTATGATAAAGCCGGTGTAACGTTACATTACCCTACTTCGTGAGATTTCCCTACCTCCTAACTTCCGGTCGCACTGCTAATGACGTGAGGAGGCGTTCCTGGGTATTGACGATCTGCGCATGCGCAAACGGACAGTTTAGGGAAAATCTCAGCGGAGTTCATCTGCACATCGGGACACTGCGCATGCGCCGAAGAGCCTCAGTAGGGAAATATTACGGCCCAGTGCGCAAGCGCGGCTAACTCCAGAAGATCCATCCGATCTCCGAGCCTGCGCAGTGTGGGGGTAGGGAGATCTCATGGCAATATTTTCTGTTCAAGTGTGCTATTTGCATTCGGAATCTGTTGCTGTCAACTCTCAAGATGAGATCCAAAGAGCTGTCACTATCAGTGAAGGAAGACATCATTAGGCTGAAAAAACAAAACAAAACAAACCAATCAGAGAGATGGCAAAAACATTAGGCGTGGCCAAAACAACTGTTTGGAACATTCTTAAAAAGAAGGAATGCAACGGTGAGCTCAGCAACACCAAAAGACCCGGAAGACCACGGAAAACAAGTGTGGTGGATGACCAAAGAATTCTTTCCCTGGTGAAGAGAACAACCTTCATAACAGTTGGCCAGATCAAGAACACTCTCCAGAAGGTAGGTGTATGTGTGTCAAAGTCAACAATCAAGAGAAGACTTCACCAGAGTGAATACAGAGGGTTCACCACAAGATGTAAACATTTGGTGAGCCTCAAAAACAGGAAAGCCAGATTAGAGTTTGCCAAACGACATCTAAAAAAGCCTTCACAGTTCTGGAACAACATCCTGTGGACAGATGAGACCAAGATCAACTTGTACCAGAATGATGGGAAAAGAAGAGTATGGAGAAGGAAAGGAACTGCTCCTGATCCTAAGCATGCCATCTCATCAGTGAAGCATGGTGGTGGTTGTATCATGGCGTGGGCATGTATGGCTGCCAATAAAACTAGTTCTCTTGTATTTATTGATGATGTGACTGCTGACAAAAGCAGAAGGATGAATTCTGAAGTGTTTTGGGCAATATTATCTGCTCATATTCAGCCAAATGCTTTAGAACTCATTGGACGGCGCTTCACAGTGCAGATGGACAATGACCCAAAGCATACTGCGAAAGCCACCAAAGAGTTTTTAAAGGGAAAGAAGTGGAATGTTATGCAATGTCCAAGTCAATCACCTGACCTGAATCCGATTGAGCATGCATTTCACTTGCTGAAGACAAAACTGAAGGGAAAATGCCCCAAGAACAAGCAGGAACTGAAGACAGTTACAGTAGAGGCCTGGCAGAGCATCACCAGGGATGAGACCCAGCATCTGGTGATGTCTATGTGTTCCAGACTTCAGGCTGTAATTGACTGTAAAGGATTTGCAACCAAGTATTAAAAAGTGAAAGTTTGATTTATGATTATTATTATGTCTCCTTACTTTTGGTCCCTTAACAAGTAGGAGGCACAGATGTAAACTGTTGTAATTCCTACACCGTTCAACTGATTTGGATGTAAATAACCTTAAATTAAAGCCGACAGTCTGCAGTTAAAGCACATCTTGTTTTGTTTAATTTCAAATCCATTGTGGTGGTGTATAGAGCCAAAAATTTTAGAATTGTGTCCATGTCCCAATATTTATAAATCAACAACAGAATGTCTTAAACAGAAGAAAATACGCCTTCTGGAGTGGCCCAGTCAGAGTCCTGACCTCCTGAGATGCTTTGGAATGACCTCAAAAAAGTGATTCACACCAGACATCCCAAGAATATTGCTGAACTGAAACAGTTCTGTAAAGAGGAATGGTCAAGAATTACTCCTGACTGTTGTGCACGTCTGATCTGCAACTACAGGAAACGTTTGGTTGAAGTTATTGCTGCCAAAGGAGGTTCAACCAGTTATTAAATCCAAGGGTTCACATACTTTTTCTACCTGCACTGTGAATGTTTACATGGTGTGTTCAATAAAAACATGTGCAGAAATCCACATCATTCCAAAGGGTTCACATACTTTTTCTTGCAACTGTATATATATATATATTTGTGTTACCTACCAGAGGTTTTTTCATCCCAATTCCTCCATAAGCAGACAGATCAGTGAAACCGTTCTATTATCTTCAGTGCAAAAACCTGTCATTTGCAGATAAAGTGTCTCGGACCAGAGGTGCGCTCCGTTCCTAACGGATATGCTTTTAATACACAGGGCAAAATAGTGAGCAAGTCAGAAACAAAAAGTTATCTATTCACAGGAACAATGTAGAGATCGGAGACCGAAAGACCTCTCGTGCTCTCCTTGTTCACCCTGCAAAAAAAAACTATCCAATTTTTATTTGCTCCTTTTTTAAAGTTATTTTTTTTCACATTTTACAGTTTAAATATGTGGCCAAATAATATTACCTTCCACACCGGAAAAACAGTGTCATACAGTTCTCAAATAATTCTGCTATATGCTGCCAAGTTGGGGTCAGAACAATGAAAATAATGGAAGTACTGGAATCGGCTCACAACTGACCCGAGCAGAGCTGAAAAGATCCCTCTTTTTTAGTGGGGAAAAAAGTAATTTTTCCTCAGCATTTATTTTTATTTTTTTATGGAATCTGTGACGGAGCTTTCAAAGCAGATGTGAACAAGCCCGTACAATGCCCCAGCATTGGAATCTCAAGGATTGTTTTGCTTTAAAGGGGTAATAAGGTAAAACATGAAAATCTTACATCATATAGAACCTGACAATCTCTTTGTAACAAATCTAGAACCAGCCCTGTACCTCATGGATCCAGAGTAGTGTAGGGCAAGCATGCTCTGCCAAACACTAGTTCGGCTCGAGCATCGAGATACTCAGCACATCGCGGTGTTCGGCCGAATACCGAGTGTGCTCGAGTGCGATGCTACGCAGCCAATAAACGTGCAGGTAAGTACTGCCATTAACTGTAATGCCGTAGCCATGGTTGGCCGGAACGCGTCATCGGGTGCTATATAGCACCAGATGACACGTGTTCGGCTCAGTATTAGTAAGGGAGAGCTGGAGAGCAGAAGGGAGAGATAGTGTAGGGAGTGAAATAGCAATATTTTAGTTTTTATACTTGTAAGATACCCAAAAGTCCTTTTAGGGACTATTGTGTGTGGCAGCAATATATATTTTTAGCGCAACCTGCGCTAAATTTCTAAAACTTGTTAGAGACCCAAAAGTTATTTTAAGGACTATAGTTGTATTATCTTTAACATTGCCATGACGGATCAGTCTTGAACACCATTGAAAGTCAATGGGGGACGGATCAGTTTTCTATTGTGGCAGATTGTAGCAGAGAAAACGGATCCGTCTCCATTGACTTGCATTGGGGGTCATGCCGGATCCGTCTTGCTCCGCATCCCAGGACGGAAAGCAAAATACAACATGTTGCGGTTTGCTCTCCGGTCTGGGAACGCAGTTAAACGGAACGGACTACATTTTGGAGCATTCCGTTCTGTTCAGTTCAGTTTTGTCCCTATTGACAATGGATGGGGAGAAAACTGAAGCGTTTTTTTCCGGTATTGAGCCCCTATGACGGAACTCAATACCGGAAAACTTAAACACCAGTGTGAAAGTAGCCTCACTAATGAGTCTGAGCCTAAAATCTGTCTAAAAAGTGATGCAAATTGACACGATTTTGTGCAATTTGACTCTCTTGACACTGTTTCATGACTTGCTCGAAAGTGGCTATGGTTTATATAAAAGGAGGTGGAGCTTATGGAAAGGGGTGTGGCCAAAGATGCACCATTTAGTGCCAAAATTGCACAATTCTGGCATAGTATTCTGTCTCAAAGTATAGGCAGAGAAAAGCATCAGTCCCTGCACCACACGTATCATCCAGCCTGAGCCCCTGTGGTAAATCTGGTGCAGGTCTAGACCGCCGGTCTAAGCTTCCGCCATCCACAGGGTTAATAAATCTGGGCCACAATTCCCAACTTAATTTAAAGAGTCCCTGTATTTAATTAAGATAGCAACTAATTAATCTATGAATTACAGAAGAGACTTGGAAATCCCAAACACTTTCATCGTTCCATTCCTTGGTCAGAGGATATTTTTTCTAAAAAAACATCTGAATGTTGCTGTGGACAATTGTATCTGAACCGTCCCCAGGGTTTTATTACATGAGAAGTGGTACGGTATTATCACATAGCAGTTTTATTATCTCATAGAAATCCTCCTCAAGGAGAAATACATAAGTTTTCTCAAAATGAATGTCCAAGCACAAGATCAGGCTGACCCATCATGGGATCCAATGGGCCCAGTTTTTCACAGATACCATACAGAATGCATTAATTATGTGACACGTGTACACGATAATGACCGCATTGGGTGTGATCAGAGCGGAGCTGCGAGCCCCCACCGATCAGCTGTTCCCTGCAGCCTCCGGTGCTGCAACTAGCGCTCTGAATGGAACCAGAAACAAAGCTCTGTTCAAAGTATAGTGGCCATGTTGGGTTACATTCACTTCAATGGGAGCTGAGCTGCAGTACCCCAGCTCGGCCACTACACTTTGTACGGTGCTGTGCTTCCTGTTCCATTCAATGTGTTAGTTTCAGTGTTGCGAATCGGTGCAGATGCCCGAGAATAGTTAATCAATATAAGGACCCTGGGAAACCCCTTTATTATTATGCCCTATAAAAGGGCAGCAGATTACAACTAGTAGCCAAAAAATGTTGTCATTTGTTTACTATGAGTGGTAAATAGGTACAGTGATTTATTTACAATTGGTCACTAGGACCATAGATGTCCCTGATTGACACGTGTTACTAAGTCTAAAATTTAACATTTATTACTTGTCCTTAAAATGTTTCGAACACTACAATTAAAATAATCAGCTATGCATGCTAGATATATATATATCAATGGTGCCAGTGACTCTGTTTACTGAGTGATTCCACTAGAGGGCGCTTGTAACTATTAGCTGTTTGAGGCTCTCCTGCCTATTATTGCGGTGCCCCAGTGCTAAGTTGCTGCGCTCTGTTATTGGCACAGTGCACTACTTTCAACAGCAATCGCCCTCATAAAGTGCACTCTCTCTCTTTATATTCTTATCAGATCACTTCCTAGCCATGCATACACTGGCTAAAACACGCTATCTGCCCCCCGACATGTTTCGCCAAGCACTTGGCGTCTTCAGGGGTTTGGGCAGTGAAGTCAAATAAATAGGTACAGTGGACACATTGTTTAAGAGTCCAACGTATTCATGAAGAGAGCTCTACCTTTCCCTGCCTCCCCCAACCTCTCTCTGACGGACTGCTATGTATATGTGTATGCAGTACCCCAAACCTAGGGGTATCTGCAAATATTTTATTATGTATTATGTTGTGTATTATATTGTGTTTAGCCCGTGTGTTCCAACAAGAGAAGGTATGGTTGAGAACAGTTGGCAGGAACAGGGATAAACACCCTGTTCTTCCTCTATTGGTAGTAGTGGGCTAGCAGGGGAAGCAGCAGTCTAGACGAACTGGAGGAAGGAAGCACATACCAAGGCTTCTACTCCAAGAGACCATATACAGTTCTCCCTTGAGACCTTTATTCCAGGAAGATTTCCAGAATCAAGATATAGCTTTCCCAAAAGCTACAGGAAATAAAGATGGGTGGAATGATCGGTGAAATCCAGCTTTACAGACCCTGCTGCTAGTGGGAGAAAACAGGTCAGACACCCATCACCTAGAACAACCACCAGGCCATAATGACTCCAAGTGTGTATCACACCGTGGGTACCTAAACCCACAAGTGCCTGCTAATGTCAGTAAATTGCCACACAGACAGCTACCATACCTGCTGGTCTAAAAATAACAAATCTCTAACGGAAATGGCTCAAACAGATGCCAAATGTGGATTACTGATGTTCAGGATCTTTTTTTTTCTTTTTTTTATCACAGGATACGCTTTATTTTTCTGTTCTTCTGATGGATGAAAAAAAAACTGTGATATAAAATCCTGGAAAACCCCATTAAACTTATCAAAAAAGAAAAGATGGGACCAAATAAAACCAAATTTCAGTATAGAATGTACCGTAATAGAATTTCATTGTGCATTGATTTCCAACAACATGGTTTTAAAGGGTTATTCTCATCATAAATATTTACAGAATAATCAGTGAATTTGGCATAAATGTAGATGTGGGTTTCACCTCTCCAAAATTGGGTCCCAAACCCCAGCCCACCTAACGAGGCAGCCTCTGGTCACTGCATCCAGAGGGAGGATGAATGGAGAAGTGGGTGTTCAGTCACTTCTATGGGATGCACAGACACAGCCGGCTGACCTAGTTGTGCAGTCATGAGACTGTCCATTCAATGGTTAATGATCCTGCAGTATGTAAACCTTTGATCACTGTGACTTCGAGTCAATTCTTACGGTTACACTTCCATAACCATGTTTGATCTGCAAAAACTGAGAAAAGTCAAGCAATGCCAAGCTAAGGAAAAGATTAATCCACTATTAGCATCCAATTATGATTTAATACATTTCTAAATCCCACAAGGATGTAAATCTTTTATATAAATGCTAATGTAGCTCTCAGGGCTTCCTATGTGTACCCCCAAAGCAACATTTCCTAATATATGCCAGGTATCAGAAGAATGACTTCTTATGAAATTAAATGCATGTAAATGAGGTTCCAAAATGTTAATTGCACGG
Source organism: Bufo gargarizans (assembly GCF_014858855.1). Classification (NCBI taxonomy): domain Eukaryota; kingdom Metazoa; phylum Chordata; class Amphibia; order Anura; family Bufonidae; genus Bufo; species Bufo gargarizans. The sequence continues at coordinate 71,946,580 of NC_058082.1, read as the reverse complement.
AAATATGGAGAAAAAACTTTGACTCAGCTTAGATGCACAAATCCCTATAGAAAACAGCCTACTAATTTGGAGAGCTATTTATGCTTGTAACGCCAAGACGCACTTAACACAATGGTATTTCCGTTATTTTGCAGCACATTAAGCATCTGGTATTGATTGGCTCGGTGCTTTCAATCTAAAGGGGTTTAAACTCTTCAAACCAGATGTATTTTAGGTATTCAATGACTAGGAATAGTTAAAGTGTAACAACAGTGAAAACTAAACACTTCACGGTGCTTTATTCACATCTCTGTCAGACAGTGTATTCTTCTGCTCCATCATGGCAGCAGAAAAATAGAAATGCAAGTCAAAGACGGATCCATCACATGAGGGACACCAACAGCACCCGACAGACCCCAATAACTAGAATGAGGTGCATGCTGCACTACTTTGTCCTTATGGAATCTGTGGTGGAGACCCCTAAGGAAGCCTTCAGTGCAGATTCACATGCACAGTACCTTTGTAGAGCCCTTGACTTAAGGCCTCATGCACACGACAGTATTTTTTCACGGTCCGAAAAACGGGGTTCCGTTGTTCCGTGATCCGTGTCAGTTTTTTCTTCCTTTTCTTTCTTGATTTTTGGAGGATCACCAGACCAGAAAAGTGAAAATGATAGGAAAAAAATGGACACGGATCACGGACGCGGATGACAATCTTGTGTGCCTCCGTGTTTTTTCACGGACCCATTGACTTGAATGGGTCCGCGAACCGTTGTCCGTCAAAAAAATAGGACAGGTCCTATTTTTTTGACGGACAGGAAACACGGATCACGGACGCGGATGACAAACGGTGCATTTTCCGAGTTTTCAACGGACCCATTGAAAGTCAATGGGTCCGCAGAAAATCACGGAAAACGGAACAACGGACACGGATGCACACAACGGTCGTGTGCATGAGGCCTAAAGAGCAGCTGTCCCTGCTCCTGACAATACTATTTTAGTAACTACTTGCATTCTCCATGTAATAACAATTCTGGAGCATCTACTCTTATGACTCTATGATGTGTCATTCTTCTGCTATTCTTGTTAGAAGTTTATGGATAAAGGTACAGATGGGAGTTACCAGCTGGGGGCGTGTCCCTGCACAGTCTGACACTATCCAATCAGAGCTGCCAGTGTCAGACAGTGTAGAGACACACCCCCAACATGAAGAAGTGTCTATGAATGGATAGAGAAGTACAAGGAGAATCGTACAAGAGTCAGCCATGAAGAAGGAGCTTTATGGCCGTTCTTGTCCATGACTGATGACAACATTGTGCGCATGTAAACTGATTCTGTCTGATAGATGAGTGATGTACTATCACCTGTTTAAGGGATGGCCAACCTGCGGCTCTCCCGCTGTTGTAAAACTACGGTTCCCACCATGCCCTGCTGCAGGCTGATAGCTGTAGGCAGTCTGGGCATGCTGGGAGGAGTTGTAGTTTTGCAACAGCTAGAGAGCCACAGGTTGGCCATCCCTGACCTGTTTGGTCCCCTAAAGGAAACCCTACATGGATGAAGATTCACATCTGATGAAAAGGCGAAGACAGCGGTGCATTCGTGGCTCGCAGCTCAGCCTTAAACATTTTTTAATGGAGGAATATGTAAGCTTCTTGACAAGCATTGAAAAGCACTACGATTATGTAAAACAAATTATGTATTTGTCTCTTCTGAAACTTGATTAAAATAGGTTCTACAGGCAGAGTGCAGATAATTTTTGACTCACCCTTGCACATTAGCCATTTACCGGGAACAAGCAAATTTGGTCTAATGATCTGCCCATGTAAATGGCCCCTCAGTCAGATGTAATAAAGAAGGAGGGAGCAGCACTCCAAAAGTATGGGTGCTGAACACCGTGGGGTTTCATCCAACTCACCCGTTAATGTCCACAAAAGAGTTGAGGCAGCACGCCTCAGAAATACACACAAGGCGAATTCCAGATGCGATATTTTGGATATAAAGCCTGTCTCAAGCATGTCATGATGAAGTCAGTGCTGAAGGGCTTGCCTTTCTTGCAGCGGCTATGTCTGTGCTGCTTCTGTATCTTGTGGCGAGTGCAATGGCGCATCACATATGTATTCAGTGAAGTTACGTCGTTCCCAGCAATGCTATAACTAGAGGAGGACAAGACTAAGGCCCCTTTCACACATACAAGTTTTCCGCGCGGGTGCAATGCGTGACGTGAGCGCATAGCACCCGCACTGAATCCTGACCCATTCATTTCTATGGTCTGTGCACATGAGCGTTTTTTTAACACATCAGTTCTGTGTTGCTGTGAAAATAGCAGCATGTTCTATACTCTGCGTTTTTCACGCAGCCCTGGCCCCATAGAATGAATGGGGCTGCGTTAAATACGCATTTCATCTGCAAGCAGGTGCGGATGCAAGGCGTTTTTCACTGATGGTTGCTAAGAGATGTTGTTTGTAAACCTTCAGTTTTTTATCACGTGCATAAAAAAACGCATCAAAACGCATTGCACCCTCACGGAAAAAAACGAACAACTGAACGCAATTGCGGACAAAACTGACTGAACCTGCTTGCAAAATGGTGCGAGTTTCACTAAACACACCCTGAACGCATGCGGACCTAATCCGTCAGGCTCGTGTAAAAGAGGCCTAAGGCCCCTTTCACACAAGTGAGTTTTCCGCACGGTTGCAATGCTTGACGTGAACACATAGCACCCGCACTGAATCCGGACCCATTCATTTCAATGGGTCTGAGCACATGAGCGTTGTTTTTCAGACATCAGCGTGAAAAATGCACCATGTTCTATATTCTGCATTTTTCACGCAGCCCTGGCCCCATAGAAGTGAATGGGGCTTTAGTGAAAAACGTATTGCGTCCGGAAGCAGGTGCGGGTGCGATGCGTTTTTCACTGATGGTTGCTAAGAGATGTTATTTGTAAACCTTCAGTTTTTTTTATCACGCGCGTGAAAAATGCATCAAAACGCATTGCAGACAAACTGAACGCAATTGCAGACAAAACTGACTGAACCTGCTTGCAAAATAGTGCGGGTTTCACTGAACGCACCCTGAACGCATCCGGGGCCAATGCTTCACGCTCGTGTGAAAGAGGCCTAAGACATAACAAAACATTTTAAAAAATGATATATCAAAAGTATATGTGCAAAACACAGCTCTGTAGTGAGTAACACCAGGAAAGAACCAGGGCCTAGCAAGCCTGTCTTTAGATCCACTTCCCTTGAGAAAGCAGCACGCGAAACGCGCGTCGGGGAGTGGACTGGTGGTGCCTGGATGGTTTGTGGTCTAAACTGTGGTCAGTATATATTGCAATATTGCTTTCACTGTTCCTTTTTTTTCTATATGTCACTAATTGCCGGTGATTTATACATAGCTTCATCTACTTCTATTTATACTGTATTATCCTACGCCTTTTGTGTGCCACATTGTGGCGCCAGTGGTACACACAGTTTTGGTGTATGTTTTTCTTACCTCTTCACTTACCAAATCAGTGATTACATTACTGTTGGTGAAGATATTGATTTTTCTACTGATTTTTGTTGCTGATCGCACTTTTTGCACTTTACCTTTTGGCCCACCAATCATGCACCACCAGCCCTAGTGCTTTTTTTTTTTTTATTGTGTTTTTAACCTTGTGTTTTGTCAATCTTGTGTATTACTGTGATTATAATAATATAATAAAATTGTGTATGGTTTCATTATATTTTGCGTTGGTATATTATTTCATGTGATCCATATATTCTTTTTGGTTGATTATGTCTTTAGATCTGGCAAATAAGGCTTCATGCACACCTCTGTATCCACATTTCAGCCCACAACCAACAGTCCCACGAAATACGGATACCTTCCCTGTGCATTCTGCAATTTTTCTCACTCCCATCAATAGAAAGGACTATAATTTGTGGAACAGCCCCACAGACCGGCAAAAAATATAAATGCGTGCTTGGCGCATAGAAATGAAAGAACTAAAAAATGCTTCTATTATATGGATGAAAGACGTGGCCAGGAGCATAAGGTCTAACGGTGATGTCACCATCAAAAGGGCATCTTAGTAACCACTGCTGGAACGTCACCGTATCCTCATAAGACCCCGGTATCAATTACCTATCCAGCAAATGGTATCACTATTGCTAAGTCATTTTCAGTTCATCAGGGAGGCTGGCAGCGCGTGCCCTTAGTGGGGTGAACCTAATATGAGTGGGAGCGCTTATCACCACTGTCATATCCGCGCCACTCCTGATATATAGCTTTTTTGATCTATCTATCCATCAGCTGAACTCTATAAAATATGACGTGATTCATGATGAATTCTCCAGGCACCGGCTATAGTTCAGTATAGGCAGGAGAAGCCGAGAACATTCACAATGTCATACAAAGGTTGAAAAGAAAATGTAATCATCGACTCCCGAGGAAATGACTTCAGCTGCGAGATAAAGTGCTTGGTAAAAATCCCACCCTGAGGTGATACCACACGTCTGACCCACCAGAACTCCTCGCGGATGCAGGTCGTGATTGCTTTTCTTCACTTTATAGGAGAAGATGTATCCTTAGTGTAGACGGAGCTACTAGTAAAAGTATTCTATATCCCAGTGAGAAGAGTCTGTATATGCAGCTGGTCCAGAACATACCCAAAAAGTATCAGACCCGCTCCAGAAACGCTGGATGATGGAATCCTCATACTATTAGAATACCGCAGTTTCTGAGGGACAGATATGGCTATCTTCTCGTAGGTTGTTCATATTCTCAGGTATACTTGTATGACCACTTCTTACCCATACATATAGCCTTCCTCAATTTCAGAATTTATCTTTATCTTGCTCCTTGCAGCCCCTTTTTTTTATTTCCTGCAGACTGTAGCTCATTACCTAGTAGTCACTTAAAGGGGTTGTCTCACTTCAGCAAGTGACATTAATCATGTAGAGAAAGTCAATACAAGGCGTTATATTGCCATATTGCTTCATTTGCTGGCTGGATTCACTTTTCCATCACGTTATACACTGCTCGTTTCCATGGTTACGACCACCCTGCAATCCATCCACGGTCATCGTGCTTGCACACTGACGGAAATAGTGCCGGCCTCTCTGGTATCCGGGACTGTGGAGGCACACATAGGCTGGTGCCTCTTTCTATAGTGTGCAAGCACAGCCACTGCTGTTGGATTACAGGGTGGTTATAACCATAGAAGCGAGCAGTGTATAATGTGATGGAAAAATGAATCCAGAGAGCCAATAAGGCAATATAGACAATCACAATACATTAGTAACTGCCTTGTATTCACATGCTCTACATGATAAATGCCACTTGCTGAAGTAATACAACCCCTTTAAGGCTAATTTCACACATACATCAAAGAAAGTTTTCTGGATGATAGTGCCAAATGGCTGCCGGACCCCACTGAGTATAATGAGATGCGGCGGGGATCTGGCCGCTACACAGCATATATGCTGAGATTCGGTCGGACAAAAGCCATTGCATGCAGCAACTTTTGTCCGGCCAAAACATGGCTGATATGCCAGGAAGCGGCTGGATCCTGCCACATCCCTTTATAGTCAATGGGGTTGGGCGGCCATGTGGCACTATCCGGGAATGGGGAATCTGGAGAACTCTGGCAGAGTGTTCTCTGCCGGAACAGCCCGCCGGATTTCTTTGACGCATGTGTGAAAGTAGCCTAACTTACTGCCTGAGTAATCACAAGCAGGTATGTTAAAGGATGACTGAGTTCTTAGAAAACTTTTGATATGTCATAGACACAAGTCTTGATTAGTGGGAGTCTGTGTGTTCAGACCCCCACCGATCGCTAGAACGAGGACAGAGAAGTGGTAGCATATTACGCTCTCTCTCCTCACGCAGAGGATGGAATTGAGTCTGTCTCAATACTATCTCCTGCATGAAAGAGAAAGCACAACAGTGATCACTTCTCTTTGTTCTAGAGACTCCCAACCAGAGCACCGAGACTCCCACCAATCAAACGTTTGGCATGTTTTTATGACATATCAAAAGTTTTCTGAAAACTCAGTCCCACCCAGTAGGTTTCTTGCAGATAAATGGAATTGATTGTCAATTGCAGAAATTCTTTAACAAATCTGATGTCTGTAAATATACTCTAAATCATTCCTGCCACCTAGAACCTAGCCAACATTATACGTGTTCTTCTATATCCTCCTTTAGGACACCTTGAACGTGCTTGTAGAAAGTCACAGTCTGCAGGCAGTAGCTCTGGCAACTACATACGTGCCTTATATCATCTACAGGAGACATCACCCTGGAGGGGATCTAGTGACAACAGAAGAACTCACAGGAGTAACAAGATTTGTGGTTGTCACCCAGTGTATTGCAAGACGGTTGATGAGTAACAACTATGAGTTTGGCTCATGAAGACCGGCACTGTCCATAATCCTTTCTAGGGCCTATTGACATCATAGAGGGTACAGTCCAAAATCAGGGCCCCCACTATAAGCCACTATGTAATACTATATTTTCCTAAGGCAAAATCAGTAGTTTATCAATGGAAGTAGGACCCAGGGGCCACATTCTGAAAGGGGTTGCTACAGATGAGATAAGTAATCACACTCCGTTTTCATCCACCCAAACTTTCCCTCACAGAAACAGATTAACAGCAGAAATAGACCCCCTGGTCCATCTGGTCTACCCTTATATTATTTCTTATCTATCTTAGAATAGACATGAGTTTATTCCAGTTTCCAGACATGCTTATATTCACTTATTGTTGATTTCCCAACCACATCTGATGGGAGTTAAAGGGGTTCTGCACTTTGTTTAAACTGACAATCTATCCTCTGGATAGATCATCAGCTTCTGATAGGCGGGGGTCCGACACCCAGGACCCTTGCCGATCAGCTGGAGCTCTGCGGCCTTCTCGCTGTTTACCGCCGGCTCAGTGACATCACGACTAGTATCACTGGCCTGGGCGGGGCTAAGCTCTGTTCACTTGAATGGAGCTTATCTGCGCCCAGGACAGTGATGCTAGTTGTGACGTCACTGGGCCGGCGGTAAATAGTGAGAAGGCCGTGGCGCTGCTGGAGCGCCGCTGCCTTCTCAAACAGCTGATTGGCAAGGGTCCCGGGTGTCGGACCCCCGCCGATCAGAAGTTGATGATATATCCAGAGGATAGATCATCAGTTTAAACAAAGTGCAGAACCCCTTTAACTACATTCGATGTAAAAATATTTCCTGGGATACTATACCTCCTTATGTAGAGTGCCTAAATGGTATGAGGAGTCTTATAGGCCAGGCAATACTCTTCTGGAAAGTCTGAGAGGAAGGTTTGCAAATGAGCTCTGCCTCTAATGCCACCAGATGTAAGGCAGCTACCCTATAAGTTCTACCTTTTAAACAGGGCTTGATACATGATTTGGTAATAAATAAGCCAGCATCTCATCTGCAGACAGTTGTTTTTGGGTGACTGCCCCTCATCAGTGCAGAGCAGAGAGAACTAGATTAACTGAGAGGCCTAGGTCAGGATTCAGGGGATACTATATCTCATTATGGAGCGCGCCACCACCCAAAACCTCGAGATGAGGTGCTTAATTATTAAGTCATGTCTCAAGGATAGCTGCCTCACATCTGGTGACATTAGAGGCAAAGCTTGCTTAGAGCTCATTTGCATACCATCTTCCCAAAATATTTCCTGACGCTGATTCTCATCCCCACAACTAATTTTTGATGTGTCCCCTTCTTCTTGTGTTGAGAGACCAGAAAGGATAAGAAGCGAAATTACGGTTTCATCAATAAAGAGAGGAAAATGTAGGAACAGGCGGTTAGTAACAGAAGCAGCCGAGCTAAACTTGATGGTTAACGTGTTGATTTTTAAGTAAAGAATGGCAAGAAAAAGGTAACTATTCAATGGATTTCAGTGGCTTTTGTCACAAGATAACCGAGATAACACTGTGACTGAGTCAATTTTAGCTTGGCTACATCTGTATGTGAGGTCATGTTTCCAACCCAAAGTGAAAGTTTTATTTTGGCATCACGAATATGACGAAGTATAATTATGTAAGAAAACGCATCACTGCGCTGATAAATCTCCCTCGATGTACTAAATAAACATATGTTATAAGACTGGTAGCAGGTATGAGACATTCTTTTAACACATATCCCTATTTTATTACATGGGTTTTCTGGAATATAACCCTCTTTTTTCAATGTGCCCCAGGGTAACAGTATCGGCTCTCATAGGGATCTATAGAAAAAATATAAAGGCTTCTAAATAGTTTCCATGTAATGTGCCACAGGATTGTTGAATTAAATGATCTCATACATTTATTTAGTGCCTGAGCTCAGCTATTGAACATTTACACTGGCACAGAAAATCATGATTACCGCTCCATACCGTGAATTTATAGAAATCTATCACATGACAGGAAGGAAGTGACTATAAAGTGACTGTTATAAGAGATTGAAAGCTTAAAGGGGTTGTTTCACGTTAGCAAATAACATTTATTATGTAGAGGAGGTATATACAAGGCACTTACTAATGTATTGTGATTGTCCATATTGCCTCCTTTGCTGGCTGGATTCATTTTTCCATCACATTATACACTGCTCATATCCAGGGGTTATGAACGCTGTGCAGCGCAGATACGAGGTGGCCGGGACGGAGCTGCTGAGCATTTGTACCTATGTGCACTCCCCACGGTCCTGGCCGGCACTTTTCTTATAGTGTGCAAGCATGAACACCGCTGAAGGATTGCAAGGTGGTCGTAACCATGGAAATGAGCCATGTATAATATGACGGAAAAATGTATCAAGCCGGCAAAGGGGGTAATATAGACAATCACAATACATTAGTAAGTGCCTTGTATTAACTTTCTCTATATAATACATTTGAACTGAGACAACCCCTTTAATGGGGTTGTCCCATGCAAAAATATTCTCAATTTTTCAAACCAGCCCCTTGATATGAAGACTTTTATAATTGCATGTAATAAAAAAAAATTGCATAAACTGTATCGGTATATTGCCACCTGCTGTTTGTTCTTTCTATTATTTCTATGTCCACCTTAGTACCATTACTGAGGTGGTCGCACATGCTCAGTTCTATCCTTCAACTGTCACCAGCCGTATCTACTGTTAGAAACTGTGACATTTACAAGAGAGCTGCAGCAGAAAGCCCCCTGTGCCTGGCAAGGACGGATCCAACAGGCTGTTTCCGGCTGCAACAGCCTGCCAGATATGTTGCACGCAAGTGTGAAAGAAGCCTAAGGACTGAATTGACATAGAATGCCGGTAATCGGCCGGACAAAAAAACTATGCGCGAAGCGGTATGTGTCCGGCTATTCCTTGGCATATTTACCGGATCGCGGCTGGATCACCCCATTATAGTTAATGGTAGCTTCCAGCAATGCCGGATCCGGCAGGCTGTTTCCAGCCGGAACAGCCTGCTGGATCGGCTAACATAAGTTTGAAACTAGCCTAAAGGTACTTTCACACTAGCGTTAAAGTTTTCCAATATCGAGTTCCGTCATAGGGGTTCAATACCGGAAAAAAATGCATCAGTTTTGTCCCCATTCATTGTCAATGGGGACAAAACTGAACAGAACCGCAACATGTTGTATTTTGCTTTCGGTCCTGGAAATGGGGATGGATCAGTTTTCTCTGCCACAATAGAAAACGGATCCGTCCCCCATTGACTTTCAATGGAGTTCATGACGGATCCGTCTTGTCTATGTTAAAGATAATACAACCAGATCTATTCATAACGGATGCAGATGTTGTATTATCAGTAACGGAAGCATTTTTGCTGGACCCTGCCGGATCCGTCCTGCCGCTGGTGTGAGAGTAGCCTAACAGATCTGTTGCTGCTGTTTTTTTCCTATTTGTAGAATGGAACAGAAAAAACAATGCCAATGTGAAGATAGCCTCATAGCCTTGATTTGTTGTGTCATCCTGCAACGTATACCGAATACTTTGCTACTTTTTGGCCTTTTGTTCTCATCTAGATACAAATGTATCCAGTGCAGATAGCATAGGACACTATATTGGAAGAATGCAAGTGCACAAATTAACCCATACAGTGTTAAAAAACATTAAAATACAATAAGACAAGCATTTCTAGCAAAAATGTCAGGTTTAAAGATGCTCTAAATTTAACAATGTACGACAGCTATTTTCCGCGGCAGCCCCCAGCACTTTTGGGGCTCCATTCTCCATATAGGTGTGGGTCCCAGCACACCCGCACCTATAAGACAATGGGGGAATATCTTAGCAATATGCCCCCAGTGTCTGTGATGAGAAAACCTCTTTAAGCAAAACTGTCTGCAAATATTACCCTCGTGATAATTTTCCCAGCGTTTACTACACTGACAGCAATGCAGTCAAAATGTAGAACATTGGGAAACGGATTCTGCCACCTTATACCACCTAATCTCCGTGGTAAACGTGCCTTCATACAGATCTCCTGGGCGGTCAGCACACGACCATACACCGAGACCTGTCCCCCTGCCAGCCGCTCTCCAGGCATGCTGAGAAATAAAGCAATCCCATCAAGTTTTATCAAAGTCAAAATGTTGATTGCTTTGGAGCACGATATTGATGTTTCTAAGTAACTTTTCTGTTCACATGAAAGTGAAAAAATGGTCGTCACAAGGTCGTTTTCAGAACCGTTGCAGACTATGGAGGTATTCCCATGGAATTTTTTTTAATGGCCTGTGAATATCGGTCATCCAAAAATAGGATGGCCAGACGGACCCCGTTGAAATAAAAAAAAATTTAATCTGTGGTGAGATATTTTTTTAAAAAATGTTGGCACTACCAAGGGTGGGGGACAGGGGGGTCTTATATATACTGAGGGGTCTCGGGGTTCATTATAACTACAAAGGAGCACTGCCAGGGGACACAAAGGGGAAGCATTACATATATGGGGGCATAAAAGAGGAGCATTATACATATGGATGGGGCTTGGGGGACATTATATATACAAAGAGCACTGCTGGGGGCATTATTTTAAAAAAGGACACTACTCAGGGGCATTATTTATCCTCGGGGCACTATGGGGGCCATTATATGTCCTGAGGGCACTATAGAGGGCATTATATATACCGTGGGTACTGTGGGGGAGGGCATTATATATATCGAGAGCACTACAGGATTTGGATTTTAAATTAATAAAAGCAATAAAATCCATCTATTTTTAATGGACATTAAAAATGGATGCAAAACAAACAGTAAAGACGGCCAGAAAATAGATCCACACACTGATGCTAAATGGCCATGAAAAACGGACAGTTTGGCCTCATGCACACGGCCGCTGTTTTGGTCCGCATTCGAGCCGCAGTTTTGGCGGCTCGGATGCGGACCCATTCACTTCAATGGGGCCGCAAAAGATGCGGACAGCACTCCGTGTTCTGTTCCGTGGTCCGAAAAAAAATATAACCTGTCCTATTCTTGCCTGTGCTTTCCAGACAAGAATAGGCAGTTATATTAAAGGCAAATTGTGGAACGCACACGGACGCAATCCGTGTTTTGCAGATGCGCAGTTTGCAGACCGCAAAACACACAAGGGTCATGTGCATGAGGCCTTTATCTGTTTTTAATGTCCTTTTTTTTTCACTGTCCTATTGAACGTACCCTAACTGAATGTTTAAACCGGACCCAAATTTATTGCCCTGAAAGATGTCACAATTGCAAGTATACCAAAGGACTAGAGTACATTAAGGATATGTTCACTTATTTGTGTATTATAATATACTGAATATAGGTGGCGCCACTTTTTTCATTGCTAGTCCTCCACATCCAATACAGCGCCCTCCTCTGGATTTTTACGGTCCAGTTAATGTACTCCATTAGATTATTTACATTGCCCTTAGAGATATCTCTGTATGAATGATCCCCAATGGAGCAAATGGGAGGGATACAGCATGTAGTGCACCAATTTATTTGTTGTAAGTCAGAATATGTGGTGTATGTGTCTTGTGTCCATTCGCCCAGTTCTACAAAGGAAGAACAAGAAGTCTTTTTTTAAGAGATTTAAAGAGCATGTGTCACGGACGTTCCCGGGACAGGTGGCAGGAGATTGGTGAGACGGGCAACACGTGGTTTGATCCGACATGTTTTCCGTCTGTGTTGTTTCTGGTGCTTGTCGCACCTTCTTTCCCCAGGTGTGGCTATTATAGTCATTTAACCATCTATATTTATTGTTGTTTCTCCCACTATGCTGTGCGTTTTATAGCTTCAGTTTGAGTTGTGGATAGCTGGTGTGTGGATCTCAGATGATTTCCTGGTGCTGCCATAGCCATTTGAAGATAAGTGTTTTCTTTCCCTTTTGTATTTTGTTTGGGTTATTTTGTGTGTTACATTTCCCTGTCATTTGTATTAAGGCCTGAGGGAGACTCCTGTTCATCCTTCCTTTTGGAGGAACAGGTTGTCTCAGTCCTGACATTAGTACCAGGGTCCTATAGGGTGAAATAGGACATTAGGTATTCCTGTGTATGAACTCACCTACCTCTAGGGTCTGTTCATACTGGTAGTTAGTCAGGACTTTGATTAGGGTTTTACTAGGAGGTGTCCACCTCCTTTCCAGGCCTTATTCCCTCACCCCTTTCCCTCCTATGTTCGGTATGGTGTTTCCCTCCTACACCCGAACGTGACAGCATGTGAGATCAGTAAATACTAGCATGCTATGTTTTTAACTGTATGTTTAGATTGTTACTATAATGAAGATGCCAGGAGGAGCATATATTTGTGCAAAGCATGCAAAATTCTCAAAAATGTGGTAGGCGCCAGACACTACAACCCATCCTGCATGCAGCAAAGTCCAAGGTAATCTTTATTATTCCTGCACATGCACTTACCAGTCCTAAACACTGTGTAGAAATGTATCCTTATTTCTTTCAGGGTTAGTCTCCTGGCACAATGGTATTTTGAGAAAAATTATGTTTTAATATATGCAAATAGCCCTCTAGGAGCAATAGGGGCGTTACCGTTACTCCTAGAGGCTCTGCTCTCTCTACAACTGCTGTGTCTTCTGTACTTTGACTGACAGGGTTGTGTAAATGTTTTCACTGCCTGGCCCTGTCAATCACAGTGGAGAGGGTGCGGCAGTTGCAGAGAGAGCAGGGCCTCTAGGTGTAACGGCAACACCCCTGTTGCTCCTAAAGACTAATTTGCATATATTAAAACATTCGTTTTCTCAGCAATGCGGGCACATATGATCGTGGGATCAACACAGATGTCTTCAGCTGACAAGTGCACATGTAACAGGTCAGCCAGTGTCACAGGTACAAATCTGCTGACAGATGCCCTTTAATATTACAAGGCCTGAAGTTGAAAATATTCAGTAAAATCACAACCGGCTGGTGACAGTTCCCCTCTTCTGGTGACAGTTTGTTTTAGTAGCTACTTACATTCTCCATGTAATAATAATTTTGGCTCATCTATACTTATGACTAATGTACCATCCCTCTGTTATTCCTGCTAGACGTTATGAATGAACTGCAATAGACATCCTTTAGGTGTTACCAGTTTGGGGGGGAGGGGGAATCTCCCTGCACAGTCTGACATTATCCAATCAGTGCCAGCTTCAGACTGTGCAGGGACACACACCCAGTTGGACCTTTATTGCAGGCAGCTGGCAATTCACAAACGTCTTGAAAGAATAACAGAGAAATGGCACAATGTAGTCGTAAGAAAAGATGTTCCAGAATTGTTTTACACAGGGATTGAATCTAAAACAGACAAGTCAGGAGGGGGGACGACAGCTCCTGTTTGACGTGCACCCGAAAGAAGCCCATAATGGATGTATCTGGAATGTAGACCCGCGGAGCCGGGAATTACAGCACATTCTAGTGAAAGCTGCAATTATCCATTAAAATATCCACTCGCCATCAGCATATGTCTGCCAAGAATGAAATCACTTTGTACTGTTCTTGTTCTGTGCTCAAGGAGCTGTTTCTTGGCAACTAGCAGACAATTGTGTTACCATGGAGACGCGATAAAACTGACTGATTCAGAAAAATATGGAAAAAGAAGCCGCTGCGTGTCCCCTGACAACCTTTTCAACGTACATGAAGAGAAGACGAAACATGCAATAATCTGAGACCTTCAAATAGGAAATACTGATAACATTATACTGGTGCTGGAAACAATACATATGGTATACCCATGGAAGCTATAAATGCTTACTATACTAGAAGTATTCATATTAAATACAATTCACTATTCAGTTGTCAATGAGGAAGATAGGAAAATAGAAGTAACCGGCATAAATGGTGACACGGGTGCTGCGGCGGGTGTGTGCGAACCAGTGCTGAGTCCACTGAATCACTGAGATGGAAGTCATTTGTTTTCTGCTGCTGAGCCCAGCGGAGTCTGCTACCGACCTGATGTGATTACTAATGCACACCATAGATCATACTTTCACTGCCCTCAGAACGAGCCCAATTCAGCTTATGTTTCCAAGAACAGTAACAAGTGCACCCTAGGGTGGGGTTCACTACTAAACCACCTATACTAATAGAGATTCAATCATGCAAAGCACATTTTTTTATGTTTTAACGATGTGTTTTGTTATAAAAGTCTTATTTTTTTAGGTTCCAACTGCTAAGATCCCCATCCAGTCCCTAACGTGAAGTCCCCAACGTGAAGTCCCCATTCTCAGTGATACTGTAGGTGATCAATGTGTGCACATACTGTACATCTCCAGTGAAATAAAGGGGTTGTGTCAGAAATCACATTCTACATTTTTCAAACCAGCCCCTGGATCTAAATACTTCTGCAATTGTATGTCATTTCAAATTTAGTATAGGCAGTGAGCTATTCAATAAAATGTATCTGTATAGCGCCACCTGCTGTTTTCCTTATTTTAATTCTTTTGTCTACCTGGTCGCACACGCTCAGTTTAAATCTTCAGCTGCCACCAGCCATGTTTTCTGTTAGAAGCTGTGCCAGTTACAGGGAGAGAGTTGCAGCAGAGAGGACACGCTTTCTCAGTTGCCAGGCTGAAGATAATCTAGCAGAGCAATTGTAGCAATGAACGGGGATATCTCTGGACCCATGTTCGGTACACGGCTGGTTCTAGCTTTGTTTGAAATGTATTGTCATATACTATATGATGTCTAATTTATAATTTAACATCAATCATGGTATAACCCTGTGATGGCTAACCTCCAGCACTCCAGCTGTGGTAAAACTACGACTCCCAAGATGCACACTTGCTTGGCTGTTCTCAGAACTCCATAGAAATGAATGGAGCATGCTGGGAGTTCTAGTTTCACCACAGCTGGAGTGCCGGAGGTTAGCCATCACTGGCATAACCCCTTTAACAAGGAAGCCCAATATCAGGATATCTAATTATAAATGCTAAAAGCACCAATTAATATTAGCTTCCCAGAAAACGCTGACACATTACTGCCATTTACTAGGGAATCACACTTCCAATGTTAATCTAGAATCCATTAGCAGCTGGTAACAGAGCATGAGTGGGTGTGCAGGCATAATGTTAGAACAAGATCCTTAAAGGAGTTTCAGAGATAATTTAAAATCTCAGAATAGCTCTAAAATGGCTTAAAAAAAATCTTATACTCACCCCTTTCTCCAGTGCTGCGCTGGTCAGGTTCTCCTGCCGCTGTTTGTTTACAAACAGCAGCAGTGGCATGCCAGGATACAGAACGCCACTGCTGCTGCCAATCACTGTCCTTAGCTGGAGTTGAGCGAAGCGAGCTTCGAATGCTTAAAGAGGACCTTTCACTACAATAAAAAATCTAAACTAAGTATACAGACATGTAGAGCGGCGCCCAGGGATCTCCCTGCACTTACTATTATCCCTGGGCGCCGCTCCGTTCTCCCGGTATAGGCTCCGGTATCTTCAGATTTTCGGCTCAACAGGCAGGAGCCTGCTCTTGTTCTCCTGGGAGTCTCCTTCTCCCAGGCTGGAGTGCTGGCCAATCGCAGCGCTCAGCTCATAACCTGAGAGTTTTTTTGGGGAGAATCCAGGAAATTACTTCAGATGGGCATGGGTAGAGGGAGAGAAACACCTGCTGCCAGCATTTAGGGGGAGATTTATCAAAATTGGTGTAAAGGAAAACTGGCTTAGTTGTTCATAGCAACCAATCAGATTCCACCTTTTATTTTTCACCCACAGCTTCTTTCAAAAATGAAAGGTGGAATCTGATTGGTTGCTATGAACAACTTAGCCAGTTTAACTTTCCACCAGTTTTAATAAATCTCCCCCATTTGGGTTCTATTTGCCCCGCCCACACACAGTGATTGACAGCTTTTACTGTACTAGATTGTATGTAAGAAGAACTATTACTCACCAGTAGGGCTGAAACGATTATTCGAATAACTCGATTAAATCGAGTAATCGTTACATCACATGATCACGGAGCGGGAGTGAAATTAAGCGTCTCACTCACCGCTTCCGTGTCGGCCGGCACAGCGGAGGGAGGAGGAGGGGGGAGGAGGGAGTCTCTCCCTCCCCACTGTGCGCGGCTGCCGCTGAACACCAATGAGGACAGAGTAGGAGGAGGAGGGGAGGGACTGTGGCCACTGCGCCACCAATGAATGTGCCGGCCATATCCCACAGGATCCCCCTCCTCCCCCCCATCATTGGTGGCAGTGGCAGTTCCGATCGGAGCCCCAGCAGTGTAATGCTGGGGCTCCGATCGGTTACCATGGCAGCCAGGAGTCACGCTACTGAAGTCCTGGCTGCCATGGTATGTTAGTGAGCAGAGAGCAGCGCATTATACTCACGTGCGCTGTGGCCGCCGGTCGCTCCTGCTTCTGTCTGTGCGGCGGATTGCTAATGCTTACAGCATTAGCAATGCGCCGCACAGACCTATGAGAAGGAGCGACCGCCGGCCACAGCGCACGTGAGTATAATGCGCTGCTCTCTGCTCACTAACATACCATGGCAGCCAGGACTTCAGTAGCGTGACTCCTGGCTGCCACCAATGATGGGGGGGAGGAGGGGGACCCTGTGGCCACTGCCACCAATGATTAATACTGGGGAGAGGGGGGGGTTGCGTTACCAGAGGGGGCAGATCAGAGGCTGGGGGGGGGGGCAGATCAGAGGCTGGGGGGGGGGGCAGATCAGAGGCTGGGGGGGGGGGGCAGATCAGAGGCTGGGGGGGGCAGATCAGAGGCTGGGGGGGGCAGATCAGAGGCTGGGGGGGAGGCAGATCAGAGGCTGGGGGGAGGCAGATCAGAGGCTGAGGGGGCAGATCAGAGGCTGGGGGGGCAGATCAGAGGCTGGGGGGGGGCAGATCAGAGGCTGGGGGGGCAGATCAGAGGCTGGGGGAGGCAGATCAGAGGCTGGGGGGGAGGCAGATCAGAGGCTGGGGGGGGAGGCAGATCAGAGGCTGGGGGGGAGGCAGATCAGAGGCTGGGGGGCAGATCAGAGGCTGGGGGGGCAGATCAGAGGCTGGGGGGAGGCAGATCAGAGGCTGGGGGGGAGGCAGATCAGAGGCTGGGGGGGAGGCAGATCAGAGGCTGGGGGGGAGGCAGATCAGAGGCTGGGGGGGAGGCAGATCAGAGGCTGGGGGGGCAGATCAGAGGCTGGGGGGGAGGCAGATCAGAGGCTGGGGGGGAGGCAGATCAGAGGCTGGGGGAGAGGCAGATCAGAGGCTGGGGGGGCAGATCAGAGGCTGGGGGGGCAGATATTGAAATGAAAGGCAGATGGAGAGAGAGTGGTTAATGGAGGCTGCAGGCACCACCTTGGCATGTATAAAGTTATTGGTTTAGAGAGGGGTTAATGAAGGCACCTCCAAGGTGCTTTCATTAACCTCTTCAAACCAATAACTTTATACATGCCCATTGGGTTTGGAGGGGTTAATGGAAGCACCTTGGCATTAGGCATGTATAAAGTTATTAAAGGGAGTCTGTCAGCAGATTTACCCCTTTTTAACAGTTGCCATACCGCTGTAGCCGCAAAACAGATGATTAACACGGTACCTTTATATGCTTTGGTGGACTTTTAAATATGCCAAAAACGAACTTTGATGAGGGCTCGCAAGTGCCCAGGGCGGAGTCCACCGTGTTGGAGCCCAGGCAGCTCTGCCTCTTCAGCTCTTATCCCCGCCCAGCCTCCTCCTCTGCTCGCCTATCTGTTGTCTCTCCCCCTCAGCGAGATCCCGCGCCGATGCGATGACTTGCTTGGTCGGGGCATGCGCACTGCCATGCCCATTGCTGACACGGCATTGCAGTAGCTTATGCGCATGCCCAGACCAAGCAAGTCATCGCGTCGGCGCGGGATCTCGCTGAGGGGGAGAGACAACAGATAGGCGAGCAGAGGAGGAGGCTGGGCGGGGATAAGAGCTGAAGAGGCAGAGCTGCCTGGGCTCCAACACGGTGGACTCCGCCCTGGGCACTTGCGAGCCCTCATCAAAGTTCGTTTTTGGCATATTTAAAAGTCCACCAAAGCATATAAAGGTACCGTGTTAATCATCTGTTTTGCGGCTACAGCGGTATGGCAACTGTTAAAAAGGGGTAAATCTGCTGACAAACTCCCTTTAACCCCTTCAAACCAATAACTTTATACATGCCTAATGCCAAGGTGCTTCCATTAACCCCTCCAAACCAATAACTTTATACATGCCAAGGTGCTTCCATTAACCCCTCCAAACCAATAACTTTATACATACCTAATGCCAAGGTGTTTCCATTAACCCCTTCAAACCAATAACTTTATACATGCCTAATTACGTACGTTATTTTAAGTAGCTTTTTCTTATTAGATTACTCGATGAATCGAGAAATATAATCGATAGAATACTCAATTACAAAAATATTCGTTTACTGCAGCCCTACTCACCAGGCAGGAAAGCAGGACTAAAAAGCTTTCTTTATCGGCAGATAAAACATACAATAAGAAGACCTCTTTTAGGACATCTGATTGGCCCGTCGTACCCTAAACAGTAGGTTCGATACAGCCAAAGAAAGTCCACTTGGGATCGGCTAGGATTTATACGGCTAGCAACGAGCTCTATGAAGGCTCTGCAGGTCTATATAGAGTAAGGCGGTTGCGTAGAACCACTACGATGGTGACACTGCAAGCGCCGGGCACCCTTCCACCATGGTCCCCATGGCACTCACATGCATTGCTTTAGAGGAGGTACAACAGAGATTAGTGTCAAACTGACCCATCAGAGTACCAGAGGATCCCCCGGTGGGCCCAGGCTCTGATATCATAGCGTGCTCCAAAGGTACAAGAGAAAAAAAAAGAACACTTGGAGCTGCCTTTGGGGCCAATAACTTACTTACAATAACTAGGGTTAATTTCTTTATTGATGATATGGGGGGGGGGGGGGGTTGAACCCTGGGAATTATTCTATTATTTCTTCTGGTGGGCCCAAGGAACCCCAGTCCAAAACTGCCAGAGATCATACAATTATGGAGAGGTTGGAGAGGGATCAAACACTTGATTGTTATACAATCTTATGTTGGAGAAACTACATCCATAAAGAACAAAGGCCCAAAAAACACAGGATTGCAATTTCCCCAGCTTGTGTTTGCCCCTGATTCCCATCCTTGTTTGGTGCTGTGGATAATAGGAGTCCTGTGCAGGCTTATGTTTCCTATGGGAGTTGGGCCTTCATCTTCCACCTTTATTGTAGGCCACACGGGCTACCTCTTGGTGCGTATGCCCCTAGCATCGTTGAGGCATCTAACCATGATGTTTGGCTTCTCCTTGCAAAACTTGAATTATGGCTATGAATAAACAGGGTCTTCTAATAATATCTTTCCTTCCGATCATAGAGCAGATGACAATTTCAGAATGCTCCGAAATCATTGTCTTGAAATGAGAGCGCTCTCGAGAAAGTGATTTTATATTAAGACTTACCGTTATCATCTGAGATACGGCCAAATATAAAGAAGTGACAGCCGCTGTAACTCCTGTTGTAAAGAAGCTTTGCAGAACTGTGCGTGATCTCAGACGTGTTCTGCAGGGGGATATTTTGCCTAAAGTGGCATTTATTTATTTTTTGCAGCTTTCATAGGAAGTGAATGTCTGCTTCTGGCTTCATGTGCCATGTGATATACGAGGCTGATAAAAATAACTGAAGGCTCCACATATGGTGACCAAATAATATACTATTAAAATGGAAATAGTTCTGAGTGTGTATTGTATATTCCCAGTTCTTATAGGTACTTTCATGAGAATAAAGCCTCATTCACACATCAGTGTTTGGTCAGTGATTTCCATCAGTGACTGTGAGCCAAAACCAGGATTGGAGCCTCCACAGACATAAGGTATAAGGGAAAGATCTGCTCTTGTTCTGTGTTTAGAGCCGCACCTGGTTTTGGCTCACAATAAGGGCTTGTTCCCAAGACCGTGTGAAGCCCGTGCTGTGGACTGCAAATTGCGGTCATCAATGCACGGGCACCGACCGTGGCCCAGCCGCATGGGGATCGTGGACCCATTCACTTGATCCTTCTGTTCTGCCAAAAGATAGAGCATGTCCTATCTTATTGCGGTGCGGAGGCACAGAACGGAATTCCAGAAAGCACTCCATGGTGCTTCCGTAGTGTTCCGTGCTTCTGTTCCGCACCTCCGGATGCGGAATGCACACGGAACGGTGCCCGTGTATTGTGGATCGGCAAATGCGGTCCGCAATACGGCAACGAGCAGCACACGGACGAGCCCTAGCTGATGGAAATCACTGACCGAACACTGATTGTGTGAATGAGGCATAATACGTTTTTATAGCCTTAAAACCATCAAAGGGGTTATCTGAGAAATAATATAGATGACCTCGGTGGGGGTCCGAGTCCTGGCACCCCCGCAGATCGTGTGTTTCGGGAAGCTGTGGTGCTCACCGTAGCTCAGGTAATCTCGTCGACCTCCGGGGTGCTTACCAAGCACAGTGCCATACATCGTATAGCGGTTGTGCTTGGTATTGCAGCTTGACAAAGTTTTTAGTGAATTTTTGGGATTACAGTAGCAGCCTAAAAAACGTGCAACGTTTTGCATTTTTGCACCACTCACTCCAGCTTTGAAAAGTGGGTGAGAAAATGGGCAGGGTTAGCGATGTCTAATAGTTTCAGTCCAGATTTATCACTGCAACTTTTTTTAAAAAAAGTTACAAAAAGAGTCACAAACTCCAGACGGTGTAAAAACCGGAGTGATAATTCTAGACAAAAGTATTAGGTTTGCAGATGTTTTAAATTTAACAACCAATGTGCAACATTTAAAACATTTGGTGTAAAGCTCACCAACGAAAATTCACGCAAAACTGACTTCTGATATGATAAATTCCCCACTTTTCTACTACATTGGTCTTGATATATTAAATTTACCATAGGCATGATCACAATTTCTAGAAATACCTGCAAATTGTCACACTTCTCTTCCTTCGGGAGCCATACGTAATGCTGTTGGCACTACACTATGTCAACTGAGTTTTGGCAGGTGACATGTCCTTCATACGGGCGTATACCATATGACCATACATAGCATGCCGCTTTGTGATAACATGAAGCTCCTAAATATTAAAGGTGATGTTACGTACTGTGCTGAGCTGGAGGTATTGCAGCGTGCCTTTGTATAGCAAGTGTCCCTATCATTAATAATATAATTGACGCCCATTTATCTAGTCCATTCCCACTGAATGAGCCCAATACAATAAGATTGACGGGAGTGTTCTTGGAGGATCAAATGGGATTAGGAAACGGACAAGTAATGACTATATATGCCAAGTGAGCTTTGCAAACCAGCTTAGTAAAAGCTCCAGAGAACCCAGCAAAGCCCTCTGTACGGTGCAATGTCCTGCATTCATTTAATATGTCAGAAAAATATACAATCAGATGACGGGTGAAATACAACATTAACGTGTCTGTCTAATCCAGTACCCCAACTACAAATACTATATATAAACCGAAGGGGTAATGACCTTCTTCAAACTACATGAACGACAGAGATAATTTTTCCCTTTGAAGGGGTTCTCCGGGCTTTTATTATTGATGACCTATCCTCAGGATAGGTCAACAATAGGAGATCGGTGGGGGTCTGGCACCAGGCACCCCCACCCATCAGCTGTATAAGGAGATGGTGCGCGCAGTGCGCATGTGCCGTCTACCTTCGCTCTTCCTGTCCGCTGCTGCGGTCCATGGTCTTTGCCATAGACAGGAAGAGAGACCCCCGCAGATCTGATATTGATGACCTTTCCTGAGGATAGGTCAATAATAGTAAAAGCCCGAACAACCCCTTTGATGAATCTCTTTGAATAATATCACACTAAACCTCGGGGCATAGCTAGTGGGGGTCTCGCGGGGCTATGCTGTGGATGTTGCTAGGGGAGGCAAAAAAGCTAAATAGTATTTGCTCGTTCATCAGAGGATCATCAGCACCTTTAGAAAGGAGCGCTCTTTCCCAATAATTGCCCCAATCATTGGCCAATGTAAAGCGCCCTTTAACTCAAAGGGGTTGTCTCACTTCAGCAAATGGCAGTTATCATGTAGAGAAAGTTAATACCAGGCACTTACTAATGTATTGTTATTGTCCATATTGCTCCCTTTCCTGGCTGGATTCATTTATCATTTTTATTTTTCATCACATTATACACTGCTCGTTTTCACGGTTACGACCACCCTGCAGTCCATCAGTGGGGGTCAAGCTTGCACACTATAGAAAAAAAGCACCAGCCTATGAGTGCTCCCATGGTCCCGGCCACCAGAGAGGCCGGCACTTTTTCCAGCAAACACAACCACTGCTGCTGGATTGCAGGGTGGTCGTAACCATAGAAACGAGCAGTGTATGATGTAATAGAAAAATTAATCCAGCCAGCAAAGGAGGCAATATGGACAATCACATTACATTAGTAATTGGTTTGTATTAACTTTCTCTACATGAAATAAATGTCACTTGCTGAAGTGACAGAACCCCTTTAACCCACATTTTATGCCTCAGGGTACCCGTTCCTATATCTGCACATTATCACCATGATAGAATACAGAGGGCTTTTTTATTCTTTTGTGACAGGCCTTGTGTCATTTATCAGGGACTGTAATCGCATTAAGAGCAGACACTGGGCGGTTTATGCTTTGATCCTCTTTATTATTCTTATTAATCAGCTAATCTCCCACTAAAGCTTAGAAAAGCATTGTATGAAGGAGGAACCAGCCTCAGACTAATGAGTTCAGGGTGTGCGGCGTTCATGTGGAGACGGGACGTTCGCTAAAGCCGTCCACACACAAGAGAACTGTCGGCCGAATGCTCAAAAGGTTGACAGCCCCCCCAATCCTCTTGTGCAAAAACATGCCGGGCTCGGCAGAGCATGCATGTGTAGTGAATGGGGAGGAAGAAGGCTGTTACCAGGGTCTCCGGGCAGCGGCTCCTCAAGAACAAAAGGATCAGGCAATTGAAATCCAGCTTACCCCATCCTTATCTCCCTCCAGATCTGCTGTCAGGGGAAGTCAGGAAGCTCAACACACCCTAGATCTGTGATGGCTAACCTCCGGCTGTGGTAAAACTACAACGCCCAAGATGTACACTTGCTTGGCTGTTTTCAGAACTCCATAGAAATGAATGGAGCATGCTGGGTGTCGTAGTTTCACCACAGCTGAAGTGCTGGAGGTTAGCCATCACTGCCCTAGATGATTGGACTAATCTTACATCAGCAGGTTCAGGTGACGTCGATCAAATGTGTATGTTGAGCTTAACATGTTTCACTAAACACACATTTAGGGGGACATTTATTATTTAAGGTTGTTTTTGTGTCAGTTTTGAGTCTGGCTTTGCTGTGTGTGTCAGCACCAAATTTATGAACTGGTGCCCTTTAATAATATATCTGGCGTGAGTGCCATGTGGTTTACAGCCTATATGTGTAAGGCCTTTTGCACAAACACCCACCGTGGGGCAGCCACAGCGGATCGCGGACCCAATCACTTTGATGGGTCCGCCATCCGCCAGTTCTGCAAAAAGATAGGACATGTTCTATCTTTTTGCGGAACAGAAGTACGGGACGAAACCCCACGGAAGCACTCCGTAGTGGTTCCGTAGGGTTCCGATCCGCACCATTCCGCATCTCCGGATTTGCGCACCCATTGAAGTGAATGGGTCCGCATCTGTGATGCAGAATGCACACGGAACGATGCCCGTGTATTGCGGATCCACAAATACGGCCACAGAGCGCCTACAATAGGCCTAAAAGTAGACCAGGGAGTTGCAACTTTTTCTAAAGTTACACATAGTAAAATGAGCCATAATCCAGGTCTAATCTCGCTTTTCGTGACCACTGTGAAAAGTGGGAGGAACACCAAATATCACAGAAAACAGCACAACCGCCATGACTTGCAACTTTTTTAAGCCACAAAACTGACATATCTGATTTTAAGTATGTTCCCCTTAGGCCCCTTTCACACGGGCGTCATTTTTTTGGCCCGGCTAAACATTGTCATGCGTTGCACTCGCGTGAGAAAAATCGCGCATGTTTGGTACCCAAACCCGAACTTCTTCATAGAAGTTCGGGCTTGGGATTGATGTTCTGAAGATTGTATTATTTTCCCTTATAACATGGTTATAAGGGAAAATAATAGCATTCTGAATACAGAATGCATAGTAAACCAGCGCTAGAGGGGTTAAAAAAAATAAAAAATTATTTAACTCACCTTAGTCCACTTGCTCGCGAAGCCCGGCATCTCCTTGTGTCTCCTCTGCTGATGAACAGGACCTGGGGTGAGCTGCTCCATTAAATACAGGTTAAGGACCTTCGATGACGTCACTCCGGTCATCACATGGTACGTCACATGATCTTTTACCATGGTGATTCACCATGGTAAAAGATCATGTGATGACCGGAGTGACGTCATCGAAGGTCCTTAAGCTCTATTTAATGGAGTAGCTCACCCCAGGTCCTGTTCATCAGCAGCGGAGACACAAGGAGATGCCAGCTTCGCGAGCAAGTGGACTAAGGTGAGTTAAATTTTTTTTAATTTTTTTTTAACCCCTCTAGCGCTGGTTTACTATGCATTCTGTATTCAGAATGCTATTATTTTCCCTTATAACCATGTTATAAGGGAAAATAATAATGATCGGGTCTCCATCCCGATGGTCTCCTAGCAACCATGCGTGCAAATCGCACGGCATCCGTACTTGCTTGCGGATGCCATCCGATTTTCACACACCCCATTCACTTCTATGGGGCCTGCGTCACGTCAAAATCGGAAAATACAGAGCATGCTGTGATTTGCACTGAACGCACAAGTGATGCGTTAAAAACATCGCTCATGTGCACAGCCCCATAGAAATGAATGGGTCAGGATTTAGTTCGCCGCACGGATCGCACCCGCACGGAAAACTCGCCCGTGTGAAAGGGGCCTTAGCGTCTTTTTATGGCTAGTTAGACTTTTGGTTTCACGTCCTAGTTGGTATGTACAGTGTCCAGTCATAGGTTCTATGTAACGTCAAGACGTTCTGTTGATGGACTGTCAGCAGTCCAGGTATGGTATCGGCTCTACAATATACCCGGATATTCACAGAACTCTTCAGTGGACAAAAGGCACATTTTCCAATAATACAAAAAATCATGTTGCTCCAATATAAGCAGCACAAGGAAGAATACTTGATATCAGTTTTATTTCTTTGTGTGATAGCATACCCAAGTCTACCACTGGTGTATAGTGTATGACAGGGTTGTCTTTTATTGCCATGGAAGCTGGCTGAAACCAAAGGACAGTTAAAGGGGTTGTCCAAGTAGATTTTTTCAAAGGCAGTAAAATTATTACATTAAGGAAAAAAATGTATAGAAACATAGAATGTGTCGGCAGATAAGAACCATTTGGCCCATCTAGTCTGCCCAATATACTGAATACTATGGATAGCCCCTGGCCCTATCTTATATGAAGGATGGCCTTATGCCTATCCCATGCATGCTTAAACTCCTTCACTGTATTGGCAGGAAGGCTATTCCATGCATCCACTACTCTCTCAGTAAAGTAATACTTCCTGATATTACTATTAAACCTTTGCCCCTCTAATTTAAAACTATGTCCTCTTGTAGCAGTTTTTCTTCTTTTAAATATTCTCTCCTCTTTTACCTTGTTGATTCCCTTTATGTATTTTAAAGTTTCTATCATATCCCCTCTGTCTCGTCTTTCTTCCAAGCTATACATGTTAAGGTCCTTTAATCTTTCCTGGTAAGTTTTATCCTGCAATCCATGTACCAGTTTAGAAGCTCTTCTCTGAACTCTCTCCAAAGTATCAATATCCTTCTGGAGATATGGTCTCCAGTACTGAGCACAATACTCCAAATGAGGTCTCACCAGTGATCTGTACAGCGGCATGAGCACCTCCCTCTGTCTACTGGTAATGCCTCTCCCTATACACCCAAGCATTCTGCTAGCATTTCCTGCTGCTCTATGACATTGTCTGCCTACCTTTATGTCTTCTGAAATAATGATCCCTAAATGCCTTTCCTCAGATACTGAGGTTAGGACTGTATCACTGATTGTATATTCTGCTCTTGGGTTTTTACGCCCCAGGTGCATTATCTTGCACTTATCAACATTACATTTTAGTTGCCAGATTTTTGACCATTCCTCTAGTTTTCCTAAATCCTTCACCATTCTGAAACCAAACCCATTCACTCCACAACCATCACTCTTTTCTTACCAGCAGGCTTTGGTTTTGTGACTGCAGCAGAGATGTGCAGGTATACCATATGTGACCGTTCCAGCCAATCATCGACCTCAGTGGTCTCCTGCCGTATACTACTGAGGCTACTGACTTGCTGCAGCGGTCATGTGGGATGTACACACATTGCACTGCTGCAGCCAAGACATGACGTAGTGGCTGCAGCGGCAGGGAGTATTACAGCAGCTCTGGAACAGAGGAGGCTTGGGATGGTGAGTGTAAATTCTTTGTATTATGTTAATATCTTTATAGCCTTTAGAAAAAAAATACAACCCGTTTAACTTGCTATTTGTAAATGAAGAATTGTGAAAACATGTAGATCACTCCATCCATACCCGAGGGCTGAATCAAACAGTTATGGCCTACTTAAGGCCAGACCACTAAAGGGGTTGTCCAGTTAAAAAAAAATGAAATTAAATGTGGTAAAACAGCATGTTTTATAATTTGCAATACATGTAAAGCGATTGACAAGAAAGGGCGTCAAGTTCCCCTGTTCTGATTGAGTAGCAGGCCATGCATGTGCACTACCGTCCCAATCATTCTCTATGGGAGCACTGCAGAAAGACGAGTCGTGATCACGGGGGTCCCAGTGGTCAGACCCCCAGCGATCAACTAGTTATTCCCTATCCTGTGGATAGGGGATACTGTGGGTACTGCGCCTGTGCGAGACTTCGTTCGGCGTGAGGGAGGGGGAGGAGAGGGAGGGGAGGCTGTGGCAGGCTGGGGGCGGTTAGACAGTACAAGGAAGGCGGGCTGGGCACTGTAAGAGGGGCGGTACTGGGCTCTCTAAGAGGAACAAAACGCCCCTCTGGGCACATTCAGGACTCATTTACATATCAATAAAAGTCGTTTTTTGCAGTAACTGCTGGACGGATTACAAGATCAAAGAGCACAGCCTAATCCAGGTAAGCTGTGCTTCATGGCTGCTTTAAAATCGTTTTTTGGGTTAGGGGAGGTGACAGAATCCCTTTAATTATCTGAAGTGCCCCAAAATGGTGACATTTGCTCTGGTCCAAGCACACCCACTTTAAGGTTCTGCTGGGCACAGGACTGGCACGTCATCAGTGCTGTATATTAAGGGAATAACTAAGCCAGTCCACTTCTCCATGGTGGCCGATGCACAGACCAAGAATGGGGTTGACTGAGCTTTTGAAATGAGCCAGTCAACAGCCTCCTTCCTGGTGACGTGTCAACGCAGGAAACACTGTCCTGTGTCAAGCACAAGCCAGAAGAGAAGATGTCAGGACCAGAGCGGATATCTTCAGATCGGAGCAGTCTGGATAATTGAGATAAATATATAGATATTTTTTAACTGGACAAACCCTTTAATGTTTAGAGGCTTATTCGGGATTTTAAAATCCATGGCCTATCCTTAGGATAGGACTCAAGATTAGATTGATGGAGGTCTGACTCTCGGCACCTCTGCCGATCAGCTGTTTGAAGGTGCTGCGGCACTTAGGGTACGACCACACAGTCAGGTTTCCAGAAGTCGTATCTGTCTTTTATACTTTCTCTGCTTTTATGATCCACTCCAGATATTGGCTTCTAAAACTGCATGCACTATCTTCACCCGATCCTGCTTCATACAGCACATGGTCATACTTTAACAGCTTTGTCCCACTCAAGTGAATATCCCACATACTTCCTATACTACAGTAGTTGATATCTGAAAATACCCCATGATGCAAACATGCTCTGCTAGACTTTGTAAACCACAGAAAATATAGTAAGTGCTCCTCAGGACCCAAATCTCGATTTCTGATGAACCACCCAATCCTTAGCGTATCTTCTATCAGGATGGTTTTCCTTTCTTATTTAGTCTTTGTCTCTCTTCTACGCTGTGCTCGTTATATTGTACTCTGTGAATAAGTGATCACTGAATAATTACTGATGGAGCAGCTCACTCTCCACAAGGCTCATCAAATATATATGTCGTATGCTAATGCACAAGATGTGGCTGCAGCCATCAATGAAAAGTCTAGAACCCAACCATTTCCTTGACAACCATCGCGTCGTTCACTGCAGTCATTTGACACTTTTACATGAACGTCATAATGGTTCTTGTCAGCTCCACAATTTCCCATCTACAAATGAATGGGTATTTGGTTTTTAGTGCCTTAGTGCAACCACCAAATGCATCTTAAAAGCAGGAGGTCAAGATATACATTCCAGGTATATAAGTGAAGGAAAGTACTGTTTATCAAGATGAAAATCTCCGAACAACTAGAAGTTAACTACTGCTTTTTGTTGTGCACCAACCTGAGTAACGGAAGAAGTCTAGACCACTGATCTGTGGTAATAAATGGGCACAATGGGTCTAACCACTGGGGCCCCAAAGCAAAATAGAATGGAGACCCTCCCCAAAATGACAGCCATCGGCAGACAATGGTTTCAGAAAATGATAACCATTGAAGTCTTTACTATCTCTTTCTTGGCCCAAGTGAAGGCCCTCACACATTTCAGTATGGTCAGTGAACCCGACAATCTAAGGTATATAGGAAGGTGCCATCTCTTCCCCGACAAATTATGTCAGAGGAGAGAAGGATTGAGTGCATTGACTTAACGTCCGATCCTTTTGCTTCTCCTGGGAGATAAACTGCCGCCAGAGGTCCCTTCTTGGTGTAGGGAACGTTTCAACAATGACCCTTTAGACGCGCCCATTATCGTTCACAAAATCTTAATTTCGATCACATATTCCATCGTTTGTAAAGCAGACAGTTGCATTTAGACAAATATAAGTGTAATTGTGAACGATTCCTGTTTACACGTATGAAATTGTTAATGTCCAACAATGATTTTTGTGCCCACAGAGACGATCAAACCAACGAGAAATCTACCGATTGTCATTGCTTTTACACTGCTCAGTAATCGTGCAGTTTCACTCGATAATTTACACGATAATCGCCTCATGTAAAGGGACCTTGAGGGTAAATGCACACGTTCAGGATTTACATCTGCACTGAAAACCGAAGGTGTCCACAGGTAAATCCGTGCGGTCAATCGGCATCAATTGGTGCGGATTGGCAGGCAAATTTGATCTGGATTTTCTGCATGCGGATTTTACTCTCCCTATTAAAGTGAATGGAGAAAATCCGGTCAGGAAAAGTAAAACAAATTGACATGCTGTGGATTTAAAAATCCACACTGTAGGTCAAAATCAGCACGGAGAAGATCTGCATCGTATGCATGAGAATTTTACATTCTCATAGAATACAATGTACATGACCTACGGTGCAGATTTTCTTCACGCAAATCCGCATGGAAAATCCACACACAATCCTGATCGTGTGCATTTACCCCTAGTCTAACCCTATCTGCTACAAAGTGAAATTATTTCTCTCCACCTTCATCATCCATATCTAATAGCACCTTTGGCAGTGGTGGTTCTAGACCCCATGGTTCCTGACACGTCTGATACCCAGGTAGTGACTCCCTCACTAGTTAATATTAAGGTGACCACCTTAGATAGTTGTCAGCCATATGCTCGTTTGGAGGACAGAATAACATGGTTCATTAATGAAGGAAGTTTCCAAATTAGAGACTCTCATCATCCTTATAGCAAGAGGAACTATTCATTTGTTCCAATAACAATAACTGGCATAACAAGGGATAAATCTAGAGCCAGAAGTCATGGTGACCACACTAGTCGATGGCTTGCTTAATCTTAGGCTACTTTCCCATTAGCAACACAGTTTTCCAGCAGGCTGTTCTGGCAGATTTCGCTGGACCTGGCATTGCTGGATGTTACTGGAATGCCCACCTGCCCCATTGACTATAATGGTGTCCAGCAGATATCAGCCCACAACCCGGCAAATATTAACGACATTCCATGCCGGAACAGCCTGCCGGAGAGATGTGCTGCCGATGTGAAAGAAGTAGCCTTATACTAACAGACTTTCAGTTTCATGGCATACCTGTTTTCCATCCAGTGTATAGAGACGCTTCACCACCCCAGAATCCAGTTTTATGGCGTCAGTTATATCAGTGAGCACTTGGTCAAATGAATGGGCTGTTTTCTTGTTCAGGAGAATGCGGACGGCTTTACGTGGTTTCACGCCGCTCCTGATGATTGTGACGAGCTTTGGCCTTATGAAATCTTTGCCCTCTCTTCCATCTGAGGTGCTAGGCTTTGGAGTGGCCAGAGGTTGCACTGAACGGGGGCTAGCAGTTGTCTTCACATTCACAGACCAGTTAGGGTTGACATTCTTTGTGTACTCCAGTTTTTTAAATGGCTCAATAGATCCACAAACATAACTTTCACCTGAAAGAAAAATCTCTGTTACTTCAAGGCTGCACTGACAAATTATACAGTATATACAGACAGTTTCAAGAACTAAGTGAACCCCCTTGGAATAATCTGTATTTCTGTATTGATTACTAATAAAATGTGGTCTGATTGTTCCCGAATTCACGATTATAGACAAATACAGTGTACAGATGGTTGTACACTTCATGTATGTATCCACAATGCATGGAGAAACAGTACTTGATCCCTTGAATTTAATAACCTGAAGATCCCCCTTTAGCAGCAATCACCTCCACCAAATACTTTCTGTAGTTGCACAAGGTTGAGAAGGATTTTTTTTGTACCATTCCTCCCTGCAAATATGTTCATCCATTGCACTTATATAGCGCTACTATATTCTGCAGCACTTTACAGACATTAGCATCACTATGTCCCCAATAAGGCTCACAATCTAAGGTCCCTATCAGGATGTCTTTGGAGTGTGAGAGGAAACCGGAGAAAACCCACGCAAACACGGGGAGAACATACAATCTCCATCCATGTTGTCCTTGGTCAGATTCGAACCTAGGACCCCAGCGCTGCAAGGCACCAGTGCTAACCACTGAGCTAACGTGCTGCCGTTCTGGGATTCCTTGCATGCATTGCCATCTTCAAGTCATACTACAGCACCTTGACAGGGTTAAGGTCAAAACTCAAATGTCCTTCATTTTCAACCATTCAGTCCATTTACTTGTGTTCTTTGTTCATTTCCCAAAGTTTCACTTACTTTTTTCTCATCACTATATACTTGGCTGGTATATAGCTGTTTATACTTTATACATATATATATATAAATAACATGCAATTGGCAAAGACTGGAGACTGAATGCATAGGTGCAATAGTAGATTCTACATTTTGGTGTCCCTATATGTAGTTCTCCAATAAAACATTTGATTTTCCATCATTAGAAGAGTTTTCATTTTCCCGCATCACGCTTGTCCATTGCTGCAACGGGTATTGTAGCTCAGTCCCAGTCACAAGAGTGGCACAAACCATTTAATTCCTGACTTTAAAAGGTTTTCCAAGACTTTTGAACTGATCAATCCTCTGGAAAGTTAATCTGTATCTGATCAGACCCCGCTGATCAGACACCCTGAGAAGGAACAAACACTTGCAGTAGTGCCACGGCCTTCTCGCAGCTTTCCCTGGGCCATGTGATATCCCATTCATTGGTCACGTGGCCTAGGCACAGCTCAGCCCCATTAAAGTGAATTGGGCTATATAATGCCCGGCACTTTGCTTGGTGAGCAGAGAGAAGGCCACAGCGCTACTGCCACCACTAGTGCCTTCTCAATCAGCTGATCAGCGGGGGTTCCCAAATGTTGAACCCCCACTGATCAGATCCAGATGACCTATCAAAAATGTCAGAAAACCCCTTTAATAGGGCAGGACTGTGACAATCCAAAATCCAATTCATGAAACAAGAGGGCGCTAGGCAGCATTATGGTATACAGACTACAGGGTACACAGCATTGCTTTATACATAGTATAGGACACAAATTATTCTCTTACACAGGCAGATCTTCTGTCCATAATGAGAACGATCGATGATAGGCAAGACGATCGGTCCTAGTCATTACTTTCCTTTTAACTTTACGATAGTAGGGGTGGGGGTGGGGTAATGAACAAGCAATTATTAATGCGATCATTTGTGCCCTCTCCCCTCATACACTGTACATTACCTCAGTAGCCCAGGGAGATGTGCTGCATAAAAAACTGCGATCATCCAATGAGAATTTGCTCTTCTGCAATGGTCAGGATGAGAGCATGTCTGGCCAGTCATCGGCCCGTGTAAAAGGGCACTTACATTCTAGAAGCAGAATCCTTGTTTTATTTGCCTTGTAATTCGTTATTTTACAATACTGTGAACAGAGCCGTACCCTCGTTAAAGAAAATTTACGATCAGTTGCAGACAGATTTATTGAAGACAACGTTAACCACCATTTCTCTTCCTGCCGCACACAGCTGTGCCTAGTGTATCCAGCATGGAGATGGCTTTTTGCAGAAGAAGATTGGCATCAATTATTCCACAACAGGCAGATTTACATCCACCTGGTATAATAGAAATGTCATTCTAGAGCAGGGATCAGCAACCTTCGGCACTCCAGCTGCTGTAAAACTACAACTCCCAGCATGCACACTTACTCGGCAGTTCTTGCAAATCCCATAGACGTGAAAAGAGGATTCTGGGAGTTGTAGTTTCAGAACAGCTGGAGTGTCGGAGGTTGCTGCTGATCCCTGGTCTAGAGCGAAACATACCAAAAAAAAAACACAAAAGCTTGAAAAGATTTTGCAAAGTGTTGACAGTGATAAGTGCCATCTAAGCTAATATCTAGGGTTCGGCTCTATGGCACTATGGAGAAATATACTTGTTGTAGTTAAGAAAAAAAGATGCATACACATTCTGGTTTCTGTTAACCAAAAATATGCCAGAAGAAAACATAGGTAAACAACTTAAAGGGGTTGTCTCACTTCAGCAAATAGTATTTATTATGTAGAGGAAGTTAATACAAGGCACTTACTAATGTATTGGGATTGTCCATATTGCTTCCTTTGCTGTCTGGATTCATTTTTCCATCACATTATACACTGCTTGTTTCCATGGTTATGACCACCCTGCAATCCATCAGTGATGGTCGTGCTTGCACACTATAGGAAAAAGCACCAGCCTATGTGCGGTTCCATAGACCCGGCCACCAGAGAGGCTGGCCATTTTTCCTATAGTGTGCAAGCACGGTCATCACTGATGGATTGCAGGGTGGTCGTAACCATGGAAACGAGCAGTATATAATGAGCGGAATAAATGCATCCATCCATGAAAGGAGGCAATATGGATAATAACAATACATTAGTAAGTGCCTTGTATTAACTTCTTCTACATAATAAATGCCATTTGCTGAAGTGAGACAACCCCTTTAAGTTTAACATCTGGATTCGGTTTCTAAACATGTATAGCCTACAATGTTATTCAAGAAAAAAAATGTTTACAATGTCAAAAGCAATCATACTGAAATGCATCGGCATACATTTGCATTCAGTTTGGCATACCCTTGAGTATATTTTTCTTAGGAAATAAAAATAGATACTGTACCTCATCTGCCTGCTGTAAGACTATGAAATGTGGTTGTCCAAACCAGAATAAAAAATAATAAGAATTGTACCCCTCCCAAACTAGCCTATGGTTGCCATGTTCACTTCTTCCTGCAGAATGCATGAGAGAGAAAGGGAGACTCCAGATTTTTCTTAAAACCTGCACTAAATCTATAATATGAGCCGCTGAGCTGACCGCAGTGCTGGGCCGTATGTAATGTGTGGGGAGATCCCTCACAACAGCCTTGAGACCATTACTGTGTTACCGCTGATGTATGTTCCAACAACGTGTGCTTTGTTATCATATTCCTTCCTCGCTGTGAGATGGAGCCATTTATAGTTATATTATTGTGCCAGTTGTTACTGTTCTTTGTTAGTATTGCGCTTCTCTACTTGGGTCTTTTGTCTCCGCTTCAAAAATCTTCCTCTGAGCGGAAACCTAACTGACCCCATTATGGTCTATGGGGCCCATAGGCTCCGTTCGGCTCAGTTACGGTATGTGCTGAATCCGTCGTTTCCGTTCTTCTGCTCCTATAAACCGGGCAGAAGAAAGGAAAGGCTGAACGCTGATGTGAACTCAGCCTAGGGAGAAGCTGTGGAGATGATTGGCACTATACCGTGTAGCAGGTAGCCCCATTGATATACCTGCATGCAAGTTTAGTGAGCCTACAGTAGACACTACTATTACCAGTTTGGATGCATTGGCCATTGTAGGTGGACTGCTTGTAACATCCTAAGCAGGGTTGCCAACTGTCCAGAAATTTCTAGACAGTCCGTAAAAATAAGGTGACATTTTTGCTGTGTCCGTGAAAAAAATAGATGTGTCCGTAATTTTTCTTTTGAGGTTGATGGCACTTGTCTACATTATTGTGGTGGTAATTATCATCATTTTACAGCTCACAGTAAATGCTGGTAATGAGTTCCTATCAGTATATGGAGCCATAGATATGTATTACTTCTAATCTTTATCATTCATTATGGTTTTCCTATTTGTCAGTAAAAAAAATGTTGGCAGTCCGCAATTTTAGGATAAGTTGTCCAGAAAAAAGAAAAATTCTGGTTGGCGACCCTGATCCTAAGTACTGTGCCTCTCACTGAGGAAACTCTCGGCTGGTATGGCTGTGGAAATATGGCGGTGACCAACAGCCAGGCTCCTGTTGATGAAAAAGACGTGTCTGTGCAGAACTGTGAAAAACCTTTTGACATGTCATAGTGACATATCAAAGGTTGTTATTGTTGGGGGGGGGGGGGGTGTTGAGACCCCCACCGATCACTGGAATGAGGAGAGGGAAGCGCTCAAAGAGTGCAGTCTCCTCGCTGGAGAAGTTGGGCTCAAAAGAAAGTCTATGGACCTTTCTTGGTTCTATCCACTACAACAGGGGTCAGCAACCTTCAGAACTCCAGCTGTGGTGAAACTACGACTCCCGGCATGCGCAATTGCTTGGCTGTCCTCAGAACTCCCAAAGAATTGACTGAAGCATGCTGGGAGTTGTAGTTTCACAACAGCTGCAGTGACGGAGGTTGCACTACAGGAAGCAGAGAGAGAGAGCAATATGTGAGCATTTCTCACTCCACGTTCTAGCCAACCATGGGGACCTCAGATCCCCACTGATCAAAACCTTTGACATGTCTGTATGACATACCAAAAACGTTTTGTCAGAGTTCAGTGACACTTTAAAGGGGTTGTCCCACCTCACACACTGGTAACACATCACCAGGATATGTCACCTCTAGGACCTGCACCTATCTCTAGAACTGGGCCCCGAAAGTGAACGAGAGTGCGGCATGCCCTTCATTCACTTCTATCAGGGTTCCAAAAATAGCCAAGCAAGAACGCTCAGATATTTTCGTACGTCCCATAGAAATGAGTGTAGGGTGCACCGCGCAAGCACAGCCACCACTTAATTCACTTCAAAGGGACTGCTGGAAGTAGCTCAGCCAGTGCTCATCTATTTTCAGAACTCCCGCAGAAATGAATGGAGGGAGGACGCACATGTGCGGTGCAGTCTCATTCACTTTAGGGACTGTTCTAGAGATACACGTAAATGTGGTTTCCAGAGGTAGGACCCACAGGATAGATCGTCAATATCTGATTGGTGGGGGTCTGAGCTGCAGTAACCCAGTATGACCACCCTTCGAATAGAGCTTTGCTTCGGACTTTGTTCAAAATGGTAGTTCTAGCACAGGGAAGAGCTGACTGGTGGGGTCCCAGGTGTCAGACCCCCGCAGATTGGATATTGATGATCTATCCTGAGGATAGGTCATCAATACAAGGAGCCTGGAGAACTCCTTTGAAGGGTTTATTAAACAGAAATCCCATTTAAAATTATGTTTTTTAATCATATATCAGCAACCTATATGTCAACAATCCTTCTGCTTTACACTCCATGTATTCTACTTACTGCCTGGCTCTTTAACCTCCTATTTGTTTGGACTTTTAGCATGGCAATCAGCCTCGCTTACATCACTTAATCAGTCAGACCATTCACTCCAACCAGATGGGGCCCACCTGTAGGGACTCAATTTGAGTATCACACATTACACTGATCAGTGCACCACTCTTCTGTGGGCTCTTCTACTAGGCCTATATAGAAAACAATAGAGCTGTCAATCATCCCAACTCTACACCTACTATTATCATGAGGATTACCATTTAGATAACATCTTCCCATCAGACCAGTGGTAAACTGACAATAAATTACCTATCTACGGTATATAGAAGTTCTTATAATTTGTGCTGACAGAAGGATAATATATTGTGTAGATTTTTGAATGGCACAGTACTGCCGAAATGAAAAAGAAAAACAGCCAAAAATTTGAAAATGTTTTTGTGTGTTCTATGAATATTGCGTATACACAAAATACCCCTTTTTGATGGAAGTGTCCCTTTAACTATATGGTAAAAAAAGGGAGAAAGACCATATTAAACTCTAGGATCCCTACCTATTGACAGCCATACTACAGTCGCAGACTGTGAACAGTTCATTTTATTGAAGTCTATGGTAATTACAGTCAATCGACCTGTTCTCCAAGTAGGGTGGGATCCATATCTATTAGACATTCGTGATATAACCTGTGGATATGCCACGCATGTCTGAGATGGAACAATCCCTCTAGACCTTCTGGTATTCTAACAAACTGCTATACTCCGTTTCATATTACATAAGTAGAAACAATCTTCCCATGCTTCACATCATCTCCACCGCCGTGCACAGAAGCTCAATCATTTTCCAGTTATTTAAACACAAAATACGGCTGCAAGCTAATTTGGTCTAATTTAGTAAAATAATGCAGACGAGATCTGGAGGATTTCTAGTTTACTGCACATTCTCAGCATCTGGTACAATCACTTTTACCGGCTCATGGTTCAGGTCAAGAACATGAAGGTCAAGGACTGCAGAGCCAATGGAAAATAACCTACAATGTAAACTCCAGACTGGTCATCAATAGTAAAAGCCCGGACAACCCCTTTAAGTATATTAGTGTAGACAGAATGAGGAAAATCTGATTCATTATATTTAATGAAAATTACATACAAATTAGTGATAACAGATGATCTGAACCTACTTATGATAGCAGTGCTCATTTATGTCTAATGGATGTCATGAAGGCACATGAAAACTAGGTGAGATCCAGTAGTTAAAAGGGTTTTCCAAGATTTTGGCACCTGGGACCCATGCCGATCAGCTGTTTGGTGCTCCTGTTTTTTTGCAGCTTACCAAGCACAGCACCGTACGTTGTATAGCGGTTGTTCTTGGTATTGCAGCTCATCCGCATTCACTTGAAAAGGACTGGGCTTCTCCTAGGCCACATGTTCAAGGAATGTGTTGTCACTGGCCTAGGAAAAGCTGAGAGAAGGCTGCAGAGCTCACAGGAGCACCACTGCCTTCTCAAACAGCTGATCGGCGGGGGTTCAAGTGAATGGCGCTTAGCCGCGCCCAGGCCAGTCAATACTAGTCGTGACGTCACTGAGCCAGCGGTAAACAGTGAGAAGGCTGCGACGCTGCTATAGCGCCACTGCCTTCTCAAACACCTGATCGGCGAGGGTCCCGGGTGTTGGACCCCCGCCGATCAGAAGCTGATGATCTATCCAGAGGATAGATCATCAGTTTAAACAATCTGCAGAACCCCTTTAACAGTATTTAATTTACAACTGAAGAATGCTGGATAAGGAGGTGACTAGCCATGGGTATAGCTATAGGAGGTGCAGAAGTAGTAGTTGCATCTAGGCCCTGGTACCTAAGACAGTCCAAAGGCCCCTCAATCAGGAGACACCAGTATTATATATTATAAATGGCCGATGGCAGGCGAGGGACTTGGCTACAAATTTTGCATTTGTACTCAGGGGCTGCAAGTTACGCCCCTGCAAATGGTCTGAACTATGTAACGTTAAAGAATGTCAGGCCAGCATTGTACAGGTAAGTGAAAACGTATGTGACACTAGCAAAAATTTCATGATGGAGGAAAACAAAAAAAAGTCATTGTATACAGCACAATAATGTCATTACTAATACTAAAACTAAAAGTTTGGCAGATGAAGAAGAAGTGGGTTTGTCAAACAGCATGGTTCATTGTGTTATCAAAGAACGCAAAGGCTGCATTATCCTTATTCAAAGAATTATTATCATGCAGGATCAAAGGGTTAAATGACTAATTGAGCTCTGCTACATTGGTAATTGCCACTTCAAATGAAAATGGTTGAATAAAAATCCCGCTAGTAGACTCATGGCTCATATCGGCTTCTAGAACAAAAGATGTCTGTTCTAACGTAATAGATGTGACTGAGTAATCTGCATAGAACCGTGTGCCTAGACTGATCAATGGTACCCGTGGCTGGCCGCTGTAGGCCGCTGCACTACGTAAGTGCGATGTCCATTATTAGCGCACCTCCTATAAGCCCTCTGAAGTGAAATGTCATCAGTGGTCAGGTTTGCAGTACATATGAATTTTAATGTCCCCCTTATGACCCCCACCCCCTCATTCTATGAAATCCAATCTAGACCACCAGTGATCTCCTATGGTTTGCAGGTGTCTTGAGGCTTTAATACATTTCATAAAATGCAGCTATGAGAAAAATGTCCAATTGAAAAAAGAAAAAGCCTCCTAGAGAGCGGCTGATTGTGGAAGTGAAATGCCAGGAAATGCCACTCATTTACATCATTGTATGACTACATTATACATGGTATGTTTGAGCCCACCGGAGTGGCTCTCTGCTATGGCTCATAGAGAGGCGTTCTGATTTGTGCTGCCCCTAAGGCCTCATTGGACCCATTTGGATCTAAATAGAATAGGCCAATCAACTTAGCTGAAACGCATCTGAATTGAAATTCAGGAAATTTACTTATCACTAATACCCATGCATACCATCCCAACAGAGGCCACAAGAGCACTCTTTTGTCCACCAGTGGGTGAATCTAGGCCCATAGATAGATTTGAGGTATGTGCTGGGAACCTTTACTGCAACATGCTGCAAACAAACCCTGCAAACGAAATGTGAATGTAGCCAAAGACTTCTTTTTATGCTGAACATGAACCTTATGTCTACCTTCCAAGAGTTGAGTTCCCATTTGCAGGCACCACCTGACTTGTCCAGGAACACCTACAAACACTCCCAGAAACTCTGTGTAAGCCACAGCCCTTCCGAGATCCCTTTCATGGACTAATCCCACCAAACACGGGGCTGTTAAGAGATATGAATATGTGATGGATATTAAGCACACAAAAGGAAGAGGATACCAACCTTCAGTCAGCTGATCCATGGAAATGATCTTCCTGATTCCGTCCACTGTGTAGATAGTTCTCACTCCCTGGGGTAGATTCACATTATCAGAAAGAGTTCTGGTCAAATCAGCCAGGAGAGCCTCAAAAGATCGGTATCGATCAGGGGAAATGGCATAGACAATCCCTTTAAAATATCGGTCACCATTTCGATAGAATCTGACTTTCTTGGCCTTCTTCTCTGAACTCAGGGTCTGCAGAGTACGGGTTCGGTAAAAGCTGCAGTGGGCACTATGAGTTGGACTTGGTAGTCCATTGGCTCGAGAACTTCTGCTGTACCTTTGCGCTTTATCGCGCTCATCGAAATGTTCAAGCTCCATGTCTCTCCCCAAGGACATTGTAGAGAGTCTACAAAGGAAAAAAAATATGTTATTTACCGTAGGACTCGAAGCTCCTCTGCACATGAATAGTGGTGATTGTCATATAATTGCTCGAAAACACATTACGTGGGCTGCAAGAAAAAAACGACTCTCTCATTAACACTGCTACTATTTTAGTAGCATTGTATAGCTAAGCCGGCTTTTGTTACATTCATATATATTTGTTAGAGGACCATTAAGGGCTCGGTTTCCCATTTAGAAATAATGGAACTGAACATGAGCGCCTACTTCTTCAGTGGTTATTAAAATGGAGACAAACACTATAAAAGCAACAACAAATAAATCAACCATTATTCCTCCATACGATGCCTGGCATCTCAGCAAATAACTGTGGGTCTATTAGAACAACAGGCGGCTAACAAGGGGTTGTCCAACTTATAAGAAAACCTCCCCGATGCCCCTTAATGTGATAAAATAATAAAAGAAGATATACCCACCACTTACTCCCCTGCCGTTTCCAGCACTGCAGCTCCAG
Source organism: Bufo gargarizans (assembly GCF_014858855.1). Classification (NCBI taxonomy): domain Eukaryota; kingdom Metazoa; phylum Chordata; class Amphibia; order Anura; family Bufonidae; genus Bufo; species Bufo gargarizans. Next base: position 71,905,988 of record NC_058082.1, on the reverse strand, counting down.
TTCTCAACGTCTATGTTTATAAGCTGTGTCAGTGATGTAGGGGACGTGACCTCTACAGCCAGTTCCTGGGGCCACTACAAGCATGCATTAACCCCCCCGTATCTGAGCTAGGTATCACACAGCGCATCAATTTTGACCTGATAGTTCCTTTTAGCTGAACTTTTCAACCCATTCAACCTCACAAAGTGGTTTAGCAGGAAAGGGACATGACTTTATCAGGTAAAGGGGTCATGGCTTAAGATGCAATAATTTGCAACCAAAATTTTGGTGAAAGGTACGCCAAACAGTAGGTGGTATAAGCTTAGCCAAAAGTGTCAAGCCAGGCACCAACTTTTCTTCCATTACGAGACACTCTGGGTGATAAACTGGGATCCGGCAACAATATTTATTTTGCCTTTGTGTGGAGCTCCCCACACATATTAGTGTGTTGGGGGGTGAACCCTTCACCCCTGTTCTTGGCAGGTTCAGCCAACAAAAGACTAACATGTATGGCCAGCTTTAGGCTGTCTAGTCTACATTTATATTGTCTATATTTTATAGAGAATTAGTAAAAATGCCCCAATATCTCCTCCCCCATGGTCTTGAAAGTGGCCAAAGCATGACAAAGATTACAAAGATTTAACTTTGCGAAATGAATAGGCTTGGAGCTTTGTATGCCGTTACTCTATGTACATCTCAGGTGTCCATAAGTGCTCTTCAAAGCCGCCAATGCTTGATAAAGGAGTCATGACCATACGGTATATGCCTTAAGCTACTTTCACACATGTGCTAAGGTATCCAGCAGTTTGTTCTGGCACAGGTACAGCCTCCCAGAGTTCATCGTCTGGCATAGTAGCATGGTACTGATGCACCACCAGATCCCATTGAGTATAATGGGACCCGGCGGGGATCCAGCTGGTTACTGTCATGAGTGCCAGGATCCGGCTAGACAAAAACTGTGCTATTATAGTCAATGGGGTCTGGCGGTGTACAGGCCCTATGCGACTATGCCAGATACGATTAACTCTGGCAGGCTGTTCCTCTGCCGGAAGAGCTTGCTTAATACCATAACGCATATGTGAAACTAGCCTTATCTATATCTGCTACTCATGGGTACAAAATATGGTGTAGGGCTAGCTGACATTGTCTTTGAACTGCACTGCAAGAACTCACCGAATTATCTGCGGCCAAGCTGTGTTATCTGACAAATTCAGCACTGATATAAACTGATCCCTGTAACATCAATATACTTACAGTATAATATTAAAATATTCCAACTACTTCAAATTTTTTTTTTTTTATAAACTGTTTTTTTTTTTGAGTTTACAATTTTTTGAAAATGCTTACATACAACAAAAGGGAAAAGGAAAGACAAAGAACATTTTGTCATCATCCATGCCTGTTTTGGCACGTGTAAGACATGCTAATCACATAGACAGGTCATCTGGTCGGGTTAGCATTTACAGCATAGCTGAAATTGACACAACAGCATACGTCAACGCCTGACCCTGACAAGTCCATTAAGTAGTGAGCCCATACAGTCCGCCAATGAACAACAAATAATTTCCTATGATAGTTACATGTTGCGTGGGCACTAAGTGCATACCGTCGCATCATTGCAAACCGTTAGAAAAGAAGCAAGAAAAATAAAAGTAAGAATCAAAACAAAAGCTGCTCAGGATTTTCGGGATCCCCCCCCCCCCCCCCTCGGCCTCAGGTAGTCGAACTGGCTCGTCTCCCATCAACACCTGTTCCAGATACAAGGTAGTCACCGAAAAGCACTCATGTATAGCCTTGCATACATGCAATGGTAGTATGCTAATAAAACTTTCCCACACCTGGAAAAAGTGTTTTACTTTTTTGTCTTTTTGGTGCGAGGCCTCAACCCAGTCCATACGCATAATGTATAAGAGCTTCTCCAGGAATAGTTTGAAAGGGGGGGGGGGGGGGAGGAAGTGTGGGTTGTAGCCAAACTTGCAAAATTGCCTTGGTGCCTGCCGCTGCCACAAAATGTAGCAGTTTCCAGCACCCTGGGGTACAATTATATTTATCTGTGTCCAAGTAGCCAAATAAAGCCCATAGGGGATCAGGTGGGGTAAAATTAGTCAAGTGAATGTTAGTCAAATAAGACCTGTGGCTAATTTGTAAGACCATCTCTACATAACGTGCCGTGGGTAAAGGCTTATGAGAGAGTTCAAGTGCCCTAAGTATCACAGATGGGGTAGCCTGTGGCACCTCAGTCTTCCACTTCGTCATAGAGACTGTGGACGTAGTGTAATCAAGAGGTATATGTAGGAACCTATAGTTAGCCGAGATTTGTTTTTTCCCTTCAATAGGGCTCGAGTACCATTTCTTCAAGTACGGGCTTCACTCTGTATCTGGCATGGCTGAAATAACCTTAGTAACATAGCTCTGTGCCTGTAGATAGGGGAAAAAGGGGAAAGCTACATTTGGGTATTCTTTCTGTAGTTCATGGATTGGTTTCACCGATTTAGTTTGTGCATCTATAAGTTTACCTATGTTAGTGATACCTTGCGCTTGCCAGCGGGTAAAGATTGGGTGCGAGGACCCATTCTAAAAGCAGGGGTTCGATACCAGTGGTAATTGCGTTGAGTATGATGGATGCATCTTGCACAGACTCCTTGACTTGCACCATGCTCGCCATGTCATCATAAGGAGAGGGTTGTCTTTCACCGATTGGGGAAGATTCCCATGTGGGGTGTGTAGTAGGTTTGATAGTGCTATATTTGGTGTAAAGGATTGGTCTATAGCAGTGATGGCTCACCTTGGCACTCCAGCTGTGGTGAAACTACGACTCCCAGCATGCTCCATTTATTTCTACAGAGTTCTGAGAGCAGCCAAGCAAGGGGGGCATCTTGGGAGTTGTAGTTTTACCACAACTGGAGTGCCAAGGTTAGCCATCACTGGTCTATAGGCACTGAGGTGTATCGCAATGAGGAATGTAGCCAATCCCGCACTACTCTCATCAAGGCTGCGATATTGTATAGTTTAATATCAGGGAAGTTTAGGCCCCCGTTCAGTTTGGGCTGTTGCAATATGTGCCAGGCTATCCTGGGGCGTCTCCCATTCCATACAAAGGTCCTGTATAGGTAGTTTATTCGCTTTTCATCTTTAGGTCTAAGGTAAATAGGCAACATTTGAAGCATGTATAATAACTTAGGGAATTCAGTCATTTTAAGAAGATTTATTCTTCCCACATATGAGAGTAGACTCTAGGGAGGAAATATAGGGTCTCACATTGTAGTTATATAATTGAGATGTTTTTTTTTGGGATGCAGATCCCTAAGTATATTATGGCCCTTTCCTTCCATGCAAACGGATAAGCCCTAGTCCAAGTTGGTCGCCAGGGCCCGCTCAAAAGTAACGCCTCCGTTTTGTCCAGATTGATGGTGTATCCCGATAAGGGGCCAACATCCTGGAGTTCAGCTAACAGCTTTCCAAGCGACTCCTTAGGATCAGAGATCATCAGCCGGACATCGTCCGCAAACGCTGCTGCCCTTATACTTCAATATTTTAAAGTGTAACTGTCATTCTTTTTTTTTTTTTTGTGTAGGGGCAGTGATACTGACCATTTTTGTAATATACTTTAATTGCTGAAATTGTACATTTCTATTAGAAAAATAGCTGTAAAGTGGCTCATTTTGTGCATTAGCAGCGCTCCCCATCTTCTATTTACTAAAGTGTGCTGCTGCCTTTAAACACACACACACACACACATATCTATATATATATGTACAGTATATACACATACCATAGTCCTATACTACAGCTCGGTAGTGAGGGCTCACTGCTTGCAGTTATTCATGTATCTGCCGTCTTGTTACACATGGCTCCCGGCATACAGGCTTATGCAGGTACAATACAGAGATAGCAGTCAGCCAGGCAGTGAGGGCAGCAGCATGTCTCCACACTTCAGTAAATAGAAGACGAGGAGAGCCGATGCATAAAATGGGCCACTTTAGAGCTACAGTGGGATGCAAAAGTTTGGGCAACCTTGTTAATCGTCATGATTTTCCTGTATAAATCGGTTGTTTCGATAAAAAATGTCAGTTAAATATATCATATAGGAGACACACACAGTGATATTTGAGAAGTGAAATGAAGTTTATTGGATTTACAGAAAGTGTGCTATAATTATTTAAACAAAATTAGGCAGGTGCATAAATTTGGGCACTGTTGTCATTTTATTGATTCCAAAACCTTTAGAACTAAATATTGGAACTCAAATTGGCTTGGTAAGCTCAGTGACCCCTGACCTACATACACAGGTGAATCCAATTATGAGAAGAGTATTTAAGGGGGTCAATTTGTAAGTTTCCCTCCTCTTTTAATTTTCTCTGAAGAGTAGCAACATGGGGGTCTCAAAACAACTCTCAAATGACCTGAAGACAAAGATTGTTCACCATCATGGTTTAGGGGAAGGATACAGAAAGCTGTCTCAGAGATTTCAGCTGTCTGTTTCCACAGGGGAGTTATGCATGGAGGAAAAAGAACACAGCATTCCAAGAAAAACACCTGCTACCTACAGTAAAATATGGTGGTGGTTCCATCATGCTGTGGGGCTGTGTGGCCAGTGCAGGGACTGGGAATCTTGTCAAAGTTGAGGGACGCATGGATTCCACTCAGTATCAGCAGATTCTGGAGACCAATGTCCAGGAATCAGTGACAAAGCTGAAGCTGCGCCTGGGGCTGGATCTTTCAACAAGACAACGACCCTAAACACTGCTCAAAATCAACTAAGGCATTTATGCAGAGGAACAAGTACAACGTTCTAGAATGGCCATCTCAGTCCCCAGACCTGAATATAATTGAAAATCTGTGGTGTGACTTAAAGAGAGCTGTCCATGCTCGGAAGCCATCAAACCTGAATAAACTAAAGATGTTTTGTAAAGAGGAATGGTCGAAAATACCTTCAACTAGAATCCAGACTCTCATTGGAACCTACAGGAAGCGTTTAGAGGCAGTAATTTCTGAAAAAGGAGGATCTACTAAATATTGATTTCATTTCTTTTTTTGTGGTGCCCAAATTTATGCACCTGCCTATTTTTGTTTAAACAATTATAGCACACTTTCTGTAAATCCAATAAACTTCATTTCACTTCTCAAATATCACTGTGTGTGTCTCCTATATGATATATTTAACTGACATTTTTTATTGTAACAACCAACGATTTATACAGGAAAATCATGACGATTAACAAGGTTGCCCAAACTTTCGCATCCCACTGTATTTTTCTAATAGAAATGTACGATTTCAGTTACACTTTAAACTTCGCTTTTTGCTATTTTACCATTTAGGATAGCCGCATGCCTATGAGATGCCATGTCTAAGACCTGCTCTCTGTTCGATATTATGGTGGGTTCACACCACATCTATCAATTTCCATTGTTCCGCTCTGTTGAAAATATCGGAAGTGCCGGGTCCAGCTCATAGCTGAATCAAGTGGCACAGAACAGACTGACTATAATGGGTTGTGTTCCGGAGTCCACTGTCTCAGCGTGCAGGCAGGACGATTGTCTGCTGTTTTTGATGGAATCTGCAACAGAGGTGCCGAACAGAGCCTTGGTGATGTGAGATGTCTATGCCATGAAAAAGTTCACCCTTTCTGACCCACAAATATCAAATATGCAACTGTAGATTGGCTGTCCCATTACATGGATGAATGGGGACTCCAAAAGATCACGAGAATGGGGCCGGTGTTCCCTTAATTGAATGGAGCAGTGGACACACGTGTGCTGCTGCTCCACAGCATAGAGCTGAATATGTGAATGTCCCGTAGAGCATTCACGTACGAATGTCCACTGCTCTAGTCAAATGAGGGAACACAGCAGTCGGACCCCCTCTAATCATAAACTTATCCCCTATCCTGTGGATAGGAGATACCTGTACATTGTTGCAATGAAACAGCCCCTTTTCATTGAAAACCAGGTCCTTGTAATTATTACATACTGTGCACTGACTGGTTGGCTTAGGCCCCCTGCAGACGAGCGTTCCTCCCGCAGCGAGTCCACATCGCAGCACCTGGCCTGACCTCCCAGCACTGACGGGATTCACATAGCATTATATAGATTTATGATGCTATATAACCCTTACAGTTCTGGAATGTATTGGATAACACTGACAGCATTATGTATCCAATACATTCCAGAACTGTAAGGGTTACATAGCATCATAAATCAATATAAAATGCTATGTGACCCCCGGCAGTGCTGGGAGGTCAGGCCGGGTGCTGCGATGTGGACTCGCTGCGGGAGGAACGCTCGTCTGCAAGGGGCCTTAGTCTTCTGTCCTGTCACCGAGGCTAAACACATATAATACATGTAGATTGAAAGTGCCAATTTTGGCCAATGATCATTTAAAATGATATCCAAATGATCGTTCACAAATCCCAATGGTCTGTTCTTTGTACAAAATGTGATATCAGGCAGGATTTTCTTGGTTGTTGTCAGCTGAGAATGCAGGCGTGTGATCGGCTGAACATATTTGATCATTTGCCTCTTTGTGTGCGATTGCCTCGCTTAGGGTCCTTTCACACGGGCCACCGATCATGTGAATTGTCGCTTAATCATTCGTATGTACACAATAATTCTTCGGTGTGAATGCGTGCAATGAATGAGCGACACTCAGTAAATCAATCATTTATCATCCATTGTATTGATCGAGGAGGGCCGTAAATCATGGTTTGTCGTTATGTAATCTCTCTGTGTAAACTTCAGTCGTTATATTTGGCCGTAACTACCAGTAAGGAATGGTTGGCAAAGGAACCACCCTGTTTTTCCCCTCCTGGTAGGAGTGGGCTGGTCCTGCTTCCTGCCAGGAGGGGAATTGGGAGGAAGGAAGCAAACTTACTGAGCTCTTTCTCCTAAAGAGATTCTCCAGTGAGCCGCTACATCAGCATTTACAGTGAGGTGAGGGACTACGGCTAAGGCTACTTTCACACTGGCGTTTCTGGGTGCGCTTGTGAGATCCGTTTCAGGGCTCTCACAAGCGTCCCAAAACGGATCAGTTTAGCCCCAATGCATTCTGAATGGATAAGGATCCGCTCAGAATGCATCAGTTTGCCTCCATTCAGCCTCCATTCTGCTCTGTAGGCAGACACCAAAACGCTGCTTGCAGCGTTTTGGTGTCCGCCTGACGATGCGGAGCCAAACGGATCCGTCCTGACTTACAATGTAAGTCAATGGGGACGGATCTCTTTTCACTGACACAATATGGTGCAATTGAAAATGGATCCGCCTCCCACTGACTTTCAGTGTAAGTCAAAACAGGATCCGTTTGCATTATCATGAACAAAAAAAACATAAATATAGTCTATTTTTTCTTTGTTCACGGTAATGCAAACGGATCCGTTCTGAACCGATACCAGAGGGATCCGCACCTAACGCAGGTGTGAGAGTAGCCTAAGCCACCCATCACCAGATTACCACTAAGCCAGTCCTACATAGTGCTAAACTGCAACCACTCAAACTGCCTCCATATTCCTTACTGGTGCCAGAGAAGATTGCACTTAAAGGGAATCTGTCTCCTGGTTTGAGCATATTAAGGTGTTACTACTGCAACTGCCATTTACAATAAAATACCTTATTTCTTGATGTAGTCTTCATTTTTTGTTTTATGGTTCCATTAGCAATAAAATCCACTTTTTATGTTATGCAAATGAGTATCAAGGTGCCCAGAGGGGCGTTATTATCCTGATCTGGAGCCCAGTGACTCCCCCGTACAGTGCCCAGCCCACCTTTCTTTAGAGCCCAAGCACGCCTCTTCCAGCATAAGTAACTGCCCACACCCGAACTCTGCGCCTGCGTGAGATTTCACATAGGGGAGGGGGGCGGTGACAAAGAGTTTGGGTGTGAGCAGTTACTTATGCTAACATTTGCATAACATAAAAAGTTGATTTTATAGCTAATGAAACCATGAAACAAAAAATGAAGACTACAGCAAGAAATAAGGTATTTTGTTGTACATGGCAGTAGTAACACCATAATATGCTCAAACCAGGTGACCTAACCAGGGCCTAGGTTCCGGTGTATGAGTATTTCCACCTTTAGGGTCTACTCATACTGACAGGAGCCAGGGAGAAGTCGGGGGATTCCTAGGAGGTCACCATCCCTCTCCCTTCGCTTTGAGGTCTAGACTCCGGTCTATTCCTTTTGTGTGTCATTTGGTGTTATCCAGTGGCGTAGCTAGAAATGACTGGGCCCCACAGCAAATTTTTGAATGGGGCCCCTCTACCCCAGTCATTTTTTCACAACCCCTTCCTTTCATGCTGCCCCCATTCCTGTGGCTAATAAAGATCGCTCTCTCAGACCAGGCCCGGCAGCTGTTCCACCCGTTTCTTACACTTTCTATACTGTCACTGTATATAATTTCATTGTGTAATACTGTTGAGGGGGCCCTGACAAAATCTTTTACTCCTCCTCTTCCTGGATGGGCCCCTTCTGAGTCAGGGCCCCAAAGCAGCCGCTTCCCCGATAGTAACGCCCCTGGTGTTATCCCCTCCCCATTACCAGTGACAGCCGGTAGGTGTTCAGTAACTGCTGGAACAATAGAGTGCAGAGAGTGGCTATTGATCAGGGAGAAATGTAGGCGACTAAGATCTCCATTTTACCTGCACATAGTCCACCGGCTGCATGCCATCCTGCCTGTCCTCGAGCTGCTGCGCCAAGGCCTGGGTGATGATGTTGGTCAGGTAAACAATTCTCTCCCCATTGCCCAGGCTTGACGGTGGTTGGACAGGCAGGATCGGTTACATAAAGGATGCAGTTGCCAACCATACTCAGAAAGTAAAGAGATCCAAGTCTCCTACACTTCAACTTACCTCCAGCCACTCCTGGGCGGGCAGTGCAGCTAGTGCCATAGTCCATCATAATAAATCAAAATGTACAAACTGTAGAGGGTGGTTTTAACTGTGAAACAGTCCCCTTGTGTATGTACTGTACCTGGTGGAAATGGGTTTATCACATATTCAATATGAAACAGGCCACTCTTGGCCATGGACTGTGTCTAGTATTACAGTTTAGCCCCATTTAAGTGAAAGACAACCCCTTTAAATCTAGGCATCTTGGTATGTATACTGGCATGATATGAGATTCCCACACATGACTGTGATTTACTGATTATTATTAATTTTGCACCTAGTGAAGATCAGCCATACCCTATAGACGAAACCAAACTGTAACTGCAAATTAAATCTAAAAATGTCTTCTTTTCAAGCTTCTCTTTGGATTTCTGACAGGAGTGTGGGCAGACGTTCATGCCTGATTTTGTACGCCTGGATGTAATTTAGGAGAGGTGGAAAATAGAAGTAGTTTGAGGGCCTCCCAGCTGCTTGTGTACAGCCATCAGACGTCTTGTCTATTGTTCCTTGTACAATGGAGGTGTCCGCGGCTGATATCTGTCCATATTGTGTAAGGGACCAGTGAAATGGAGCTCATTTGGCCTTCATAGCCAAATCTGTAGCAAAACAACTGAGTGCCAGGAGTCAGGTCTACGGCCACACAGTCAGGTTTCCTGGTGCAGTTTTTTAAGCCAAAATCAGCAGTGGCTCATAAAAGGAGAGAAAATATAAATGACAGATACATACAACTTCATTCCTGGTTTTGGCTTCCAAAACTGCATCCAGAAACCTGATCATGTGGCCGTACCCTCAAGGCTAGTCCAATTAGGGTATATTCACACATGGTGGACTGATTGCTGAATTTTTGTGACTGTGACATTCATCTGAATCTGCAGATATCCATACATATGCTACAAATATTTCTGCTATAAATCTGCCGTGCGGGAATATACCCTGACAGCCATATAAAAGACACGGAAAATCCCTTTAAATGTCGCATGCCATTCTTTAAGATTAATTCGTGCCCAAAAACAGTATGTGAACCTTATAACCTTAGCCATCCTGAATTGTTCCAAAGTACTATTGTGGATATGCTACAGCCACCTTGAACGTACCTATTGGTGCCACCTCCCAGATAATCTGGTATGGTTGACTAGAGGTTAGAACAAAGCACTGTATAGAGGATATGCAAGGTCTCCTGTCCTCCGCTGGTCCTCCAGGAACTGATGTCACATCCATTGAGAGGTCAGGTCACAACACCTTAGTAGGCAATCCTGGTACAGCCCCGTGATGTCATGTTCAAGGCCTGTGCCATGATTAGCTACCGTATTGGTATGATGTAACATTTCTATGGATGTAACACTGCTACATGGAGGACTGGGAGGAGAAGAAACAGAAGGCTGTGATGGTGTGAACAGTCTTGTTCAAGAATATTTGAAAGAATTTTATTTCCCGACAAACAGCACAGTAAAAAGAAGTCTGCCTGGATCTCAGAAAAACCCTTTTAAAGGGGTTTTCCTGTATTACAATATCCATGACCTATCCTCCGCGTACGTCATCCATATCTGACCGGTGTGGTCTGATGCCTGGCACCCCCACCACAGTTGTTTGAAGAAGCACTCCGATGAGCAGAGCGGCCTCCTCACAGTGTACCAAGCACAGGACATTGTATAGCGGCTGTGCCTGATATTGCAGCTGAGGCCCATTTACTCAAATGGGCCAGATCTGCGCCCAGGCCACATGACCGATGAACATGATAGTCCCTGGCCTAGGAAGAGGCAGCAGCACTCAGTGGAGCACCAAGGGCTCTTCAAACAGCTACTGGTGTGGGGGTCAGGATTCGTATCCCCACCAATCGGAGGAAAGGCCATCAATATTAAACTCACAGAAAATCCCTTTAAGTTTGTCTTCCCTCTATCCATATGGACTGATTGATGTTTTCATATATCAGAACAGGAAGAGCTGTCAACCACTGTGTGTGGGAGCGAAGAAGAAGCACTCACAGGCTTTCTCTATGAGCGCTGGCAGAAGTTATACAGCTTTTAACATGGAAATAAATATAAACTCAGCATATCCCCCTCTATCCTACATATACTGCCCTCAGAAAGGGACCATAGGGGACCTGACAGATCTTCTTTAATGGAGCCATCTATCAACAGACAATACCGGCACCTGCTCATTGACAATAATTTGCAAGACAACGGCCGGGAATATGACATTTTCGGCAACTTTGCAGGCTGAAGCACTCTAAACACCAACCAAAGGGAGAGTTCCCAACAATGACTTCACAAGACAAGCTGAATTTTTAGGAATGCCCTAATGTATTCCCTTAAAATGCTGCTTTATTTTAAATAATGCCTTATCAAGACGGAGTTTAAAAGCAAAATTCTAAGATTGATTTTAGTGATCTTAAAAATGTGTAGAAACGTCTAATAGCAGATAATGGTTCCTATGGCTGAACGTAGATATTCCTCATATAGATGTAATTACTATGCTTTCCATTCAGGCCAGGCCATTCATTATAAGATGTGACAATGCGTTGACTACATGGTTAAATTGAGTTGGAAAAGACTGTCTTCAATGGTCAAGAGGCCTGTGCATTGTCAATGTGACCCCGGAGCCATCTGTCAGTACACAATGCCCTATTCCTCTTGACTTCTCCCTCTGAATGGACATTGTCTTTATTGGGGCTAACATCTGTGCATCCTGCACATGTGCCATTGACTGGTTTTATCGCTCTGCTGTTTATCCCTTTCTTATGGACATCAGACATTGGAGATAGCCGCTCATTTAATATTTCAGATATGCTTCTCTGATCCCTAGTCAGGTGGCTCAGCTTACCGTTATGTGGGTTTTATGCTATATATTCTAATATATGTACATACTATTATTACACATCTAATAATGTACCTTTTATGTATCTCTACATACACAGCAAAATATTTGATATTTATGATTTAACTGATACATTATAACAGAGGAGCGTAACTTTAACATTGGCAGATGCTATATGGATCTTCTCTGGGGCTATGGCTAATTCACAGAACTGTTTTTATGGCCAGGTGGTATACTGGTCTACAAGGAGGGCGTCCGCACACTCACCCTGTAACTAATGAAGAGCTCAATTCAACTTTTATCTGCATAGACAAACAGAGTCGAAAAATAAAAGGCAGCATGCATCTATGGCGAAAATTCCCCATCAAAGTCAATGGAGACATTTTTTATAGTTGCATCTGTTATACGATGAAGAAAAAACATCTGCTTTAAATCCTTACAAAGTCTGGACAGTGGAGGATTGTATTTGGGTATATATATATCTACACTCACCTAAAGAATTATTAGGAACACCTGTTCTATTTCTCATTAATGCAATTATCTAGTCAACCAATCACATGGCAGTTGCTTCAATGCATGTAGGGTTGTGGTCCTGGTCAAGACAATCTCCTGAACTCCAAACTGAATTTCAGAATGGGAAAGAAAGGTGGGCTACAACAGCAGAAGACCCCACCGGGTACCACTCATCTCCACTACAAATAGGAAAAAGAGGCTACAATTTGCACGAGCTCACCAAAATTGGACTGTTGAAGACTGGAAAAATGTTGCCTGGTCTGATGAGTCTCGATTTCTGTTGAGAAATTCAAATGGTAGAGTCCGAATTTGGCGTAAACGGAATGAGAACATGTATCCATCATGCCTTGTTACCACTGTGCAGGCTGGTGGTGGTGGTGTAATGGTGTGGGGGATGTTTTCTGGGCACACTTTAGGCCCCTTAGTGCCAATTGGCCATCGTTTAAATGCCATGGGCTACCTAAACATTGTTTCTGACCATGTCCATCCCTTCATGATCACCATGTACCCATCCTCTGATGGCTACTTCCAGCAGGATAATGCACCATGTCACAAAGTTCGAATCATTTCAAATTGGTTTCTTGAACATGACAATGAGTTCACTGTACTAAAATGGCCCCCACAGTCACCAGATCTCAACCCAATAGAGCATCTTTGGGATGTGGTGGAACGGGAGCTTCGTGTCCTGGATGTGCATCCCTCAAATCTCCATCAACTGCAAGATGCTATCCTATCAATATGGGCCAACATTTCTAAAGAATGCTATCAGCACCTTGATGAATCAATGCCACGTAGAATTAAGGCAGTTCTGGAGGCAAAAGGGGGTCCAACACCGTATTAGTATGGTGTTCCTAATAATTCTTTAGGTGAGTGTATATTGCACACATATAAAACCCGTTCGGAATACCGATCTAATATGGACGAAGGAGGAGTTAAAAATATGCCCGTTTTTATGTTCTGCCCGTGCACTCAGACTATACATTGTGGTGTGGCACACAGCTGAACCACTACACAGGGGCATAGATATTGGGGTGTAGAAGTAGCAGTGACCAGGCCTTGATGACGTAGGAGGCTCACAAACCAGTATTAGAAATGGTGCATGGTAGACGGGGGCCCTGTTGCAGATTTTCCGTTGAGGACCAGCAGCTTTCAGTTATAACTCTATTACTCCCCTATTTATTTCTTTAAAAGGGTTTTTCTGGGACTTCTATACTGATCTTTCCTCCGGACAGGACATCAGTATCTGATCAGTAGGGATCTGACATCCAGCACCGCCACCGATCAGCTGTTTGAAGAGGTTGTGGTGCTCTAGTGAGAGCTGTGGCCTCATCACGGCATACCAAGCACAGAGCTGTACACTGCATAGTGGCTGTGCTTGGTATTGCAGTAAAAGCCCTTTCCCTTGACCGTCACTAGCCATGACCAGAGAACGTGACGTCACTGGGCTAGGAACAGGTGGCAGCAGTCACCGGGGCACCACAGCCTCTTCATACAGCTGATCATTATGGGTGCCACCACTGATTAGGTACTGATGACCTATCCTGAGGATGTGCTATCAAGAAATGAATCCCAGAAAACCCCTCTAAGAACTATTATTTGCTTTTAAAAAAAAAATGAAAAATAGTATTATAAAATGCCATGAAGAAGAAATATATAGGATACTCTACGGTCTGTAAAGATCAGCAAAACATGCAAAATTCAATGACATTTTTCACATTCACATTTATACAGTAAATGTATATCTGTTTTCTGTGGTTATGCTGCTACAAAAAAGTAGCAGTAAAAAAAACTGTAAAAATACAGACAACCTGTCTATATGACCATGTGGATGTCATAGAAGGGGGGCTCCCATTTGGGACTACCCTCTATTAACTAAAATGGCGAACCATTGCAAACAGCCAAACCCAGCCCGTTCTTTTAATACTGTACATTCATTTGATTTGCGGGCATGTAATACAACATTTCTCCTGCAGGAGTCACTGCTAGGGCTTTTCTGGTGATAACAGCTGATTGGTGGTGGCTTCCTGTTGGTGCAGGGGCGAACTAAAAGTGGCCCCAGAAAAAATACTAAATTGATGGAAGGCGGGGCCAACAATACCATAGTCCATCACAAAATACTGCCCCTAGCAGCACAAAAAACAGCCCCAAAAACTTCCACTGGCCGGCCATGAGGAGGGCTCAGGCGCCCCCCTGGGAAATTTCCATGCAAGGTCTATGGCCAATCCACCCGTGTTGGTGTATAGTATTTTGGTTCTATTCACCTATCCCACACAGCCAACCCAATCTTTCTTAAACTGTGAGGTAGGTCTCACCAGTGAAGTGCCACCAGTTGTTGGTGAGGCAGGCACAGATGGGGAATCAGTTTTGAATGAAGTGATCATAAGCTTCTCTGACGTCTGACATGGCTCTTTTTGTAGTTATTTTAATGTTCTACTGATTTCAATATATAAATAAATAAAGAATTTGAGATGACTGTTAAAACTCATGCTTAACAAAACCAAGAATCCTGATGAAGACCTCTGTATGAGGCTGAAACACCTTATGTGAATAAAGAATACAGTTCTTTGCAGCTCTTGTAACCTGATGCCATGTTTCTTAGGTCCACATATCGCAGCACTCCAAGTCAGAGGTTTTTTCTTGGTATTATTGGATATCAGAAGAAACCTCCAGGTCGATGTCCGCTGTCAACTTTGGAAGCTAGCCGCTGTGGTCACCTCAAGAGCAACTGTCCACAAGCTAAATATTAAGTTGTGACAGTACACAGGCACAGCTCAAATAGGTGAGCATTGCTTTTACTGTCTGTATTATTCCATCATAACGATATTACCCTAGAAGAGTGCCATCCAAAAATGCTGTCATGAAGTACAACCATTGGCCTGGCACAGGCGTCACCATGTTCTGGCTGCTAAGGCCCCATTTAAAGACGACGAGAAACCGTGGACTAACCTGTAACACAGACATGTCCAAACTGCGGCCCTCCACCTGTTGCAAAACTTCAACTCCCAGCATGCCCTAATAGCTGTAAGCTATCCAGGCATGCTGGGAGTTGTAGTTTTGAAACAGCTGGAGGGCCACAGTTTGGACATGCCTGCTGTAACATAATATCGAAGCCCGATAGAACCATAGTCAGGGTAGGGTCCTAGTGAGTCGCCACCAGAAGACATGGCCATGATACAGCCAAAAAGTGCACTGATGTGCATGTTGGTGCGGTTTTTTAAGTTGTTACAAATTGATTACTGATGGGTTGCTGCTTGATAAAAGCCACATGGTTTTGCAGGTTTATTTGCAAAATCGCCCAGCCATTATCATTCAACAATCTATTAACAATTAATTTAAAAGACATCTGTCAGCAGATTTGTACCTATGACACTGGCTGACCTGTTACATGTGCGCTTGGCAGCTGAAGGCATCTGTGTTGGTCCCATGTTCATATGAGCCCGCATTGCTGAGAAAAGTGATGTTTCATTATATGTAAATGAGCCACTAGGAGCAACGGGGGCGTTGTCATTACACCTAGAGGCTCTGCTCTCTTTGCACTTTGATTAAATTGAGGAGAAGTCAGGGCCAGGTGTGTTGTTTTCACTGCCTGGCCCTGTGCAGAGGAAGCAGCAGTTGCAGAAAGAGCAGAGCCTCTAAGTGTAATGACAACGCCCCCGTTGCTCCTAGAGGTTCATTTTTCTCAGTAATGCGGGCACATATGAACATGGGACCAACACAGACGCCTTCAGCTGCCAAGCGCACATGTAACAGGTCAGCCAGTGTCATAGGGACAAATCTGCTGACAGATGCCCTTTAAAAACGATGTGTTTTTGTGACATCACACTCATGGTTTCCATACGTCGCCCTGATGAGGGTTATCAAGTCTTTACAGCTGTCTTTAGGTTTTTATCTGTACTGTAAAGGTAATAAAGAAACTTTTTATAGATCTCTTCTTGTTTCCTAGTATATGTACCATCCCCTTGATTTTGCGGCTATGTGATGGTGGTGAAAACCTCTCCAGGTTTATGCAGGCCTTCCTGTGTTATCTCTAGAAAGGAATCAAACCGCCATACGTCCTATTGTCTCCTATTTAATGCTAGAAGATTCCTAGAGGAATACATCACATGGAATCAGGATAACCCACACGCTACAACAAATTATCATTTACGTCGACGGGATGATAACATCTGTGTCTTTAACAAACAGACATCAGAAGCTGCTTTACATGTAAATATGAGCCCCACACAGAAAGGTAATCTTATGCCACACACGTACCATGCTGGCGCCAGATGTACATGACTTATTGTCGTCAACAACCAGTATGAATATCCCTGCTTCACGTTAACCTGGGTTATTGAAATAAATGATCGGTGTAGTAGTCCCCTTACTACAAAGCTGTGTACATGGTGGTATATACATATATGGTATGTTCAAAGTGCATGAAGTCCATGTGGATTTGGTCTCACATTCCACACTGTCAAATATGGGCCCCATTGTGTGCAACGGGAATCTGGCTCGCTGCAATAAACAGCTTCTGCGTGGAAAATGCTGTGAATTAGCTGCATGAGGATTTGCCCCATAAATGTGACTAATCTGCATGTACGCCAGTTCTTTTACTGCAAACTGTGCCAAAATTCTGGTGCATTTTCAATAGTAAGGAATAAACCGCAGCGGGCTCCAGTAACTAATTAGGACCACATTATTTAGTCTGTTTGTATTGTTAATGGCCGCGCAGTATTGCGGGTGCCGCACGATCATTAACAATGCAGACCAACAAAACAGTGCAATTCGAACTAGTAAGGCCTCATGCACACGACCGTTCTGTTTTTTGTGGAACGGATCGGGCGGCCCATTGTAGAAATGCCTATTCTTGTCCGCAAAATGGACAAGAATAGGACATGTTATCTTTTTTTTGCGATGCTACGTAAATGGAGCGTGACGGCTGTAGTTATTTCCTCTAAGGGCTCATGCACACGACCGTATGTATTTTGAGGTCCGCAAAACATGGATCCACAAAAAAAAATGGATGACATCTGCGTGACGTCTGTGTTGCATCCGTTTATTTTGCGGATCCATTGTAACAATGCCTGTCCTTGTCCCAAGAATAGGACATATTTTTGGGCGGTATGGGCATGCTGACATACGGAAACGTAATGCACACGGAGTCATTTCATTTTTTTTTAAAGCCCCACTGAAATGAATGGTTTTGTGTACGGACGTGTAAAAAAAACGGAAACGGAAGAAAAATACGTTCGTGTGCATGGCCCTAAAAGTTTACATTGTACAAAGACCTTTACACATGTAAAGTCACAGCCTCCCGAATGTGGACTATGTATTGGATTGCTGGAGATGCCCAGCTGTCCTGGTGACACTGAAGGTGGCCTAATCTACTAATCTCTGGCACATATGTGCAGCCACTTATTAGCTGCCCTTGGCGAACCTCCTGCAGGTGGCAAAAGAGGGATGCCCTGTGGCTGACACTGATAGGCACTCTTACAGGGCAATGAGGCCGATACTGTGGCTGGTGCTGGTATGGGGTCGCCGTGATTGGCACTGTTGTGGAAGCACTGCGGCTGTGACAAGTCATCTAGGCACTAGTACATGGGTATGCACTGGTAGGTGGGTAGGACTGGTAGGTGGGTATGCACTGGTAGGTGGGTATATCTAAACTTCATTCTAATAGAGATCTCTTGAGAAGACACCATGAGAACTGAGCAACATTTTGGATACATTCGGAGCTATCCTTTAATTATACAAATACTTTTTTAGTTTGTTCAGTAACAGGGACAGTGACAATCTCATGGACTGTGATAATAGACATATGGTTGTCACTATGAATAGATCAAATAGCTATGACTGTGGTGGATGTCACTTCAATTGAGTGCTGACATCAACCAAGAAAAAACTGTGCACCCTCAAGTTACATTATTAATATGTTCCAAGACAACCATAGTAAGTTAAAAATGGTCTGACTTAAAGGGGTTGTTTTTTTTTACTGTTTTTAAATTTCAACCCCAGCCTGCTGTACCTGTGGAAAGAAATCATGCTAATGTCTGTAAAGCGCTATGGAATATGTCAGCGCTATATACAGCTGTGTTCAAAATAATAGCAGACATCACTAACCTGATCAATCACTGTTTTTGGTAGAAATGATATTTCTACATGGCAAATAAGTTGCTAGCAGGTATAGTAGAGTAATAGAAATCCAACAGACCCAACAGTCATGACATGCATGCTGCTGATTCTGTGTAATTCAATCACTTATTGAAAGGGGCATGTTCAAAATAATAGCAGTGTGGAGTTCAATTAGTGAGGTCATTAATTTTTTTAAAAACAGGTGGCAATTATTGCCCTTAGTTAAGGAAGGAAGGCAGCAAATGTTGTACATGCTGGTTACAGTGCATTTCTCTCTGAAATGCTGAGGAGAATGGGTTGTTCCAGACATTGTTCAGAAGAACAGCGTACCTTGATTTAAAAGTTGATTGGAGAGGGGAAAACATATAAAGAAGTGCAGAAAATGATAGGCTGCTTGGCTAAAATGATTGCAAATGCTTTAAAATGGCAACCAAAACCTGAAAGACGTGGAAGAAAGCGAAAAACTACCATTCGAAAAGATAGAAGAATAGACAAAATGGCAAGGACTCAACCAACAATCAGCTCCAGGAAGATCAAAGAAGGTCTACAGTTACCTGTGAGTACTGTTACAACAATTAGAAGACGCCTATGTAAGCCAAGCTATCTGCAAGAAGCCCCCGCAAAGTCCTGCTGTTAAAAAAAAGACATGTGCTGAAGAGGTTACAAATTGCCAAAGAGCACATTGACCGGCCTAAAGAGACATTTTGTGGACTGATGAAAGTAAGATGCTGCCTTATACTGAAGAGGAAATGCCCTTGAAATGGGTGTTCCAACAAGACAACCACCCCAAACACACCAGACGTTATGGAGTGGTCAGCCCAATCCCCGGATCTTAATCCAATAGAAAACTTGTGGGGTGACATAAAAAATGCTGTCTCTGAGGCAAAACCAAGAAATAGAGAAGAACTGTGGAATGTAGTCCAATCATCCTGGGCTGGAATACCTGTTCACAGGTGCCAGAAGTTGGGTGACTCCATGCAACACAGATGTACAGCAGTTCTCAGAAACAGCGGTTCTACAACTAAATATTAGTTAAGTGATTCAAAGGAAAGCTAAATCTTCAAACATTTTTAAGTTTATATAGTGAATGTTTGAGTTTGTAAAGAAGAATACAAACACTGCTATTTTTTTGAACAGTCTAATATTCACTTTTCTTAAAAAAAAATTAGAGGAACAACACAAATTTGATATATTTTTCTTCATGTTTTGATTTAGAATAAAATGTGTAGTGTTCCCAATGCATTTGTGTGTATGGAAATAAAAGCTATTAGAAGGATTTTGAGCTTTATTCACTTTTTTAAACACACTGCTATTATTTTGAACACAACTGTGAGTATAATAAATAAATAGTCGCCTGCTCTCTGCTGCCCCATTACGGCTCCCAGACTCCCTTCACTTATCTTCTGTAAACCTCTGGATGAACAGGGTCACGTGTGCCACTGCAGCCAATGACTGACTTCAGCAGTGACATGTACCTAAGTAATGACCAGTGAAGGAAGCCAGGGAACTGAAGCCTTGGGGAGCAGATAAGTCCGTTTTTTTCCCAATTGGGGTTGAATTTTAAAAACTAAAGCAAAAAATTCCTTTAAGACCATAACTTTATGGATAAATAGATACTGGTTCTCAAGCCAAAGAATAAAAAAAGAGTCTAAAGAAAAATAAGGAGCGGACTAAGGGTATAGCCCTCTGGTTTCTGCTGCGGTTTTGCATTTTGCATACAGCAGAACATGTCCCTTCTTGATGCTGCCTGGAAATCCCCTCGTAAAACATCCACAGACAAATGAATGACCATTCTGACTCCTAATGACCACAGCAGGAGATGGATACCGTATGGTTTTTGGAGTGGAGTCTGCATGGAAATCTATGCACAGAATCCACCATGTGAACAAGCCCTCATACAGATAAAGCATTGCTAAATGTAAAAGTCAAAGAGCTACTGAAGGCTGTCAATCATTTTCTATATTGAGAACAGGAGCTTCTTTAGGGTCCTTTACAGTATGTAGTATAGCAGAAATATAATATGGATCCACCCTCACCTATTAAAAGGATCTGCTCATCAAATACAGGTAGATATTAGTATAGTCCATGTACAGGTAGATAATAGCACAGTACATGTAGTACAGGTAGAGAGCAGTACAGTGCATGTAGTACAGGTAGAAAGCAGTACAGTACATGTACAGGTAGATAGCAGTACAGTAGGTGTACTGCTGGTAGAGAGCAGTACAGTACATGTAGTACAGACAGATAGCAGTACAGTACATGTAGTACAGGTAGAGAGCAGTACAGTACATGTAGTACAGGTAGAGAGCAGTACAGTACATGTAGTACAGGTACAGAGCAGTACAGTACATGTAGAACAGGTAGAGAGCAGTACAGTACGTGTACTGCAGGTAGAGAGCAGTACAGTACATGTAGTACAGACAGATAGCAGTACAGTACATGTAGTACAGGTAGAAAGCAGTACAGTACATGTAGTACAGGTAGAGAGCAGTACAGTAAATGTAGTGCAGGTAGAGAGAAGTACAGTACATGTAGTACAGACAGATAGAAGTACAGTACATGTAGTACAGGTAGAGAGCAGTACAGTACATGTAGTATAGGTAGAGAGCAGTACAGTACATGTAGTACAGATAGATAGCAGTACAGTACATGTAGTACAGGTAGAGAGCAGTACAGTACATGTAGTACAGGTAGAGAGCAGTACAGTACATGTAGTACAGGTACAGAGCAGTACAGTACATGTAGAACAGGTAGAGAGCAGTACAGTACGTGTACTGCAGGTAGAGAGCAGTACAGTACATGTAGTACAGACAGATAGCAGTACAGTACATGTAGTACAGGTAGAAAGCAGTACAGTACATGTAGTACAGGTAGAGAGCAGTACAGTAAATGTAGTGCAGGTAGAGAGAAGTACAGTACATGTAGTACAGACAGATAGAAGTACAGTACATGTAGTACAGGTAGAGAGCAGTACAGTACATGTAGTATAGGTAGAGAGCAGTACAGTACATGTAGTACAGATAGATAGCAGTACAGTACATGTAGTACAGGTAGAGAGCAGTACAGTAAATGTAGTGCAGGTAGAGAGAAGTACAGTACATGTAGTACAGACAGATAGCAGTACAGTACATGTAGTACAGGTAGAGAGCAGTACAGTACATGTCGTATAGATAGAGAGCAGTACAGTACGTGTACTGCAGGTAGAGAGCAGTACAGTACATGTAGTACAGACAGATAGCAGTACAGTACATGTAGTACAGGTACAGAGCAGTACAGTACATGTAGTATAGGTAGAGAGCAGTACAGTACGTGTACTGCAGGTAGAGAGCAGTACAGTACATGTAGTACAGACAGATAGCAGTACAGTACATGTAGTACAGGTAGAGAGCAGTACAGTACATGTAGTACAGGTAGAGAGCAGTACAGTAAATGTAGTGCAGGTAGAGAGAAGTACAGTACATGTAGTACAGACAGATAGCAGTACAGTACATGTAGTACAGGTAGAGAGCAGTACAGTACATGTCGTATCGGTAGAGAGCAGTACAGTACATGTAGTACATATAGATAGCAGTACAGTACATGTAGTACAGGTAGAGAGCAGTACAGTACATGTAGTACAGATAGATAGCAGTACAGTACTTGTAGTACAGGTAGAGAGCAGTACAGTACGTGTAGTATATGTAGACAACAGTACAGTATATGCAGTACAGGTAAAGACCAGTACAGTACATGTAGTACAGGTAGAGATTAGTACAATACATGTAGTATAGGTAGAGAGCAGTACAGTACATGTAGCACAGGTAGAGAGCAGTACAATACATGTAGTATAGGTAGAGAGCAGTACAGTACATGTAGTACAGGTAGAGAGCAGTACAATACATGTAGTATAGGTAGAGAGCAGTACAGTACATGTAGTACAGGTAGAGAGCAGTACAATACATGTAGTATAGGTAGAGAGCAGTACAATACATGTAGTATAGGTAGAGAGCAGTATAGTACATGTAGTACAGGTAGAGAGCAGTACAATACATGTAGTATAGGTAGAGAGCAGTACAATACATGTAGTACAGATAGAGAGCAGTACAATACATGTAGTATAGGTAGAGAGCAGTACAGTACAAGTAGTATAGCAGAAATATAATATGGATCCACCTATTAAAAGGATCGGCTCATCGAATACAGGTAGATATTAGTATAGTCCATGCACAGGTTGATAATAGCACAGTACATGTAGTAAAGGTAGATGGCAGTACAGTGCATGTAGTACAGGTAGAGAGCAGTACAATACATGTAGTACAGGTAGAGAGCAGTACAGTACATGTAATGCAGGTAGAGAGCAGTACAGTACATGTAGTACAGACAGAGAGCAGTACAGTACATGTAGTACAGACAGATAGCAGTATAGTACATGTAGTACAGACAGATAGCAGTACAGTACATGTAGTACAGGTAGAGAGCAGTACAGTACATGTAGTACAGGTAGAAAGCAGTACGTACAGTACATGTATTACTAGAGGAGAGCAGTACAGTACATGTAGTTCAGATAGATAGCAGTACAGTACATGTAGTACAGGTAGAGAACAGTACAGTACGTGTAGTATATGTAGACAGCAGTACAGCATATGCAGTACAGGTAAAGACCAGTACAGTACATGTAGTACAGGTAGAGAGCAGTACAGTACATGTAGTATAGGTAGAGAGCAGTACTGTGCATGTAGTATATGTAGAGAGCAGTACAGTACATGTAGTACAGGTAGAGAGCAGTACAGAACATGCAGTATATGTAGAGAGCTGTACAGTACATGCAGTATATGTAGAGAGCAGTACAGTACATGTAGTACAGGTAGAGAGCAGTACAGTACATGCAGTATATGTAGAAAGCCGTACAGTACATGTAGTACAAATAGCAAGGCTATGGTTACATCAGAGATGAGTATCTGACTATAACAGTGTATGTTGAGTAGTGTGAATAATAATTTTACCATTCTTATCCCTGCACCTTTGCTGAACATTATTGTGCATTAAGAGCAGTCACACTGAATGGCCATTTTATATATTAAATCTACCAACAGGTAAAGTAAGTTCCTCTAACTGATCTCATGACAGTGGCACCAGTCAAGGGTTGGAATATATTAGGCAGCAAGTGAACAGTCAGTTCTTGAAGGGGCTAGGTTGGAAACAGGAAAAATGGGCAAGTGTAAGGATCTCAGCAACTTCGACCAGGGGGCAAATTGTGATTGCTGGACAACTGGGTCAGAATATCTCCAAATAGCAGGTCTTGTGTGATGTTAGTAGCGGTTATTGCCTACCAAAAGTGCCCAAGGAAAGACAACTGATGAACCAGGGACAGGGTCATGGGTGCCAAAGACTCACTGATGTACGTGGGAAGCCATGTCTAGGCCGGCTAGGCTACCATTACACAAATTGCTGGGAAAGTTAAAGATGGTTATGACAGGTATGTAGGTGTCAAAACACACAATGTATTGCAGCTGCGTATGGAGTTGTGTAGCTGCAGACCTAGACTATCCATGCCTAACCCAAAGAGGGCATCACCATTGCTCTTGTTGCACCCAAGCTTAACTCCTTTCTAATTTTATCAAGGGTGAACCTACCACGGAGATATACCATAAAACTGTTACTGAGAAGACAACGAGAGGTGGCCCAGCCCCAAAAGTCATATTCCGATTGTTACAAGATGATAATTAGTTGCAGTATTAAAGTGTGCTTAACCTTTCAAAAACTTTGCATTAAGCAATAGTACAGTGTGTGTACATTATATGTTTTGTACCTGGAATTTTTAGCTGTTTTCTCCTCTCTATTCTAGATCTTTAGTTTTCAGTTTTCCTAGATCTGGTGGGTAGAGACAAGCTCCCACCCATTGCACACAAAAAGTAGAGGAGAATCTGCTTCTTAACCTTCTCTTACTCACTCAGAAACAGCATCAGGATGATGGAGGACATTACAGAGACATACAGACCTGCATGGATATCAATAAAGCACTTGGGCTGAGATAGAAACCGTCAATTTAGCAGCAGCAGTTTCTTTTAGGTCTTTAGTGAAGTTCTGTCTCAAACAGCTCATAACAATAGACGTGTATGTGATGATGTTATCTGATCCTTCAGTGAGCAGATAGCCTTCCTGGTCTCATAGATTTCAAAGACAAAGTCAAGAAGAAACAGCTGGTAACTCTAGAACAATGCACTTTTCTCTGATAAGATATATTACAAAGTTCCTTAAAGTAGCTTATACTATTGAGTCATGCAAGGTTGTGTGGAAAATAATAAGGATTTGGAAGGGAAAACAAGCAGGTCTTTTGTCCTGCATGGCAAAAGCTGGCAACATAATAGAAGGTCCAATTTGATCTTTGCAATGAGCCTCCTACTATTTTGTGTATGCAACAGATATACACAGGGTCAGTTTTAAGTGGTGATAAAGTGGACAACCCCTTACTGACCTGAACCACCTAGGATTCTACTATTTAACTCCCTCATTGCCTAAACCACCTACCCTTTCAATGTTTAGGCATTAATGACTGTATATGTACATTTAAAGTTTCATGCAGTTATTAAATTGGACTGTTGTGTGGGAAATATTTCTCATTTATATATGGACATTGTATGAAAGTATTCATACTTTGCATTCAAGTACAGTCATTATAAAGTAAATGTAAATGCCAAATAATATAATATGTAACAAAGTAAACACCTATTTACTCTATTTGTTTACATTTTGGCAGAAATCGACTTTCAGTTACATCGAGGAATAGAGTAAAAAACCACCAGTGTGCATTCTCCTCCTGCCTGTGCACTGTGATTTCATATTCTTGCCCTACAGTATATTCTCTGCTGTGAGAGATAATGTACCGAACACTTACATCTAAGCCAAGGCTTCAAATGCTATTGCCTAAGGAAAGTCAGCAAGGATCAGGTTTAATTAGAAAGGTACCATATGGCAGTTCCCACATTCAGAGGGAACTTTGCAGTGAGAAAATTGAATATTTACAGATTTCTGAACAATGAAATAAATAAGTATATATAAGTATATATCAAATATACTTATTGCCAAGCTACTAGTGATCCTTAAACGGGTTATCCGATATCTAAAATATTCCCCCCCCCCCCCCCAATGCCCGGGCCCCTTGTATGAATTATACTTACCTGCGCCACGGCACCCACGTCCCTCCAGATCCCTGCATGGCCCCCGCTGCATCTCCCCGTTGCTTGGATCAAGACATCCGGCGGGGGCTTGAGTGTTGGGCCAGTCAATAGCAGGCCGCAACGGTGACCAGCCTCAATGGGGCTCATAATCCAACGGCGGCCGTGCAGGGATCCGGAGCGACGCAGGTTTCGGGAAGTTGGCAAGTATAATCCATACAAGGGGCCTGAGCATTGGGAAGGATATTATGTGATATATTATGTTATGTGATAACCCCTTTAAAGGGGTTTCATGGGATTACTATGGTTTTTAACAGATATATATTAATGTAGTTGCTTACCTCATGTCCATCTTCCCCAAGTTTCTTTTTCTATTTGGATTCTTCCGACCCGTTTTGACCATGTAAACAAATCACTCTGATTGGTTTACATCCTGTATGTGGCCCTTCCTGTTCCTGTATCAACCAAACCCATGATGCACTTCTCCTTTCTCTGCTACAGCTTTAGCACCGCCCCTAGCCGCGCCAAGCTAGTTTATAGCCCCTCCCACCCCGCTAGCTACATAGACACTCCCCTATCACTAATGCGTCCATGGACATAACATCACAGAAAATAAGAAAGAGCTACACGGATACGGTCATGTGACCACAGCCCAGCATCGAAGATAGGAGTAATCAAGTAAAAGAATTGTATTACAAAATGACAGCTATCTTTATAAATGATAATTTTAAAGGATGTTAATGCAAACCAGAAAATCCCTTTAAATCTTTCCAAAATCAACCAATTTCTATTTTATTAGGTCATTTTGTTCAAGAGCCTTCAAGGTAGATGTTGTGCCAGATGGCAACTGTGCCAATGATTTTATACTGCAGTAGTCCAAGGAGTGTAATGTCCCATTTAACATAAGAAATGTAAAGTTTAAAGTGTTAAAAGCATTACATAATGCATCCCACCTCAGAGCGCTACAATAAAAAATCTGCAATTCAGCGCCCAACAGTGTATAAGTGTAAGCTGAGTCCCTGTCGCATTACAGCAGATACGCTCTATGACCACAGCAAATAGCATTCCGCGTCCTTTAAAGTGTGACAGAAACCTAGCGCTAAAGGCTGTCTTCATAACCATCCTGTATTTATTGTCCCTATGCCTCTAAAATAAAAGAGAAGCCATTTCACAATAGGTCTTAATTAAATTGTGTGTTACGGTTATGTCTCTACAGCTCCTATGCAGACCTATTCCTCTCCATGGAAACACACAGGTCTGCATAGGAGCTCCAGAAAAACAAAAAAATAATAGGAATTTTTCTTTTTAGATCCATTTGAACAATTAAAAATGTTAGTTCTGACCATGGACATAGCATTCAATGCAGCTATCTATAATATTTAAAGGGGTTCTGCAGGTTTTTCTTTCTGATCAGGAGGGGTCCGACACCCTGGACCCCTGCCGATCAGCTGTTTGAGAAGGCAGCGGCGCTCCACTAGCGCCGTGGCCTTCTCGCTGTTTACCACAGGCCCAGTGACGTCACGACTAGTATCACTAGCGCGGTTAAGCCCTGTTCACCGCCGCGTCCAGGCCAGTGATACTAGTCGTGACGTCACTGGGCCTGCGGTAAGCAGAGAGAAGGCCACGGCGATACTGGAGCGCCAATGCCTTCTTAAACAGCTGATCGGCGGGCTTCCCGGGTGTCGGACCCCTAACGATCAGATACTGATGACCTATTTAGAGGACAGTTCATCAGAAAGAAAAAACTGCAGAACCCCTTTAAGTATCAAGTCAGTACACAATTAGCAAATTGTTTGCATTCAAATGCAATTTTTTTACAAGCAAAAGTCTAGGCATCAAAAAAAGGAAGTCAAAAGAGGAAATAAGTGAATTGATAGAGCATTCATCCAAGTTTTCCCTTCACCAAAAATCCCCTAGAAATATAAATCTAACTTTTTATTCAATAGTCTATATTTCGGTCTAATGAGTAATCACTGCAGCCATTACAGTGCCCAAAGCGGGTGTCACCCGGGTTCCTGTGCAGTACCCAAGTAGAGTAGGTATCTGCATATAGGTTTGTTTTTTAATGCTATGTGAGGCATTATATGCTATGTTATGTATTGCACCAATATAGAGTGTATGAATGGCAAACCCAGGGTTAATCTTCCTGGCTCAGCTGTTGTAGGAGGTTAGATGTGGGCTGGTCCAAGCTGGAACTTTGAGCGATTCTAGACTGGAGTTTCAGAGGAGAAGAAAGGAAAGAGCATGTGCTCCTTCTTCTTGAGCCTCAGGTTCCAGAGACTAACAGATCTCTGCAAGATCTACTGTACATCAAGAGAAAGAAGGAGAGAAGAGGAGAGCTTGGAATCTGCATGGCCAAGCATAGTCAGTAAGCTAATCTGCGACTACAACCATTCAGACCTTATTGCAGTGGAGGGATACTGTTACGACATCCTTCACCCTAGGACATGTCCTGGCCAGATGTCCCATCAAGGCCCTGTATTCCACAGCAGACACTACAGGCATCATTGCCATCAAAATGACCCTAGCCTGGCCATCATCTGATCATTGAAGGTCCACCTTCTCAAGAGCTAAATCCATATCTATTTTGCCTTATGCCTAGCACAAAACAAAGGGCAGATTCACACTGCACAGCTTGGAGTAAATTTAATTGATTTTTATGAAGTTGTAAAGCATTTTATATATATAACACAAAAAGTGTTACACGCGATCCACACCTGGTTGTAATATATATATATATCCCACTAGAAATGCATTATATAATGTCCTCACTATTCCCGACAGGTATTATGTAAGTACACACAGTCAGTCTCTGTTGGTATTAGTTACATGTGAAGAGGGGACTTGTTCCTCCTAGATAAGCATGCGAGGTATACCATTTAATAGGATACACATTGCTATGCTCTACATGAGGGACACTAAGACAAACACCTCCAGACCTCAACTCTCGATTATGTTTGTACAGGAAATGGTGAACGGCAAACGCATTAGAAAGAGCAAATATAGTGAGAAAAAAAATGACTGGAGGTAGAGAAGGTTGATAATGTAGGCATATAATGGGGTTTCTGCCTGCAGGTATTGTTCGTCCAACATGGGGCCTGCAGGCTTTTCAGAATGGAATTGTGGGCGGAAAATCTATCCATTCCTGGTTTTGCCTTACAAATACTGACTTGTGAAAGTGGCCATAGTACAATGAAAGGTTCTGTTACTTAGTCAGTGAATGGAAACACAAGCGTTGAACAGATTGTCTGAGATTTTGATACTGATGGCCCATCCTCAGGATAAGTCGTTAATATCAGATCGGTGGTGGTCTGACTCCCGGTAGCCCCGCTGATCAGCTGTTTGAAGGGGTTGCAGCACTAGTGCGATCCCCAAGTCCTTTTCAATATTTTCCTGCATGCTGTGCAGCTTGTAGTGGCGGTGCTATGTGTTTACAGCTTCCTCTGCCATTCACTTGAACTGAGGTCGTGAGCACTGCTGCCTCCTCGCAGCTAAAGCACAGCCATACATTGTGGCTGTGCTCGGTTTTGCAGCCCAGTCCCATTCACTTGAAAGGGACTGAGCTATGCTTAGGCCATGTGACTGATGAACATGTCGTCACTGGCCTAGAAAGATGAAAGAGATCTAAGCTGTTCTTGTTTTATCTAATGGTCCCTCTAAAACAGCTGTTGAGCAGGGGTCCCCACCGATCAGATACTGATGACTAGAGATGAGTGGAAACGGGACGGATCCATTTGGCAGCCCATAGACTTCTATAAGGACGGAATGTTTCTAAAGGCATTCCGTTATGCATTCCGTCATAGAATTGCGTTATAGTCCGTGATAAAGGAATCCATAACGCAATTCACCTTTTACCACCAAACGTAGTGTGAACGAATTTCATAAGCGGAAATTTGCTCATCTCGTATTTAAGTCTCGGAAAACTCTTTTAAGGCCTCATGTCTATATTACGGTTGTGTATAAGCACCAAGTTAGGCCTCATACACACGGCTGTGCCCATTTTGGGCACTGGCCATGTGCACACCGCATCACAGATGCGGACCCTTTCACTTGAACTACAGAGTGCTTCTGTGGGGTTCCTGTCCATGCCTCCGCACCGCAAAAAAAGTGCATGGAAGTTGAATAGCTCTAGATCCGTCTACAGAAACCGCATGGACGCTGCCCGTGCATTGGGGAACGCAAATTGCAGTCCCCAATGCACAGAACGGCCGAGCAACAACCATGTGCATGAGGCCTTATATGAAGATATAATATGGCACCTATAGTCTTTAGAAACCTGTGCCGCATGGTAATGCAGCTCTTACCTCCACTGACAAGCAGGCAATTATCAGGATCGGTCCTTTCCCGATAATTGCCTGCTCAGTCAGCGCATTGTAAATGCATTTATAGCCTAAATGATACAGGGAGTGCAGAATTATTAGGCAAATAAGTATTTTGACCACATCATCCTCTTTATGCATGTTGTCTTACTCCAAGCTGTATAGGCTCGAAAGCCTACTACCAATTAAGCATATTAGGTGATGTGCATCTCTGTAATGAGAAGGGGTGTGGTCTAATGACATCAACACCCTATATCAGGTGTGCATAATTATTAGGCAACTTCCTTTCCTTTGGCAAAATGGGTCAAAAGAAGGACTTGACAGGCTCAGAAAAGTCAAAAATAGTGAGATATCTTGCAGAGGGATGCAGCACTCTTAAAATTGCAAAGCTTCTGAAGCGTGATCATCGAACAATCAAGCGTTTCATTCAAAATAGTCAACAGGGTCGCAAGAAGCGTGTGGAAAAACCAAGGCGCAAAATAACTGCCCATGAACTGAGAAAAGTCAAGCGTGCAGCTGCCAAGATGCCACTTGACACCAGTTTGGCCATATTTCAGAGCTGCAACATCACTGGAGTGCCCAAAAGCACAAGGTGTGCAATACTCAGAGACATGGCCAAGGTAAGAAAGGCTGAAAGACGACCACCACTGAACAAGACACACAAGCTGAAACGTCAAGACTGGGCCAAGAAATATCTCAAGACTGATTTTTCTAAGGTTTTATGGACTGATGAAATGAGAGTGAGTCTTGATGGGCCAGATGGATGGGCCCGTGGCTGGATTGGTAAAGGGCAGAGAGCTCCAGTCCGACTCAGATGCCAGCAAGGTGGAGGTGGAGTACTGGTTTGGGCTGGTATCATCAAAGATGAGCTTGTGGGGCCTTTTCGGGTTGAGGATGGAGTCAAGCTCAACTCCCAGTCCTACTGCCAGTTTCTGGAAGACACCTTCTTCAAGCAGTGGTACAGGAAGAAGTCTGCATCCTTCAAGAAAAACATGATTTTCATGCAGGACAATGCTCCATCACACGCGTCCAAGTACTCCACAGCGTGGCTGGCAAGAAAGGGTATAAAAGAAGAAAATCTAATGACATGGCCTCCTTGTTCACCTGATCTGAACCCCATTGAGAACCTGTGGTCCATCATCAAATGTGAGATTTACAAGGAGGGGAAACAGTACACCTCTCTGAACAGTGTCTGGGAGGCTGTGGTTGCTGCTGCACGCAATGTTGATGGTGAACAGATCAAAACACTGACAGAATCCATGGATGGCAGGCTTTTGAGTGTCCTTGCAAAGAAAGGTGGCTATATTGGTCACTGATTTGTTTTTGTTTTGTTTTTGAATGTCAGAAATGTATATTTGTGAATGTTGAGATGTTATATTGGTTTCACTGGTAAAAATAAATAATTGAAATGGGTATATATTTGTTTTTTGTTAAGTTGCCTAATAATTATGCACAGTAATAGTCACCTGCACACACAGATATCCCCCTAAAATAGCTAAAACTAAAAACAAACTAAAAACTACTTCCAAAAATATTCAGCTTTGATATTAATGAGTTTTTTGGGTTCATTGAGAACATGGTTGTTGTTCAATAATAAAATTAATCCTCAAAAATACAACTTGCCTAATAATTCTGCACTCCCTGTACATTGTAACATTGCAGCTTCTGAATGCTAACAAGATGTTTCCAGTCACAGAACTAGTACTATCCTGAAAACATTGAGGAATCGTCACACAACGCACAGTATATTAAATTATTTATAGTCATTACATTTGATTTGTGAAAAGATCATGCACAGCGGTAGTTGGTATAATAAATGCCAGATTGCAGACATTATGTCTGAACGTGATGATTCTCTGACCAGAAAGTCTCAGTGTCTGGTCTCTGTACTCTCTAAAGAAAGTGACAGCCGGATGATGCTCCTCTGTCATTCGGCTGTCATGTCCTGCTACACGTTAACAATGACTGAGCATGTGCTATCGCTGAGTACACGGGCCCTGTACGGTAGCACAATATGGACCTGTATTGTGGATTCATAGGCACCTTGTGGTCCACCTTATGTATATGTGATGGAAGAAACCATGGTTGTGGTTGTAGTCCTCACGGGGGCTAATCCTGACTCCAGTGCTCTCCCGGGCCTCGCAGGCAGTAAATGCAGCGTTCTGCCACATAAGACATTAGTGTTCTACATATCACATGGTATGACGATGGCCCTGTACACCCGTGTGCTTTCCACTGTATAGTAATAGTATCTGCAATGTTGGCAATGATTGTTTTCATGAGTATGTTCATTTATCCACAGGGATGTTACAGACAGCTGTATGAATGAGTCCGCATCCCTTCTGCAATTTTGCGGAACGGGTGCAGACCCATTCATTTCTGTGGGGCCGGAAAAGATGCAGATAGCACACCATGGCTCCGTAGAAAAGATAGAGCATGTCCTATCGCGGACAAGAATAGGCATTTTCTATTATGGCTGCAGCCATGAGCGGTCCGCAAATTGCAGAAGACACATGGCTGTGTGCCCTAAGGTTAGCAAGGCAGAACACAAGATTCCCAGAATTGAATTATTAAGGCAAGGGTCACGTCTCTGCAGTACAACAATCATCCCTGCTTGTCCAACTACGGAAGGACTGTTCCCCTCTTTCGAAGAACAATCCAGGCCTTTTCATGTATGGCCAGATCCCCAGTGCGGAAAAGAAGAGGAGAATTTTCCGAATCGCTATAAATATTCTGAAGGATCTCATCTGGACCTTGCCTAACATTAGTTTCCATAAATAATACCGTATGTCTCATTAATACATACGTCAAATCTTATTTCTCTCTGGAATTTGACTGCATGGATTTTTGCGATGGAATGCATATTTTATGAACTGAAAGCTTGATTTTTGGGTCTAAAATTTGGAATAAGCCAAGGAACAGAGAAGGTTTGCATTGAAAGAAAATATAAGTAAAGATATACACAGACATATTAATGATATCTACGACTGTATAGCATTAGTAAATATAACATATACATAACACTCCATAATATATACTGCACAGGCCATATAAACTGACTAGATGCCTACCGGTAGTTCTGAGGCCAAGCACCTGGGCATTAGCGGAGAAATGCAAACCATTTTTTCAGAATTGTTAAAATGTTTGCAGCCACAGAATAAAATTATATAGCGATCCCTATTGGACTGGAAACATACACAGAGCCCCACTGCATGAACCATCTGCAGTGAACCCGGAAGGGGAGAGGAGGAGGAGGAGAGTGGCAGCAGCGGCAGTGATAGGAGTAGTAGTACTCACTGTAGCCGCCCTAGCTCTGATGCTCCCTGGCCGTTTAGTTATAGGAGGGGCACACCCTTTTCTTTCCCTCTGGGCACACCCTGGTTGTGGGGCTCCTGCCTACTGTTAAGGGGGTGCCCTTGGTGTAAATGGGTTTTGGGGTGCAAGGCAGAGGTGCAAAAGGGTAGCAGATAATACCATACAGCAGAAGGTGTTCGTGCTTGCAATAATGAGGTGGTTTTAGGGGTAACAGATGACCTGTTTTCCTGGCACCTTCAGCAGTTCACATATACATGTGCTGGCAGAAGTAGGCACAGTTCTTATCACCCGTGTTGCACGGGCAGCTTTCCCAAGGATGTGTACTGGCGGTTCAAATGGCAGAAAGTTCCCCTCTGAGTTTCGTTACAGATAACGTGGTAAATCTTCCCAACTTGGCCAAGGGGTGCAATTTCTTTCTCTTTGTCTATTTCTGTATTTTTAGAGTACCCTCTGAGGGTGCAGTCTTTCAACAGGTGGGCAGACTGTCTCTGCCTCATGCACACGACCATGCGCAAATTGTGGTCCGCAATGCACGGTCACTTGAATGGGGTCCGTGATCAGCATCCGACGGTCCGCACAGCAAAATAGTAGTGTGTGCAGAGGCACGGACCTAAACCCCATGAAAGCATTCTGTAGCGCTTCTAAGGGCTTCCGATCTGTGCCCCCGTTCTGCATGGTATCTCCTGGATTGCGGATCCATTCTGTGATACGGTGCACACACGGCCAGTGCCCGTACATTGTATGGGCACTAATCTTTCTGTTAGGCTCAATGGCTCTCTCCCAGAGGTGGGCACTGTCCACAGAGCAGGAGTTTTCCCTGTTAGTGCTCAATCACACACAGCCTAGAGAAGACTGTACTGCTTCCAACCAGGGGAAGGGGTGGGAGCAGCCTCCACCTAGCAACTGTGATCAAGGGCTCATCAATTAACCCCTTCCCCCCTACATACAGCCTTTGGAAAGCAAGTGCATCCCCAGAATCATTAACCCTTTATGCAGTGGGCTTCAAGCCCACTGAACACGCACACACTTCTGCTACTACCTCTTAAACTGCTGTATGACAAAAGACTGGCCCAAATTGAGTACAATTTATTAAACAAAAATACACCTAAATTAGTCACATTACTGGCGCAGATTGCGGCGCAAAGATCCTTTGCGCCTTAATCTGTGCCTTCTCCCTGCTCGCGCCAGGTCTAAAAAAGTGGGTGTGGCAAGGGCAGCCTCTACAAAACTCTGGCGGATCCACCACCAGGGCAGGGCCTTATTAAAACGCTGGTATTAATTAATGTGCCCCTTTGTGTTTTAGGCTGGGTTCACATCACATTTTTGTCTTATGTTTAATGTATACAAAAAAACGTGTACATGGCATCTGGCACCATAGAGTTTAATTGTAAAAAACATATACATTAACGTCTACGTTTTTTTGCTGGACACTGCAGGATGGAAAAGCATAGTGTACTGCCCTTTTGCATCCTTTTTTCCCAACATATATGTTAAGAGTTCTACGCGACATGGTTGGGAAATACTGCAGTCTACATTTGTATATACAGTTTAGGCTGGGTTCACGTGACGTTTTTACCATCCGTTTGACGTATACATTGGAACAAAAGCATACAAGACCATAGCATCCCACCCTTTTGGAAGTCTATGGTGAACGGATGCCACTGTATGGCATCAGTCTGAGGCATTTAGTTAATTTATACGTTTTTTGTATACGATGGGGAAAAAAGTGATGTGAACCCATCCAAACATACGCCATATTTGCCAACTCTCCTGGAAAACAGAGAGACTTCCTGGACTACTGGAAGAGCTGGCAAATCTCCTCGACAGCATGGAGGACTGCTTTCTCTCCTGAAAAGCATGGACGGAGCTCCAGTGGTCAAAGAATCCCGAAGGTGCCAAGGTGCCGCTCAAAGGACAGGAGCACCACTCAAAATGGGGCAGGGCCTGAAAAAGGGAGTGTGACAATGACACATTTTTAACTCTATGCTATGCTAAAATTTTCAACTCCTCACAGCTCCTGAGGGCTAACCTTCAGAAGTTGGAAAGTATGACATATACATGTAATCACTATTTGGCGACTTAATTATAACTTTTTCACGAAAGGGCCAGGGTGCTATTTCTCTGGTAGATTAGACAATGCGATCACATTGTCCTGTGTGAGGGAAAATCATAGTCAAAGTTATACAAATGTCAAATCCTCAAAAGCAGAAGTTCCTAAAATAATCAGAGGCATTATACTGTAAATCCATTGAATGGTTCCTCATAATGAAGGAATGTTAATGAGGTGAGAACATCACATAATGACATACTAGACAATGTCAGGTTAGTCTAAGATTTTATTCGAAGTACGAGGTCATTTTCCATAATTGAAGGAGAGAGACTTCCAATATCTATGAGTGGGTAAAAGTACATTATACAATACTGTACATACAATAACTGATAGTACATAATGACTCAACATAGAGTTTGTATGTTCTCCTTGTGTTTTTGTGGGTTTCCTCTATGTTCTCCAGACCTCTTACTCACCAAAAATATTCTGATAACTAGCTTTTCACTAGATTGTGACCCTCAGTTGTCCTCTCCATTTACTGTTATGAATAGAAATAGTAAATGGAAAAAGCTGTGCATGCGCAGTGTCCTCTCCGTCCATGGTTGGGCCGGTTCTTGAGTTAGCAGCAGGTAATACCTCCCCATATGGGACATTTATGGCATATCGTATGAAAATGTCAAAAATATCAAGATGGGACAACCACTTTAAAGATCGGTGATTGTTCTGTTGGTGGGTCCCCCGGTGATCACTAGAACGAGTACCCCATAACCCACAGTGCCCGCCCCCTCTCTAAAAAAATAATGGCTCGCCAACAGAAGATTTGTCCTTTATAAGAGCAACTTTTTAACCAAAAGCCAGCCCAGCAAATATTTTATTAATTTACATAGCGCTAACATGTACTGTAGCGCTGCAAAGAGATTATCATTACTCACATTGGTCCTTGTCCCCAATGGGCCTCAAAATCTAAATCCCAAATTAACCCATTAGTAAATTTTTGGAGTGTGGAAGTAAACTGGAGTCCCCTTACTGCTCCAAATGTCTTCTAGGGGATTAGGAATCAAGGTATTTTCCGGAAGAAGGTTATCTAAGGGCACCTGGGCTTTGGGACTGTCTGCCTATGGAGCGGCACTAGCCGTTTGTATGGATTTTTCATGTTATTCCGACAAATAACCTAATCTCTAGTTACACAGAAAGTGATGATTACATGGATGATTCATTTGGGAATTTAGTCTCATTGACAATTAGTCAGAAAGTCAAATTTCAAAAGGCCAATTTATAACATCCTCCTGGGCTTCCACTTCACCTTTCTTTGAATGGAAACAACTGGAATTATTAAATTGAGGTTTATTGACTTAATAATAACTGTATACGGCATCTAACACTATAGTGCGTTTTGACGCAGTATAATATCTTTAAGGGCTTCCCTCTAGATTTAGAAGAAAATCCCCCACCCATGCATCATTTCTGACCTGTTCAGCTCAATATTCATTTACATTTGGAATTTTGTGCCCCGTCTTTTTCAAAATTTCCATAAACTGTTCATGTCAAGCCTTCTGAATCATGGCTGTAATGTGAAAACTCTAGAAATCCAAGAACTAGAGAGGCAAAAAAGGAAGCGCAAAATATTAAGCAAACTGATAGACTGGTAAGAGCCTGTGTAAAGTGGAGTACAGCTCATGTGGGCCTTGTAATGGCCGCCATTAGTGAGGTAATCAGGTGGACTACACGTGAAGACATCTCATGGGTATTTTGAGGCATTTTAGCTTAATTCACCTGAATTGCTCATGTAAAAGTATTTACTACAGTATATAATAGCGTTAATTCCGAGCAGTGATCCCAATGGTGTATAGATGCCGCATGTTTAATGATATGTCCATCACCATTTTGTGCACTGAGCATGGATGCAGATAGGCCGGTGAAAATGGGGGCGTCAGTTCAGATTAGTCTCTGACTATGAGGCCAAATGCACACGACCGTTGTTTCATTCCGCGTCCGTTGTTCAGTTTTTCGGCGGACCCATTGACTTTCAATGGGTCCGTTGAAAACTCGGCTAATGCACCGTTTGTTACCCGCGTCCGTGCTCCATGGTTCCAGCCCGTCAAAAAAATATAACCTGTCCTATTTTTTTCATGGAAAACGATTCGCGGACCCATTCAATTCAATGGGACCGTGAAAAAACGCAGAGGCACACAAGATTGTCATCCGCGTGTCCGCATCCGTTTTTCTCCTATCATTTGCATGGCAAACTTGACTTAGACTTTTTTTTTACTTTGCTTCATGTCTGGTGATCCTCCAAAAATAAAGGAAGACACGCGGAAACAAAAACGGACACGGATGATGGAACAACGGAACCCCATTTTGTGGAACGGAACATAACGGTTGTGTGCATGAGGCCTTACCCCATGCACTGATGAGCACAGGGCTTCATACTCTTTGTAGGCCTCACAGCAAAAAAGCGAAGGTGGACGGGTCCAACAATTATGCCGTCCTTCTCCACAGGAAAGGAGTCAATGGTGTGAACATACACAGTGTCGGACTGGGTGCCTAGGGTCCACCAGTAAAATTTATTTTGGGGGCCCACCGTATGGATACATTCAAATATTACCTGGTCACACAGCAGCAAGATGCTACCAGATGATTGAATATGGGGGGCCCTGAGAAGGTAGGTCCTGGGGAGAAGAGGACACTGGCAGATTTCCTCTATACCTAGAAGACATCTCAGCTCTGATCATGTCTATAAGGCCTCATGCACATGACCGTTGTGTGCATCCGTGGCCGTCGTGCCGTTTTTATCGCGGACCCATTGACTTTCAATGGGTCCGTGGAAAAATCTGAAAATGCACCGTTTGGCAGTCGCATCCGTGATCCGTGTTTCCTGGCCGTGAAAAAAATATGATCTGTCCTATTTTTTTCACGGCCAACGGTTCACGGACCCATTCAAGTCAATGGGTCTGTGAAAAATCACGGATGCACACAAGATTGTCATCCGCGTCCGTGATCCGTGTCCGTTTTTTCCTATCATTTCAATGGCAAACTTGACTTAGACTTTTTTTTCATTTTTCATGTTCGTGGATCCTCCAAAAAACAAGGAAAACCCACGGACGAAAAAATGGTCACGGGTCACGGATGACGGACCTACGGATCACGTTTTTGCAGACCTTAAAAAAAAACGGTCGTGTGCATGAGGCCTAATACTACACTGGGAAGTTACTTTAATACTCTATCAAGTTTCTTATATGAACATACTGTAGGATGGCTGAGGTGCTGTACATTGAATACCTGTATGTAGTGCAGTAAGTCTACTGTGTTATGTGCCACTTGTGCAGGGGGTGGGAGACTGGGGGGCCACCTTGCTCAGGGGCCCACCGGCGGAATCACCTGTACCCATGTGGGCCAGTCCAACCCTGAACATACATAAGTTGAGGATATCTATGCAGCCCCATCAATCCCTGTGCCCATGCCCCTGAGAAATTCTATGTGCATAGGAGACATACTGTATAACATGGCCTCCATATTCTTTAATGCGGCCTACACCGCCCACAATGACATTAGATATGTAATGATAGGACTGACAGAAATACACATAGGCCTGGGAACCATGTTGTGTCTGCTGACTGACTCCCAGGACCAGATGCCAGGTCATTTTTCTAGTTCATTTAGTCAGACTAGACACACAAGCCTGAATAGTGAGCACTGCGGACATGGAGAAAATTCCAGAAAAGATCCCTCCTTTATCTGAATAAAAAAAAATAAAAAAATATTTTACATTCCACAAAGTCTCCTCACGCTCGGCGGGTCTACAGGGAAAGACGTACGGACCGGATTTCCATTTAGAACAATAACCGTGACATGTATCTCACCCGTCGGATTGATTTCCTATAGAGAACACACAGATATTGATAGATTCTACCTTCTAATTAACTTTCAACTTGCCCAAGAGCCTTATATAAAAGTGAAAAAAGTCTAGCGCAAACACAACGTACAGTATATAGTCGCCTCGTAACACTGTATACATGGAAATATAGACGGTAACATATGTGTCTGGGTTTATTAGAATGTCTCCAGGGGGCAGGATCTGCCCTGTGCCTCCTCCATACAATGTGCTGACCATGCAGTATGTCAGGGGATGCTCCAGAACCGTAGGCACTGCCTTCTACATGAAATGCTCCTAAATCACACGACGCAGGGCTCCTATGGCACATGAATGATTGCCATCGATCCCCTCCACCTTGGAGGAAAATGAATGAGACTCCCTTCTGCCCACCTCGCTCCAAGTGCCATGCATTTCCGCCCGCCACTTCATCTGCTGCAATCCAGGGCACGGATACTCTAAGCCATGTGGCATTTAGATGCAGTGATGTTTTATTCATCATTTAGGCTCCTGCACGGGTCTCACATTTAGACGTCAGATGCAGAGAAATAAGATGGTGAGCTCAGCCCTCTCCAGGCTGGCGGTGACTGAATGCCACTTGAAGCATTTTTTGGAGATGCCTGGCAGAACTGGATTTCTTTGTCTAATCAGTATTCTGCTAGTCACAATCCCTAATGCAGCAAAGGGGCAATGGCTAACCCCTTAGGCTTCACAAGCCATGTCCATCTTCTCCTGGAATTTAAGCATTTCTTTTCCCAAGAAATCTTGGCAATGCGGACCATGGATGGACCCGATCCAGATTTCTTACATAAGTTTTTGCAGCATGAATATCTGCCTCCATTTCCTATAAATGCTGTATATGAGGCTGGTAGTCTGCAGACCGATTGCCTGTGTATCCATACATAATTACTAAAGCATCAGAGCCAATTACCTCATGAGATCGGGGGGGGGGGGGGGGGTATATAGGATGAGCCTGCATCTTCTATGCATTGTCACTGTGCTGGGAGGTATATACAGTGCAGCCGTCAGCATCAATCAAGGCACAATATCCAGGCCGTCCCTATGGCACTTAAAGGTGTATATATATATATTATAACACCCCACAGCAAATGAAATGCTAATATTGTTCTGCATAGGGTGCATTGGATGAAGCTGCTGAGCATTGGAAGATATAGACAGTACAGGTGCAGAAGGCATCTCTATGCTATATATTGTGGATATATATATATATATAAATATACATATAGACAATGCAGCCTGTGCATTAGGTATAGGGTGCATTGGATGAGGCTTTTATGCATTGGAAGGTATAGACAGTACAGGCGCAGAGGACATCCCTATTCTATATATCTATATACATACATATATAGACAATGCAGCTTGTGCATTAGGTATAGAGTGTATTGGATGAGGCTTTTATGCATTGGAAGGTATAGACGGTACAGGCGCAGAGGACATCCCTATGCTATATATATATATATATACATATAGAGACAATGCAGCCTGTGCATTAGGTACAGGGAGCATTGGATGAGGCTTTTATTTGGAAGGTATAGACAGTACAGGCGCAGAGGACATCCCTATTCTATATATATACATATAGAGACAATGCAGCCTGTGCATTAGGTATAGGGAGCATTGGATGAGGCTTTTATGCATTGGAAGGTATAGACAGTACAGGCGCAGAGGACATCCCTATTCTATATATCTATATACATACATATATAGACAATGCAGCTTGTGCATTAGGTATAGGGTGCATTGGATGAGGCTTTTATGCATTGGAAGGTATAGACAGTACAGGCGCAGAGG
The DNA here is from genome assembly GCF_014858855.1 of Bufo gargarizans. Taxonomy (NCBI): domain Eukaryota; kingdom Metazoa; phylum Chordata; class Amphibia; order Anura; family Bufonidae; genus Bufo; species Bufo gargarizans. Next base: position 71,865,168 of record NC_058082.1, on the reverse strand, counting down.
ACATCCCTATGCTATATATATACATACATATAGAGACAATGCAGCTTGTGCATTAGGTACAGGGAGCATTGGATGAGGCTTTTATGCATTGTCACTCTTATAGAAGGTACAGACAGTACTGAGGCCACTGCTATGACTCTGTATAGGAGGATATATATATACAGCCCCTCTATAGAAGCCATTCCTGTGGGGCACAGGTAGACATATCAGTGCTCAGGGCTTGGACAGGTCTCTGCAGTAATAACCGGTCTGACTGGCAGAATTGCAGCCCAGCTCAGAGATGGAATGAAGCAGCTCTGTGCCCTCACCAGCCTGGGCACAGGACATGGACACCTCTTACAGATGCCCAGTACGATGAATGGCCGTGGACTTACCTTCTGTGCTGCTGCTGGGTAGGTGGTCCTGGGTGAGTGTGGAGCAGGGTATTGTGTCTTTGTTAGGGATGTGCTGCCCCTGACTGACTCCCGGCGCCGAGGTGCTGAGTCTGGGCTGCAGCTGCTTTCCTTCTGCTGCTAGTGCGGAGATTTGCATTAGCCCCGCCCTCACTGAGACGCTGCTCCCTCCTCACAGCAGCAGCATCCACCCAGCCCGCCCTCCACCACATATGTGCCCTGCCTGTGCCCGCCGGGAGCTGGAGGGCTGCCCTGTACATGGGTGGCAGCGGGTTTACCTGCAGCTGGAGGGACACAGGGGGCAGACAGCTGATCTTAGCATGTTCTTATACTATAAGGCAGACATATAGGTGTGAGATACAGGAGTCAGGGAGAGCTAGGAGATAGAGAGAGAGATAGATAGATAGATAGATAGATAGATACAGGAGTCAGGGAGAGCTAGGAGATAGAGAGAGATAGATAGATAGATAGATAGATAGATAGATAGATAGATAGATAGATAGATAGATAGATAGATAGATACAGGAGTCAGGGAGAGCTAGGAGATAGAGAGAGAGAGAGATGATAGATAGATACAGGAGTCAGGGAGAGCTAGGAGATAGATAGAGAGAGAGAGATAGATAGGTGTGAGATACAGGAGTCAGGGAGAGCTAGGAGATAGATGAGAGATACAGTAGATCACATAATCGATGGGATAGACAGACTATAGATCAGTATCACATCCAGCAGATGGACAGACAGATATAGGTATGAGATACAGTACATCAAGTGATAGATATGGGCACGGGTGTACCTATATCCATAACAGTTGCTATGAGGCCCAAGATGGGGGGGGGGGGGGGGGCAAATCGGGTACAAAAGATTTGGGGTCATTTCTAACTGGTGGGCTTAGTTACCCATAGCAACCAATCAGATTTTACCTTTCATTTTCCAAAAGAGCTGTGAAAAATGAAAGCTGACTCGGATTGGTTGTTGGTTGCTATGGGTAACTAAGCCAGTTCTAATTAATTTTCTTACACTAGACAGTAGTTAGGGATACCTAGGAGAAAGACAGATAAATGATAGATAGCTGTATAGATGCTGTGATGGGATGTATTTTCCTCCCAGCATATGCTGCAAAGACTGATTGCAGCAAGGTGAGGTCAAACACCGGGCCGGATTTCATTTGCCGGTCCAGGATATGGATGTCTGTGTTAGGCCTCTTGTACAGGATCGTATGCCCTCCGAGACATATGTCCGTGAGCAGCATTTATCGTGCGCACGGAGGTACACAGCATCATAGGTAACAATGATGCTGTGCACGTCGGGCCGCCTGCGGGGTTATTGTCCCGCACTCATATGATCTTATCAGTGCACAGCATCATTGTTACCTATGAGTGCAGGACAATAGCCCGTGCACAGCATCATTGTAATCTATGATGCTGTCCTCTCCCGTGCGCATGCTCGATGCCGCTCCGGGACATATGGCCCACTCATGTACCGTATGTCTCGGAGGGCATACGGTCCTGTGCAAGAGGCCATAAGGTATGAGGCCCGTGCCTGCATGAATGCTTGCGACCTGTTTGGGGAAGACAGGTCAACTAAATCCTGGACTTAAAGTTTGGTGTGGACCTCTTTGCAAAGTTTGAACACACACCTGGACTGGGACTCTTAGACCTGCAGCATGGTGTGAATGAACACCAGGACTTTCAACTAAGGCCTCATGCACACGACCGTTTGCTGTCCGCGTCCGTTGCTCCGTTCCGTGGCCCCGCAAAAAAAATATAACATGTCCTATTCTTGTCCGTTTTGCAGACAAGAATAGGCATTTCTACAATGGGCCGCCCGTTCCGTTCCGCAAATTGCGGAAGGCACACGGGCGGCTTCTGTTTTTTGCGGATCAAGAGAATGCCAAGAGTGTGCAAAGCAGTAATCAAAGCAAAAGGTGGCTACTTTGAAGAACCTAGAATATGACATATTTTCAGTTGTTTCACACTTTTTTGTTATGTATATAATTCCACATGTGTTAATTCATAGTTTTGATGCCTTCAGTGTGAATCTACAATTTTCATAGTCCTGAAAATAAAGAAAACTCTTTGAATGAGAAGGTGTGTCCAAACTTTTGGTCTGTACTGTAGATGTAGTTCCAGTATATGACCGTGCATATATACACACAGTAATAGATAGATAGATGTGCAGGTATCATGTTGAGCAGCTCTTCCACACAGAAGATAATTACATATGGATGCAATCATCCTACCTCCATAACATAATGCACATAATTAGCAGCCAGACGCTAAATTAAGCTTCCGTTTTTGTAAGAGAACCAGTTTATTCCCAAGTGAATGGCACTATTTCAGACTCACACCATAACCGGGGCCAGGAACCTGGGATGTGGTTTGGAAACTGTCAATCAAGGAAATTTGACAATTGAAGCAATCAAATGAAATGACTTGCCACACTCCGCCGGCAGACTGGGCACCAGGAGAAGACCAATGGGCGATGCAGATGGGTGTGAAAGCTAGTGGCACTCACTGGTCACAGTCACAAGCTGTAGTCAGCTGAAAGCTCCAGGAATATGAATTCCCCGTTAGGGTGAGTTCACATTATCGTTTATTTTTCCATTCTTCCGATCCATTAGAAGAACAGAAAATTAAAGAAAAAAAACTGATCCTGTAAAAACACGGATCCTAAGCATCAGTTATGCACATTTGGCATCCGTTTGAGCCATTTCCATCTGAGATCCTTTATTTTAGAAGGAAAAAAAAAAAAGATTCCTGCAGGTACTATTGAGAGCTGTATTACACTGGCAGATGAGCATGTCAATTGTCGGTAAGGAAGCGGTCCTTGCCGACCATTACATTTGCATGCAGCGATCTCCTCCACAGTATGGGGAGCAGTGATCACTAAAGCCATCGCTCATCCCCATACAGAATCATTATTTGCCGGCAGCAGAGGGTGATTAGACAGCATGATCTTTATTAGCCTGCAGAAAAATATGAAGGAGCAGGTAATCAGCAGCACTTTTACACGGCAGATCATCGCTAACGAGCGTTCCTAAGACAGCCCTCGACCAGTGTAATACAGCCCTTGCTCATGCACATGAACGTATTTTCTTTCCGTGTCCGTTCTGTATACGGAACCATTCATTTCAATGGGTCCACAAAAAAAAACCAGAAGGTACTCCGTGTGAAATCTGTTTCCATATGTCCGTATTTCTGTTCCGCAAAAAGATAGAACATGTCCTATTATTATCCGCATTACGGACAAGGATAGTACTGGTCTTTTAGGGCCAGGTGTTCCGTTCCGCAAAATACGGAAAGCACACGGACGTCATCCGTATTTTTTGCAGACCGCAAAATAAATACGGTCGTGTGCATGACGCCTTAGACTGTATGTTGTATCTCAGAAGATCATAAGCTTCTAGTAGGGATCGACCGATATAGATTTTTTAAGAGCCGATACCGGTAACTTGTGAACTTTCAGGCCGATAGCCGATAACTTATACCGATATTCTGTGCATTTTCATTTTTGGAAAAAAAAATATTTTTCTCTTACGGCGTTCACCACATAGGTGATTTAAAAAAAAATATTTGAATAGTTTGGACTTTTTGGACGTGGCGATATGTAATATGTTTATTTATTTATTGTTTATATATTTTATATGTAAAATTGGGAATGGAGGTGATGTATGCTTAATATATTTTTTTTTTTACTTTTTATTTAATAACTATTTCCCCCCTTAGGAGCCAGAACCTGGGATATTTTCATCCCTCATCCTATTTACCCTGATAGAGCTCTATTAGGGTGAATAGGACCTCACACTCTCCCTGCTCCCCTGTGCTTTGTGCACACAGCAGCAGGGAGGTTACCATGGCAGCCAGGGCTTCAGTAGCATCCTGGCTGCCACAGTAACCGATCGAAGCCCCAAGATTACACTGCTAGGGCTTCGATCAGAAGCTGCCACTGCACCACCAATGAAGAAGCGGGAAGAGGACCCTGTGGCCGGCGCCACCAATAATTTTAATACTGGGGGTTGGGGGAGAGGGCGCACTGCGCCACCAATTACTTTAATACTGGGGGAATGAGGGCGCACTGCGCCACCAATGTTTTTAATACTGGGGAGGGCGCACTGCTCCACCAATGATAATCATGAATATCGGCCGATAACATCGGTAAATCCGATAATCGGTCGATCCCTAGCTTCTAGTATGGGTTGAAGGAGGAAGGCTTTGCACTATACACGGATGATAAGCTACTTTTTATGGGGAATATGGAGAGATTATTAGATTAATTTATGAATCTGACCATGAACCAAAAGAAAATGTGCTGGGAGAACATGCAAACAAAGTGATGATTAAAACATGCCGTTTATTGTTACAAAATTAAAAAGGCTGAAATTTGTGATAGTCTGAAAACAAAGTGAGCAATATGCGGAGCAATAGAGAAGATTAGTGAAATGGGTTCAAATATTGTTCCATTGATTGCATTGGTCGCAACAAAATCCCTATCTGTCTGCTGCAGGTGAAGTGCTAAACCCTACAACCAGACATGAGCAGAAGACCTGCCCTGAGAAGGCCGGTTCTGAAAACCACTTTCCAATGTGTTTCACCTGTTAAACTTACACCAGGCTCTTCAGGGAGACTAGGCAGTATGACCCTGATGCTGGTAGTCTCCCTGATGACCTGCAGTATTTTTAACAGATGAAACCTGGTTGAACTTCTTTAGGTTTAATTTTTTTAGAACTCGTTTTATAGAGTAAAACTTGCATGTCAAAGACAAGAACAGTCAATTGCATAATACAGCAAAAGAAGGCTCAATAAATTTATATTGAAGAGAGAGAAGTGGCCTCTTCACTGCGCTTCTTGACACCAGGCCTTCACCTCTTTGTGCTTGAAGATTCACTCACACTTACCTGCAGCTATTCCTGAGCAAGCTCTGCGCTGGTGGTGAACTGATCCCATAGCTGAATTCTCTTTAGGTGACAGTTCTACCACTTGCTGGACTTTTTTTTGGGTGCCCTTAAGCCTTCTTCACAGCAAATGAATCTCTCTCTTTGAAGTTCTTGATCTGATAAATGGTTGATTTAGGTGCAATCTTACAAGCAGCTATGTCCTTGCCTGTAAAGCCCTTTTAATACAAAGCAATGAAGACTACACGTGGATCCTTGGAGGTCACTATGGTAAAGGGTGTATTAGACACCCCGATCAGACAGACGGGATGTCGGGAGGGAATCGTTCCTTCCCGTCAATCGCCTACTCAATAGCGGAGGAAGCCTCTGCTATTACATGCAGTGATCTCCTCCACAGCATGGGGAGGAGCTATCGATATGCCGTCACTCTTCCCCATGCCGTACATTGTTTTGCTGGCAGCAGATCGTAATTAGACAACACGATCTGCTGCCGGCAAATCCCAATCTTTCAAGAGCTCGTTCATTGGGCAATTGACGGGCTAACGAGAAAATCTGCCAATGTAATACACCCTTAAACAGAAGACAATAATTTCAAGGTGAATAAAAAGACGTCCAGCACGTGATAATTCATTCCAGTCACTTTGATCTTTATTTGTGTTCTTTAAAAGTACATCCAGTGAACATCAACATACTATACATTTAGGAAGTTTAACTTACCTTGTACATTTTGGATGAGAGCCATGTTCACATCATGTGGTTTTGTTCCGGTTCGGGCGGATATCTCCTGGGGGGGTGTCGGCTGCATACCAGGACAAACCTATAAAGAAACAGTGGATGTTCATGGCTAAACACAATTGGTTTTATCTCATACATGTAAGAAATATAGTAATTTATATATCGGTGTGTTAAATAGAGCACAGGCACATATGGGTTAAAAGAATGGTGTACCGCACCCGAGGCATAGCTCCACCTTCCCCACACAGCTTAGATGGAGGAGGGGAATGGAACTATTTAAACCTGGTGGAGATACCCCATAGTTTGTTACGAATAAGAACTGTAATGTTCGAAACGCGTTAAAAAGAGGGCGAGTAGAGAGGATGTTCACTGGATGTACTTTTAAAGAACACAAATAAAGACCAAAGCAACTGGAATGAATTATCATGTGCTGGACGTCTTTTTATTCATGTTAAAAACCAAGGTGGACCTGCACCTATCTGCTCACCAGGGGTGAGAAAGAAAGGTGAGCTGGATTGACTTTTTTCAGTACTATTAAATAATTTCAAGGACCACCTCCCTTAAAGGGGTTCTCCGGGAATTAGGAAAATGTAAATACTTAAATATTATTTTATAATAAATATATTCACAAATACCTTTCATTAGTTATAATAGCTTGTTTTGTCTGGGGAGCAATCAGGAGAAACAAAATGGCCGCCGTCCTATTAGTTCACACAAAACCTATCCTAATCACACAGCAGGACAAGTTACTTCACAACACTGAGGTAAAGAGCTGCCTCATCCTCCTCTCTGCTCTGCTTGTCAGGGGTTAAGTTCCCCAGAGATTCAGGACGATAATCCCTGAGAAGCAGAGCAGAGAGGAGGATGAGGCAGCTCTTTACCTCAGTGTTGTGAAGTAACTTGTCCTGCTGTGTGATTAGGATAGGTTTTGTGTGAACTAATAGGATGGCGGCCATTTTGTTTCTCCTGATTGCTCCCCAAACAAAACGAGCCATTATAACTAATGAAAGGTAATTGTGAATATATTTATTATAAAATAATATTTAAGTATTTACATTTTCTTAATTCCCGGAGAACCCCTTTAACCAGTCTGCTCTTTTAATTCAATCAGCATGACAGAGGGATATTAGCTGCCTTGTCCTCACTTTCTTCTGAGCTAATGAGAGGATCACTGAAATGATGATAGCAGGTCATTTCTGTGGCAGGGCTGAAATGCAGTCGAAATGGGGTTTTAGTAATTAAGTAAATTTTCGTGGCATGGAATGACTTTGCATTTAATTGATCACTGCAATTAATCTGACCACTCATAGCAATCTAGAATTAATGCAAATTATCATCAGCAAAACTGAACCAGCAAACCTTGTGAAAACCAAAACTTTTGTCAGTCTCAAAACTTTTGGCCATGACTGTAGACACTACTTTTTTAAATCAATGTGAACTAAATCAGATTTAGTTTCATAAGGAAATGGTTTCAGGTAATCGTCTGCTGAGGTACAGTACATAAGGATTGCACAAAATGAGGTATTTGTCTATATCTAAAACAACTTGGTTGTACTTCTTAGCTGCACAATTAGAACAATTTAGGGGTTGGAGCCAGGTGAACACATTGGGAGAGGTTTACTAATCCTGTAGATGGTGTAAATTTATCACAGGGCTCAGGCTGAATGATAAATGTGGTGCATGGACAGACACTTTATTCTGACTCCATACCAACAATTTTTACACAAGAATTGAGTCAAAATTTGGGCGCATTTTAGGCCCTGTCCCTTTCCTACAGTACAAGACTCAGTCAACTTTCAGCTAAAATCTGCACTGTTGTCAAGCATATTGTAAAAAAGTGTAGACACCTTAGATGCGCCTTCTTGCGACAATTTGCGCCACTTTTTTGGAAACATTTTTGGCACAGACACATTAGTAAAAGTTAGCCAATATTGTATAATTGGGGAATATTTGTTGGAAATAGGAATTGTTGTCAGACCCCCGTAACCACTCTTCCACTGAGTCCATGATGTGTTGGACAAAGTGAAGTAAATTCAAAACATGAAAAGATGCACCAACCTTACTGCACTATCGCATAATACTAGGCCACCTAAAGTGAACAAATTAGAGGGCTGGAAACAAAGAGGGGCAGAGGTGGACTGGGAACTTAAAGGAGTTTTCCGAGACCTATTCTCTGATACCAATACCATAGTATCTGATCGGTGGGGGGTCCAACAGTAGCAATGGCGACCGCAGTAGTGCGACAGCCTTCTCTCAGATTTCCGTAAACCATATGATATCACATTAGGTCATCAGTATTTAAGTCTCGGAAAACCCTTTTTAAAGGGGCCCAGAAAAAAAACCTAAAAGTGGTCCTATGTGCTACGGGGGGGCTCAACACAAGTAAACGGGATGAGCAATACCATAGTGCTGCACAAGCAGAGATAAGTACCAGAATGCAGCACAAAATATTGCCCCAGCAGAACCAAATACCATAGTACAGCTCTACATACCTCATATATCCAGTGATGTCTACTCTACTCTGATCCTCTCCATTAAACCTAGACATCCATGACAACTTCTGAGAACAGTAATATGGTTGAATTCAGAAGAGCACCTGCGCCCAACGACCTTGTACCTATATACCTTTCTTTTTTTTAAGCATTAGATCATTATGTATCTGGCTCAGGAGGAGGGCTCTGGAAGCTCCCTGTGCATCAGCCCACTAGAAATCTTCCCTGTAGGGTCTATGGCCAGTCCCATGAACAGGGGTACATACAATGGCTCAGCTTTATGAACATGGTATGCCAAGCCTTGGAGGTTCAGCCACTTCTACTGATGTATCCAAACTTTATGGGCATCTTTTGTTATGTGACCTACCAAAATACCCCCTATTAATAACAAATGTAAGCCGGATATAGGCCCAATTACAATGGTTGGGAGCAATGGAGTTTAATCCTGAGAGAAGCTCATAGATTGAACTGTTCCTGTTGCATAAGACGGCATTGGCTTTACAAAGAGTTGGCTTGAGAAATTATCCCAAATCTTCTACATGTGGAATAGAGGGTGCCCATTTATTGCCCATGATCTGGGAATGCAGTATTCTGGGGCCATTTTGGAAGGAAGTTATGTAGCTCATGTCCATGTACCAGATGACCCAAAAATCTGTCTTCTGGGCATTATAAATAGTTGCGAGAGGAGAAGTGGAATGGCACTAGGTAATTCATATCAGACTTGCAAGATCATTGTCTTACACTGGTTGTAGGCTCCCTGCGACCATAACAGAATACATAGCTAAGATTAATTATTTGGTTGGAAAGTGGAATCTATATGGAAAGTTTGAAACATTTGGCTTGTCTCTAATGCAATTTATGTCATACTGTTTGCTGTATAATTTGCTGTCCTGGGGGGCAGAGTTGTCTATTGACGCCAATGTTCATGGTAATGTATAACAAAAAAAAGTCAAGGCTTCAGACTGGGAGGTAATAATCAAACTGAAAAAAATGGTGTGGTGTTAAACAGGCAGGAAGTGCTCAAACCCATATGCATGTGCATATATATACAGGGGAGCAAATCCTGCACTTGTGGCCCGTTGATAATGGCGATCCCCAGCACAAATGCATACAGTGGAGGATGCCCACAGCGAACCACAAGTACTACAATAAACATCCTACACAAGATAGCAATTATGTGTATTTTCTCCCCTGTATAAACATGCACAACTGCATATGGGTTTGAGCACTTCCTGGCTGTTTAACACCACACCATTTTTTTCAGTTTGTGTATATAGAGATGCCTGGAGTTGTATAAACTCCAATTTAAATGAGCCTGTTTTCCATCCACAGGCTACATTTAGGTGCACCTACGAGGCCTGGCCCATATCAGCCAGTCTTGAGTGGGACTTGCAGACTCCTCCCTTCTCCAATTGCTGGCATGGTAGATGCTGGAGGTAACTGGTGAGTTGTCTGTGAGTCGGACCTTACCCTTCTATAATTTGCCCACTGACCCCTGGTATTGCCCATACGGCTCAGGTAGGTGAGAGTTAGGGCCCAAGCTACTTGAGAAACCTTGGCGCGGTGCTCGGGCTCAGACATGTCCTCCACAGTAGGATATGTTGGCTAATCTCTCAATTTTAACATCATTTTGAGGGTTTAGTAAGATCGCAGAGTGCACCTGTCTTTGATATTATTTTAGAGGTAATAATCAAGTCTAAAAAAGTACAATAAATAAGGTAATAGAAAGTAAGAAGGTGTCACGAACCAGCGGATGTGAGCCCACTATGCCACGTGACCAACCTCCTTTAAGGGTGTTGTATAACCCCTTGTTCTTCACAGACGTTCCCGAGGGGAACATCAAGTCACTACCTCTTGAGGTGGATTGGCACACAAAGCAGCTGGTCCAGACAGACCAGGGAGTACCAGAGCAAGTTACGAGAGGTATGAACGTATTCAACAGGCCGAGACATAACCAGGAGCAACAGTGCAGGACCAAAGGATGAGGCAGAGACTAAGTCGAACAAGCAATGGGTCAGGGCAGGTGGCTCAGGTACAGGTCAGGCAATTCAGGTCAGCAACAGGAGAGATGATACAGGGCAGATAAGGTTCAAACAGAAAATGAAGTCCAGAAATCAAGCACAGGTCAGAACACAGGACGCAACACAACACAGGCACAAACAAGAGCAAATTTTGCAGGACACAAGGACCTATAACGCTCAGGCACCTGGGAAGAGGGCTGGACCACTTATATAGGTGCAGGATGGCTGGGATTGGTCACATGGGTCACATGTGCTAAACCTTTAAAGGGAACCTGTCCTCAACTTTATGCTGCCCATACTAATGGCAGTATAAAGTAGAGACAGGTGAGTTGATTTAAGCGGTCTGTCATTTAAAAGTTAAAAGTAATGTTTCCGAGAACCAACATCACAATTATTGCAGACTGGGCCTGGAAAAGAGTCACGGCCACCTGAGAAAAGTCATGGTTATTCATAAATTCTTGCTCTCCCTGCCCATCTGCTGATGATTGACAGTTTTCTACCTAGTTTTCTCCCTTTCTCTTTAGGAGAGAACTGCCAATCATCAGCAGATGGGTGAGCATGCAGGAGATTATGAATAAGCCTGTGTTGCAATTATTATGATGCTGGTTCTCTGCAACCACTGACTTTTAGCTCAGGAGTGACACACTGCTGAAATCAGCATTTCTGTCACTATTTTATGCTGCCCTCAGTACAGTCAGCATAAAGTTGATGACAGGTCGGTCCCCTTTAAATCACAGGAAGTGACGCATTGGCCCTTAACGAGTTGCTAGAGGGAACAGGCTAGAAGGTATGCTGTGTTTAGGGCTGGAAGGAAACCATGAAGTGGATTCTAGAAAGGACAAAGCCCAGAACCAAGCTAGTGAATGGGAAGACACCAGCAGCAGATCACCGCAGCTTTTTGCTTCATAATGCAGCTGGATGCAGACAATGATGCCCGAATATGGAGCCCGGGACTGTGGCAGTGAGTAGGCGAACATCGGTGTCTACTACAGAATGGAAGCCAAGATCATAAAAAATACATCAATATGACATCATCCAAATGCCAAAAAAATCTCTAATGATTACCAAAAGCTGCCTTAAACAGTAATGCACCTCCCTGTCTAGCACAACCTTTATCAGGAGAAGACTGTGATAGGAGGCAACGGCCCTGAGACCCACAGCAGCACAGTTGTTTTGAGTGAGAGCTGACAGCCATCATGAGCGCAACCTTACCTCCTGGGTACCAATGGTGTAGTGCTTTGGCCCCAGTAAGCAGGCTGCTAAAACCAAACCTTTCTTCTGTTCAAACACAAATTTTACATCAGTTGTGAGTGTACCGATAAGAAAAAAGGTTGCTATACATAGACAATCAAGTCACATTATTTTGATCACCAGCTAATATCCAGAGTAACTGCCATGTGCAGCAGCTATACGGGTTGGCAGTGACTCAATAAGGTCCTTGTACATGAAGCCATGCTGACTGCAATGCATCCCACAGCTGCTGGACAGTGCGTGAGGGAAGATCTAGAGAACAAACACAACAATTGAGGTGGTCACACAGATGCTCAATTGGGTTCAAGTCTGTGGAATTAAGGGACTAGGGTAGTACTTAGAAGTCTTGGTCATGCTCTTCCAACCAATGTCGGACATTTCTAGCCATATGACATGTCTCATTGTTCTTGCTGGAAGATCCCATCCACCCCATGGAAAACAATCAGCATGTATGGGTGTCTGTGATCTGCAAGGATGGATTCATACCCAAATCAGTTGAGAGTGCCTACCACATGGATGAGTGGGCCCAGAGAACACCAAAAAAACATTCCCCAGACCATAACACTGCCACCACCAGCTTGTGTTCTTCCAGCAACTCTTACAGGTTGTTTGTACCCTCATGCTTCTCACCTGATACGCCAATGTCCATTAGTCCATGAAGCAAAAAACATGACTCATCTGAGAAATAAATCCTTTGCCAGTCAGCGGAGGTCCAGTTCTAATACTGCTGCGAATTGATGGCCTGCTGGTGAACCTCAAAAACATTAGGGGTGAGGGTCTGATGCTGAGCTGACTCTCTAAAAACATTATGGGCGAGGGCCTGCTGCTGAGCTGAGCATCCAAAACATTAGGGGTGAGGGCCTGCTGCTGAGCGGACCATCTAAAACATTAGGGGTGAGGGCCTACTGCTGATCTGACCATGGAAAAAATTATGGTTGAGGGCCTGCTGCTAAACTGACTATCTAAAACATTATTGGCGAGGGCCTGCTGCTGAGCTGACCATCTAAAACATTATGGGCGAGGGTCTGCTGCTGAGCTGACCATCTAAAACATTAGGGGTGAGGGTCTGCTGCTGAGCTGACTTTCTAAAACATTATGGGCGAGGGCCTGCTGCTGAGCTGACCATCTAAAACATTAGCGGCTCGGGCCTGCTGCTGAGCTGACCATCTAAAACATTAGGGGCGAGGGCCTGCTGCTGATCTGACCATGGAAAAAAATTATGGACGAGGGCCTGCTGCTGAGCTGACCATCTAAAATATTAGGGTTGAGGGTCTGCTGCCAAGCTAGCTGTCTAAAACATTAGGGGCGAGTGCCTGCTGCTGATCTGACCATGGAAAAAATTATGGGCGAGGGCCTGCTGCTGAACTGACCATCGAAAAAATTATGGGTGAGGGTCTGATGCTGAGCTGATCATTTAAAACATTAGGGGTGAGGGTCTGCTGCTAAGCTAAGCTGACTCTCTAAAACATTAGGGGCGAGTGCCTGCTGCTGATCTGACCATGGAAAAAATTATGGACGAGGGCCTGCTGCTGAGCTGACCATCTGAAACATTAGGGGTGAGTGCCTTCTACTGAGCTGACCATTGAAAAAATTATGGTTGAGGGCCTGCTGCTGAGCTGACCCTCTAAACATTAGAAGCGAGGGCAGCCTAATAAGCATGTTGATATGATGGAGGAGGACAAGAAAAGGAAGATTGAACCATATATGGTGGAAGGAGTGCATGGGAATACAGTGTATTCAATACACCATAAAAGCCACATTTAAAGTGCCTTTATGCTCAGCCGCTTTCCACTGGTGGAGTAGAGAAGTCAGGGGCAATCCAGGCCTTGTTCATTTTTATAAGCGTCAGCATTTTCAGTTGATAGGTGAATGTGCTTATCAGTTATTATGCCCCCAGCAGCACTAAATGCCCGCTCTGACAAAACACTGGCTGCAGGGCCGGCCAGCACCTTCAAGGCGGAGAGCGCCAGTTCGTGCCACATGTCCAGCTTGGACACCCAATAGTTGTAAGGCACAGAGGGATCATTTAGTATGCAGACACGGTCTGCTACATACTCCTTCACCATCTTCCAAAATGTTTCCCTCCTTGTGACAGTAGGCCGAGCGGTGTCATCAGGGTGAGGGTGCTGGCGGGGTGTCATGAAACTGTCCCAGGCCTTGGAGAGTGTTGCCCTGCCTCTGTTGGAACTGCTGTGTGTTCCCCTCATCTCCACTCCTCTGTTGCCCAAGGAACTACGTGCACTGCCGCCATCGTTGTCAGCTGGAAATTTTTGGAGCAATTTTTCCACAAGGACCTTCTGGTATTGCACCATTTTGCTAGTCCTCTCCACCACAGGAATAAGAGATGAGAAGTTCTCTTTGTAGCAGGGGTCGAGAAAGGTGAACAACAAGTAATCGGTGTTGGCCAAAATGCGTACAACGTGAGGGTCACGGGAAAGGCAGCATAACATAAAGTCAGTCATGTGTGCCAGAGTCCCAACAGACAAGACTTTGCTGTTCTCATCAGGAGGATGACTCTCAATCTCCTCATCCTCTTCCTCCTGCCCATCCACACAGAACAAATGGAATAAACCTGCTATGGGTATTACCCTCTGTAGCGGAGGCAACCGTCTCCTCATCCTCATCCAATTTGCGCTGAAAAGACAAAATGAGGGTGGTCTGGCTATCACCCTGTGTACTGTCTTCCCCTATTTCCACTTCTTCCACATGCAAAGTGTCCGCCTATATTGTGAGCAGCGAGCGTTTCAGTAGACACAGAAGTGGGATAGTTACGCTGATAATAGCGACATTGCCGCTCACCATCTGTGTTGATTCCTCAAAGTTGCATAAAACCTCACAGAGGTCAGACATCCATGCCCACTCGTCACGTGTGAAGAGCGGAAGCTGACTGGAAAGGCCTGAGGGCCAAGTATGAGTCACCTTGGCATGTGCACACGCCTCACAAGCTGCCACATAGCCCTCAACACTCTTACGTAAACCCGGCCACCAGAATCTCAGAGAAATAAGATCAACAGTGGATATGCTCCCAGGGTGTCCAGCAAGGACAGTTGCATGATGTTGTGACGAAGCTCAGAAGGAACAAACAACCTTCCTGGGGGACAGGAATCAGGTGCCTCTCCCTGAACTTCTAACACCTCCGCTTCCAGTTCAGTATAGAGGGCGGATACAACCACCCCATCAGCCAAAATCGGACCAGGATCCTCAGTATCACCCCCCCCCCCCCCCCCCCCCAGGGAAGCTACACGACAAGGCATCCGCCTTGACATTCTTGACCCCAGGGCGAAAAGTGACAATTAAATTAAATCTGGTAAAAAACAAAGACCATCTGGCCTGCCTTGGGTTCAAACGTTTAGCCGACGCCAGATTTTTATGATCGGTAAATACAGTAATGGGATGAGTCGCTCCTTCTAACCAATGACGCCATTCCTCAAAGGCCAACTTAATGGCCAGCAGCTCTCTATTGCCAACATCATAATTTCTCTCAGCAGAAGACAGTTTTTTCGAAAAAAAAAGCACAAGGACGCCATTTGCCAGGAGAAGGACCCTGCAACAGAACTGCACCAACTCCTACTTCTGATGCGTCCACCTCAACAATAAATGGCTGAGACACATCAGGCTGCACCAAAATGGGAGCAGAAGAAAAACATTTCTTTTTAGTGGAAAAAGCATGTAACGCCTCTTCCGACCAGACAGAGAAATCCACCCCTTTCTTAGTCATGTCAGTCAGAGGTTTGACAACAGTGGAATAATTCAAGATACATTTTCTGTAGTAATTGGTAAACCCTTAAAGCGCTTTCTGATTCTCAGGCAGATCCCATTCCAAGACCGCATGGACTTTTTCGGGATCCATGCGAAAGCCTGAAGTGGAAAGCAGGTAACCCAGAAAAGGAATCTCTTGAACAGCAAACACACATTTTTCTAAGGCTACTTTCACACTAGCGTTCGGAGCGGGTCCGTCTGATGTTTCATCAGACGGATCCGCTCCTATAATGCAGACGTTTGCATCCGTTCAGAACGGATCCGTCTGCATTATAACTTAGAAAAATTTCTAAGTGTGAAAGTAGCCTGAGCGGATCCGTTCAGACTTTACATTGAAAGTCAATGGGGGACGGATCCGCTTGAAGATTGAGCCATATGGTGTCATCTTCAAGCGGATCCGTCCCCATTGACTTCCATTATAAGTCTGGACGGATCCGCTCGCCTCCGCACGGCCAGGCGGACACCCGAACGCTGCTGGCAGACGGATGCATTCTCAGTGGATCCGCCTCCACTGAGAATGCATTAGGGCCAGACGGCTGCGTTCAGGGCCGCTTGTGAGCCCCTTCAAACGGAGCTCACGAGCGGACACCTGAACGCAGGTGTGAAAGTAGCCTAACTTGGCATATAACTTATTCTCCCAGAGGATCAGCAAGACTTGTCTCACATGATCCTGATGACTCTCCATGTCGGGCGAATAAATCAATATGTCATCCATGTAAACGACAACAAACCTTCCCACCAAATAATGAAAAATGTCATTGATGAAATGTTGAAATACTGCCGGGGCATTGGTCAAACCAAAGGGCATGACCAAGTTCTCAAAATGATCCTCTGGGGTATTAAACGCTGTCTTCCATTCATCCCCTTCCTTGATCCTGACCAGATTATATGCCCCTCTTAGGTCTAATTTAGAAAACACCTTAGCTCCAACAATCTGGTTGAACAAATCTGGGATCAGGGGAAGGGGATAAGGATCACGGATAGTGATGCGATTCAGCTCTCGGAAATCTAGACACGGTCCGCCTATCACTGGCAACAGGAGTCGTCCCAGAAGATTGGAAATTAGCAAATGTTGTGCCCATTCACAAGAAAGGTAGTAAGGAGGAATCGGGCAACTATAGGCCAGTAAGCCTGACATCAATAGTGGGGAAATTAATGGAAACCATACTTAAGGAGAGGATCGTGGACCATCTAAAATCCCATGGATTGAAAGATGAAAAACAGCATGGGTTTACTTCAGGGAGATCATGTCAAACTAATCTTATTGATTTTTTTGATTGGGTGACTAAAATAATAGATGGAGGAGGTGCAGTAGACATCGCTTATCTAGACTTTAGTAAGGCTTTTGATACTGTCCCACATAGAAGGCTTATCAATAAAGTGCAGTCATTGGGCTTGGACTCCCATATTGTTGAATGGATTAGGCAGTGGCTGAGGGACAGACAACAGAGGGTTGTAGTCAATGGAGTATATTCAGACCAAGGTCTTGTTACCAGTGGGGTACCTCAGGGATCTGTTCTGGGACCCATATTGTTTAACCCTTTCACGACCGCAATCTGTATATATACGTGATAGCTGCACATACCCCGTGCAGCTATCACGTATATATACGTTCTGGCAGCTCTTTAATCCAAGCGCTGCAAAGCGCTTGGATTAAAGCTTCTGCCCCTGCCCTGTATGCTGTCACGGACAGCATACAGTGCAGTAATGCCGGCAAGGGACCAATCGGAGTGGCCCCTTGCCGGCAATCGATCCGATTGGTTAGTCTGTGCAGACTAACCAATCGGATCGCGGCAGTGAAAAAATGCCGGTTTCAGGCTCTGATCCTCCAAGCCTTTGGTGCCCCTCTGTGGTCCCCCCCCCCCTGATCTGTGCCCCGCTGATCTGTGCCAGGCTGGCGCTCATCTCCTTCCTGCCCTGATTGGCATGCGGTCCGCCCCCTCCCCGCCCCCTGCATTAATTTTCTGGCCGCCCCTCCTGCCCCAGCCTCCCTCAATATTGTCCCTACCCCCCGATTCCCCATTCTGTGTGTGTGATGGCGGCGGCTCCATTCCTGAGCCGCCGCCATCAGCAGTGTCAGCTCTATGCTGACACTCTCCTGTAACCCGATAGATGCTGCGGTTGCGGCATCCATCGGGTTAACAGAAGGAGGGGGCTCCCTCTCTCCACCATCGGGGCTGCAGCGCTGTGATCGCAGCGCCCGATGGTTGCCATGGCAACCGGACACTTTGCAAAAGCGTCCGGTTGCCATGGCAAAGGCGTCCAGTGCTGCCACCTACAGGCAGTCTGGAAGTATTATACTTTGCAATGCAAGAGCATTGCAAAGTATAGTACAACTATCAGCCCCACTGGATCTTCAAGATCCAAGAGGGAACTGATAAAAAAAAAAAGTGAAAATAATAAAAGTAAAAATAAATAAATAAATAAATAAAAATGTAAATAAAAAAAAAGACATTGCCTTTTCCTATAAAAAAATGAAAAAATAAAATAAAATACACATATTAGGTGTCACCGCGTCCGCAACGACCGTCTCTATAAATATATCACGTGATGGACCCCGTCCGATAAACACCATAAAAATAAAATAAAAAAAACAGTGCCAAAAAAGCTATTTTTGTCACCTTACATCACAAAAAGTGCAACAGCAAGCGATCAAAAAGGCTTATGACCCCCAAAATAGTACCAATCAAACCGTCACTTTGTCCCGCAAAAAATGATACCCTATTTAAGACAATCGCCCGAAAAATAAAAAAGCTATGGCTCTCAGACTATAGAGACACTAAAACATCATTTTTTTGGTTTCAGAAATGCTATTATTGTGTAAAACTTAAATAAATAAGAAAAAGTATACATATTAGGTATTGCCACGTCCGTAACGATCTTCTTTATAAAACTATCACATGACCTAACTCCTCAGATGAACTCTGTAAAAATAAATAAATAAATGAAAACTGTTCCAAAACAGCCAATTTTTGGGTCACCTTGCCCCATAAAGTGTAATAATAAATGATCAAAAAATCCAATGTACCCAAAAATGGTACCAATAAAAACCTCAACACTTTCTGCAAAAAACGAGCCCCTGCACAAGACGATCGGCAGAAAAATAAAAAACATATGGCGTTCAGAAAACCAATCCAGCACAATCTGCCTTCCAAAAACCGTATGGCATTCCTTTCCTTCTTCGCCCTGCCGTGTGCCCGTACAGCAGTTTACGACCACATGTGGGGTGTTTCTGTAAACCGCGGAATCAGGGTAATAAATATTGAGTTTTGTTTGGCTGTTAACCCTCAATGTGTTAAAGAAAAAAAATATATAAAATGGAAAATCTGCCAAAAAAGTGAAATTTTTACATTTCATCTCCATTTTCCTTTAATTCTTGTGGAACGCCTAAAGGGTTAACAAAGTTTGTAAAATCAGTTTTGAGTAACTTGAGGGGTGTAGTTTCTACAATGGGGTCATTTATGGGGGTTTCCACTATGTAAGCCCCACAAAGGGACTTCAGACCTGAACTGGTCCTTAAAAAGTGGGTTTTGGAAATTTTCGTAAAAATTGTAAGAATTGCTTCTAAACTTCTAAGTCTTCTAACGCCCTAAAAAAATAAAATGACATTTCCAAAATGATGCCAACATAAAGTAGACATATGGGGAATGTTAAGTAATAAATATTTTATTAGGTATCACTTTCTGTTTTAGACGCAGAGAAATTGAAATTTGGAAAATTGTGATTTTTTCATAAATAAAGGTGAAATATATTGACTCAAATATATGACTATCATGAAGTACAATGTGTCACGAGAAAACAATCTCAGAATGGCGTGGATAAGTAAAAGTGTTCCAAAGTTATTACCACATAAAGTGACGCATGTCAGATTTGTAAATTTTGACCTGGACACTGGGGCATCAATGACCCTTGGTCATGAAAGGGTTAATATCTTTATCAGCGAAATTGCAGAAGGCCTCAATGGTAAGGTGTGTCTTTTTGCTGATGATACAAAGATTTGTAACAGGGTTGATGTTCCTGGAGGAATACACCAAATGGAAAAGGACTTAGGAAAACTAGAGGAATGGTCAAAAATCTGGCAACTAAAATGTAATGTTGATAAGTGCAAGATAATGCACCTGGGACGTAAAAACCCAAGAGCAGAATATAAAATCAGTGATACAGTCCTAACCTCAGTATCTGAGGAAAGGGATTTAGTTGTCATTATTTCAGAAGACTTAAAGGTAGGCAGACAATGTCACAGAGCAGCAGGAAATGCTAGCAGGATGCTTGGGTGTATAGGGAGAGGCATTACCAGTAGAAAGAGAGAGGTGCTCATGCCGCTCTACAGAGCACTAGTGAGACCTCATTTGGAGTATTGTGCTCAGTACTGGAGACCATATCTCCAGAAGGATATTGATACTTTGGAGAGCGTTCAGAGAAGAGCTTCTAAACTAGTACATGGATTGCAGGAAAAAACTTACCAGGAAAGATTAAAGGACCTTAACATGTATAGCTTGGAAGAAAGACGAGACAGAGGGGATATGATAGAAACTTTTAAATACATAAAGGGAATCAACAAGGTAAAAGAGGAGAGAATATTTAAGAGAAGAAAAACTGCTACAAGAGGACATCGTTTTAAATTAGCGGGGCAAAGGTTTAAAAAGTAATATCAGGAAGTATTACTTTACTGAGAGAGTAGTGGATGCATGGAATAGCCTTCCTGCAGAAGTGGCAGCTGCAAATACAGTGGAGGAGTTTAAGCATGCATGGGATAGGCATAAGGCTATCCTTCATAGATGATAGGGCCAGGGGCTATCCATAGTATTTAGTATATTGGGCAGACTAGATGGGCCAAATGGTTCTTATCTGCCGACACATTCTATGTTTCTATGTTTCTAATGTCCCATCTTTTTTCTTTACAAAAAAGAACCCTGCTGCCATAGGTGACTTAGATGGTCTGATGTGTCCCTTTGCAAAACTCTCAGTAATATACTTTCGCATAGCAAACTCTTTCGGGTTCAAACAGGTTATACAACCGAGACTTTGGCAACTTAGCTCCGGGAATCAGATTGACAGGGCAATCATATTCTTTATGAGGGGGTAACTCCTGATCCACACCCTCAGCGAACACATCAGAGAAATCAGAGAGAAACAGGGGCAACATCTTAGTGGATATCCCAGCAAGAGATGTGACGAGACAGTTGTCCATACAGTAATCACTCCAGCCCTTGATCTGTCTCGCTTGCCATTCAATGACAGGATTATGTTTGGACACCATGGCAACCCTAGCACCAGAGGGGCCTGCAGATTCTTCATTATAAAACAAGAAATACCCTCAACATGAGAATCCTCCACCCTTACCCTTACCTGGATATCCTGCACCATGTGAGTCAAAGATTTTTGAGAAAGGGCAGCCGAATCAATAGCGAACACTGAGATCTCTTTGTCTCTTTGTGCATTAAATTTAAAACCATGCATCAGGACAGACTGGTAATCCACAAGGTTAACCCCTGCCCCTCCACATCAATATTTTTTTTAATCTAGCACCACCCTGGCAGGCAGAAGAAAACGGGTACTACCAGTAAAAGACAAGAGCATGTTCTCAGATTCCCCAACTACTCTGCCAGGAGTTAGAGAACAAAACTCCTTTTTTTTATTTTCACCTACATATTTTACATAGGGACAAACATTAACAAAATGACCCTCTTTACCACAAAAAAAAACAGAGTCTCTTTCTAGCCCTGAAGTTCTTATCACCAAAGTCTGGAGAGACCCGTCCCATTTGCATAGGTTCATCTCCAGACATGGGCTCAGGTGTCTCAGTACCCCGAGTGTCAGAGGGACCGACCTCCCTTCAGGTAATACGTCTCGAGAGAACGGAGTCTTGTACCTTTCCCTCAGACGTCTATCAATTCGTACCGCAAGAGACATGGCAGCCCCTAATGACAGGATTTTCATGGAGTACTAGGGCATCTTTTAGTCTCTCAGAAAGCCCCTGACAGAACTGACTTTGGAGGGCAGAGTTATTCCACTCAGAATCAGTTGCCCACCTCCTGAATTCAGAGCAGTAGGACTCAGCAGACGGATTTCCCTGATGCAAGCCGCGCAACATAGATTCAGCCAGAGAAACTCGATCTGGGTTGTGATAAATAAATCCCCGGGCTCTGAAAAAACCATCCAATGACCGGAGGGATTGGGATCTGGTTGGCAAAGAAAAGGCCCAGGATTGAGTGTCACCTTTCAATAAAGAAATAACGATCCTATCTGAACTTCTAAGATATCTCCCAGAGCCGGCGGTGACACTGGAGCCCTGGTCAACAGACTGGTAACTCGAGGTCTGTGGCTCAGCATTCCCATCTCAGCGTCTTCTTTCGGTCACACATGCAGACTGGCAGTCTCTTCTACTAAGCACTGTGTCCTATCTGCAGACAACTTAGGTCTCTAACTTCTCTCCTTATATATGGTTCCTGGCTGATCTAGAACCTTCTAGTGGAAAGAATGGAGTGGAGAAGCACAGCCTAAACAGAAACAATGTTACAATTTCTGTCTCTCATACAA
Organism: Bufo gargarizans; assembly: GCF_014858855.1. NCBI lineage: Eukaryota > Metazoa > Chordata > Amphibia > Anura > Bufonidae > Bufo > Bufo gargarizans. Next base: position 71,843,087 of record NC_058082.1, on the reverse strand, counting down.
CTGAATAGTTTCAATGCATGTATATGGGAATGAAAAAGCAGTTTTTCCAGATATAAACAAGTTCTCAGACATGAACAACATGACACGAGCTAAACTTGACAGTCATAAGTTCAGTGTGTGTGTTTGTTTTCTACTCCAAAACTTTGCATAGGTAAGGGCTCTTTCACACCTGCGTTCTTTTCTTCCGGCATAGAGTTCCGTCGTCGGGGCTCTATGCCGGAAGAATCCTGATCAGTTTTATCCTAATGCATTCTGAATGAAGAGAAATCCGTTCAGGATGCATCAGGATGTCTTCAGTTCCGGACCGGAACGTTTTTTGGCCGGAGAAAATACCGCAGCATGCTGCGCTTTTTGCTCCGGACAAAAATCCTGAAGACTTGCCGCAAGGCCGGATCCGGAATTAATGCCCATTGAAAGGCATTGATCCGGATCCGGCCTTAAGCTAAACGTCGTTTCGGCGCATAGCCGGATCCGCCGTTTAGCTTTTTCTGAATGGTTACCATGGCTGCCGGGACACTAAAGTCCTGGCAGCCATGGTAAAGTGTAGTGGGGAGCGGGGGAGCAGTATACTTACCGTCCGTGCGGCTCCCGGGGCGCTCCAGAGTGACGTCAGGGCACCCCACGCGCATGGATGACGTGATCGCATGGCACGTCATCCATGCGCATGGGGCGCTCTGACGTCATTCTGGAGCGCCCCGGGAGCCGCACGGACTGTAAGTATACCGCTCCCCCGCTCCCCACTACTACTATGGCAACCAGGACTTTAATAGCGTCCTGGCTGCCATAGTAACACTGAAAGCATTTTGAAGATGGATCCGTCTTCAAATGCTTTCAGTTCACTTGCGTTTTTCCGGATCCGACGTGTAATTCCGGCAAGTGGAGTACACGCCGGATCCGGACAACGCAAGTGTGAAAGAGGCCTAAAAAGTCATAAAATCTCTCAGCATTAGCTGGCTGTGCATTAACCCTTTCCACGGTACAGTGCAGCTATAGTGTAATAACAGTGCAAATAAACAGGATTTATTGTTTACAAACATATAAATGCAGTTCAATAATATAAAACGGTATAAGTGTAAACAACAGCATAAATCACAGTGCAAGTTAAAGAGGACCTTTCATGTTTTTTTTTAGTTTAGATAAATACCTTTACTTGCGGGGTACCGCCCGCTGATGCTGCCACCCTGCCTGTTTTTTTCAAATATCGCTCCTACACTCTGCTGTGCCCACCTGCAGTTTTCCTGCTCAGTATGTTAATACTGAGCATCGGTACAGAGAGGAGACGGCAGAGTTTCTCAATGGGCGTCTCCTTCTCCCTGGCTGTGCCGCGATCCAATTACAGCAGAGAGCGTCACAGCCAGGGAGAAAAAAGCTCACCTTCTCCCTGGCTGTGACGCTCTCCGCTGTGATTAGATCGCAGCACAGCCAGGGAGAAGGAGCCGCCCATTGAGAAACCCTGGCGTCTCCTCCTCTCTGTACCGATGCTCAATATTAACTTACTGAGCGGGAAAACTACAGGGGGGCACAGCGGGCGTAGGAGCGGTATTTAAAAAAAGGCACCCAGGCAGGGTGGCAGCATCAGCAAGTAAAGGTATTTAAAATAAAAATAAAAACATGAAAGGTCCTCTTTAATCCTTCAAAGTGCAATAAAGTAGTGAGTTGATGGTTTTGCATAGTATCAATAACTGCAAATGTCCTCAAATGTCCATAACATAATTCATGGCTCTACAGTTACAATAATGTTTTATATGAAAAATGTTTTTTTCAAACCTAGCAAATGTTCCATATGCATGCACAGATGTACGTAATGTTTTACAAAGGTTCTCTCACTGAAAGTTAACACATGTCTAGTATTGATCTCTGGTTGACTAAGATCATTCCATGAATAAAATCCCACAATTAGGACAAAAAAGCGTAGGCCCAGCAATGTGTGAATACTGTACAGACAATAGGCACTGAAGCCCCAATGCTAGCCACTCACCAGCAAAGACTTGGTAGTAGGTGTAAGGCTCCATTCACACGTCCGCAACGTGTTTTGCGGATACACGGAGCCACGGATCCGCAAAACACGGAAAGCGGCAATGTGCATTCCGCATTTTGCGGACCGCACATTGGCACTAAGGCTGTATTCACACGTCCGCAAGGGAAAGCGGGCAATGTGCATTCCGCATTTTGCGGACCGCACATTGCTGGCACTAATAGAATATGCCTGTTCTTGTCCGCAATTGCGGACAAGAATAGGAACATGTTCTATTTTTTTGCGGAAACGGCAACACGGATGCGGAAGTGCGGATCCGCAAATGTGGATGCGGACAGCACATTCCGGCCCCATTGAAAATGAATGGGTCTGCACCCGTTCCGCAAAATTGCGGAACGGATGCGGATCCATTTTGCGGACGTGTGAATGGACCCTAATAGTGAACTTCCTGGATCCTTCCTATAAAGGGCTGTGATTTTCCTGTGTGATGTGTCTGATGAAGAAGGGAGACACCCTATGAAACTCGTGTTCATAAATCACTTGTCCCTTTTTTACTTTTACTTAAATTCCCACAATTTGCAGAAATCCTTGGCTGGTAAAGAAAAACCAAAAACTACTAGAATCTCTTGTTGACAAAGAGATAAGTCTGCGTCATTAACGGTCATCTGCCAGCACCTCCAGCTGTCACCAGGACACTTCACTACACATATTTTGCTTGTCTATTATGAATATTTTGTATACTGTACTATATATATATATAGGGACATATTGTCATGCCCTGCTCGGACGGTGTGCGGAGGTTTGTCAGATTGGCAGCACGTGTCTAACCTTTTGTTTGTTTTGGAATCATGCTGGATCCGCCTTCCTTCAGGTGCTCTGGGTGGGGTCATTGGCTTAAATTGCCTTCAATCCCAGAGGGCAGTGCGGGTTATAGATTTTTATCTGGCCTTGGATTCAAGGAAGGAAGGATTGTCTGTTCCAGCTCAGATAAGTTTGATTTCTGTTTGTGTGGTTTGCGGTCTAGGCTATTTGTGTGTCTTCTGCCCCTTCTCCCCTTTCACCATCTCAGGGATTCTAGGGTGTTTGCAGTCCAGGCACGAGGACACTTCATACCTACCATCAAGGTCTGAATGTGGGCTTAGCAGCATAGGGAGAGAAGTCAGGGATGTGCTAGGAGGTGACCTGTCCCCAGCATCTAGCCTAGACACTTGTGTATTTGGTTGTCTGTGTATCTGAGATCCTGTCCGCCGTGACATTATAACCCGCCATACTGTGACTGCCATTACTCAGCGGTTTTGTGATGGCGTCAATTGATGCACTGGTTGACCGCATGCAGGGATTATCCCTAGAGGTTGCGGATCTGCGTAGTTCGGTCACACAGTGTCAGAGTGTTCTGGCATCAGGTGCAGGTCAAATTGGTGGGGAGCCTAAGGTCGCTCTTCCCGAGAAATTTACAGGGGGTACGGGTGATTTTATCCGCTTTAAAGAGTCATGCAAATTGTATTTTCGACTGCGTCCATTTTCGTCAGGTGATGAAAGTCAGAGGGTTGGTATCATCATGTCTCTGCTTAAAGGGGACGTGCAATCCTGGGCTTTTTCTCTGCCGCCCGGTTCTCTGGCCCTCCGGTCGGTCGAGGAATTTTTCAAAGCCCTGGGATTGATTTACGATGACCCAGATTGGGTCTCGATGGCAGAATCTAAATTGCGTTACCTATTACAGGGTGAACATACTGCAGAGGTTTACTGCGTAGAGTTTAGGAGATGGGCTACTGAGTCAGGGTGGAACGACCCTGCCTTACGTAGTCAGTTTCGTCAGGGGTTATCTGAGAGGTTGAAAGATGCCCTGGCTTTTCATGAGTACCCAGATACTCTAGAGAATGCAATGTCTTTGGCTATACGATTGGATAGACGTATCAGAGAGAGGTGTAAGGGTCCCTCCGCGCAAAGGATCCCTTCTGCGTATGGTTTCGTCTCACCTGCTGCCCAGGGTGATATTACTTATAACTCTGGGGTAGGGGAGGAACCCATGCAGTTGGGTCAGATATCTTTTCGTTCTGGTAGGAAAAACTTTAGGAGAGTACATAAACTATGTTACTACTGTGGAAAAAGTTACCATTTTGTTTATGCTTGTCCTTTTGTTAAACCGCATGATCATATGAAAGAAAAAAAAAACGTCCTGACTCTTGGTAGCGTGAATGGAGTAGTGGAACAAGCAGGTATGCAAGCTCCCTGTAATTCTCGTTTTCTCCTTCCAGCTATGGTGGCGCTAGACTCAAGAAAATTTTCTGTTGAGGTATTCATTAACTGTGGTGCTGGGTTAAACCTTATTGACTTTCTTTTTCTTCAAAATCTGGGTCTAAGTACATGCACTTTAGAAAGGGAGATTCCGGTGTTTGCAATAGATTCTTCACCTCTTTCTCAAAGGAGTCTCACTCATATTGCACATGGTATTCAGTTGAGGGTGGGTGATTCACATGTAGAGTTTATATCTTGTTTTGTCATGAGGGATTTGCCTGCTCCTATAGTCCTAGGTTTACCCTGGTTGACAAAACATAATCCAAATATTGATTGGCAAGCAAGACAAATTATTGGTTGGGGAGAATTTTGTTCGGAGAATTGTCTTGGCACATCTATCTCTGGGGTGTCCACTGCAGTTCTACCTCAATATCTCTCAAACTTTGAGGATGTCTTTTCGGAGGGTGGGACCCAGGAATTGCCCCCTCATCGTGACTATGATTGTCCAGTTAATCTCATCCCAGGAGCTAAGTTGCCAAAGTCTCGCCTTCATAATCTTTCCCAACCTGAAAGAGAGGTCATGCGAAAGTATATCGCCGAGAGTTTGGCAAAAGGTCATATTAGGCCATCTAAGTCTCCGGTGGCAGTAGGTTTTTTCTTTGTCCAGAAAAAGGATGGATCACTGAGACCGTGTTTGGATTTTCGGGAATTGAACCATATTACGGTCCGGGATCCGTATCCCCTTCCTTTGATCTCCGACCTTTTTGATCAGATTGTTGGTGCCAGGGTGTTCTACAAGTTGGATTTGAGAGGGGCCTACAATCTGATCAGAATCAAGGAGGGGGATGAGTGGAAAACGGCCTTCAATATGCACGAGGGTCATTTTGAGAATCTGGTTATGCCTTTTGGGTTGACGAACGTGCCAGCGGTATTTCAGCGATTCGTCAATGACATTTTTCATCACTTGGTGGGGAGGTTCATGGTAGTTTACTTAGATGACATTTTAATTTACTCTCCTGATCTGAAGACTCATCAGGATCATGTGAGACAGGTTTTGACGATCCTTCAGAAGGATAAATTATATGCCAATTTGGAAAAATGTGTGTTTTCTGTGCAGGAGCTTCCGTTTTTGGGATATCTGCTTTCCGACTCTGGTTTTCGTATGGACCCCGAAAAAGTCCGGGCGGTTCTGGAATGGGACCGACCAGAGAATCAGAAAGCTTTGATGCGGTTTTTGGGGTTTACTAACTATTATAGAAAATTTATTCTAAACTATTCCACCATTGTTAAACCTCTGACTGATATGACAAAGAAGGGCACTGACGTCTCTGTTTGGTCGGAGGAGGCATTGCAGGCCTTTTCGACTATTAAGGAGTGTTTTGCGTCTGCTCCCATTCTAGTGCAGCCCGATGTGTCTCAACCATTCGTGGTGGAGGTGGATGCATCAGAAGTGGGGGTGGGAGCGGTGCTGTCGCAGGGTTCTTCTCCTGGCAAATGGGTCCCGTGTGCTTTCTTTTCCAAGAAGCTCTCGGTCGCCGAGAGGAACTATGATGTGGGAGATAGAGAGTTGCTGGCTATCAAGTTGGCCTTTGAGGAATGGCGTCACTGGTTGGAGGGGGCTTCTCACCCCGTTACTGTTTATACGGATCATAAGAATTTGGCTTACCTGCAATCTGCCAAGCGTCTGAACCCTAGACAGGCCAGATGGTCACTGTTTTTTACCAGGTTCAATTTTGTTGTTACTTTTCGTCCGGGGGTCAAAAACATCATGGCAGATGCGTTGTCTCGCAGTTTTCCTGGGGCAGGCGATTCAGAGGATCCTGCTCCGATTTTGGCTGACGGGGTTGTGGTTTCCGCTCTGTATCCCGAATTGGAGATGGAGGTGTTGGGAGCCCAGGAGGGGGCTCCTGGTTCCTGTCCCCCAGGGAGGTTGTTTGTTCCCGAAGAACTGCGATACAAGGTTTTCAAGGAACATCACAACACTGTCCTTGCCGGACATCCTGGTGGTAAGTCCACCTGTGACCTTGTGTCTCAGAGGTTCTGGTGGCCCGGGTTACGTAGGAGCATTGAGGATTACGTGGCAGCTTGTGAGACCTTTGCACGATCTAAGGTTGCTCATACTCGACCGGCTGGTTCACTCCTTCCTTTATCTATTCCGTCTCGTCCTTGGACGCACTTGTCCATGGACTTTATTACGGATCTGCCGAGTTCCTCGGGGAAAACAGTAATTTTGGTGGTAGTTGATCGTTTTAGCAAGATGACTCATTTTATATCGTTAACTAGTCTGCCTAATGCCAAGACTCTTGCGCAAATTTTTGTTGACAATATCGTGAGATTGCATGGTATTCCTTCGGATGTGGTTTCTGATAGGGGCACGCAGTTTGTCTCCAGGTTCTGGAGGGCGTTCTGCTCTCGGCTTGGCATTCAACTTTCATTCTCTTCGGCTTTCCATCCGCAGTCGAATGGACAGACGGAGCGTACTAATCAGAACCTGGAGACCTACTTGAGGTGCTTTGTGGCGGAGAATCAGGAGGACTGGTCCTCATTCCTGCCCTTAGCCGAGTTTGCTTTGAATAACTATAGACAGGAATCCACGGGTAAGTCGCCATTTTTTGGCGCATATGGTTTTCATCCCCAGTTTGGTACCTTTTCTGGGACTAGTTCCTCTGGGATGCCAGAGGAGGAAAGGTTTTCTTCTACCTTATCCTCTATCTGGCGGAGGATACAAGTGAATTTGGAGACGATGGGTGAGAGATATAAGCGAATGGCTGACAGGAGACGTGTGACTGGTCCGGACCTGTGTGTGGGTGATCTGGTGTGGTTGTCCACTAAGAACATTAAATTGAGAGTGCCATCTTGGAAACTGGGTCCAAGATTTATCGGCCCGTACAAAATATCTGCGCTGATCAATCCATTAGCGTTTCGACTGGATCTTCCGCAGACTTGGAGGATCCATGATGTGTTCCATAGATCTTTATTGAAAAAATATGTGAGACCAGTGGAACCATCACCATTGTCTCCTCCTCTTGTTCTGGTCGATGGGAATTTAGAGTTCGAGATCTCCAGGATTCTTGATTCTAGAGTTCTTCGGGGTTCCCTTCAGTACCTGGTACACTGGAGGGGATACGGCCCCGAGGAGAGGATGTGGGTTCCGGCACTGGAGGTTAATGCCAGCCGACTGGTTAGGGCTTTTCACAGAGCCCACCCGGATAAAGTTGGTCCGAGGTGCCCGGAGGTCACCCGTAGAAGGGGGGGTACTGTCATGCCCTGCTCGGACGGTGTGCGGAGGTCTGTCAGATTGGCAGCACGTGTCTAACCTTTTGTTTGTTTTGGAATCATGCTGGATCCACCTTCCTTCAGGTGCTCTGGGTGGGGTCGTTGGCTTAAATTGCCTTCAATCCCAGAGGGCAGTGCGGGTTATAGATTTCTGTCTGGCCTTGGATTCAAGGAAGGAAGGATTGTCTGTTCCAGCTCAGATAAGTTTGATTTCTGTTTGTGTGGTTTGTGGTCTAGGCTATTTGTGTGTCTTCTGCCCCTTCTCCCCTTTCACCATCTCAGGGATTCTAGGGTGTTTGCAGTCCAGGCACGAGGACACTTCATACCTACCATCAAGGTCTGAATGTGGGCTTAGCAGCATAGGGAGAGAAGTCAGGGATGTGCTAGGAGGTGACCTGTCCCCAGCATCTAGCCTAGACACTTGTGTATTTGGTTGTCTGTGCATCTGAGATCCAGTCCGCCGTGACACATATGGTGTTAGTAATTTCTTTCATTGTTAAAGAGGACCTATCACTGGGATGAACCCTATTAACCTTGACTACCGGAGGATTTCCCTATGGTTTCTGAAGGGGGAGTGTCAGGGGCTCCCATCGCGGACAGTCGGGGTGGAGGATGGGAGGGAGGGAGGGGGGTTAGGGGATGGGGTAGTCAAAAAAAAATAATATATATATATATTTTGTATTTTAATAATGAGATAGAGGAGGGTAGATATGAGCTTATTAAGGATGCGATTTGGGATCTACTATATAATTTTGTCCAAATGTGCATGTATCCTTATCTCAATGGGATTTTTTGCTTTTTTTTAGCTCCTTTATATGTTTGTAATTTTGTATTTTTTGTAAAATAAAATAAAAAAGCTATCATAGGCTTCTGACATGTCTATTTTATTAAATACTTGCAATCCCTGTGTCATAACAATTCTGGAACATGTTTTCTTATGGCTCTATGTTGTGTTATTCTTCTGCTATTCTTGCTAGAAGTTTACTGATAAAGGTACAGATGGGAGTTACCAGTTGGGGGGGGGGGGGGTCCCTATACAGTCTGCCAGTGTCAGACTGTGCAGGGATACTTCCCCAACTGGTAACTCCCATCTGTACCTTTATCTATAAACTTCTAGCAAGAATAGCAAAAGAATGGCACAAAAATTAATTCTATGCCATGGATTACAAATGGATGACAAGTTAATGTCAGGTACCAGAGATTTTGGCAAAAAAAACTGTGTGGGAATACCCATAGGATATATTCACATTTGTAGGTTTTCATCAAGTTTTGTTATGATTTTTATGCAGTTTTTGAACCAAAACCAAGAGTAGGTTCAAAAACAAAGTAGTGTCTGTCCTTTTTTTTTTACTTTCTCTCTTCTATCATTCACAACCCATATGCGGCTAAGACTGAAAAAAAAATAAAAAAATTGCCTCGTCCTGAAGTCCAAAATAGGCTGCCCCTTTAAGGGGTTCTCCGGGAATAATGATTTTTTAAAAAGTGCCCGCAGCC